>NC_138513.1:44261892-45483710 GCF_964252035.2 Podarcis erhardii
ATGCTCCTGGACTGATCAACATGTCCATACTTTGATCCAGACGCCATTCGTAAGCTTCTGTTAATAGGATGTAACTTTTCTGTTTTGATCGCAGGCGATGGTGTGTGTGGCTGATTTTTCCCTCCATCTTTTAGAGCTCTGCTGACACATCTGATAATTGTTATACTGTTGCTCCACTAGACACCCTGGTCTCAGGCCCAAAGCAGGACAAGTTTTGGTAGCTGTGGCAATGGAAATTTCCTGCCAGACCTTGTTGGCATCTCCATCTTCGATTGCCAGGTCAACCAATGTGGACACCTTGCTGCAGTTCCACTTTGGCCAACGTGTGTTGTTCTCCTTCACGAGTCTCAGTGGGCTTCACCAGGGGCACATCACACATGGCTCATAGCTTAGAGCCTTATCTATGCTCCTGCTCAACTGGGCTTTAAGTTAGGATTCAGTCTCTTCTTGTTGCCCAGAACCATGATGTTGTGGCATCCTTGATATAGGGGCAACACTGAAGAGGGAAGCGAAACTCTATGGTTTATTTTGGACTCTCCCATGTTTGTTTCCTACATATTTTGCAATCTACATATACAATTGTTGTTGTTGTTTAGTCGTGTCCAACTCTTCGTGACCCCATGGACCAGAGCATGCCAGGCACTCCTGTCTTCCACTGCCTCCCGCAGTTTGGTCAAACTCATGCTGGAAACTTCAAGAACACTGTCCAACCATCTCGTCCTCTGTCGTCCCCTTCTCCTTGTGCCCTCCATCTTTCCCAACATCAGGATCTTCTCCAGGGAGTCTTCTCTTTTCATGAGGTGGCCAAAGTATTGGAGCCTCAGCTTCAGGATCTGTCCTTCCAGTGAGCACTCAGAACTGATTTCCTTAAGAATGGAGAGGTTGATATACAATAGTATATCATATACAATACTATTTGAAAAATATGGTTCTGTTCATTTTTTTATGTACAATTCTGATTTCAAAAATAACAAAATAATCTTGAATAACTGTAATGGTTCTAGGGGTTGCTCGTGCGTAAGTTGTCGCCACACCTGGCTGGGTTACCTGGGTGAACCCTTTCTGTCCAGACAGCCACCCACCCGTGGCTGCCTCAATCGCTGGCAGAATCCATCAGTGGGCGTTTCTTGAACTTCTTCCAGCAAAGAAGTTCTTTGACGCCTAGTCTCCTCCTACTCTCCCTGCGCGGAAGTCTTCTGCGCAGGGAGGGTGTGGGCAGCGGAGGACCCGTGCTCTCCCCGCTGGTCTCCGGCGAGGAGTCCTGGAGCCTTTTCTCCGATTCCCCCATCTGCCCCCCTTCTCCACTGGTGTTACGCTGATTTCCTTCCCCAGCAGATGGGCTGCCTCTCTCCCTACTGGGACCCTCTCCGGCATCCCTCTGGAGCCTTCCCTCTGCCTCTAGCTCCGATGGCAGTTCCCTGACAATAACAAAACAAAACAAAAACCCTCATGTATGTGTACACACACACACACAGTGGTACCTCGGGTTACAGACGCTTCAGGTTACACGATTTCGGGTTGCACACTGCGCCAAACCTGGAAATACTGGAACAAGTTCTGCATGTGCAGAAGTGCTGAATTGCGACCCACGCATGCGCAGACACGGCGCTGCGGGTTGCAAACGCTGTGGGTTGTGAACGTGCCTCCCACACGGATCACGTTCACAAACCAAGGTTCCACTGTACCGTATTTTTCTGTGTATAAGACTATAATTCCCCCCTATTTTTTCAAGCTTAAAATTGGGGTTGTCTTATACATGGATAGTGCATATGAGGGATTTCTTTGTTTGGAGTTATACACGAAAAAATACGGTATATATAAAACAAAAATGGCTATATTAAAATTTAACAAATATAAAATATAAATGAACATAGGCGAACTGTAAAGTGCTGCTCTTCTCTCTCTCTCTCTCTCTATATATAGAGAGAAACATATTTATTACAATTTATTTATTTATTTAAAAATCAGTGTACATAGGCCAATTATAATATGCAGTGTTACAACATTACCAAAACTTGTTTTGATACAGAGTCTTCATCACTGGACCGAATGCATTTGGCTAATATTGAATTTACCTGTTATGGCTTTAATAGCAGAGTGTTCGTTTATATTTGATATTCATTTAATTGTAATAATAATCTCTCTCTCTGTCTATCTCAACACACACACATACATTCTTATATACACACGTAAATATCCTTAACTTGGGGTGTTGTTGGGGTTTTTTGGTTACTGCTCATTTTTATACCAAGCTAAAAACAAGATGGGGACATGACCTAGCAGCTCAGCTGATCATTGTATTTTTTTCTGATACTTTCTTGCTTGCTTATAGTTCAGTGCTTTTTTCCTAATCAGAAGGGATGATTTTGGTGTATTGCCATTTGCTGGTATTTTGTCAACGTTACCTTGATTCTTGAATTGTGTACTTTTAGTTCTATTTCGAATTGCTAACGGGATTACAATGTAATCTGTGTTGTTGTTTTTCCATCTCCATGCGCTGTAAATTGCCCTGAACACAGGAAAGTAAAAAGGTGGCGTACAAATGGAAAATGAATTGGAAAATGCATTAGTGAAGGAAACGTGAGCTGGAGTGGGGTCCCTCAAAGGCAATGGCAGCAGAGGTGCCTGGCAAAAAAGGATTTTTTTAAAAAAACAAATGACCAATATTTGACAGCAGCCCCTTCACTTCTGATTGAAACACACACAAGTCCCAGGATTGGACCGTTCTGAACTTATTTATTACAGTCACACCTCAGGATGAGCATGTTCGAGTTGCGCTCCCTGGCAACCCGGAAGTAACGGAGCGTGTTACTTCTGGGTTTCGCGCATGCGCAGACACCCAAAATGACGTCACGAGCATGCACAGAAGCGGCGAAAAGTGATGCGCATGTGCGCAGACGTGCTGTCGCTGGTTACGTTTGCTTCTAGATGCGAACGGGGCTCGGGAACGGATCCCATTCGCATCTAGAGGTACCACTGTATTTATTATCTGAAAAAAATACTTTGAAAGATTACTGGATATCATGACTCCCTCAGTGCCGTCATGTTCAGGCCCCAACAGAGAAAGAACTACGGGTGTGCACAGGCTCTAGTCAAATCCTGAAAGGAATTGGGCTGATTCAGTTTGACCCAGGATTCAGCCAGGATGGGTTGCGGCAGCCCTGGGACTCAGCTACATTAGTCAAAAAACAATGCTTTGAATGCCTTACAAAATTGCAACACCAGAGGGCAATGGAGAGCAAAAGAAATTTCTATGTGATTTTTACATAGAGGTTTTTTCCTCTTCTGTTATACCGATTTAATTTCTGACTTAATTATAGCGGGGTTTTTCCTGTGTGCAGATCCACTCCTGGATTGCTCTGGGTCAGACTGGATCAGTGATCTGGGGCTATCGAAATGCATTACGGGCTGAGGGATTAGGGTGCAAGGCTGCCAATTTGGCCCAGTTCCAGGTTAGATTGGGGCTACTCTGAAGCACTGAATCAGGCCCAGAATCAGATTAGTGGAGGGGAGGGACATGCACACCCCTAGTTAGAAACAGCCCATCCTGCTTTTAACAGATTGCATATTCCTTTCACAAAGTTGCTACCTGTCACCTGCTGGTGCCCCTTGTTTATTTCCTCTCCCCACCTCATAATGTAAGACAATCTCTGTGTGAAGGATTGCAGTACAGTCGTACCTTGGTTCTTGAACGCCTTGGTACTCATACGTTTTGGCTCCCAAATGCTGAAAACCCGGAAGTAAGTGTTCCGGTTTGCAAATGTTTTTCGGAAGCCAAACATCCCTTGAGAGCAGGAAGCTCCTGCAGCCAATCGGAAACCGTGCCTTGGTTTTCAAACAGTTTTGGGAGTCAAACAGACTCCCAGAATGGATTAAGATCGAGAACCAAGGTACCACTGTATTGCTATTGTATACCGTGACCAGTCATTAGGCATCCACGTGGTTGAAATCTAAACATTAGAGTCCAAGAACTGAATGAATGGGCCTTGAACCGAAATGAATAACAGAACTGGGGGAATGTTCAGGGATGCAGGAGAGGATATATTGTTTAATGATACCCTTCCCTACTTGCATTAGCAAGTCCATTTATTTAGAAGAGTAACATTCCTCTTTAAATGCACAGCAGTTTGCTTGTTGCAGACTCGTCTGAGCCTCTCAATATAAGACTCCTGGTAAGGTCCCTTCTTGTCCCTCTTAAAAAGAATAGACACAACAGTCTTATTAAAGTCAATATAAAAGGAGTTTACTTACAACCATTCAGTTCACAGTTGGATCCCTGAAGGCAGACTTAGGTTACAAAACTATATACACGTGTGGAACTATCCCATAAGGGAGTTTGTTCCTAAGTGACTGCTACCAGGCAGTCACTTCTGCTAACACATGGAAAAGCAAAATGGAGAAGAGACAAAGGAAGGAGCTGTGCTCCCTTGCCCAGGTTAGGCCTCACACAGACACATGCAGAGGAAGTTTGTCACAGCTCAGGAGGAAACAGGAAGTTTTTCTCCTGGCTGGTACAAAGCATCTCCTAGCATGTTCACTCTAGGAATAATTTACTTGACAGCTATGTGTTTCACATCCCACAAGAACCCTTGGAAGAATTTATGTTGTTTGTTGTTTCGTCGTTTAGTCATGTCCGACTCTTCATGACCCCATGGACCAGAGCACGCCAGGCACTCCTGTCTTCCACTGCCTCCCGCAGTTTGGTCAAACTCATGCTGGTAGCTTCAAGAACACTGTCCAACCACCTCATCCTCTGTCATCCCCTTCTCCTTGTGCCCTCCATCTTTCCCAACATCAGGGTCTTTTCCAGGGAGTCTTCTCTTCTCATGAGGTGGCCAAAGTATTGGAGCCTCAGCTTCAGGATCTGATTTCCTCAGGACTGATTTCCTTCAGAATGGATAGGTTTGATCTTCTTGCAGTCCATGGGACTCTCAAGAATCTTCTCCAACACCATAATTCAAAAGCATCAATTCTTTGGCGATCAGCCTTCTTTATGGTCCAGCTCTCACTTCCATACATCACTACTGGGAAAACCATCACTTTAACTATACAGTACAGAGAATTTATAGGCTGTTATTAATCCATGTTATGCAATCCTTTATCGATTCATGAAATTATTACCTTTCCTTTCGGTGCAACACTTGCCTGCCTTGCCATTCGCTCACTTCACAATAGTGAGATGCCACATTGAGGCGTCCCTGTTTTTCTGGTACATGCATGGCTGTAGAGTCCGCTTGCTCTCTCAGCAGAGAGAAGTCTCGTGCAGAGAGCATTAGACAACAACAAAGGCTAGAGCCAAAGAGCTCGGCTTCTCCCAAAGTAGAGAGAATCTTGATCTGACTACAAGCTTTTCAACGGAGCAAAGCAACTCCCACCAGCTCATGCTCTTAGGCTGGCAGTAGCAGCTGTCTCTTACCATTATGCCCTCAGGAAGCAGTGGCATTTGCCAGCAACTCCCTCTGTGTCTAACTCATTTCCTGCATTCTGCACCTTCATTTGCATAATCAACTGGTCCTTATGCCTCAAGAAAATCGAGGAGAAGCATCTGAGGAATATGTTGCTAGAAATGAAGTTTTAAAAACATCACACCAGGAGGTGCAGGCACGAAGCCTCATTATATTCCCCACAGGTCTGCGAACTCATGAGAACAGCACAGACAAAAGAGAGGCTGACAACCTCTTTTCAGCGGAGACAACTGAGAACACACATTGTCTGCAAGTTCAACCTGTTTATGGTTCTGCTTCTCCCTTCCTCCTTAAGAAGAACTGCAATGTGAGATTATTATAGAAGGCTGTTTCTTTTTTAAAAAAATCTTTCTTTCTTTCTTTCTTTCTTTCTTTCTTTCTTTCTTTCTTTCTTTCTTTCTTTCTTTCTTGTTGTTTTTCCCCCTTCTGTCTCTCTTTCCTGCAGCCATGGTCCATGACAACTGCATTCACATTTTCTTCACAAAGGCAAACAGTGTTGGTTACTTTTGCAGGAGTTGATCAGATGTGCACACCCTGGGGTGCTAACTTGAATAAAATATTTTTTTTTGGGGGGGGGGAGATTAGCCCCACCCCACATAACTGACCACATGACACCACGCACACACACCATTTGAATGGCAATGCCCATCAGGGGTATTTTTTTTGGGGGGGGTTCCCTCAAATATTTGAGGGACGTTGGCCCCTATATCACTTCTTTCTTCTCTTGACCCATGCCTTTGGCTGTGGAGCGTGTCCCCCTCTTTTTTTGCCACAAGAAAGGTTTCACTGAACAAAACAATGTGAAGATATCCTAGATTAAACAAGCCACAATTTTATTTAAAAGGAATGTAGGGTACTAGCTATTGAGACACCCAAGAAACTTGAAAAATCAGAAAACCAAATGTACACCAACTCTAGACATCCCTGATACTGTTCTCTGTTCACGATGACCACTAGATCCTCAAGAAAAACATCAGCAAACGTCAACTGTAGTGTGGCTCCAAAAGTGCACCATAAGAGGAGCACTAATGGATCAGGACAAAGGTCCATCTAGTACCATAGTGGCTATTTTTTTTTAAAAAAAATTGCCTCTGGGAAGCCAAAACCTTAGCATTACAACAATCTCCCACTTATGTTCCCCAGCTACTGGCATCCAGAGACACTCTGTCTGAAACTATAGATGATAAGATAACCACCATCACTAGTTGCAATGGTTTCTTTGGGGAGTTTTTTGGTTGTAATGGTACTCACCACTATGCAATACCACCACCTATTTCTTTTGCTGTCTGTGGCAGCCATTTTGTGCTGGCACCCACAGAATTTTGATATGAGTATCAGCGCCTCATTTTTTTAAAAGGACGAGTAGCCACTGATAACCTTATTCTGCGTGAATTTATCTAATCCTTCTTTAAAGCAAGCCAAAGCTGGCAGGCTTTGGTTGCAAATTCTGTAGCTTAACTTTGTGTCGCGTGAAGAATTACTCCCTTTTGTCCGTCTTGCTTATCCCACCATCCAACCCCAAATGTTGCTCTAGTCCCATGATCCTTTGCTCTAGTCCCATGATCATTTGGGTTGTCCTTTCCTGCACCTCTCCCAGCTCCACAATAACGTATAAAAGCACTTATTTATTTGTTTGTTTATTTCATCCCAAAGTTCCCCAATATGGAGTTCACCTTTTCCACTGCAGCAGCACTTTGAGTCAATGTTTACATTGAGATATCCCCTGCAATTCCAATGCAGTGGTGCCTCGCAAGACGAAATTAACTCATTCCGCGAGTCTCTTCGTCTTGCGGTTTTTTCGTCTTGCGAAGCACGGCTATTAGCGGCTTAGCGCTATTAGCGGCTTAGCAGCTTAGAAAAAGGAAAAAAACTCGCAAGAACTCTCAAGACGTTCGTCTTATGAAGCAAGCCCATAGGGAAATTCGTCTTGCGAAGCACCTCAAAAAATGGAAAACTCTTTCGTCTAGCGAGTTTTTCATCTTGCGAGGCATTCGTCTTGCGGGGCACCACTGTGTTTTTTCCCCAGTGAGTCTCTAATTTAGAATGATCAGGATCAGGGGCCATCACAACACAAGTCCGACTATAAAAACCCTCAGCTGCTTCCTGGAAGTTGCTGGCAGGAGTTTAGTCAGAGTTGGATCTACTGTTTGGCAGACTGAGGTGGCTGATTTGGGATATGAGAGGGAAGCAAATTTTACTAGTTATTTAATTTAGGATTTTTATTGCTAGGGAATAGGAGAGGGATCAGGGAGATTTTACTTGCCCTGCCCAGCCTTTGGTGCTATGCATCTTGAGCTAGACAGCAAAATGTCTTGGGCTGCTCTTCAGCTTAGGAGACTTTACAGATGTAAAGTCTTGGGGATGTTGTGAGAAACTGAGTCTAACTATGTATCAAAGCAAACAGCCATACTCATTCTTTGCTAGCAAATTCATGGTGTTTTCACACAGCCTGGCATGATTATAAGGAGAGCAGTTCCTTTCTTGACCGGTGTGAACATTGAACATGCTGACATTAATGTTAACGATTTTGGGTTTGGAAACTGCCGTGGTAATTTAGAGTTCTGGGCTATCAGTTGTTGTTGGCATCTGACTATCTCAGGAGACAATGGAAGAGTTCACCCGTGGGGGTGGTCAAACCATTAGAGAGTTAACGCACCTGCTGTGGTTGTGGAAATTGATATGGGAGAGACATGTTTTGTTACAGCTGCGGCAAATGAAGGCGTCCTGTTGTGCTGATGCAACATGACCTATCTTGTTTCTGTGTTCCTTCCAGTTGTCATGCTTCCTTCAGTCATTGCTATGGGTGCACAACCTGACTGTCTGTCTCCAGGCATTGTGATCATCTTCAAGGGATTTCATATGGTGGGACTGATGTTGCTAGCCTTCATGTCATGCTTGCAGACATCTTTGTAATACAGAGTTGGCTTACCAATGGGCCTGGTATCATGCAACATGAGCTGTAACAGTTCCGGGATACCCACTTCCAAGCTGGGGAGGAGGTGGGGTTGCGGGCCCACCCCCTCCCCACGCACGCGGGGGCTGGGGAATAGTAGCGGAATCCTCGGGCGCGTCACCACCCCGGCCAGCCAATCGACGGACCGGGGAGGCGTGGCCTAACACATTTAAGGCTGGCACGCCCAGGGACCGCCCTCTCTTCCCTATTCCAGCTGCTTCGGTTTCCCATCCCACCCACCCTTAGGTTTAGTTAGCCCTGACTTTGCTATGGACTCCGGTTGGTCGTCGCAAGGGGCCTGGTAGGAATTTTTCAACTTGGCAAATTTCCAGCCATTTGGTTTTTTCGCCTCCCTCATAGCAAATGTCACAACTTCCTCAGTATTGGCGGTTAGGCATTGGCAGAGGGTTATTGTTATGCAAATGAAGGGGGGAAGGAAGCGCCATCACCTTCCCCCAAGGTGAAGGGTAGTCTGGTAAAGGACTCCGGGGGGGGGGGTGTTGCCCTGTCCGAAGCCTATGGAGGTGTGGGCCTAAGGCACGCCCCCAAGCGGTGACACCCAGGGGATCCTATTTGGCGTACTTCAACAGGACTCCCCCGGCTGGTGGTTAACCCTGAACGGTCTTCATGCAATTGGGCTGAAGCCGGGTAGTCGATAGGAACCAATGCCTAAGGCCAATACCTCTCAATTCCTGTAATCAATAAAGTTGTGGCCTTTTACGCCCATTAACCTTAAATAATGTGTCCCGTGTCTTCATTTCAAAAGGGGGGAGGGGACTCACCACACAAACATTACAGCCAGACAAAGCTCCAGGATGTGTACAGTCATGCCTTGTGTTACGTTTGCTTCATTTTACGTTCTTTCAGGTTACGTCCCGCGGTGACCTGGAAGTACCGGAAAGGGTTACTTCCGGGTTTCGCCGCTCACGCATGCGCACAAGTGCTAAATTGTGCTTTGTGCATGCGCATAAGACCAAATCATGCCACACACCTGCGCAGATATGGCGCTTCAGGTTGAGCTCTTTTCATGTTGTGATAGGGCCTCCGGAACAGATCCCGTTCGCAACCAGAGGTACCACTGTACAAGAGGATCACCCCAGAGGGAGGGTGTGACTTGTGGATAATTTTGAGGGACGAAAACAGAGGGCTGGGAAGCCACATGCAGCCTTGGTGTCTGAGGGTCCCCACCAGCGCCTGAATACATGTGAAAATTCGCAATTGAACTGCGCTGAAATGGCTTTTCAAAATTTGCTACAGTATATGCGGGTTGCAAAATTGCACAACGGATAGATTTCACTTGCTATTCTTTGTTTGAGAAATTCTGCCCCTCTTAATATTGAACGAAACTCTAAATAACTCTAAATGTGGATTTAGAATGAAAATCTTTAGTTCATGATGCTGGATGAAGAAAACAGTGTTCTACGAGACAATGACTGGGAGGAATAGCGGCCGAGGCTATTGCTTCCGTCATCAATACGAAAATAATATGCTATGACATTAAAACTGGATCCGTTGTTGCACCCAAAATTAATGGATGGTGAAACCAAAATGAGATGCCATTTTGCCAAATATTCTTCCTGGGGAAGGGCAGAAGTTCTCCAGCAGTACAGGAGAACCTCAGAAAAAAGGAAGGAAAATGCCTGAAAATTGTTTGCTGAGAAATTTTTGGATCAGCCCATTTTTTCTCAAATTGGCAGACGAGAGTGAAGCAGTCCATATGTACCACAGAACTGCCTGGGCACCTCTGAGACCCATTTGTACACTGGAGCTGCTGAATCGTGGCAAAGTGTATTTGGAACCCATTCAAATCAGTGGTTAATTTGTCATTGAATCCAACGGGAGGTGGATTAACCATGGGGTGTTTGCTGCAAACTCCCTCTTAAGACAATAGAAACCCAGCCACTTAGATCAATGGTTTCTCTGTCGAGCTATAACAATGTGCACAAGACCTCAACTTTCTTTTCATGGTTAATAAACATTTATTTTAGACCACAATTGTAATAAATGCTTGCAGACTGAACATGCCTATGAGACTACTCTGCTGATGGCTCTATGGAATGACCAGGATTCTAAATCTACCGCCATATGGAATCTCACTGTGCCTATTAAATTGTGTACAGCAGTGTTAACAGCAGTTTGATTTGTGGCTGCAAGTAATAAATGAATTATATTAATTTTGTAGCTGCAAGCTAATTTCTCCAGAATTACTTTTTAATAACTGGCATCGTGTTCACTGGTGAGATTTAAATACATTTAAGACCACATTTTTGTGAGGTTTTAAAAAACATATATACATATATAAAGCATTATGAGATTATCATTTATGAGAGCTCAGATCTTATTTAATAACTCCCTCACGTCTGAAAAAAGCAGGTTGAGATCAAACGTTTTACGTTTGCAAGGGGGACTTGAGGCAAAATTACCCCTCTGTGTTGTGAAGAGCAGAAGTAAACTTTGTCTACAGTAAGAAAAGCTTGGAAAAAATCAGTTTTCTCTGTGTTTTGAAGAGCTAGGTCTTCCACACAGCTAAATTGGCTCTGATTGTGTCCAGTGTTGGGCTTTCCCCAGAGGTGATTTCCTGCAATATAGATTCAGTAACTGTATGGCTGTATTGAGTTGTCAGTCACTCTATTCTTAACATTTTCTTTGCACAGATACAATTGCACTGGAGAGCAAGAGTGCATTGCATCTTGAAAACCAGCCGTTTCCTGATCAAAAGAAAAGAGTTGGCAGCTCTGTATGACAATGCTCATGTCTATCATATAAGGGAGTGTTTTCTCATAAAGGCCGCTTCAATAAGAAGTTCCTTGCTTTGGGTCCAGGCCCAGACAGGACCTTTCCCATCCTGGATCTCACTTTCTGGTCCTATTTGTTCACAGAGAACAGCTTTAGCTCTCTCTAGCAAATCGACAATCGACATAACCATTGATTGCTGTATAAATGCATTGGTGATGCACTATAGATAACGTCTGAACTTTTTGGGATTTTGATTAGATTATAGATACTGTATCTTTTTTTATATTGCACATCATTTTTAAAATAGTAATTTCCACCTCATGGGATGCGGGTGGCGCTGTGGGTAAAACCTCAGCGCCTAGGACTTGCCGATCGTATGGTCGGTGGTTCGAATCCCCGCGGCGGGGTGACCTCCCGTCGTTCGGTCCCAGCTCCTGCCCACCTAGCAGTTCAAAAGCACTCTTAAGTGCAAGTAGATAAATAGGTATCGCTTTATAGCGGGAAGGTAAACGGCGTTTCTGTGTGCTGCGCTGGTGCCGGCTCGCCAGAGCAGCTGGCCACGTGACCCGGAAGTGTCTCCGGACAGCGCTGGCCCCCGGCCTCTTAAGCGAGATGGGCACGCAACCCCAGAGTCGGACACGACTGGCCCGAACGGGCAGGGGTACCTTTACCTTATACCTTTTAATTTCCACCTAGAATTTGTATAACCTGTGCAAAATGTAACTAGATAATGTGGCTGCATTCTAAGGTTCATTGCATTTTATTCTTAAAGGGGGGAAGAGAAGGATAAGCCAGACATAGCCCTTTTAATATATATTGAAGTTACCATACTTTTCCATGTATAAATGAGGTTTTTCAGATCAAATCATCTCAAAAATTGGGGTTCGTCTTATACATGGATAGTGCAGAGTGGGGAAGTGGGATTGGTTACTGTTGCTGATTGGCTGTTGGCCAGGTGATTGGTGGCTGCTGTTGGCGAGCAGGCAGAGGATTTTTGCTTCCGTGATCCACCCCCCCAAAAAAGCTCAACAACTCTTGGCAATTTCCCCCCATTTTCTGATTTTTGAGTCCCCCAAAATAGGGGGCGTCTTATACACGGGGGGGGGGGGGTGTTCTACACAGAAAAATATGGTATATTTTGCATGCATATATCATCATACGTAAGCCACATAACAAGAAGGGCAAGTCTTCCAGAGCATTGGCCAGTGGTGTGTAGCGGACTTTTTGTAGGGGAACCTGCAGAGCCAGACATGCCAGCTTGCAAGCGCAACTGGGGGACTGGGGGAGGTGACGTCACATGCGTGAGGTTGTGACATCACATGTGTGAGCATCATGCCTCCTAGGCTTTGGAAAGGAGGCAACTCGATGACCAAATACAATGATATGATATCAATATACACTCTTTATATAATATGAAATATATGAAATCGCATAAACAAAGCTTCCCAGCCTGTTTTCACCAGATAAGAATCTGATACAGTGGTGCCCCGCAAGACGAATGCCTCGCAAGACGGAAAACCCGCTAGACGAAAGGGTTTTACGTTTTGGAGGCGCTTCGCAAAACAAATTTCCCTATGGGCTTGCTTCGCAAGACGAAATGTCTTGCGAGTTCCTGCGGGTTTTTTCCCTCCCCCCCCTTTTCCTAAGCCGCTAAGCCGCTTATCAGCTGATCCGCTAAAAGCCGCTAAACCGCTAATAGCGCTAATCTGCTAAGCTGTCAATGGGCTTGCTTCGCAAGACGAAGAAACCGCTATACGAAGAGCCTCACGGAACGGATTAATTTTGTCTTGTGAGGCACCACTGTATATTGCTTCTTTCCGAGACTTGCATAGTCTTCAAAGGCTTTCCGAGACTTATTAGACTTATGTTTATTTGGTTTTATGTTTTCAAGAGAATAATAATAATAATAATAATAATAATAATAATAATAATAATAATTTATTATTTATACCCCGCCCATCTGGCTGAGTTTCCCCAGCCACTCTGGGCTGCTCCCAATCAAGTGTGAAAAACAATACAGCGTTACATATTAAAAATTTCCCTGAACATTAAGAATCCATTAAGAGTGCATATTTTGTGACTTTCAGAGATTCATAAGTTTTCTGCTTATGTGATTTCATATATTTCATATTATATAAAGAGTGTATATTGATATTGTATCATTGTATTTGGTCGTCGAGTTGCCTTGAATATTACTGACTATTGTTTGCAACACAGGCGTTAAATTGTTTGGTTACCTATTTGGAAAGGAGGCGCCAGGCCTCTGACAGAGCACTGGAGCCCTGCTAGGGCTTTGGGAAGCTGGCAGGAGAGCTCCTGGATCCCAATGGAGCATCGTGCCTCCCTCCCTAAGCCAGGCAGAAGTTTTCCGGGCTTTGGGAAAGTGGCTCCAGACTTTAATACTCTAATTTCCCAGGAACATTTAGGGGACAAGCCTCGTCTCCCTAGTCCACTGACTGCACACCACTGGTAAAGCTACTTTGGCGCCTTGTTCTGGAGACAGGAGGGAAGCCCTCTCATTCACTCATAGCTATTTTTTCAGTAGTGATGTATGGAAGTGAGAGCTGGACCATAAAGAAGGCTGATCACCGAAGAATTGATGCTTTTGAATTATGGTGCAGGAGGAGACTCTTGAGAGTCCCATGGACTGCAAGAAGATCAAACCTATCCATTCTTAAGGAAATCAGCCCTGAGTGCTCACTGGAAGGACAGATCCTGAAGCTGAGGCTCCAATACTTTGGCCACCTCATGAGAAGAGAAGACTCCCTGGAAAAGACCCTGATTTTGGGAAAGATGGAGGGCACAAAGAGAAGGGGACAACAGAGGACGAGATGGTTGGATAGTGTTGCCAAAGCTACCAGCATGAGTTTGACCAAACTGCGGGAGGCAGTGGAAGACAGGAGTGCCTGGCGTGCTCTGGTCCATGGGGTCATGAAGAGTCGGACACGACTAAACGACTAAACAACAACAACATTTTTTCAGGAAGCTAATCTCTGGGTCTGTAAATATGAGGATTCCGCTTGGAAGACATTGCAGTTTTTAGACCACTTGTTTCAGCAGCACATAGCCTACTTCTTCCACCAGCCCTTTGACCTAGGGACAAATTGTGCAAAGGCACACATCTCTTTGTATCAAAAAGTGTATGTGTTCATCCTGCGTTGCTCATTGCAAGACATTCCCATCCAGCACCCGCTCTTTCTATAATTTTATCCTGTGTGTTCAACACGGTGATGTCCTTAGGGTGGCTTTCATTAATGTGTGTGTGGGGGGGGGGGGATACAGAGAAATAGCAGCAAAGCGCAACAGCCTAAACTCAGAGAGCATTGAAGAATAAAACATAGAACCTCTGCTTAGGAAGTTCAAAAGCTGGGGAAAACAAATAGGCTTTTGCCTACCAGTAACATTTAGTTTATTTATTTATTTATTTATCAAAATTCTTCGAAAGCACGTCAAAGTGCAAGTAGATAAATTGGTACTGCTCCGGTGGGAAGCTAAGCGGCGTTTCCATGCACTGCTCTGATTTCGCCAGAAGCGGCTTAGTCATGCTGGCCACTTGACCCGGAAGCTGTACGCCGGCTCCCTCGGCCAATAAAGCGAGATGAGCGCCACAACCTCAGAGTCAGTCATGACTGAACTTAATGTTACCTTTACCGTTTTATAGACTACTTAATTAAACAAAAAAAAAACCCCAAACCTGTACGTGGTTCACCCAAAATAGTATAAAATAATTATCAAAAATCATTAGAGTAGCCTTCAGGAAAAGGCAGGGCATTCCAAAAGTGTTGCCATCTGAAGGCCCTCTCACCAGCTATCACCTACCATCCTTCAGAAATTGGGGAGAAGACTGTGTGATGGCAATATCATGAGATGTCAGACTGGATAGGAGAAGCCACACCAGCAGATTTTTGGGTTCTAAGCCATGTAGGGCTTTAAAGGTACTTGTACTTTGAACTGAGACCGGGAGCCAACGAAGTTGGCAGCTCCCTTCTCTCCCCTCTCTGCCTGGATTCCATAACTGTGGGTACTCTGAGCAGAACATGGGCTTCAGGGGAGAGCATGAGGCAAACACATGCCCACGGCATCCATTTAACATCCATTTTATCTTGAAGGTTTCTAAGATGGTTTGTACTTTGTAGTGTCTGTGGGATATATGGGGAGGAACACAGAGCTTTGCATTCAGAAGATCTCATGTTCCATCTCTTGACATCTCCAGGTAAAAGGATATGGTAGCACATTGTGTGACTCTCTGCCTGGAGGGCCGATTCCAATCATATAGATAATATTGAGCAAGACAGACAAATTGTCTGGCCTGGTTTAAGGCAGGTTATTGTGTTCCCCAACCTTCTAGTAGCTCAAGCACACACACACACACACACACACACACACACACACACACACATATATAGTGGTACCTCTAGTTACGAACTTAATTCGTTCCGGAGGTCCGTTCTTAACCTGAAATTGTTCTTAACTAGAGGCGTGCTTTTGCTAATGGGGCCTCTTGCTGCCGCTGCATCGCCGGCACACGATTTCCCTTCTCATCCTGGGGCAAAGTTCTCAACTTGAGGTAACTCTTCCAGGTTAGTGGAGTTTATGACCTGAAGCGTTTGTAACCTGAGGCGTTTGTAACTCGAGGTACCACTGTATTCTGAATTCAAGATTTGCTTTTAGGTTGTCTAGGAGTAAGAATTACTCAACCACAGAAGAGACTAGTCATGGCAATTTCCTGGGTTGGGGGGCCAGTGAATTCTTCACTTTTGTTTGCTTGACTTAAATACCGGATAAATACAAGCTAGTCAGGGGTTCCTCTCTTTTCTTAATCTCTCCAGACCCCCACCCCACCCCAGCAGAGCAAGAACAACACTGTGTTACCACTTCAAGACTATTCTACATCAGATTGTTGGCATTTTAACCAGCAAGCTTTTCAAATGCAGAACATCTGAACCTGCCTTATATGGAGACAGATCATTGGCCTACTTTAGAGGCAGCAGCAATCCTAAGATCTCAAAGTCAGACCTGCTAACCTAATATCCTTTTCACCAGATATCCCGGGGACTGAACCTGTCACATGCAACTCTATCACCAAACTGCTCCCCCCTCTGATCTCAGTCATGTTACTATGAAATATTATTAATGCATCTGAAGTACGGAATGTTTTTAAGCTACCACCCCCTTCACACAGAGGACCTGTTAACCCCTGCATATTCATCACTACTTGACTGCAACGTGATCCGAGCCACTGCAGATCCCACATCGTGGAAATACAGTTTTGTGTTACCTAAAGCACAATGTTTCTGCAACGGAAGTGGCTCAGACCCAGGACATGGAGTTATGAAGTGTTAAGGAGGCATGTGGGGAGAGCAATTGATGCATATATGTGTTTGAGCCAGTCTTGAAAGATGTGCTGAGCTGAGTGGCTCAGTCAAGAATAGTATCAAGGGCTTAAGGGGGAACAATAAACAGACTCCGTCTTGTACTACTTGTGAGCCCCAAGGAAGCTGCAGCATACTAGCCCCACATTGAGGCCTGCCAGGTGTTGGATAAGTCCCCTACCTGGTTTTTAAAGGCCCCCCCCCTAAAGCAAAAAGAGATGTATTGAGCCCCTGCTAGGCTATCTGGCTGGTGGGCTGCAAGCTAAGATAAAATAGAGGATATCCCTCCACAATTTCACTGAAAACCATTCTCCCAAATGGAGAACCAGCCATAGATAACCCTATAGAAACAAAGCACAGAATACATAAACCCAGAAAATTTCCTAGATCTCTTAGCTTCTGATCTTGGGAATGCTACTTAATACCATAGATTTGGCATGTTTGATGGAATACTAAATAATGCCAGTGGCCCTAAGCACACATATATGAAAGTAAACTCTTCTGAAGTCATAGGACTAATGTCCAGATAAATCTGTGGGGTTTTTTGGTGGGATCAGGCTGAAAGTGTCACAAAATTATTGTGAAACCCAGCCAGATGGGCGGGGTATAAATAATAATTGCAGTAATCAGGGAAATTAATTTTCCACATTCTTCTCTTGCTGCTTTTTATGAACACTAGATGCAAAAATCAGTAAGCGACAGAATGTTTGCTGGACTTCCATGGGATATTTTGTAGAAACTGCTGGGTTTTCCACACCTCCCTCGCCTCATCCTCAGATTTCCTTTAATCAAGTCTTAAAAATTATTACTGAGAATAGATAAAGAATATAAAATATGTTAATCCAAAAACTGATCAGATGTAATCTCAATCCTGCACTGAAATATTTGTAAGCAATTTATCAAACTCAAGCATGGATGGGGTTTGCAGAGCAAAAGCTCTGTAGCTCACAATTTTTGTGGCGCCTTATCAATACAGATCTCTCTATGGGCTGTTTGGAGCGATATTTACCTCCTTAGTGCTCCAGTCTTGAGCACACTTACTTGGGATGTTTAATTGAATGGATCAAACTTCTCTCTGTGTCACACAAACTTCCTAAATAGTATGAACATAATAACATTGCACAAAAATAACAAGGCAGCCAAGGTCCACTGATATGATCATACTGAATCAGTATGACATAGCTGACTTTATATCATAGCTGATGGTGATGACTGAAAACATTTATGTTTTAATTGCATTTTAAAGAAGTAATGAAAAACACAGTTGTACATTCTAACAAACTTTACACGTGAAGGCAGAATAATACAAAAGGAGTGCAGATACCATATGGGATTTATAGTAAAATGATGGATGCTAAACGGTGACAAAAAACTTCCAAAAATAATAGGTAGCCCCTGCCAGCAAATGTTTCAAATTTTAAGCTGAATAATTATCAATGATTACCACTCGTTTTATTTAGATGCACTTTCTTTTTTGTTGCATAGCTTAAAATATTGCTGCACCATCTCCACTATGTCTCATGATGCCTGCGACAGTTTTTCCTTAAACAAAAAAATTCAGGAGAGTGTTGTTTTTTTAAAAATCACCTCTTCTCCGTTACATAATATATTATTTCTAATTATTATAAATACATCAGTTTTTTTTAAACTCATCTGATCTGAGTAGCATGCATTGGTATAGTTACTGTACAATTAAAACACTGTTGCAGACTTTTAGACACAGTGTGCGTTTTCTTGGCTCCACAATTTTATTTAGACACACTGCTCAGCAAAAATGGAACAAACAGGATAGGAAGGGGGGAATTAAACCTTAAGAATTCCAGCTAAAACAGAATCTCACAGTGCTTACCAAGTTCCATCCGGAATTAAATACCGATAAGTAAAATCATTTATTTATCTATTATTATTTTAATTATTATTGTTTACACAGAGATTATTATTTTTTAAATGCCCCACAATAGTTGACACACTTTAGAACTTAGCAAACACGCTTTTTTTAAAAAAAAAAGTAGAGGTGCACCGATTAGACGGGGCAAAAGCTTCAGATTTATCATAATTAGAGAAGAGAGGTAAATGACCGCTTATTTATTTATTTATTTATTTGTTTCCACTTTTCCCTCATTAATTATGAAAAACTGCATTTAATTCATCTTGCATGGTGAGAGACTGGCTGCGCAGATGTAGGTCGTAAGGGAAGTGGCTCTCTGCAGGCAACCTGAACACAGAACTCTGCCCAAGGGGACCCCTGGGTGGCACAGCACAATAATGCATGCCATAATTGTAGTTTTTGTCATAGTCCAAAGCTGCTTCTTGCTTGAGGGAAAATATCCCATTATAGTTAATTGGGGAAGGACTTAAGGGACCTTCGAACTGGGGGCTGGAGCATTCGGGAGAAGTGCTCTCGTAGAAGGACTCGTAAGCACTGCAATAATTGTAGGGTTTCATGGTCTTGGAATTGTCGAGGGTCCCGTGACCTGGGGGTGTGCTCAGCTCTGGGCTGTGGTAGGGGGGGTAGAAAGTGGAGTAGGGAGATCGGCCGTGGTGGGCCACCTCCCCGCTCTGACCCATCAAGAAACTTCTGGCGTTGAGTTGTAGACATCCTGCGACCAAGTTTGTGGTGGGCTGAGAGAGACCTTTGCACAAGTTCTGGACAAATGTCAGGAGGTCAGGCCTCTTGCCAATCCGTAAGATTTCGGAGAGAGCCCAGATGTAATTTTTAGCCAGCCTCAAAGTTTCTATTTTAGACAGTTTTTGCGTCTTGGAGTAACAAGGGACCACTTTCCTCAAGCTGTCCAGCGCATCGTTGAGGCCGTGCATCCTGTTCCTTTCTCTGGCGTTGGCTTCTTGTCGCCTGAATTTGACCCTCTCGATTCTCATCTTGGTGGTCTTTTTTTTCCGAAGGCCCCTCCTCCTGGGCAAACCGTTTTCGTCTTCCTCCTCTCGGTCATCTTCCACCTCCTCTTTCTCTGTATCTTCTGCTGTCGACCGTTTGATGTTTTTCCCTTGCTGCGCGATCTGCTTTGCAAAGCTTTCGGGTTTCTTGATTTGCTTTGGGTCCTCACTTTCTCTGGAAAACTTTCTGCACATCTGGGACTCTGGCACTACAACAGACTCATCAAATGGTAGCGTTAACATGGCGTTATAATCTTATGGGACCTGAAAAAATGCCAGCACAAGGATTTAAGTGTATCCATTTGTGAAGGTTACATTTATTATACATATTTTCAGTTACATTTTCACATAATTACTAGTACTGAGAATAATGACTTGTGCATATTTCGGTAGGTGCATACACACTCACAAACTTCGAAGAAATACAGCCAATTCTTCAAAATTGTTATCATTTGCTATATTTATTCATTGAATTGGTCCAAAAGTCTACGTCAAAAATGCAATATAACTATCAGAAGAAAAACTGGCAATTAAGGAAAGTTAAATTTAAAATCAATCCCTTTCCCTTTAATTTTTTTTAAAAAAACTCAAATTTACAGAACATCTAAAAATGTGGAATTCATAAAGAGTAATTATAAAATGCATACATTTCAACTATCCAAGAACTCTAGAGTTTCAAATGAGTCAAGGTAACAGACTTAAAAAATAAAATTAATCTGTTCGGTTATAGTAAAAATGCCTTTAACTTTTTAATTCTAATTTGTTTGCACACATTCTTCCACAAATCATCACAATCAAGTCTGAACTGATTGAAAAGAATTAAAATGGAAAAGAAGGCAAATGAATCATTCAGTGACTCAATTAATACGAAGAGAGGCTTTTTTTCTAACGGTCGGTATGAAAATGTGTGATACATGGATTATTTCTTTCCTATTAAAGCAGGATAGTGTAAATACCAAACATTTGCAGAAGGCATTTGGCAATAAATTGCACGCTTTCTTTTTATTCTATAGAAGGCGGGGGGGGGGGGAGGAATCTGAAACAAAATTTCCCAATTTTAAAATTAACTGGTTTTTTTTCCATTAAAAAACAAAACCAGAAGCGAAGCGAAGCCCCATCACATTCTATTGCATTCTGACTGCAATTGTGCACATGTGTTCAGAATTCAGAATGAAAAGCGGGGAAGGGGGGGGGGGTGTTGAGAGAGAAACAATTTGCTTCTCCTCGTATTGTTCCTGCCCCTGTACTCACTTTTCTAGCAGCATATATCAGGATTTTCAAACTGTCCAACAAATAACGCCAATGCAAATTTGCAAAACAAGGAGGTGAGGGACTTTTAAACAGGCACATTTTTAAAAAACAAACAAACCCAAACAAAACAAAACAAAACTAAGCCCCTTATCAAAAGATGTAACTCTCTGAGTATTGTCCATAGCCCGCTTATGGTATTACATAATCGGTGAAAGTATGCAACAACATTTAAGAAACACTGAAACAGATGATGAAGAAGGAAGCACAGCATTCATAAAACACACGGCTTTGTAACCTGTACCCTTTCACATACTTGCATGCACACTCAGTTAAATATTATATTGGTATTATAAATGAATTTGCATTACCTTGGCCTTAAAAAAAGTCTTTCAATAGCCAGTTTTCATTTTTGCCTTCCAAATCTTTTTCAATCTGTCTGTCGCATCATCTCCTGGAGTCTAGATCTGTGTATATCTGCACTATCTCATTGATCTCTAAAAAGTGACATTGATGCCAACTGCCAGAGCTGGTACCCATGCCATCTGCTGGTGACGTCACAGGGCAGAGAAAACCATGTGATCTTTTCTCCTGGGACCTTCATTCTGCACTGATCATCTGGCATCCCTGTAAGTGGGTACCAGCATTCATGTATCAACACAGAAGGTTAGGCTGATAGGGGAGGGGGGGGGGAGAGAGAGAGAGAGATAGAGAATCCACACCAGCATTTCAGATGCAGTAGGTGCAGTTCTGTGAGTTTTGTCGAACAGGCAGAAATGTCAACATTTCACTTTTATCCCTATCCACAGGTATATCTGCTTTCCGCTTGATAATAAGCTGGTGTTTATTGAAGAAAGGGTTTTTGTCGTATTGATCAGAATGCCATGAGCACACTTGGGGGGTTTGAAGAGAGGTGCTGCTCTCCATGAAAAAGTGGGAATCAGGAGAAGTGTCTGACGACTCCTAACTTAAGCAACTCTGGCTCAGGTGTGAGGCAGCTGAACTAGTCTCTGACCTCGCACGACTGGGCACCGTGTGTGAGTGTGTTCATGTTCCAAAAATTATCTCTCTGAATTTGAATCCATCTGTGCTTGACTTGGACTTGGTGCATGAAACAATTTCAGTTTCTTTCTTTGCTGTGCAGTTCTATACATGTCTGTTCGGAAGGAAGGGCAATGATTTCAGGAGGGCAGTCTCGGTGATTTTGATATATTATGGAAGAGACAAAAAGAGAGAGGGGGAAAGAAAAGCAGAAAGAATCAACTTAGAATTACACGGTGGTTTCTGCTTCCAGATTCACACTGATATTGCCACCCTTTCTTTGCATGATTTCGTTATAACCCACCCCATTTAATATTACAGAACAGGCAAAGTATTTTCACTTATCTACTTTTCTAATTGCTTGCCTTAAAAACACACACCGATTAAAGAAACATTCTCCCTACTCCAGATTATCCTTCCACTATTTATATCTGCCTCTTTATTCCTTTTTGCCCTCTGAATTCTCTTTATTTTGCTGGTAGCTGCTTCTCCAGAACTAACACCCCCCCCCATTTTTTGTCATGTTATCATCATTAACAACAGTGGGCAAGAAATGGTTAAATGGAGCTAGCAATCTCATCCTGCGCCCCCCCCCCTTCAGCAAAGCATGCCAGAGTGCCTCTGGCAAACTCCACCTTATTTTTTCTGGAGTAGCAAATCTCCAGGAAGTCATATGCATAATCGATATTTAAATGTATTGCTTGACATGGGAAATAAAGTGTTCTTTTTTTAAATATAAAAAAATTCCTCATGCAACGTTGTTCCTCTTGCGACTTTCCCCACTCGAACTAAAAACACAACAGCACAATTTGCTTTTTGAATTAAAGTAATCCCTGGTAGAGCTGCCATTCTTATGGGTCTGTGTCAGCATTTCCAGTATGACTTTATTCTCTCTCCCCCCCCCCCAACCATTCCCGACCACCCCGTTTTCTCAACAAAAAGGTTTAATGACTCATCTCCTTTAATTCACAGTGGACCCAGTTTTGACATTACTGTTCCTTGATCTTGGTCCTATTATTAATACAAAATTCTTTTTTTTAACTGGGTATTTAAAAAGAAAAGAGGAAATGTGCTTTAAAAAACCAATTTAAGCCACTATTTTATATGCCTCTAGTAGCAGCTAGAAATCTAGCTTAAGGAGCTCACATTCTCTACTTTTTTTACTGCCATAAGAAGATACAGGCCATTAGCTCGTAATCTAAATTAGGCGTGTGTGTAAAAAGAAATACATCTCAATGGGGGCAAGGTTTTAAACTTGGGGGCCGAGTGGCCTCCCACAAGCCATATACTCAAAGCTTATTGAATAAGTGTTTCCATCTATTGCTGAATACTTTAAT
Source organism: Podarcis erhardii (assembly GCF_964252035.2). Taxonomy (NCBI): domain Eukaryota; kingdom Metazoa; phylum Chordata; class Lepidosauria; order Squamata; family Lacertidae; genus Podarcis; species Podarcis erhardii. The sequence continues at coordinate 44,284,937 of NC_138513.1, forward strand.
CTTTGTTAGGTTTTACTTTCTATGAAACAGAGTTGTAACCCTTATTTTGTGGTAAGAAAAAAAAAAGGATGCATTTTTGCAAGGTCCTGAGGCCAGTTGATAGCCCTGTAACAGATTTTGTATGTTCCGTGTGCTACAGCGAGACCCTGTTTTAAGTGTCACACACACAAAAAACCAGTGAACATTCAAAACTCTAGGACAGCGTTACATAGTAATAAATTGCCATACTACGAACTGTAATATTTCCAATCAGTGTAAAATGATTTCCCCTCATTCTCTTTCTTCTGTTAAGTTTTTTTAAAAAAACAACAACAAAACAATTGCAAAATATGTTTCATATCACCGCGAATATGATCAAATCAGGAAAGGCTCTATTAACATTCAATTTTGCAATCTTTTAAATCCATCATGCACCTTTTTAACGGTTTTCAAAAAAATCGCTGTGATGCAAAATAGCAGCAGCGGCAAGGTTTTAAAAGCACCCTAGTAACTTTACATAAAGATTCTCCCTGCCTTCTGCTACTTATTTCACAATACAACCCCATGATATGCAAACCACATGCATGCCTATTAATACACATGCACCATTTTGTAATGTTCTTCATCTAGAAGGCCAAAAGAATGATATTAAATATCCAATACATGCAGTTCCTCAGTTCCTAATTATGGGCCAAATGCTGTGGCCGCCATGCGCAATGGTGCTGCTTTCAGCTGTTGAGAAGATCAGATGCCTAGTCATCTGATTGCATAAGCAGGGCCTGTGTTTCAGAAAGACCTGTTGTGTAAAATTATGGGATATCCTAAATAATAATTTCAAAACATGGGCTTACCAGCAAATCAGTGCACCACAGAAAACATAACACCGCAAAGTCCCCCTTCCTTGTTTTTTCTTTTTCTTTTTCTTTTTCTTTTCTTTTTCTTTTTCTTTTCTTTTCTTTCTTTCTTTCTTTCTTTCTTTCTTTCTTTCTTTCTTTCTTTTTTTTTTTTTTGGAGTGCAGCAAGAGAAGAAACTGGTTTGAATATTTGCAGAGCATTCAATGACTCTAGCTTATTGCTGCTCCTCTCCCAGCAAGGAAGCTAGGAGAGAAACATCTGGAGAACAAACCCAAGAGGCTTCTAGTAGGGTCATAAAAAGCAGCCTTACCCTTCCTCACCCCAATGGTCCATCTAGCACAATATTGCGTGTTAAGGTCCCCAAGCCACTCCCCAATAATTCACACATCACACATCAATTTTTGTTTAGGTTTTTGGCATGATTTTGGCCACAACTTTATTTAAATACACACATGTGAGTGGTTGCTTAGGCATTGGTTCCGACTCTCTGTCCTTGCCCAGGGGACAGAACTGACTTCTGGATTCCAGCGGAAGCCAGTCAGGGAAACAATTTTGGGGAGAAATGAAGCTGGGCCTCAGTCCCTCACTTCTCACCCTCATGCTCCTGGTGGCTTGCACAGCCCAAGTCCCATGCCAGGGACAAGGACAAAAAGAATGGCAAGCCCTGGATTCCTTTAACAGAATTCCCTTTCCGCACCACCATTGGAGGGGTAGGCACTTACCCCTCCACCAACCAATTTGAACCAATGCCTGACCGCCAACCTTACAAGTTGTGACGATTTGCTACGCAGAAGGCAAAACCAAATGGCCCCAGCCAATCAGCCAAATGGACAAATTCCTACCAGGCCCCCGCACCAAGGCAGACGACCCCATGACAGGCATAGCAAGGTCAAGTGAACAACTCCCCAATACAGGGAGGGTGGGCAGGTGATCCGGTGCAAGCAGCCAAGAGGACGCCCAAAGCTGGGTGTCCAGCATTTAAAACCTCTGACCCCTCCTTCAAAATTGGCAACAAGCAATTCTCCCCAGCGACCCAATTAACCAATTCACTGCCTGGGTCTCTCCACAAATCCACCCAGCAACAACGGGGGGCTTGTATCCCCCACCGCAACACATGCTCTCTGCTACGGAGAACACGTTTTGTCCACACACTGACTGGCAACAGCTCGCCATGTTTTCTCCCTGGAGATTAAACTTGGGAAATCTTGCGTGCAAAGAATATGCTCCGTCCACTGAACTACAGCCCTTCCCCAATTATTGCCAATTATTTTGTGCTGCTAATTATTTTGTTAAAACATTCCAAGTGCTTTTAACAAAATGCCCCCCCCCCCAAAAAAAATTTAATCTGGTGCCATTTGGGAAGTGGTGTTCTACTTTTGTTCCCTCCCTTTAAGCAGGCATCTCCCACACCCGGCCATCATGTTGGGTGACACATGTGGCTGTTTAGAGACCGGTGACACTCTCCAAGTGTCCCTGTTTTCCAGGGACAACCTTATATTTATGGGAGCCATCCCAGTTTCTGATTTGATCCCAGAATGTCCTGTTTTCCCCTATTTTCATTGGAGAAACATTCATTGGATGCCCCTATTTTCCTTGGAGAAATGTCAGAGAGCATGGAGTTATGTGGTCATGAGCCAAGGAGATAAGATACAACCTTTAGAAGACATCTGAAGGCAGACCTGTATAGGGAAGGTTTTTTTAAAAAAAAATGCTTAATGTTATGTTTTTATGTATGTTGGAGGTCGCCCAGAGTGTCTGGGGCAACCCAGCCAGGTGGGCGGAGTATTAATAATAATATTGTTGCTGTTATTTAGAACATTCCTGTTTTCATCGGAGAATTGTTGGAGGGTATGCTGACCACGTGGGATGCGGGTGGCGCTGTGGGTTAAACCACAGAGCCTAGGGCTTGCTGATCTGAAGGTTGGCGGTTCGAATCCCCATGACGGGATGAGCTCCTGTTGCTCAGTCCCGGCTCCTGGCAACCTAGCAGTTCAAAAGCACCTCAAAGTGCAAGTAGATAAATAGGTACCACTCTGGCGGGAAGGTAAACAGCTTTTCCGTGCGCTGCTCTGGTTTGCCAGAAGCGGCTTAGTCATGCTGGCCACATGACCTGGAAGCTGTACACCGGCTGCCTTGGCCAGTAAAGCGAGATGAGCGCCGCAACCCCAGAGTCATCTGCAACTGGACCTAATGGACAGGGGTCCCTTTACCTAACAACAACAACAACAACAACAACAACAATTTATTATTTATACCACACCCATCTGGCTAGGTTTCCCCAGCCACTCTGGGCGGCTTCCAACAGAACACTAAAATACAATAACCTATTAAACATTAAAAGTTTCCCTAAACAGGGCTGCCTTCAGATGTCTTCCAAAGGTTTGTTAGTTATTTTTCTCTTTGACATCTTGTGGGAGGGCGTTCCACAGGGCGGGTGACACTACCGAGAAGGCCCTCTGCCTGGTTCCCTGTAACTTGGCTTCTCACAGGGAGGGAACCACCAGAAGGCCCTCGCCGCTGGACCTCAGTGTCTGGGCAGAACGATGGAGGTGGAGATGCTCCTTCAGGTATACTGGACCGAGGCTGTTTGGGGCTTTAAAGGTCAGCACCTACACTAGGAATTGTGCTTGGAAACGTACTGGGAGCCAGTGTAGATCTTTCAAGACCAATGTTATATGGTCTTGGCGGCCTTTACCTTTTATGCTGACCACATGGTTGGGGCTGGTTGTTGTTTTTTAAAAAAAGCCCACGACCCTTTAGCCTCTGCAGGAGACCTGATGCCACAAGGTGTGTAGGATTTGGCTAAAAGTGTAGTATATAGAAAGTGCCTGCTGAGATGAGTGGTTTGTTTCAAAGCGCACAGCATGTTCTAAATTAAATGTAAGGCACAAAAGATATTGAGCAATTAAACTTACACTGTATTAACAGAAGTGATAAAAATAAAAAACCCAAACCACACAGAAGCAAGAAGGTTTGAAGCCAAGCTTTGTCACTCATGCTTAAAGTGAAAGCACATTCTTCTTTCACAACATCCCCAACTTTGAACCATAGCTGTTTCTCTTTTTTGCAATATAAAGAGACAGAGATTGGGAGCAGCTATATAGTGCCACTTCTGAAGGGGTAATCAGACTTCTTGTTGCATTTGAACTTGGCTTATGCAATCCTGTTAATTTTAGCAAACTTTTGCTTCATGACAAGATCAGAGTCTTAACTGAAATAAGCAAATGTCGGCTAATTATAGTCAAACCTCTGGTTATCCAAAAATGTTGTCTTGGGTGCGAGGAATACCATAATACCTAGCAAGTATTAGTTGAGTGACTAGCACTTGGAAATTAATATTTTGGTTTCTTCAGACCAAAGCAAAGAGGGTCAACTAATCTTTATTTCTATTTGAAAATGAGAGGAAAGGTGGTCTAGTGCTTAGCTACCTGGATGCAAAACAGAATATATAACTTGTATGTGTGTGTATCCCTAATATCAACTCATACAGAACAGCTTTGAAATAAAAAATTATGATTAAATATTCCAATTAGCAATTAGCATTCAACATGAATTAATTATGAATTTCAACATTTAGTTCTTGATCACCTATATGTAATTCTTAAACTAACACCTTCCTTTATTGAAAAAAGTGGAACTTTGCTTTCTAGACTGTACACACCCAGATCAGAAAACAATTTCACCAATTTGAATTACAGTGGTGCCTCGCAAGACGAAATTAATCCGTTCCATGAGGCTCTTCATCTAGCGGTTTTTTCGTCTTGCGAAGCAAGCCCATTGACAGCTTAGCGGATTAGCGCTATTAGCAGTTTAGCGGCTTTTAGCGGATCAGCTGATAAGCGGCTTATCAGCGGATCAGCTGATAAGCGGCTTAGCGGCTTAGGAAAAGGGGGGAAAGGGGGGGGAAACCCGCAGGAACTCGCAAGACATTTCATCTTGCGAAGCAAGCCCATAGGGAAATTTGTTTTGCGAAGCGCCTCCAAAATGGAAAACCCTTTCGTCTAGTGGGTTTTCCGTCTTGTGAGGCGTTCGTCTTGCGGGGCACCACTGTAATGCCTTGTGTTCAGTAAGTTGTAGGAACAAACTTGAGTAAAAGATCTATGTGTCACACTAATTCATTTGCAGGAGTCAAATGTTTGCCTCAATGAATTGGTCTGGGAAATGGCAGCATTGCTTGGCAGCTCTGTGGCTTTTTCCAGACCACCATATTACTGGCTCTAGGTAGCCACTAGATTGATTGATTGATTGATTGATTGATTGATTGATTGGACACCCCCACCCATCTGCTTTTTAGCCAAAATGGTTATCAGGTCTTTCCCAAGAACGTTAACAAAATCAGTAGTAAGACAATCTCTTTGCCCTTACATTCCACTGCAGCCTCCCTGGTTGCCCATGTCATGTGACTGAAAAAAGCCCTGTGGGAGTGTGTGTGTGTGTGTGTATATATACAAACACACACACACACACACACACACACACAAACACACAAACACAAACAAAAAAGAAACAACAAAAAAGGTTCTCTCGAACCTTCAGATCTCCCTCCCTCCCTCCATTAGTTCCATTTATAATTTTATTCCTGCATCTTGTACTGTAATCTATCTATTATATATCCATAGTATCCAAAGTTCATGTTACTATACAAGTGTTATTGTATTCCTACTAGTGATTTCAACTGTTTACAGTGGTCTCTAATATACGTTATAAAGTTATTCCAATCCTTAATAAAAAATTTGGTCTTCCTGGTTTCTGATTTTCCCCACATTTAGGTGCCTTTAATGAGGGCACTAAAAAAAAATCCCAAAGCAATGAACAGCTCTCATTGGCCTTCCATATTTAGAGAAAACCACAAGGATGTCAGAGAGATTGCTTGCAGACATAACCCACATAACCCACTTGGCTTCTTCAAAGGTAAGGTCAGTGCAACAAAGCCGTAGCTCTGGCCACATAAGAATTTCATCGTTTGCCTTCCTTTTGATATTTTTGTAATGCAACTTTCCCCCTATTAATTGCTCTTGCTCTCCCGAATGGAAGAAATTTTTCGTACCGCGTTAGTTTCACTCATCCTTTAGTTACATAATATCTGCAAAGAATAGCATGGCCAGGAATTCCTTTCTACCATGCATCTCTAAATAGGAAAGGAACAAAATGAATAGAGAATAAATATTTGGCTCCCGGATTTGAAAAGCTTCCAGATATTTTTCTTTCTTTTTTTAAAAAAACTTTACATCTCAGTAACAGTAAGTGAACCTTCCTGTTCCTCCCTCTACCCCCACTATTTTTCAGAGCTATTTTAACACATGCAGTACAAAAGAAAAGATAGGCTTTGTTAAAAAGTTTAATGTCCTTAATTAGTAGAATTGTCGGACTAATTAGAATACCAATTAGAATTGGCAGGGCTATCGTTAATTTGGATGTGCTGTGGTCTAGTGTTAATTGCTAGTCAACCTATAGTTGGTGGAAGCAGGACTAAATAGATAAACGCACAGGCACACAGAAAAAACTATTTTAAATGTTAAGGGTCCATAACCATAATGATCTTCACGGTCGATGCATACTTAGGGAGTCTTTAATTCAGGGAGATGTTGATGGAAAGTTAACAACTGCAAGTGCAAAGATCTCGGTGGCTCCAAATGAAAGCCTCAAACTTTATACGGCGATCCGAGTTTCGCATTTTGCATTTTCTTCTTCTTCAAAATACAAATGTAATTGGGATTCTTTTGCGATAGAATGTTAACCGCTGCCAAAATAATGTTATGCAAAGATGTTTCAGTAAGGCATCTAAAAAGATACCGTTGTCTGGTTGGGACAATATAGAAACCCAGAATCAAGGAAGGCAAGGCAAAATATTGCATATGCCGGTATATACATTGCATGCTGTTAATTGAAGGGAGAGCTTTATTCTGAGGAGACAGTAAGGCGTTCCCCAACATGAGTTGAAAATATGGATGAGGGGGCCGAGCAAGTGTGCTGGCTAGTCCAGCCTTTGCCAAGGAGTCTTTGCCAGCCACACACTGCATTGGCCCTGTGTGTGGTAGCAATATGGAGAGCCTCTATGCATATATCAAGCACAGGGCTTGTCCATGCCATGGGGATGGTTGTGCCAAGGTGAATTCAAATACTGGGGCAAAGCTGGGTTACATAGCAGCAGCTGGTGCAAACTCTTCCTGAGTGCTTGGACACAGAGAAATTGTGGCAGGAACCAGCTATGGAACCCCGAAGGGAAAAAGACTCAGAGCCCAGGGATTGGTGGTGGGATGACGATGAGTGGTCGGAGAAGAGGGAGCAGACTGGATAACGATGATTATTTCCTTCCTTCCTTCCTTCCTTCCTTCCTTCCTTCCTTCCTTCCTTCCTTCCTTCCCTGCCCATCTGGCTGGGTTTCCCCAGCCACCCTGGGCAGCTCCCAACAGAATTAAAAGCACAATAAACCATCAAATATTAAAAACTTCTCTAAACAGGGCTGCCTTCAGATGTCTTCTAAAAGTCAGATAGTTGTTTATTTCCTTGACATCTGATGGGAGGGCGTTCCACAGGGCGGGCGCCACCACCTAGAAGGCCCTCTGCCTGGTTCCCTGTAACCTCACTTCTCACAGTGAGGGAACCACTGGCGCTGGACCTCAGTGTCCGGGCAGAATGATGGGGGTGGAGACGCTCCTTCAGGTATACTGGACCGAGGCCCATTTAGGGCTTTAAAGGTCAGCACCAACACTTTCAATTGTGCTCGGAAACATACTGGGAGCCAATGTAGGTCTCTAAGGACCAGTGTTATGTGGTCTCGGCGGCCGCTCCCAGTCACCAGTCTAGCTGCCACATTCTGGATTAGTAGTAGTTTCCAGGTCACCTTCAAAGGTAGCCCCATGTAGAGCACATTGTAGTAATCCAAGCGGGAGATAACTAGAGCATGCACCACTCTGCCGAGACAGTCTGCGGGCAGATAGGTAGGAGGAGGTGTCAGAAGCTGAAGAGGTAACAGGGCCTGGTGAGCTGGGAAAGTCTGTAGTAGAGAGAGGTCCAGAATCAGAGCTCTGAGTGGGATGAGAGAGGCCAAGAGGCAGGGATGAGCCAGGATGGTGAAGAGGCACAGGTGTCTCCTCCTCCTGCTGTGACAAGTGCCCCTCTCTTCTGGTCTTCCAGAACCAGAAGAGGCGTGAAGAGGGTGGAGGAGAGGTTGGCTGCATGCAGGTGCAGTCTCTGATTGCTTGTGAAAAGCCTGCAGAGGAGGGTACTTAGATGGTTGTGAAGAGGTTAGGGACTTTCAGTCTCGGCAACTGGTTTTCATGGAGCAAGACTGGGAATGAGCTCCTCTGCTCGTTAGGCCTGATACTCAACCAAGTCTGTGGAGACTGTGTTCTTGCTCATAGAGCGTTAACTCCAACCTGGAGCTGTGTGATTACTAACCGTCACTCACCTATGACAGAAAATGTGTAAATGTCCTTGTGTAAGCCCACTAAGTCTTCTACTGACCTATACAGTCCTATGTTTCCTACTCAGTGTGCGCAAAGGCAAAGGAAGGGAGTATGTTTTTAGGAGGCCTTGCAGGGCTGAGGATAGCGATGGGGTGTGCTGACGTCATGAAACCCCAGCCCCCTCAATTGCGGGGGCAAGGTGGCGCACATGGTGAATACTGCACTTTTGTGAGATAGAAACCAATTGTGCAAATGCAAGTAGTTGGAGGATACATAGCCACAGATGCTCAAGAGAGGAAGCTGGTAATGGCTGCCCAGGGTGGACGGCTGTTGCGATCCACTGTGCCGCTCCTTACGCCTCTGGAGCCTCGCCATCTTGTTTGTGGCCATTGGCTACTTCCCCGGCTGCCACAGAGCATCTTGGGCCCACGCCAGGCCTGCTGTTCAAATTCAGCCTATCCATGGCAGCCAGGGGGGTGGAACCAGGGGGGCAGACCTGGAGGCTGCAGTTTCCCCTCAGGTCCACCCCCACCCACAGAAGCAGGCCAGCGCTGTACTCAGCAACTCAGTCGGCCAGGATATTAATAAAGTTGTGGCCTTTTAAATCCCAGGCAGTTGTCAGGTGCATTTCTTTCTATCCCTTTAGCCGGTCAGGCTTTTGGAGGCGGACACTCTGTGGTTGGGTACGCAATGGCCTGATTTGCCATTCCACGGAGGTGAGTTTTGCCTCAAACAACAGGGCTCAGACCAAATTCCACTTTCTCAGCAGAATTCAGGAAAACTTTAATTTTATCCCTATTTCTTAAAAAAACAAAACCAAAAATAGGCTAAGTATTTTTTTTTAACGAACTGCAGGGTCTTACACATGGGTAGGCAAACTAATGCCTGGGGACTGGATCCAGCCCAATTGCCTTCTAAATCTGGCCCGCAGATGGTCTGGGAATCAGCATGTTTTTACATGAGTAGAATGTGTCCTTTTATTTAAAATGCATCTCTGGGTTATTTGTGGGGCATAGGAAATTGTTCTCCCCCACTGCCCAAAATATAGTCTGGCCCCCCCACAAGGTCTGAGGGACAGAAAAAGTTTGCAGAAAAAGTTTGCTGACCCCTGGTCTTACAAAATGCATTTCCCCTTCTCTTTCATAGAAGAGGGACTATCTGTTTTAAAAAGTCGCTTCCTGTAACACATACATGCACCATCTAAAATCAAAGTCTTCTCGGCCTTCAAAACTACTGTTTTCATCATATTCATAAACATTTCATTGTTTAACCAATTAAAACTCATTTGATTAGGTTACTGGTTTCTTTGATGAGTTGACAACTCTAGGGTAAGGCAACTGTGGTTAAAGGATGCCACAAATGATAGATTACTTGGTGGACGCTCCTAGTACCTGGGTGGGGAAGTAAAGGAGGGAGATAATAGCATCTTTCGTGGTGTTGATGTGTATCAACAATGAGTAGCTGGTTTGCCAAGACTATTTCTGTATATCGAAGCTTTCTAATTCTGCTTCCTAAATCATTTTTTAAAAACTAAAAGTAAAGCTGCCAAATCTTTTCTTTAAAAAGCAGGACAATCCTCTTCCTGTAGTTTAAGGACACATAGATACAAATCTCTGTGAGGAGAAACTACAGTTCCTAGGATTCTTTTTGGGGGAAGTCACATGTTTAAAGTATGCATTGAATGTGCTTTAAAAGCATGGCGTGACTGTGCCCCAAATGGAAGGAACGATTTCTTCCTAGGTGTTGTCTAAGAATTCACATACCTAAGGGAGCATCTTCAAAATCCTTTCCAGTTGTCGTAACTGATATTCCCTAGGCACTCGTGGCCAGGAGGTGGCAACCTAGTAAAGGTAAAGGACCACTGATCCAGTCACGAACAACTCTGGGGTTGTGGTGCTCATCTCGCTTTACTGGCCGAGGGAGACGACATTTGTCCTCATTTTTCCGGGTCATGTGGCCAGCATGACTAAGCCGCTTCTGGCGAACCAGAGCAGTGCACGGAAATGCCATTTACCTTCTCACCAGAGTGGTACCTATTTATCTACTTGCACTTTGACATGCTTTCGAACTGCTGGGTGGGCAGGAGCTGGGACCCAACAAAGGAGCTCACCCCGTCATGGGGATTCAAACCACCGATTTTCCGATTGGCTCTGTGATTTTAGACCACAGTGCCACCCGCATGGTGTAATGGTTAAGAGCGGTAGTCTCGTAATCTGGGGAACCGGGTTTGCATCTCCGCTCCTCCACATGCAGCTGCTGGGTGACCTTGGGCCAGTCACACTTCTCTGAAGTCTCTCAGCCCCACTCACCTCACAGAGTGTTTGTTGTGGGGGAGGAAGGGAAAAGAGAATGTTAGCCGCTTTGAGACTCCTTAGGGTAGTGATAAAGCGGGATATCAAATCCAAACTCTCTAATTTACATACCTAAGGCAACCTCGTCAAAATACTTTCCAGTTGTCGTAAATGATATTCCCTGGGCACTCGTGGCCAGGAGGTGGCAACCTAGTAGTAGCCTACAAATGAGGACCACGTCACTCAGCGCACCGTGTGCTGTGCACAAAGATACATTGCTGTGTACTAGATTTGCAAGGCATTCCGTATATTAAATGATCACAGAGGGCAAAAAGCATGTCCATCATTGGAGAACATGTTTGGCAAAGCGGGATGACTGATGCATCACTTTTCCTGGGAATGATAAGCTGTTCAGAGGATGCTCTGCTCCATTTCTCCCCAGAGATGTCGATGGTTGGGTGAGATGCCGCACCTCTCTTGGGAAAAAGCCTGAAGGCTCTGTTCACGAAGCTTCTTTGTAGATGAATGTGTTTCCCCCCTCATTTTACTGCCATTTCCCCGAATCATTATTTTTATTTTTTGCTTAGGTGGTTTGTAGCAACCATTTCTCCCCTCATTCTATTGTTTGCCCTCAGGGTTTTGTTTTGTTTTGCATGTTTGCTTTTTCTCTGCCGTTTATCACCACCCCCTCCAAAAATAAAACAACACTCTGGTTGCCTTTATGCGTACTTTTTTGGAAACTGTCCTCTTTTCCACTGTCTCATCCAAGTTGCATGTCTTTTAAAATATGAATTTTAACTACAGCAATACATGTGGGTTTGCTGGGAAATATTTCACACGGGGTTCAATTTTTATGTAGTCCATATTGTTATATGTAACAAGCAGACATTTTCCTCCCCCCCCCCACCATATTTGCTTTGCCCATGTTCAAAAGTGCTTTCTAGTCCTGCCTTTCTTCATGCCTAGGAAAGCAAGTTGTTATAATTCCTATTTTACAACTAAAGCTGAGAGATTCTTGGGTAAGGCCACCCAGCAGGGTTTGGTTAAAAAGAAACTGAAATATAGCTTTCCAGGTCTATATCAGAAGCACCACTTCAGATTTCATTTGCGGGTGGGCGGGCAGGGAGGGAGACAAATATATTTCATTTGGGGGAAGTTTCAAAGTAATGTGTCCCGATCCAAATTGGAGCACTATACAGGCAGAACAACGGGATGCGGGTGGCGCTGTGGCCTAAACCACTGAGCCTCTTGGGCCTGCTGATCAGAAGGTCGGGGGTTCGAATCCCTGCGATGGGGTGAGCTCCTGTTGCTCTGTCCCAGCTCCTGCCAACCTAGCAGTTCAAAAGCATGTCAGTGCAAGTAGATAGATAGGTACTACTGTGGCAGGAAAGTAAACGGCATTTCCGTGCGCTCTGGTTTCCGTCACGGTGTTCCATTGCGCCAGAAGCTGTCTAGTCATGCTGGCCACATCACCTGGAAAACTGTCTGTGGACAAACACCAGCTCCCTCGGCCAGTAAAGCGAGAATGAGCGCTGCAACCCCATAGTTTCCTTTGACTGGACTTAACTGTCCAGGGGTCCTTAACAAACTGAAGCTCTCCCCGATATGGCAACTGGCATTTCAATGCTTAGATAGTTGGGCAGGGGAAAGGGCATCCATGCCACCCTGCTCCCCTTCCCCCGCCCCCCCAAAAGACCCACAGGACTCTCAACCTTTTAAAATGGCTCCATGTGCACAGAAAACATGGGCTCAGGACTTCAGCTCAAAGGATTCCAGGTAGCAGTTGATGCAAAAGTCCTCTGCCTGAGAACCTGGAGAGGCGCTGCCATTTAAGAGTAGGGTTAGATGGACTGAAAATCTCACCTGGTAATGGCATCTTTCTTATGTTTGAAGAGCACTTGTAACCACCGGAGATACTCTGGAAGAACTGCATGTGAACTGAAAAACCGAGTTTAAGTGAGTGCTCCCTCGATCCCAGTGTTAAGCTCTATTTTCATGGGTAAAATGTGTTCATGTTGAAGTTTACTTTCTGGTCCTCCAGTTGTGGAGGGACCAGTGGCTTTGGCTGTCCATAGTGGGAGGGAGGCCTGGGGCCAAACTTTTCCTCCTCAAAGTGGCACAAATAGTTGCTGAACAGGATTCTAGAGTCTTTTCCCCAAGATCCTTCTTGAAGAGTATGCATAGAGCAAATTAGGATTGCAACCATGTTTTACAGCCATGAGCAAAACCCTTTCATTTTAATGGCACTTGTGCAAGTGAGATTTTCAGCCAATTGAGCCCCAAGTTATTTCCATGAGCAGAGCTGAATCTGCCCGTTTTCTATTCAAGCATGCAAGGGGCATATTTTTCATGTTGTGCGGAGTCCTTCAATAAACAGATGGAAAGCTGGGCAATTTTTAGCTATATAAAGAAAAACATTTCATTGGAATCCATATATATATTTTCAACAGGGTGGTTGTATTTGTTGTTTTAATGCCCAGAATGAAGACAGTGGCCGTTATGGAACTAATAAAGGCGCTCAGCTGCATTCTATGCGAATGGATACACAACAGCCTTAACTTCACCCAAGAGTATGCAACAACGGCAGCAAGGATACTCATCGCAAAAAACTGGAAAACTCAAGATCTACCCACACTGGAAGAGTGGCAGATGCAGCTGATGGACTATATGCAACTGGCCGAGATGACTGGCAGAATCCGAGACCTGGGAGAAGAGAAAATGGAGGAAGACTGGAAGAAATTTAAGATGTATCTACAAAAACATTGTAATTTGGTTGAATGTTAAGAAGGATGCTAGATTATAAAAAATTGGCCACCACTAAATTAGATTTAAATTTGATGATAAGTGAGACTAAAGAAAATATAAAATTTTTTTGGAAGAATTGCTAGATTATATTTGAATGAGTGGATATGAGATTGTAAACAAGTTGATAATTTGTTTGGGAAAAAAACTTCTAATGATGTAAATGGGAGCGGGAGATGCGAGGGAGTCCAAAGAAGTGATGAAACTATGTTTGTGACAGAAGCAAGATTGTTTATTATTTGTGCATTTATATTTAAAAACTTTAATAAATATTTATATATATATATAAAAACTTCACCCAAGAGTGCAGGTCTCCTTAGCAGATTTAGAGGAGCACAACTTGTTCAGTCACACAGGGTGCGGAGCCTCAGGGATGCTGCAACTATGACATAGAATGGAAGGTGAGAGGGTCCCTCCCTGAATCTTGGTGTTGCCCAGGGTGCTGCTGAAATTTCAGACTCCAGGGTCCACCCCCACCCCCAGGAGACAAAATCAAAGACAAGCCCCCACTTGTCTTCCTTGCTTGGGTGACTCCACCTTGGCTACAAGAGTTTTAATTGATCCATACCTTTTCTTGCCTGCTCACCTTAAATTTGTGCAACAGAAGTACCTGGTAGCTTCACCCCACTGTAGCAAGTCAGCCTTAGATGATATAACATCAACAGGACCAAGGGTAGCTTCCTGCTCATATCCCCTTGAGCTGGTCGACTCTGAGAGGTCAGTTGGATAAATGAGACGCCACCATTAAGATGATAGTGCCTTGTTGGCAGAATGTTCAGCCCTTCACTGCACATAAAATTATACAAGGATGGTTGGTCTGACTCAGTAGACAATGGGTGAGTGTGCCTTTGGGGCGTGAAGTCAAACTGTTGGAAAGATCTTTTTTGCCTGGTGCAGAAGTTCAGTCTGCTTGTTGAGTAATACTCTACTCACTGGAAGGACAGATTCTGAAGCTGAGGCTCCAATACTTTGGCCACCTCATGAGAAGAGAAGACTCCCTGGAAAAGACCCTGATGTTGGGAAAGTTGGAGGGCACAAGGAGAAGGGGACGACAGAGGACGAGATGGTTGGACAGTGTTCCCGAAGCTACAAACATGAGTCTGGCCAGACTGTGGGAGGCAGTGGAAGACAGGAGTGCCTGGCGTGCTCTGGTCCATGGGGTCAAGAAGAGTCAGACATGACTAAGCGACTAAACAACAACAACAATACTCTGCAATTGACAAAGTGACTCAGTTAGTAGCATCTTCTTCTGGACTTGAGCCCCAATCCAGTTTGAGGCTAGAGCTGGTGCTTTATCATTGAGAACGGAAGCTGAATTAACCAGGGGTATGCTTTGCAAGGTAGATCTCTTGCGTTACTTCAGATTTAAGCAATTATTTTAATTTAATAATTTAAAGGCCACTTCAAAGAGCCAGCACAAAGCCCCTTCACTACCTAGTAGGTTTTAATTATTTATTCGGTACCTGTGGAGAATTGTCAAAACCCTTAAGTATTTGTTGTGAACTTGGAGGCTCTCGGAAAGAAATGTTTGCTAATCGCAGGCAAGGATCATGGTGGGGGGAGCGGTTAGAAGTGTAGAACAAACAGTTTGATTCCTAGTGGTGCTGTGTGCCTGTAAATCTGAAAAGAGCACAGTGCCATCCAGCCTTTAAAACATATTCATTTGCATATCTGAATATCTAAATTCTGCCTGCATGCTAATGTATTTTTCTCTGCTTTCTTCCGAAAACTCCACCTATACCACAGGGATGGGGATTTTTCAGGCTTGCAAGTTCTTCTTCTTCACTAAAACCTCAAGACCCACCAGCTAGAGCCAGGTGCAAAAGACATGCAGAATTAAACAACCGGGTGTCTGAACACAGCACCAATTCAGTCATCCAAAACTTTTGGGGTGGGTTCATTTTTAATCAGTGTCTATCAGGGATGTCCAACTCCCAAGAGACTGCGATCTACTCACAGAATAAAAAACTGGCAGGGGGGGGGGAGCAGGTTGAAGTTGTTAACCTTTTTTTAGGGGGGGATAGGAAAAACTCGATCACAAGAAGATTGCTCAGGAAAAAATCAGCCTCACAGCGAAAAATCTGTCTTCTGTTCTAGTGATCGTGCGCAAATGGAGGATGGGGCAGGGCTGGCTATTCTTCTTCCCCGCAACTAAAAAAGAACCCGCGATCTATCAATAGCTACCAGGGATCAACCAGTCAATCGTGCTTGACCGGTTGGACATCCCTGGTGTATAGTATCTCAAAAGACATGCAGAATTAAACAACCGGGTGTCTGAACACAGCACCAATTTAGTAATCCAAAACTTTTGGGTTGGCTGCATTTCTAATCAGTATTGATCAGGGATGTCCAACTCCCAAGAGAATCATAGAATAGAATCATAGAATCATAGAGTTGGAAGAGACCACAAGGGCCATCGAGTCCAACCCCCTGCCAAGCAGGAAACACCATCAGAGCACTCCTGACATATGGTTGTCAAGCCTCTGCTTAAAGACCTCCAAAGAAGGAGACTCCACCACACTCCTTGGCAGCAAATTCCACTGTCGAACAGCTCTTACTGTCAGGAAGTTCTTCCTAATGTTTAGGTGGAATCTTCTTTCTTGTAGTTTGGAACCATTGCTCCGTGTCCGCTTCTCTGGAGCAGCAGAAAACAACCTTTCTCCCTCCTCTATGTGACATCCTTTTATATATTTGAACATGGCTATCATATCACCCCTTAACCTCCTCTTCTCCAGGCTAAACATGCCCAGCTCCCTTAGCCGTTCCTCATAAGGCATCGTTTCCAGGCCTTTGACCATTTTGGTTGCCCTCCACTGGACACGTTCCAGTTTGTCAGTGTCCTTCTTGAACTGTGGTGCCCAGAACTGGACACAGTACTCCAGGTGAGGTCTGACCAGAGCAGAATACAGTGGCACTATTACTTCCCTTGATCTAGATGCTATACTCCTATTGATGCAGCCCAGAATTGCATTGGCTTTTTTAGCTGCTGCGTCACAAAAAAAGAGACTGCGATCTACTCACAGAATAAAAAACTGGCAGTGATCTACCTGGGGGGGGGGGGGGAGCAGGTTGAAGTTGAGCTTTTTTTAGGAAAGAAAGTCAAAGTTGTTAACCTTTTTTTAGGCGGGATAGGAAAAACCTGATCACAAGAAGATCACGCAGGAAAAACTCAGCCTCTGTCTTCCGTTCTAGCACTTGTGCGCAAATGGAGGATGGGGAGAGGGGGCAGGGCTGGATGTTCTTCCCACGCAACTAAAAAAGAACCCGCGATCGATCAATAGCTACCAGGGATCAACCAGTCATAGCTTCCTGCTGAAATCCCATAACTCTTTATACCACTAATGTTCTGGTTTATTTTTGTCCCCCTTTTGTTGTGCTATAGACCTTCCAGACAGCAATGATGTGGTAGCGTTGGGGGAACAAACTGATGGCAAATAAATACAGCTCTGATGTGCTATCATTGTATCAAGAACATGTTGCAGCATATGCCCACAGTAAAACACCAGTCTTATGCATTTTAGTAAGAATCTATGGTGAATTGGACTGAATAAGATTTATCTGATTTTTATTTGTACACGTGGACATACCGTACACAAGAATGTTTTATCAATTAATTTCAATAAAGCATGTGGAAAAAACAAACCCAAAAAACCAAAACTAAACACCAGTCTGGAATATAAAAATGATGTTGCTACAATTGGAAGTGAGAAGAAACTTTTGCTGATCTTCTGCAAATCGCCCAGAAATCCAACCAGCATACTCAATTCGACCCATAGAAATCAATAGATTCAAGGCATTTTTAAAAGTCGGTCTACTCTGTGTATGAATAACTTCAACATGAGTCATTCAAGTGCAAGCACAGCAATCTCAGGTCCCTTCCAGACATCTACAAGAATGGTTTGTTAGCAGAAATCAGTTTTTCAAGCAAACTTACATTTGGGCTATCAGGAGCTACCACCATTTGCATGTGTAGGTCCCCAGGCCACCCCTCAAATAACTTCACACATAACATGTAATTTTAGTTTTGGTTTTTGGGCACTATTTTGGCCACAACTTTATTAAAATACAAAATCAGTGAGTGGTTGTTTAGACATTGATTATGACTATCTGTCCCCCCCGCCTGGGACAGAACTGACATCCCGAGGTCCGATCGGTAGCCAGTAGAAGGGAAAGTCAAACTTGGGGGTCATTTGAGCTAAGCGTCGGACCCACGCCGCTCACCCCAGCAGCTCCCCGAAAGCTTGCCGGCCCTGGTCCCATGACAGGGATTCCCATGACAGGGATTGGACAAAATCGTGGCAAGCCCCAGGATTCCTTTAACGGAATTCCCTTCAGCGCAATAGGAGGGGCAGGCACAGCCTATCCTGACCCCTCCACCACCAGCTTTTTATAACCAATGCCTAACAGCAACATTACAAGTTGTGACGAATTGCTGAGTAGTAGGCAAAAACCAAATGGCACAGCCAATCACCAAATGGCAAAATTCCTACTAGGCCCCTGCTCCAAAGCAGACGACCCCATGACAGGCAAAGCAAGGTCAACCGGAAAGAGGGCGGGCGGGTGGGTGATCCGATGCACTCTGCAAAGAGAAAGAGAAACCAGAGTGCACCAATATTTAAAGACTATGGTCCCACCCACCCAATTTGCAACATACAATTTGCCCCAGCAACCCAGTTACCCAATCATAATGCCAGGCAACAACTCTTAACCTGCCTGGCAACAAGAGGCCTGGCCCGGCGGCCCACACCGCAACACGTGCTCTCATTTATTGGAGAACAAGCTATATATATATATATATATGAACTGCATTCTGGGAAGATGGGTGACTGGATCTTCTTTCAAGCAAATGATCCAAACTGACCACTACATTGGAGATTACATGTCGGAATGAAGTAATGTGGTTTTAGCAGAAATTATATAAAGGATTAAGTAAAAATGGATTGTAAATTGGTGAAAGAACAGAATGTAAAATTATATTTATATTAAGATAAATCATCAGGATAGAAATAAAGATGGAAAGGATTTGCTGAAATATCTAATTGAATTAGAATACAAAAAAGGGAGGTGTGAGGAGGTCAAGGAAATAAGCAAAGGAAAGAAAGTTATGTAAAGGATTGATTTTTTTCCCCCTTTAATTATCTGCATATTTTTTTTCTGTTTTTTTTTCCTTTGTTTTTGTATTGTTCAGTATTTTTTCTCTCTCTGTTTAAATATGTTCTTCATTTTTTCTTTTTGTAACCTTTAAAATCTTAATAAAAATCTATTGGGGAAAAAAATAATACATTGGAGATTACGAAGGAAATTTCCCCAGGTTTGATTAGCAGCTAGCTGAACGGCAGGACCTTAGCATCTTGTGCCTCCTTTGTTCTTCCTCCTTGTGTAAATTTTCTTCCTTCTCCGCATTGAAGGTTTCAGTTATATGGGTTAAGGTTTTGGTTACGTGGGTAAATTAGGGAGTGGAGTATATTGCGTACCCCCTCATAGTGAACAAGGCCTAACCTAGGAAGGTGAACAAACTAGGCAGGTCTATGATTTAAAATAGTGCACAACTTAATTGATTCCAGATGTGGGTTGGATTTGGCTTAGGCATTGACTTAGACATCCCTCTCAGCCCCCCAGTGGAAGGCAGAGTTAAGCCCAGGATTAATGGGTCCTCCCTCAGCAAAACATATAACTAGACAGCTTAGTTTATCAACTTTTATTTTATATGACTCAGTGGAACAGCTCTAACACTTAACATGATACATATTACAGTTCCAAACTTTGGTCTGCTCCAGTGTAGAAATATTTGGGACTATTGCAATGCTTCTGCAAACCGATCAAAATGGTGTTAATATTGGCAAAGTTTCCTATTTATTAATAAGTTATTAATCCAATCCATTCAGTCTACAGATTGTGCTGGATGGTCCCACGGAGTGCCAAAGGACCATTTATCATCCTCCTGCCATCTTAGCTTAATTCCCAAAGCACATATTTAGTTGGGAGTTCTTCTACATTTGAGCATCTGAACAGGAGCAGGGACAAAGGATTGAGCCCAGATGAAGAGGGCAACAGTCATTTATCTATGGAACTGGATTCTTGGCTACTTACAGTTCATGACAGGCGAGTGCAATTGGTATCCACTTAGGTTTAGAGAATGCAAGGTTTGCTTCTGTGTGTTCATCTTCAGGCTTAGAAGCGTTTGCAGGGAAATGTGTGAACCCAGTGAGCTTGAAGTCACAGCCTGCAGCACGCAAACTGGCTTTTTTCTGAAGCTCATAATGTGATAATTAAATTGCTAACAGGCACCTTAGTGATGGCATTTACTGAAGATGTGGAAGCCTCTTCACAATGGTACCTATCTTTAGGAGACTCATCAGTAGTGGCATAGTGATTGGAATAGACTTTTAAATATATATTTTCTCCAATGAGTGCATTAAATTTTTATGTGGAGTGAAATGGGACAGGACTTGTTTCCTTTCCACTGCACAATGATTTATTACCCAAAAAGACCGCAGAACTAATTAGCAGAGTAATTAATTAATATAAATTTGCATATTTGCATTTGCAATTAGTGCAGCCGACTGATTAGTCTGAAAATGGGAAGTTTGACTCATTAGATGCTAGTGTCTGCTGGACCGGAAAGCGGCTGCCAGATGAGGCGAAAAAGGGTGGAATAAGCATGAGCATGTGTGTGTGTTCATTGTGTCTTTTGTTCGAAAAATGGAGGGTGCTTAAAATATCTCTTCTTAGACCTCTGAGCTTGGTATTCAGTTTGCTTCCATTTGCCCAACCCTGTAGTTTCATTTCTCTTTCTCTGTCTCAAAGTTATCTATCTGTCTGTCTGTCTACCTATCCAAATGTCTCTTCTGCCTTTCCAAACAATGGTGTCCATGGCAGCTAACGACAAATAAGAAGAAACATAGAAACATAGAATTGTAGAGTTGGAAGGGACCATGATACTCATCTAGTCCAACCGCAGGAATCCCAACAAGATCATACATAACAGATGTCCATCCAGCCTCTGCTTTCAAACCTCCAAGGAAGGAGAGCTTCTCATGGGAGTCTGTTTCACTATTGAACAGCTTTTATGGTCAGAAAGGTCTTTTGGGGTCCCAGCAGGAGAAAACAAGCTTGCTCCATCTTTAACGTGCCAGCCCTTTAGATATTTGACGATGGCTATCATATCTCCTATCAGTCTCCTCTTATCCAGGCTAAACGTACCCAACTCCCTCAACTGGTCCTCATAAGGCTTGGTTTCCAGACCCTTGATCATCTAAGTCGTCCTCTGCACATATTTCAGACTGTCAATATCCCCCTTAAGTTGTGGTGCCCAGAATTTCACACAGTATTCCAGGTGTGGACTGACCAAGGCAGAACAGAGTAGTACTATCCCTTCCCTTGATTGGGACCAGGGCCATAGCTAGGGGGTGGTGAGGTGGGCCCCTGCCAGGGGTGCAGATGAGCTCCCCCTGTGCAAAATTGGCTTAAAATATGTCTAGAAATAAAAATATTGATCACTGCCTCATTAGAAAAGGTTTTAAATAGAGGGTGAATTGAATGGGTGGCAAGGGTTGGGGTTGGAGGAGAGGTGGAAAGAAGAGCCAATTTGTCCATGGCTAGGGGGCGCAACATGACAGTTCTGCCAGGGGCACAAGTGTTAGAATTCCTGCTCCATGATTGCAGTCATGGGATTGTTGTCTTTCACATGACGGTATATGTTTTGACTCCACAGAGTGGGAAGTGACGGAAACAGGATGTTTGTTATTGTGTTCCGTGAAGTGGGACTATTGTCCTTGTTCTTTTTCTCTTTGCTGTCTGATGCTAGAGAGAGAGGGAGCCATGTTGCAGTGCTCTGTGTGTGTTTATATGTAAATAAAGTAGATTAGCCAAAATGCCAGGGTCTCTGCCAGGGTCCTACTCGAGTGTAGGCTGAACTCCTGGCAGCAAGATTACCTAGCTACAGCTCTGATTGTGACACTGGACTTCTGTTGATGCTGCCTAGAATAGCATTCACATTTTTTGCTGTTGCATCACACTGTTGATTCATGTGAAGTTTGTGCCTCTACCAAGACCCCCGGATCCCTTTCACACGTACTACTGGCAACCTGGATGTCCCCCATCTTATATCTGTGCAGCTGGTTCTTCCTACCTAAGTGTACATTTGTGGCTTCAAACACAACGAGGTTGTTTCCTTCATCTGTGTTTCAAGTTGCACACCAGAGAGATGACCAGGATGTTTTCACCTGCTTGGCTCAAATGTACGCACCACAGCTTTACTCTGAACTGAATGTGGCTTAAGTTTCCCTTCCAGATTAAAGCTGTTTTGAAGGCAAATGCATAAAACAGCAGCATTTCTCAAGAAACTGCAGGATAGCTCTGCATTTTGGGTAACATCATGTTGGGAGCACACGGAAGCCAGAGCAAATGGCAATGTCAGCACAGCCTAAGATAAAACGTAACTCAAAAACAATCTTACAAAATATAGAAACAGTACATAAAAATCTAGAAAGGTCTCCGAAACAGTAACATTCTACAAGAAGGAATGGAATGCATTCATCACTGCAACTCAAAATCCTTTGAGTTTGTCTCCGAGGGAATGTGAATGCTTGGCATTATTTGACCGCAGGGTTTTAAAATTACAAAATCTAGGTACAGGTTTTATTCTCCCATTATCTCCTTACTCCTGAGGAAAATAGCCTCAATATTAATTTAAGCTTGCTGACGGTTATTAGAGATAAGATACATACTCAGTACATTATCAATCTCGTCATCTTTAGACCCTGCGAAAAACCATCACTTTAATTCAGGTGCTACCATTGTGCAGCTAAGGAATTGTTCAAAATATGTTACATTTTCTCTCTATCATTAAAGCGGAAATGTTTTACCAATAAAAATGACAGGGAAATCACAGGTTAGGAGTGGGGTGGGGTAATTTAATATTATTAAATCACGGAGCAACGCAATTGGCAATATTAAGAGTACAGAATCTTGTTAAAAGCCCTGGAAAATTCTCAGGGATGGAATATCCTCGTATACTTCATTCAGTTCATTTTCCCAAGAGCTTAGTCTCATAGCTGGACAGAGTAAATGTTTAAAAGAATGATTTGGGCAATTGTTTGTAGCTTTTTAAAGCTACAATGGAAATGTTTGTGACTGATGATTCATTAGAAAAATTGCTTTGGTTTTTGCTCCCAAATTATTTACTCGGCTTGAATGAATGACTAGCTCCAATATGATGAATCAGGTTAATAAAAAATATTTAGTGAATAATGTGCATTGTAAGACTTAGTTTTAACCTAAGAGGAAATTCAGGTTAAAAATGTATTTTTTTGTTGTTATGCCTTTGTTTAAGATACTGCTTTGTTGTACATATAAAGCTGTTCAAAATATGCATGGTTTGGGATGTATTGCTTTGACTTGGTACTTTTTCATTAAGGGATGTCACACATTTGACTGACTGAAAGTTCATATCAAGAAAAATGTGTGCGTTATGAGTGTGGGTAATAGGAACAGATTATTCCTCTAACGTGGAATCAAATCCTTTTAAAAATAGGTGAATGGATTTGAGCCCCAGTTCCGTATGCTAGCCTGTGGTTTTGGAAGCAATTAGATCTTTTGTTTGTCAAAGTTTATTTCCCACCCCAATATGTTATCAGTTCTAAAGGATACATTTGGTGAAGTGATAAATCTCTCATCATGGATCACTCTTGTCTTCCCAGGGACCAACTTGCTCTGTAAAAAAAGCCCATTCTAGGTAATGCCAACCAGATGATGCATGCTGGAGGGTGAAAAAATATGTAAATATGTAGATGCCGTTGTTGTTGTTGTTGTTGTTGTTGTTGTTTGTATATTTACAGTATTGTTGTGGCGCTCTTTGCAGTGCAGCACCCAGTGCTATCCTAAAACTGTCTCTGGGCGGGCCTTGTTATTTGTCCCCAAGGTCACCTTGGGCACCATTTTCCTTATCCAGGGTCATGAGGCCACCTCCAGTTTCCCCTTTGCATTGGATCATATAACACCGCTCTTGAAAGACCTACACTGGCTCCCAGTATGTTTCCGAGCACAATTCAAAGTGTTGGTGCTGACCTTTAAAGCCCTAAATAGCCTCGGTCCAGTATACCTGGTCTCCACCTCCATCGTTCTGCCCGGACACTGAGGTCCAGCGCCAAGGGCCTTCTGGTGGTTCCCTCGCTGTACCCGTATTTTATATAGTTTGTATATGTTGTTTGTCATTGTGTGGTGTGCTATGCCTAATAAAGGATTTTGAATTTGGTTCCCTCACTGTGAGAAGCCAAGTTACAGGGAACCAGGCAGAGGGCCTTCTCGGTAGTGGCACCTGCCATGTGGAACCCCCTCCCACCAGATGTCAAAGAGAAAAATAACTACCAAACTTTTAGAAGACATCTGAAGGCAGCCCTGCTTAGGGAAGCTTTTAATGTTTAATAGGTTATTGTATTTTGGTGTTCTGTTGGAAGCCGCCCAGAGTGGCTGGGGAAACCCAGCCAGATGGGCGGGGCATAAATAAATAAATAAATAAATAAATAAATAAATAAATAAAAACAAAAAATTCCTTCCAGTAGCACCTTAAAGACCAACTAAGTTAGTTCTAGGTATGAGCTTTCGTGTGCATGCACACGAAAGCTCATACCTAGAACTAACTTAGTTGGTCTTTAAGGTGCTACTGGAAGGAATTTTTTTGTTTTGACTATGGCAGACCAACACGGCTACCTATCTGTAATAATAATAATTGTTATTATTATCCTTCATAATACTCTTGGATCTCTGCAAAAACCTACTGTGCACTTTGTGAAACAGTGTGCACCTGTCCTTCAGTCCTGAGTTCTCCAACCCAAAAAAAGGTGTAGAAATATGTGTATATGAAGGGAAAGTGTGCATAGGAGGCATATGTTCACAAAAATGCATTGCAAGGGTTTGATCTAGATGACTCTTCGGGTCCCTTCTGACTGTACAATTCTATGATTCTATGACATGCATCCCAAAATGAGGATTAAAAAAACAAAACACCAGTTATTCAGAAATGCGTTGAACTTAATTTAAGAATGGAAACTGAAGAACTGAAAAAGTTTCACTCAATTCTGCTTTCCACATTGCACACAGACAAGTCAAACATTGTAGCCCATGAACTTTCATACTGGTGGAAAAATAAACTTTCCCACCACACTGGGTGCAACAAACCTCAAATAGAGGCACCTGGAAAGTGTAGCAACATGAGTTTCAGACATATAACTCTCAGATTAGAGTCAATGCACCGTAGGGGTTGTTTGTTTGGCTCCCAGCTTCTCAACTCATTCCTGGACAAAAGCTTCATCAAAATGTCAAGCTTTTAAAGATACCAGCTGCATTCGCACACTGTCAAATGTCCTCCACACCCTAGGGAAAGCATTCCTCCATCAGCGCTGGGTTAGGTCACAGAAACAATTGCAGCGGCAAATCGACACACAGCTCTTCTTACTACCAAATAAGCTACGGTAGATTTTCCTAGTTGCAGCAGCAATATGAGGGCTATTGCTTTCCAGTCCCATTCACAAGCTCATCCTTAACAGCTTTGTCTCTGCCAAGGACCCTCTGTGTTTAGATCCCTACGGAAAACAACTTGCTAACAGGAATAAGTTGGAATCCTCCTCTTGCTTTGAGACTTACAACTTAATAGGAATCAGATTGTCACAGAAAACCCCTTGAAATTCATCTTACCTAACTGCTTAAATATGAGAAAGGTGGGATGTTAGGAGAGGTGAATCTAGGTCACTGTTTGAAGAAGGAGAGAAAGTTGTGGTTTCCTTATTTTGAAAATTCGGTTAGGGGTGTTTCTGAATTTCCTTCCCATTAATTCCCTCCCAAATTTAGTGGGTGTGTCTGATTTACCTCTGTGTACATATGTTTTCCTTCTGCCATTCTTCCAGCTTGGTTTTACGGATAGGCATTTGCCATTCCTTTTGCCCATATGAATTTCTTACCTAAGCTATGCGTACAACTGATTGATGGCTGTCAGTGGCTATGCTTTGCCTTCATGTTCAGAAACTGTAATTCTTGCATCTGGGAGGCCATTGTGACAACAGGATGGTGGACTAAATGGGTCATTGGCTCTTCTTATATTCTTGTGATCCTGTGCACCAAAGGAACAACTTTTTATGTTTGCTTCACCATGCAATTGTTTTCACTACTTACTTAACAGAAGGAAGTAGATCCACTGCTTCTCAATTTAATTTTAGAAATTCTCCACATAAAATCAGAAGACAGAGGGAACAAAAGAAGGAAGAAAACAGAATGGAGTGAATTTTGTCCACCCCTAATTAATGTAGCCACATTTACAGACAGTTGAATCTCTTGTGCTTTCTGTTTAGGTGCTCTGCGGGGACCTGAGGCAGCTGTGTGTAATATTCAGTAGTCATGTTTTCCTAGAGGTTTTAGGATACTGAAATAATTCTGACTCAGGTTTTATTTTGCACTCAATCTTTCTCCCCCCACGAAGATAGACCATGGTTGGGCAGTCATGAAATATTCTGGTAGGCCTCAGTACTTGCTTGATACCATAATTTCGTAATCCTGGGGCTGGAAAACAGGGACACTTGGAGGTTATGTAACTCTGCTCGGACTGCTTCTGTGCTTTTCCCTGGGTCTCTGAAACACCCCACATTTGGGAGAATGAATGTGCGCATGGATCAGCTCCTTGAACCAGAAAGCCACTCCAGGCTGGAGTAACTCTTGAACACGGCTCAGATTACCTGCAACCAAAGCATACCACTGAGGCATTCATTGTGGTAGGTGGATCTTACATTAGGCTAATGTAGAGGCTACACCCCTGTGCAAATTAATTGAAACAAACAATGAATTTAGTAGTACAAAACTCACATATATCTGTGCAAAACTCACATATACGTACATTCATAACAGATATGATCTCTGCTATTTTTAAGCAGCATTTGAACACGGTTGGGCATGGAATCTACTCGTTTCGAACAGTCACTGTTGATTTTCGGATCCCTGGACCACACTTGAATCAGCGCCTGAATGAGCTTCTCCATAGCCGTACAGTCCACAGCACAGAGGTGCTTTTGCATATAGCCCACAAATTCTCAATGGGATTTACGTCCGGGGAATTCCCTAGCCAATCAAGTACCTGTATTTGCTGCTCTGTCATGAATTTCTTCACCACTTTCAATGTGTGACAGGGGGCTAGGTCCTGTTGCGATATCCCAGCACCGTCAGGATACCTCTTTCCCAGCTCTGGAATAACTCTCTTTTGTAGAACCTCAATATATTGTGGCGAGTGCATCATTCCTTCTATTGACTGCAGGCTTCCAACACCATAATGATCAACTGCCTTTTCGTCTTTGTTTTGAGTACAGGATTACGAGTAAGATAGAAAACAAGCTTTGTTTCAATTAATTTGCACAAGGGTGTAAAACTCTACTAGTTCTGCATGAATGGTCTCCAAAAGGCCACTGCAATTCTCTCTCTATAAATGGACACATGATGTATCAAACTGGGTAAATTAAATATTGTGTTTGCTGTGTCAGTGCTTCCATGGGGCATTTGCCCCAAACTACTCGGAAATGTTCCTTTTTCCATTTTGGCTGGACCAGTCGTAGGAACTGGAAGAGAATTTGGTCTCCATTCTCAGAACTGGCGTCCTTTAGGCTAGGCCTGCAAATCCTATTCCGCAGGAGGGAAGCACCACTCGATTGTTCAACATCCCTCAAATGTTAGAAGGGCATTTTCAAACTTTACAAAATAAGAGATAACCGCAGCAGCATCAGTGAAGATGCTGGAGGTGTCAAGGGCATGGCCTGATCTCATAGGTATTTTCCGTCTGTGTCATTTCTGTTTCTATAATGAGCATATTCAGCCAGGTATTATATTCTAAGCCACAAAAAAAAAAAAATATTCCCTGGTAATTGAAACTTTGCATCAGACAATCTTATGTTTCAATATGTCAAAAGTACACAAAACATAAAACTGCTGTAAAATCCAGACTGGAAAACCCCAGGCCAAACCATATTCCTCAAAATTGAAGCCAATTTAAATTCCAAGAATAAGTAGCTGACAAAGATAATTTTCATAGATTAACATTTTTCACCTGAGTTTTATATTTCTGGAAGAAATATACACCACATTGGTTATGCATTGATCAAACTTTTATTGTGCCAGCTGTACTTCACAGACCTGAAAAAGTGATTCAAGCAAAACAAAAGAGAACATAAAAGCACAAGTATAATGGTTTTAAATCCCAAAGAGGCAATTACAAGTTTGATTCCAGTGATGCAGCTGGACTACAATGGAAGCTAAACACTTTACACATATTAAGTAGATATGAAGGCTAAGACTAGGATTGTAAATAATGAATCTACTCTGCAATTATATTGGCAAAGTGCAGCCCTTTTAATAAGCTGGGAAAATATGGTGGCAAAACTGGCATAAATCCACATGCCAGAGAAAGTTTCCGATCTGCTAAAACAGGTAAAAGTAAAAAGCCCATACATTGTGCAATAATTAATCATTTATATAAAACAAGTAAAAGGGGGAAATGGCAATCATGTAATTGAGGGATGCAATTCTTTGCTTGCAAAACCTTGGGAGTTCTACTGATTTTTAATCCAAAAATTGGATTTATATGACAAGATATGTTAAACAAGCCAATATGCAGGGAATTCAAAAGGTAAAGGTAAAGTTACCCCTGGCCATTTGGTCCAGTCGTGGACGACTCTGGGGTTGCGCACTCACTTTGCTCTATAGGCCAAGGGAGCCGTCGTTTGTCTGCAGACAGCTTCTGGGTCATGTGGCCAGCATGACTAAGCTGCTTCTGGCGAAACCAGAGCAGTGCACAGAAACGCCGTTTACCTTCCTGCCGGATCGATACCTATTTATCTACTTTCACCTTGATGTGCTTTTGAACTGCTAGGTGGGCAGGAGCTGGGACTGAACAACAGGAGCTCACCCTGTCGCAGGGATTCGAACTGCTGACCTTCTGATAGGCAAGCCCTAGGCTCTGTGGTTTAGACCACAGCGCCACCTGCATCCCTTATCAAAAGGTAGAAAGACCTAATTCTTACATTCTGAAAGCCCCGTTTTCTGTTCTGCTGTACTGCTCATCCTTTACGTTCCTGCTGCAGTAGGAAGAGTCTTTAATGTGTACCACAACCCAACTGTAAGAAATATCCAAAAAAGGACAGTTTGGAGATCTTCATATACAGAGAAGGATGCTATGAGAGCTCATGCTTGATTCTGAAGAGTACCTGTGCAAATTGACTATGGTCTTTATGGAGCTATAGAGGAATGGAACCCAATACAGCATCTAATTCAGCCCCTAAAACAAAATGTTAGATGCCCATAAAGACAAACTATTCAATGTGGCAAACTGGTTCTGTGGTCAAGAATGCACATGGAATGGAGGATCATGTCCTCATGAGAAAGCAGAGTAAGACACTAGGAGGCCCACAAACCAGGGAAACCTTTGGATCATATTTCTTTCAACGCCGTTTTCTTTCTGCTTACCCCCCCCCCTTTCCGCTTGTTATTGTTTGAAGTTGCTGTCCTAACAGGGTATAAGATCTGTTGCTCTTTCAAGCCAAATGCATAGTTTTAGGTCTAGATATTTACTCTCCTTCAGTTCGCTTGGTCTGTTTGTGTTTGTGCATGTGTGGCATTCATCTCCACAGTCTAGGATGATAAACAAAACATTTTGTTTCTCTAATTCTCGGTGCATCTTATGTGCTTTGTGCGTTGCCTGATGCTACTCTTTTATGTGGCAGATTAGAAAAGGGTCCTCTCAGGGTTTCTGGCAAGACAACAGAACCAATGTGACACACTTTTTGTGGGTTGTTGTGAACACGCTGTGCATTTTCTGCATTAGCTGCTCATCTGCTGGAAATAATTTCAGTTCTGGTTTAGAAAATGCAGCCTGTTGTATCTGCTTGGCATTAGTCAGTGGCTAATAATGCACATGGTCAGGGGTCCCTTTACCTTTACCTAGTAATGCACATGCAAATAATCTTTAAGTCTTTGAGCCCCTCAGTCTGTTCAGAAATCTTATTGACTTTCTTTAATCCCCAAAAGCAAGTAAGTGAGAAGTGTCCTAACCATTTCCAACCTTAGCATGTGTTCAAGGCTAAGTTATTTCCATTAAATTCAGGTCTTGGGAGTGACTGACTTGTGCCGGACAGCCTACCTAGCTTTATTAAAGGGGCGGGGGGGGGGGGGGAGGTTAGCCTACCTAGGTGTTACAACATTTGAGTCTCAGTATTTGACCTTTGGATGCGGGTGGCGCTGGGGTCTAAACCACTGAGCCTAGGGCTTGCTGATCGGAAGGTTGGCAGTTTGAATCCCCGCGATGGGGTGAGCTCCCGTTGCTCGGTCCCTGCTCCTGCCAACCTAGCAGTTCGAAAGCACGTCAAAGTGCTTCTCTGGTGGGAAGGTAAACGGTGTTTCCGTGTGCTGCTCTGGTTCACCAGAAGCTGCTTAGTCATGCTGGCCACACGACCCGGAAGCTGTACGCCGGCTCCCTCGGTCAATAAAGCGAGATGAGCGCTGCAACCCCAGAGTTGTCCATGACTGGACCTAATGGTCAGGGGTCCCTTTACCCTTTACTTTATTTGACCTTTACTTGTGTTAGGTTAACAGAAAGCAACAGAAATGCTATGAAAAGTACATTTCATTTTATTTCTCCAATTTTATTTTAAATGATGGATGCACCAACCTTTTTTAAATTGGAAAAACCGCCACTAGCCTAGAAGCTCTTCGGCTGAGGCAAATTCTTCTTCTGGCTCTTTACTAGTTGGTCTAAAGAGAAGGGAGAGACTGTGAGGGGATCAAGCAAGCTCCCCGTTGACAAAGTCAGGACAGGGCAATTCCCCCCCCCCCGCCCTTTCCTGCCAGTGGATTTTCTTTGCAAGAAAATATTGTTGAAGCCATACCCTGAGGGAGGGAAGTAGCGTACTTGGGAGTGGAGGCATAATTTTTTTTAGTGTTTTGAGCAGTTGTTTCTAAAGCTTGGATGGGGGATGTTGTGTGTCGAGGTCCCCAAGACACCCCCCAATAAAACACAAGTGACACATTATTTTGTTTCAGGTTTTTGGTATAATTTTGGCCACAACTTTATTAGATTACAAGCAATGTGAGTGGTTGCTTAGGCATTGGTTGCGACTATCTGACCCCGCACAGGGACAGTCTGACATTCGCACACCTGCAAAGTCAGAAAAGGAACCATGCCTCACCTCTCCCCAAATGCTCCCAGGGGCTCTTATGTGGCCCTAGCCCCTTGACAGAGTTCGGACAAAAGCATGGCGAGCCCCTGGGTTCCTTTAACGGAAAACCCTTGCAGCAGCAACACTTTTGGAGGGGCAGGCACTGCCAAACCCATACCCCTCCACCAAGCAATTCCCAAACCAATGCCTAACCGCAACCTTACAAGTTGTGACGATTTGCTACGCAGTAGGTAAAAACCAAATGGCACCAGCCAATCAGCCAAATGGACAAAATTCCTACTGTTCCCCTGCCCCAAAAGCAGACGACCCCATGACAGGCATAGCAAGGTCAAGCGAGCAACCCTAAATGTAGGGAGGGTGGGTGGGTGATCCGATGCACACAGTGAAAAGAGGAAGCTCAACGCTGCGTGCAGGGCATTTAAAGACTAGGGCTGTCAATCAAAAAATGGCAACATATAATTCTCCCCAGCAACAGCCAGCCCTCTGCTAATGGTGGCCAGACTCTTTCCCACCCTGCAACAGCGGGGTGTCTTGCTAGCCCCCACCGCAACACGTGCTGTCTATGAAGGAGAACATGCTTAATGGAACCGGAAGACAGGAACGCCATTTTCCATCAGCCCAGCCACCCACCCACCCACCATTCCTGGGATTCTTTCTTTTCCCTTGCAGTTATTTCTTTATGGTAAGAAGGCTGGCTGGAGAAGCATACAGAGGTTCAAGGATCTGGTTGGGAGGAGCTTTCGGGTCAGAGAATCCTGCTGGATTCTTTAAAAGATGGGATTGAATGAGCTTGAAACTTTGATCCCAGGTAGGCTTGCTACTTTTTTAAATCTCCAAGGCTAGGAGACAATGTGGGGAGGTTCAACCACTCTGGGAAACTGGCAATATCAAGGCAGATTAAGGATCACATCAGAGGTGTTTGACAATCTTTTGTGTGAGGCTTACCTCCTGAGGTGCTGGGTTTGTTGCCCCCTGACAGTTTCCACCAACCAGGACAGGACCTTGCCATATTTCTTAATGAACATTTTGATTATTTCTGGCTCTGTTATTAATAATACTGATAATCGCTAGAGATGCCACAGAAATGTCTGTGCACCAAATGCTTAAGACCAAAATCCTACCCTCGCTTACCTGGGTGTAAGCCACCAGGAACTCGATAGAGCATTTGTCCAAGTAGCTTCCCATATTTTGGATAGTTCTCTGTTCATATCATGAGCGGCAGTAGTACTTTTTCCTTTAATGAAAAATATGTCAGAAGCAAAATGTTTGATAGATATTGTAAGTGTGCTACTCTGTCTCTTTTTGGGAGATTGAAACTTGTTCCAGCCTCTGGTCAGCAGTGAAGAGTGTGCCTTGTACTGGCGTAAACTGTGGGAATAGTAAAAACATATCCATAATCTTCTGCTCCAGTGGGGAGTGGCTTCCGTGTTGCGTTGTACTTGCTCCTTCATCCTTCCTTCGCTGACGTGAATAAGTTCCCTGAACATTGTGACGTTAACATATGAGAGTGCTGGAGGTGAAATAGTTAAACAGGTTACCCAATCAGAACCCAGGGGGTGGAGTCAGAGGGACTATAAAACCAGCTCTGGGAGGGGGAGTTCATTGGGAGTTGGGTGGTTGGTTGGAGTGGGAGTGAATTGGGATAGAGTCTGTGAATAGGTTGAGTTAGTGTAGCAAAATAAGCTGAGTCAGGAACAGTTAGGAGCTAGGAAGACAAGTAAATATCTGAGAGGTGGTTTAGGGAGTGAGAGCGGGTAGCGGAAGTTATAGGTCTGGAGAGGCACCCCATGAATGTAATTGACTGATACTGCTTATGAAACCACATGTTTGTTAAACTGCAATAAATAAACAGAAGTTTATGTTCCAATTTAACCCTGACTGGACTCAGTATTGTCCCAGGTAGGGCCTGGGTGGTGGCAGTGAGAAATAAAGTGGTGGCACAGGGATCAATAGATGGTGAAACGTCCAGGGACCCTGTGTGATTGCCACAAACATTTGCAAATAGCATTGCTTGATCTGTTTTTAAAAAATGGGCATAAATTGAGCAGCAGTTATTAAACTCTGTCTTACATTGTGTTGCTCCTTTGTGGCTGTCGAGTAGAAGTTACAGGGGAGACACCCCCAGAGTCTGTCAATGGTGGGAGAGTCACATCCTGGGATGGTATAGAAGGGAACACCAAGGGCTTGTCCCTGAGTGAGATGGTCTTTGATCTGCCCATATCAGGTAAAATGGTTCCATGAAAGTGGGGAGGCAAAGTGTTGCGTTTGGCCCAGCCCAAGCAAGCCTGGAGACATTTTGTTCTTAGATGAGAATAAAAAGAGCAGCAAGGGTGGAAGTAGCATCGTGGCATGCGGCATTGTGTTCCTTTCCTTGATCTGCCAGAAACATGTCTGTTACTTACATAACAGTGTGAGTGTCTGGAGGCGGTTGGAGGAGGGATGGCGGCTAACAGATTGAGGTTGAATCCTGACAAGACAGAAGTACTGTTTTTGGGGGACAGGAGGCGGACGGGTGTGGAGGACTCACTGGTCCTGAATAGGGTAACTGTGCCCCTGAAGGACCAGGTGCGCAGCCTGGGAGTCATTCTAGACTCACAGCTGTCCATGGGAGTGCAGGTCAATTCTGTGTCCAGGGCAGCTCCATCTGGTACACAGGATGAGACCCTACCTGCCCGCAGCCTGTCTTGCCAGAGTGGTGCATGCTCTAGTTATCTCCCGCTTGGATTACTGCAATGTACTCTATGTGGGGCTACCTTTGAAGGTGACCTGGAAACTACAAGTAATCGAGAGTGTGGCAGCTAGACTGGTGACTGGGAGTGGCTGCCGAGATCATATAATACCAGTCCTGAAAGATCTACATTGTCTCCCAGTACATTTCTGAGCACAATTCCAAGTGTTGGTGCTGACCTTTAAAGCCCTAAACAGCCTCGGCCCAGTGTACCTGAAGGAGTATCTCCACCCCCATCATTCAGCCCGGACACTGAAGTCCTCCTCCGAGGGCCTTCTGCTGTTTCCCTCACTGCGAGAAGTGATGTTACAGGGAACCAGGCAGAGGGCCTTCTCGTTGGTGGCGCCCACCCTGTGGAACACCCTCCCATCAGCTGTCAAGGAAATAAACAACAATTTGACTTCTAGAAGACACCTGATGGCAGATGTATTTAATGTTTGATGTTTCATTGTGTGTTTAATCTGTTGGCAGCCACCTAGAGTGGCTGGGGAAGCTCAGCCAGGTGGGCAGGGATTAAATAATGTTATTATTATCACTATTATTATAACGAAACAGAATCACATTAAAGCCACATGCTCTTACAGTTGCAGATATGCTGTTGCTCTGATCCAGTTATTGGCTACAGGCATGAAAGTCAGCATCAAGGGCACCTCCATTATTTCAATGGGGGGGAGCATTTACCACCATTGGGGGGTTGCCCGATGACAGGGCCTTCTTAGTGGTGGTTCCTCATTTGTGGAATGTCCTCCCTAGTGAGGTGCATCAGCCTCCCTTGCTATTAACTTTTAGGATAAATTTAAAAACATTCCTGTTTACGTAGACATTTGATGGTTGAAAGTCCTGTCCCTGGAAACCCTGAAATTATTAGCTTGCGAGCGAGTGATTGCTTTTAGAAGGTTGATTTTAACTGTTCTTAGAAGTTCTAATTGTGTTGTATTAGTAGCGATGTGGTTGCTGGCCTGGGCTCTTTTGGAGGCAGGATGGGAGCTAAATGAAATGAGCAAACAAACAACCTATTTCCATTGACAAGAAAGGGGCATATCATATGCACAATCATTATATAATTCATGGTACGCGAGTGGCGCTGTGGGTTAAACCACAGAGCCTAGGACTTGCCGATCAGAAGGTCAGCAGTTAGAATCCCCGCGACGGGGTGAGCTCCCGTTGCTCAGTCCCAGCTCCTGCCAACCTAGCAGTTCGAAAGCACGTCAAAGTGCAAGTAGATAAATAGGTGCCGCTCTGGCGGGAAGGTAAACGGTGTTTCCGTGCACTGCTCTGGTTTCGCCAGAAGCAGCTTAGTCATGCTGACTGCATGACCCAGAAAAACTGTCTGTGGATAGATGCTGGCTCCCTTGGCCTGTAAAGCGAGATGAGAGCCGCAACCCCAAAGTCGTTTGCGACTGGACTTAATTGTCAGGGGTCCCTTTACCTTTTTTAGCTCCTGATCTCAAACTAGTCACCGATGCAACTATGTCACTCTTAAATTGATAAGCACACAGGACTACAACTCATCCCTGAAGCAGACATGCCCCCTAAATCACCATGTGGGTCTTTTGGCTCCAGTGGCTCCAGCTAGCCCAAAATTATCCCATGCTGGCCTCTTCCGAATAAATTGTGGCGCAGACTGGTTTCCCCCATTTGCTAGAGACAGTAGAGCTTCTTAGCTAAACACCTCAGCATCTAGAGTGGCGTTCTGCATAATAGAGCTTCCAATGGATGAAAATAACAATATACCCTAGAAGTGCATATGCTCTTCAACATATGCTCTCCCGTTCTCCATACTTTTGCAAGTGGAGTTTTGTAAGCAAGGTGTGTCAATAGTACTTAAGTAAAACTGAGGCCTAAAGCAATTAAATTAAAAGCTAAAAAGATCTGGAATCGTAAAAGCCAACACATTTTAATTGAACATAATTCTATTGAAGACTATTAAATTACCTCAGTGGAATAGAAGCACAAAACACATGCTAATGAGCTAGCGAGTGAAAATTTTAAATGGGAGAACTGAAAAATTGCAGGTACCCCCGTGTAAGACATGCAGAGTGCTGATGATATGAAAATATGAATAATTTATGTCTTCTTTAAATGTGGAATGTAAATTTGTTTGGAATTAATTTCTGTTGGGAAATCACTACACAGTAAACATGCCTCTCTCTTAGGGTGCCATCCCGCCCCCCGCCCCCCCGCTTTGCTAAATATTATTATTAGTATTGCTATTATTTTATTATGGTATTGTTTGGGGAGGAGAGCGAAATGACAAGGATGCCTGGCAATGCACTATTACGCTAGGGGGATGCTAAAAAGTAAAGTAGATTTATTTCTTGGCTAAACGCATCGCAGTCTGGATAACGTCGAGCCAGATTCTCTGCTGTTGCTTGGCTTGTGTAGACCGTGTTGAGAGCATTAAAAAACACACCCTACCA
Source organism: Podarcis erhardii (assembly GCF_964252035.2). NCBI lineage: Eukaryota > Metazoa > Chordata > Lepidosauria > Squamata > Lacertidae > Podarcis > Podarcis erhardii. The sequence goes on from NC_138513.1 coordinate 44,320,625, forward strand.
AAATGCCAAGCCCTCCTCAGCTACCATAAGAACTGGCGTGGCTACTACTTTTCGATTCCCGTAAGTAAGGGGTTGGTTTAATGAAAGAAACCCAGACTAGGCTCCAGTAATTCCTGGCTTCTGTAGTACAGAGTGTGCCTTAATGCCAGAGAACATATGATGACCTGGTATTTCTTTGTGAGAGGTTTAGTGCTGTGGCCCTACCTTATTCATGTACCCCTATGATGTTTTAGTTCATAATTCTGTATTGTGTTTTATTTCTGTGTTTTATTTCTGACTATCGGTCGAATAAAGGAAATTGATTGGTGATTGATTGGTATTTCTTTAACACAATCCTACTGTTCCTTATGAACATGGGTGCAGATATATTACAACAAATGTCAGAAACTTGGTTACTGTTGATCTCAGTGGGAAACTGGAGCATCTGAAGACCAGCCAAATGTAAATGATTATATTTCATCTTCGGTTTCGTTATTTAGTGAGAAAGCATCGTATTGAATGGGACTGGTAGGGAAACATCTGAAACGTGCCATGTGACATGACACAACGCTTTCTCTCGTTTACTGGTAAATCTCAAAGCCAAGCCAATTAAGGGAATAGATTTCACCCTCATTTCCATCTTTCAGTGCAAAAAAGGTTGCCATTTATCGTTGCTGGTTTTTAAATGTCCGGAACAAGTCGTGTTGTACAGACATTTCTCACAACACCTGGGCCAAGAGAATAGAAACCCATCTTTATTTCCATCATTTTCTGGTAAATAACATTCACCATCATGGGCGTGTGAAGGTCAAAAGCCTCCATTTTTCAGCACAGACTTTGTTCCCTGCCCACCAGGGGGAGCCCTAATTGCTGGCGGGGCAGGAAGGCTGTGGGGAGGCTGAAACCCTTCCCAGAAGTGGCTAGGTGGTAGTTTGTGTGGACTGCTAGGCAATGTGGACTGGCTGCGCAGCAACCCAGGCCCTGTTCTGGAAGGCAACTGCAAGTAACTCCCTCCTTATTTAGTCTTTTGGAGGTGAGGCTTAGGAAGGGATCAGAGTGAAAACAGTTCCCACTCTACTAAAGTCTTGGTCCAGACTGAAGGGTTGCTAACTCTTCCTTCCTTCCTTCCTTCCTTCCTTCCTTCCTTCCTTCCTTCCTTCCTTCCTTCCTTCCTCTTTCTTTTCTTTTCTTTTCTTTTCTTTTCTTTTCTTTTCTTTTCTTTTCTTTTCTTTTCTTTTCTTTTCTTTTCTTTCTACCCTTCCTTCCTTCCTTCTTTCCTTCCTTCCTCCCTCCCTCCCTCCCTCCCTCCCTCCCTCTTTCTTTGTTTTTCATGTACACTCAACTTTTAAAGAAAAAGAAATTCAAGTGTCAGACATGCAATAACATAAATTTAGAACCCTATAAAAAATCTCAATATCTCAAAAGCAAAGGTGGCCATCTAAAAAACATAAAATGCAATTGCATAATTAGCAGTTTTCAAAACCAGGTCAAGGTATTAGTTCTATTAGTTCTGTGAACCGCCCTGAGACCTGTGGTTACAGGGCCGTACAGTCATGCCTCGTATTGCGTTCTGCTCTCGTTACGGACTTTCAGCTTATGAATGTGGCAAACCAGGAAGTGTTTACTTCCGAGTTCACCGCCTGCGCCTACGCGGAAGTGACCTGTGCGCTTCACGCATGCACAGAAGGGCATGCACATGTGCAGAAGAGGCACTCTAGTTGTGGACTTTTCAGGGTGTGAACAGCACCCCAAAATGGATTAAGTCCACAACTAGAGGTACCACTGTATATAAATTGAATAAATAGTCAATAATATGCAACCCACAAGGGATGAGGTTTGTCTGATATGATTTGGGAATCGCTTTCCACTGTTGTGGAGCCATCACTGAAGCATTGTCGTTGTCTAACATTTACAACCTTGCTCTGGCTAGTGGTCCGTCACTGTTTTCTTGGGCTGGAATTTTATCCAATGTCCACGATCGCCTTAGGTGTTGTGGTTCCCTATAAGCAATGTCCTTTTAGTGTGTTCAATTACACCATCCTAACTTGATGGCGGTTGCCATAGGCACTGGGCAGGATCCATAGCTAAGGTTAGAGGGGGTAGGCTTCTCCTTCCTCACTGGGGGAATGCAAAAGATCTGAGGCTGATATGACTGTGACTGTGACTCACCCAAACTGGCAATGGCAGCCCATGCTCTCGGCTCACATTGTGGTGGGCCAGATTTCATCTTCCTCCTCACCTTTTTCCAGTGTGGGGGCAAAGTGATTACATCGCTCAGTGGACAGGCATTCCACTGTCTGGATCTTCGACCTATGTTATGTAGTGATGTATGGAAGTGAAAGCTGCACCATAAAGAAGGCTGATCGCTGAAGAATGGATGCTTTTGAATTATGGTGCTGGAGGAGACTCTTGAGAGTCCCATGGATTGCAAGAAGATCAAACCTCTCCATTCTGAAGGAAATCAGCCCTGAGTGCTCACTGGAAGGACAGATCCTGAAGCTGAGGCTCCAATACTTTGGCCACCTCATGAGAAAAGAAGACTCCCTGGAAAAGACCCTGAGGTTGGGAAAGATGGAGGGCACAAGGAGAAGGGGATGACAGAGGACGAGATGCCTGGACAGTGTTCTCGAAGCTACTAGCATGAGTTTGACCAAACTGCAGGAGGCAGTGGAAGACAGGAGTGGCTGGTGTGCTCTGGTCCATGGGGTCACGAAGAGTCGGACATGACTAAATGACTAAACAACAACATGGCCAATGGTGTAGGCTGTTGCTAATAAAATGGTGTCCGTTTTTATCCCATCTACATGCCTGGTGAAAACCTTTCTGCTTTGACAATCCCTACACGTGATTTAGTTGCCTGCTTGTGGATGGACCCAATTTAGACTGCAAGTGGGGGCTCACAAAGCCGAATTCTCCTTCCACATAGAAGGATTTTGCCTTGGCCTCTACCTCACATGCAATTTTTCTATATGTAGGAATGTGTGTGTGTGGTTTTTCTTCTTCGCCTGCAATCTGAAGTGGCAAAGCCCAGAAACAGGCCTGCCAGTTCTATTTATGAGAACTGTCATGGAAAAAGAGTTATGGCTATACACGGAAGAAGGATTGCAAATCACTTGTCCTCTTCAGGCCGTCATTCTTCTTACTCACTTAATTTTACATGTACATGACACAGCTCCTTTCAAACCATGATTTTTCCGTTTGCTGGTCCCTGACAGCGACAGCAGAGAGCCGACGAGCACAAAGACTTTCAATTCCTTCTTTTCATTATTTTGGAACAACTGTTTCCCCCTTTTCTGCTGTTTTCTTTTCATGGACCATTAGCAGCTTCCAAAGGCAATATCCTTTCTCTGTCACACTATGCCATGGGGGGCTGTTTGAACAACTTCAGACGAGGGCATTAAGTACAATTCTGGAAGGGAGTCAGAGCATAACCAAATAAAAATAATAAAAGAAAGCTTGTGCGAGCAATTTGGAATGCTGTCCCGGACTGAATTCATTTTCAGCATAGCAGAGAGCTACCAATAACTGATGATCAGCACTATTCTCCCAACTCCAAACCACCTTCCTTAATTGTAAAGCACTTCATACCCTAAGAAACCTCGCTTCTCATTTGATTTTCCTTTTTTGGAGCTCGACTTAGCCGAAAGCTGAGCCCGCTAACCAGTAGGAGGGGAAGAAAATTCATGTTTCTAATTCAAGGCAAATAAAAATGGCCTCCTTGGCGCAATCCTTATCCTCTTGCACAATGGAATTGAAGTAACTCACGACTTAGGATTGCTGAAGGGAAGATCCAGAGGGTGGTGATAGTAGTTGTGAAAAACAACAGCTATTCAAACAGACTCTGAGGAGGGTGAAATCTTGGCCCTGCTGAAGTCATTGGAAGTTTTAGCTTCCACTGAGCCAGGATTCCATCTGCTTATCCAATGATCTCCTTCTGTTGGAGAAGGAGAAAGAGAGTTTCTCTGTTCCGGGCCTGATTCTCTGCATAGCAAAACTCTAGAAAGGTCTATATTTGACGCAGGAGCCCTTTTGAAGCTAGAGAGAGAGTACTGTCCACAGGTATATATTCAAATCACCGCTGAGTTAGTGCTGGCTGTTGTAACGTCAGCTTTCATTTTAATTTCCATCATGCAAATTCTGTAATTTCCTAGCAGAGAGAAAGAATTCATAAGAATGCTATATGCTTATACTAGAAAATAGAGTAGGGTGGGTATCATTATCATTATTTGTTGAATTTCTATACCACCCTATATATATATAAGGACGTGGGTGCCACTGTGGTCTAAACCACAGAGCCTAGGGCTTGCCGATCAGAAGGTGAGCGGTTTGAATCCCCGCGACGGGGTGAGCTCCCGTTGCTCAGTCCCTGCTCCTGCCAACCTAGCAGTTTGAAAGCACGTCAAAGTGCAAGTAGATAAATAGGTACTGCTTTGGCAGGAAGGTAAACAGCGTTTCCGTGCGCTGGTCTGGTTCGCCAGAAGTGGCTTAGTCATGCTGGCCACATGACCCGGAAGCTGTACGCCGGCTCCCTCGGCCAATAAAGCGAGATGAGCGCTGCAACCCCAGAGTTGTCCATGACTGGACCTAATGGTCAGGGGTCCCTTTACCTTTACGTTTATACCACCCTATACCCGGAGGTCTTAGGATGGTTCACAGAACAAAATCAAAAAATAAACCCACAAAATATATAATCAAAATAAAAACTACAATCCAATAACCGCCCCAATAAATTTCCTGTCAAAGAACCAGCTAAGAAATATGTCCTCTGCTCAAGAGCCACAAGGCAAACAGCTCCTGCTAGGTCTCCACATCTTTGTTCCAACATATTATTTGCATTCTGACAATCACCATGCTTTACTTCTATCCTTCCTTGTATCTGCTCATCCTATCCCAAAATGCTCATAGGTGCCTAAACTGCCTAAACTGCTGCTCCAACCACTGACTGTCTTCTCAGGGGCTCTCATCTGCCTTATTCTGGGTCAGGCCATTACTTGCATCTAGCCCCAGTATGTTTACTCTTGACTGTGTGTCTCCCCACAGTCTCAGAAAGAGGTCCTCTAACTAGAGATAGATGATGATAGATATAGATAGCTAGATGATAGATAGATAGATAGATAGATAGATAGATAGATAGATAGATAGATAGAGATAGCTGATAGATAAACTTTATTCGCATTAGCCAATGGCCATGGCAACATAAAACAAGCAATATATGCAAATAAAAAGACAGAAATGGGTAAAAAGGGCAATCAAATGGCCAAGATTATCATTCAGATAGTGGTCCTTAATCTCATTGCACCCTCGATAAACGTAGCGCCCTTTGCTGTTGTCTGATCATTTTGATCTGATAAAAGAAAGAACAATGTGGCCTCAGATGGGCGGCCTGGGATGGTAAGCAGAAGTGGTCTGATGATCTCATTCCTAAGATCTTTATAAAGGGGGCAGGACAGGAGAACATGAGCCACTGTTTCCAGATTGCCATCTCCACAGGGGCAGAGTCGTTTCTCAGTTGGAATCTTTTGGTATCTGCCCTCAAGTACGGCAGAGGGCATCACATCCAATCTGGCCAGTTTGAATCTAACTAGAGACATTGGGGAGTGGTGGCTTCTCCCCCATGAAGGGGTGAAGGAGGAAACAAAATAAGGTCTATATGCCCCTCTTCCGAGTCTTCCACACTTTCACCATGTGTGGTCATCCAGCTTTGGTCCTGGATGTCTTGGCTCTGTTTTTTGGCTTCATGTGTTTGTGCGTCAAGTTCTGGACCACATACTCCACGAGATTTCAGGCCGAAAGAGAACCAACACCAAGAGACCAACACACAAACCAAAACCAATTATGGATCTTGAATTTACTGTCAGTTGGATTTTGGGTCTCTTTCTGACCCCCACATTGCAACAGGGGAAAGAGCTGGGGTTGGGGGTATCTACCACCTAGTCAGATGAACATTTTAGTGAAAGTAAGCTCTCTAGCAGAAAACGATAATACTAGAAATAGTTCTTGTCACCCACCCCCTAAAACACAGTATGCTCTAATGATTTTCCATATCCTTAGTGTTATATTTGAAATGAATTGTTTGCAACCACAACCTTCACATTAACATGTGGAAGCGTCTATGGCTGAGGAGTCTGCTAATGCCATATGCATTGGATCTGTGACCTAAGTTCAATAAGAATCTGAACAGATAATTTGTTTTGGTAAAGGCGTAGATTCTGGTGAAGGTTGCAATTTTGCACATCTCCAAGCTGCAGTTTGATGTCAGGTTGAGGGGTTTTTAAACAATATTTTTAATCATAGTTCTGTATTTCATGCTGAGTTCCGTGCTTTATTAGCTGTTGTAGAAATGTCTGAGACTGTTTCGGTGATTTTTAAAATATATTCTCTCAGTGGATTCAGACAGTATTGCCATGTCACTGCATTGAGCACTGGCAGCCATTTTGGAAAAGCTATTTTTGACCCGGGGTTGTGATGATCTGAGATGGAGGTGAAATCCAGACATCTAGTGCTGCTTATGATCTTTTGATTCTGCAGCTCATAACCTGCTTGGGGCTGTCAAAAGTTTGAGCAAGACTTTCTTTTGAAGCAAGCTAAGCTATTTTTTTTTGCTTCTGAGGAAGTAAGGAGCAACAGATCAAAATGCTTTCTTGATTCAGTGACATCACAACCACCCCATCCACGTAATTTGTTTAACGAATTTGCTAGCATACCTTCCAACATGATGTGGCCTAAATCCAGGATGCCATCTTGCAAGGCATGTGACCTGCAAGATGCAGGGTCCCCCCCCCAAGAGCTTTTTTCAGACACAGTGCCCCCAAACACATGTTTGGGGGAACTGCACAATATCAATGCCCCCCAGCACAATTTTTTGGGGCAGAGATATTGCTTGGCACCCCAAAATGTGCATAGTTGGTTGCCATGCCCGAAAAAGGTGCAGTCTGAAACCGTGTGAGATTGTGGGTGTCCTCTTGTGAGAAAAAAAATGGGATGCACTGTGTATTGGTTCTGTTTCAACACAACCTGTTTTCACTTACTACTTCTTTGTATCTTCAGTTTTCCATGAAGTATACTACACCAAGCTATCTGAGAGTATTCTAATCCAGAGGACACAAACCAATCTAAAATAAAGGCAACACTTTCTTATTCTTACCCTGGATCATTCATTCTGACTCTAAGAGGAGACCCTGATCCTGTATTATTATTATTATTATTATTATTATTATTATTATTATTATTATTATTACCCCACCCATCTGGCTGGGTTGCCCCAGCCACTCTGGGCAGCTCCCAACAGAATATTAATAACATGATAAAACATCAAACATTAAAAACTTCCCTAAATAGATGTCTTCTAAAAGTCAGACAGTTGTTTATTTCCTTGACACCTGATGGGAGGGCGTTCCACAGGGCAGGCATCACTACCAAGAAGGCCCTGTAGCTTTACTTCTTGCAGTGAGGGGTCTGCCAGAAGGCCCTCGGAGCTGGACCTCAGTGTCCAGGCCTGATGATGGGGGTGGAGATGCTCCTTCAGGTATACAGGGCCGAGGCTGTTTAGGGCTTTAATGGTCAGCACCAATACTTTGAATTGTGCTCAGGAATGTACTGGGACACCAGACTGATAATATACACATGTGCCCATCTGCGGATCTAGAAAACGACTTTTTCCTTAATGCTTGTTGACCATCAGGAAGCCCTAAAGCAGCCTTCCCCACATGGTACCCTTCAGGGGGGTTGGACTATAACTCCCCTCTGCCACAGCCAGCATGCCCAATGGTTAGGGATAATGGGAGTTGCCATCCAAAACTATATATCTATGTGATTTTTGGCTCCGACTAGACAATACAGTCAAACCTCCTTGAATGTAGAATCATAGAATCATAGAATCATAGAGTTGGAAGAGACCACAAGGGCCATCGAGTCCAACCCCCTGCCAAGCAGGAAACACCATCAGAGCACTCCTGACATATGGTTGTCAAGCCTCTGCTTAAAGACCTCCAAAGAAGGAGACTCCACCACACTCCTTGGCAGCAAATTCCACTGTCGAACAGCTCTTACTGTCAGGAAGTTCTTCCTAATGTTTAGGTGGAATCTTTTTTCTTGTAGTTTGGAACCATTGCTCCGTGTCTGCTTCTCTGGAGCAGCAGAAAACAACCTTTCTCCCTCCTCTCTGTGACATCCTTTTATGTATTTGAACATGGCTATCATATCACCCCTTAACCTCCTCTTCTCCAGGCTAAACATGCCCAGCTCCCTTAGCCGTTCCTCATAAGGCATCGTTTCCAGGCCTTTGACCATTTTGGTTGCCCTCCTCTGGACACGTTCCAGTTTGTCAGTGTCCTTCTTGAACTGTGGTGCCCAGAACTGGACACAGTACTCCAGGTGAGGTCTGACCAGAGCAGAATACAGTGGCACTATTACTTCCCTTGATCTAGATGCTATACTCCTCTTGATGCAACCCAGAATTGCATTGGCTTTTTTAGCTGCCGCGTCACACTGTTGGCTCATGTCAAGTTTGTGGTCAACCAAGACTCCTAGATCCTTTTCACATGTACTGCTCTCAAGCCAGGTGTCACCCATCTTGTATTTGTGCCTCTCATTTTTTTGCCCAAGTGCAATACTTTACATTTCTCCCTTGCCGCAAATCCTTGCCGTTGTGGCAAGCAGCTGTGATGGGGAATAAATAATAGTCAGCCCTTCCTCACTGCAGTTGTGCTGTGATTAATATATATCATCACTACACACACACACACACACACAAACAAGGAGCGGTCAAAATCACTGCTGCATCCTCTGTCTTCTTCTGTTTTAGACCTTCACTTGCTGCACAACATGTCAGATTTTGTTGGGTATCTTCAGTTATCCTCTTCTTATGATACATCTTTTGGAATGGAAAGAAAGAAAGAGCTGAAAATATTACACCCCCCCCCCAAGAAAAAAACCCTGTGTAAAACTGATGGACTGAAAATGAAATATGGCTTGGCTTCAGGCACTTCCCCCCTCCTTTGCCACGATAATTGTTTCTACAAAAAGAAACTACTACTCTGGCAAAAAAACAAAACAAAAACCCGAATCTCTGTTTGCTTGAACTTGCCATAAACTATTGCTAGTAATTAGAGAAGCCAATTGCACAGAAGCTCTGTTTGATTTAATTGGCGTTAAAAAAAAAAGCTATAGCACAATAATAATAAAAAGTAAGGCCATTTGGAACACAGGTTTTGGAGATCATAATTTCTTTTTTGTAAACCAAACTTAGAAGTTCATACAAGATTTTAACTTATTTTATTCAGTGCTATTTTTATTTTTTAAAAAACCTCTAATTTGGTAGAATGTGTTGGGAAGTAGGACAGATTTTGTCTCACTTCCTGGGTGCTGTTGCATCCAAAATGAAATATTTCATTGTTAAAGATTATTGTTTTGGGTACATTGCAGTGGCGTAGTGGGGGGGGTGCAGGGGGGGCCGGCCGCACCGGGTGCAACATCTGGGGGTTAGGGTTAGGGGGCGCAAATCCACGGGTTAGGGGGCGCAAATTACTTGCCTTGCCCCGGGTGCTGACAACCCACACTACGCCACTGGTACATTGTACAGTGGTACCTCAGGTTAAGTACTTAATTCATTCCAGAGGTCCGTTCTTAACCTGAAACTGTTCTTAACCTGAAGCACCACTTTAGCTAATGGGGCCTCCTGCTGCTGCCGTGCCACCGGAGCATTATTTCTGTTCTCATCCTGAAGCAAAGTTCTTAACCTGAAGCGCTATTTCTGGGTTAGTGGAGTCTGTAACCTGAAGCATATGTACCCTGAAGCGTAAGTAACCCGAGGTACCACTGTATATGTGTGTTGGAACTGCTGCCCAAGGAGTGTCTATGTAGTTCAAATCAAACAAGAATCTCACAACCTTTCCTCTAAACCAATGTGATGTAGTAGTTAGAACTGGAGTCACCAACGTTTGGGTCTTTTGAGTACATCTGCAAACAGGAGGTATCAAACCATGCTGCATTCAAGCACACTTCAGCCATTATGTTGCATACAAAAACAAAAAACTTGTTTCAAGCCGAATTTCATCTGGCGTGGCATGGGGGGGCGGGCCTTTCAGGCACTTGGGAAGGTCTCTGCAGGCTTATGTACACCCATGGGTACCATGCTGGCAAACCCTGAGTTAGAGTGTAGAACTGGGACCTGAGAGATCCGGGTTCAAATCTCCACCCAACCATGAAACTCACTGGGTCACCTTGGGACAGTTACTCTCTCTCAGTCTAAGCAACCTCATGAGATTCGTGCGAGGATAAAGTGAGGAGGGATAGAAGGGGTTTTATAAATAATACTAATACTAATAAATAATACTAATACTAATACTAATACTAATACTAATACTAATACTAATACTAATACTAAAATGTATGAATTATGGTGCTGGAGGAGACTCTTGAGAGTCCCATGGACTTCAAGAAGATCAAACCTTTCCATTCTGAAGGAAATCAGCCCTGAGTGCTCACTGGAAGGACAGATCCTGAAGCCGAGGCTCCAATACTTTGGCCACCTCATGAGAAGAGAAGACTCCTTGGAAAAGACCCTGATGTTGGGAAAGATGGAGGGCACAAGGAGAAGGGGACGACAGAGGACGAGATGGTTGGACAGTGTTCTCGAAGCTATGAACGTGAGTTTGACCAAGCTGCGGGAGGCAGTGGAAGACAGGAGTTCCTGGTGTGCTTTGGTACATGGGGTCACAAAGAGTTGGACGCGACTGAACGACTAAACTACAACAACAATACTAAAATACTAATACTACTAATAATACATCAATTAATAGCAGTACACAGCACCCCATTCCCCACTTTTCCTTGATCCCTCCATTCTTTAAAGTCAGCATGTACAAATATGAGGCCACACTGAAAGAGAGAACATGAGAGCAAAGAATTTTAATTCTAAAATATGAAGTTGCACTAACTGGGTTTTAAGGTGACTTTGGATGTTATGCATCAAAGATGGCCGTTTCCCTGAATTCTTCCCCCTTGTTGCATACTGTTTAGGCACTCGTTCCTGTCTTGAGATGTTCTCACCCCCACTCTACATAGAATCATAGAATCATAGAATCATAGAATCATAGAGTTGGAAGAGACCACAAGGGCCATCGAGTCCAACCCCCTGCCAAGCAGGAAACACCATCAGAGCACTCCTGACATATGGTTGTCAAGCCTCTGCTTAAAGACCTCCAAAGAAGGAGACTCCACCACATTCCTTGGCAGCAAATTTCACTGTCGAACAGCTCTTACTGTCAGGAAGTTCTTCCTAATGTTTAGGTGGAATCTTCTTTCTTGTAGTTTGGATCCATTGCTCCGTGTCCGCTTCTCTGGAGCAGCAGAAAACAACCTTTCTCCCTCCTCTATCTGACATCCTTTTATATATTTGAACATGGCTATCATATCACCCCTTAACCTCCTCTTCTCCAGGCTAAACCTGCCCAGCTCCCTTAGCCGTTCCTCATAAGGCATCGTTTCCAGGCCTTTGACCATTTTGGTTGCCCTCCTCTGGACACGTTCCAGTTTGTCAGTGTCCTTCTGGAACTGTGGTGCCCAGAACTGGACACAGTACTCCAGGTGAGGTCTGACCAGAGCAGAATACAGTGGCACTATTACTTCCCTTGATCTAGATGCTATACTCCTATTGATGCAGCCCAGAATTGCATTGGCTTTTTTAGCTGCCGCGTCACACTGTTGGCTCATGTCAAGTTTGTGGTCAACCAAGACTCCTAGATCCTTTTCACATGTACTGCTCTCAAGCCAGGTGTCACCCATCTTGTATTTGTGCCTCTCATTTTTTTTGCCCCAGTGCAATACTTTACATTTCTCCCTGTTAAAATTCATCTTGTTTGTTTTGGCCCAGTTCTCTAATCTGTCAAGGTCGTTTTGAAGTGTGATCCTGTCCTCTGGGGTGTTAGCCACCCCTCCCAGTTTGGTGTCATCTGCAAATTTGATCAGGATGCCCTTGAGTCCATCATCCAAGTTGTTGATAAAGATGTTGAATAAGACTGGGCCCAAGACAGAACCCTGTGGCACCCCACTAGTCACTCTTCTCCAGGATGAAGAGGAACCATTGATGAGCACCCTTTGGGTTCGGTCAGTCAGCCAGTTACAAATCCACTGAGTGGTAGCATAGTCAAGACCGCATTTTACCAGCTTCTTTACAAGAATATCATGGGGCACCTTGTCAAATGCCTTGCTGAAATCAAGATAGGCTACATCCACTGCGTTCCCTTCATCTACCAGGCTTGTAATTCTGTCAAAAAACGAGATCAGGTTAGTCTGACATGACTTATTTTTCAGAAATCCATGCTGACTATTGGTGATCACAGCATTCCTTTCTAGGTGCTCACAGACTGTTTGCTTAATGATCTGCTCCAGAATCTTCCCTGGTATTGATGTCAGACTGACTGGGCGGTAATTATTTCTCTTTCCCCCTTTTTGAAAATAGGGACAACATTTGCCCTCCTCCAGTCTGCCGGGACTTCACCTGTTCTCCAGGAATTCTCAAAGATGACTGCCAGTGGTTCTGAGATCACACCTGCCAGTTCTTTTAATACTCTTGGATGCAGTTCATCTGGCCCTGGAGACTTGAATACATCTAAACTAGCCAAGTATTCTTGTACTATCTCCTTAGTTATTCTGGGCTGTGTTTCCTCTGCTGAATCATTTGCTCCAAATTCTTCAGGTTGGGCATTGTTTTCTTTATCGGAGAAGACTGAGGCAAAGAAGGCATTGAGGAGTTCAGCCCTTTCTGTGTCCCCTGTTTGCATTTCACCATCTTCTCCTCTGAGTGACCCCACTGTTTCTTTGTTCTTCCTTTTGCTACGAACATACCCACAAAAGCCTTTTTTGTTGCTTTTAACCTCTCTAGCAAGCCTGAGTTCATTCTGTGCTTTAGCTTTTCTGACTTTGTGTCTACACGTGCTGGCTATTTGTTTGAATTCCTCTTTGGTGGTTCCCCCCCTTTTCCATTTTTTGTACACATCCTTTTTAAATCTTAACTCAGTTAAAAGTTCTTTAGATAGCCACCCTGGCTTCTTTAGGCACCTTCCATGTTTCCGTCTCATTGGTATTGCCTGAAGTTGTGCTTTTACTATCTCCCTCTTAACAAACTCCCAGCCATCATGAACTCCCTTTCCTTTTAGTATTACTGTCCATGGGATCTCACCCAGCACTTCCCTAACTTTTATGAAGTTGGCTTTCTTAAAGTCAAGAAATTGAGTCCTAGTATGCTTGGCTACTCCTTTCCGCTGTATAGTAAACTTCAGAAGAGCATGATCACTTGCGCCTAATGATCCTTCCACTTCTACCCCACTAACCAGGTCATCAACATTAGTTAGGACCAGATCTAAAATGGCTGTTCCTCTTGTTGCTTCTCCCACTTTCTGGACAATGAAGTTGTCTGCAAGGCCAGTGAGGAATCTGTTTGACCTTATGCTCTTGGCTGAGTTTGACATCCAACAAATATCCAGGTAATTGAAATCCCCCATTACTACTATCTCCCTTCCTTTTTCATGCTTGGCCATCTGTTCCAGGAAGGCATCATCTATGTCCTCCGTTTGGCTTGGGGATCTATAGTAAACTCCCACAATGAGGTCCCTGTTATTCTTCTCTCCCTTAATTTTGACCCAAATGCTCTCACTTTGGCTTTGAGGTTCTAAATCTTGGATCTCTTCACAGGTATACAGATCCCTGACATATAACGCCACTCCTCCTCCTTTCTTGTCTGGTCTGTTTCTCTGAAATAGATTGTATCCCTCCATTATTACATTCAAATTGTGGGACTTATCCCACCAGGTTTCAGTGATGCCTATTATGTCATATTTAGTTTGCTGTACCAAGAGCTCAAGCTCATCTTGTTTATTTCCCATGCTTTGCACATTAGTGTACAGACATTGAAGTCCATTAATCATTCCCCTGTGTCTCTTATTTAAGGATTTTTTCCTCCCATCACTAGGTCTGTGTGCTGTTTGCTCCATTTGGTCTATGACATTTGGTCTACATTATTGTCTGCTTCTTTATTTATTGCAAATTTTTTATCTCATCCTTCCTGTAAGGAGCTCAGGGTGTCCTACAAATCCCCTCCCCACTTTATTCTCACAAAATCCTTATGATAGGCTGAATGACAGTGACTGGCCTAAAGGCCACTCCATGAGTTTCATGTCTGGGTGGCGGAATTTGATGTGTTGCCTCCTTGGGCCAACACGACACCACACTGACTCAGTGTAAAGGTAAAGGTAAAGGGACACCTGACCATTGAGTCTAGTCGCTAACGACTCTGGGGTTGCAGCTCTCATCTCACTTTACTGGCCGAGGGAGCCGGCATACAGTTTCCGGGTCATGTGGCCAGCATGACTAAGCCGCTTCTGGCGAACCAGAGCAGAGCACAGAAACGCCATTTACCTTCCCGCCAGAGTGGTACCTATTTATCTACTTGCACTTTGACGTGCTTTCGAACTGCTAGGTTGGCAGGAGCAGGGACCGAGCAACAGGAGCTCACCCCGCCGCGGGGATTCAAACTGCCGACCTTCTGATCTGCAAGCCCTAGGCTCTGTGGTTTAGACCACAGCGCCACCCGTGTCCCTTGACTCTTAATGTAGGTGGTAGTAAGCAATGGAATGGGGGTGGCACTTACCTGACCTCTCGACAGGTGAGTCACTGCTGCTTACCAGACAAAAGAGGGGGGACGACAGGGTTGTGGGGAAGTTGGCAGTATGCAAACACATTTTCTACCATGCCAACCTTCCTGCCATCTGCTACTGAGTATAGGGGAATGATGTGATTCGCCTACCAAAATATTACAGGGAGAGAAGAAGAATTTGACATGGGAGCTACCATGTTGTCTAGGTCCCTCCTTTGTTTACAGCTATTTAAATGAAGAAGCTTTTGCTACCATCTTTGACATGTCACTTGTTGAGTTAAAAATAAACTGATCGGTGTTCCAATTCACCTCGACGAGCCTTGCATTTGCTCTGCTGTGCTTCTGTAAAAGTATCGGTGTTCATTATCTTGAAGACTGGAGCATGGGAGGATTTGATGCTGCGGTTGTCCAAGCAAAGTATAATCTCAGTTTCAGAGGCACAAGTTATATTTGTCTGAATGTGGTTCTGTTACTACCAAGGTATTGACACAGTGCATCTGCCCCCGTCTGTCTCCATCTGTTAACATAGTTTGAGCAGTACACAAAGTGAGTGCAGACAAGCATTCTTATTCCATCTGTTAGCTGTGCAATTTGTACACACATTTTACCTGGGGGGTGGGGGGAATCCTATTCTTTTGTTCCTTGCTAATAGTGTGATGGGGGGAAAAAAACACCAGTGCCGTAATTTCCATTTATTCTGGAGTACATTTTTGTCGTATGTCGACCCTAGTCCATCTTACTCTATTGAGAGGGCTTTTATAAGAAGGCATATCTCATTCTTGCTAAGGTTTGAACTCATAGCAATAAGGGAGTGGACTGACAGGCCAGAGCTTCAGTTACTGATAATGAGCTTGTGTTAGCTGAAGCATGCAAGAGAGGTTGCTGGTCTTAGAATATGCACATATTGTAGGCATATTGTGACATCATGTGGCGAAACAGACCCACATACATTACTGCTGATTTATGAAGGTGCATTTAATTGATTTATTTTTTTAAATAAAATTTTTATTGGGTTTTTACATTTTATTAAGACACACACACACAAAAAGACAAAGACAACGCATATACAATTTCATACCCTTACTTTCTTTACCCTCTTTCCCTGACTTCCCCCCACCCCCTCTTCATACATCCCAATTCCGATAATTAGTTCAGCAAGTTCTTATCTATAATCTTAAACATATTATTATTATTTTTAAAACTTAGCTCTTTTTACTTGTCCACATTTAATTTATCCAATTCTCTTATAAACATTAAATCCTTTTTCTAAGGTCGACCTAACTTCCCTTCCACGAATTTCTCCCTTTATTATATTAATTATAGGTCACAATGGCCAAATACAAAAATCATAAAATTTTAAAATTCTATTCTCCCCTCCCTCCCTATCCCGGTTTCCATCCCTTCCCAAGCAAATGTCCACAAAAACAGTTCCTAGCCCGGACTCCTCACATCCGAGGCCTTCAATTCTCTGTCAGTCTCTCTCTGCCGATTTTGTTGGTAATCCTTTTTGTTGGTCCTCAGGTCTCGAAGGAGTTCTGTCACAGTCACATCAAGTTTTCTTCCATCCAAAATGTTTAAAAGCAATTGCTGCAAAAGGTCAGCTGCTCTCCCATACTCAAAGAGGAAGTCCCAATCATGTTTCTTTATTCTTTTAAATTCCAGTATTCCAAGTACTCCAGGGACTTCCTTCCTCATCTTTCTCATCTTTCGCAGATTTGTAATCCAAAGATCTTCTTCTTTATTTTCTGACGATATAGGCTTCTGGTTGGTATTTTCCACCTGTACTTTCTCCACTCCTTCTTTCCTCTCCGCCAATTCCAAAGATGTCTCTTCTGGTTCAGCTGCAGATTTTTTATCAGTCGAATCCTTTATGCATTCAGCAGAGTTGTTTGTTTTAGAATTCAAGGTCATAAGTTCTTTGTTCATAGCCGTACTCTGCTCTTGCAAGATTCCCACGAGAAAAAACATTTTTTCTATCTCTGCCAGTAATTTTCCCTCTGCAGCCATTGTAATGTCTCTAGTTCCCCCTAGGGGGATTCCAATTGCTTAATAGTCCTTTTCCAACAATCCGTTACTTTGTTGTTTATTACTACTTTGTTTCCAACCACCTCAATTCAAATGTAACACCTTTAGTTCAGAGAGTTATTAAATAGCAAAGTTCTTGACTTTAACCGCCCGTTTGACAGCTCCTTTGACAGCTGTCAAACTCCTTATTCTTTTTCCTCCGGCACACACACAGGACGCTCCCGGGTTCGGGGGGAGGGGTTACACAAAAACTTCCAAAATTCCTCCCTTTCTCTCCAGCACAAAGACTTCTTCTGTCAAATTCATGGAAATATCTTTTATCTAGCACCAAAAAGACAGTAATCTCTCCACCTTAGTTCTCCAATCCTTGCTTTAGATCGTTTGTAGGTAGGGGGGGGTGCGGACTTCCCTTTAGCACATCCCCCGGTCGTGCCGAATTCAAAGGTAAAAATTTTAAAGTCCAAATTCCATTCTACTCACAGGTTGTTTGTTTTCCAGTCCAAATTTTGGGAAAAAAGTCAGCGCTCTCCGGCCATGGCTCGCGGCTTCGCTCCACTGAAGTAGCGGTCTACTCACAGCACCACACCGCTCTCCGTACCCTCTCCGTAGCCTTTAAAAAGGCTCTTTGTGGGTCGGGGAAGGCGCTTAAATGTGCCCGCCGAGTCACCAAGTCCGCAAAGGTGCTTTTAATTGATAGCTACTGTTACACCGTAAGAAATTCACATATTGCATGTGATTATATCCACTTCCTCCATTTTAGTATTGATAATATTGTCTAGCATAAATCAGTTCATCAGATCCCCCCCCCCCCCCCGCTACTGGAGCAATTTCTGTGGCTCTGACCTCAGTAGGGCTGTGTGCTTGGTGCAGACAGGGAGAAGGAATGGATTGAGGGGGACCATAATCCACACAGTCCCCCCCCAAACCACTCCCCCAAAACAGTAGCTAAGCTACAGCAGTCCTGTGGCAAACAATACATCGAGCATTGTATTTTCTGCCAAGGAATCATGGACAGATTCTCTGTAGGAAATGATGTTCTTCCTTGGCGTCATTTCTGGCACCCTGGGTAGATCCCTGGAATCTTCCAGTCTTTGCTGAAGTTTCAGCTGGCTCCTGCTTCACCAAAGTAGGGTTTTGCCCCCTTCAATGTTGAGGGAGAGGAATGGGGAAACAGTTGGCGAAGAGCTTGCAACTGTCCTTTTTGTTGACGAATATTTGGAGAACCACCTTGAGGCTTTCTATTCATTTGGCTTTGGTGTTCAGCTGAGTGGGGCAAGGGCAGAGCTGCCCATCTAGTTCAGCCCACCCAAGTTATTGTGAGTCAAGCCCAAATTTCACCAAGGCAATGAGCCGGTCCTAGTACAATTGTGCCATGCCATCACAAATTGGGTCCTCCCTTAAAGAAGGCACATGTTGCAGTGAGACCTGGCAACCAAACCCTGTGTTGTGGGTGGGAATGATTGGATAGCCACAATACCCAATTGGCAGGTCCCTCGATGCAGGGTTTAATCAGGCCAATGGGGCGCAGGCTAAACGGATCAAGGGACCTATATATACCTATGTACGTGACCCAGAGCTTCCTCTTTCAGTTCATGCATCAGAACACCTGCCCATCTCTCCCTACTTTTAGGGCTGTGTGCTTGACCTTGCTATGCCGCCGTGTGTGTCATTGGGACAGGGGCACGGCAGGAATTTTCCCCACTTGGCTGATTGGCTGGTGCCATTTGGGTTTTGCCTGCCACGTAGCAGATCATCACAACTTGTAAGGTTGTGGAGAGGCTCTGGTTCAGATGATAGGGATGGGGGAATGCTCTCGCCATCCCTATGTGAAGGGTATTCCGTTAAAGGAATCCAGGGACTTAATGGTTTGGTCAACCCTGTGAGGGGGTTGTGCCCATGCCTGAGTCCAGGGGGACATCTGGGTGGTGGACATAGCCTGTTCCCGGCTTTCTGCCTATCCAGGTGTTCACCCTTGGCTGACCTATGCTGGTGCCCTGGGTCAGCGTTACCTGCATGGCAGGGAGCTAGTTGAAGCAGAGCCTATGCAACCACTCACTTTCTGTAATCAATAAAGTTGTGGCCTAAATTCTGCCAAAAACCAAACTAAAATTTGAGTCTTGTATGAATTTATTTACGGGAGAGGTTTAAAGGTCTGAACACGCAAACACCCATTGAGAGAGGGCCTCTGTGTGGGGCCTCTGTTATTATCAGGAATACTGAAATGGTACTGTCCCAGTCACAAGAATCTCTGGGACTAGCCCCCCCCCCCCAACATTGAGTATTCAGCAGAGATGTGAGGCAATCTAGATCAGGGATGGGGAAACTTTTTCACCCTGGGGGCTGCAATGCCTTCTGTAATTCACCTTCCAAGTGAAACATGCGAGAGGAGCAGCGAGCCAATCCTCCACCCAGACAATTGAGGCATTAACAGAGTTCAAGAATATGTAACAGCATGGCAAAAACAGGGTGAGAAGCAGAACCAGGGAGGGCGAGGGGTGTGTGGTCTGGTAAGTTTGTTTGTTTGTTTGTTTGTTTTATTTACACTATTTTTAGCCAGCTAAATGAAGTAACAATAATAATAATACAGTGGTGCCTCGCAAGACGAAATTAATTCGTTCCGCGAGTTTTTTCGTCTTGCGATTTTTTCGTCTTGCGAAGCACGGACTTTGGAAAAGCTTCAAAAATCACCAAAGTCTTCAAAAACCTCAAAAAAGGCTACCACACCGCGTGCTATGAGTTGCTCCTCGAAGTGAATGCACGGTTTTAAGAAAAAGGAAACAAACTTGCAAGACAAAGGAAACAAACTTGCAAGACGTTTCCGTCTTGCGAAGCAAGCCCATAGGGAAATCCGTCTTGCGAAGCAACTCAAAAAACGAAAAACTCTTTCGTTTTGCGAGTTTTTCGTCTTTCGAGGCATTCGTCTTGCGAGGTACCACTGTATTTCTATTTTACATGGTTTTATTTTGTTATAAAATGTTCCGTGACTATTTGTGTGTAGGATGGTATGGAAATTTCTCAAGGGAAACAAGTAGAGCATTGTTCTAGATTTGGGGGGGGGGGGAATCCCGTAAACCCTATAATTAAAAAAAAAATTAATAGTAGGGTTTTGATTAATTGGGGTAAGAATGAAAGTATAAGCTACAGAACTGTGCCAGAAAAGGAATCCCTGGGCTGGCTTATGCAAACCAGCCAGGCTGGCCTAGTGAAGAGCAAATTTGTTAACATGGTAAAAGGAGTTGGGCCACCTGAGATGAATCCTTTGACCTGGAGAGACAGATGTTGTCAGGGTAACTGGCTGTGAGGTGACAGGAAAAGAGAGTTTTTAGCAGGGTGCTCTGGGAAGAAGAAGGAAGAAAGACTGGGGTTCATCTTGGGCAGGTTGGCTGAAGGCTGGCTGCACTGCTTCTTGAAATGCCCATGCTGTAAGATCCTGGCTCAATCTCTCTCCATGTTTATAAAGTTTGAGTGAGGTTCATACAAAACCATCATCTGAGTGAGTGCATGTGCGGGAAAGATATCAGAAACCTATCCAAACCTAGACCAAAAGTCTGTTTAACCAAAAATCTTCTATGAACTAGAGTGGTCTAGCAGTTAACATACAAGACTAGGACCAAGGAGATCAGGATTAAAGTCCCCAGTAAGTTATCAAGCTCACTGAGGCTGTAATTTGTACAGTCAAAACTGGGAGTAAGTCCTATTGAATTCTCTGGGACTTACTTCAGGGTAGATGTGCTTAGGATTGCACTGTGACATGGGCTGGTCACCATTTTTCGGCCTAGCCTACCTCACATGTGATGGTAGGGAGAATCTTGTGGAGGAAAGGTGGCGTTGAAAGTGATGACATTCAATAGTTCTGAATCATTCTGGTATATATAGGCCATGCTTTAGCTTTGCTTCTTTCCTGAAGCTCACATATTTAAACCAGCCTCTAGTCTCAAAAAATGTGGGTATCGTGACTCAGTGCCTGCTTTGAAATCTTCTGCAAAGGCGTATTGAAATACTGGTTTTGTAATGAAGCCTTAGGTATGAGGAATAAGACTCTGACACATTAAAGAGCTGCCTGGTGAATTATTTTGCAGCTTTGCAAGTTGCCATTACGCTGTAAACAAAAATAAAACTGCACTCATAGAAGCTGTCATCATCAACAAATCCAACAACGAGGACAACAAAAACAACAGCAAAAAAATTGAATCGGAAGGGGAAAATACTGCATGTTTTAGGCTAAATATAATAAGTGTTGTAACAGTATCACAATAATTTCAAAGTATGAGAAAACCAAATATTTCATAATGAATGCAGCATATAGCTTTTAAACAGGGCTAACATATGGGCCACTAATGTGAATGCGAATGCAAATGAGGTACTTTTGATTGCCTTGAAATAAAGTCAGCAAAATCGGAGCTTCAAAAAGCAAATTGTGCAGCTTTAACCACCTGAGTGCCACAAACGGAATCGTGCTCTTGCAGCATTTCCCCGTGAAATGAAGGCAATAAACAATAACCAAGGCCATTTATTTCAGGAAACCTGTTCTAGATTATAGGAAGCCTGCCTTTGTCCTCCCTTTCGAAATGACCTTTCCAAACCATTCTTGTAAGCTGTGCCGGTAGTTACATTGCTGGGTCGTAGGGCAAAAATGTGGCAATAGCAAGTTGCATCTGCCTGCCCATTCAGCCATCATTTTAAGGAGGCCATGAAGGGCACAGGGTGTTGGAATATGAATTTCATACTGTACATTGGTATTCCGTTCACTGTTAGCTCCTCTAACTGGAGAACAATTTGGCAGATTTAGGGCCCAGTCCTCTTTTTTACTGGTACATAATGGCCTTCCATGAGCACTGACTTGGGCTATACATTTAACAAATGCTAGCATATAAAGTTCGCTGACATGGAATCGGATATGATGAATGGCAGGGATTTGTTCATTCTGTGGAGTGGCGTTATAGCACACATGGGGATAGTTGTGCCAAGGGTTTTGCTGGATGGATGGCGGTTAATGGATTGAGGTTGAATCCTGACAAGACAGAAGTACTGTTTCTGGCGGACAGAGGGCTGGTGGGTGTGGAGGACTCCCTGGTCCTGAATGGGGTAACTGTGCCCCTGAAAGACCAGGTCGCAGCCTGGGGGTCATTTTGGACTCACAGCTGTCCATGGAAGCACAGGTGTATTCTGTGTCCAGGGCGGCTGTCTACCAGCTCCATCTGCTACGCCAGCCAAGACCCTACCTGCCTGTGCCCTGTCTCACCAGAGTGGTACATGCTTTAGTTATCTCCTGCTTGGCCTTCTGCAATGCACTCTACATGAGGCTACCTTTGAAGGTGACTTGGAAACTACAACTAATCCAGAATGCAGCAGTTAGACTAGTGACTGGGACTGGCCGCTGGGACCATTTAACACCAGTCCTAAAGGATCTACATTGGCTCCCAGTACGTTGCAGCTCTGAGCACAATTCAAATGTTGGTGCTGAGCTTTAAAGCCCTAAACAGCTTTGGCCCTGTATACATGAAGAAGTGTCTCCACCCCCATCATTCAGCCTGGACACTGAGGTCCTTCTAGCAGTTCTTTCACTGCGAAAAGTGAAGTTACAGTACAGGGAACCATGCTAACGATGTTCTTGGTAGGTCACACCTTCTCTGTGGAATGCCATCCCATCAGATGTCAAGGGAATAAACAACTACCTGACTTTTAGAAGTCATCTGTATAGGGAAGTTTTTAATGTTTGATGTCTTAGTGTGTTTTTAATATTCTGTTGGGAGCTGCCCAGAGTGGCTGGGGCAACCCAGTCAGAGAGGGTGCATATAAATCATAAAAATTACATTTTATTTATTTATTTTATTTATTAAATCTCTATACCACCCATCATCCAAGGATCACAGGGAGGTTTACGATATAAAAACATAACATAGTGCAGACTGCCATGTGGTCCATGAAGACCAGAGAATCCTGAAGTTTTATTGCTCTGTCTTTTGGGGTTCACCCATTAACAGTCCTCATTCAATCATTAAGCATGTTCTGACAGACAAAGCGTGAGAACCGTAAAGAAGAATGACTTGAGTATGGTCTGAAATGAAATATATCAAAGGGTCAGACCTGTATTATCAACATTTGTGGACAATAATATGGTGCGAGCCTTGCAGAATTGCCAAGCTGATGTGGATCAGTAGGTTGTGCAGACACATTCCATTGGCTCAGCTTCGAAAGCAAAACAACATGAAATATTTTACACTGAAGCCACAGCCCACCCTGGAGAAATGCAGTATGTCATAAACAGGAGAAGAAAGCCATTCTTCATCACTTTGTTGACTGCATGCAGCTACCTTTTGCTCAGTGAGAAGGCTCCAACTTTAATTACCTTGCTGATATTTATACTATGTCAGTTGTCTGGTCCAGTAGATCCATATTTATTCCTGGCGTCAGATACTAAAATATGCTTGATTAGTCTTGTGGCTTAAAAGTGGTGGCGATCTTCCACCTTTTCACTCAACTTGAAACATGGGACCCTCTTTGTTTTATATGTCCATGTTGATAAATATGTACTATGTTGTTGTTGTTTAGTCGTTTAGTCGTGTCCGACTCTTCGTGACCCCCTGGACCAGAGCACTCCAGGCACTCCTGTCTTCCACTGCCTCCCACAGTTTGGTCAAACTCATGCTGGTAGCTTCAAGAACACTGTCCAACCATCTCGTCCTCTGTTGTCCCCTTCTCCTTGTGCCCTCCATCTTTCCCAACATCAGGGTCTTTTCCAGGGAGTCTTCTCTTCTCATAAGGTGGCCAAAGTATTGGAGTCTCAGCTTCAGGATCTGTCCTTCCAGTGAGCACTCAGAATAGAAAGATTTGGTCATCTTGCAGTCCATGGGACTCTCAAAAGTCTCCTCCAGCAACATGCACTATAGATGGTTTCTTTGGAGAAAAGAACCCTTGTGTTTAACTACCTTCATTGCATGGTGACTGCTGGGTGAAAAGGGCTATTACGGGTGTGCTGTGGCACCCTGGGGTGCCTTGAATGACTGTCAGGGCTGCCACGGGCAACACTGGCCTCTGTCACTCCTTCCCTCCCTCCCTCCTCTTGCATCTCTGCCTCCCAAAGGCTTGCACAGCTGTTTGTTGCAATAGCCCTTGCTACAAGCCTCCCAGGCGAATGGTGCCTCTGAGGCTGGCCAAGGCTTGCTTCCCAGGCCCCTGTGGGGCAGTGTGAGGAGGAACCTCTCTTTGGGGCAGCTCAGAGACCAGGGGCGGCGTCAGCAGCTGCCCAAAGGACTCCCGATGAGAGGGGAGAGCTAGGGAAAAAGGTAACAGGCTGAATGTCACTCTGCTTAAAGTGAAAGAGTGTGTATGTGTGTGTTTGTTTGCGTGCGGTGGAGAAGAAATGAGTCGTTTAACAGAACGTGCCATATTATATACGTTAAAGAAGATTTGCATACTTGAACTAACTTTGCCCAACAGAAAGCACCGAAGTGATGGCTGACAATTCTCAAACTCCCCATGGCTCATCCTTCCCTAATTTAAATGTCACACACCATGTCAAGTATAGCTGGCTGTTTTTGTTGGTGAATACATTGCAATTAATTTACTCAGGTTCCCCCTGGTATGGCTGTTACAATTGGAAATCTGTCCAGGTGGAGAAAATTATGCACTCATAAGGAAGACGTAACCCGCTCTCCCACGAGAAAGAAGAAGAGAGAATTATTGGCACATAATAACTTGATTCGTTGTGGCGGAAAGTCACCCTCGCCAATTCCACATCCTTTTATTTATTTATTTTGGCCTCTCAGAGCAAAGCCGGTTTGAATCATTTTTTAAAAATATTTTGCACCATCTAGTTCAGGCACACCCACTAAAATCAATCAGCTTCAATCCTATACAAATTTTCCAAGTTTAAACCTCATTAAACTCACTAGGACTTAACTGCTCTGCAAACATACACAGGATTAGGTTGTTATAGTGTGATCCTATGCATATTTGACTATATATATATCCATTTGTGCTCAGTGGGGCTTACACTCCAGTAGCAATGGTTTTAGGATTGCAGCCGAATAAAGCATTTAACTGACTTAGTGACCAGAATTTCGTTGAGATGTAGCTGTTTAGTCATGTGTTTATGACGATAAAAAAATTAAGAAGTGAGATTCTTGGGGAGTAAGATTTTAACTGAAAAGGCAGACCTGCTAAGTTCATTCCAGAAATGAACTAGGTTTTGAATTGCCAGTTAACTGGCTATTGCTTGGGAAAATGAGAATTAGGTAGGCTTACCTCTAAATGTGAACTGAAGTTCTCCCACATCCTTACTGTAGACTGCCTTCAAATTAAACTGGTTTTGCTACAAAGACATGTTAATTGACTCTACAAACCTTCAGAACATATGGAGCATCTCCACCCCCATCATTTAACCCGGACATTGAGGTCCAGCTCTGGGGGCCTTCTGGTGGTTCCCTTACAGAGGGCCTTCTTGATCGTGGCACCTGCCCTGTGGAACGCCCTGTCAAGGAGATAAATAACTATACAACCTTGAACTATACACCTGAAGGCAGCTTTTAATGTTTGATGTTTCGTTGTATTCTTTTATTTCTGTTGGAAGCTGCCCAGAGTGGCTGGGGATTTGAACCGCCGACCTGATGATTGGCAAGTCCTAGGCGCTGAGGTTTTACCCACAGTGCCACCCGCGTCCCGTGGAGGTTATGTAGCCAATAATAATAATAATAATAATAATAATAATAATAATAATAATATATTTATACCCCACCCTTCCCGGTTCAAAAACCAGGCTCAGGGCGGCTAACAACAAATTTAAAACACTTTAAAACACTTAATTATAAAAGCAGCATAAAATACAGTATAAAAACATGAATAACAATAAAATTCAAAAATCAATTAGATAAACCCCAGGGCTAGCTGGCTGAATTGGTCCTACTTGGGCCAGCGAGGAGGTCAGGGGAGAATTAGCTGTGAGGTCTCAGAGTGGGTGATCTTCATAAAAGGGGAGGGGGAGGGAAGAGAAGGGAAATAAATGATCAGACTGAATTCAAATTAAAGGCCAGGCAGAATAGCTCTGTCTTACAGGCCCAACGGAAGGAGGTTAAATCCTGCAGGGCTCTAGTCTCGTGGGACAGAGCATTCCACTAGGTCGGAGCCCTCACTGAAAAGGTCCTGGCCCTGGTGGAGGATAGTCTGACTTCCTTAGGGCCCGGTACCTCTAGACTATGGTTATTCATGGACCTTAAGGTCCTCTGTGGGGCATACCAGGAGAGGCGGTCCTGTAGATACGAGGGCCCTAAGCCACAAAGGGTAAAGGTAAAGGGACCCGTGACAGTTAAGTCCAGTCGTGAATGACTCTAGGGTTGCGGCACTCATTTTGCTTTATAGGTCGAGGGAGCCGGCGTTTGTCTGCTCCACAGACAGTTTTTCCAGGTCATGTGGCCAACATGACTAAGCCGCTTCTGGCGCAACGGAACACTGACACCAGAGCAGCACATGGAAACGTTGTTTACCTTCCTGCTGGAGTGGTACCTATTAATCTACTTGCACTGGCATGCTTTCGAACTGCTAGGTTGGCAGGAGTTGGGACTGAGCAATAGGAGCTCACCCCGTCGTGGGGATTCAAACCGCCGACCTTTTGATCAGCAAGCCCAAGGCTCAGTGGTTTAGAGCACAGCGCCACCATCATGAATAGCAGCCATTGATAACTTAATCACCCATGAATTTCTCAAATCAGCCTCGCTTTCTTCTAGTTCGGGAGCAAGAAGGAAAGTAACAACCTTGCCCATTGCTGTTCTGGGAACAGAAAGGAAGAAAAGTCCGAACAGTTTTGGGTGGTGTTTTCTGTGTTTTTTTTTGTTTTGCTTTTTTTTTTTTTTACAACTCATAAAAGCCACATCTCATTTTGTCACATTATAAAGGTAAAAGGTAAAGGGGCCTCTGATCATTAGGTCCAGTCATGACCGACTCTGGGGTTGCGGCGCTCATCTGGCTTTATTGGCTGAGGGAGCCAGCATACAGCTTCCAGGTCATATTGCCAGCAGGACTAAGCCACTTCTGGCGAACCAGAGCAGCGCATGGAAACACCATTTACCTTCCCGCTGGAGCGGTACCTATTTATCTACTTGCACTTTGAGGTGCTTTCGAATTGCTAGGTTGGCAGGAGCAGGGACCAAGCAACAGGAGCTCACCCCATCGTGGGAATTCGAACCACCGACCGTTCGATCGGCAAGCCCTAGGCTCTGTGGTTTAACCCACAGCGCCACCCGCGTCCCTTGTCACATCATACAGTTATTTAATGCAATATACTATATGTTTATACGCAAACCTTTATGTATGCATTATAACAAGACCAGATTTGGTAATCCTTACACACTATCTGTGGAAAGTTTGCACACACTGTTTTTCTGTGTTACATTTAATGAGGAACACTGGCATTTTTTTTATAGTTTATTCACGTGTCACTGCTCCCGTCAACTCCTTGTGACAGGATCACCCTGTAGAATTAAATTTTCAGCATTAGGGGAATTTGGGTAGCTTTTTATAGTTGGATAATAATTTATCGGCTCCACTCCCATAGTACTTTCCTGCCTGGCTGCTCAAAAAACACAGCCTACCAGAGAGTGGTGAACAGAAATATTTTTCAAGAGCAGATGGGATGTACCTTCAAAAACCAGGATTGTCCCAGTGAAACTGGGACATCTGGCAACCCTAAAAAAATTCAAACTAGATGAAATAAAAATTATGGGGTAGAGGAGCAGAAAAATATGTCTTTGCATTGATTAGCAGGCAATGTAATTAATCTTCTTCAACTCCCTTTTCAGCCCTTAGTGTAAAAATGAGGAGAAATTGGGATCTTGTTACCTTGCCAAGCATTAATTTGTGAACCAGAATTTCAAAGTAGTACATTTTAATGAACTTAGAAGGAAGGATTCACTATTTTTTCTTCCAAATACAATACAAACTAATTTAACGATACGGCCTGAGGGACTTTAAGATAATCAGAAGTTTGGATATAGGAAGAATATTCAAATCCAGAAAAGTAAATGTTGGGATAACTGAGGCCTTCCATGCTCTTTAGTTTGAGGTACCAAAGACAGCCAAGGCTGACCCTCCTAACAGACAAGTTGAGGTAACCCAACTCAAGTAACAGATATTTATTTACTGATAAAGTGTAGAAAATGGTCAGTGATTTGGTTTATTATTTTTACCACCATGAGGAGGCACCATTTGGATATTCTGCCTCAGACATCTTGGCCTCTCCCTGACTTGAGCAGCTGTGTAGAAAGAAAAAAGCAGAAACACACATTTTCTGTTGCAATACTTTAGGTCATTGGGGCAGTTCTTACGACTTAGTTCTGACTGCTGTGCCGCCATTAAGGCTTCAGGGATATGCACACTTACCTGAGAGTAAAACCCAGTGAATTCAGTGACACCGACATCAGAGTAAACCTGCTTAGGATGGTGCAGTAAAATCAACAGCCATGAGGTAGAATAGTCCCCTTGTACCTCCATGAAGGATCCACTGTTTTTCCAAGTCCTAACCCAATTAGATGTCCCAGAAGGATATCATGACTGATGCTATCAAAAAAATACTGAGAAGTTCAGAAGAAGCAACACATCTAAGCAATGAGCGTCATATGATACTGGTGTCACTCCTTCTCTGATTATTTTCTGGGCCTTTTTAAGGCTGTAAATTCTTTTACAGGTGGTATATGACACCTTCAAAGCTTGCAAAAATGTATACCGTATTTTTCGCTCTATAACATGCACCAGACCATAACATGCACGTAGTTTTTAGAGGAGGAAAACCAGAAAAAAAATATTCTAAACGAAACAGTGGATGTATGATTTTTGTGGTTCATGCTGTGGCCACAGGCATGTGATCTGACAGTGAGTTTGGAGTAGCTCAATGCAAAAATCCTGAGGATCCATGTTGATCCATGCTTTGTAACCACGTTTTTGCACCACTGCGGCCCCAGGCAACAGTGGGTGCGTGATTTTTTTGGTGCAAGATGTAGCCATGGACATGCTATGTGATCTGATGGTGAATTTGGGGTGACCCAGTGCAAAAATCCTGAGGATCCATGTGGATCCGTGCTTTGTAACCACGTTTTAAGTGGGGAGGGAAAGAAAAGCACTCAAGGGACAAAGAGCACACGTGGGGTGTGTGGAGGATGCTGCTGCTAATAATGCAGGAGAGGAGTTTAAGGGGAGAAGAAGCATGCATGGGGTGGGTGGAGAAGGATGCTGCTAATAATGAAGAAGGGGGGTATAAGGGGAGAAGGCTCCTCTCCCCTCCCGCTTTGCTCCTTTAAAGCAAGCAGGTTCTCTGTCCCTCTCTCCTCCCCACTCAGCGGCTCTTCTCCCACTTTGCTGTTTCAAAGCGAGCCACGGAGGAGGGAAGGAAGGGGAACCATGGATCCTCTGCTCACGACTGCAGCAGATCCCCCCCGCCACCCATAGGCATTTGCTTCATAACATGCACAGACATTTCCCCTTACTTTCTAGGAGGAAAAAAGTGAGTGTTATGGTGCAAAAAATACGGTAAGTAAAAATCCAAACTTTGTTGGAAGTGCAAGGAGATAGAGGGACCCATGATGCATGTTTGGTGGGGCTGTGGAAAAGTTAAAAAATTCTGAAGATGTGTCCATGAGGAGTTGAAAAAAATGTTAAAAATTTCTATAGAAAAAAACCCAGAGTCATATTTATTGGGCCTAATTGGAAAGGATATTCCACAAGATAAGAAAAAGTTATTTCTGTATCCAACAGCCACAACCAGTCTTGTACTTGCAAAGAATTGGAAAGGAAACACTATACCCACAAAAGAGGAATGGATTTGCAAATTATCTGAATTCATTGAAATGGCAAAACTAACATAAGGTATCAGACTAATCAGAAATTAAGGGCAGAATGGAAATGCTATGAAGAGAACATGACTAAACACTGGTCTAAGGACAACATGTTGGTATGTAAGGATTAAGCTTGTAAAGGAAAATCAGAAAAATTTAATCGTAGTAATAATATTAAGGATGAGATATACAAGATGCAATGTAAATAAGAACTTTAAGAGACGGCGAGCTGTGGGAGAGGGAAGTCACAGGGGTGTATTATTTTTTGTTACTTTTATTTGTATTTTTGTGTGTGAGTTTGTCAGATGTTTGTTTGTCTGTTTCTGGAGGGGGGGGGAAGCTGTAAATTCTTGCCTTTTTCAGAAAACCCTCCAAACCAAACTGACAGAAAGGTAATGGAAACAGTTACAACGAATTACTTTAAGAGGAATGAACAAGTTTTCAGAAATCTGATAAATATTCATTTGTGTGCATTTGAATGAACGCGAGTACAGGTGTGTCTGCATAAAGTGTAGGTGATGTCACTGAGGTGGAGCTGAGGGCAAAATCAATTCTTTGATGAGCAGCTTCACAGATTATCGTGGTGGAACAATTCTTGGGAAAGGGCACGGAACAGATGGCTCACATTTAAGCAGTGCATTCATACTGAGATTGATAAATTTTAGTGTAGCACACAGACAAAGTTACTTTGAAAAAATAATTCTCAGCAAAAATAATAATAATCAAATCACCCCCAGTTTGTCTGACAACACAATTACGCCATATGCACTCGCAACAAAGGAAGAAAAGTTGCTGACACTTCAGAACCTATACTGAACGTGGAATGCCTGGTGGCAACAGTTTTAAAGGTGCTGATTTATTTGTGGTTACTGCGGTTACTTATCTAACTTTAGTTCAGTATATTCAGTAACGTGGCCTACTTATTCTGAGGTGAAAATGACCTCTGGTGGCAGAAAATAACATGTCTGTTCAGTGAATGAATTATCATCACCTCTTACTCCAGTTTTCTCGGCAATATTTGTCTTCAAATTATGGATTTTTTTACAGTGACCTTTTAAAGCATTTTTGTTAGTGTGAACACACACCGACACCCACACCCACAAATCTGCTCTGAGGTTCTTCAGGACTTGTGCCCAAGTTTCGTTAGGGTTGCCATATTTCAAAAAGTTGTTGAGCTGCTTCTTCTTCTTCTTCTTCTTCTTCTTCTTCTTCAAAATCTGAATAAATAAGGAATTTCGGCGATTTCTGCCCGGACACTGCTTCCAACTGCCGCTTTCTGGACATACAGCAACCCTACACAACATGCTCTATGGTCATTTTGTGCCCACTAGCTGCCTATCAGGATGTTAAATAGAGCTGAATAATTTCGAAAGGTGGCTATGCCATACGTAGTGCAACCAGAAACATAGTGATGCCATGCATTTTATCGAATAGTCTTAGGAAATTGTATCCAGTTAACTGAGGGCCACACCACATGGTGTCATGGCATTTAACCGAAAATGGGGAAATAGCATTTGGGAGCAGAGAAATGGCACAGGACTGGGGATTCATTCAGCCCCAGCCTAAGTACTGTACCTTTTTGTGCCAGAAGAATTGAGTTTTAAATTGTGCTTTGCTTGTGCTTCAGAGATGCTGGCACATCATGAGCCAGTGTGGTGTAATGGTTAGCGTGTTGGACTATGACCTGGGAGACCTGGGTTTGAATCCCCACTCAGCCGTGAAGTTCGCTGGGTGACTGTGGCGTTTGCCCTCCTAGGTGGGTCATAAGGAAAGGGTTAAATGAGTGTGACGTGACTGGCCAGCAGGAACCCAAGGGGAGGAGTTAGAGTTAGAGTTGGAGTTGTTGGGAAGTCAGCTGGGAGTTGGAGAAGGAAGAGGGAGGATAAGTCTGTGGGTTGGTCTAGTTTTGATGTGTGAGAGTGAGAGAAACTGTTAGGAGGAGTCAGATAGGCAGTTGGGATAATCAGTTAGAAGTTATTAGGAAGGTATAGGCCGGTAAAGAAACTAAGATTCAGAAACTGACAAGTAAAATTATCTGAAACCAGATAATTTTCATGCTTATATAATGTTCATGCTTATAAAATAAAACTTGCTTATTTGATTTAATGTTAACAACTGTCTGGACTCCGTGTGTCCCCGAGAGAAACGGGTTGGTGGCAGCGGGAAAGCAATCACAGTGGTGGCACAGGGATAGACCGTCAAACGTCCGGGGACCCTGTGTGATCGCCACAGTGACCTTGGGCCAGTCCCCATCTCCTGGGTCTTTCTCTAAGCAGATTCCAGACCTTGGGGGTGGGCTGCTCAAGACATGGCCCAAGCACTTCGTGCAATTTCACCCGTTTCCCCCCAATTTACACCAACCATTTCAACTTGCTACATTGAAAGGCAGGCCCTGGAGGCATTTTTAAGTTGGTCTATGTAAAAGCCATGGTCCCGGGAGTTGAGGGGGACCAGTGGACAAATGGTGTGTTGTGCAAGTTGTAAGCCCCCCAGCAGCCTCTGGTTTCTGCTCCCATTCAGTCCCTGAAATTGCTTTTCTTGCTCAAGAAATGCAACTGTTCTGCCATTGCACATGTTTGCATCTTTTGTGTAGCTTGGCCTAAACCTGTAGTTGTTATGTACTGAGTTGAATAGGATCCAAAATGCAGCAGTCTGATTGGTCCCAGAACAATAGGATTCAGAATGCAGCAGTCTGATTGGTCCTAGAACAAGAGGATTCAGAATGCAGCAGTCTGGTCCCAGAACAATAGGATCCAGAATGCAGCAGTCTGATTGGTCCGCAGAAGCCACCCAATCCAACTCCAGGTGGTAGGTAATCCACAACCTGATTGGCCTACAGGAGAATCCTGGAATTCGCCAATCACGTGGGGCGCATTGTGAAAATAATGTATATAAAGCAGACATTTTGGGGGAACTGGCATTCCTCACTACTATGAGCTGAATAAAGAGCATGAAATCCACACTCAGTACTGCTTCAGGAGCCAGGGCAATGATCTTTGCAAAGGAATGCAATGAACAGCAAGTGTCGAAGTGCCTTCAGCAAAGTGTAATGAGAGAGCCTTACCCCACCCTAACCCCAAAAGAAATGACCCAAGTTGCAGGATGCTGCAAGAACACACGAGTGTCTTTATTTTCATTTGTATAAGGTCGGGAGGGCATGGCTTTATTTAGTGTGCCATTTTGTTGCGCAGAATTGGTATTGTGAGCGGCTGCTCTGAATGTTTGGATCAGCAGTAAATGATGGTTTGTTTGGCTCATTTGTTAGGATCTGAGAGTGTGAAACTGAGAGTTCCTTGAGGTTATGGACTGGGGGGGGGGCGGCCAAGAACACCAGCCCTACAAACGCCAATCCTTATTAATCCTTTTATTCTTAAAATTAGCTACGATTCTCAACATTTGGTCATAACTGCTAAGGCTAATGTCACGGAATTGTGAAAACGTGTGTGGATCGGTGCACCGTACGTGATCAACGTTTGTGTTATGTAGTGAAGTTTCACCCTGGGCCAGCAGGGGGATACTGTATATAGTTTTCAATCAGGTCTGTAGATAGTTTTCCCTCAGGTCCGCGTCAGTTATTTTAGGCGGGAACTCTGGGCTGTTGTTGTTACAATGTTGACAGCCGGCTGCCTATAAAAGCAGGCCGGCTGAGCTGTTTGCAGTCAGTTCTATTCCAGCTTACGAAATAAAGAGCTACTTGGAGAAATCGCTGTGTCGTCGGCTATGTCAACCCACAACCTAACACTGGCGACGAGGATGGGATTGATGGACATCAGAGCACAGCCAGATGCGGCCAGCCTCTGAACTGAGCTGAATCACTGAGCTGAATCACAGAGCGAAATCACTGAGCGAAATCACTGGACAGAACCAATTCAGAGCTGACTGTTCTGGCTAGAGCACTGTGTTCCATCCATCGCCCTTCACGCCGGCATCGGAATCATGGCTTCACTTGTGCCTCTACCGCCGTTTGCGCCAGCCTCTGAATCATGGGATTCCTACCTCGCTCGGTTCGACTGCTACCTCCAAGCCAACGAGCTGACAGCAGTATCAAAGGATCGGAAGCGGGGCCTATTCCTCAGCCTCTGTGGGCCTGAGGTGTTTGAGACGGCCCGAGCATTGGTTGCGCCCGAAGCAGTCCAGGCAACACCATGGGACACGATCCAAGAGAAGCTCCGCAACCACTACGCACCAAAGCCGTCCAAGATTGCTGCCCGCCATGCGTTCTACCACCGGAACCAGGCAGAGGGGGAGTCAATCAACAACTACACCACCGCCCTGCGACAGGCTGCAATGCACTGTGAGTTCCGAGACTTAGACGATGCCCTGATGGATCGAATCGTCTGCGGGGTCCGGGACATCCATCTGCAACGGCGTCTCCTCGCCAAGCCAGACCTCACGCTGCAGAAAGCCATTGAGGAGGCTGTGGCCTCAGAAGCTGCTGAACGCTCCGCCCAGGAGATCCGCAAGTGCAGCAGCCCGCGTCTTGCTAGGGAGCCAGTTCCGGTGCATCATGAAGAGGCCAGCAGTGATGAGGCATCCTCCAGTGAAGGCGATGACGTGCACCAGACAAAGCGGGAGCACAGGAAGTTCCAACAGAAGTCCAAGGGCCAACTGGAATGTGCCGGCTGCGGAGGCAACCATTCCCGTGCCAAGTGTCGATTCAGAGACGCCATCTGTAGGAAGTGTTCCAGAAGGGGCCACATCGCTAAGGTCTGCCGATCGGCTCCGTCTGACACCCCCCCTTCATCGACTCGCAAGTCCAAGCCTTCCCTCCAGTCTGCCAAGGAAAGTTGTTTCGCTCTCACCAACTGCCGCTGCCCGTCTGGAACCACGATTGGCCAAACCGACTCGCCTACGCGACGCAAGCTGAACGTCACGGTGCTCATTGAAGGAGCTCCATGTGACATGGAGATCGACACCGGGTCTGCCCTGTCCATCGTGTCGTGGAGTACCATCAAAAGACTGGTACCCAGAGTGTCCAAAAGGCAACTCGACTCTCACCGCGTACACCTGAGAGACTACCAGGGAAACGACATTCCCGTGGTAGGCGTTGGCCGGTTCCGGATTGCCTTCAAGGATTTTTCGGGCCTGCTCCGGTTGGTGGTGGTCGAAGGTCAGCGGCCAAGCCTCCTAGGGCTAGACTGGTTTGATGCCCTTGGCCTGGAAGTCACCGGCATCAACTGCATCTCTAACGCAGAGACTGAGGGTCTGGTCAAAGACTTTGCCGAGGTTTTTGACGGCACCTTGGGGCAATATACAGGTACGCCCATCTCCTTTAGCCTTGATCCACAAGTCGCCCCCATCAAGCTAAAGCCACGCCGGGTTCCCTTTGCTCTCAAGGCTAAGGTGGACGAACAACTGGACAAACTGATCGCCCAAGGAGTTTTGGAGCCGGTTGACCACGCCAAGTGAGAAACCCCCATCGTCACGCCTGTCAAGCCAGATGGGTCGGTGAGAATCTGCGCTGACTACAAGTGCACGATCAACAAGGCACTTCAGCAGCACGCTTATCCGGTTCCTGTTGTCCAACACCTGCTGCATTCCCTGGGTGAGGGTAAGGTCTTCGCTAAGCTGGACCTTGCCCAAGCCTATCAACAACTGCCAGTCGATGATGCCACTGCTGAAGCCCAGACGATCGTCACCCACCGGGGGGCATTCCGTTGCCGCCGGTTGCAGTTCGGGGTGAGTGTGGCTCCTGGCATCTTCCAAAGCCTTATGGAGCGTCTCCTGCAAGGGCTTCCGGGCGTGGTACCATATTTTGATGACGTCTTGGTGTCTGCAGACTCACACCAGCAGCTGTTCGAGCGCCTCCATGCCGTGCTGACCAGGTTCCAAGAGGCCGGGCTCAAGGTAAAGAGGGAGAAGTGCCAGATCGCCGTTCCACAGGTAGAGTTCCTGGGCTATCTTATTGATGCCTCCGGCCTTCACCCGACCACATCCAAGATCCGCGCTATCCAGCAGGCCCCCACCCCAAAGAACAAGACGGAGTTGCAGGCATTCCTGGGGCTGCTGAACTTTTATAACATGTTCCTGCCCCACAAAGCCACAGTGGCTGAGCCTCTTCACCGACTCCTTAGTACAAAGACGCCTTGGGCCTGGGGTCATCGGGAGACGGCGGCCTTCAACGCAGTTAAGGCTCTCCTTTCATCAGACAGTGTGCTGGTACAGTACAGTGAATCCAGGCCGCTGGTCCTTGCCTGCGACGCCTCACCTTTTGGCATCGGTGCTGTCCTTAGTCACCGTTTTCCAGATGGAAGAGAAGCACCACTCGCCTACTTTTCCAGGACACTATCTCTGACGGAACGGAATTACAGCCAGCTCGACAAGGAGGCATTGGCACTTGTGGCTGGAGTGAAGAGGTTCCATGAATACCTCTATGGCAGGACTTTTGACCTCATCACTGACCACAAGCCACTCCTGGGCCTCCTCGCCGGTGATCGTCCAACTCCACCGGTCCTCTCGCCACGCATGCTGCGATGGACTGTTTTCCTGGCTGCCTACCACTACCGGCTCATCCATCGCCCGGGGAAATCGATGGGCCATGCCGACGCCCTCAGCCGTTGCCCTCTTCCAGCATTTGTGGAAGACCCGGCTCCAGCTTCATCGCTCCTTCTGATTGAGGATCTTCCGGCAGCGCCTGTATCAGCTGCCACTGTGGCCTCCGCGTCTGCCCAGGATCGCACCATCAGCCGGGTGCTCAACTGGGTGTGGAGGGGGTGGCCACAAGGGCCTTTTGCATCAGAGTTCCAGCCCTTCGCAACCAGACAACATGAACTCTCAGCTCATCGCGGCTGTCTGCTGTGGGGAGACCGCGTCGTGATTCCCCAGGGACTCCGTCAGCGCGTCCTGGAGGCTCTGCACGTTGGCCACCCGGGAATTGTCAAAATGAAGGCGTTGGCTCGGTGTTATGTCTGGTGGCCTAATATGGACGATGCCATCACTGCCTGGGTGTCCGCCTGTCAAGCGTGCCAAGAGTCGAGGCCTGCACCACCGGCAGCTAAGGGACACACCTGGGAGACGCCAAAGACACCCTGGTCGAGGGTGCACATCGATCTGGCTGGCCCCTTTCACGGCCGGACCTTTATGGTAGTGGTGGACGCCTATTCCAAATGGCTGGAGGTCGCCCTGATGCCCTCCACCACTACCGAAGCTGTCATCCGGGTGCTGCGAGGCCTGTTTGCAACGCATGGGTGTCCTGATGTCCTTGTCTCTGACAACGGACCACAGTTCACGTCAGGCATGTTTGAGCGGTATCTTTTGGGACTGGGCATCCGCCATGCCCTAACGGCACCCTTTCATCCATCCAGCAACGGGCAAGCGGAAAGAATGGTGCGCTCGACAAAAGAGGCACTGGCGCGCCTGGACCGGGGAGACTGGCATGAGCGGGTCGCCGAATACTTGTTCGTGCAACACATCACCCCTCATGCGGCCACAGGGAGGAGTCCTGCTGAACTGCTTATGGGCCGCCGCCTCAGGTCACCACTCGACCGGCTACACCCGGACTTTGCCGTGGCTGAACCCCCAGGCTGTGCCAACGCGCCACGGTCATTTGTCCCAGGAAACCAGGTCTTTGCCCGGAACTATGTGGGGGACATTCCTTGGGTGCCAGCCACAGTAGTGGGAGTCACGGGACCTCGCTCGTACCAGGTGGCACTCGAAGACGGACGCTTGTGGCGACGGCACATAGACCAGCTTAGGCGCAGGGTTGGGGACTTGGACACTACCGAGGTGCCCCCAACTGCGCTTGCGGCTCCAGAAGAGACACGTACAGATGGCGAGGCCCCACCTACACCTCCCTCGCAAACTGCCAGCGTGGAGCCGAACCAAGCCGCTTCAGAGGGTCTGCCAGACTTACCACAGACTCAGACCACTCCACTTGCGGAGGCTCCACCCACAGCAGCGGATCCAGGGGATTTGGTTCCAACGCCACCTAGGGTCGCACCACAGCCTCAGCAAGAACTGTGTGGCCCTCCGGACTTGGCTACCAGTCCCCGGCGGTCTGGCAGAGTTCCCAAGCGCCCAACTTATTTAAAGGACTATGTTGTTGGACATGTATCACTGTTGGTCTAAGTATGGGAAATGTAACCAATATGCTTTTGTGCCTAATTGAACCATTACGCGTAGTGCTGTATATAAGGAAACCATTACGATTGTAACTAATGCCTTATCTCGGTGGGGAGGGGTGTTATGTAGTGAAGTTTCACCCTGGGCCAGCAGGGGGATACTGTATATAGTTTTCAATCAGGTCTGTAGATAGTTTTCCCTCAGGTCCGCGTCAGTTATTTTAGGCGGGAACTCTGGGCTGTTGTTGTTACAATGTTGACAGCCGGCTGCCTATAAAAGCAGGCCGGCTGAGCTGTTTGCAGTCAGTTCTATTCCAGCTTACGAAATAAAGAGCTACTTGGAGAAATCGCTGTGTCGTCGGCTATGTCAACCCACAACCTAACAGTTTGCACTTATAAATAAGACTTAAATGAAATCACTGCAGCTTTAACTAACTTGACATTCCCCTGGAAAAACATTTGCTACAACATACCTCCAGGAATGTGTTGTTACTTGCAATGCTTTAAAAACCGTCTCTCTTTTTTTGCATAGAGTTCCAGAAATAGCTCTGATGGGAACATGTTTGCTTCAAAAAGCCAGGTCATCATCAACAGTACTTTGGTTTATTTGCATAGTAGGTGTACAATTCTGTGTTTATGTGAGCACATGCATTTATAGACCAAATTGTTTGCATTTCTTTCAGAGGTAATCGGGAAGCAG
Organism: Podarcis erhardii; assembly: GCF_964252035.2. NCBI lineage: Eukaryota > Metazoa > Chordata > Lepidosauria > Squamata > Lacertidae > Podarcis > Podarcis erhardii. The sequence continues at coordinate 44,358,863 of NC_138513.1, forward strand.
CGTGCTTTCACAGCAGCGGGCAAGCTTGTAAAAAAATAGGAATTATTTCTTAAAAGAAAATATCCTGAAGCTGAGTGTGCAGAGTGAAGTGGGATTTGAGCAAAAAATGCAGAGGGCATCCTGGCTCAGCTTATATCAATGGGCATCTTTCTCATTGGCTTTCCAACGACGTCAGTTTGCCAACATATTTGTCTGGCGGAGTGCCACTGCCTTTAACAGCTGCGTAACAGGATGTAACAGGCTGACCGTGTCATAGAACTACAGTATTGACAGAAGCTGTATCTGGGGGGAATTTTTTTTTTTTTTACACCACTATCTATATTAGGAAAATGTTTGCAGTCTGCTGTTCAGTCTATCACTCCTGCTAAAAACGAACTTGGGATGTGAGGTCCAACCAGACCAGGAGTCAGAATGGGGAGGCAGATTTGTCCGATCAGAGAAAGCTTGATGCTGAGATGACCTTTGTGGTCAATTGACAGGGCAGCCAGGTCAAGCCTCAGGAGTATGGGAATACAAACCTTTTGGCCTAATTTCACTGCTTTTTTGGGGGGGGGCATTTTTGATCAGTTCATCTTCTTCTTCATTCAATAAAGTTGTGGCTATTTTAGTGCCCTGATCTCTTCATTGCCCTCACAACTGTGCAATCTGATAGCTAGCTGTTTCTGATCTGCGTCTACACCTGAGAATTACAGAATTGGTTGGTTCACTTTCAGATGCAGACTGAAGAACCTTTTTCTCCCCTCCTAGATTTGAATCCAGGTCTCAGAGGCAGACTACATTGGTACCTCAGGCTCCATACGCTTCAGGTTACAGACTCTGCTAACCTAGAAATAGTACCTTGGGTTAAGAACTTTGCTTCAGGATGAGAACAAAAATTGTGCTCCGGCGGCACGGCAGCAGTAGGAGGCCCCATTAGCTAAAGTGGTGCTTCAGGTTAAGTACAGTTTCAGGTTAGGAATGGACCTCTGGAATGAATTAAGTACTTAACCTGAGGTATCACTGTACATCACACTTGCTCCAAAACTCCTGCATTCAGCTGCCAACAGCACCTAGCATATCATACATAAAAACCTTGTTTTGGCTCTATGAAATGTATACCTCAGAAATCATCTATTCTAATCCCTCTGACCTTAATGACCTTAATCTTACATTGATGGTGACGGTATCTTGGCTCTACAACATACAATATAATAAATGAGCTTGCTTAGTCAAATGTCTGTTCTTTCTCCTTCCACACAAGATCTGTTTATATTTGGAGTGAAGCCCTCCTCGATCTTGCTGTTATCTAAATGATCCCAGATAAAATACCTTTGAAAAACAGGTTTTGCTTTAGACATGGAGCTGGGCGTGGATTATGAAAATGTCACTGCAGGATAGGCAAATGTTTGTCTTTCACCCTTTTGCTTGCTTCGTTTAGGAGCAGCAAGACAAAAAGGCTTCAAGTATTTTAAAGGCTGCAAGAGATATCACTTCGACTTGGGAAACTTACTGGCTGGATTTCTGTCTGTATAAAAGTCATTGGAAATGTCACCCGGGCATCACACTCCAATAGGTAAAGGTCTTTATTTTGGATTCTGTGTTTTATTCCCCACCCCACACACTATGGGTGTGATTGTGTGAGTGAAGAACACTTGTAAAAACGATTGGGTCTCGATGTGATCTTTCACTTCTTGTCCGGCTTCAGAATTACCAACATCTCAAACTTAAATTAAAATTTGATGGACAGTAAAACTGGGGGAAGCAAGTGAAAGTTTAAATGTATGGGTATGACTGTTATCTTGGGTGCTGTATTCTCTCTCTAAACAGTGAAAATTAGGACATCTATTATGTTGATCCTGTATCAAACAACCTTGGCTGAAGCACAGCAGAACCGTTTATTACAGATCATCCAATACTATTCTGTTCATTCAGGAGAAACTCCCATTGAAAATAGTTGGATTTACTTGGTTCAGGTCAGGTTAGAATCATAGAATCCTAGAGTTGGAAGAGACCACAAGGGCCATCGAGTCCAACCCCCTGCCAAGCAGGAAACACCATCAGAGCACTCCTGACATATGGTTGTCAAGCCTCTGCTTAAAGACCTCCAAAGAAGGAGACTCCACCACACTCCTTGGCAGCAAATTCCACTGTCGAACAGCTCTTACTGTCAGGAAGTTCTTCCTAATGTTTAGGTGGAATCTTCTTTCTTGTAGTTTGGAACCATTGCTCCGTGTCCGCTTCTCTGGAGCAGCAGAAAACAACCTTTCTCCCTCAGGAGTCATTTGGATGGTCTTGTAATATCCTCTTTACCGGTTGTGTAATTGTGGTTCAAGAATGAAATTCCCACAATAGCAGGTGGTAACCTCTCTCAGAAGAAGTGTGTGGATCATCGTTTGAGGTAGCCGGGAATGTTATTCCTTGTTCTCCAGACACCTGTGGGTGTGCTGTTTTCTCTGCTTCCGGCATACAGTGGTACCTCGGGTTACAGACACTTCAGGTTACAGATGCTTCAGGTTACAGACTTCGCTAACCCAGAAATAGTACCTTGGCTTAAGAACTTTGCTTCAGGATGAGAACAGAAATCGTGCTGTGGCAGCGGGAGGCCCCATTAGCTAAAGTGGTACCTCAGGTTAAGAACAGTGTCAGGTTAAGAACGGACCTCCAGAACAAATTAAGTTCTTAACCCGAGGTACCACTGTACTCTAATTGTGATGATTCGGGATTATCTTTTAATAATGATCAGGTATAAAAAGGTGAAGGGACCCCTGAGCATTAGGTCCAGTCGTGGCCGACTCTGGGGTTGCGGCGCTCATCTTGCTTTATTGGCCGAGGGAGCCAGCGTACAGCTTCCAGGTCATGTGGCCAGCATGACTAAGCCGCTTCTGGCAAACCAGAGCAGCGCATGGAAACGCCATTTACCTTCCCGCCGGAGCAGTACCTATTTATCTACTTGCACTTTGATGTGCTTTCGAACTGCTAGGTTGGCAGGAGCAGGGACTGAGCAATGGGAGCTCACCCCGTTGTGGGGATTCGAACCGCCGACCTTCTGATCGGCAAGTCCTAGGCTCTGTGGTTTAACCCACAGTGCCACCCGTGTCCCATATCATGGCAGAGGGTTTTCCCATGTAACATTTTAGTCTTCAATGACCCTCTGGTTTGTTTGGTACACGTGTTTTGTGTACATGCAGGACAGGTGCAGCCCTCCATATGTTGCTGAACTACAGCATCCATCAGTCCCAGCAACCATGGCTGATGGTCATGGATGATGGGAGTTATAGTGCAACAACACTTGGAGAGCCACATCTTCCCCATGCCCAATGTGCTTTCCTGTGTTAGATATTATACTGGGCATGCAGTTAGGAGGCACTCTGCCTGCTCCTCTCTTTCACTTCTAAAATGACTGACAACTGGCTGTTGGGCACTTGTGAAGTGCTGCCCACTGCTCTTTGACAGGTTAAAGTCACATGACATCATTATAGTGAATGATTGGCAGGTGGAGGTCCCACCCACCTGTCAAAGTTGGGTGAGTGAAGATAAAGATCTGGCCCACTAGGTCAGATTTTACGTTTTGATTGCTGTAAACAGCTTCGATATATGTTTTATGAAACACAGTGGTAGACAAATATTTTTTTTGAATGAATAAGAGGTCTCCCTGCCCCTGTTCTCTCACTCTGCTCATCCCAGATTTGTTTTACCACGTTTTCAGAACCATAGTGTCAGAGTTGCCTCCAGGTCCCAGCTCACAGAGGACCAACGCTAGCCAGTAATAACGTATAAAAGTCTTTATTGAAGATTAGTTTCCATTTCCAAATCACAGCGTGCAACTCTACGTCTTAGAGCTTAGACCGGCGAAGCTCCATCTGAGTCTCCGCCTCCTAGACACCAGTTTAAGACTCTAGCCTTACTCCACCTCTTCCGTTGTTCTTTCCTCCTCTGGGTCCTTCTGCCCCCTGGGGTTTCCTCCTTTCTGGACTCTTCTGACGCTGACCCCCCTGAGTCTTGCCCCTCCTTCCGGCGGGCTTTAGGACCTGGCTCCCTATCCGGGCTACGAGCTGTGCCGCTCGCCTGTACATTTGAACTTGGCGCGCGCGCCCAGCCGGTAACCTTCCTCTTGACCGTTTCCCCGCTCTCCGATGGAGGCGTGGTCAATCCTGACTCATCTCCTCTCGCTGGTGGTGAGAACACTGGTCCCGATTCCTGGGACTCCTCCCCCCCACTGCGCTCTGGTGGGGAAGCTGGTCCTGATTTCCAACTGCTGCTCTGGGAGTCCCCGCTGGCCCCTTCCTTCTGGGGTTTCCCCCTTGGCACCCCCCTTGCCCTGGTCATCGGCGCTCCCTTCTGTGAATCTTCCGATTCGCTGGAGAGGCTCGTGGAATCCCTCTGACCACTGTCACCGCCTACGCTCCCCTCGGATTCCTCCCCCTCGCTCTCCATTTCCTCCCTCTCCTGTGCCTCTGCTCCTGAGCCCCTGACACATAGTAACAAAGAAACAGCTTGTGTTCCCTTGATCGCTTTATTGTCTTTTACCTTTTTTAAAATTTAAATTTTTATTTGCATTTTTAATACAGAAACAAAGAACACACGTCCCACACCCCCTTCCCTCCACCCACCAATTATACAACTTTCATACCAATCACAGCGTACTGCTAAATCCCAAATGACTCCCCTTCCAACTTTTTCCTTGTTTCTTTACTTTTCTACTAAATCACGTATTTCAAATTTTTAGTCTTCATATTTCTTCCTCTATTAGCTCCTGTTCTGCTGGATTTACTCAAGACCTGCTAGGTTAATTACTTATTTATCCTGTTTCTCAAAATATCCAATAAACATTTTCCAATCCTCCTTATATTCTTTATCACCCTTTTCTTTTCTCTTATCCTATTCATTATACCTGCCAATTCAGCATCCCCAAGCATTTTAATATGGTCACTCTTCCTTGGTGGGTACCGTACTTGTTTCTCACCTTTGTACCAATAAGATTCTGGCCACAGTGGTGGCATATAATAATAATTTCTTTTGTTTTTAGGGACTTCTGTTGTTACCATTCCCAAGAGGAATGTCTCAGACTTTTTTGGGAGGTTTTTTTTTAATATCTGTCAGAGCCACCCTGGGTCCCAGCTCACAAGAGACCAAAGTCCAGTCCAAGCTATATACAAAAGGTTTTATTGAAGATCATTGTCGTCATTACATCCAAACTCCGTGGCTCCGCATCTGTTACCCTTAGATGTTAGAAGTCCCCTCTGAGTCCGTCCCTCCCCTGCACCAATTTAAGAGGCTTGTACTGCTCCACCTTTTCCTCTCTTTCCTTTTCCGCAGGGTCTTCCTGCCCCCCTGTCTTCCCTCTTTCCGGGACTCCCCAGAGGCTGAGTCTTCTCCCGCCTGCTCCCCCCTCCTTCGTGCTTTGGCACCAGGCTCCTCCTCAGAGCTCTCCTCATTTCCGCGCGCCTCTATATTTGAACTTGGCGCGCGTACGTTGCCTCTGACCTTCCTTTCTACAGTTACGCTGCTCTCGGTACTACACTCCTCCCTTTCAGGCAGGACGTCTTGCTCCGAACTCCTCCCCCTTCCTCCTTCCTGTCCTGCTCTTTCTGACACACTGGCAACTCCCCCCCCTCTACTCCGTTCCGACGGGGGAGCTGGTCCCGCTTTGCCACTCCCACTGGGGATTCCCTCTTCGTTCCCCTCTCTCTGACTGATTCCCTCTCTATTGCCCCTTGGCCTGACCAGGGGGGCTCCCTTCTGGGAATCCTCTGATTCGCTAGACGGACTTTGGGACAACCTCGGCTCGTTGTCGTCCTCTTCCTCCTCGCCCTCGCTCTCTGTCTCCTCTCTCCCTAAAACCCTGACATCCATCCCCCCCTCGAAGCCCCCCCTTCCCCCCTTCCGCTCATCGGGTGCAGGTTGTGGAAGCTGCCGCTCTTCGGAGGCGGACGCAGGATACAGATTCTGCACCTCCATCTCCTCTGTTTGCAGTTCGTTGTACGAGTGTTCGAATTCGGGTTCTTGACCCAAGGTGTTCTCTTCTCCCTCCTCCATTGGTACCTGGTCCGGTGCTGCCTGCCAAGGTCCCGTCAGCCATTTCCTGCGCCAGTCCTCCTCTGGTTGCTCGTCCCACCAATAAGAGGGTTCTGTGTCCACCCCCGAACACGATCCCCTGGGCGAGTTGGAGTCCGGCGACCTTTCTTCAGCTGAAGAAAAGCCGTGGAAAGTGCTGCCTGAACATGTGGGCGTAAAGAGCCAGTCATCAAAGTACTCGGCTGGCATGGGTCTATGAGGGAAAAGGGCATGGAACTCGTCTTTTAAAAGAGGTTCGTCTAAGGCGTAGCCCGGCACCCAACCATTGGCACTGACTGGGGCACCCTCTCTGACTAGAAAATATTCTACTCCCTCTTGCCCCCATCTCGAGTCCAGGATCTCTGTGACCTCGTTGAGTGGTTCGGCCCTAGGCGCCCTCTCCCTCTCCTGTGACTTAGTGTGTTGTTGCGTGACTGTGTCAGACTCCTGAAACCTGTGCGGTGCCTTGTAGGGAGTGAGCACCGATCTATGAAAGACCGGGTGCACTCTGGAACCTTCGGGGAGGGCTAGTCGAAAGGCTACAGGGTTGATTTTAGCCTCCACCTGGTACGGCCCTAACTGCCTGTGCCCCAGCTTCTTCTTGGCCAACGACTTGGCTGGCATCGCTTGGGCCGCTAACCACACCCAGTCCCCCACCTGGATCTCCTCTCCCTCTCTCCTGTTTTTGTCAGCCTGCACCTTATATGCTTGCTTGGCCAGCTCTAAATGTCTCCGCAACTCTTCGTGCACCTCCTGCAGCTCCGCTGCAAACTGGTCGGCTCCTTGCGGCACCCCCTCTCCCGGTGCCACGAACCCCGGGAAGGTTCTGGGGTGACGACCATTGTTCGCGAAAAACGGCGTCACCCCCGTGGACGCGTGCTTCGTGTTGTTATAGGCAAACTCTGCCATCGGCAGGTAGTCCACCCAAACTGCTGGTCGCTGGTTGGCGTAACATCTCAGGTACTGCTGCATGATCGCGTTGACCCTCTCAGCTTGGCCGTTGGTTTGTGGGTGTCTCGCCGACGTGAGGTTGATCTTGACGTTCAGGATACCTAAAAGCTTCTGCCAAAAATTGGAAACAAACTGGCGCCCCCTGTCGGACAGGATGGACTGCGGCAGCCCATGCACCTTGAACACGTGATCGATGAAGAGTTTGGCAGTCTGTTCCGCCGTCGCCACCTTTGCGCATGGAATGAAGTGCGCCATCTTGGTGAACAGGTCCACAACCACCAGTACCGCCGTCTTCCCCCTGGAGCTGGGCAGGTCAGTAACGAAGTCCAGAGCTACCCTCTCCCACGGTTGCTGTGGCGTTTCCAGCGGTTCCAACAGCCCCGCTGGCTTCTGGTGTACTGGCTTGAACCTCTGACAAGTGTCACACCTGGCGACGTAATCCGCTACCTCTCCACGCATCCGGGGCCACCAAAAGTCTCTTGCCACCAGTTCTATTGTCTTCTCCTTACCGAAGTGGCCCGCACTGGGGGCGTCGTGCAACTGCTGCAGAACCTTTGCGCGAAGCTCGTCGCTTGGCACGTAGAGGGCACCTTTGCGAGTTAGCAGCCCGTCGCGTAGTTGGAACTCTTCGCCACTCTGCACACCTCTGCGCAATTCCTCCATCTTGGACTGTGCGAACTGATCCACTTGCAACGCGCGTCGCACCGCGTCCAGATCTACTGTGGCGGCAGCGCACGACCACGCCTGCGGTGCGAAAATGTGCTTGGCTGCTACAGGCGCCGCTTCAGCGAGATATTGCGGTTTCCTGGATAGCGCATCGGCTATAACGTTGGAATCTCCTGGGACGTACTCTATCCGAAAGTCGAAATCCGCGAAGAATTCCGCCCAGCGCATGTGCCTCTGGCTTTGGAGCTTCGCCGTGCGCCAATACTCTAGGTTCTTGTGATCCGTGCGGACCTGTACTGTGTGCTTGGCTCCTATGAGGAAGTGTCGCCACGCTTTGAAAGCTGCGTGAATGGCTAACAGCTCCCTGTCCCATATGGTGTAGTTTTGCTCCGCTTTGCTGAGCTTTCTGGAGTAAAAGGCACCGGGTCTCCAGTTTCCATGTGGATCTTCTTGCAGGAGTACGGCTCCAACCGCTCTGTCTGACGCGTCGGTCTCTAGTCGTATGGGCTTGCCTGGATTCACGTGCAGCAGCTGCTCCTCGGAGGCGAAAAGGCTTTTAAGCTTCTGAAAAGAGCGCTCCGCCTGTTCCGTCCACACGAACCTCTTTTTCTTGGAACTGAGAGTGTCCGTGATCGCTGCCGTCTCCTTTGCAAAACCTCTGATGAATTTGCAGTAGAAGTTGGCGAAGCCGATGAATCTTTGGACTTCCTTCCGATTGCGAGGGCTCTTCCAGTCCAACACCGCGCGGACCTTGGCGCTGTCCATGGCCAGCCCCTTGTCGGACAGCTTGTAGCCTAGGAAATCCACGTCCGTCACATCAAACTGGCACTTCTCTAACTTGGCGTAGAGCTTGTTCTCCCGTAGTCTCTGCAGGACTTCCTTTACGTCCTTCTCATGGGCCTCCTCCGTTTCCGAAAAGATCAGGATGTCGTCGAGGAAACACACGCATTTCTTGTAGAGAAGTCCCGCTAGCACGTGATGCATAAATGCTTGGAAGACGTGAGATCCATTTTGGAGACCAAATGGCATAACTCTGTATTCGTACGTGCCCAGAGGCGTGAACATGGCCGTCTTCCACTCATCGCCCTCCCGGATGCGTATGAGGTTATACGCTCCACGCAGATCCAATTTGGTGAAGATCTTCCCCTTCCTTACGGTTGCCAGGAGATCATCTATCTTGGGCATGGGGAAGGCCTTGGGTTTGGTCTTACTGTTTATGAATCGATAGTCCACAATGAGTCTTTTCTGGGGCGTGTCTTTCTTCTTTACAAAGAAAACAGGACTGCCCCCCACCGCTTTCGATTCTCGGATGAATCCGCGCTTCAAATTGTGCTCTATGAACTCCCTGAGTTCTTGCATCTCATCCTCAGACATGGAATACAGCTTTGCAGTCGGCAACTGCGCCCCTGGCACCAGGTCGATGGCACAATCATAAGGCCTGTGGGGCGGCAACTGGTCAGCTTCCTTCTCGCAGAAAACCTCCAGGAACCCCTCGTACTTGCGGGGTACTGCCTGCACCATGCCAAGTTGCAACTGCTGCTCAGCTCCCTCCTCCTGGCTGGACTGGATGCAATGTTGAGCACAGTACGATGAGCAAAAGGTGATCTGCCGTTGGTACCACGCTACAGCAGGACTGTGTCTCTCCAGCCAACTCATGCCTAATACTATAGGCGTGTCTGAAAGGCGGGTGACATTGAAGCTGATGACTTCTCGATGATTTCCAATCCTCATCACCATGGGAGGCGTCTGTTGCACAACTTGTCCTCCTAGCAATTTCCTGCCATCCACCGTGACTACGTTCAGAGGTGTTGTCGCTGGCAGAAGCGCTATGCGATGCTGCTTGACAAAGTGCGTCCCCACAAAATCTGCGTTGCTCCCAGAATCAATCGTGATGGGGACTTCCAGGGTGGTTCCATTCGGCAACTGAAGTGTTGCAGTGAGCTGCACCGCTGGCTTGGGTGGTAAAGGGTCTGTGCGTTGCAAAAGCGCTGGGGACTGCTCTACAGATTCGCCTGGCTGAGCCCCAGCAGCTCTGCTTCCAGCCAGGCACTGTCGTTTCCCTGAGGTTGCTCTGCTTGCATCATTTCTGCTGCAACAGTTGCTAAAGCTGCAGTGTGTTTCTGCAGCCTCTGGGGACACTCTTTCGCCATGTGCTGTGCACTGTCGCAAATGTAACACTTCCTGGTCCCTCTAGGAGGCTTTGCCTTCACTGCACCGGAAGCTGGGGCTCTGGCTGTTGCTTGAGCCTTAGCACCACCAAGTTCCATGGGCTCCTCCCCCTGCCTTCCCAGTGGCGAAGGATGTGACTGACTGAACTCCCTGGGGATGAAAGAAGACGTCCTCGCTGGTGGACGCACCTGACGTTCTTCCTCAGTGTGCCAAGGACGTCCCTCGTGCCGTATCCCAATCGCCAAAGCCCTCTGCACAAGCTCCTCCAGGGTCTGGGGTCTGTCTCCCCTGGCAAGTTCATCCTTAATGGGACCGCTGAGCCCCTCCCAGAACAAATCCCTCACAGGTGCACAATCCTTCTCCCAGCTTAGCGCAGTCAGTAAAGCAAAAAATCTAGAATGGTACTGACGCACAGTGGCTTTGCCTTGCCGCAATCCAAAAATTTCCCTGCGTGCAAGATCCACATCTACAGTAGACTGGAAGCAGGCATCCATCGCTTTAATGAATTCATCTGCATCGCGGCGGGCAGGGCCATCTTCACGCCACAAATTGCGCAACCAGTCTCTGGCCGGCCCATGCAAGTGAGAAACAATAAACCCCACTTTCTCCTCCTCATCTTTAAAGTCATGACGAAGCAAGTGCAATGCATACAAAACGTCTGCTCTGAAACTGGGGTAGTGCTTCAGGTTCCCATCGAAGTGGGTGACTAGGCTGCCCCCCCTCCGTCCAAGTCCAATCCCCTCTGATCTGGACCCTGGGAACCCTTCCCTGCTTGCACGTTCCCACCTTGTTTGCAGGTCCTGGCAGCGCTTCTCCATTTCGTCATGCTTCTTCTGAGACGCAAGGACTGCAGCAGTGAGTTCGGAAACTGTAGTTCGCAGCGCTGTCAACTGCTCCTCCGCAGTCATGGCTGTCACCGTTCGTGAGCTTTGCAAAAAAAAAATTTTGCGTTCTTTGGAGGGGACTTTCTGTCAGAGCCACCCTGGGTCCCAGCTCACAAGAGACCAAAGTCCAGTCCAAGCTATATACAAAAGGTTTTATTGAAGATCATTGTCGTCATTACATCCAAACTCCGTGGCTCCGCATCTGTTACCCTTAGATGTTAGAAGTCCCCTCTGAGTCCGTCCCTCCCCTGCACCAATTTAAGAGGCTTGTACTGCTCCACCTTTTCCTCTCTTTCCTTTTCCGCAGGGTCTTCCTGCCCCCCTGTCTTCCCTCTTTCCGGGACTCCCCAGAGGCTGAGTCTTCTCCCGCCTGCTCCCCCCTCCTTCGTGCTTTGGCACCAGGCTCCTCCTCAGAGCTCTCCTCATTTCCGCGCGCCTCTATATTTGAACTTGGCGCGCGTACGTTGCCTCTGACCTTCCTTTCTACAGTTACGCTGCTCTCGGTACTACACTCCTCCCTTTCAGGCAGGACGTCTTGCTCCGAACTCCTCCCCCTTCCTCCTTCCTGTCCTGCTCTTTCTGACACACTGGCAACTCCCCCCCCTCTACTCCGTTCCGACGGGGGAGCTGGTCCCGCTTTGCCACTCCCACTGGGGATTCCCTCTTCATTCCCCTCTCTCTGACTGATTCCCTCTCTATTGCCCCTTGGCCTGACCAGGGGGGCTCCCTTCTGGGAATCCTCTGATTCGCTAGACGGACTTTGGGACAACCTCGGCTCGTTGTCGTCCTCTTCCTCCTCGCCCTCGCTCTCTGTCTCCTCTCTCCCTAAAACCCTGACAATATCCTTTTTAATTCATTGTAAATTGCTTCCCAGAATTCCCTGATTACCTTACTGGACCACAACATGTGGGGGAAAAATCCCTCTTTTCCAACATTTGCCTTTTTCTTTTTTAAACATTTTCGCTAGTTTGGCAGGTGTTAAGTACCATCTGTGGGTCATTTTCATCATATTTTCTTTTAATGCATAACACGCCGTAAAATTCATATTTACTGTCCATAAATTCTCCCATAGCTTATAATTAATATTATGACCCACATCCTGTGCCTACTTAATCATACTTGATTTCACAATTCCTCTTTTGTTTCCTGCTCTAGCAGCAGTTTGTACATTTTTGAGAATACTTTTACTTTTGTATCTAATAAATCCCTTGTAAATTTGGATTTTTGTTCTGCAAATCCATTTTTTTTATCTATGTTAGTTTGTTAATCTGATGTATCTGTAACCAATCCATTAATATATATTTTTAATTCCTCAGGATTTTTCAACTTTAGTTCCTGTCCTCTAAGATCTAGAATTTCTTTATATGTTAACAATTGTTTATCCATATTTGTTCTTTTCCTTGCAGTGGCTTCAGTCAGGGATATCCACATTGGTGTTTTCTTTTCTAATACTTTTTTGTACTTTTCCCATACTCTGTATATATTTTTTCTGATCACATGGTTTGTAAAGATTTTATAAATTTTTGCCTTCCCATACCATAGGCAGGCATGGCACCCAAATTGTATATCATGTCCTTCCAATTTTAACACTGATATTTTCCAACAATATCCAATATTCTATCCACCACAAACATGATACCTCAAAGTAGATTTGGAAGTCTGGTAGAGTGAAGCCTCTTCTTTTTTAATGTATCAATCATGACTTTGTGTTTTATTCTGGGCTTCCAGAATAAATGCCAGATAAACCTTGATATATTTTTCTGCCACGCTTTGTAGCATCGAGTGTTGTTAATTATTGGGTTATTTTGAAATAAGAATAACATTTTTGAAAGGATATTCATTTTAATAGCCGAAATCCTGCCCAGTAACAATTTCATTCTTTTCCATATTCCTCTTTATCTCTTTTCAAACCTTTACGTAATTATCTTGGCAAATATTATAGCTGTTTGTTGTTAACCAGATCCCCAGATATTTAATTTTTTTCTCTACATTCCACCCACACATAGTTTCTAGATCCTTGTTTTGCTTGGTTGTCCATATTTTTAACCATCATCTTGGTTTTTCTTTTATTTAATCTGAAATAAGCCAGTTTTCGAAATCTATCTTTTCTATCACTTCCAGTATGCTCTCTCTTGGCTGTTCTAAAAGTTAATATTAAGTCATCCGTGAATGCTTTTAATTTATAGTTATGCTGTCCCACTTTTATTCCTTGTATTCTATTGTTTTTCTTGATATTTATATTAATATTAAAAGTACTGGTGGAAAATAACAGCGGAGACAATGGACAGCCCTACCTCATCCCTTTGTGCATCTTAGATTTTTCTGAAATATTATTTACTATAATATTGGATGTTTAATCTTTATAAATTGATTTTATGCCCTTTAGAAAGGTTTCACCAAATCTCAGCTTTTCCAGGAACTTTGACATAGATAGCCACGAGACGTTATCGAAGGCCTTTTCGGCGTCCACAAATATTATCGCCACCTGCTTTTCATTATGAACACAAAACATTTATGATGTTCCTAACATTTTCTTTCATTTGTCTCCCAGGAAGAAAACCCACCTGGTCTTCATATATTAAATTTCTTAGAGTCATTTACAATCTATTTGCCAATATCAACGTAAAAAGCTTGTAATCGTTATTTGATAATGATATTGGTCTATAATCTTTAGGTTCCATTAGGTCTTTATCATATTATGGTATCACAGTAATATATGCTTCTTTCTAGGACTCTGGCATCCTTCCTGTCTCCAATGCCTCTGATTTGTTTTACCATGTTTTCAGCACCATAGCAACAAAGAAACAGCTTGTGTTCCCTTGATCACTTTATTGTCATTTTATTTTAACCCCTTTGGCTCTGCTGTTCAAGTTGAAGTCAGAGTAGTGAAATCACAGCTAAGAAGCTAAAATTGTATATGACTGACACCCTTCTTTGGAAATTAAACCCATGTCCAGACTTTAACATTTCAAAACTTTACTTGCAGAAACATAATATTTGCAGTCAAATGCTCATCCAAGCATGGGCTTACAGTCTCTTCTTTTAACTTCCAAACAACTGTATTTTCCTCCCTTTCCAATGTTCAGCACTTTCAGCCTTCGTATCTCAATCACAGCTCCTGTGAGAGATTTCTACTTTTACCTTCTTCTCCTGCAGCTTTGCTCTCGTTCTTTCAAGACGAGAAGAGGCACTCCAACACTCTATTCAACATAGCAGTGTTCACAGTGGATTCTAAAACACAGTCATCTTGCTTCACATAAAATGGAGTCTCTGCTTCACTAGATACCTCCCATGTGACCAATGTTAGCCAATCACAGGAGAACTACTAAAGAACTCTCTAGAATTCAGTTACCAACCAATCAAATTTAAGCACATAGTAATGGATACAAGCATTTACAGTTTCAGTGAATTAAATTACTATACTTAACAGTCCACACCTAATGTCAGCTTGTCCCACAAGAAGATTTTCACACCCAGCCCCCATTTTATTTATTTGAAATGTTTATGGCCTCCTCTTCATTGCAGAAGCAACCCCGGGGGTGGGTACATAAAAATGTAAAGGCCCGTTTCAAAGGAATGCATTAATTTCCCAATTCACTGCGGCATGTCATCTTCTTCAGTCCCCTGCATTTTCCTTTGCTATTCTTTACAATTGCAGGACTGGAGACTGTAAGGTAGTTTACAAATTCTATGGTGCACCATGATCTCCTGTGAAATCCACCCTCACGTGAATGATTGTGCAAGTTTAAGACTACAAGACCCAAAATGCACTGTGATCCTGAGAGGAGTATAAACCCCACACGGTGCTGTCCAAATTTTGATTGGAATCATGTCTTTTCTGTAGAAATCCATTGGAGTGAGGCCAAAAAAGATTGGCAAAACTATTCCTCTGAAGATTTTGCATGTGCCTACACTCAAGGCCCTCAGCTGAAATTTGGCTTCAGAAAGGATCGAGAAGGGGCCAGATGACCCCTTCTTGAATTCTCTAGCCAGTTTCTGCTTTGTAGAGAGAGGAGTTGCAAATAGATAGATGACAGACAGACACACCTGTAGAGACTGTATTTGTTTTATTCTAATCAAAATTAGGAGTGTCATTTATAGGATACAAGGACTCGAAATTGTGAGACTGGTAAGTCCTTTTCAAGCGCCACTATTCATACTGGTAATTGCCAGCTCTCAAAATGGAAGTTCCACAGCCTGTCTGCATTCAGAATACCAAGTTGTGTGTCCTCTACTGCTCGCTGTTGCTTTGCAATGCAAATTGGAGGGTTTTGTATCACTCAGCACTATATCCATGGCAACCAAAAGAGAAAAAATGAAGGGGTTTTTTGGGGGGGAGATAAGTTTGCATTACTTCCTTAGTGGAGTTTAATCCTTCCCCTTTGTGCACGGGCCAACAGGTCAAACTGTTTTAAAGGGACATCAGTGTCTTGCTTTGGAATCGAAGCAGAGAGGAGTTCCGGTTTTAGAATCGGCTTCAATTCCCTCTCCCGTTCCCTCCTCCCACCCCACTGCCCACATCACTAAAACTTAGATGACTTGTTGTTCTCCTCTTCCTTTTGCTGAGAGGGCAAGCAAAGAATCATCCATCGTAGCTGTCGTCTCAGAACGCCAGCATTTGGCAAAAAGCCCCTTTTGGCCTTTCATGGAAGGCTTTTTAATTCAATGGGGTTTGGGAAGGCAGGCCAGGAGCGCAAGTTCCTGTACCTTGGCTTTTCAATCCAGGGATCTGTGGAAAAACACAAATATAGAGGCACCAGACTAGCAAGGACCGTCCTATTGTATCCCTGCAGAAGCGGCAGAAACCAGGACAAATTGGACTTCACCATCATCTAAGGACCCTTGTCTATCCTGGTAAACTTTGAGATTCCCTTCTTCATATAATTAATGTCTGAATTAAGTTCAGGGAAGGTTTCGCTCATTCTTTGATATCTTGAAATTGTGCTTGTCGCAGAGGTTTTTGGCAAAGGCAGTGTTATCTAATGTTTGAGTTCTGACAGACCGCTGTTTCCTTACAATTTGCAGAACTTGCTTCCAAGTTAAGTTGGAAGGACTAGAAACTTAAATACTTATTTGGGAAGAAACGTTAGTTGAAATCCTGGGGCAGGGGCAGGTATAATTATTATAGTACACAATAAAATATTTTTTCCTTTGGGTTCTGACGTTTAAGAGGCCAAAGCTGAATATCCTGAGCTCGCTTTCTTTTTTGTACCGAATCCTAACCGGTTTTGGTGCTGCTGTGATGTTTGTTTTTCTCTAGCACACTCTTGACTTCAAGCTGCACCTGATTTTCTGGATCTATAAATATGTGTAGAACTCAAGAGAAAATATATCCCGAGCTTCTGCATATATAAGAATTAGTAGCTTTCAGACTTGGACCGGCATCCTCACATGGGAAAAAAGATGTATGCTGTCAAGAGTTAGCATTAGAGGTTAATGCAGTTGAAAGTTACTGCTTAGCCCTGATCCTTTAAAAATGCAGATAGGAGTCAATCTTATGGTCGCCAGCTGACCATAGAAACCTTTGAAAGTTGCTTCCATGAACTCAAGTATGGGCTAAGTATCGCCAATTTAACGAATTTGATGAATTCGTTATTCGTTATTATTGACGAATTCGAATTTGACGAATTTAAATGCTGTCTCTCTGCCAGTGTCAACCCCGTTCCCCTCTTGGTGCAGAACATACAAATGATTGATTTTTTTTAACACACTTTTGCCTCTGACTTTGCTCATCTGAGGAATCTCTGCCACTTTATGAAGAGAGTCGCATGCTGATGGCCCTCCATAGATTGCCGGTAAAAATACTTAAGATTTATTGGTGATACTGTTCAAGTCTAGGATCCGTTACAACACTTCTGTTGATGTGATTGTTAATGTGACTTGCGATTGTCTTTGTTCGCTTAGTTGAAGCCTTATTTAAATCAGAAGCCTGAAGTTGTTTGCCTTGGTGCACCAGTGATGGCCAAACTTAGCCCTCCAGCTATTTTGGGACTACAACTCCCATCATCCCTAGCTAACAGGACCAGTGGTCAGGGATGATGGGAATTGTATTCCCCAAACAGCTGGAGGGCTGTGTTTGGCCACCACTGACTTAGACCCTGCCATGCTATAGACATGAAAGATGCATGGGAATGACAGGGCTATGTCTAGCTGATGGCGACATGCAAAGCTTTGAAGGGCCCATGACTTCGTCACCAGGGAGATTTCAATATGGTGGCTGCAATTGAGTTAACAGAGTGCATCTTCCCTGAGAGCATGCTCTGATCTGTCACTCCCGCTGTATTATGTGTGGAGAGGGGTGTGTGCCTGATGGCACATGCCCTGCTACCATGTTGAGTGGAGCAACTTCAAAGGGTCTCGGTATACACATAGGCCTTTGTACACAATTGGAGCAATTGCACAGGGGACCAGTTCACACGAAATGCCTTTGCAAGCATAAGTGTGTATGTGCGCATTTACCTCTTTGAAGGTGTACTACTCAGTGCACACGTGTCAGATCAGAGCTGGTGGGCTGTTGGTGTTGCCCTCCTTAAAGGTAAAGGTAAAGGGACCCCTGACCATTAGTCATGACCAACTCTGGGGTTGCGCCGCTCATCTCGCTGTACAGGCCGAGGGAGCCAGCGTACAGCTTCCAGGTCATGTGGCCATCATGACTAAGCCGCTTCTGGCGAACCAGAGCAGCGCACGGAAATGCCGTTTACCTTCCTGCCAGAGCGGTACCTATTTATCTACTTGCACTTTGATGTGCTTTTGAACTGCTAGGTTGGCAGGAGCAGGGACCGAGCAACGGGAGCTCACCCCGTCGTGGGGATTTGAACCGCCGACCTTCTGATCAGCAAGCCCTAGGCTCTGTGGTTTAGACCACAGTGCCACCCGCATCCATGGCCCTCCTTACCTCCATGCAAATAGACTACATGTGGAAGGCAATCTGTGAGATGAGCATTTGTTGCCTGCACTTGTGGCCAATTAAGTGGTTGGCAACCCCTGTCCTACTTTTCTTGCTCTGCTCCTTACATCATGTTTATTTTTAAAAAATATTTATTTAAACAAAGTAATAATCATAAATAAAATAAGAAATGGGCACCCCACCCCAAGACCATTCCACTGTAACTATCCAACCTCCCCAAATTTCAACACCTCTTGCATTGGTTTGACCCCTTTCTGTTTTAACAGTACAAATTCTACGAATACCTTCCATATCTCCTCCAAATCATTTCTCCTGCATGTTCCCCGTCTTACCTTAATAGCACATGTTAATTTATCATTAATGGCTATATCCCACAACCCTTTATACCATTCTTCCATTTTATATTCTGCTTGCCCCTTCCACTTCCTAGCTATAATAATTTGTGCAGCTGTCAATAAATTTGTGAGCAAACCTTCCACCCTATCGTAAATTGGCTTTTGGTTAGCTTTAACCCAGTGATTTCTGTTATCTGCTTAAACACCCTTTCCTCCAAAAAATGTACATATTTACAACTCCCCGACATGTGAACATAAGTCCCAGTTTCCTGGCATCCCCTCCAACTTAACACTGAATATTCCTTGTTTATTTGATTTAATCTTACTGGTGTACAGATTTTTATCATTGCATTATATTTAATGCAACACAAGATTCAGGTTCAGACGCTGTCAAGGAAAGAGCTCATTCCAGTCCTTTAGCAATTTTGACAAACCCTTTTATCCACTTAGCTGAGATACTATTTCGTAATTCATCCAGTAGTGTTTCATATGCAGTTCGTTGAATCATGAAGCTTATTTCATATAAATTATACACAGGTTTTACTAATGCAGATTTGGTTCAGTCTTTGTTCCACCAATCTCTGTAGCCTTGAGTTCAAACAACAAATAGTCTAGTGGCATCTTAAATATTACCAGATTTATTGTTGCTTAAGCATTCATAGACTAGAACCCACTTCATCAGATGCAGGCCGGGCACAATAAATCTGTTGCTGTAACAAACTAAGCCGTTACCCTGCTGGAAGTCATCTCAATCCAGAGGCAGTAATTTCTGAATTGCAGTCATATTGATATGAGTCTCTGGCTGGCTATAACTGAGATCTCACTGTGCTATCAGATATAAATGTTAATATTTGGCTTTTTAAAAACAGATTAAATGGTGACACTTGCTCGATAGTTTTCTGACTGGTAGGCTTGTTAGTCTCTTGCAGCAAAACCGACAAAGAGTTTTGTGGCTCCTTAAATATTAACCGGATTTGTTAAGGCATAAGTCATGGTGCTCTGCTTGTGCTGTGATCTAAAATTCCCATCTTCCCATCTTCTGCTGGGGCTGATGGGAATTTGATTTTCCCCAGTCTGGCTCAAAAAGAGAGCTTTTAACTCTTTGTAAACACCAGCCACTTCAGTGATATCCAGCAGTTATACAGCATAATATTTTTTATATATTGTCTTGAATAAGCCACAAGCTGCAGCATTTGCGTGTTCAGACCCAGAAACCTCCCGCTTAAATAAATTCACACATGACTCAAATTTTTGGTTTTGGTTTTTGGCAGAATTTAGGCCACAACTTTATTGATTACAGAAAGTAACTGGTTGCATAGGCTCTGGTTCGACTAGCTCCCTGCCATTCAGGTAGCGCTGACCCAGGGCACCAGCATAGGTCAGCCAAGGATGAACACCTGGATAAGCGGAAAGCCGGGAACGGCCTAACTCCACCTCCCAAATGTCCACCTGGACTCAGGCATGGGCACAAGCCCCTCTCAGGGGTTGACCAAACCATCGAGTCCCTTGATTCCTTTAACGGAATACCCTTCACATAGGGATGGCGAGAGCATTCTCCCATCCCTATCACCTGAACCAGAGCCTATCCGCAATCTTACAAGTTGTGACAATTTGCTATGCAGAAGGCAAAACCCAAATGGCAACAGCTAATTAGCCAAATGGGGGAAATTTCTGCTGTGCCCCTGTCCCAACGACAGATGACAGACGACGGCATAGCAAGGTCAAGTGCAAAGCCCTAAAAGTAGGGAGAGGTGGGCAGGTGTTCCAAATGTACACGCCGAAAGAGGAAGCTCTGGGTCACATGCATGGGCATAAATAAGTTCCTCAAACCATTTGGACTTTGTCCCATTGGCCGGATTGTACCCAGCTTTGAGGGACCTACCAATTGGGTGTTGTGGCTGACCAATAGAACCCACCCACAACACAGGGTGTCGGTTATCCAGATCTCACCGCAATATGTGCCCTCTTTAAGGGAGGACCCAATTTGCAAACACCAGCCACTTCAGTGATATCCAGCAGCTATACAGCATAGTATTTTTTAATATATTGTCTTGAATAAGCCACAAGCTCCAGCATATTCGGGAACATTCTTTGCTGCTTCCCTCTTTGGGGCCTCTGAAGGTCTACAATGTTCTCTTACATATTGCCAAATTATACAGAAGGTGGGAACCATTTTACCAACTGATTTTCTAGGCTGAATGTTGCTTTTGGAGACGAATTAAAAAGGAAAACCCAGATATGATGTGTGGAGCTCAATACCACACAAAAAAGTGTACTCATCTGAAAGGACACACTGACCTGAAAAACATGCATCCCGTCAAATCTGTTGTTAGAGGTTAATATATTTGAAATCTAAAATCAACATGCACAAATTCAGCAGTGATAATTTAGATTTAGTATAGCTTTATTTGTTCTTTCAGGTGAACAAAAGTGGACTTAAAGTTGGGTTCAGTGAGGGGCATGCAAAAACAACAACCCATGTCCAAGGTTGTTGAGAGGATGAGCTGGAAAAATTCCTTGTACACTGCTGCAAACTCCTTAAATGAAGGGAGGAATATTAATGTGGCTATTTATTATTCTTATTATTTACTTGATTTCTTAGCTGTCCTTCACCTGAAGGCCCCAGACTGGGTTACAACAATTTAATAATTGAAGCAAAAAGAAATCGGTCATATATGTTTGGTATGGGTCTTGCTACTTCCCTTGCCTTTTACCTAATAGTCTATATTTTATACAGCTGTTTACAGCTATATTGCATTCTATTAAGATATACATTTTCCTCATGAAATGGCTTCACCAGACTGATTTGCAGAGCCATGACGTTCTTCAGTTTTTCGCTCCGACCTGAGTTGACTTTTTCAGTCAGCTTCAGTTGAGTATACATATTTTGCAGTGGAACTGTGTTGGGGTCATTTTGACCCCTTCACAGAATTGTAGTAACTCATGCAGGTCTATCCCAAGTCATTTTAGGTTGAATCCTTTAGTATCCTCAATATGGACCCTTCTGTAGATCCTTCTCTCCCTGTTTATGAATGGTTTCCTCATTGTCATGTTACTCTCTTATGAAAAGAAGACCATTGGATTTCCATTTCATGTTTACCAGCCCTGATTTAGAGTTTTGTGGATATTTAATGTACCTACAAGGGACTTGGGTGGCACTGTGGTCTAAACCACTGAGCCTATTGGGCTTGCCGATCAGAAGGTCAGCAGTTTGAATCCCTGCCACGGGGTGAGCTTCTGTTGCTTGGTCCCAGCTCCTGCCAACCTAGCAGTTCGAAAGCACACAGAAAGTGCAAGTAGATAAATAGGTACTGCTCCGGCGGGAAGGTAAACGGCATTTCCATGCGCTGCTCTGGTTTCGGTGTTCCGTTGCGCCAGAAGTGGCATAGTCATGCTGGCCACATGACCCGGAAAAACTGTCTGTGGACAAACGCCGGCTCCCTTGGCCTGTGAGTGAGATAAGCACCTCAACCCCAGAGTCATTTGTGACTGGACTTAACTGTCAGGGGTCCTTTACTTTTTTAAAAAAATGTACCTACAGTAATATATGCAAGTATCTTCTCCATTCTTTTTAGTACAGGGGACAAGGAACTTGATGGGCACACCAGAGCAGTCATCTTCAAGCTTTTAAGACACAGAACTCAAGCATGGTTTCTTTTAATTTCCTTTATCTCTCTCTTCCCAACTCTATGCACCCACTCACAATGCATTATTCAGAAGAACTGCTTTTGTAAAGCACTGGTGTGCAATACCACATATACCCACAACCCTGGGCAATGGTGATCTGGTGTAGCTGTTTGTATGTCCTTTCTTAAGGGTCAAGTGTTAGGGTTGAGCCGTTTGTCTTTTAGATTATTCCATTATCAGCCTCCAGGATATTCTGCTCGTATTAAGATGAGCCAATAATCTCCAAGATTCTTTTGCTCTATCCATAGAGCCTTTATCAAATGAAGAGCACAGCAAACTGCTCCACACTCCTGGACTGAAATTGGGGCCTCTGGCAGTGCTTTCACAATTTTACCCTCTTGGAGCAATAAGTTGCTGGTTAAGTTAAATCTTCTCCCCCTCTCCAATTCCCAGATTTGCTTTTCTAGCTCCAGCTGCTCATATTTATATATTTTATGATTTTGGCTCATATATGATGATACCGCCTTTATAGCTTTATGTCCCTATATCTTATGCCTGCATATGCTGGGGTTTTCTTTTATATTGTTTTCCATGAGCACCGTCTATTATTTCCACAAAGCCCTTTTCTTTTCAGCAGCATAATGTTCTCTGATGTCCGACATCTGATTGTTATTGGGGATTTTGCTCTCGTAAATTAAGGTTCATGGTCTACTATGAGAACAAGTGTATAATAGTATCTTGGCAATAGGGATTTTGGTATTAACACTGGATCAAATCTAGTATACACAAGTGTTGTCTCAGAAAAGAGAGCCAATTTCTTTTTATCCAGATGCAAATGCCTCCAAAAATAGACCAACCTGTGCCACAACATGCTTAAGATTCTTATACGGTTAGTATTATATCCAGGGCACAGTTTCTGTAACATTTACATTTCTTAGTACATGTCTTAATGTTTTTAGTTGTTCTAAAAATCTTTTTTGCTACTGCTTCTGATATGCTAAGATAACTCTTGTTGACACTACGTCAGCTTTTCTATGCTGATACAGTGGTACCTCAGGTTACATACGCTTCAGGTTACAGACTACGCTAACCCAGCAATAGTACCTTGGGTTAAGAACTTTGCTTCAGGATGAGAACAGAAATCGTGTGGCGGCAGCGCGGCAGGAGCAAGAGGCCCCATTAGCTAAAGTGGTTAAGACCAGTTTCAGGTTAATAACAGACCTCCAGAACGAATTAAGTACTTAACCCGAGGTACCACTGTAATTCCTAATACTATTGATGTAGTTCTGCTGTCACAGGATTGATTCACACAATCCTTTCTATGTACAGAAAAAGAACTTGGCAGGCAACGTGTAGATCAAATTTGCTTGTAAGGCAAGTGATTACCCAGGACTCTATAAACGTTTCAGTCAACATTTTGTTGTGTCATTGCCACAGAGGTTTCCAGTTATACCAGGGGTTGTCAACCTGGTCCGTACTGCCCACTAGTGGGCGTTTCAGGGTTCTAGGTGGGCGGCAGGGGGTTCTACAGCACAGGCTGAATCCTCCTTCCATCGAGCACTGGTGGGCAGTAAGGAAATTTGACCATCAAGAAAGATGCATTAGTGGGCGGTAGGTATAAAATGGTTGACTACCCCTGAGTTACACTAAGACAGTACACTACAGTTAAAAAACAGGCAGTCAGAAAACATTGTAAGGACCCTCTGAATTCCACTTTAGATAGCTGGTTATTCAGGTTGATGACATTGTCCCATTTAGTTTTCTGATTCTCCACTTTTCTAGAACTCTCCTTGTACTAGCTGCTTTATTCACACTGTACATTTTTTCTTAAGACGTTTGCATCTCTTCTGCATCCTGGGCTGAGGCCAAAGTCCCCATTCCATACCCTCCAACATTTCTCCAATGGAAATAGGGGTGTCCTATTCAATTATTATTATTACTACTACTACTACTACAGTGGTACCTCGGCTTAAGTACTTAATTCTTTCCGGAGGTCTGTTCTTAACCTGAAACTGTTCTTAACCTGAAGCACCACTTTAGCTAATGGGGCCTCCTGCTGCTGCCACACCACCAGAACACAATTTCTGTTCTTAACCTGAAGCACTATTTTCTGGGTTAGCGGAGTCTGTAACCTGAAGTGTATGTAACCTGAAGTGTATGTAACCTGAGGTACCACTGTATTATCCTCCGACCATCTGAGTGGGGCAATCAGTTGCCCCAGTCACTCTGGGTGGCTTCCAACATGTATAAAAACATAATTAAACATTTAAAAACTTCCCTATACAAGGCTGCCTTCAGATGTCTTCTAAAGGTTGTATACTTATCTCCTTGGCTTGGGTGGCATAACTCCATACCTTCCAACATCTCTCTGATGAAAATAGGGACGTCCTAAGGAAAAACGGGATGTTCCAGGATCAAATCAGAAACTGGGATGACTTCTGTAAATCTGGGACTATCCCTGGAAAATAAGGACACTTGGAGGGTCTGTCATTCTTCCTTCCTTCCCACTTTGTAATTGTTTTGAGGCTGAGGTCTTCTTCTGTAGGCAATTGTCATTTCCAGTGTATCATGAGGCTGATTCAGACACAAAATTAAACCTTTGCTTAGGTTACATTAATGAGCCTTCAAGGAGCCTCTATTCTTTCCTAGTTTTCAAAAACCCATAGTTTGCCGCTTCGTTCAAATCAATAAATTGTGGTTTGTGCTTGCCTCGCAAACCCACTTTAGAAACCAGAATTTTATGTTGGTGAGTCTCAAACTGGGAAAGGAGGGAGTTGAAGGGAGTGTGGGAGCCAAAGGCGGCATGAATCTTCATTCACAAAACATCAGATCAGCCTAGTGAATTGGCATGGTTGTCCCATGGATACTACGGGCACTTTTTCCTCAACACTCAGCCAAGTGGTGTAAGAGCTTTTTATCTCAGCCAGCTTTGGGCGGCTGACATGAAGTTGATGGGATGGGGTTTCAGTATTTCTCCTGATTAGCCTCAAGGCTGCCGTTTAGTGAGAGTGGGGCAGTTGACTTCCCCGTGTTTCTGACCACAGGAGATTATTCTTCAGGAGCTTTTTACACATCTGGCAAAGCTCATTGGTTCTATGCTCCAAGTTAATTAACAATGAAACAATTGTTTAGACAATTAAATGGACCCTACTGCTAGGGTATGTACACCAGAGGGCACAAATACCTGTGCTTCAAAAAAGAAAGAAGGAAGGAATAGAAAATGAAAAAAGAGAGAAGGGGGGGCTCCTGTTTGTTTTGTGTTGATAACATTTTTATAGATTATATGATCAAGCTCTGCTCTTTTACCTACAGCTCTTCCTCTCCACAATTTCTTCAGCTTCATCCAGGGTTGTCAATCATTCATTCACTATATTAAACTGATCTTCGTTCTGTCTTTTTTTAAAAAGCCGTTTCATTTTTACACTGAGATGTTCTCGGAATCCCACCACCATGGAACCAATATTGACACTGAAAAGAAGAGAGGACTGCTTTCATCAACCCAAATGTCATGGACGCAACTGGGTGAAGATTTTCCAGCTCCAAAAGCTGTGGTAGACAAGCCTTTTTCTCCACCACAACTTGGTAAGAGGTTCTATGAGGTGTTTTAAGATCTTAGTATCTAAAGGTCCCTTATCTTCCTCACTTGGGAGCCAATTTGGTATGGAATGAAAATCAGAAGCATTGTGGTGGCCATCCTATTCATATTTAGCTGGGAGTAAGTCCCACTGGACTATCTGGGGCTTACTCTAAGTAGACATGTATTAACTTGTACTCCGTGTCACGTTGGTGGACTCCATGACATGATTCTTTCCCATACTCATGCTTTCCTAGTTTCTGGAAGGAGTGAGACTGCAGTGAAGGAACCTCCTTAGGGCCTGTAGATGCTCTCATTGTGCAGTGATGTTCTTGTGCATTGTCTACAGATGAAGCCTTCAGACTCATATTTCAAATGATATATAACAGTTATGCAGTAGATAGTTGTGTTGCTTCATTGGCAGGGTGGGGGGAATCAAACAACCACAGTGTGGCAATTGAGTTGTTTGGTCACATTCTAGCCAAATAGACATGAGAAGACACAGGTTCACATCCCCAGTAACTATGAAACTTTGTGGTTGGTTCTGGGCCAGATACAATCTGTTTGCCTAACCAACCTTGCAGATGTTGTGAGAATAAAATGGAGGGGAAGAAAGAACCATAAGAAAATAAGTAATATTCTGCTGTGTCTAATTTTTAGTGGACCACAAAGAAAAAAACCTTTGCAACTGGATGGACTCTGGTTTCTAGTAAGTATGAGCAGTCCTGAATAGCATGATCAATTAAAAAAAAACTAATCCTTGCAATTGTATGGATAAAGTTTCAATATAAAGAGCCAACTGTACATTTAATAATGAGATGATTGGAGTGGATAAAAATCTCATTCTCTCTCTCTCTCTCACACACACACACACACAGAGAGAGGTTTTTTGTTGTTGTTTTAAAGGAAATACCTTCTCTCTCTTAAACAATAAGCTTCATAACAAATGATCTAGTTATAAACGTATTGGTACTAGACACATGGATACGTTCTATGTAGATGAAGAAACATGGATATTTACCAAACATAGGCATTTCATTTCCATCCACACACTTTAGTCCAAGCGTCCAGATTACGTCTCCCAGTAGCTTCGTTTATGGACACAGGGGACCAAATGGGATTCTGAAACACCCCACAGAACAAAGACCATAGAATGGGACATATGTCCTTCAGCATTCCTCAACACAAGTTATCCACCAATGTGGCCAAGGCCAGTTCTGTCCCCAAGCCGCATCAGATATCAGACAGGAATGCCTCCAAAAAAGCAGTATAATCCCCCAAACACCACCTTTTCCACTACCTTACTCAAGGGTGGAACATGAAATACTGGCCAATAGTAGTCCATAATGAGAGGATCCACATTTGTTTTCTTAACAAGAGTCTCACGGCAGACTCTCGTTTCCATTGCCCAAATTGCTTGAGACCCCCACCCCATTTTGCTGATTGTCAGTGGGATAACAACATGAGGAAGCATCTTGGCTCAGCCTCATGAGAGAAAGACTCTCAGAAACAGTTCACTAGGGCAGTAGTCTAGTTGTATGAATAGGTCGCTGCCCCAACAACCTGAATCTGTCCCCAGACAGCTGCCACCTGCCTGCTTTCTAACAACCAATCCAGGAGTGACACTACCTTTTCATCTCCTCCCCCTTAGTCTCCATGTGACTCTTGTTGTATTCAGCAGGGAGCACCTCTCATTGATTCAAGCTCCTCCTAGTGCGAATCTCTGTGCCTTCTGTGTTTCCAGTCCCCATGGACACCAGCCAGCACTGCGCTGGGGGGAAAACATGTTTTATTCATCCTGGTCAATGAATCAGAAAGAACTTTTCAAAAACTACCCTTACCAGAGTTCATAGGAACAGGAGCATCTTAGAATGCGGAAGCAGGTTAAAAGCACCCTTCAACGTTGACCTTGAATGCTGTTTTAACTCCTACCACCTTAGCAGCTAAATAAGGGAAGGGAAGGGCATTGGTGGAAATTATGGCTACCCTGAATCTTTCTGAGCTAAAAGGGTTTATATGCTACTCATAATAAATTAGGGATTTCTGAAAGGAGGGAGGTCGTTTCCCAAGAGCGCACGCATTTCCTAAGTAACCTGTATCCCTAATAACCAGCAGCCTTTATTTTTTATGAAACTTTTATTGGCATGTTGTCTTAATATATGTTACCAGATGTCCCCGTTTCCCGGGGACAGTCCCTGGATTTACAAATTTGTCCCTGGACAAAATCCGTCCCCGGATTTCATTTAATGTCCCCGGATTTATATCTTAAGTGTTGTAGATTTATTAGTAGGGAAAGAATGTTGCGTGATTGGTCCAACGGCACAAAACACATCATATGGGGACTTCTGGCGAGGCAAAATGGCGGGCACCATGGCAGCAAGCCGCTCCTGAAGCCAAACAGAGCCAACTGCACTACCAGGCTGGCTCTGGGCTGCTGACTGCCGCTGCCGCTGCCACTGCTTAAGGGGAACTGGGGACGCCTGGCATGTCAACTGGGGGAACCGCTGACACCCCCCCATACCTACATACCCCCGTGACCCAAATTGAGCCAGGAGCGAG
This sequence comes from Podarcis erhardii, assembly GCF_964252035.2. NCBI lineage: Eukaryota > Metazoa > Chordata > Lepidosauria > Squamata > Lacertidae > Podarcis > Podarcis erhardii. The sequence continues at coordinate 44,386,568 of NC_138513.1, forward strand.
AGCACCCAGCCAACTGCCCAGCGGTGCTCCAGGGTCAGGAAAACCCCGAAGCTGATGCAGGGAGAAGGAGGAGAGGAGGAGGAGAAGGAGAAGGAAGAGAGAGAAAGAGGAAGGAGAGAAAAAGGGAGCCACTGAGAAGGAGGGGTAGGAGAGCACCAGGAGGGCAAGAACATGTGGCTGAGCCCAGGCCTGGCCCAGCCCGAGCCTACTCCATGGCGGCTAGCACTCCAAGAGAGCAGGCTGGGGCCCAGAGGAAGGCCGTGTGACAGAGGAGACCACAGAAGAGATTACTTCTCAAAATAATAATAATAACTTTTTTTCTCTTTTCAAAAAAAAAAAAAAAGTGTCCCCGGATTCTTTGAAAAAATTCTGGTAACCTTACCTTAATAGGCAAACTTCCTAGATTAATGGTCATCCAGGAACTAGGAATATAAAAAATAATGTTAAACTAGCAAGCAGAATAATATAGAGAAACTACATCAGACTGGCAAACTTCCTAAGCAGTCGCAAAGAATCTCTTCTGTTAGAAAGGATCCTTGCCACATCTGTTTTGTAAATAAGTGGATCAGAGTTCTGGATATTTAATCTTCCCTCTTGAACGGCAACAACCAGTTTCCCCACCTTTCTTTTAACAGTTTATCTGAAAGCGAAGATCTGCAGGAAAGCCAAGGCAAAGCAGCAGGTAAGGCAACACTTGGACTTTATTTGACAATAATGTGGTACAGGAAGGGTGCCTAAAGTAGGTCATTAGAAATCCTTCATGAAACATTGCCCCATTCATTTAATCATGATTCAGAGCAAACATTTGCTTAATCAGGCAAACACTGACTCTTTAGAAATACATGTAGAAAGAGCAGAGACCAAAGCCATGGGGCAAGTCTGAGTAAACAAAGACAGAGCATTACATCAATGACTTGCTAACTAGTTTTCTGTCCCATTTCTAACTGAGCTCACAATGTTTTCAAACTATTTCTTTCACATGCCATGTTCCTTTTTCTGCTGTTTTTGAGTTTTGGATCCTGCCGTACATTGTACCACTTTTAAACTGCAAATTGATATCCGCAGATACAATGAACTTCACGTCAGTGAAATAGTGTTCAGTAATTCAAGTTGCTAGTCACGTTGTGTTTTTCACAGTAACGTTGTCACTATATTCATATACTGAACTGTTTTATAGAGTTATTACTTCAAATCCAATGTATCACCCGAAGTGCTTAAGCAGCCAGATGTAGTCACACTCAGCTTCTGTAATTCTGTCCAAAAATCAACTTATTCAGCTTCAGGGATCCCAGCTGTAAAGCTGCATGGTCTGGAATACATTTACAATGCTCCACATGTTATCCAAGTGTGCAAGAAGTTTCAGGGCGTGTGGTCTGGAATTTGGTTTCGTAGAACCAAAATAACTGTTTCAACTAGGCTGGATCTAATCTGGAGGTTGCGAGGGCCAATGCAGCATGGGATCTTGGTGGACTGATGGCTGGTGCTATTTCCGAAAATATATCAGTCATCTGCACACTTAGTAGAATGTGTTTCAATGGCCAGACTTACTTTTATTAATACCTCATTCCCTTATATAATTGGCTGACCCTACCATTAGGCAGAGTAAATCAGCCACCTTGAGCAACCTGCTTTTAGGTGTCACGAAAGGCCAGCACTTTGTTATTTAAATTATTATGCTTTCATTTTCACTGCCATGGAGGGGAAGAGGTGTCTGTGGGATTTTCTGCCTCTGGCACCAAAATAATTTAGATAGCCATGGGCACTATTCACCTGACTTGGAGGGCTGGGCATCTTTTGTGCCTGTGCTTCCGGAAGCAAAATGCATTGGGATGGCCCTATCCCAAAGAATTCTGGGAAGTGTAGTGTGTTAAGAGTGCTAAGAATTGTTGCTGTGTGAGGGGGGAACTACAGTTCCCATGATTCTTTGGGGGAAGTCATGTGCTTTCAATGTGCTTTGAATGTACTTTAAATGTATGGACCCTCCCAAAAATATTGGATAAAAAAGTCTTCTTAGAATCATAGAATCATTGTATTGTATAGCTGGAAGAGACCCTGAGAATCATCCTAGACCAGTGATCTCCAGCTGTTTTTAGATTACAACTCCCATCATCCCAAGCTAACAGTGGTCAGGGATGATGGGCACTGTAGTCCCAAAACAGCTGGAGGGCCAAGTTTGGCCATCTCTGTCCTAGACCAACCTTCTACAATGCAGGAATCTCAACTAGATCACACATGACAGATGGCCATCCAATCTCTGCTTAAAAACCTCCAAGGAAGGAGAGTCCACGACCTCCAGAGGGAGACTGTTCCACTGTCAAACACCTTTTACTGTCTTCCTGATGTTTAGCTGCAATCTCCTTTCTTGTAATTTGACTCCATTGCTTCGAATCCTACCCTCTGGTGTAGGAGAAAACAAGCTTGCTCCATCTTCCATGTGATGGCCCTTAAGATAGCTGAAGCTGGCCATCATATCTCCTCTCAGTTCCCTCTTTTCCAGGTTGAACATACCCAACTCCCTCAACAGTTCATCATCAGGCTTGGTTGCCCTCCCCTGCATATGTTCCAGCTTGCCAATATCCATCTTAAATTGTGGTGCCCAGAACTGGACACAATACTCCAGGTGGGGTCTGACCAATGCAGAACAGTGTGGTACTATTACTTCCATTGACTTGGAAGAAGAAGAAGAAGAAGAAGAAGAAGAAGAAGAAGAAGAGGAGGAGGAGGAGGAGTTTGGATTTGATATCCCGCTTTATCACTACCCAAAGGAGTCTCAAATCAGCTAACCTTCTCCTTTCCCTTCCTCACAACAAACACTCTGTGAGGTGAGTGGGGCTGAGAGACTTCAGAGAAGTGTGACTAGCCCAAGGTCACCCAGCAGCTGCATGTGGAGGAGCGGAGACACGAACCCAGTTCACCAGATTACGAGTCCACCACTCTTAACCACTACACCACACTGGCTCTCTTGGACACTATACATTGGTTGATGCAGCCTAGAACAGCATTAGCTATTCTTCATATTACAATACTATTGTTACCCATTTTATTTGTGGCAATACATACTACCAACACACAAATATATTTACAGCCGAAAAAGACATTTCCCATATCTCAGTTTCTTTGTTTCTATGGATGAATAACTTTTGTCTTCCCTTTATCTCCTTTGTAAAAAATATATACCTGGTCATGCAGTGAAGTTCAAATCTTGATTTTAAAAATCCTGCCTGTTGGACAAGGAAAAAACAAATATCAATGAATTCTATTTCTTTGCAGCTCTTTCACCTCCCTCAGGAATGGCCCAAATGACCGTGCAAAATTACATGCGGTAGGTTCATGTATGGTGTTTGGGTGCATGTTGTGAGCCATTCATTTCTGCACTTTTCAAAATTCAGTGAAGGCAGTGCAATTAATTGTGTAGGGAAGCTTACGATGTCTGAACTGTAAGGTGGCAGGAAGAATATTTGTTAGCTTAATGATGACATCTACATTTTCCTAGTATTAAGCTAAATGTGATATGTATAATTAGGCAGAATTGTATGTGGGTGTAAATGCGAAATATTCACGCTAAAATATGGAGCAATCTTTCATGCTAACACAAGCAAGTAACAAGGAGGGGAAGAGGCTTCACTCTGATGCGTAGATGCTCTCCAACAGGAGGTGAGTAAAAACAGGGTTGAGGAGCACAGTCAGATGTTCCTACATGTAAGCAACCCAATGTGCAACAGTCACATGAGGGAGCAGTCGGACGAACCTGGCTGTACACATAGACAGCTGGCAGCCCTTTCTCTAATTCTAGTAGAAAAAGACAGTCACAGAAACTGAAAACTACACAAAACAAATGAAATACCGTGAAAATCCCTGAAACGAGAAGTAATTGACTAGAAATATTATCTTTTAGAATTAAACTAAATAACAAAAATCACAAAGTTTAAGGAAAAAAATAGAACAACCTAGAATTGAACAAAGCCTTAATGGGATGCCGGCTACAAACCTCATTTCACTGAACTATTCAGTTTCCTCAGAAGGAAACAGAGAAATCATAAACCTTAAATGATTTTAAACAAACTCGAGAACAGGGCTGAAACGCTCCCCTGAGTTTACAAAAAAAGTTTGAAAACCTCAAAAGCAGGTTTAAGACACAGCCCTATTTAAAGCAAGCCAAGCAGTAGTGATGAGGAGTTGACACAAATTCAAAAAAACACAAATTCAAAAAGCACAAATTCAAAAAAAGGAATACTAAGATAAGCTGTTTTAGATTTTAAACTAACTCAAGAACAGGGCTGAAATGCTCCTGTGGTCTAGATGTTACTGCTGATGTTGAAGACTGATCCTGTTAAGGCTTTCTCTAATTCTGGCTGGTGGTTTCTTTCCAGCTGGTCAAATCACAGCAGAACTGTATCCTGCACACAATTGCATGGGGGAAAACACCATCACAACTAGCCCATGTGAACTCAAAAACATATGCTCAGACATAAATGCTCCCTCTGCCGCACGCTCCCAAGCAAACAAATTCAACAACATACACAGTTAGCTTACTCCACCCCACCCATACACAGAACCTAGAGACACTCCTCTCATATGTTGCATTTCCCAAACATTGAGTCTATTCACTTGAAGGCAGCAGCGGCCAGTGTTTCTGATCTGGCTTCCCAGTGGCGCATGGCACTGGGGGTTAGTGAAAGGGACAAGGGCAACGTAACGGGGAGATCTGCCCAGGGGTGGGGTTTGATAAACTTTTGTAATATGGTATCAGGCTTCAGGGAATCTGATCCCTCCATCTCACAACAGGCTGCCAGTAATAGATAGACAAGAAGCTCTTACCATAATAATAATAATAATAATAATAATAATAATAATAATAATAATAATAATAAATTTTATTTATATCCCGCCCTCCCCAGCCGAAGCCGGGCTCAGGGCGGCTAACAACACTAAAACAGTACAACATTATAAAACATTATAAAAATGAATTAAAATCAAAATTGATGGCAACCATAACTAAAGTTTTGTAAAGATTGCCAAAGGAGGGAGTCAGGCTGCGCGCTGACTAAAGGCCAGGAGGAACAGCTCTGTCTTGCAGGCCCTGCGGAAAGATGTCAAGTCCTGCAGGGCCCTTGTCTCTTGTGACAGAGCGTTCCACCAGGTTGGAGCCGCAGCCGAAAAAGCCCTGGCTCTAGTTGAGGCCAGCCTAACCTCTCTGTGGCTTGGGACCCTCAAGGTGTTTTTATTTGAAGATCGTAAATTCCTCTGTGGGGCATACCAGGAGAGGCGGTCCCGTAGGTACGAAGGCCCTAGGCCGTATAGGGCTTTGAAGGTTAAAACCAGCACCTTAAACCTGATCCTGTACTCCACTGGGAGCCAGTGCAGCTGGTATAGCACCGGGTGAATGTGATCTCTAAGCGAAGACCCCGTAAGGAGTCTCGCTGCGGCATTTTGCACCCGCTGGAGTTTCTGGGTCAGTCTCAAGGGCAGCTCCACGTAGAGCGAGTTACAATAATCCAGTCTGGAGGTGACCGTCACGTGGATCACAGTGGCCAGATCAGGGCGGGAGAAGTAAGGGACCAACTGCTTAATGTGGCGAAAATGGAAAAATGTCGCCTTAGCTGTTGCTGTAACTTGCGCCTCCATGGAAAGGGAGGCATCAAGGATTATACCCAAACTCTTAATGGAAGGCAATGACACTAATTGGGGGGGGGAGGTCTGGAATGCTTTCTAACGATAATGTGTCCTCCTCCCTCCTCTTCTCCTGTTATCTCCCAGCTTTGCCCCTCTTCTGTCTCAGAACCATGACCTTCTGCAAACCACTGTTCTAAATCTATACTCTCTTCCTCTTCTGTGGGAGGTGCAGGGGGAGGGGTCTCCACCATTCCTCCTCAGTCCAGTCCCTGACATATGGGGCCCAAGGCAAGCCCAAAATTTGGCACCCCCAAATAGATCTTCACAACTATGGACCTTCTCCATTAGGTGACCCCTCGGCTCAGCACCCTGTGTGAGGGAACGACCTGCATTGCCATATGGGACAGCTCAGTAGGTACAGCATGAGGCTCTTAATCTTAATCAACGTGGGTTCAAGCCCCACATTGGGCAAAAAGATTCCTGTATTGTAGGGGGTGGAGCTAGATGACACTTGTAGTCCCTTCAAATCAGAACCAGTGAAGGTTGTGAAGGTCCTGTGTGAGTGTCTGGAGGTGGTTGGAGGATGGATGGCAGCTAACAGATTGAGGTTGAATCCTGACAAGACAGAAGTACTGTTTTAGGGGGACAGGAGGTGGGCAGGTGTGGAGTATTCCCTGGTCCTGAATGGGGTAACTGTGCCCCTGAAGGACCAGGTGCGCAGTGACTACTTTGGACTCACAGCTGTCCATGGAGGCGCAGTTCAATACTATGTCCAGGGCAGCTGTTTACTAGCTCCATCTGGTACACAGGCTGAGGCCCTATCTGCCCACAGCCTGTCTCACCAGAGTGGTCTAGTTATCTCCCACTTGGACTACTGCAATGTGCTCTGCGTGGGGCTACCTTTGAAGGTGACCCGGAAACTACAACTAATCCAGAATGCAGCAGCTAGACTGGGAGTGGCCGCCGAGACCATATAACACTGGTCTTGAAAGACCTACATTAGCTCCCAGTACATTTCCAAGCACAATTCAAAGTGCTGGTGCTGACCTTTAAAGCCCTAAATGGCCTCAGTCCCATATACCTGAAGGAGTGTCTCCATCACCATCGTTCTACCCGGACACTGAGGTCCAGCTCCGAGGGCCTTCTGGCGGTTCCCTCGCTGCGAGAAGCCATGTTACAGGGAACCAGGCAGAGGGCCTTCTCAGTAGTGGCGCCCTCCCTGTGGAACACCCTCCCACCAGATGTCAAAGAGAACAACAACTACCAGACTTTTAGAAGACATCTGAAGGCAGCCCTGTTTAGGGAAACTTTTAATGTTTAACAGACTATTGTATTTTAATATTTTGTTGGAAGCCTCCCAGAGTGGTGGCTTCCAACAAAACCCAGCCAGATGGGTGGGGTATAAATAAATTAGTAGTAGTAGTAGTATACTGTACCATTCTCTAATTCTATGAAATCCGGCAGTGCTCTGCCCACTGTGCCAAGCTCCCAGCTACCTTGTCCCCTCCCCTCGGTAACTGACAGTGACATGTGCCATTGGGAAAGCAGGTCAGCAACACACACGGTCTGTGCCACCTGCTACTGCTTCCAGGGACTTCTCTGTGGCAGCCCCCAAATTGTGGAACTCCTTTACAGCAGTGCGCCTGGCCCCATCATTATTCAGCTTCTTCCAAATGCTGAAGACAAACCTGTTTTCCCTTTGACAGTTAAGGTATTTTTGTGGGACCAACCTGTGCCTCTTTGTTTAACCTATACTAGTTTTGCTTGGGTTTTTTCTTCTTTTTATAATGGTGCAAACCATTTTACCTGTTTTGAATTGTATGGCTGTATGGTAAAGGGCTGCTTTAAAAGATTCTATAAACGGACAAAACAAAACAAAGCAGGTAGCCAAGTTCTTATTAATTCCTTTATCTTTTTTATGAATTACCTTTTCCTTATGTTTCCAGGTGATCTAGAAAAACGGACCTCTGGGATAGAGGGCATTTGAGGCGGGGGTTGAGGAGAGTGCAGCTCACACTTTCGTAATCCATTGCAGACAGCAAACTAGTTAACAAGTCGCAGCTAGAAATCTTGACAAAATAAAGATGGGAGGGTGTTCCTTCTGGTATTGCTCATTGCATGTTACAGAGATAGAGCTTTATTAAAAGCAGTTATATCTTTCTAGAAAGTAGGTGGTTAGAGAACGTGTGCTCCCCAAAGACTTCCAAAGCTACGCCATCTGTCAAAAGCGAAGAAGCTCTGCCACCTTTATAATTAGCATTTACCGGTACCTAACACCTACATTCTAACACCTCCTGTAACATACTGTTCCTGAGAACAAATGTGTTTTGCCACAGTATCATACATGCTCTTCTCCTGAAGAGCTCCAGCAAAGTAACATTTTGAACTAAAAGAAAGATGCAAATGTTTACTCCAGAAAGAAATTATAATGACATCCCAGAGGACCTTGAGTGTAAACAAATTTCATTGTTGCTTTCTCCCACTACTATAGATCCCTGCATCAGTTTTCAGAAATGCCGGTCCTTTCACGATGGAATAGTGCTGGCTCATCGCATTCTCTTCCCAGTGCCCCCAAAAGGTCAGCGTGAACCAGATTTCAATGTTTACGGCTTTCACGGTGCAAGGCACACGCCTCAAATTTGGCTATGCGGGGCGGGAAGTTTTTTCTGCTGCTTTGTTTTTCTGCGGAAAATTTTCTGTTTCACAAGTTCATTCATAGCAACGAACGGCTGCCAATTGCAAATAAATATTGGGCATACTTGGCAGTTTTGAAGTGTTTGGCTTTGTTTACTCAATCCGAGTAAAATAAACATGCTAAATTACATCACTCTCAAGGGCAGCAGAAAATGTTCTGATGCAAACTGGAAAAAAATCTGATGCAAGTTGCCCTCCTTTCCAACTCAGAATTTCCCAGAAAGACCACATTGGTGCTCAAAGAAAATATTTGTTTGTTTGTTTGTTTGTTTGTTTATTAATTTCACATAATTTACATGCCGCTTGATTGTAAAAACAAGGTAAAAGGTAAAGGGAACCCTGAACATTAGGTCCAGTTGTGGCCAACTCTGGGGTTGTGGCGCTCATCTCGCTTTATTGGCCGAGGGAGCTGGCGTACAGCTTCCGGGTCATGTGGCCAGCATGACTAAGCCGCTTCTGGCGAACCAGAGCAGTGCACAGAAACGCCGTTTACCTTCCCGCTGGAGCGGTACCTATTTATCTACTTGCACTTTGATGTGCTTTTGAACTGCTAGGTTGGCAGGAGCAGGGACCGAGCAACGGGAGCTCACCCCATCGCGGGGATTTGAACCGCCAACCTTCTGAACAGCAAGTCCTAGGCTCTGTGGTTTAGCCCACAGACCCACCCAGACCCACCCAAAAACGGAAAGTGGTTGGACCTAAATAGATATGCATGTTTTGTAGATGATGCAGAAACCACCCACATGGCCCATTCCAGATGTGTGCGCATGTGTGCAATTCAATTGCTTCATCTTCCAGCATCAGTGTGGTCTGCCATGGTAACTGACAGTGGTCAAAGCTAGTGAGGATGTGTGACTGAGCTTTTTCCTTTTCAGTGGCTTCACAGCACATGCCAGATTCTCATGGCTCAGTTGCCCCCAAATTCCTCTGAGCTTCAGACCCTGGTTTAGTTATGATTCGCAATGTTCAGAATGTTCTCTGGTTCTCTCCAGGAACAAATTTCCGAAACTTGTAATGCTCACCTTAAACAGGTAAAAAAGGTAATGGTAAAGGATTCCTGGACGGTTAAGTCCAGTCAAAGCTGACTCTGGGGTTGTGGCACTCATCTTGCTTTCAGGCCGAGGGAGCTGGCGTTTGTCCTCAGACAGCTTTCCGGGTCATGTGGCCAGCATGACTAAACCCATTCTGGCGTAGCAGAACACCATGAAGGAAACCAGAGCACATGGAAACACCATTTACCTTCCCACCGCAGCGGTACCTATTTATCTACTTGCACTGGTGTGCTTTCAAACTGCTAGGTTGGCAGGAGCTCGGACCGAGCAACCGGAGCTCACCCCCTTGCAGGGAATCGAACCACTGACCTTCTGATCATCAAGCCCAAGAGGCTCCGTGGTTTAGACCACAGCGCCACCCATGTCCCTCGACTTAAATACAAAGGGAGCGGACCAACACAGACCCGAAAGTTCTCCTGGATAGATTCCAATTTGAGCTAGAGAAGAATTAAAGTCCTCTTTCCCCGCCATCCAGCTCCAAACCCTACCCTCGTCTGAGCCACTTTCCTTTCCTCCTGCTTCAGCAGAATGGAGAAAGGGGTGGTTTTCTCTCCTCCACTCCAGTTGGCACTTAGCACCCTGCTGAGGCTACATTCAAGATTCCAGAAAGTGTCATTTCCCCAAGTATTACATCTGCACTGAAACTATATATCCCAGCAGTCCTGATGCCTGCTCACAGCTGTAGTAGCATGCCGGGTGCCAGAGAAGGGCGTGACAGTGACAGAGACCTCCCTCCCTTTCTCTGTTCTACTGCTGTTGTTGCAGTAGACGGAAGTCCAGCGCTGAGGGCCTTCCAGCAATTCCCTCTCTGCGAGAAGTGAGGTTACAGGGAACCAGGCAGAGGGCCTTCTCGGTAGTGGCACCTGCCCTGTGGAACGCCCTCCCAGCAGATGTCAAGGCAATAAACAACTATTTTACTTTTAAAAGACAACTGAAGGTGGCCATGTTTAGGGACGTTTTTAATATCTGACGCTGTATTGTTTTTAATATTCGGTTGGAAGCTGCCCAGAGTGGCTGGGGAAACCCAGCCAGATGGGTGGGGTATAAATTATTATTATTATTATTATTATTATTAGCCAGTAAGCAAGTCAGGAGAAGGGATGGGATTAGACAGAAGGGAGGCAAGTAGATGGGGGAGAGGAAAGGATCTGAACTCTCACCAGGCAACGTTGAGAGAGATATCCCAATCACATAACCAGGGATGCAACAGGGCCTGATGTGGTTTGACCAATTCCAACTGAAGATGAGGTTGAGTTCATCAGCAATCCAGAAAATTGGATTGAGTTGCATGAAAGAGAATGAGCCAAAGGGCCCTCTGGATGCCTTCCCTCTTAATAGGAGAAGTCTCTCCCACTCTGAAATCATTTGGGATCTTCTCTCTGTTCACTTCCATTAGGGTGTATTGTGTTAAGATTTCCATCCCACCTTAAGGAACAGATGTGTGTCACATGTCTGTTTACATTCCAGCACAGCTTGCTGGGAACTTCTGTTGTATATAGCTTTTGCTTTTCCCGTTCTCTCTGAGATGACATGAGAGAGACGACATGTTTCTTTGTCCTGATTTATGAGTAATAAATCTGTAGTTGTAGTATGCTTCTACAAGCCTCACACCTATTCTGTGTGCGCAGTTCTCTCGCTGATAGCGTGCCCTGGCTTTGAAGCCCGGTTCGCTGATTTACGTCGGAGCATGGGCCGATGGAAGGAGACGGCACAGCTGGAGTTTGCCAGCTGGCCTCCCAGCCCTCTGCATGTTGGCCCATGTGTTAGTTTTCTCTGTGTGGTTAGAAGCCGAATTCTGTGGAGGGTTTGGCTCAGGCACTGGCCATGAGGCAAGTCTTCCTGGAGTTGTAGTTCCAGTGTCCTTGAGTGACCAATATTAAACTGAAGGAGCTGCGCACCGACCATTTTCTACATTACACCCACTGATTGACTGTGTCTCCAGTTTGATTAATTTCAGGGATGAAAACTTAATACATAATGAAACTCCAAAACATTCCTAGGAATCTTCATGGCATGAAAGAGAGTTGTACTTAAGTGAGCGCTGGATGGGTGACAAGCAAAATTATTGCCAGAAACTCTTGACATGAGTAATGATTATTGAAATGGACATGTGCATTGTTACCTGGCTTGAGTCATTGGGATGAGGTGAGCTATAAGCCCAAACAAACAAACAAACAAACAAATGTAAACAAAGCATAGTTTATTTATCTGGGAACAAATTAAAAGTTTACAATGTCAATTTAGATTTGTTGGGTGGTAGCTTCTCATATGCAATTTTGTACTTGTCTAGCTCAGAGATAGACGTAGGTGGCGCTGTGGGTTAAACCACAAAGCCTAGGACTTGCCGATCAGAAGGTCGGCTGTTCGAATCCCTGCAACGGGGTGAGCTCCCATTGTTTGGTCCCTGCTCCTGCCAACCTAGCAGTTCAAAAGCACATCAAAGTGCAAGTAGATAAATAGGTACCGCTCCGGTGGGAAAGTAAACGGTGTTTCTGTGCACTGCTCTGGTTTTTACAGAAGCAGCTTAGTCATGCTGGCCACATGACCCAGAAAAACTGTCTGCGGACAAACACTGGCTCCCTCGGCCTATAGAGTGAGATGAGAGTGTAACCCCAGAGTCATCCATGACTGGACCTAATGGTCAGGGGTACCTTTACCTTTACCTTTACCTTTACCTTTACCTAGTTCAGAGATAGCCAATGTCATTACATCCAGATTTTGTTGGGCTCCAACTCCCATCAGGCCAAACCAGCATGGCCAGTGGTCAGAGATGGTGGTACATGTAGTACAGCAACATCTAAAGAGTACCACATTGATCACTGCTCATCTAGCTCCACAATACAGACATGAGCTAGGAAGAGGAAGAAGGAAGAGTGATATCCAGTTAAATCGTGCTCAGAGTAGGTCCATTGAAATCAGCAGAGTTACATGCATTGATTTGACTGAGTATGATTTATTCTGGATATATTTTAGCTTAGTGAAATGAAATAACATATCAAGCCAGCAGCATAATTTATGTGGTTGTTTTCTCTATAGTGTCACTGAATGGTTAGATTTCTCGGAAAAGGATCCAGTTGAGATTCTGCTGGATTTGGGGTTTGGTACAGATGAGCCGGATATCTGCACTAAAATCCCTTCCCGGTTCATCAGTTGTGCTTCCATAGCTAAAGGAATCAACATCCGTGTCTTCATTGAAGCTCAAAGAAAACGAATGGATATAGAAAGCCCCAATTTATGTGGTAAGTAAATGAAAATAATAGAATAATAGAAGGTTTTGCTGAGGGGGGAAAGATCAGGAGGATAAATCTTATTATAACCATCAAACACTTTGAGAGGTTAGTCCAGTGGGCTATTCATTGAAATCAATTGAGGTATCTGCACTTAATAAATATGGCAAGGTATTTTTGGACAGCAGCCAGCTTTGAGTGTCTGAAAGGGTTGTCATTATGGCTGCCTCTGATTCAGAATTGCTTTCTATGTAAGCCCATTCAATCAGACTATAGCTGAAAATAATACTCTGCTTCAATAATGAAAGGAGAATCTGACCCACTATATCTATACTGTATAGTATACTGAATTTGTACTGAATCCTGTGAGGCTTCGAACAATCATTGGCTGAGCTAGGATGATGTCAAAAAATGTTCAGTCAGAGAAAGAAGCTGTTAGAATGTTCGAAATCTAGTTTCTGTAAGAGAAGAAGAAGTTGTCAGTATGGCTTGCACTAATATGAAGTTCAGTTTCTCGGGCTATTTAGTTTAGGGCCAAGTTGAAATGCAAGAATACAATGTAATGCTGGAATTCAGAAGAATAGAAGATGGAGAATTCACTGCTTATCCTCCTTAAGAGGTCAATTACAATAGATTAAGAAACACAACAGGTCAACAAATGTTACTTTAGCCATGTGGAAAATTTGCTTTTCTGTTACTAGCAAAATTGTATAGTAGCTGCTGCTTAAATGGCACAACCACTCAGACAAGGACTGATTGTGTGGGCCTTGACCAAAACCTGAAGTGGTTGGGCCATTTATATGTTATCCCTTTCTACATAGGAGCAGCTCTCAGAAGACCAACTCTTTGGTAGCTTCTAAAAAGGCTCTTTAATATGAGGTGCTTTGTTAGCTTTTAGTTTGTAGAATGTGTGTGGGAGGTAGGGATGGGGAGAAATTTGATTCAGTTCACACTTAAAGGCAGGTCTATCAAATGCATACTTTTGGAAATAAATGAGAACCAAAGCACAGCCAATCTTCAAAATTCACACTTGTTCAAATTTTGAGATACAGTTCTCCAACCAAGCAATGCTTACCAATAAATAAATAAATCATCTGTTAGGGAAAGGCATGCATTAAAATTAATATACAAAAATGCATTATATCAGGGAAAGTTGATTGAAAAGTGTATACCGTAGTCAAAGCTGCATACAAACATGTGCTTATTCAGAGAAATATTCACTAAATGTTGATGAATTTTCATGAGGATTATGTGTGCGTGCAAAAAACCCACAAATTGCTGCAGAAATGTGGACAACTGAATTTAAAATGGGGGGGAAATGAGAAACTGAAAGAATTGAAATCAGCAGATCCTTCCATCTTTGGGGAAGGTAAAAAAATCATCCCTAGGTGGTGATAATATGACTTTGCCCATTTCTGATTTTCAAAGATCAAAGAGCCCCTTTTTCTTTTATTCTAAGCATCCTAAAATTGACACACAGGTTTAATGTAAATGTGATAAGTGTTAAAGAAAATCTGGAGTGTGTGCTTCAGGGTTTTATTGCTGAGTGAAGCATGGTTAATGAAAAGTCCAAGTCTCTGATTCACCTCTGCAAATACCCAGATTACACTCAATTAATAGTTCCCTCCGAGAGATCTTTATCATGGCAAAGGTTCTCTCCTGAGGCCATTTTCCTCACTGCAATCCAAAAATGGTTGGACCATGGGAGTCCTTTTAACAACAGCATGTTTCCCTCTTTCAGGGTTGCTGATGCATGTGTTCTAAGGTTACACATGATTAGGAAGGAATGAATCTTCCAATTCTGGTTTCTTACAGTTTCTTACAGTTGTTCATTTTTCCATTTTTAAGTTCAGTTCACTCCATTTCTACATCAGTCTACATTTTTAAGAACAAAAAAATCATATGCATTTTATTCACAGTTTTCCTAAAATGTGCAATTTCATAAGCCATTTATCCCAATCGAATGTATTCATTAATATATAACACATCATCATTAATTTATTTATTTCGTATGCATTTTGGGACCAATTTTCCCCAAACGCACATAGTTTTTGTACACATTTTTGGGGTTGAGAACTGCACCACAAAATTCAAAGAAGGGCAAATTTCAAAGGAATTTCAGTTCTGATTCATAAAATAGAGCTGCCAAACATTTATTTTACATATAATAGACATATAACTATGTACAACATGTGTGACAGCCACAAAGCTCTGCGGCAGCAACCACACTGCAGTGTTAACAATACGATCTGAGTTTAGAGATTGAGCGTTGTCTGTCTGCAGCTTGTTGTATGAAGCCTGGAAGCTTTCTAGGTTTGGTCTGCAACTAAACAAACAAATGTATAAGTTTTGTTTTCATCTGTCTCAAACGTCAGGACGTTTTCGGCAACTGGAAGTCCTGGATCATGTGACTAGTGCCTTTTCTTCTTTGCTGAATGACATCAACACCCTGCATCATAAGTCAGAAGAGAGAACTGGAGAGGAGAACTGTGCAGTGGGCTCTCCGAAGCAGAAACTTGTGGTCACACAGGCAAAGAGGAGGAGAATAGGTCAGCTCCTGAGAAAAGTGTCCAGGCAGACAACATTGCATGGCCCTCAAGTGTACCGAAATGCTGGCACATGCCAGGCCAAAGAAGACAATTCTTCTGTTGATGTGGACCTGCACATGGCAATGCGGACTGGCTTGTCTGAAAACCCTGCCTTGGTCCCTCTGAAAGAAGAACCGTTTCCAAGTGAGAAGGAGGCAAAGACTCCGCAATCCATAGCAAGTAAACCTTGGGTGTTGCCTCACCTTCCAGTGAAACTGCCTCATCTTCCTTCCACCTCTGAGATGCTCATTAAAGACAGACCACGCAAAGAACCCAATATCCTTTTGACCCATGCGCTCAGGAGAGTGTCTAGCTTAAACTGCAAGCCTTCAGATTCCTTTGAAATGGAGGAGGTAAGACAGATTGTTGTGTGTTGTGCATAGATAGGTATGGAGGCACAGAGGAAAGTTGGTTTTGGTGTACATCTTAGGTTAAAATAGTTCTACGCCACTTTCCAGTCAATGCTTGCCCAAAGTGGCTTATAGCAGTAAAAAAAATAAAGTAAACCATAAAATAGATCATTGTTACAAAATTTATGGGTTAAACCACAGAGCCTAGGACTTGCTGATCAGAAGGTCGGCGGCTCAGTCCCTGCTCCTGCCAACCTAGCAGTTTGAAAGCACGTCAAAGTGCAAGTAGATAAATAGGAACTGCTCTGGCGGGAAGGTAAATGGCGTTTCCGTGCGCTGGTCTGGTTCGCCAGAAGCGGCTTAGTCATGCTGGCCACATGACCTGGAAGCTGTACGCCAGCTCCCTTGGCCAATAAAGCGAGATGAGCACCGCAACCCCAGAGTCAGCCACGACTGGACCTAATGGTCAGGGGTCCCTTTACCTTTACCTTTATATAAAAGAATAAAACTCATCCAATGAATTAGAAATCCATAGGCCTTGAAACATAACTCTTGACCCAGTCCATCCAGTGTCAATTTCATTTTACCAGTCTTCAGTTCATCACATTTCTGTATCAATTTGTGATTTTGTCAGGAAGTCCTGAAACAATCCTCCTTTTTGTATGTAATTTCTCCTAATATGATGAATACTTATGCTGTTTTCACCAATATATGCACACTTAGGCACATTCCTCACCCCCCAACACAGTGGTACCTCAGGTTACATACGCTTCAGGTTACATACACTTCAGGTTACAGACTCTGCTAACCCAGAAATAGTGCTTCAGGTTAAGAACTTTGCTTCAGGATGAGAACAGAAATCATGCTCCGGCAGTGCAGCGGCAGCAGGAGGCCCCATTAGCTAAAATGGTGCTTCAGGTTAAGAACAGTTTCAGGTTAATAACGGACCTCCGGAACGAATTAAGTACTTAACCCGAGGTACCACTGTATACCAATTTTTGTACACAATTTTTTTGTTTGTTGAAGTGTGTACATTTCAAATAATAGGTGAGTTTTGGTTCACCACATTGTTTTGGGAAGGGCAAGTCAGGAAGAAAGAAAACCATATTTCTCCATTCTGTAGTGGAGAGTGGTGACTGGAAGATTGGAAGTCGGTTACAAGTCTTGCCAGCTTGTTCACCAAGCAGAAGTTTAGAAATAGCATGCCATTTGGGGATTGATGTGATACTAGCAACATCCTTGTTTTTAGATGCTAGCCTGTGAGCATTATAGTATGACATAATCACTGAACGATTATTTCCTATCATTAGCTATCCATGCTAATTTTGGGTCGTTATGGGTTCGGGTGTTTATGAGATATGTCTTTATGACTTAAAGTGTGAAGAGGGCAATATTTTCAAGCAGTTTGAGAAGAAGACACCCTCCCCCAAAAAACCTCAATATACCATCCCAATACTTCATTCACTTTATTGTGCTCAATTCTAAAGGTGCTTGCAGAAATATTTAAGATTCTTCATCAGAAGGTTGGCGGTTTGAATCCCCGCGACGGGGTGAGCTCCCGTTGCTCGGTCCCTGCTCCTGCCAACCTAGCTGTTCAAAAGCACTTCAAAGTGCAAGTAGATAAATAGGTACTGCTCTGGTGGGAAGGTAAACGGTGTTTCCGTGCGCTGCTCTGGTTCACCAGAAGCTGGCCACATGACCCGGAAGCTGTACACCGGCTCCCTTGGCCAATAAGGCGAGATGAGCACCACAACCCCAGAGTCGTCTGCAACGGGACCTAATGGTCAGGGGTCCCTTTACCTTTACCTTGAGACTGTACCAAGAAAAGTGCCCCCAGTTGTTATACAAGCCCTTGGTTCTCTGGCCAATGACTGGGGTCATGCTGATTTCCCTCCTCCTCTCTGTAGCCAGCTCCTGCAGAGCTACAAGATATGGAATACAAGTGTGAATAAAGACTTGGATGCAGCAGACTGAGAAAGGACATCTCTGCATCAAACTAAGTCGTCTGCCTCCCTGTCACTTGCCTGTGGGACATGAAGGTGACAGAGATGACCAGGGCATAATTTGATATGGAGATGTTTCAACAGAAAATGAGAGGGGCCCCTCAACTGTAGCAATTGCCTTCTCTGCAGTGCATTGTTCATAGTCTCCACTCTGGGTAATGTCCTGGGGCAGAATGAAAGCCATAAAGTCCTGACCATTCATATTCACAATATGAACCATGATTAATTTTTCTCAGCCCTCATTGGGCTGTTTGGGGGAAGGAGGGGGTTGCCCTTAGGGTTTTTTTTAATGCACTTGTGCTCATCCCTCCTTCTTGTTTCTCAGTGTTTTGCATTCTGGCAGCACAAATGGAGGCCAATCCATTTGGGTGAATAAGGCCCTGCCCCATGCCCCTCAAACTACCCTCAGCCAGTCACCACCTGCATTCTTACCTACAACTAGTCCAGAGAGTGGCCCTGGCTGTAAGCTTCCTCCTCCTTATTCCCAGTTTTGTAAATGTAGAACTCAACAGAGAAGAGGATGGGGGCAAATCTAGAATTAGTTGGCTCCACATATCCTTGGCTCTGGCATCCAACAGCTGCAGGTCTCCCACCTTGCCCGTCTCAATGGGCACCAGCCTACCATTGGCACTCAACACTTGATTTTTCTATTTGAGAGAGATTTCCACTAGACAAAAATGTGCTTTGACCTGGCAATAGTATCACGTGGAACAGATCTGTGTTATAAACTCGTAACTTACAGCCCCAAACCCAAGTTCTATTCTCAAAGACACATCAACAACAGAAGAACATTCAGCGTTGCTTTGTTCAGTGTTGTTTTAGTTTGAAATCCTAATGTCAAAGTGAAGAAATATACTTTTAATAGTGAACAAAAACGAGCTGCTTTAAGGAGTGTTTTCCCCCTCTCCTGTCGCAGATCCAGAGCTTTGAGGATGAATCTTCCTGGGGAAATCCTCTTGAAAGCACTTCAGGTGGGTATTAGCAACCATAATTGCTCTATAACTTTTTGCAAATTTGCCGTATGTGAGAGCCTTGGAAATGGAAATGCCAGAGATATGGACTGAGTGGTCAACCAAAAACATTCCCTCACAACCTGATGTCTTTATTCAACATATAAACCCTCTCTGTTTTGAAGGAGAGTTTCATATGGATGGATGGATGGGATTCTAGTAAGAGACAAGTTGTAAATGGGTAGGAGAGTGTAATGGAAGTAAACAAAAGAGATTGCAGGAAGTATCTTCATTTCAGTAGACTTTGATTGTTGGCGTTCCTAAGATGTGTTTCCTGAGTAATTCTTACTTGCTAGAAGGTAGGAAGTAGAGCCTGAGATTTCATGGTTGAGTTACACCAGAGATATGTGGCTTGCTGTTTGCACCATTAGCCAGTCCACTCTGCTACTAGCTCTGCATTGTTTTTTGTTCTATATAAGCAATGTCAACCGTTTAGATCTGCTCTTAGTTGCGTGCTGTGCAAGGTTTCAACTGCATCCAAAGTCTCACGAAAATCTATGCATGAATTGTGGTAGAACTGGGACCTACATTAGGTACCTTGTGGAGATGTCAAATGCAAATGCCTAGACAGCCTTCAGTTAGCATCATAAAATACCACCAGCTAATAATGTATGGAGTGGGACGTGGGTGGCACTGTGGTCTAAACCACAGAGCCTAGGACTTGCTGATCAGAAGGTAGGCGGTTCAAATCTCCACGACGGGGTGAGCTCCTGTTGCTCGGTCCCTGCTCCTGCCAACCTAGCAGTTCGAAAGCACATCAAAGTGCAAGTACATAAATAGTACTGCTCCGGCGGGAAGGTAAACGGCGTTTCTGTGCACTGCTCTGGTTCGCCAGAAGTGGCTTAGTCATGCTGGCCACATGACCCGGAAGCTGTATGCCGGCTCCCTCAGCCAATAAAGTGATATGAGCACCACAACCCCGGAGTCGGTCACGACTGGACCTAATGGTCAGGGGTCCCTTTACCTTTACCCTTTAAGGTGCTACTGGAAGGAATTTTTTTTTTATTTTGTTTCCATCATTAAAAAAAAAAAGTCTTATTTCAAAACAGAGCTTTGAAATTAGATTTTTTTTTGTCCCGAGACTTCAGGTATGGGATGAGTTAATTATTCCAAACTCCCCCTGCTCTAATTCATGTACTTTAAATCTGGCCATATTTATAAGAGTTGGTTAGGGGTACAGACTATGCTGTATGGCAGATCTAAATGAGCATGAAAGAGGAAGATTACAGACCGAGTATTTTGGTTACGTAGACATGATGAAAATACTTTCCAATGTACCTGGGTCCCTTAGCTCTAGGACCAGGCCTCCGTCCTCATCAGTTGTTCAAAATCCCCCTCCCCAAACCCCTCATGCAGTGAAATACCATTTCTTGGCTGCTGTGAGCTGTTTCTCTTAGCTGTTCCCTTTGCCAAGAATCTTGATGCTCCTTTCGTCTTTCCTTCCCCTTGAGCCGATGGCAGAGACTTAATTCTAAAAGACACTCAAACCCCAAGCATCTCTAGATAACTTCCAAGGAATACCGGAGTGTTTTCGAGCAATTTGTGTGTGTGTGTGTGTGTGTGTGTGTGTTCTACACAAAATATTACGATTTTTATTAGGCAATTTTATCATTGTTATAAATAAGTAATTGTACTGGGGAGAAGGGATAATCCTTATTTAATTAAATTCATCTATACTCCCAGGTTGGCAGCAACCAGACATATGTGAGACTAATACCCACAGCCTGCCTTGTATACATGCGCAATTAAAAATTCACTCTACAGTAGCACTGGCAGTTTAGTGTTGCTTTTGGCATTTACAAATTCTTTTATTTTGTGACTTTTCCCCCACCATACACATATGCTGGAGCAGATGTTGCTTATTTGTTGTTTATTCAAATCTGTAAGCTCTGGCAGCAAACGCCATTGTTCTGTAATGAAGCTTTGCTCACTGTCCTGTATTAGGGAGGCCCAGCAAATGTCTGACAGGCACTTAGCTCCCAGCAGGAGGATGTACGCATTTTACCAGCAATTTATACATCCATTTGAGGGTCCTGGCTGCGGGGCAGTGCAAAGGAATGGAAAGGCATAGAGCATAGGGAAAATCAGGGCAGCCTGGTCGTAGGGGCCTTGTCTTTTATTTTCACCCGAACTTACGTGGTGTGCAGATTCGCGGTTCAGCACCTGGGAACAGAGTTGTTATTGCACACCAGTGCTTTCCCCTTTTCAGCTGGCTTTTGGGGAGGACGTGAAGGTGACTAAGATAGCATGTGGCTGAAAATTCAGCAGCAGCAGCAGCAACCCTTAATTGTCACAGGTATGGCATTTGTGCGTGTTGGTGTCCATCAACACCAACACCAGTGTGGTGTAGTGGTTAAGAGCGGTAGACTCGTAATCTGGTGAACCGGGTTCGCGTCTCCGCTCCTCCACCTGCAGCTGCTGGGTGACCTTGGGCCAGTCACACTTCTCTGAAGTCTCTCGGCCCCACTCACCTCACAGAGTGTTTGTTGTGGGGGAGGAAGGGAAAGGAGAATGTTAGCCGCTTTGAGACTCCTTCGGGTAGTGATAAAGCGGGATATCAAATCCAAACTCTTCTTCTTTGGGCTTGTCCCCCTGCCTCTTCTCCCCTCCACCCCAGGCAGCTTTTTCCAAGGGGCCCCTGACCAAAGAAGGAACGGCTGATCCCCAAACCGGCTCTGCTAATGCAAGAACATCCGTTGGCTGAAAAGCCCCCTTTGCAGCCCAAGAGGCAATCAATCAGAGAAAGTAACCACCTCCATCTGGCACACGGTAGCCTGGATACTCACTTCCGCAGCCTTTTGCGATTCATCTTGTCCCAACAAGTGGTGCCAGGGACCAAACCGCACTCGAGTCTTTCCAGCAGCTGGGTACGTTTACCTCCCCAGCCTGCTGAGCTGACATATTAGCTCCCCTGACTTATTGAGTGGCAATGCTTTTAATTATCACACCTTCCCTTCCTCCTCCTCCTCCTCCTCCTCCTTGCAATCTCTTTCACATACAGTTTGGCACCATGGGAATATCTGCAGAAGGCAATCGGCATTTTTCTTAATTGACTGTGTTCCAATAGTGTGAATCCTGTTTATTATCCTCCCGTAAAGTACATATGGGAACGATTGCTTGATGGCGAGAAAGAGTGCCACAATCATTTCCCTGTTTCTGATGGCGGCGGGCAAGTTGTGTTGGTTTTCACAGATGGTAGTTGCTTGCCAAAAGCTAAAGATGGGCAAAAGGTATTATGTGTGCACTTATTATTTAAAATCTCTCTTCCCCTCCCCCCAGTCACATTTCTTCAAATCACATCTCTTAAATTTCCTATGAAGTCCTATGGTTTGCATAGTTTATCTGAAAATATCTGCATGTTGACGAATAATGGGCAGGAATAAATAGAATGATGTTTAATGCATGGTCCTTACCATTTGATAGGATTGGCTATTGGTTTTTCTTTTTAAAAATCTGGTATAAGAGAGAGCACCACAACAGTTCATAGTTCCCTGTCTTTCTTTCTTTCCCAGCTGTTACGTCTTGTCCACTTACACCCTTGCCTAATATTTTTGAGCTGTAACATAACCTCATAGAATTATGGGATATAACTGCATTGGCAGATGCAATTGCAATAGGCTGGCGCTAAACATCTGAGAGGCTGAGTATCCCAGGTCACCATCAAACATCTGGAAATAGCAGAGGAATGCCAATTTCCAGTGATTTCCTCATAAGCCTGCCTCCCACCTAGAGCCAGGGTACCAGATGTTTATTGCCACATCTCTGGGAAGGCTGACGTGGAAGAAGGAGAATGCTCCAGCTGGGTAGAAGCAATGAGTGAGAAAAGGGATAAGCGTAGCCCTTCAGCCTGCAGCTTCTCCTCAAGAAATTGGCCCATGTCCTCCTTTCCACCAAGAACCTCAAGATAGTGGTCATGGTTCTCCTCCCCATTTTGTTCTAGCAAGAACCCAGGTCAGGCTAACTGGTTCAAGATCACCTAGAGCAACCATTCTCAACCTGTGGTTCCCCAGATGTTGCTGAACTACAACTCCCATCACCCCTAGCTACCAAGGCCAGAGCTCAGGGATGATGGGAGTTGTAGTCCAACAACATCTGGGGACCCACAGGTTGAGAACCGCTGACCTAGAGAGTTTCATGATTGAGTGGGGATGAGAACCCTGGTCTCCTAGGTCCTAGTCTGTCACTATGACCACTTCACTGATCCCCAGTGAGAGGGTCACAACATAGTTCTCCCTGTGGTTTTTATGGCATGCTCTCATCACCTGTAGAGGCAGCATCTGCAAGGTAGCAATGTCAAACATCGATGTAGGGCAGAACCCAATGACTTTTACTCAGGGTAGACCCACTGAGATTAATGAACACGCTAGCTCTATGCATTGCACTAGGACTACTTTGAGTAAAACATCATTGAACACCATCCACAACTTCCCCATCTATGGCTGTCCAATGCCAGAGTCATCCAGACCATTGGGTGAGGAGGGATAGTGAATGACTGCAGCCAGAGCAAGTCTTACAAACTTATCAAAGGTTCTCTCCCAGTCCTACCTGCAGGTGCCAGGGAGGGATTCATAGAATCATAGAATCTTAGAACTGGGAGAGACCCAAGGGTCATCTAGTCCAACCCCCTGCCATGCAGGAATCTCAGCTAAAGCATCCATGACAGATGGCCATCCAACATCTGCTTAAAAACCTACAAGGAAGGAGAGTCCACCACCTCTCGTGGGAGTCTGTTCCACTGCCAAACAGCTCTTACTGTCAGAAAAATTTTCCGAATGGTTAATTGGAATCTCCTTTCTTGTAACTTGGAGCCATTGCCTCGAGTCCTACCCTCCCAAGCAGGAGAAAACAAGCATGCTCCCTCTTTCATGTGACAGCCCTTAAGATATTTGAAGATGGCTATCATGTCTCCTCTCAGTTCCCTCTTTTCCAGGCTAAACATACCCAGCTCCTTCATGCACTCCTCGTAAGGCTTAGTTTCCAGACCCTTGATCATTTGGGTTGCCCTCCTCTGCACACACTCCAGCTTGTCAGCATCCTTCTTAAATTGTGGTGCCCAGAATTGGACGCAGTGTGGTCTGACCAAAGCAGAATAGAGTGGTACTACAGTGGACACTCGAGTTGTGAACGTGATCTGTATGGGAGGTACATTCGCAACCCAAAGCATTCGCAACCTGCAGCATCGCGTCTGCGTGGGTTGCGATTCGGCACTTCAGTGCATGCGCAAAGTGCGATTTAGGGCTTCTGTGCCTGCGCGACCGCCGAAACTCGGAAGTAACCTGTTCCAGTACTTCTGGTTTTCAGCGTGTCCGTAACCCGAGAAACCGCAACCTGAAGCGTCTGTAACCCGAGGTATGACTGTATTTCTTCCCTTGGTCTGGACACCTTACTTCTGTTGATGAACCCGGGACCTTCTGCATGCAAAGTAGCTCTACCACTGAACCATCCCCCTTTCCTTAAGTTTGCAGCTTCAGCGGCCGCTATTTAATGCCCCTTCCTTAAGTTTGCAGCTTCAGCGGCCACTATTTAATGCCAGCTGTTCCTTCCTACTATCCACTGCTCCTCTGAAACAATCTTCCTTTTTTCTCGTGTTTCATTTACACTACAGTGGTGCCCCGCAAGACAAATGCCTCGCAAGACGAAAAACCAGCTAGACGAAAGGGTTTTCCATTTTTCGAGGCGCTTCGCAAGACGAATTTCCCTATGGGCTTGCTTCGCAAGACGAAAACATCTTGCGAGTCTTGCGAGTTTTTTCGCTTTCCCCCCTTTTTCTAAGCCGCTAAGCCGCTAATAGCACTAAGCCACTAATAGCGCTAATCCACTAAGCCACTAATAGGGTTGCTTCGCAAGACAAAGAGTCTCGCAGAACGGATTCTTTTCGTCTTGCAAGGCACCACTGTACAGCCTTCAGGACCTTTTCACTCTGTTCACCAAATACTCTTCATGTTACAGTCTTCAACACAATCATCAAGTGACGGCATTAGAAGGAAACAAATGTGTATGCCATCTCTCTGTGTGTATGAAAAAGTCTACCGCCTAATCTAGGCAGAGAGGTTAACTGCATCGCTGAGCACCGTAACAAAGATTTAGGTGTTACAATGCACTGGGAATTTGCCAGCCTTAAGTCTGACATGGAAAAGGTCTTCATCCTGTCCAAATGTATTCATGTGTGACTCTCCTAATGTCACCAGCAGCCTGCCATGGGTCCCAGGGTCCCTCCACCACATTACCATGCTGTTTTGCTCGCTAGTCAAAATGAGCATGTCACATTGTCACTCAATGATACTGAGCTTCCAACTTTGCCTTCCCCTCTCCTCGTCTGCAAATAATCCCTGGCCGCCTCGCTACGATCCCAGTTGCCTCTTGTTGGGAATGTGAGGGGAAAGATGTGGCCGTGGACGCTCACAAAATCCTAAAGAGTTGAAGTGCTTTGGGGAAAGCCTCAAGCTAATCTCAGACGTTGCTTTTCCTCTGCGGCAGGAGATTGACGTATCAGCCTCTTTGCAGAGCTCAATCAAGGTCTGGCTTAGATGAAATCAAGATAAAAGGAACCGCCGTCTCAAATATTAATCACCTTCCTTGACTAAGAACATAAGAAGAGGCCCTCTGGATCAGACAAGCAGTCTGTCTGGTCCAACATCCAGTTTCCATAGTGGCCAACTGGCCAGGCTAGAAGATCTCTGGTCTTCGGTCTCTGGTCTTCAGTGGCATGTGGCCCCTGAATCCTGAAGGCTGCATATGGCCGTCCTGGCTGATAGCCAATGATAGGCTTATTCTGTGCAACAAAGGGACGCGGGTGGCGCTGTGGGTTAAACCACAGAGCCTAGGACTTGCCGATCAGAAGGTCGGTGGTTTGAATCCCCACGACCGGGTGAGCTCTTATTGCTCGTTCCCTGCTCCTGCCAACCTAGCAGTTTGAAAGCACGTCAAAGTGCAAGTAGATAAATAGGTACCGCTCCAGCGGAAAGGTAAACGGCGTTTCCATGTGCTGCTCTGGTTCTCCAGAAGCAGCTTAGTCATGCTGGCCACATGACCCGGAAGCTGTCTGCGGACAAACACCGGCTCCCTCAGCCAATAAAGCGAGATGAGTGCCGCAACCCCAGAGTCGGTCACGACTGGACCTAATGGTCAGGGGTCCCTTTACCTTTACCTATGCAACAGGAGTGGGGAATCTGTGGCCCACCAAATGTTCCTGGGCTGCATTTCCCATCAACCCCAGCCAGCAGAAGCAGTAGGGGTGGTGTGTGGTAGTCACAGCTTAGCCCCCCATCATCATCATCATTAGTTAAATTTATATACTGACCTTCACAGGCCTGCGGGTCTCAGGGCAGTTCAAAATTCCAATATAAAAGCACAAAATGTCTGACAAAAATGAGAACGAGAACTGAACAAACCTGCCCACTCTCCCTTCCCACAAGCGCATTTAAAAGGGCATTGGAGGTCAACCAGCCAAAGGCCTGGTTGAAAAAGAACGTTTTCGCCTGTCGCCTAAAGGTGTATAATGTAGGCGCCAGAACCTCCCTGTGGAGAGCATCTCACAAATGGGGAGCCACCACAGAAAAGGCCCTTTCTTGTGTTGTCACCCTCCAGACCTCATGTGGAGGAGGCACATGAAGAAGAGCCTCTGATGATTCTTGCAGAGTCTGGGACGGTTTAGATGGGGAAAGGTGGTCCTTGTGGTATTGTGGTTCTGAGCCATTTAAGGCTTTATAGGTCAAAACCAGTGCTTTGAATTGGGCCCAGAAACTAATAGGCAGCCTACACAGTCAGGCCAGGATCAAACTTGACATGAGCCAACAGTGTGACGCGGCAGCTAAAAAAGCCAATGCAATTCTGGGCTGCATCAATAGGAGTATAGCATCTAGATCAAGGGAAGTAATAGTGCCACTGTATTCTGCTCTGGTCAGACCTCACCTGGAGTACTGTGTCCAGTTCTGGGCACCACAGTTCAAGAAGGACACTGACAAACTGGAACGTGTCCAGAGGAGGGCAACCAAAATGGTCAAAGGCCTGGAAACGATGCCTTATGAGGAAAGGCTAAGGGAGCTGGGCATGTTTAGTCTGGAGAAGAGGAGGTTAAGGGGTGATATGATAGCCATGTTCAAATATATAAAAGGATGTCACATAGAGGAGGGAGAAAGGTTGTTTTCTGCTGCTCCAGAGAAGCGGACACGGAGCAATGGTTCCAAACTACAAGAAAAAAGATTCCACCTAAACATTAGGAAGAACTTCCTGACAGTAAGAGCTGTTTGACAGTGGAATTTGCTGCCAAGGAGTGTGGTGGAGTCTCCTTCTTTGGAGGTCTTTAAGCAGAGACTTGACAACCATATGTCAGGAGTGCTCTGATGGTGTTTCCTGCTTGGCAGGGGGTTGGACTCGATGGCCCTTGTGGTCTCTTCCAACTCTATGATTCTATACCAAATCAAACCATTGGTCTAGTTGGTTCAATCCTGTGTGCCCTGACTGGTAGGAATTCTTTGGGGTTTCAGGCAGGAGTCCTTACCTCCCTGCTTGGAAATCCCATGGATTGAAGTTGGGACAAGGCATATATTCTGTCTCTGAGCTGTGGCTCTGGCACAGCAGTTTACTTGTGTGTAAAAAGTGAAAGCAACACATGAACTGGCTCTTATGTTTCTCTGGAACTCAATGAAAGGACAGCAGATTGCATTGCCTCTCCATGACAAAAGCCAACCATCCCTGCTTAAGAGTCTTGAATTGTGCAATGCTGTAGCACCCGTGGCCACACCAAACTTTCTTGTGTTCATTCTCACATGCACATTGGACGTATAGAAGCGGATGCATGGACTCAGATTCCTCCTCAGCTATCTCCGGTCTCTTCACTCATTGAATGATCAGCCTGATGACTGGGGAGTGGCGATTTGCATTGCCTAACCCAGTACCGTGTCTACTTTACAATTTGTTTATTTATTTTGCTGCTATTGCCCAAATGGGGAGGATGGAGAAATTTGCTGGTGTGGGGAAATTAGACTCCCCCCCCCCAAAAAAAAAACCCCTGGGGTTAGCCACCTGGGCTGTAACATAATGTTGCTTCGCACCGTCTTTTCTACAGTTGACAGTGAATAGTCTCTTCCTTCCATAAAGACTTTTCAGTTGTGGAATCTCCAACAACCCCAGTTCTCCCAAAACCATTTTTATCTCGCTTCCATCTCTTGGAAGCTGCGGGGTGTGAAGGTCTGCCGCAGCACCAATGGCATTTCTGCACTTCCAAACACTCACAGCTTTGTGTCTCATTTCATTAGAACTCAACACAGATGTCAGCCGGCTTTTTCACTGTTTGGCAAGGATTAGGAACTGGACTAAAGCCAGTTAGTGAGATGAAGATAATATGAACAACTGGGAAGGCAGGACACTGTGAGAAACTGACAAAGATGCATTACATACAGGAAATGGTCCAAAGCCATCTTTTAAGGTGGTTTGGCAACTTGGGGTTCTGTGGATAACCTCCCCATTATATTGGAACCAGTGGCAAAAATATGTTAAGATGCTTCCAATCCTTCTAAAATGGGTTTTAATATTATGCTTTTGCCTCTGAGATAATAATAATAATAATTTATTATTTGTACCCCGCCCATCTGGCTGGGTTTCCCCAGCCACTCTGGGCGGCTTCCATAGAAACCAAAAATACAGTAAAATATCACAGATTAAAAACTTCCCTGAATGTCAGGTAGTTATTTATCGCTTTGACATCTGATGGGAGGGCGTTCCACAGGGCGGGTGCCACTACCGAGAAGGCCCTCTGCCTGGTTCCCTGTAGCTTTGCTTCTCGCAATGAGGGAACTGCCAGAAGGCCCTCGGCGCTGGACCTCAGCGTCCGGGCAGAACGATGGGGGTGGAGACGCTCCTTCAGGTATACTGGGCCGAGGCCGTTCAGGGCTTTAAAGGTCAACACCAGCACTTTGAATTGTGCTCGGAAATATACTGGGAGCCAATGTAGGTCTTTGAAGACCGGTGTTATGTGGTCTCGGCGGCTGCCCCCAGTCACCAGTCTAGCTGCCGCATTCTGGATTAGTTGTAGTTTCCGAGTCACCTTCAAAGGTAGCCCCACGTAGAGCGCATTGCAGTAGTCCAAGCGAGAGATAACTAGAGCATGCACCACTCTGGCGAGACAGTCTGCGGGCAGGTAGGGTCTCAGCCTACGTACCAGGTGGAGTTGGTAGACAGCTGCCCTGGATACAGAATTGACCAGCGCCTCCATGGACAGCTGTGAGTCCAAAATGACTCCCAGGCTGCGCACCTGGTCGTTCAGGGGCACAGAATCCAAACTGGTCAAGGTCACCACAGGTGCTTTTTGAAAGACCCTCGATTCCTCCCACCCTGAACTATACTTTTCCTAGCCCTGCACCAGCACTGTAGCATCCTATCAAATCTGCACAAGACGGTGGGGAGAGAGATAGAAAGCATTGCAGTGGGGGTCATAGTTATTTCTTTTGCTGCTGTTGTTGCTATGTATTACCCACCCTTTACTCTAAGGTCCCAGGATGGGTTGCAACGTTAAGACACAGCATTATTAATATAACAATATAATTTTATAATGGGACGTGGGTGGCGCTGTGGGTTAAACCACAGAGCCTAGGACTTGCCGATCAGAAGGTCAGCAGTTCGAATCCCCGCGATGGGGTGAGCTCCTGTTGCTCGGTCGCTGCTCCTGCCAACCTAGCAGTTCAAAAGCACGTCAAAGTGCAAGTAAATAAATAGGTACCGCTCCGGCGGGAAGGTAAACGGCGTTTCCGTGTGCTGCTCTGGTTCGCCAGAAGCGGCTTAGTCATGCTGGTCACATGATCCGGAAGCTGTACGCTGGCTCCCTTGGCCAATAAAGCGAGATGAGCGCCGCAACCCCAGAGTTGGCCACAACTGGACCTAACGGTCAGGGGTCCCTTTACCTATAATTTTATAATAATAATTACATATGTTATAATATATTATATAATTATATAGTTGTTAACTCTTTATTGTCAAAAGAGGACACTCGCAGTAGTTTCTACGGCTCTGAACCCCGACAAACACCAGTCCAGCATCCAGGCAGCTGTACTCTAGGCAGCAGTTGCAGCAACCACTGAATAAATGAACGACTCTTTATTTGCATCAGCCATCGGTCATAGCAATAAAACAACAATACGATATACAAAGGATAGAAATAAAAAGTCAGTTATATAAAATACATTTTAGGGTTTTGAATCAATAGTAAAATAGTGGCTCTTATTCTGATTGCCCCAGCTAAAAACCTTGCAACCTTTGCTGTCACCTGCTCATCTTGATCTGCCAAGAGAAAGGACACCGTGGCAGTGGTTGGGCGACTTTCCGTTTGGTCACTTTCCTCTTCCAGCTTTCAGTTTTTCTTTCCTCTGACTACTGGAGTGTTTGTGGGAGAGATTCCCCCATGAATTCATAATATAGGGTATGTATCTGCCCCTCTGCAAATTTTGGGCTTTCCTTCAGCATTCTGATACTTCTCTCTTGTTTTTCAGTTGGCTCTGTTCAGACTCCATTTCTATCAGCCCTCACACACCTGAGTTTGCCGTTAGATGGAGTGATATTTTTGCTAGCCACCATTTGTCAATACTTGGCTGCAGATGTACAACGGCAATTATATTTGACATCCGTCTTGTGATGCAATTGTATTAACAACTCATTCCTTGGGCCAGTTTAATTTCTAATTTCTTTTCCAGAATTCCAATGCTGAATTTTTAGATTGGATCTCAGTTTTGACATTGGGAAGTTCCACATATTTCGAGCTTTGCAAAATGTCATTTTGGCATTATTACAAAGAATAGTAGTAAAGAAACAAAACTTGAGCAGTTGGATGTAAAATCCCCTGGGCTTCATTAATTTGATGTTAGTTGGTCTAAGCCACTTGAATGCCTAGGTTGAGGGGAAGTTCTGTTTTGTTCACATTTTAATGCAAAGCTACTTAATCCACACTTCCGAACCAGATTTTCAAAATTCATACATCTCTGAATTTTGCGAGGCAATTCTCCGAGCAAACAATTTGTGCAAACATGCATATGTTAGGAAAATAGTTGCATTAAAATTCATATATTAGAAAATGCAATTAAAAATGCATTATATTAGGGGAAATTGCTCACAAAGATTATTAGCCAAACCTGCATACAAAACTATGCTTGCAAGCAGAAATTTGCACTAGAACGCTGACAAATTTCCAAAAGAAAATTTGCAAATTATTGTGAACTGAATTCAAGATTGGAAAAGGGAGAAAATGAGAGAAGCAAAATTGACCAATCTTTCCATGCTAAAGTGTTTAATTTAACACAGCTCTATCTACTGTGGTGCGTCAGTTCCTCCACCAGTCCATGATAACACACACTGAGTACATTGTCTTCCACCTTAATATGTTTTGCAATTTAGTGGCATATAAATACTTTTATAAATAAAGAAATATAATGTGCGGTTTTCTCAGATGTGAACCCAGCCAGGTTCAGTTGGTTTTGCTCTTAAATTTGCATGCATCTGATTGCAGCCTTAGTCTTTAATTTTTTTGCTCCATTGCTATTCCTACATTCAAAAGGAACAGAGGCATTGTAAAAGAGTTTATCTGAGTGTTCACGTATTTCAAGTTTTACACTGGAGGTTTGTCTGCTGCTGCCACCTACTGGTCATTTTAAGGTTTGAAGTTAAGGTTTTTAAATTGCTCTGTTACGTTGGTTTCCTTGGTCTGTTGCATTTAGTAGACTAGCATGGCTTAAATTAGTTTTGTAGCTTTTATATGTCAGAGAAATTCTGCTGACCTTTTTGGGAATATGATTTTGCTGAGGAAAAGCAAACTCTGTAAGGCTTTAAATCTCAAGCATCTCGTCAGAAGCAAGGTGTTTATTAAATTCAAAAAATAGGTTTATATCTGAATATAACCAGGTAGGGCAATTTTCTACCAGGATTACTAATTTCCCAAAGAGACTGCAATGTGTGGCACAACTGCATGTGCACCTACTCAGAAGTAAGTCCCTCAGAATTCAGTGAGGCTCCTCTCATGTAAATCTGCATAGCCCAAAAGTTCCTTTATTTAAAAATGTCTGTTGTTTGAAACACCTTGGGCCCTATTTTTCCAGTAAAATTTATTTCTACACCATCTCTGTGATCGGTTGCCTTTGTTTTTAAAGTGAAGATCTGTGTCCTCCTTTGGTCTTTGCTTTAGCTTTGCTTTAGCAGCAGCAGCAGTTAAAATTAGCAGGTAATTTATTAGTGTTACTATCGTGATCTTTGCTTTTACAGCCTTCCTTATGCCCTGTAACAAAAAAAAGTTACATAATTGTATTTACCTTTGCTGCTGTGGCCTTTGGACATCTGGAATTAATAATAAACCTGAAACAGATCCACAGAGCACGACAGCAGAATGACTTCTTAGCAAGATCAATGTGTGACTTTTTAAAAATGTAAAGCTTCAAATGGAACGTTACACTTGAAGAAGAGTCAGCGGTGGTAAATAGCTAGAGTTTAGCATGTGTGGGTCCCATGCACATCCACCTCCTCATTTATGGGATGCTCTAGGGTTGTCCGGCTTCAGTCTAGTGATGGCACCTATTGTTTAAAAGCTGCAGGGCACTGTGTGTTTGTGAAGCCTATTCTGGTCTGGCAGAAGTGTCCATTATGAATACAGCGGCAGTCAGGGTACCACTCTTCTTTGGAATTGTGTTCTTAATGTTGTGCGCCACCCTGGGATCTTTGGATCAAGAGTGGTGTACAAATCGAAGAAATATAAATAAGTAAATAAATTCCGCATTTTTCGCTCCATAAGACACACTTTTTTCCTCCTAAAAGGTAAGGGGGAATGTTGGTGCGTCTTAGGGAGCAAATGTGGTCGATCGCTGGCTCCCTTTCCGGCCCTTTGCCCAGGCCTCCATTGTTGAATGTTCTGCAGAATGAGGCCGTTTGTTTCCCCAGCAACATGTGACTGGCTGGTTAGATTATCTGTCTAGAAAATGTAGAAACGGCTCCCTCTCCTTTCCTAAAGAAGCTGCAGAACTGTGAGTTGAACCCCATAAAAACAGGATTTTCCCTTTTTGCAAAAGAAGTTGCACAACTTTGAGCTGATCCTCCAAAAAATGGGGCTTTCCCCCTTTGCAAAAGAAGCTGCACAACTGTGAGCTGATCCCCCCCCAAAACAGGGCTTTCCCCCTTTCCTCCTCTAAAAACTAGGTGCGTCATATGGTCAGGTGTATCTTATGGAGCGAAAAATATGGTAAATAAATAAAGGCTCAGCACCTACTTGGATGAGGCCAATCTGACTAGGCAATGACACAGGATCAACAACTGGAAGGTAAGGAGGCGCTGTGGATAACAGGTCTCACCCATGTGAAGTTGGACTTTTTATTATTATTATTATTATTATTATTATTATTATTATTATTATTATTATTATTTATACCCCACCCTCCCCGGCCAGAGCCAGGCTCAGGGCGGCTAACAACAGTAAAATTACAGTAAAAACATAATGGGGGGCAGTTTAAAATACAGGTTAAAATGCAGTTTAAAATGCAGCCTCATCAAAACCATAAGGGGAGGGAAACATAAGGGTCAGACTGAGTCTAAAGGCCAGGTGGAACAGCTCTGTCTTGCAGGCCCTGTGAAAAGATGTCAAGTCCTGCAGGGCCCTTGTCTCTTGTGACAGAGCGTTCCACCACACTGGGGCCAGTACTGAAAAGGCCCTGGCCCTGGTGGAGACCAATCTAACCTCCTTGAAGCTTGGGACCTCCAAAATGTTGTCATTTGTGGACCTTAAGGTCCTCCGCGGGACATACCAGGAGAGGCGGTCCCATAGGTATGTGGGTCCTAGGCCGCATAGGGCTTTAGTGGTCAAAACCAGCACCATTGTAGCAGCATCATGGGATGAATTTGCAGAAATGTGGCTCCTCTGGCACCTCTGGAATAATACATGCCCACATGACCTGCCTTCCTCCTACATGCATAGCCATTGGAAGAGTCTGGTTGCATACAAACTGCATATTCATAAGCACTGTGCATGCCTGTGGCGTTTGCCCATTCATTTAGAAAATGTTTGAACGGGGGGGGGGAGAGATAGGGTTAAAAATATAGACCAATAGGAAAGCTGGGGCGGAGCCTACCTGTGTATAAGAGGGCTTAGCCCGAGGTTTGAGTTAGTTGTTGTTGGGAGTTGTTGGTGGGCAGTTGGTTGGTTTCAGTGGGTTGGCTGGTTGGGAAAGGCAGTTGGAGAAGCAGTTGGCTGGCAGTTGGAAATAGAGAGACAGTTAGGGTAGTGGGTTCTTGAGTGAGGGGAGGTAGAAGAGATAGAGAGGGGAAAATAAGACTAAGAAAGTAAAGAGCAGCAACGTTTGGAATGCCGGAAAGGTTTGTTTGTGTCTGAAATAAAACACACTCTTCTTTATTAATTGAGAACCTGACTGAGGCTGAAGTGATTTTACTGGGGAGGACCTGGTTGGTGGCAGCGGATTAGTGGTGTACGGGTCAATAGTCCGTGAGACAACTGGGGGCTCCATACGAACGCCACAATGCCCCACCCCCTTTTGGCAGTATCCCTGATTGCTTGGACACAGCCTAGGCAAAAACAGTTTGTACTTAGGTATAGGCTTTTTCCCAAGCTATGCATTGAGGGAGAGGCGTGAGCAAGCCCAATCCTCCTTCCCTTATTATCTCCCTCTTTCTTCAGGCTGGCCCTCCTCCGTTCCTATCTGGTACTAGGGACAAACAAAGGAACACCCTTTAGTGATTGCCCATGATAATACCCAAGATAATATGTTCCAACTTTAGAACAGTGGACCAACACCAGCTGATGACATGGTTCCCCAAATCTCTTTTCTGATGAGAGCAGCTTTTGCATCTCATTTGGAAACCAAGGACCCAGAGTCTGGAGGAAGAATGGGGAGGCATACAATGCCAGATGCTTGAAGTCCAGTGTGAAGTTTCCACAGTCTGTGTTGATTTGGGGAGCCATGTCATCAGCTGGTGTTGGTCCACTGTGCTCCATTAAGTGCAGGGTCAACGCAGCCATCTACCAGGAGATTTTGGAGCACTTCATGCTTCCTTCTGCAGATGAGCTTTATGGGGATGCTGACTTCATTTTCCAGCAGGACTTTGGCACTTGCCCACACCACCAAAAGTACCAAAACCTGGTTCAATGCCCATGGGATTACTGTGCTTGATTGGCCAGCAAACTCGCCTGACCTGAACCCCATAGAGAATCTATGGGGCATTGCCAAGAGACAGATGAGAGACATGAGACCGAGCAATGTAGAAGAGCTGAAGGCTGCTATTGAAGCTTCCTAGTCTTCCATAACACCTCAGCAGTGCCACAGGCTGATAGCATCCATGCCACGCTGCATTGAGGCAGTGATTGATGCAAAAGGGGCCCAAACCAAGTACTGAGTACATATGCATGCTTCTACTTCTCAGAGGTCCAGTATCGCTCTATTTTCAGTCCTTGTTTTGCTGATTTCATTTAATATTCTAATTTTCTGAGATTGTTAATTTGGGGTTTTCATCAGCTGTATGCCTTGATCATCACAATTATAACAAATAAAGGCTTGACATATCTTGCTTTGCATGTCATGAGTCTATCTCATGTATTAGTTTCACCTATCAAGTTGAATTACTGAAATAAATGAACTTTTTCACGATATTCTAATTTTCCAAGTTTCACCTGTAAAATAAATAACATGGAACTGGAAAACCTCTCTCTCTCTCTCTCTCGCTTGGCTGTCATGAGTAGCAGATGCTGAAACCACCCGAAATAAAGGCTGAAATAAAACTCTCCAGTTGTCATTTCAATTCCTTTCCTTCTCACCTTTATTTTTCTAATTATAGATGTGATTGTGACAAGAACAAACAGTTGCCAGTCTGACAGCAGTGGATTTCTGGAAGATCCTTCAGAACCCTTACCACTTCAGGTGAGTAGGGACCGAGAAGCCTAAACCTAAAAAAACTAAATCAAACTGTAATTTGGAACATAGGTGTTCTGCTGACCATGCGGTGGGCTTCCTTGTTGACATGCTAAATCCAGCTTTGGATGTCCATGCAAAATATATCACTTCTCGGTTGCAGGAATTTTCAGCGGCTATTTTCTGACTGATAAAAGTGCCTGCCTGGATGTTTTCCCTTCTATACTGAGAAGTTCTAAGGCATGAGTAGGCAAACTAAGGCCCAGGGGCTGGATCTGGCCCAATCGCCTTCTAAATCTGGCCCACGGACAGTCCGGGAATCAGCGTGTTTTTACATGAGTAGAATGTGTTCTTTTATTTAAAATGCATCTCTGGGTTATTTGTGGGGCCTGCCTGGTGTTTTTACATGAGTAGAATGTGTCCTTTTATTCAAAATGCATCTCTGGGTTATTTGTGGGGCCTGCCTGGTGTTTTTACATGAGTAGAATGTGTGCTTTTGTGCTCCTAGCCCCAAAACCCATCCCCATGGAAATAAAGACAGTGGAGGCAGAATTTAGTTTAAAGGTTAATGGGCTAATTTTGGCCACAACTTTATTGAATACACAAATGTGACTGGCATTGGCTTAGGCATTAGTATCAAGATATAACTGGCTCCTGCCCACCCTGCAGGAAGCCTGGAAAGGTAAACAACCAGCAGGGGGAGCTCCATCAATGTACGGTGGTACCTCGGTTTACAGACGCTTCAGGTTACAGACGCTTCAGGTTACAGACTCTGCTAACCCAGAAATAGTACCTCGGATTAAGAACTTTGCTTCAGGATGAGAACAGAACTTGTGTGGCGGCAGCGGGGTCCCATTAGCTAAAGTGGTACCTCAGGCTAAGAACAGTTTTAGTTTAAGAATGGACCTCCAGAACGAATTAAGTTCTTAACCTTAGGTACCACTGTATATTGACTGGTGCTCACCCCTGGGGTTCCCGGAGGTCCTGGCATGGTCCTAGCCCCTCTCCGGGCTTCGGATGAGATCCAGACTCCCAGATTCCTTTAACAGAATATCCTATTAACTGGAGGGGCAAATGATGGCCGCACCTCCCCTCCCCACATTCCCCTAAACCAATGCCTAACCACCAAACCTTACGCTGCTCCAGAGAAGCGGACACGGAGCAATGGTTCCAAACTACAAGAAAAAAGATTCCACCTAAACATTAGGAAGAACTTCCTGACAGTGAGAGCTGTTCGACAGTGGAATTTGCTGCCAAGGAGTGTGGTGGAGTCTCCTTCTTTGGAGGTCTTTAAGCAGAGGCTTGACGACCATATGTCAGAAGCACTCTGATGGTGTTTCCTGCTTGGCAGGGGGTTGGACTCCATGGCCCTTGTGGTCTCTTCCAACTCTAGGGTTCTATGATTCTATGATTCTATGAGGGTCCCCACGTTGCGCTGCCAAATAAATACCCCCAACCTTGCCACATTGCCGATTGGCTAAAGGCCAGTGGCATAATTGTGGCACTACCAGCTGGAGCGGGGCAAAGCCCCAGCCACAAACCAGTTGCGGAAGAGTTCCAGAGCCATGCACAACATGGACCCTCTGTTAGAAGGATCCAACTTATTGAAAATGCATCTCTGGGTTGTGGAGCATAGGAATTTGTTCATTTTTTTTCTCTTTCAAAATATAGTCCAGCCCACCACAAGGTCTGAGGGACCCCCTGCTGAAAAAGTTTGCTGACCCTTGTTCTAAGCCTAAATTTCAGGTGTGTTGGTGGTGCCCATGCTAATCTTCCGAGTGAGATTCGTCTTTGCAGCTGCAGAAGGCATGTGCCAACTGCAACACACACAGCACAATCCTCATGTTTACTCAGAAGTCAGTGCATAAGCTCAATGGGACTCACTGCATTCCTGCATTGCAGGATCCCTCCAGCTGCATGATTCTATGATTCTACATGGACTCAGAAATAAACCTAACTGATTTCAGTGGAGCTTACTTCCAGGCTGGAGTCCTAAACACCCTAGGAGGTACGCCCCATTAAACACAGTGGAGCTTACTTCTGAATAAGCAGGTATGGGGTTGTGTGATTAGAAGAATAGGCCAAAGCCTTCCAGTTCCACTGGCCTTCTACTGTTTGCGAGAGGCTGGGAGTAGGGATGCGTGAATCTGTCAATTTATTTCCCATTTCCCCAATTTTAAGTTCAATTTACCAACATTCTCATATCGGGATGTGATTTTTTAAAAAAATCAACAGAATTTTAGTACGTATTTCTCTTGACAGACACACATAGTTGTTTGCAATTTTGCCTACTATATACAGTTCCCCCAAACAATTTCCCCTAATATTTTGCCATTTTGTATGTTGTTTTCATATATGCATTTTTGTGTGCACACCCCCCCATACAGACAATTTTGAACCCTTTCATACGCTTAAAAAAAAAAGAACTTGCAAAAAGCTAAAGTAAGCAATTTTGCTGAAAAAAATGGGCTGGATTCAGACTAAACAGCAGAATCCTATATATGTCTCCTCAGAAGAACACTGAGTTGAGGTGAGGATTACTCCCAAGTAAGTGGAAATAGAATTGCAGTCGAATTGAATTTAGCTCTTAGTGGTTTCTCTTCATCTCACCTTACACCAGATTCAATCCATAGTAATGTTAAAGTGATATTATTTTTCTTCCAGGGCTTGTCTCTGCCTGGCAACTTGAGACTTAGCTGCAGTTCCAAGGATTGTCAAGCATTCCTGCGACAGAGGAAAGATTCTGCTCTGACTAGCCAGGATCTTCTGCCCAGTGCTAGCGTGTCGAGAGCAGATGGTAGCAATGCTTTCTTGCCCAGCCTCAGCAGAGAACACACTTTTCAGGGAGAGGAGATATTTTATTCCATAAATGAAGAAGATGATATGTGTGAGACTTGCAGTGGTCTGTTTGAAAGCGCAGCTGAAGAAACCCTACAGGATATGGATGAGGAGGAGTTGCAAGGACAACAGAAGAGAGAAGATAGTGGTGTACAAGGCTGCAGTTCACGACCTTGTCATACTGACAAAAGCCCTTTAGATGGGAACGACCTCTCCTCCTCTAGTGAAAGGCACCAAAGTGCAAGTTCTGCTCTCACAGAGGGAAGCAGTGGCCACCAAATCAGTAAAGATACAAGAGGAAGTGAAGAATGTTTGACTGAAGGGGAGGAAACGAGAGACGGGTGTGAAGAAGGTGTTCCTGAAAGTATTGCAGAATGTGTGGAAGGAAAGTACTCTGTGAAGGGTTGTAGAAAGTTGGACTTCCTTGTTGTGGAGGATGTTGCAAGTGGATGCCAGGAGACTGGTATAAATGGGGCGGTTAGATCTTTGGATATATCTGGAGCACCCAAAATTGAGCGTGACACGATGGCTTCACAACCAGAGATCAATGCCATCTTGAGAAGCCCTCTTCATGATTCTAGCCTTTCCCTTCACTGCTTCGAAGAGGGGGACATTAGAGCCTCGGACACATTGACAACAGGTGCAGAACTGGGAGAAGAAGGAACTGGTGCTAAAACAAATACTAGCTTTTCAAAATCTGTCACTGTTCAGATGCCTTCAAGACTTATCTCAACGATGCGGAGCTTCTCACTGGGTGAAGCTGCTGTAAAAGGTCAATATCTGGATTTCACATCCAAGGATGAGCCTCAAATTGCATCAGTACCAGGTATGCCCAAAGAGGACGAGAAGCAAGTGAGAGAAGCTTCTATTCAGACTGAAAGGAGCCACAGAAAGAAAGCAGCTCTCCCTCTGTCTCAGAGTCTCCCTTCGTTTCATGGGCATGAACCTCTTGTGAAGTCTGCATCTCTGGATACAGGGCTTTATGGGAAATACAGATCTTACGGCCCGGAGCCTTTCAATGCCTGGTGTGCCCAGCATAGAGGTTCCTGCTACCCTTTGTGCTCCCATCACTGCTGTTTACTGTGGCCTTTTCCTTTAGCTCCTTCATGCAGACATCCAGTGGCCTGCTTCTCATCTCATGCCACCATTGAACTGCAGCTTCTGAAAACTCTCAAGCTATTGCAGGACACAGCAATGAGAAATATTTCCTCGGTGAGTATATAACTCAGTGGGCTACCCAGCAAGTGTTCTGCTTGCTTCAGCCCATGAAACCTGTGTTCAAGTAAAATTTGCTATATATTTTGGAAAGTTGTTCATCTGCTTGCCGTGCATTTGGGCACCTGGATGATAATCAAATTTGGCAAGATGGTTATTGAGACCAAGCAGTAGGTTTTCATCTATGTTTGTGTATAATTGGGTGCCATTTTGAATCAAGATGGCAGACTGAACCTTTCAAAACTGCCTTGATTTTAACCACTGGTTTCAAAACAGCACTGATATTTTGCTTCCATAAAATCCCTGAGCTATGCCGGGTATGAGGTTGCTATTAATCAATACAGGGGTTTTAAACAACAAATTAGGAAGCTGTCTTACACAAGGACAGACAATATGCTGAGCTAGTCCAAGAATGTAAACTCTGACCGTCTCCTGGGGAAAAACACTGACTTACATCTTACATCCTACCTGACATTTTAACTTGAGATTCTTACCTGGCTTCACTTGCTCTTCCTTGCCCTTCTGACAGTGGCGTAGCGTGGGGCGTGCAGGGGGGGGGGCGGCCGCACCGGGCGCAACATCTGGGGGTTAGGGTTAGGGGCGCAAATCCACGGGTTAGGGGGCGCAAATTACTTGCCTTGCCCCGGGTGCTGACAACCCACGCTACGCCACTGCCTTCTGATACTTCTAATGAGGGAATTGTGTGTGTCTGAGTGGCAAGTCTAATCACAATGTCTGTGGCCCTATTCAGACAGATTTTATAAATACGAAACGTGGGGATACAGAACCAGGATCTCAACCCACTTGGCCAAACCTCTGAACACCTCAGTTCTTTTCAGAGATTTGGTTGAACACTCAGAGGCTGGCAGTGGAGGCACCATGTGTGATCCTGTTCCCCTTTCTGTACATGCAATAAACACAGAATAGCCATCTGAATAGGGCCAGGGCCTCCAGGAAAAGGCATGCATAAAAGGCATGCATTCCTACATAAAGAAAGGAGACCGATTTACATGGCATTTTGCCAGTGCTGCCTGTTCCATATTTCACACCATGCTTCAAGGAGGGTCTAAATCAGGGGTCAGCAAACTTTTTCAGCAGGGGGCTGTTCCACTGTCCCTCATACCTTGTGGGGGGGCCGGGCTATATTTTTTGGGGGAAATATGAATGAATTCCTATGCCCCACAAATAAACCAGAGATGTGTTTTAAATAAAAGGGCACATTCTACTCATGTAAAAACAACAGGCAGGCCCCACAAATAACCCAGAGTTGCATTTTAAATAAAAGGGCACATTCTACTCATGTAAAACCACGCTGATTCCCGGACCATCTGCGGGCCGGAATTAGAAGGCGATTGGGCCAGATCCAGCCCCCGGGCCTTAGTTTGCCTACCCATGGTCTAAATATATGGCCTACATTGATTTCTTTGTATTTGAAACACAATGTTGTAGCAGTTTCCCAGGGAGAGAGTCAGATGGGGCTGGATTTAACACGAGAGATAGGATTTGGTCGTGAGATATGGCTAAGGTTCAGGTTAAGAGAGAGGGTTTGATTGGAGTTGGGAGTTAAGGAGTGAGATAAGGAGAACTGGTTCTGAGTGGAGTTAAACACCCACACTGGGACTGAGCCTTGCAGCTTGGATAGAGAGACCAGGGTGAGGGTCTGGGGGAGGTATTCAGGCAGGAGGGTCCTGGGAGGGCTGAGTCTGAGCCATGAGAGGGAGATCCTGTGGGAATTCAGGCTACGTGGGGCTCAGTCTAGCCAGGAGGGAAGAGTTCTTCTAGGTACTGAAGACTCCCAACCCAGTCACAAGGTCAGGGTTTGTTATACCATTTGGAATACCTCAGTTGTGGGAAGGTTAAGAGAGTGGGCAACTGAGGAGAAGTGCCCCTCGCTCATGAACCAAAGTATTAAGCTGCGAAGGAAGTGGTATAGTGTTGAAAATATTTAACTGTAATATCTAAGCGACAGAAACAGAGTTGAGCATTTGGCCATCAATTCTGGACACCTGAACATCTACCACCTGAAGTGTAACACCTGGTTTTTAGTACAGTAACTGAAGTTTAAGAGGAACTGTGCCTATGCAGTGGTACCTCAGGTTACAGATGCTTCAGGTTACTTACGCTTCAGGTTACAGACTCCGCTAACCCTGAAATAGTATCTTGGGTTAAGAACTTTGCTTCAGGATGAGAACAGAAATTGCGCGGCAGCAGCAGGGGGCCCCATTAGCTAAAGTGGTGCTTCAGGTTAAGAACAGTTACAGGTTAAGAACGGACCTCCGGAACAAATTAAGTACTTAACCTGAGGTACCACTGTAGTAGTGTGTTTAAGTCTGAAACATCTTACAGTTAGTTAAAGTAAACAAGTTAACTTCTACCTGAAAGAACTCACTTCCTGACCCACTTTGTTTCATAAACCATTTTTGCTTAATAAAACATTTTATTGTTTGTTTGATTATTTTCTGCCTCTCTAATCATTCAGTTTTCCCTCGTACAAGTCCCCCACTAGATAAGCTGTGGGTGCACTATAATTAATTGGGGGCAATTAGCGGGAGTGGATCTGCCGCATTATTAATGGGTGGTATTAATTGGGTGGATTCGCTACTGAGGCCTTAACCCCTAGTGGTTTGAATGTGAACAATAACTATTAGTAAGGAGGAAATGGGGTTCACAACATTGAGGTGCCTTCTGTGACATCTCCCCCCCCCCCCCATGTCACAATTTTTCTGGAATATTCCGGCGCTTGCAAATGCCCACCAGATGGCAATGTTTCATTAACTCGCTCTCAACTGGCTAAGCCCTTTTGAACTGCATGGACAGTATCTGTTTTCTTTCTTGCGAGGACTGATAGAAAATGTTTTCCCCTCAGGAAACCTAAATGATAATGGAGTGGCCTGAGAAGGCAGCACTGCACCACTGTACTTGGAGCAAAAGAGGAAAAATAGATCAGATTAAATAGCTCTGTTGGTAAAAAGGTACCCCTGCCCGTATGGGCCAGTCCTTTCCGACTCTAGGGTTGTGCGCCCATCTCACTTAAGAGGCTGGGGGCCAGCGCTGTCCGGAGACACTTCCGGGTCACGTGGCCAGCGTGACGGAGCTGCTCTGGCGAGCCGGCACCAGCGCAGCACATGGAAACGCCGTTTACCTTCCTGCTATAAAGCGGTACCTATTTATCTACTTGCACTTAGGGGTGCTTTCGAACTGCTAGGTTGGCAGGCGCTGGGACCGAGCAGCGGGAGCGCACCCCGCCGCGGGGATTCGAACCGCCGACCATACGATCAGCAAGTCCTAGGCACTGAGGTTTTACCCACAGCGCCACCCGCGTCCCCTAAGCTCTGTTGGTAGAGACTCTTAATTTCAGGGCTGTGGGTTTAACCCCCACATTGCAGGGGATTGGACTAGCCAATCCTTGTCCCTTGCAACTTAATGCTTCTATGATTCTACTCCTGTTTCACACTTCACTCTATTAAATCATTATCTTATATAGCTTAAAAACAAAACCAGAAAGAGATTACTCTGTCCATATGTTCCTAGCTTTGAGATGTGAGCAAGCAATCTCAGGATCTTATGTTCCCTTGACCAGGGCCGGATTTAGGTTTGTTGAGGCCCTAAGCTACTGAAGGTAATGGAGCCCTTTATATGTGATATTTTAGGGAGCAGCAGCCTCAAAAATAAGGGATCAGCAGCCAAAATAAGGGATTTTAGTCAACCAGCAGCCAAACGAAGCCTCAAGTGGTGGTTCCCATAGTGCAGCAACCCGGCAAAGGGGATGCAGCAAGGAAAACCACCGTCACCTCTCCGCTGGGAAGCGCTGAGCAAAGGCGAGTCCCCAGGCAATGCGGCCGATTTGACCACCCCCCAGTCATTCTTAAACTCCTTATTGGGTGAGCAATGCAGCCAAGCAACACAGTTGGAGCCTCCCTCCTCCCTGGCCGGCAGGGAGGGAGGGAGGGAGAGGAGCTGCTTCCTTTGAAACCTGGGAAATTTAAGGGACATCATCAATAAGGGACAGCAGCAGGACATGGCACTGGGATAAGGGACTGTCCTGCCAAATAAGGGACGGTTGACAGCTATGGGCCCATTATAGGAGCCTACACAACACAAAACACTGTTGTTGTATGTAGGTTTTATTTTATTTGTTTTTTATCGTATATTTTGGAAATGTACATCCAGGTGTTTATTCCCTTTAAATTTTGGGGGGGCCCCAAGAGAGTGGCACCCTAAGCTATAGCTTGTTTAGCTTATGCTGTACGTAAATCCACCACTGCGTTTGACACATGTACCAGAGAAGCAGTATGGGGAAAGGTGGCCTTTGGTAAAACTGGTGAATGTCTATGAAGAGACACAGATTTATAGGTTTAGGTTTATATAAGGTTACATGTGTATGTGTAGAAATCTGAATGTCTACCTATAACAGCTGTGGCTATATGTTGAATTTGTTATGTACTGAAGTTCTCACCCTGGGCCAGCAGGGGGATACTGTAGATAGTTTTCAGTCAGGTCCACATATGCAAATAAGGGATTGAAAGTGACCTTCAACGATTGGATAGTTACAGAAAATGGTTACTGTTGCGTTCTAGTGGAGCTCTATATAAGCAGGCTGGCTGAACCCTTCAGTTCAGTTCTGTTCTGGCCTGTGAATAAACAAGAGCTGTTTGAAGAATCGCCGTGTCGTCTGATATGTTCACCCACAACTTAACAGAATTGTTGCCTCTTCTTGATCTTATGTTTAGTGCACAGTCCA
This sequence comes from Podarcis erhardii, assembly GCF_964252035.2. Taxonomy (NCBI): domain Eukaryota; kingdom Metazoa; phylum Chordata; class Lepidosauria; order Squamata; family Lacertidae; genus Podarcis; species Podarcis erhardii. The sequence goes on from NC_138513.1 coordinate 44,430,782, forward strand.
TGAAATCGAAGTCATGAGGAATTCGTGCCAGAAGTTTCGAGAACGGCTGGATGAGATTGAGCAGTACATGATGGAGCAAGAGGCTCTCTTTTCCAGTGCGATGTCAACGGAGGGGCGGTAATGTGCCTTCATTTCACCCCCCAGCCCTGCATTTGTGGCACCGTCATGTGCACCACAAAAGCACACAAACACACACAGTGCATCCTATTATACACAGAAGGGCTTCTCTTAAAAATGGCGCAGTACACTCTATTGAAACTTCAGAGTGCTCTCCAAACAAAACAATCATGACAATGGCCTAAATTGCATGCAGGGTGGTTTTTTTTCCCACCTGCCAGACATCTCATCACATTTCCTACAGCTGTGCAACATCTGCAGTGCCATTAGGGTGGTGTGAGGGAAATCTAACAATTACCCTTGGTGCCATGGCAAATAAGCGGTGGTTATATAATAAGCATGATCTGTACATGAATTAATGCACCAGCTTGATCTTAAAAGACTAGCAGAGAGAGACAGAAGAACTGAATCCCATGGTTATGAATTTAATTTACTCAGATTATCGTGTTCCAGCTTTAATTCAGTCCTATGAACAAGAATATTGACCCACTGTGTTGCCAAGTATAGGAAATGAATTGTGTCCAGGTGTGAATGTAATTAAACTTGAACACGATTGTCTTTGTAATATCTTTTGATGATGTTAAGGGAAGCGGAGGCCTCACTGAGGGTTCCCTTTCTGTCTTTTGTCTTGTCCCCCTGCCGTCTACCACAGAGAGGAAAGAAGACAGTTGCAGGTCTTGCGGCAAGCTGTTCGCCGAGAGGTCGCTGAACTGGAAGGGCAGCTGCAGGATCGGGCTCGCCAGGTTAGGGAGGGAATTCTAATGGTACGTAACCAGAGCTCTTCAGCATCTGCACTGGCCTCCTGGACACAAATCACAGGCCTCTTTTCCTAAAGGACTTAAGGCCACGTAACTCAAGAGGTCAAGCATTTTGGTCAGACAAGGGACTAGGCAACCAGCTAGGCCTCATGAACCCTGTTGTGTGAGGGAAACTGGGATTTGCCTGGTGTAGGAACACCACATATAAACATGGTAGAAAGCAGGGCTATTTTTCAGCAAGAACTCACCAGAGCTCAGTTCCGGCACCTCTCAGGTGGGCGCCATTGCCATTGTAAGAGAAGGTAAAGGTAAAAAGGTAAAGGATCAGTCAAAGGCAACTGGGGTTGTGGCGCTCATCTCGCTTTCCAGCCAAGGGAGCTAGCGTTTGTCCACAGGCAGCTTTCTGGGTCATGTGGCCAGCAGGACTAAACCATTTCTGGTGCAACAGAACACCGTGACGCGAACCAGAGTGCACAGAAACGTCATTTACCTTCCCACCACAGTGGTGCCTATTTATCTACTTGAACTGGTGTGCTTTCGAACTGCTAGGTTGTCAGGAGCTGGCTCAGAGCAACGGGAGCTCACCCTGTTGCGGGGATTCGAACCACTGACCTTCTGATCAGCAAGCCCAAGAGGCTCAGTGGTTTAGACCACAGCGCCACCCACACCCCTATTGTAAGAGAATGGGGGAGGTGTTCATGGTGAGTTCCGGCACCTCTTTTTCTGGAAAAATAGGTCTGGTAGAAAGCAAACAACAGCTCAGCAGTTAGTAGCAGCTGGTGTGGTGGGACAGAGTCACCCCTTCTGACATGAGCAAGCTGGTTCAGCCAATCTGGCATTCCAGCTGGTGCATCAGCAGAACCCTAACATCGCTTCCACCCTGCCCCAGTGACTCTGCAGTGGCAAAGGTGTAAAGTTGTTGCTGTTGTTGTTATATTTTATTTATACCCTGCCCATCTGGCTGGGTTTCCCCAACCACTCTGGAGAAAGTGGTGACTCTGTGGTTCCAACACAACAGCTCCTACTCTGAGTAGTTCTCTTGGTTCTTTGCAGATTAGTTGCGCTGCAGAAAGCGTGCTGTGGAGACCACATCTTTAAGAAACGCAAAATAACTTTTGCTAGGTTTTAAAAACAAAAAGTCCTTTTACACTAAATTACAATATTTAATAAGCATGACCCATCCATCAGGGTACTACATGCTGCTCTTTATATTCCATACCCAACAGCTTACTTACCGCAACTTAACAGCACCTGCTATACTGCTTCACAGCTGCAAAACTAGGTCACGTTATTTGCTCTGGCCTTCAAAGAAATACACATCTTGTGAAACAATAATGAACCTTAAAATATAAAGAGACCATTCAGCAAGTTCATGGATGCTGCAAGTTATCAGGCAACACCTGAACACCCTAAGCCATAGGGCTTAGCAGAAGCAAAATCCAGGAGCTATTCTATACCAGTTGTTACACAGAAGGACTTCTGCTTTAGCTTTGAACTTATGCATTCTCCTCTCCCTTCTCCTCCTCCTCCTCCTCCTCCTACATGGGTTTGGAAACTATGTAATCTATAACTTCTCATTTTCTCCAAACTAGAGAATCGTACTAACTATGGTTAGTCTAAACAAACCCGCTTCAAAAACCATGGTTTGTAGTACACTTCCTTTGAAACAGACCATAGTTACTGTTAATTTCTATAGACAAATAACCCTGAGGCTCATTCATGTAGCGCTAAACCATGGACTCAGCTAGACTGGCAAAGAAAAAATGATTTATATGTGTTGTATATGCAATATATCATTGTGCCACCAAGATGGTGATGTGGAGCCCCATTTTTCTCTACCTGTTTTCCCTGTTTAAATTTACAATGCTTTAAACTGAAACGCTTCTTTGATGTGTCTGGATCCAGTCCTTGTTTAACTAGGGTTGCCATATTCCAGACAAAAGAGTTGTTGACCTTTTTTCAGAGGATGGGGAAATCTAAAAAAAGAAAATAATTTTTTTGGCTAGAAGAAAATAGGGGCGGGGGGTTTGGCTAGTTTTAAGAAAATCAGCAAAAATAACCCCACTTACAACATGGGTTGCCATACACCCGGGTTTTCCTAGACATTTAAAGCGGACATTAAACATTCTGTCAGGACCCCATTTTGGGGATCGAAATCCTGTCAAAGGCCAGGATTTTCTGGACGTATGGCAGCCCTAGCTTAATGTTATATCTGAACTTCGTCATTATTGTTTACTAATGAGTGGTCCACCTCTCTTTTAAATCAATATATCTCTGTGTGGCACACATCTCTGTTTCCTTTGCAGCAGCTGAATCAGCTAATAGTCGAACAGTCTAACCTCTGCTCAGAACTTGGAATTCCTGATCGGACAGAAGAAAGAGAGCCTAAAAACGGGCACGCTCACAGTACTCTTCCAGATGCTGCTGACGATTTCTTCTCGAGAGCTGGGTATTCCAATAATATCCACCACAGGCCTCCGAGTAGGAGTGCAACAGTCCCCTCAAGCCCCTCCAGCTCTTTAGTCAGACAAACGGAGCTGAAGGCATCAACTGCTCTCGCAACTGGCAAGGCCAATTCTGCGTCGGACCCCAAGGAACTTCACACCAGTAAGAAAGAAGTCAAAAGTCAAAAGATAGACTTCAAGGCCTTCATCCAGAATGTAAGAATCAAGTTGCATTCTGGTTCCTACTGTAGCCTTATTAAACTTATTAGACTTTACCGATTGGTTGGGTGAGCGTTGCTCCCGGAGAGTGAAGAAAGAGTCAAATGACACCGAGGTTGATTCAGAGAAAGAGTTTATTCTGCTCTCTGGATAGCAGAAGGCACTTGTGTGATCAGCTCACAGCAAGACCAAAGAAATGAGAAATTTCATGCAGTATATATATCCTCCAGGCACCCTCTCCCCCCTTCCCCAGGAATCCAGCCACGTCAGCTTATACACGCAGGTTGACATCACAGATATTCCTGCTCCGGTACTTTTAACCATAAAAGGGTGTTCCTCTTCCTGTACTCTTGACCATATAAGAGTATTCCTGTTCCGGCACTCTTATCTTGGGGTAAGAAGGTTACCAACTCTCCTGGCGCTGTTCCTGGACTAGGTCTGTGCGTCAGAGTGTGGTCAGGACGTAAGATAAGACCGAGGCGTGTCATCCAGTGTTCCACTGGAACAGTCAAGGCCATGCATTGCCGTCACAGACTGATAAGGGAGAGGGCTTTGAGCACTTGTTTATACAGCTGGGTTTTCTGTTTATACATTGCCTCAAGCCTGAGCTTGAAAAGCTCAAGTTAATGCATTTTAGAAATGCTCCCTTGGAGGAAGAAAGGGGATTTTGGGGCAGTTTCCAACTGACTGCACAGAAGCCCATTCCTTCACTACCAAGGGTGGAACCTCTATTCTCAAGGGCCTTTGAGGGTGGGCAGAGGAAGCACTCAAGTTCTTTGTCGAGTGGGAACCATCTTGAATGGTGTTGCACAGCTTTGAGTGTATAGGCTACATTTTTGTGGTTGGTTCGCTCTTAACTCTTCTTATTTCTCTCGTTTTCTCCATCAGCTGAAGAAATCTTTCCGAAATTCTTTCAGCAACGACGCAGCAGAAGGAAAAGACTGAGGCGGGGCAATGCCCCCCGACCCGCTACCCTGGGATGTTTTCTTGCAAGAGGATCTTTCGAACCACCACACAGGATTGGAGAGGATTTCCCATAAATGTTCAAAATGCTTTTTTTGCGAGAGAGCATGTCGAATAGAGATGTATACTGGGGGAAGTCCTGAAGGACGAGTGTCGAGAGGCGAGTGCCGAAGAAATCGTCGTAAAGAGATTAGTGAAGGCAATATCTAGATGGCTGTTTTGCTATTGAAGATTTTGTGGTCTTTAATAAGGCCCGCCTAGTCCAGCGTCCTGTTCCCACATTGCCCAACCAGGTGCCTTAACCCTCTTTCTTCTAGGACTAGTGCCAGGAACAAAGGGAACCTGGATAGTTAGCCATTTTGTGTTTCCTCCAATAAGGAAGGCTATCTCTGAACATTTGATTTCCCCCTACGAAGCACCACCTATTGGTAGGTATTTAAAATAGCAGAGACAAGAACTCTTCTCACAGCTATGACATGAGAAATCATCTTCTTAATGAGGGCTGTATTTCTACATTATATGCTTGGAATATTAATTTTTGTTTTACTCCAGGAATGTGTTTTGTGGGTTCTTCAGGGAAAAAAGTCTAGATTTGGCCTTTTTTACATTTTGAAAGTTTCCTGGCCTAATAATCAAACCCAGGAAAGAAAGAAAGAAAGAAAGAAAGAAAGAAAGAAAGAAAGAGGGAGGGAGGGAGAGAGAGAGAGATATATATATATGCGACCCTGCCTAAATCTCTGTGTGCTTTAATTTGGAACTAATACATATTCTGCTTTTTCAAAATATTTTTTTTCCAGGCATCTTTATTGAAAGTTAAAAAGTACATAATTATATGTGCACTAAACATGGTGAGATTGTATAAATCTTCCGCCTTTTACTTTCTCAAAATCTTGAGACTCCCTTTCTACTTCCTATGGACTAATCCTCTCTTTTAGAAAAGTTTGAAATCAAATGTGTCGGCCTTTGTTTGCAGTTTCCCAATACAGTGGAATCCTGGTTTTCAAACGTAATCCATTCCGGAAGACCATTTGACTTCCGAAACGTTTGAAAACCGAAAACGCAGTACGGAAGCCTCAAAACGGAAAAATTAATACAGAGAACTCAATACAGAAGCCGCCTTGGAAGTTTGACTTCTGAGGCATGTTCGAAAGTGGAAGCTTTTACTTCTGGGTTTCTGGCGTTCAAGTTCCGAAACGTTTGTCAACAGAGACGTTTGGAAACCAAGGTATGTTGAACTACATAGCTAGGGATGAACACAAGAATAAAAGCTGCCTTGGGCTGGTTTCTCACTGGATATCCTACCTGACAAATCCAGATATGTCTTTGAAAAGCTGCACATATTTTTATTTTTTGACATAAATTTTAGGAAGAAAAATCAGTGGAGGGGGAACACTTGCAAGATGGTCTGAGTGCTTCTGAGGCAGCCTGGGGGCTGCCTGTCTGCCTTCTGTTGCTGTTTTTAAAAAGTCATTTTGTCTGCCTAAGAGTGACTAGCTAGTGGGCAGGGCGCTTTCTGCCACACATGTTGAAATCAATGTAGTAATGCCCCCTGGGTGCGACGAGTCTTTGATATGCTGCTGCCCTCACAGGGAATTTTTACGGATACTGCGTTCAATTTTATGTGTTTTTATGTTCAAGGGGACTGAATACAACAAGAAATGTATATAAAATCTGTAAAATGTAGCAAGCTAGCCACTCTTAGGCAGCTGAAAAGGCAGCTCTCAAACTGTAGCATATGCAACACCACAAAAGAGTACGAATCTGGCAATGAACAAATCCCACAATCCCAAATCATTGAATTGGTCTGGACACGTGTCCACTTCAGAATCACAGCTTGTCCATTTCTTTCCCCATCCTCATAGTCAGCATTGTGCTTGCTGTGATTTAACAACACATACATTATTATTATTATTATTATTATTATTATTATTATTATTATTTCTTCTTCTTCTTCTTCTTCTTCTTCTTCTTCTTCCGATCACTTGTAGCTGAGTAAGACTGTCTTCCATAAACACGGTTTTAACAATGAGTCCGTAAGTAACTGTGGAGGCCAATTCTGGATCCACACATCCTTCCACAGTGGGGACATTGGTTTCTGGGCAGGAGCTGATCATGGTGTGGATTTGCCAAGCGTGCCTTCCTCCTACCACGTTTCTCCCTTGCGTCCTGAGTTCAAGTGTCTTCAAAGCCCATGATACCTTTGGTAAAGTGCTGGAGTGCTCACAGGCCAGTGTTTCCCAATTGTTGGTGTTTATACTACATTTTTTAAGATTTGCCTTGAGACAGTCTTTAAACCTCTTTTGTTAACCACCAGCAATAGAGTAGTTGCTTTGGAAGACAAGAATCAGGCATCTGCACAACATGACCAGTCCAACGAAGTTGATGTTGAAGAATCATTGCTCCAACACTGGTGATCTTTGCTTCTTCCAGTACACTGATATTAGTTCGCTTGTCTTCCCAAGTGATACCCAGAGGTCTCAGGGCAGTTCACAGAATTGGCCTTCGTTTCCTGGTTTCCACTTCGGATTAACACCAGGGTCACTTCTTCCCAGATCAGTTATATGACCAACTAATTGGCACAGTAATTTAGTATACTGCCTATGCACACAATCTGGAGCAGGGGTCAGCAAACTTTTTCTGCAGGGGGCCGGTTCACTGTCCCTGAGAACTTGTGGCACACACACATGCCTTCCCTCCCTCCTTCCATCGGAGACAGAGCGGCTGAGATACCTCCACTCACCGCGTTCAGACGGAGTGGGCTGGGCTGGAGAGGGGGCTCCCCGCCGGTGCTGGGTCTCGGCTTGCGCAGAGGGGCTGCAGCCACCCCGCCAGGAAGGGCCCCTACCCCGGGGTGTCCATGACCGTTGCTAATGTGCCACCACCGAGCAGCACAGAAGAGTCCTCTTCTTCCTCCCTCCTCGCATGCGATGTAGTTGGGGGGGGGGATCACAAAAAAATGGCGCCCAGAAATTTTTTTGGGGGGGAATGGCAATTGCGCCAACCCAAGCTGCGATTGCAGAACCATTTGTGGGCCTTTGGGCCGGATCCGAGCAAATGGGCTGGATCTGGCCCACAGGCTGTAGTTTGCTGACCCCTGATCTGGAGGGTCTCCCTCCCCTCCCCTTCTCTCTGCACCAGGATCTGAGTTAATGGCTGATTATATATCAAAACAACTTGCTTGAGTACTGTACTTCAGAATGCAGGCTTTGACTAATGAATGCTTCTGATAAAAATAATTGCGAGGAAGCAAAGGTAACAAAATGGTGCTAATATTTTGCATACATCTCTAGGCAGAAGGGTACTTTGTATATGTTCCCTCTGTTTCTCTCTCAAATACACACCCCTAATGAATCAGCCAGTTTGCAACACCAGACGCCACCCACAGCAGGTTCCTGTGGAGAAAAATGTATTTGCCAGAGACCTGTCATTGGATCGGGGCAATTTGGCTGTTAATTCCACAAAATATCAAGCATAGTTACGTTGATAGCTAATCTACTGGCCTAAGACTGGTCTGCCTTGTGGCAAATTTCACTCACAGTAAAGGAGAGCAGAGCACTTGAAGTCAAACACCAATATGATAGCGCTGAGTCGGGTCCTGTAATTTAACGAAAGGCAGAAGGGCCATGCAATGCTCTGTGGTCAGTGACAAGGTTCCACCAGCAGTAATGAAGTATGAAGATTCAACAGTCAATCCAGCCTGTTCCTGTATGAGGAATTTGAGGTGGGGACACCAGATTGTCCTTTGCCTCAGGCAGCAAAATATCTTGGGCTGCCCATCACTCTGATACAGAAAGTCAAGAGGTGTGGGGCAGAAGATGATGTATCGATGGTATCTCACCCCAACCAAGTTGGCAAAAATGTACAGGATTAGAAGTAAAAAATGCTGGAAATGTTTAGATAAGGATGGCCATTTTTACCACATGTGGTGGCTGTGTAAAAAAAAAGGCATTTTGGGACAATATATACAATGAACTAAAAAAAGAAAGAAAAAGTTTAGATATACCTTCCCTAAAAGGCTGGAGGCATTTCTTTTAGGAATGGTTGGGGATGAGATAGCAAAAGAAGATGAAAAACTATATCTGTATGTGTCAACGGCGGCCAGAGTTTTGATAGCTCAAGGATGGAAACATCAAGATCTGTCGACTATCAAGGATTGGCAAACAAAGATGGTAGAGTACACAGAATTAGCCAGGCTGACGGGACAAATTTGTGAGCAGGATGACCAGACGTTCCAAAAAGACTGGAAGAAATTTATAATTTACCTTGAGAAACACTGTTTACAGATAAGAACACTGGCAGGTCTGAGATAAACCTTACAACATATGCCGTATTTTTCGCTCTATAAGATGCACCAGACCACAAGCCGCACCTAGTTTTCGGAGGAGGAAAACAAGAAAAAAAATATTCTGAATCTCAGAAGCCAGAACTGCAAGAGGGATCGCTGCGCATTGAAAGCAGCAATCCCTTTTGCTGTTCTGGCTTCTGTGATAGCTGTGCAGCCTGCATTCGCTCCATAAGATGCACACACATTTCCCCTTACTTTTTAGGAGGGAAAAAGTTAGTCTTATAGAGCAAAAAATACGGTAATTGATGGAGCATTCTATATGAGATTATAGAAAGAACCATTTATAGATATGAACAGTATGCTCATATAAATCAATGTATAAATATTATAGTGTGGAAACAAGAAAAGCAGAAGAGGGGTAGAGAGAAGTGGTAATCCTGAGCGTTTTAGGTTACTAATATTGTAAGAATGTATAAATATATAATATGAAAATCAATTTAAAAAATTGCAAAAAAGAGGTGCAGGGCGGAGGAAACAGAGCTAAGAGTGGAACAAGAAGAATTGTGGATGAAAGAACTCTGATTGGGGTGAGCAGAGCTCTGAACATTTTTGGGTCACCCTGAGGCCTACAGCCAGCTTTGGATTGCGTACGAAAAATATTAGAGACGTTTTGGATTACCTTAACTTTTCAACCTGCAGCATAAGCAGATGGATGTTCTTAAAGTCCTCTAAATGTTCTTTCTTCCTCTAAACAAAAACCCATAATAATGACGAGCATTTCTACTTGTTACATGCTTCCTTTGAAGAAGGGACAGTGTCTGCTTATCCTATAAACTCCAAGGTGTAAGCTCCATATCATCATTTCCACAGCTTGCATTTTCCCTAGTCTTCAGTTTTTATTAGACTAACCTGAAAGACACACAGGAATAGCTTATATTCAATATCACTTCATATCTGTTATGTTGTAGATCATACTTTGTTAAAACAAATGGAAACAGATGTGTAACCGCTGATTAAATTAAACATCATGGGAAGTGAGCTGTGTATAAAAACTTAAGTTGTGGCCATTTCCAAGGACAAGATACTAAAAGCTCCAAGGATGTGGAAAATCAATAACCTCCTCATGTTGTCACCAAGTCAACGTCGAGAGGATGTCAGATTGCATCTTCACGCTATGATTATAAACAGGGAGACAAAAAATAAAAAGAGTTTGTGTTGGCCCATATTATCATTCTATTTTAGATATTCTGATAAGCGAGAGAAAAGGAAAAAATCCAGGTGTTTGAAATAAGATTCATTTCGTCCGTCAATGTGCTTCCTAGTCATTAAGCTGTCTCCTGACATTGATTATTGCACCTTCTGTTGATTGCAATCTTAGGAACTAAGCTTTAGTGTATATAATCAAAACAAATACACATTATTTCCCTATTTCCCCCTGCCTGCATCACCAACCACTTCCCATGTCGTCTGCCCTGTGCTAAATTTTGGACTGAGATTGGATGGCAGCTTCTGTCAGGTACTCTGTCATTCTTAGGCACCAGTGATAAATCCACAGATGAAACTGATTATTATTGCAATCCTGGAGAGAGAGGTAAACAACCCAAAAGGACTGTTAAAGCCCCACATAAATCCATAGAGTTACTATCAAGTGTATGATGCAAAGACTATGGGATGGAAAGGAAGCCCCAAGGCCTGCCAAGTCTCGCTGGTGATTATTCTGCAGAGTACGAGAAAAGCACTGTTTCATCTTAGATGAGCAGCTGAACTTTAAAGGAACAGCATCTGGACACTTCATAGTGGGAAACATTAATACTGGATTCACAGTGTCGCTTTCTGAAGCTGCCTCTCCCTGGGGGTTGCTCTTTCAGATTTCATTCTCTGCGGTGGCCTTGAGGGCATTGTAACCCCAGCATCCTGCTTTGTGGCCAGCGTATCCATTTGCATGCCCCAAAGCCACATTTTAAAGGGAAACGTGGTATACTGTATATATAAATATATTTCAACAGGTACTAAGAAGCGATTTTGTACCAGTGAAAAGCAGCAGAACTGGCTCCCCTTTGTGTGGGTGCCATTAAACAGCAGCTTCAGACAATCCTGAGAAGAAGCAGGGCCACATGCATTGGAAGGGAAGGTTGTTGTTGTCATGATGGCAATTTCCCCTCTGAAGCTGCTATTTGCGTGTATTCCTCCATCAGTGCCAATAGTAGCTGCTTTTTACTTCAGAAAGGAAAAGAAAAAAAGCACATTCAGGGCCAGATTTAGGTTTGATGAGGCCCTAAGGTAATGGGGCCCTTTATATGTCCAGCTGTCCTTTGTCAACAACAAATTGTCGCTGTTTTTTGTGTTGAATATATGCTATATGGTAATTTATAGACCTAATAGGTATCTAAAGCCATTTGCACATAACAAAATATGTATTTTATCAAAGTACAGTGGTACCTCTGGATGCGAATGGGATCCATTCCAGAGCCCCGTTCACATCATGAAGCGAATGCAACCCGCGTCTGCGCATGTGCGGGTCGCGATTGGCCACTTCCATACATGCACATGGCGTCATTTTGAGCATCTGCACATGCGCGAGCAGCAAAACCCGGAAGAAACACGCTCCGTTACTTCCGGGTTACTGCAGAGCGCAACCCGAAAATGCTTAACCCGAAAATGCCTGAAGCTACTTCAACCAAGGTATGACTGTAATTGTTGAACTGAAAGACAATTAAGAAGTATATTAATAGTGAAATACAGGCGGGGTCCATTACTATACATCATAGGAGCCTATACACTCTTGCTGTATGCAGATTTTATTTTATTTTTGTTTTTTATCTTATATTTTGGAAATGTACATCCAGTTTTTCCCCCCTTTAATTTTTTGGGGGGCCTCTAAGAGATTGGGGCCCTAAACTATAGCTTGTTTAGCTTATACGTAAATCCGACACTGAGCACACTAATATCATTCATGCAATCTCACAACACATCTCATTTGGCCTGTACTTATCACAATGAAGGACCACACATATCTGCTATTTGGGTCCCTGAAGCACAGATTCACACAAAGCGACAAAACGCTCTTGCAGGTTATTAACAGGATTTTTATTTGAAGTGCATATGCAGAACAAAGGCACAGGGCAATCAGTACACAACCTGTACACAGTAGTCAGGGTGCGCCACTTTATATAAATTTGCAAAATAGAATACCACCTGATCTCTTGCAAGTCACCTGATTTCTGGGAAATCGAAACTTATAATAAGTTCCTATATTACCATATAAGGTCTTGGTCTTCTCTCCCTCCTTCCTGCAACCTCCCTCATCCTGGTGTGACAATAAATCCTTGTTCTTTATCTCTATGTGCCCAGGCTAGACATTCTGAGGGGCCCATTTGCAATGTAACATTTAAGCATGTCCTTCAATAATAGAACAATTATATTGTAATATGCTCCTTCAACAAACCTCCCTTTTTGTGTGAGTGTGGTTGCTCCAGAAGAAGGGTCTGTTGAGCAAAAAAGAATGCACACAAACAATTCCTGCATTGTTTGCGTCCCTTTCAACGCTACAGTCCTGTGATTCTATATTAGACTTAATACACAGAAGATGGGGGTGGGACCAGCAGGCTTTATTAATTTTCCTTCCCCTTTGGTTCATGTGGATGTGTCACAGGGCAGGGCCTGCGACACTAAAGGCCTGGTCCTTAAATGTCACTGCTACTCCTCCTTGTAATACTCATAAAGGCTGACCAAACCTCAGAGACGTGAGGAACCACAAGATGTTTCTCATCAGTGGACCTCAATGTGCCTCAAGATGGCACATAGAGGAGCAGACTATAAGGTCCTTGTTGCTCCTAGATTGCATCCAGGATTTATGTGCTCTATGTGGGGCTACCTTTGAAGGTGACTTGGAAACTACAACTAATCCAGAATGCAGCAGCTAGACTGGTGACTGGGAGCAGCCACCGAAACCACATAACACTAGTCTTGAAAGATCTACACTGGCTCCCAGTACGTTTCCGAGCACAATTCAAAGTGTTGGTGATGACCTTTAAACCCCTAAACGGCCTCGGTCCAGTATACCTGAAGGAGTGTCTCCACCCCCATCGTTCTGCCCGGACACTGAGATCCAGCGCCGAGGACCTTCTGGCGGTTCCCTCATTGCGAGAAGCAAAGCTACAGGGAACCAGGCAGAGGGGCTTCTCGGTAGTGGCACCCGCCCTGTGGAATGCCCTCCCATCAGATCTCAAAGAGATAAACAACTACCTTACATTTAGAAGACATCTGAAGGCAGCCCTGTTTAGGGAAGCTTTTAATGTTTAAAATACCATTGTATTTTAATATTTTGTTGGCAGCCGCCCAGAGTGGCTAGGGAAACCAAAACTAGCACAGAACTTTTAAAGAACTGCCTATGCTGGTTCATATCTAGATCAGCACTCTCTTTCCTTCAGCAGGCCCAACAAGCAGAGCAAAGTGGAGTTAGTCATCTCTCATCGCTTATCTCCAGCATATGGAAATCAGGTAGCCTTCTTCTAAATATGGAAGTTTAATTAAGCCTATCCGGCTTTTTCTGATTGTTATGTAGTGAAAACAGAGCTCTTCACTATTTCCCTTTCTATAGCCTCTTGCCCAGATGTGGTAAGAGCAGGGAGCAGGGACGGGACTCAACACTCAATAGCCTCCTTTGATTTGATATTTTTTTAAAAAAATCTTTTTGAATGTTACCAAGCAAAATGCCAGTTTTCAAAGTGTTTCCTGCTTGGCAGGGGGTTGGACTCGATGGCCCTTGTGGTCTCTTCCAACTCTATGATTCTATGATTCTATGAAAGGGTTTTGTGAAACCTCTGGCTACGAAATCATGACCATTGTTCTCCACCCAGCTTCTTGATGTGTCAATGAATGTACATTTAATTAAAACCGCAGGCTAGAGAGGCTCTCGAGGCAGCAACACAATTTGGGAGACTTCTTGAAATATTATAATGGCAATATAACCTGGAATTTTCACGAGACGCATCTGCACTCCTCTGCATAGAATTACCTTTGTGCAACACAATGCTTACGCCTGTATTAAGACAACAGCTTCCCTGCAGCTTTGCATTATGTTCAGCAGAAGTGGTATCATCCTGCAAAGGACCACTTCAAGGCAGCATCTGGCATGTGGATACAGAAATAAAAACACCACGGACTTGAATAGTGCATATGCACATCTGAGCTCGCTGTGATTTTTTAAAGTCCACCTCTGTGGAGCTAAACAGAGTTCATTCATTCATATTCATCCACCTCCAAAGGCTGGGAGTGAAGAGCAACATAGTTCAAGAAGATAGATAGTTCAAGAAGAGTTATCTCCCGCTTGGACTACTGCAATGTGCTTTATGTGGGGCTACCTTTGAAGGTGACCCGGAAACTACAACTAATCCAGAATGCGGCAGCTAGACTGGTGACTGGCAGCGGCCACTGAGACCACATAACACCGGTCTTGAAAGACCTACACTGGCTCCCAGTACGTTTCTGAGCACAATTCAAAGTGTTGGTGCTGACCTTTAAAGCCCTAAACGGCCTCGGCCCAGTATATCTGAGTATACCTGAAAGAGCGTCTCCACCCGCATCGTTCTGCCCGGACACTGAGGTCCAGTGCTGAGGGCCTTCTGGCGGCTCCCTCCCTGCGAGAAGTGAGGTTACAGGGAACCAGGCAGAGGGCCTTCTCAGTGGTGGCACCCGCCCTGTGGAACGCCCTCCCACCAGATGTCAAAAAGAACAACAGCTATCAGACTTTTAGAAGACATCTGAAGGCAGCCCTGTTTAGGGAAGCTTTTAATGTTTAATAGACTATTGTATTTTAATATTATGTTTAAAGCTGCCCAGAATGGCTGGGGAAACTCAACCAGATGGGCAGGGTATAAATAATTTATTTATTTATTTTATTATTATTATTATTATTATTATTATTATTATTATTATTATTATTATTACTACTACTACTACTACTACTATTACTACTACTACTAGCACTACTACTACCTACCCACCTAAAATATAAACTGAACACAATAATGGTGCAAACTTACAGCTAACAGAGGAGTGGGGAAACTGGTCTTTCAGGGACTGTTGGACTGCAACTCCCATAATCTTTGGGGCTGATGGGAGTTGGACTTCATCACCATGTGGAGAGCTTCAGGTTCCCCACCTCTGAGCTATCTAGATGTGACTTCATAAATGAGGGCAGGTATTTCTGGTGGGTTTTTTAAGTAAATAGTCCAGATCGACTGCTGTGGGAAGGGGGGGGGAGGGCAAAGGGTTCAAGCCCCTTTATCTATACCTGCCAGAATCTAAATCTGGGTCTGACCAAACTGCGGGAGGCAGTGGAAGACAGGAGTGCCTGGCGTGCTCTGGTCCATGGGGTCACGAAGAGTCGGACACGACTAAACGACTAAACAACAACAAAAACAATTTATTTTATAAAACTATTTGCAAACTTGCTGATTGTTTGAATAGTGTCACTATGGTTTGTCTGTTAATCCTAAACAGCGAAAGCCCCAAAAGTCAGACGTCTTCTTCTTTTTCTTTGTAAACCTAAACCTCTTTTGAATGGCTCTGTGTTCATTTCTAGCAAGACTAGGTACTTTGTGCATTGTGGCGAGGGACTGAGCTGTTTGGGTCTTGGGAGAAGGCCCTCTGCAAATGGGTTAATCAGCTGTTTGTGGGAGAAAACAAACTTCAGGGGTGAAAAATTAGTCCTGGTGCACATCGAAAATTGCAGTTATCTGTACTGTTCCAGTAAATGCTGGCTTACAGTGTGCTGTTTGCTTGTTTGTTTGTGCTTATAAATAAAATCGTTTTAAAAAGTTAGTCCTGGTGGGTGTCATATAACACTTTTATGATGATCACAGAGGCCTCTCTTTGGAAAGTTAAGTAGCAATGTAAGCCCACAGCATTCTCACTGGTTATGGCTTAGCTTCACGAGAGAAGTGCTCTCCAAACGTGAAATGAGATCCCAGAAGTGTCTGGTGCAAGAAAGAGGTGAAGGAAAATGAGAAATCTGTTGTGAGCCACTTCTAGCCTGCTGGCTGCATGTTGGCTGTTTCAGTCATAAAGGTTGATATATTTTGTAGACATTCTTTTGGAAGACATGAGGTTCAAATCGTGAGTGTGCCTCATTAAGCAAGCTACCGTCAGTCAGCCTCAGTTTTTGTGTCTGCAAAGTGATAGTTTCTCTTGAAAAGTATGATCTTGGGAAAGGAAAGTCAAGACAAGGAGGAGGATTGTAGGGCCATGGGACATGAAATGGGATAGTGTTGTAATAATAATAATAATTATTATTATTATTATTATTATTATTATTTCTATATGATTGTCACAGCCACTCTGGGTAGCTTCCAATACATGTAAAAAAAATAATAATAAAATCAAACATTAATAATAACAATCTGATCCAATATAAAAAGATCACAATAACTTTAAAATAAACAACTTTTATTGTTATTGTTATTATTATTATTATTATTATTATTATTATTATTAATTCCCCACCCATCTGGCTGGGTTTTCCCAGCCACTCTGGGCGGCTTCCAACAAAACATTAAAATACAATAACCTATTAAACATTAAAAGCTTCCCTAAACTTATAACACATAAACTTATATAAGTTTACACTTATCTAGTACAATAAAGAATTACCAATCTATAATCAATAAAAACAGCAAATCACAATGCATAAAATACCACTAAACATACAAAACGGTGTAAAAGGGTCAAATTTAAAAACAAGGACGCACAACGTATAAATTTTTTTAAAAAAATATCCCCGAAAGTCCCAGCTGCTTCTGGAGGGGGTTGGGCAAGGCAGATGGAAAAAGCCATTGCCTGGTGACCAGCAAAAAGTTTCTCTCCCCTCAGAAGAGACAATAGAAGCATTATATCAGCCAGATCAACATTACCCAAATGGACTTGGACCTAAAAGAAAGCTATATACACAGCGGATAAAACCATGCATGCTGCAAGAGTTTAGCTTCCCTTATTGTCACAGCAATCCCCAATGCCCAGAAGCCAAAGTGCCATATTATTTTTTCATGGAGCCAGTTCGTGGTCAAAGGTCACACACTTTCTTTCCTTGATGGAAGAGGGTGCCCAGAAACAGGTCTGATCCCCAACTGGAATGGGCCAAAATAGTTGGTTTCATGCAAGAGCACTTGGAACTGTCACCGCATAACTCTTCCAGTCCCCTTCCCCAGAGAAGAGGTACAGTGGTGCCCCGCAAGACGAATGCCTCGCAAGACGAAAAACTCGCTAGACGAAAGAGTTTTCCATTTTTGAGGTGCTTCGCAAGACGAATTTCCCTATGGGCTTGCTTCGCAAGATGAAAACGTCTTGCCGCTAAGCCGCTAATAGCCACTAAGCCGCTAAGCCGCTAATAGCCGCTAAGCCGCTAACAGCCATGCTTCGCAAGACGAAAAATTTGCTAGACAAAAAAACTCGCAGAACGAATTAATTTCGTCTTGCGAGGCACCACTGTAATTGCAACTAAGCAGTACAGTGGTACATCGGTTTTCAAATGTACAGTCATACCTTGGTTGTTGAACACCTTGGTCCTTATACGTTTCAGCTCCCGATCGAAACCCAGAAGTGAGTGTTCTGGTTTTCAAACATTTTTTGGAAGCCGGACGTCTGATGCAGCTTCCGCTATTGTTTCCAGTGCGCCTGCGCAATCGGAAGCCATGCCTTTGGTTTCCAAATGTTTTGGAAGCCAAGCGGATTTCTGGAACACATTCTGTTCAGAAACCAAGGTACAGCTGTAATCTGTTCTAGAAGACTTCCGAAAACCGATGCATTTACTTCCGGAAGCATTTGCTTATGGAAAACTCAAAACGGAAGCCGTGTGGCCCATTCCACTTCCGAAAAGGATTCAAAAACCGAAGCAGTTACAGTGGTACCTCGGGTTAAGTACTTAATTCATTCCGGAGGCTGTACGTAACCTGAAACTGTTCTTAACCTGAAGCACCACTTTAGCTAATGGGGCCTCCTGCTGCTGCCACCACACGATTTCTGTTCTCATTCTGAAGCAAAGTTCTAAACCTGAAGCCCTATTTCTGGGTTAGCAGAGTCTGTAACCTGAAGCGTATGTAACTTGAAACGTATGTAACCCGAGGTACCACTGTACTTCTGGGTTTTCAGTGTTTGAAAAATGTTCAACTTCCAAGACGTTAAAAAACCAAGGAACCGCTGTAGTTGTCATAGAATGATGGATCCGTGGTGGGCTTCTTAGGGGTGGTCAAATCACCACTTCTTTCAAGACTGCAGGGATCGTTCCTTCTTTCAAGGACTCATTGGCCACACCCTGAACATACCCCTTCAGGCAAGCTTAAACCAGCCAAGAGGGGAGAGGGAGCATGTGATTCACATCATCACAAGCACCTTGCCAGTGTTACCAGCCAGAAGCATCTGAAACTGATCCTGTGCTGTTGCGTGTCGAGGTCCCCAAGCCACCTCCCAATAATTCACACATCACACATCAATTTTTGTTTAGGTTTTTGGCATGATTTTGGCCACAACTTTATTTAAATACACACACGTGAGTGGTTGCTTAGGCATTGGTTCCGACTATCTGTCCTTGCCCCAGGGACAAAACTGACTTCCGGATTCCAGCGGAAGCCAGTCAGGGAAACAATTTTGGGGAGAAATGAAGCTGGGTCTCAGTCCCTCACTTCTTACCCTCATGCTCCTGGTGGCTTGCACAGCCCAAGTCCGATGCCAGAGACTAGGACGAAAAGGATGGCAAGCCCCTGGATTCCTTTAACGGAATTCCCTTTCCGCACCACCATTGGAGGGGCAGGCACTTACCCCTCCACCAACCAATTTTAACCAATGCCTAACCGCCAACCTTACAAGTTGTGACGATTTGCTACGCAGTAGGCAAAAACCAAATGGCACCAGCCAATCAGCCAAACGGACAAAATTCCTACCAGGCCCCTGCCCCCAAGGCAGACGACCCCATGACAGGCATAGCAAGGTCAAGTGAACAACTCCCCAATAAAGGGAGGGTGGGCGGGTGATCCGGTGCAAGCAGCCAAGAGGACGCCCAAAGCTGGGGGTCCAGCATTTAAAACCTCTGACCCCTCCTTCAAAATTGGCAACAGGCAAAATTGGCAACAGGATCTGGGGCAGGAATGGGGAGTGTGCTGGGAGGAGAGTCCATATAGCCCCATTGCACTAGGGTGCTGCCTTTCACTAGCAAAACTGGGTAGTCGAACCCGGCCCCATGGCTCTGTGGCTCTTTCAAACAGAAAGAGCAAAGAAAACGGAGACAATGAGCCTCCGCCAATTCTGGCGCTGCTAAATCTCTGAGAGGAAATGGCCCAGGTCGAAGGCCTTTCCCTGTGAATGGTTAAAGGGCTCCAATTCATAGCGCTGCACAACAGGCAGAAAGTTTCCTCTGGCTTCCCAGAGGCCCAGCCTGTTTGTATGCCTTTCCCCCGTTCCAAACAAAACCTCCCTCTCAAGCGATGGGCGAAAATAGCCAATTCTGCTCACCACTGGCATGTACACAGGAGCCACAGAAGACTCCCCACCCGGGTCCCTAAATGGCAGCAGTGTGCCAAGTTTGTGTAACAAACCAATCCGTAAACATACTCAACCACCACAGTCGTCAGAGAAACCTCATTCCTAGACACGGTGTGCCTTTGCTCTGACGGTTTAGGTGCCCTTTCCAGACTCTGCTTCCTTCATTGCTCTGTATTTTGATCGGTGATCAACTAGCTCCTGAACTTCTGGGAAAGGCACAGCTTGGATCTGCTGGACACCAAAGTTTTAGCTGCCTAAAGCCCATGCACATAACTTATTTTCTTCATCCCTCAGTGTCACCCTTGGGCAGTTTCTGCCGTCAGACTGTGGCAGGAGGTCTCGCCGTTTCGCGAGTAATATTTTCCCTGCTGGAAATTTTTATCTGTGCATTTTCTCTCCTCCTGGCGACGCTAATTTGAGAAGCGGCAAGCCCCACTTCATTCAAATCTGCTAGTACGCAGGCTAAAGGTTACTCTTCTTTCCCTTCCTGGGGTACTTTGGGAAACAAAGCATCGCCATAGCAACTGCTGCTGCTGCTCCCTAGATAAGGGCAGTGCAGGAGCACTCCATGCGAGAAGACAATTCCTGCTCCAGTGAACACTGACTCCATATCACACCTATCCCAGCTTCCCTGCTTGGTAAGTTCTTCAGCACTTTTGCCGGGGTGGGAGCGGGGCGTTCTTTCTCCAAAGGGAACCAAAAAAATCTGCCTGCGATGTGATAGTAATAAAAAGTCACAGATCAATTCCTCTGCGAGGCAGAAGATGGCTAGCAGATTATTCTATCTGGCAAGGCTTGGGAATGGTTATCGAGCTGTAAATTGAGAGAGAAAAGTGGTGCCAGAAAAAGAGAGGGGGTGGAAATATTACAATTTTGTTTGAGCTGCACCTTTATGGCATGAAGGTATTTGGAAGTTGGACAGTTCAGCTGAATCCTAAACTCATTTATGTGCAACTCTTATCCCAGGCTCTTAAATGAACAAATATTTCCAAGTTTGTGTGGGCTCACTGGTCTGATCCTATGCATGTTTACTTGGAAGTAAGTCCTACTGAGTTCCTTGGGGCTTAATTCGAGGTAAATGTATCTAATTGCAAAAGTGTACACAGCTTGGCATAAGTCCCATTGAAATCAGTAATACTTCTGAGTAAACATGTTTAGGATCTGGTTGTTAGCCTTGCGGTGTAAATCAAATTAAAAATAAAGTGCTTTTGATTAATTGAATGTATTTTTGCTGCTGGAAACAGGAGAGGACAATCTACAATCCAGTTAAGCTTAATGGATTCAGACAGCTGTAGATTTATAGTACAATCCTAAATAGTTCCAACGATGTCCTTATGCTCCATTTAAAAACGTTTACCATTGAGGTACTGTTTAAATTCTAAATCTATGGGGTTAAATCAGTTTAATGCTAAGAATTTCATTTTAACGTTATGAATCACGTGTCTAAAAATAATGTAGAACAACTTCCAAAGGGGGAAGCTTTTGTTTGAAATTGGACAAGTAGGGAAAACAGAGATAAAATCACACGTGCTCCTGATCTGTAGCCTTCTGTGGTGGCGTCATGGCTTTTTAATCCTTTAAAGCCATTCTTTAAATCCTTTCTGGAAAGTGTTTCTTTCAAATCTTTTCTTTCTTTCTTTCTTTTTGTTCATGGTGAGGACAAACTAATATTTTCTGTTCGTGAGCTGGAAAACAGACATTTGTCTTCCATATCTTGCAAAATCCTATTCTTCCACAGCAACTGAAACAAGATGTGTTTGTGTACTCTTTAGTTTTATTGCAGTTTGTAGAGTTTGGGTCTAAATAAAATAGTGTTGATTTTGGGAAAACTTTTGAAAAAGACTACCCTATATTATTTTAAAGCATCTAAAATTTGCTCTAGAAATGTTGCCACAATCCTATCAGATTATATAGCTAAACACCAGATATTTAAATCCTTCCCTTGGGGATCCACTATTAGCATGTCTTTGTATTTTCCATGCACTGCCCATTCCTCTCTGGAAAAATATTGTGTGTGTGCTTAAATCAAAAACAAAAATTACATCTCATTCTTAAAAGCAAGTAAGTTCCAGTGAAATTGGGAATAAACTTATTTAGAATCAGGGTGTCAGTAGTGGGTGACACAGAATAGCATCTCAAGATATAGAAGTCATCTTCTCAACTAATCTAACGGCCTTGCTTATCTCAACTTGAGGTACAAGTGTTCTGGTTAGGCTGAGCTCCTGAGACCCTCACTTTATGAAACACAGACAAGTAACAATGTTGAGAAGACTCATCACTGACCTGTGAGGTGGGATGGGCATCCCTCTCTGATATTGTAGTATGACCTAAAACATAGAAGCCAGTTGTTTAGCACATTACTTCATGGATCACTGTCCTTAGAAGCGTTGACAGGATCTATGTGCCCTTCTGATATGTCAATTGTCGACAGCAATAGCATTTTGGCCAGCAAAAACGGATGTTATGGAGCTCTCCATGCAACATTGCTTCCACTTGCGCAAGTAGCTGTCGGAGGCTATGAGTTACTAGAGCACTTAAAAGTACTACAGCTCTGTGCTGTGGTAGCTCTGGATGTTACTACACCTCTGTGCTGTAACACCCAGAGGAGAACTGTAATGACACCCATAACTAGCTGCCCGGAAAGAAGCCCTTTAGCATGCTGGATCTAAGCCTCAAATCCTTCTCTCTTGGACCCCAATCAAGCACCTCATTTTCTCTGCCATCAACTGGACCCACTGAGGTATTTGCCTCATTGCGGGGAAACTGCTGTCATAGGCATGGGAAATCAATAATAATAATAATAATAATAATAATAATAATAATAATAATAAATTTATACCCCGCCCATCTGACTGGATTTCTCCAGCCACTCTGGGAGGCTTCCAATGGAATATTAAAATACAATAACCTATTAAACATTAAAAGCTTCCCTAAATAGGGCTGCCTTCAGATGTCTTCTAAAAGTCTGGTAGTTGTTTTTCTCTTTGACATCTGGTGGGAGGGCGTTCCACAGGGCGGGTGCCACTACTGAGAAGGCCCCTCTGCCTGGTTCCCTTGGCTTCTCGCAGTGAGGGAACCACCAGAAGGCTCTCGGTACTGGACCTCAGTGTCCGGGCAGAACGATGGAGGTGGAGACGCTCCTTCAGGTATACTGGACTGAGGCCGTTTAGGGCTTTAAAGGTCAGCACCAACACTTTGAATTGTGCTCGGAAATGTACTGGGAGCCAGTGTAGGTCTTTCAAGACCGGTGTTATATGGTCTTGGCGGCCGCTCCCAGTCACCAATCAAGAAATTACCACAGCACAACACAGCAACCAAACCTGGATGAGTGTTTAGGATGAGTGAGAAAGGAAACGTCCATGTTGGCTTCCGTGTAAGAGAAGTTCCTCATGAAAGTTTTGAAGTATGCTATTCCGAATAACTGGGGGTTTTACGGCTTTGCTGGATAGTTGTGTGGCTGTGGAAAGAGGGGCATTGATAAGAGCTGGGCAGTAGAGGGCACAGAGAGGTATATGGCAAGGGATGGAAGAAGACACCCACATGAGACCCTGAGGCAATTGTAAAGGGACCATGCAATGCAGATATCTTTTGCCCAACAGGGGCTCAAACCCATGACCATCCATGAGATTAAAAGTCTCACACTTTACCGACTGATCTGAGCTTGTATTTCCATTTATAGTGAAGAGTAGAAACTTTCATTTTTTTTTTAAAAAAAAGTGTTGAATTCCTCACAAATCCAAATTCTATAGCATAGACAGTCTAGGCATGTGTAGCCTTAGCTTTTGGCTAGTGGGTCATAGAATCATAGAACTGTAAGGGATCATCTAGTCCAACCCCGAACAATGCAGGACTGTGCAGCTGTCCCATATGGGGATCGAACCTGCAACCTTGGCGTCATCAGCACCAGACTCTAACCAACTGAGCTATTCAGGCTCCCATCTCATGGATCACTGGCAATGCATGCAGCATTGTGCCTAGAAGCCTTGGCTCCCATGAGTGTATGAACAAGAAGATCATCCATTCTAACTGGTGAGATGCTGAATTACAACTCTTTAACAGGTGGTTAAATAGGGATGTGGGTGGTGCTATGGTCTAAGCCACTGAGCCTCTGGGCTTGCCGATTTGAAGGTTGGCGGTTTGAATCCCTGCGATGGGGTGAGCTCCGGTTGCTCTGTCCCAGCTCCTGCCAACCTGTTCAAAAGCATGCCAGTGCAAGTAGATAAATAGGTACCACTGTGGTGGGAAGGTAAACAGTGTTTCCATGCATTGCACTGCTTTCGCCAGAAGCGGCTTAGTCATGCTGGCCACATGGAAAAACTGTCTGCGGACAAACGTTGGCTCCCTCGGCCAGCAAAGTGAGATGAGCGCCACAATCCCAGAGTTGTTCGCGACTGGACTTAACTGTCAGGGGTTCTTTACCTTTACCTTTTTAACAGGTGGTAGGTCCAGCAATATTTATTTGCTACCTTATGACATGGGCCATCAAGGCTGGGATAAGCAACAATGACCATCTCTCAGACTTGCTGATGTGGTCCAAAGGAAAGCAGAGCAATACATTTGGCACTAGCCTGGCTGTAGAAGCTGCCGGAAAGAAGACACACCCAACCATCTTAGGGACTTCACGCCGGATTTGTGCAGGGTTGACTCTTGAAAATATCCCACAAGGCAATGGTGGCTTAGGACCAGAGTTTTCCTTCTCTTAGATGAGCTACTTTCCTAAGCTGACAGGCCTCATCTGTACATCTCACTTCCCTGTACAGCACGTGCAGAAACCGCCTTCTTGGCCATTGGACCCACAATTGGTCTCAATCGCTCAATCTGCCAGAGCTTGTTTTTGCATGCAGGGGAAGTCCCTAACTCACCAAGGGGTTGGCACCCATTGGCTACCATCACCCGGTTTAGCTGGCCAATTCAAGCCATTCCCAGGGTGTGGCTGCCGTCGCATTCTGACAGCTTCTAGGAGCCACCGGTAAGAGTTGAGTGCAAGGTGAGGAACAAAGTTGGACAAGCTACCCCAGAAGAAGCATGCATGCCCCCCACCTGAGATATTACCCATACACACCTGTTGTGATGAGAATTGTAATCCATAATATCTGGAGAGCACCACGTTGGCTATCCCTGGTTTAGTGGTTTACAGTATGACATGGAGTAGAATCCATTTCCATGGAGGCGCAGGTTACAGCAACAGCCAAGGCGACATTTTTCCAGCTTCGCCGCATTAAGCAGTTGGTCCCTTACCTCTCCCACCCTGATCTGGCCACAGTGATCCATGCGACGGTCACCTCCAGGCTTGACTACTGTAATTCGCTCTACGCGGGGCTGCCCTTGAAACTGTCCCAGAAACTCCAGCAGGTGCAGAATGCTGCAGCGAGGGTCTCCTCACGGGGTCTCTGCTATGGGAGCATATTCACCCAGTGCTTTACCAGTTGCACTGGCTCCTAGTGGAGTATAGGGTCAGGTTTAAGGTGCTGGTTTTCACCTTTAAAGCCCTTTGTGGCTTAAGGCCCTCGTATTTACCGGACCGCCTCTCCTGGTATAATAATAATAATAATAATAATAATAATAATAATAATAATAATAATAATTTTATTTATAACCCACTCTCCCCAGCCGAAGCCGGGCTCAGAGCGGCTAACAACAGTAAAATGATACAACATTTTGAAGTCAGACTATCCTCCACCAGGGCCAGGGCCTTCTCAGTGATGGCTCCGACCTGGTGGAATGCCCTGTCCCATGAGACTAGGGCCCTATAGGATTTAACCTCCTTCCGCCAGGCCTGTAAGACAGAGCTATTCTGCCTGGCTTTCAATTTGAATTTAGCCTGATCTTTTATTCCCCTCTCTTCCCTCCCTCTCCCCTTTAATGAAGATTACCCACTCTGGGACCCCACAGCTAATTCTCCCCGACCTCCTCGCTGGCCCAAATATGACTAATTTAGCCAGCTAGCCCTGGTGACCATTTCCGTGCGCTGCTCTGGTTTGCCAGAAGTGGCTTAGTCATGCTAGCCACATGACCCAGAAGCTGTACGCCGGCTCCCTTGGCCTATAGAGCGAGATGAGCGCCGCAACCCCAGTCATCCATGACTGGACCTAATGGTCAGGGGTCCCTTTACCTTTACCTTTAGCCCGCTAGCCCTGGTGACCATCTAATGTTTATTGGATGGATTTTCCCCCAAATTGATTTTTGAACTTTGAATTTATTGTTATTCATGCTTTTATATTGTATTTTATGCTTTTTTGGGTGAATCACAATTAAGTGTTTTAAATTTGTTGTCAGCCACCCTGGGCCCGGTTTTCTGAACCGGGAAGGGCAGGGTATAAATAAATTATTATTATTATTATTAGCTGAAATGGGCCTTAATGGCTTTGCAAGACAGTTGGCCATTTTTGTCTGTCGTCAACACGCACAAATACAGACACATCCACTCCCCACATCCACTGCTTTAAAGAGGTGAGGAATTCACAGAAAAGTCATATCATTACAAGATACATGTGGATGTGAGCGCACATCATTTTCTTCTCTAGGAAACTTCAGTGGAAGTTTTATGCTCCTAAAAGTTGTTGGGAACATAAAGGAAGAAATAGCCAGTGTTTGACATAAAGACAAGCTTGGCTAATATCACAGCCTGTCCATCGCCCTGCTCCAGACACACCCTGCTGCTCCCCCCCCCCCCCCAAGACGGCTGTAGGATTATAACTCTGATTTTAGCTTGTGCATATGTACAGCAGGCCACTAACTCTATAAAATATGCATAGCGCCATTTATGAAGCTCTGGCACACTAGCAGCAGGAAGCAGGTGTTTGTCACAGTCATAGACAAGTCCATGGTTGCCTTGCCGTAGTTGTAGTGTTAATTCCTAGATTACTCACTAAGGACAAGGTACTTTATCACCGTACTTTACTGGTGGGAAACAGATAATGCCAAATATCAGTATAATAACACAGGTAAATCCCGTTTCAGCTACTTTATTGCAGTTAACTACAGGCATCACAGTCCTGGGAAATGGTCAACTTGTTATCAAAATCTTTTCTGATAAGCAAATAGACAGGATGAAAGAGGAAACTCGCGGCAAGTTCCACAGCTGCAGCATTTGCTCAGCTCACTCCCAGATGTATAGCTGAAATGACAGATTTACATGCCAGCAAATTAAATGGATGTATGTTCATCTTTTCGTTTGTCACATGGAAATTTCTTTTCAAGTGCTCTAAAGATCGGAGGGGGGAGTTTCTTGAAGCACTTGCTTCTGTCGGACATCTGCAAAACCTCTGGGTTTTTCCCTCCAGAGTTCTACCCTGAAATGGAAAGGTATGTTTGGATTCAATACAGCAAGGCAATGTATTGCATCTGTATACCGCTTTTCCACAAAAGAGCTCAAGGCAAGAGCTTTCAAGCAGCTGTTAAAATCACACACACACACACACACACACACACCATTTCCAACAATCATTTAACATATTTTCTTATCTTATACAGTGTTTTAGACTTCCATCTGCCACATCAATCTTTATCACTTTATCTACATTTCTTAATTTTTCTATTACTTCCAATCATCCTTAACTAATAACTCTCTTCATAGTCTTCATTGCAATATTTCACACAGTCCTCCTTACAAAACTTCTTGCAGTCTTTCTACCGTAATCTGTTTATTACAATTGCTTTTCAAATAGTTCAAATATTTACTCCATTCCTCCAAGAATCTCTGGTCCTGCAGGTTTTGGATCCTTCCTGTCATCTTATCTAATTCTGGGTAGTCCATTAATTTCATTTGCCACTCTTCTTTCATCGGTAATTCTTCTTGTTTACATTTCTGTGCCAATAATATTCTTGCTGTCATTGTTGTGTATAAAAACAATTTATTATCCTGTCTATAAATATCCTCCCCTACAATGCCAAGTAAAAATGCTTCTGGTTTTTTTTAATAAATGTATATTTCAACATCTTTTTCATCTCATTATATATTATTTCCCAGAAGCTTTTCACTTTTCTTACATTCCCACCACATGTGATAAAATGATCCTTCTTTTTCTGTTAAAATCTTATGTTGGTTTGTATTTATTATTTATTATCTGTTAAAATCTTATGTTGGTTTGTACTTATTATCTGACAGACTCACGTAAAGGTTGCAGTGCTACATTTCTCAGAAAGGGTTAATGAAAAGTGGTGAGACTTTCACAATCATAGTATCAATCCTCTGGTTGGAAGCAACACTTTGATCTGGACTTTGTTTTAGTGTCTCAACTGATACTATTAAGCCATTAACAATTATTTTGTTCACTGATTGCTTATAAATGAAGAATGATGCCAAATCTTAGACTGTGCCAGGGTCCAAAAGTCCACAAAATCACACACACAGTTTTTCCAAATTTGTCGTTCGTAGCAGAGAGAAGATGGCTTATACCCGAGGTCCCCTTGCAGAAATCTTAGCACAAACCATTCACTGCAGAGTGGGAATGTTTTAACTTCATAATGTCAACACTGCATTTGAGATGAAAAATAATATGACTAGCTAAATGTGAAAGTCTGGCCTAAGATCCTCAACTCTAAAGTCACATTCATTGAAAGGTGCAGAATAAACAACAGGGGAGTTTCTGTACTTCTTGATATTTTGGAGTGGGATTCAGTCATACTCTGGCCAATTCAGGTTGCATTCTTACAGCTGATTTTGTACTCTTGCATAAACCCAATCTCAAAGTTTCCCCCACAGGGAATGTGATGGGAAATGCACTGGAAAGTGTAAGACAAAACTTGCAAACAAATAAAAATGAGTGCTCAGTTCATAGCTGAGGCTCTCTAATACAAACACACAAACTTTGTGCGAACAAATTAGGATGAAGGTGCAATGAACAAGATGCTTGGAAGCAACCCAGGTGGCAGAACCACAATCGCACCCATTGGAGAAATTTCTGTTTTGCCATTTAGCTCTTAAACTGACAAACCCCTTCCAGACAAAGGAGATGACCGCAGAGCTGATCCCCAGATGCATAGCCAAACACAGTGGGGTGGAAAACACCCACCCATTGGCAGCAGGGGTGCCAACGTGAATAAAATATTGGGGGGTAAGCCCTGCCCACCCCACAGAAATATTTTACTAGAGGGGACCGAAGGGACCCCAGCTCCTAGGAGTTGGTTCCTATGAGTGACAGTCTTCAAGCTGACAACAGTGAAGAAGCCACTTGAATCCTGGATGATAGGTTCTTAGGCGATTATTATTCCTGCCAACCTAGCAGTTTGAAAGCACGTCAAAGTGCAAGTAGATAAATAGGTACCACTCCAGCGGGAAGGTAAACGGCGTTTCTGTGCGCTGCTCTGGTTTTGGCAGTCATGCTGGCCACATGACCTGGAAAAACTGCCGACAAACATCGGCTCCCTCGGCCAATAAAATGAGATGAGCGCCGCAACCCCAGAGTCGTTCGCGACTGGACCTACTGTCAGGGGTCCTTTGCCTTTAAGACAGAGTTAGGCGAAATGAGGTTCGATCTGTAGGGCAGGTCTGCATGGCCCATTAGAGACTGGAGACGCCTCCTGTTTTTCTGATGGTTTGGGCCCGCCAAAAGGGGCACTGCCAAGAACCTGACAGGCTATAAAACATGACTAGTGTTTACTTTCTGGGGCCACACACTGCGCTCCATCACCCGATGTCAGAGAATGCCTTGAAAGTGTTAGTGGTTCATGAAGCATTCCCGACATGGCCAAAGGACCCCATACATGACTGAACCAACCCTTGTGTCAAAATTGTCGCCTGTTGTTTACCGAGACGGCTATTTTTGTACAGAATTCTATTTTACAGTTGTGTTGACTCAAAAACATTTCTCTCTCTTTTTTTCTCCAGAAGAAAAGTAACGTTTTCTAGATTAAAGCAAAAGAAAAGTAATGTGTCTATGTTTCCCCCCCTCCCCTTACAGGTTCTAAAGAAAAGCCTCTTCAGTGATGTCAACTGAATATGCGCAAGCATCACATGATATCTCAGAAGACAGATTGGATGGGCGAGATACCCACTGTAACCACTTAGGTCAGTCTTCTCGAGGTGATGTCAGCGCTTGCTGTGTAGCGAAAAGGTCTACTTTGCATCATTAAGCGCTGTCCATTGCCATCCCATCCCCCTCCCCCCCACCCCCTCCATGGAACAACTGCTGCTCTTGAAACCTGATAGACGGTGCCTTCTGGTGACGCATCTCATGCCAGATGGAGTGGCAATGGGTGGGAACGGGTGTTTGGTTGTGTCTCCCTCCCCCCTTTCTTTCTGCTGGGTTCAGCATATAAATATTAGCCAAAGCTCTAGAGACAAATTAATTAAAGACGAAGAAGAAGAAAGGAGAGAAGGAACGCCGAAGCTTTCATCTCGTCTCCTTTCATATTTCTGTGCACATGTTCCACAAAAGCAGGCAAGTGTGCCGACGCAGGATTTTATGCAGCAATGTTGCCTCGGGAGTTTAAACTTTCCTGCAAATCTGTTGTCCTCTTTTGAAAATATGTGCTGTAGACAACAGCATAGGGACTGGGAAGTTTGCATTTAAAGTGATCACACCTAGTTCGCATTTTTCAAAGCAATGCAGGAACCAAAACATAGTCAGAATTCCATATCCATGTTTCTTTAAAAATTTCAGTGCAAATCCCCAGCCCCATTAGTTGCACAAAAA
Source organism: Podarcis erhardii (assembly GCF_964252035.2). Classification (NCBI taxonomy): domain Eukaryota; kingdom Metazoa; phylum Chordata; class Lepidosauria; order Squamata; family Lacertidae; genus Podarcis; species Podarcis erhardii. Next base: position 44,460,738 of record NC_138513.1, read on the forward strand.
TGCATATACTAGGGTAAAGTGTCATATGAATCTTGGCTGTCCCCCCCCCCCACACACACCTTAAGCTGTAGTTTCAGGGAAGTGCAAAGCTGGCGAGAAAGTAGCTGTTCAAGGCTGAACGTTGTCTGATTATTTTGATAATAGTTGTATACTTTGCTTTGTTTGATGCAGATAACCTTTCCGAACAGTTGCTCAAAAGCTGTGAACTCAAAAAGATACCGAGGAAGGGCAAAGCTCTTCAGGTCTCTCAGAAAAGTGAGCTTGAACAGAAAAAACCGAAGAGGAAAGATACGCCAGCAATTCACACGCCTCCACCAATAGTTGGTGAGCATTCCTGAAATGGCCACTTGAGCTACTGCTAAACCACTTATACTTACATGGATCACAAGCGGAGTAATAATGTGTCTTCTGCTACTGCTTCCAAAACCTCTCTGTAGTGCAGGGATGAGAGGCCCTCAGGGCTTCAGATGTTGTTGCTCCAACTCCCATGAGCAATAGCAGAGGTGGATTTAGGGCTGTGCCAGCAGATGGGCCACAATGGGCACCATCTCAAAGACTGGTAAGCACTTGCCTGGCTTCAGGAAAGAGGTGTGAGGACTCTGTCAGGGCCCTTAAGTCCTCCTTCCTCCTTCCCGAAGCCAAGCAAGAGCCACTGTGGTGCAGTGGTTAAAAGCAATAGACTTGTAATCTGGGGAACCGGGTTCGCATCTCCGCTCCTCCACATGCAGCTGCTGGGTGACCTTGGGCCAGTCACACTTCTTTGAAGTCTCTCAGCCCCACTCACCTCACAGAGTGTTTGTTGTGGGGGAGGAAGGGAAAGGAGAATGTTAGCCACTTTGAGACTCCTTTGGGTAGTGATAAAGCGGGATATCAAATCCAAACTCTTCTTCGTCTTCTTCTTACCGGGCTTTGGGGAGGTAGGTGGACCCTAGGACCTCACCAGAGCCTCGTGCCTCCTTCTCGAAGCCTGGCTAGGGGGAGGGCATCAAATGTTGGCCTCGCACAGGGCAGCATGTTACCAAGGCCAGTGCCAGATTTACGTATAAGCTAAACAAGCTATAGCTTTTGGGCCCCCCAAAAACATTTAAAGGGAAAAAAACTGGATGTACATTTTCAAAATATAAGATAAAAAACAAATAAAATAAAACCTACATGCAGCAACAGTGTTTCACTAGTCATATACTTCTTCTTAATTGTATTTCAGTTCAACAATTACTTCGATAAAATACATATTTTGTTATGTGCAAATTTGTTGCTGACAAAGGACAGCTGAGCATATAAAGGGCCCCATTACCTTCAGTAGCTTAGGGCCTCATCAAGTCTAAATCCATCCCTGACCAAGGCCGGCCCCTGTCAATGGACAGGGATGATGGGAATTGTAATCACAGAGCATCAGAGAGGGCACAGATTCCCCATCCCATATATCATGCTATAAGATGTAGGGTGCAGTAGATGTCCCAATATTTTTTTCTGACTGCGTTAGGGGAGCAAATGGTGTCCTGTCTGCACATCCCAGTGCATAATGTGCCAGGCTGTCCGTGTTAATTGGGCACCTGAGGAAGACAATCCCTCAAAGTGCAAAGATAGAGTTCAGAGCATTCCTAACTCCTGATCCAACATGCTTGGGGGGTTAGGATGTGGCAAGGCTCATTGCCTGGCTCTGTTAAGCTCCTTCATTGGAGATGGTGGGCCTATGCTGCTGTAAAGGTCCCCACTGTGTCTGAGCACGGGTGGCGCTGTGGTCTAAACCGCTGAGCCTCTTGGGCTTGCCGATCAGAAGGTCAGCGGTTCAAATCCACACAACGGTGGTAAGTTCTCATTGCTCTGTCCCTGCTCCTGCCAACCTAGCAGTTTGAAAGCACACCAGTGCAAGTAGATAAATAGATACCGCTGTGGTGGGAAGGTAAATGGCATTTCCATGCGCTCTGGCTTCTGTCATGGTGTCCTGTTGCACCAGGAGCAGTTTAGTCCTGCTGGCCACATGACCCAGAAAGCTGTCTGTGGACAAACGCTGGCTTCCTTGGCCTGAAAAGCAAGATGAGTGCCACAACCCCATAGTTGGTTTTGACTGGACTTAACCATCCAGATGTCCTTTACCATTACCTTTACAAATGGGTGGAAGCCATCCCTGCGTGTGTGTAGTGTAAAAACTACACACACACAAAGCACATGAGGCATTTCAAAGGCAGGAAAGGGGATGGAGTTGAGCTGGCCAAGGCTCCTTCTCGGCAGTGGTGCCCTCCCAACAGATGTCAAGGAGATAAAGAACTACACAACTTTTAGAAGGCATCTGAAGTCAGCCCTGTATTGGGAGGTTTTTAATGTTTGACATTTCATTATGTCGTTATATGTGTTGGAAGCCATCCAGAGTGGCTGGGACAACCCAGCCAGATGGACGGATATTATTATTATTATTATTATTATTATTATTATTATTATTATTATTAAGCCAGTTCAGCTACAGCAGTAGACCCAAGCCAGGGTTTCTGCTGTGACAACCTAGACCTGGTGCAGCAGAGATTACAGCTTTTACTGGCCTCCCATGTTCCACCCTGGTCACTGTGAGCAGCAGGGCTATGGGGTAGTGTTAGTGGCTCTGTGACTCTTGACCCATCCAATTGTAGGAGCTGATGTCATGTGGGGGGGGGGGCTTATTTCCCAAGCGGGGTTTTTGCTAGTGAAAACGGAGAAGACCATTATGGTTTGCAAAGGCTAACGTCCAGTCCTAATGGCGTTTCTGCAGGCATTCTTTCAGACCACTTAATTAGGAGGTGTGACTTCTCTGAGAAACCTCCGAAGGGTAATGGCAGCCCAGCCCTTCAGAAAATGGAAGAGGAACAGAGAAAACCCAGAAGGAAAAACACGCCAGCGATCAATACACCCCCTCTACTTGCAGGTAAGGGAAATGCAAAAGAGAGCACTTCTTAATGCATCACACGTGGGTTTGAACATGATGTGTCTCAGTGATAGTCTCTGTAGTTAAATATCTATTTTGAAAAAATGGCAGGGGGCACATCTGCATGAGCACTGTGTAACTTCAGGTTTGCTAGGCTTGTAGAAACAGAGACTTTTAATTGTTGGAGGAGATGCTCGCATATTATGTTTTCACTTTTTTATCTTTCCACTTTTCCTAAACCCATAGTGAGCGTTTCCCCTTTCTACTTACTATTCTCTTCCTTTACAATTCTGTGTCTATATGTTAATTGGAATACTCATCCCCACCCCCAATCCATTGAACAAAGGTGTGACTTGTTAATGGCCTTTCAAGACAAAATCAGGCTAATTTTCTTACATCGAAACCCTGCACTGGGAAACTTTTGACCCTCTGAAATGATGATGGACTATAGCTGTCATCATCCCTGACCATTGGTCATGCGGGTTGGGACTGATGGAAGATGAAATCCAACATCACCTGAAGGGCCACAGGCCCCCAGCCCTGCTAATGCACCAACGGTAGCCAATATGGCGTCCTCCAGATGTTGTGGACTACAACTCCCATCATCCCTGACCATTGGCTGGGGTTGGTGGGAGTTGGAGTTCCTCAACAGTTCTCTATACCTGCTAGGCACACTGACTTGGGAATAAATCAAGAGTTCTAAGGAATTCCTTAAAACTCCACCTGGAAACATATACTAGAAACAGTCTGAGCACCTTGCCATCATTTGTCTTGAATTAACATAGAGCAAGTCACCCCGGGACTCGCCACTACCAGGAAAAACTGTACAGAAAAAACACGGCTGACCCCATGCAAACAACTGTCTGATTCCTTAGAGAAGCAGCTTTTTTGTGTACAATATTAATTGCACAACCTGAATTTGGCAGCATGCGCTGGGAGCCCAACCTGAAAATAGCAACAGTCTGGGAGCACCCTGAGAGGACATTTTTATTTCCTTTCAGCGCTGTCGAATGATGGTTGGTGTTGGAATCTATCACCTACTAAAACATATGTTCTCTTAACCACTTATTCATCGCAAAGAAATTACATCCCTTTCATGTTTCGACTTTAATCCAATCTAGTCATTTCATGCAGCATTTTCCTTGGTTAATACCAGGAAAATGTTCTCCTTTGACTGGAGCACAGAAGTGAACAAAGCCATTCTGTGTGGCGCGGCTTCTTTTTCTCCATCTTTGGACTTCATGAAGTGCTTCATTATTTGAAAGATTTTTCATAGCAGAAAAGACGGGAAATGGCAAGGCCTAATTGAATCAACACAGCCAGCCACCAAACCCCAAAAGCCCACTGACAGAAATCTGCAGGAGGCTGATTTATTAGTGAAACTCGCTTGGCCTCAGACTGTGATGTCCCTCTATATGACTCACTAACTTTTGACAAGCAACGAAGAATGTACAGGGTATTTGTTTTGTTTTCTAATGGAAGTCAGTAAACTCACAAAAATGGCAATTATCCCCCCCCCCCGCCATCTTTCTCACAACAATCTTGTAAATTGGTTAGCAAGAAGAAGAAACTTAGGTAGCTTTCAATTACATTCTGCTTACAAATTTGATCATACTCATTTGACAAAGAACAGTAGATGTAACGCTTTGTGACTGAAAATCGAAAGATTTCTGCGAGCCTAGCATTCTGGCTGCAAGCTCACCTGGAGTAAGTTGTGCTGCTTAAACCTGTTGTGGAGCACAGTTCTTATTCCTATTCACTCAGAAGTAAATCCATATGTGTTCAATAGGGTTTACTCTTAGGAAAGTGTGCATAGTAGGATTGCAGCCAAGAGCAAAGGATTTTGGTGTGTTGGATCTTCTTGCCTTCAAAAGCAGTTAGGGAATCTCACAACCCAAACGTATAGAATAGTTTGTTTTTAAGGCAAGCAATCTGTCAGAGATGCCAATCTTAATATTACTTATAATATTAAACAAAAGAACATGAAGAGAGGACATTTCCATCTTCCTTATAATTGGCAGGTGGGCCATGAATGCTCTCTCTTTTATTGAGACTTGCGTTTTAGAAATTGTTGGACACAGACAACCATGAGGAAGTCAAGGCGAGTCCCTCAAAAACTCAATGGAAAATTTTAATTATAGCTTGCAAGTGCACAGCCACAATTTTCAGATTCTGTAACAAACCAGAAGATATTTATGGGAACGTTTTGATACACCTTCTATGTTGCTAGGAGGTTAAACCAGGACACAGGGAGGACATTCTGGAGGTTTCTAGAATGAGCCACATGGCTTGGGTGTGGTTTCCAGGGCTTGGATCAATGTGGGACATCCTTTAGACTCGCAGAGCTTTGCCACCCAAATATGTTAAAACCCCAGTATTTGAGGAGGAAATCCACAAGCAGGATGAACTGCCACTGCTGAACACAACCATCTCAAAGAACTTTAATTCTTAATAGACAAAGATGGGGAAACAACCAGGGTATGAACATCTATTCACAAATGAGAAAATGAGGTGATGTGTCTTGCATCCCACCCAAATCCCAAACATCATACTCGTTGCTGGGTTAGCCAAGCAGTTGTTGGTTTTGTGTAATCAAATCAGCTGAAATTGCTAACTATTCCTAAAGCTTAGGAGAATCGATATAATTTTAAAAGCATAGCTGTGCATATATAAAATACCCAGCTGAAGCAGGTAGTCATATATACCTTCTTTTGACAGGCATAAGTACCGTATTTTTCGCTCTATAAGACGCACCAGACCACAAGACGCACCCAGTTTTTGGAGGAGGAAAACAAGAAAAAATATATTCTGAATCTCCGAAGCCAGAACAGCAAGAGGGATCGCTGCGCAGTGAAAGCAGCAATCCCTTTTGCTGTTCTGGCTTCTGGGATAGCTGTGCAGCCTGCATTCGCTCCATAAGACGCACACACATTTCCCCTTACTTTTTAGGAGGGAAAAAGTGAGTCTTATAGAGCAAAAAATATGGTATTTATTGCGGCAATGCTGAATTTTGTACAGAGCACTCTTCACAGGGCAAAAAGAGGTTTAGAGCAACTCAGTAATGAAAAAGGCCAATTTTACAAAACCAGCTCAAATACTTTTCTTAGTTTTGAAATATTAGCAGCCTTATGCTATTCTGGCTAGAAACACTTTTTCTGATATGTTGCCCCCCCCCCCCTTGCATGGAGTTAGTTAGTTAGTTTGATTTATTACGGCCATTGGCCTATATCTAAAACAATACAATTTAAACAGTTCCAAGTTAAAACACCCATATAAAACCAATTTTACTTCAATTAAGTAAACACTATACACAATAAGCTCCCTCTATGTCAACCGCGATTCGAATCCCTCAGATTTTGGGGGATATGCGTCTTAGTTCTGGCACTTATTTATGGTTCTTAAGTTTGGCTAAGCTGTCAGAGTCATCCAGTGCTCCATTTCTCCTCTTATGAAATAAGACATTAATCAGGTATCTAGCGACTGCAAGGGATCTACTTGAGTCTTCGTCGTTTAATAAGTATATCTTTGCATGGAGTTTTCCAGGTGAAGCATTGGTACCCACCTACCACCTGCAGTTTAAAGTGGTACTAACCATGCTGCCATCTCAGCATTTGATCACCTCACAAAACAGAGTCTCCTAAAGTCATGTTTAATTCCCCTGCCATCATTCAGAGCTGTTCCGCCTGGCCCTTGCTTTGGACTCGGTCTGACCCTTATGTTTCCCTCCCCTTATGGTCTTGATTTATCAGCTACTTTAAAATGAGGCTGCATTTTAAATTGCATTTTAACCTGTATTTTAAATTCCCCCCCCTCTTTCCCCCCCTATTATGTTTTTGCTGTGATTTTATTGGTGTTAGCCGCCCTGAGCCCGGCTCTGGCCGGGGAGGGTGGGGTATAAATAAAAACTATTATTATTATTATTATTATTATTATTATTATTATTATTATTATTACAATACCTTTATTAGGACAACCAAAATGTCACAGAATATTGCGTAAGGTTTTCAGAAGCCTTTGCAAGGCTAGATCATCAAAAGTTAGGCTGTTGGCCAAGCTAGCTGAGGCTGAAGGGAACTGAAGGCCAAGAACATCGGGAGCAAGTGCACCAGCTCCTAGGGTCTTTGGCCCCTTCAATATTGGTCTCGATGTTGAGGGGTTGGTAGAGGCCGAGCATGGTGCAGTTCAACGGCTGAATTCTCCTGAGCACAACAGAGGAAGCTGCGCTGTGTATGGCTCCTCTCTTGGCCTCCTCCCAACAATGCGCAGGAGTGTGACAGTGCCTCTGATCAGTAGGGTGGGTGCACAACGATTCTACATCAGTCTCCACCCCCGTCATTCAGCCCAGACACTGAGGTCTAGCGCTGAGGCCCTTCTGGCAGTTTCCTCGTTGCGAGAAGTGAGGTTACAGGGAACCAGGCAGAGGGCCTTCTCAGTGGTGGCACCCACCCTGTGGAATGCCCTCCCAGCAGATGTCAAGGAAATAAGCAACTGTCTTACTTTTATAAGACATCTGAAGACAGCCCTGTTTAGGGAAGTTTTTATTGTCTGCTGCTGTATTGTTTTTAATATTCAGTTGGAAGCCGCCCAGAGTGGCTGGGGTATAAATAAATTATTATTATTGTTATTATTATTATTATTATTATTATTGTTATTATTATTATTAGGGAGGGGGCAGCAGACAGCCAAATGAAGCTCTTTTAAGTGTTCTGCCCTCTTATCCTGGATCTCCCATGTTACATCTTCTTTGGACCTGAAGGTTCTTGTAAGGGAACTGCCATCAGTGCCGGAGGGAGAGAGCAAAAGCCAGAGGGATTCCAGAGAGCGTCCAGGTTGGGAGAAGCAGCCCATCTTCTGGGGAAGAGAATCAGCGTAGCACCAGTGGAGAAGGGGGGCAGGTGGGGGAAGCGGCAAGGCGGTCCCATGACTCCTTGCCTGGGACCAGCGGGGAGAGTAGGGGTCCTCCGTTGCCCACACCCTCCTTGCGCAGAAGGCTTCCGCGCAGAGAGGGTAGGCGGAGACTAGGCGTCAAGGAGCTTCTTTGCTGGAAGAAGTTTAAGAAACGCCCACTGACGGATTCTGCCAGCGACTGAGTCAGCCACGGGTGAGTGGCGTCTGGACAGATAAAGTTTACTTAGGCAGCCCAGCCAGGTGTTTGCACCCAGCCAGGGAGATAGTTGCTTGCTTACACACGAGCAACCCCTTAGAAACCTTTACAGTTCTGAAGCTGCAAATCTGATTTCAGTGAAATTTCTGCACATACACAAGTCACTAGTCATCAGATCTCTTTCTGTCACGATGGGTAACCTAGCAAGTTTAATGCCCAGAGAGTGATTGGCCCAAGGTAAATGGTCCACAGAGATATTTAATCTAAGCTTCCTCTTTTTTTGCTTGTTTCAGGTATTAAACTACTTAAAGAAGATCAGCAGACTGTGATTGTTGAAGATGAAGAAAAGGAGGGAGAAACTTCAGCTTTTTAGATTCTTGCCATATTCTCTCGTGTGTGTGTTTTGTAAATAATTTTTTGCAGTTGAGTAGTATTAGTATTTTTCCAGTTGTTTTTTTAAATCAGAAATATAACCATGCTGCCTTCAGACATGCTTGCTCAGACATGTGTAATTAAATATAGATTACATGGACCATTTTCTTCCTATATTATGAAGTACTAAAAATACAAAGTTTATATACAGTGCTTTAAGAGGCTGGTGCAACTAATCGAAGAAAAGACAACATTTAAAGGCCAGGGCAGTGACACTCGTCTTATGAGCTTTTCCTCTGGGCACTGCTAGATCAACCCACGAAAAAGATATATCCCACCCTGCTTCCCAAAGTGCACCTTCCTGCCCTCCTCACTTCATTGTCTGCCCCATCCCTAAGACATCTTCTCCATCAGCCATCGCCCACTCAATTTCCAGACATTAGTTCAACACCATCCACTATTCATCCTTTTTGCCTGGAGCATGCAGCCCCTCCCATCATGAGATCATTCATTCCAAGTTGCCCTTTCTCCTCACCATTTGCAGATGTTTGCCAACGTTCTGTTGCAACCATCTGCCAACGAAGGGAAACCAATGCTTTGGGTTGGGTGGCACCTATCAAGACATGGCACCTATCAAGTTTACATTTCTGGCAGGTAAAATCTGCAGGTTTGGCTGCTACCTCTGAGTACTTGAATCCTGCCACATTTTAGACAGATAGGTTCAGGGTTTGTGTGCCAGGAACATCCAATTTGGAGCAGTTTATGAAGTTTCTGCTGCCCTGTTGCCGGTTGCTGTTGTTTTAACTATGTTTTTGAGTGAAACTCAAGTATTGGAGCCACAGCTTCAGGATCTGTCCTTCCAGTGAGCACTCAGGACTGATTTCCTTAAGAATGGATCAGTTTGATTTGCTTGCAGGCCATGGGACTCTCAAGAGTCTACTCCACCACCATAATTCAAAAGCATCAATTCTTTGGCGATCAGCCTTCTTTATGGTCCAGCTCTCACTTCCATACATCACTACTCTACTGGGAAAACCAGAGCTTTAACTATACGGACCTTTGTTGACAAGGTGCTTTTTAAGATCACCATGGCAAGGTGCTTTTTAAGATCACCATGGGGTGGGGTTAAAAACTGCCAAAATGCCCGGGAATTTGCAAACAGAACCGGGAAGTAAGTAAGTAAGTAAGAGAGAGAGAGAGAGAATCACTCTTTACTTTTTTCCTATGTCTATGGACGCGCCTGCTCTCTCTATACAAAGACTCGCTTTGCAAGCGGAGCCAGCAGGCTGTGTGCGAGGATCACTCTTGTTCCTTTTCCTATCTCTATGGTGCATGCTGGAATGGGGATCATCACCAAACGGGGCAGATCAGCTCAAATGGGGATCATCACCAAACGGGGCAGATCAGCTCAATTCATTACTTTGGCCATTGCATGATTTTAAAGGAGAGGAAAGGCAGGGTGTCTCCCTGGTGAGTTGCATTTGGGGCAGGAAAAGATTCTGCAGCTGTTTGGGGGGCAGCACTTCAAGGTGGGTTGGAAAAGTGGTGGAAAATCCTACCCCCAACTGTTTAGAACAAGTCTCTCTCTCTCTTTTTCTTTCTCTTTCTCTCTTCCCCTCTCCACTTTCTCCTGTTGAAGTTTTGCAAAGTCTGCGATCTCTTAACCTTGCACTCCCCTTCCCCCTGTGTGAGAGGAAGAGGTTCCAGAACATAGCTGTCAAGCATCCCTTATTTGGCGGGACAGTCCCTTATCCCAGTGCCATGTCCCTTATTGATGATGTCCCTTAAATTTCCCAGGTTTCAAAGGAAGTTGCTCCTCTCCTTCCCTCCCTGCCGGCCAACTCCAACTGTGGTGCTTGGCTGCATTGTTCACCCAATAAGGAGTCTAAGAGCGACTGGGGGGTGGAGCTTGCATGTCTTGTGCCGATCAAATCAGCCGCATTGCCTGGGGACTCGCCTTTGCTCAGCGCTTCCCAGCGGAGAGGTGACGGTGGTTTTCCTTGCTGCATCCTCTTTGCCGGGTTGCTGCACTATGGGAACCACCACTTGAGGCTTCGTTTGGCTGCTGGTTGACTAAAATCCCTTATTTTGGCTGCTGATCCCTTATTTTTGAGGCTGCCGGTCCCTTATTTTCAGATCTGTAAGTTGACAGCTATGTTCCAGAATTAGTTGGGAATTATTATAGAATTAGGCCCAGGAGTCTCTACCTCATTCGACTCTTTAAAGAAAGAAAAAAATGACTAGGAACCACCTCTGATTCCTGATTCATTCTGGATGTTGTTATCACTTAAACTTATCCCATTGACACAGCCCTTATATCTTTTGTGAGGAAGCATCTCTCTGTATGATGCTAAGATATTTAAAAACCGCTGTTATTGAGTGGGGAATCAAGTCCGCAGTTGTTCATGTTAATCCAAGTACTCTGGTAGTGTGATGCAGTTTGTTTATTATCTTCATTTGTACAAGTGATTCGGTTCCATTTTCCTCATTGTCAAATGCAGATATAATGTAGCGCTCTGAATTAGCATTTGATGAGAGCAATCCATCTTTGCAACTCTGGATTAGAAAATGCAGTGCCATCTGTAAAGGAACTGTCTATGAGTAAAGCCTCTGTAGTATGTGCATAGTACGTGTATTTGGGTAGATGATTGTTTTAAACTTTGGTTTTCTTTTTGGATGATCAGAACCTGATTCTCTGCTTTTGAACATACTTTTTCAGCTTATGTTTAGTGATCCTCTCAAAATATTCATGTATTTTCAAGAATGGCTTGAATTGTGTGGTCTTTCAGGAATATTATGCATTGTGACAATTGCATCGACTCATATGGTTTTATTACTCGAAGTGTGGAAATAGCATGGCATATCCTTCCTTATTCATCACATACAGAAGAACATTCTGACCACGGCAAAAACATTCACCTTGACTGTTTTCTCTCTGTGTGTCCTTTGGGCTTTGCAGACCAGCTCATTAGGAAACTGGGTTTTCTTTTAAAAATGGGAGGTGGGGTGGTAAATGTCCCAATTATTTTGTCCTAATCAAAAGTGTGAACTTTGAAACAAAAATCACGCAGCGTTAATTTTAGTGCAGTCCCCTTTGTCCTCTTTAGCTATGTACTTGCCATTATAAATTTATTAGTTCAAATTGATCATTGGAAGTTTCCAAGTTCATTTGCAATGCTGAAGGCTAGTAACATGATATTGGAACGAAATTAATGGCAACATTCTTTGAACCCTATAACGCTTTAACAGTATACAGCTTTATTTTGGTTGTGTAGATTTCTAGAACTTTGGTTTATGAAGGTCTGTTACCAGTTGTACCATTTGCACCTCAGGTGTTCTGCTCTGAATAATTTGTTGTGTTTGTTTTTAAAGAGCTTCTAGCATCTGTCAATCAGCTTTTCTTCTCAGTGCAAGTAAAGCCAAGGCTCCCCCCCCCCAGCTGGAACTCACCTGAACTCAGTTCTGGCCCCTCTCAGGTGGGCACCATTGCCATTAAACGAGAACAAGGGAGGCATTTCTGGCGAGTTCCAGCACTTCTTTTTCTAGAAAAATAGCACTGAGTAAAGCCAACCTTTCTCCCCTAGCAAAGGGTTTTCTAATCTCTCTGCTTATTTGGGCTTTTCTTCTTCAAGTTGGTGTCTTCAAGGAAAACACTGAAGACTGCTGGAAAAGAGATGTAGAGAATTTATGTGGGTCTGTGTTTGTATTATGCCTAGAATTCCAGTGTTTAGAATACTTAGAGATGCTTCACAGTAATTACTACTATTATAATAAATGTCTTGAAATTATAGAGTCACTCTTTATTGTTTCATGAACTCCAGTTAAAATGTAAATATCTAAAATGTAGTTTTACCAGTATACCAAAGCAGCTGCTTAGGAAAATGATGCTACCATATTCTTTCAACTTCCCTTTGCTCTCCTATACAGTGATACCTTGGTTTACAACCATAATCCGTTCCAAAGGTCTGGTTGTAAACCAAAGCAGGTTGTAACCCAAGGCGCACTTTTGTCAATGGGGCCTCAAAAAAAAACACCTGGTTGTGATAAAAAAAAAATGGGTTGTAATCCAAAGAAACGGACACACACTTCAGGGTTTGATGTGGTTGTAATCCAAAACGGTTGTAATCCAAAACGGTTGCAAACCAAGGTACCACTATACTCATTTTCAATTTCAGCAAAAATCTGACTTTCGGCAATTGACTCAAAAATGGTGCCAAACGGTTGCAAATGCTCCCCTGAAAGGTTTGGCGTTCCGAAGAGAAGGCTTTTTCATCGCAGGAAAAGAAATAAGCCCTCGACAACTTAACCGGCAGAAAAATATTTTTTTGAAAAAATCCCTAAGCCCCGGGGTCACAATTTAATCAAATTCTGACTTTTGGCAATTGACTCAAAAATGGTGCCAAACGGTTGCAAATGCTCCCCTGAAAGGTTTGGCGGTCGAAACAGAATCCATTTTATCACAGGAAAAGAAATCAGCCCTCAACTACTTAACCAGCAGAAAAATATTTTTTTGAAAAAATCCCTAAGCCCCGGGGTCACAATTTCATCAAAAATATGACTTTCGGCAATTGATTCCGGCTGAATTCCTTGTAGACCTCCCCGCTGCGACTCCCGGCAGGAAAACAGGCGAGGTCTGTAATCGGCGATCCTTCCCAGATGTGAGAAAAACACACCATTCCTTCTCTCTCCCCTTCGGTATCCCCAGGGAGGGGAAAGTAACAGACAGAAATGTATCTACATGCTTTATTCCTGTCTTTTGCAGCAGTACAGAGAAACGTGTCTGCACTCAACAGCAGAGAGAATAAACTCCACCCATGTACTTCCAGTACGGGTCACATGACACACACTGAGCTAACATCCGGTGCTCAGTACAGAATGGACTGCCCATTTCTTCCCATGGCAACAGTCACAAACATCCTGTCTGGCTTTCCAGCCACCAGCAGCTGACGAAGCTGCTAAAGCTTTTGCTTGCTGCCGCATTGGTCCTTTTTGGTAACATACTCCCCCAAAAGAATCAATGCGTGCTGCGAGCAAAGCGTCATCCAGAGAAGAAAACAAACAGTTGTTATACATATAACATTCCCCTGTTGTTTCAATTCCACCCCTGGAACTACCCGCCACTGGTTTCACCAATGTACCTCTCTGGTTGTGTGACTTCCAAGGAATGAGTGCTTCTGCATTACCTTGGTTAGCTACTCTCTGTTGTGCCTTTGTCTCTGACTTAGACACAGCTTCAATCTCTCCTCGGTTGTTTACAACAGCAACACATGCAACAGCTAAGTTGGCAAACTCTTCTGAATACCTCTTTGGTGGTACACCCTTCGTTGCTCTCTCAGACCTTCGTATGAGGTGCTGATCTTCTCTGCTTTCTGGTTCAGTCTCTGAACTCTCTGGAGAACTAAAGGTAATCAGTGGTTTATCCTCCTCTACCTCTGAGGGTCTAGCCATTATGTGAGATTTCCTCTCAATGACTGTTTCAACTGAGCTCTTTGAGCTACTACTGTCATCATCAGTACCACTGTCATCATCAGTACCACTGTAATCAATAAAATCATCATCATCATCTGAATCATCTCCTGTGGGAAATGTGTTAACAATCACTCTCTCCTGTTCAGGAGCACTCTCTAGAAATTTTGTGAGAATCACCTGACCAGATTCAGACAAAATTACTCTGTAGAGACCCTTTTCATAACCCACAAAAATGCCTCTGGCATTCTTTACTCCACCTGGAGCTTCTGTCCTCACATGAGACCCAAAAACCTTGAAATGGGCAACTGAAGGTTTTCTCTGGAACAGTTTCTCAAAAGGAGAACTTCCCAACTCTTTTGAAACCTTTCTCAACCACGTATAAGTATACGACTGTCAGGGGTTCAGGAGCAGAGACACAGGAGAAGGAGCAAATGGAGAGTGAGGAGGAGGAATACGAGGGGGGTGTAGGCAGTGACAGTGGTCAGAGAGATTCCACGAGTCTCTCCAGCGAATCGGAAGATTCACAGAGAGGAGCGCCGATGGCCAGGGCAAGGGGGGTGCCAAGGGGGAAACCCCAGAAGGAAGGGGCCAGCGGGGACTCCCTGAGCAGCAGTTGGAAATCAGGACCAGCGTCCCCACCAGAGCGTAGTGGGGGGGGAGGAGTCCCAGGCATCGGGACCAGTCTTCCCACCACCAGAGGGAGGAGATGAGTCAGGATTGGCCACGCCTCCATCGGAGAGCGGGGAAATGGTCAAGAGGAAAGTCACCGGCTGGGCGCGCGCGCCAAGTTCAAATGTACAGGCGAGCGGCACAGCAGGTAGCCCGGATAGGGAGCCAGGTCCCAAAGCCCGCCGGAAGGAAGGGCAAGACTCAGGGGGGTCAGCGTCAGAAGAGTCCAGGAGGGAGGAAACCCCAGGGGGCAGAAGGACCCAGAGGAGGAAGGAACAGCGCAGGAGGTGGAGCCGGGCTAGGATCTTAAACTGGTGCGGAAGGGGCAGTGACTCAGAGGGGACTTCGCCTATCTAGAGTCTAGACGTAGGGTTGCACGCTCTGGCTTTAAAATGGAAATTATACTTCAATAAAGACTTTTGTACATAATATCAGCCTGGCGTTGGTCCTCTGTGAGCTGGGACCTAGAGGCAGCCCTGACAACAACAATAGCGATTCCGCCCAGTACTGATGTGGCAGATGTGAACTAAGCAATTGCGCATGCATCCCCTTTTGCAATTCTCTGTTCACCCTAACACAGACACCCCTGTTCCATGCTTCTTCGGAAGCAGCAATCTTGTGTCTTATCCCTTTCTTCTGCAGGAACCTCTGGAAATTCTGTAAAAGAAATATTGGCTTCTCATCTGTGAAAAGACAAGCAATGTTAGCATCATGCATATTTTTAACCTTGTCACAAAACTCTTTAAACCTTTCTAAGGCTTCTTGTGGTTTCTCTAAGACATAAATCCAAACAAAATTTGAGAAAGAATCCACACACTCAAGGTAAAATCTTGCATTGCCTCTAGAAGGTGCTAGAGGACCAATCACATCAGCATACACCCGTTGAAATGCCCTATCGACCCTTGAGGTCACCTGCTTGGCGTTCTTCTTGGTTACACCTGCAAAAGAGATCATGTTAGAATCACATTTCATGTAATCACATTAATCAAAAATCAACAAATACAGTCCATCTTTCTCTTTGGCAGAAAGATACAACTCTCCATCTTTGTAGATCTTGCAGCTCTCAGCATCATAGGACAGTTTTAGTCCCTTCTTAGCAATCTGCGAAACACTCAGCAGATTGAACTTCAACTCAGGAACCAAGTAAACATTGTTTATAGTCAAGTTCAGACTCTCAAGATACACAGTTCCAATCCCGGTCGCTTCCAGCTCCTGACCGTTGGCTTGTTGCACAGCGAAGCTTTGCTTCTTAAACATCGAAAACAGATCTCTGTGTGGACACATATGAACGGTGCAACCCGTGTCCAGGACGAAGAAGTTCCCCACCTCTGGTGTGGCTTTAAGTGACATCAAAGCCTTTGCAGTCTTCGCCTATGACGTGGTATGACCTTTGCCTGACACCTCAGACTTCTGAGAGCTCCCTTTGGCTCCTTTGTGCTGACGCGGCTTCTTACAGCTCCGCTGAAGATGCCCAGTCTGTCCACAATTGTAACATCGGACAACGTTGAAAGCTACAGCATTCTCTCCAGTAGGAACAGCAGTGGGGGTGTTAGAACTCCATTCTTCCCTCCCCCTGTCTTTTACCTCCAGTGCTGCAAGTCTGTCATGTTCATTAAGCACAACCGCATACACCCTCTCCGCGGTTAACTGGGCCGCCGGTAGGGACCCAAGCTGACTTGCAACCGTTTTGTAAGTCCGATTCAGGCTGTTTATCACCATGAAGCAAAACACTTCCTCCTGCAGACGGAAATTGCGTTCCACCATCTGTTGGCGCAGATATTTCATTTCCGTCAGGTGCACTTGAACATCTCCATCAGGCGCAAGCCTCAGATTGGTCAGCTTTTCAAAATACAGCAACGCTGAAGAACCAGCATCTCTCTGATGTGTCCTTCGCAATGTGTCCCAAACCTCTTGCGCGTATTGTAAATCCTGAATATGCACAAGCTGGGAATCTGTAACACAGAGAATTATCGCCGTCCTGGCCCTCACATTCTGTGACTCCCAAGCACGTGTTGGTGCTGCAGGGATGGGGTTCTCAATCACCCCAAACAGTCTCTGACTCTGCAACAGGGCCTTCATCTTAATAGACCAAGATGAATAATTGTCATTTGTTAGGGGGGGGTGGACAAGGCAGGGCTCCCCCTTCTTGGCATCCATTTTGAGTCCTTGCCTTTACTGTCACTCTCAAACCTGCTAAAACACAATAGCTGGTTGTTTATGCTCTTGGCACCTGGCAGCTCTAACGCTGGCTGCTCTGGAAAGTCCCTTTCCAAGAGTTCGTGAGATACTGTAGCCAAAACAAGATGTTGTTTTCGCCTCTCTCAGGCACAGCCTTACGGTCCAGCCCACTTCTGGTAGATTTCCACTGCTCTGACGAGCGTTGCTTAGCAACTGTGCATTCCTTTCTTGTACAGGAAACCACAAGAATTTCCGGAATGCAAACCTTCTCTCTCGGAGCTGTTTTTCCCAAACGCTGCTCCCGTGAACCAGAGAATAACTCAATCTGTGTTCACACTTTTAAGCCCGAACTTTTTCATACCTTGGGCTCCGTGGCTTGGCTGTCTTTTCGTCTGTTCAGCTTCTGGCTGTAGGCAGAAGTTATCTCCCTTTCGTAGGGCAGAGGATCAACCTCTCATTGCAGAGGTTGATGGATCGAAACCATCCTCTGCTACCATTGTTGGAATTCTGCCTCGGTCAGAGGAATGGGCCACACCGTAGGGACCGGCTGAATTCCTTGTAGACCTCCCTGCTGCGACTCCCGGCAGGAAAACAGGCGAGGTCTGTAATCGGCGATCCTTCCCAGATGTGAGAAGAACACACCTTTCCTTCTCTCTCCCCTTCGGTATCCCCAGGGAGGGGAAAGTAACAGACAGAAATGTATCTACATGCTTTATTCCTGTCTTTTGCAGCAGTACAGAGAAACGTGTCTGCACTCAACAGCAGAGAGAATAAACTCCACCCATGTACTTCCAGTACGGGTCACATGACACACACTGAGCTAACATCCGGTGCTCAGTAGAGAATGGACTGCCCCTTTCTTCCCATGGCAACAGTCACAAACATCCTGTCTGGCTTTCCACCCACCAGCAGCTGACGAAGCTGCTAAAGCTTTTGCTTGCTGCCGCATTGGTCCTTTTTGGTAACATGGCG
Source organism: Podarcis erhardii (assembly GCF_964252035.2). NCBI lineage: Eukaryota > Metazoa > Chordata > Lepidosauria > Squamata > Lacertidae > Podarcis > Podarcis erhardii. The sequence continues at coordinate 44,478,398 of NC_138513.1, forward strand.
GTCCGAAGAGAAAGCTTTTTATCACAGGACAAAAAATCAGCCCTCGACAACTTAACCGGCAGAAAAATATTTTTTTTGAAAAAATCCCTAAGCCCCGGGGTCACAATTTCATCAAAAATCTGACTTTTGGCAATTGACTCAAAAATGGTGCCAAACGGTTGCAAATGCTCCCCTGAAAGGTTTGGCGGTCGAAACAAAAGCCTTTTTATCACAGGACAGAAAATCAGCCCTCAACAACTTAACCGGTAAAAAAATATTTTTTTGAAAAAAACCCTAAGCCCCGGGGCCACAATTTCATCAAAAATCTGACTTTTGGCAATTGACTCAGAAATGGTTCCAAACGGTTGCAAATGCTCCCCAGAAAGGTTTGGCGGTCCGAAGAGAAGGCTTTTTATCACAGGAAAAGAAATCAGCCTTCGACAACTTAACCGGCAGAAAAATATTTTTTTGAAAAAATCCCTAAGCCCCGGGGTCACAATTTCATCAAAAACCTGACTTTTGGCAATTCACTCAAAAATGGTGCCAAACGGTTGCAAATGCTCCCCTGAAAGGTTTGGCGGTCGAAACGGAAGGCTTTTTATCACAGGACAGAAAATCAGCCCTCGACAACTTAACCGGCAGAAAAATATTTTTTTGAAAAAATCCCTAAGCCCCGGGGTCACAATTTCATCAAAAACCTGACTTTTGGCAATTCACTCAAAACTGGTGCAAAACGGTTGCAAATGCTCCCCTGAAAGGTTTGGCGGTCGAAACAGAAGCCTTTTTATCACAGGACAGAAAATCAGCCCTCGACAACTTAACCGGCAGAAAAATATTTTTTTGAAAAAATCCCTATGCCCACACAATTTCATCAAAAACCTGACTTTTGGCAATTGACTCAAAAATGATGCCAAAAGGTTGCTAATGCTCCCCTGAAAGGTTTGGCGGTCGAAACAGAAGCCTTTTTATCACAGGACAGAAAATCAGCCTTCAACAAATTAACCGTCAGAAAAATATTTTTTTGAAAAAAATCCCTAAGCCCCGGGGTCACAATTTCATCAAAACAGTGACTTTCGGCAATTGACTGAAAAATGGTGCCAAACGGTTGCAAATGCTCCCCTGAAAGGTTTGGCGGTCGAAAGAGAAGGCTTTTTATCACATGAAAAGAAATCAGCCCTCGACAACTTAACCGGCAGAAAAATATTTTTTTGAAAAAATCCCTAAGCCCCGGGGTCACAATTTCATCAAAAACCTGACTTTTGGCAATTGACTCAAAAATAGTGCCAAACGATTGCAAATGCTCCCCTGAAAGGTTTGGGGGTCGAAACAAAAGCCTTTTTATCACAGGACAGAAAATCAGCCCTCAACAACTTAACCGGTAAAAAAATATTTTTTTGAAAAAAACCCTAAGCCCCGGGGTCACAATTTCATCAAAAATCTGACTTTTGGCAATTGACTCAGAAATGGTTCCAAACGGTTGCAAATGCTCCACAGAAAGGTTTGGCGGTCCGAAGAGAAGGCTTTTTATCACAGGAAAAGAAATCAGCCTTCGACAACTTAACCGGCAGAAAAATATTTTTTTGAAAAAATCCCTAAGCCCCGGGGTCACAATTTCATCAAAAACCTGACTTTTGGCAATTCACTCAAAAATGGTGCCAAACGGTTGCAAATGCTCCCCTGAAAGGTTTGGCGGTCGAAACGGAAGGCTTTTTATCACAGGACAGAAAATCAGCCCTCGACAACTTAACCGGCAGAAAAATATTTTTTTGAAAAAATCCCTAAGCCCCGGGGTCACAATTTCATCAAAAACCTGACTTTTGGCAATTGACTCAAAACAGGTGCAAAACGGTTGCAAATGCTCCCTAGAAGGCTTTGGCGGTCGAAAGAGAAGGCTTTTTATCACAGGAAAAGAAATCAGCCCTCGACAACTTAACCGGCAGAAAAATATTTTTTTGAAAAAATCCCTAAGCCCCGGAGTCACAATTTCATCAAAAACCTGACTTTTGGCAATTCACTCAAAAATGGTGCCAAATGGTTGCAAATGCTCCCCTGAAACGTTTTGCGGTTGAAACAGAAGGCTTTTCATCACAGGAAAAGAAATCAGCCCTCGACAACTTAACCGGCAGAAAAATATTTTTTTGAAAAAATCCCTATGCCCCGGGGTCACAATTTCATGAAAAATCTGACTTTCGGCAATTGACTCAAAACTGGTGCAAAACGGTTGAAAATGCTCCCTAGAAGGCTTTGGCGGTGGAAAGAGAAGGCTTTTTATCACTGGAAACGAAATCAGCCCTCGACAACTTAACCGGCAGAAAAATATTTTTTTGAAAAAATCCCTATGCCCACACAATTTCATCAAAAACCTGACTTTTGGCAATTGACTCAAAAATGATGCCAAACGGTTGCTAATGCTCCCCTGAAAGGTTTGGCGGTCGAAACAGAAGCCTTTTTATCACAGGACAGAAAATCAGCCCTCAACAAATTAACCGTCAGAAAAAGATTTTTTTGAAAAAATCCCTAAGCCCCGGGGTCACAATTTCATCAAAACGCTGACTTTCGGCAATTGACTCAAAAATGGTGCCAAACGGTTGCAAATGCTCCCTAGAAGGCTTTGGTGGTCGAAACAGAAGGCTTTTTATCACAGGAAAAGAAATCAGCCCTCGACAACTTAACCGGCAGAAAAATATTTTTTTTGAAAAAATCCCTAAGCCCCGGGGTCACAATTTCATCAAAAATCTGACTTTTGGCAATTGACTCAAAAATGGTGCCAAACGGTTGCAAATGCTCCCCTGAAAGGTTTGGCGGTCGAAACAAAAGCCTTTTTATCACATGAAAAGAAATCAGCCCTCGACAACTTAACCGGCAGAAAAATATTTTTTTGAAAAAATCCCTAAGCCCCGGGGTCACAATTTCATCAAAAACCTGACTTTTGACAATTTACTGAAAAATGGTGCCAAACGGTTGCAAATGCTCCCCTGAAACGTTTTGCGGTCGAAACAGAAGGCTTTTCATCACAGGAAAAGAAATCAGCCCTCGACAACTTAACCGGCAGAAAAATATTTTTTTGAAAAAAATCCCTAGGCCCAGGGGTCACAATTTCATCAAAACTCTGACTTTCGGCAATTGACTGAAAAATGGTGCCAAACGGACTTCCGGTCGGCGCCAGCGTCTTAATGGCGGTCTTTGCCTCGAGCTCCGAGGCAGGACTGCTTCACGAGTTCGGGTCTGACCCGCTACGGCGAGCGGGGGACCCCTAAAATCACAGGCGCAGAGGCCTGTGGACAAGGAGATTCGGTGGGCACCTTTGCACCCCCCGGTATCGCAAAGGAGTCTTTTTAAAGGCTCCGGAGCGGCATCGGGTGTGAGTGCGGTGCTGAGGATCGCAACCCAGCTCGTGGAGTGAAGCCGCGTCGCCATTGACGGAGAGCGCCGATTCCTTCCTGAAATTACTGATTGGCAACAAACCTGTGAGTAGGAATTACAAAATATTAAAAACGGACTATTTTTAAGAAGATTTGGCCGAAAACGGGAAAGGCAAAAATTAAGGAAGTCAGCCTCCCGGAACTGCACGATTAACGCAGCAATGAAAAAAACTTGCTGTATTTAAAAGGAACGTCTTGTTTGAACTTTGCTAAACCCCGACATTGAAAGGACCTTCCCCCCACGAAGCGGGAGTAGGGGGGAAGGAAAAATTGGCTCAATTTAAACCGCTAGAAGAAGTAAATTGTGAACGGAAACTCTCCGCTGCCGATACCTTTGATCAGGCTGCCTGAACGGAGAGCGCTTGAAACGAACTGTCAAAAAGAGAGGACTGTGGATACAAAGTAAGAGTATATCTGGAACATAATAACGGGACCTTACTTAGTAGATCCAGATTTTTAAATTGCAACAAAGTAAGACTTTGGGTTGAATTTTATTTTTTTTGGGACATTGTATGGCTACTTGCTTCACTGTTTCTTTGGATACAATTTCCCCCTCTAGAGGACTAAAAGAGAGACTGCAGCATTGAAGTAAAGAACTGGGATTTTCCACTTGTAACTTTCCTGTGAGAACGACCTTGAGTTATGAGCACGCCACTTGATGAAATATCAACAAGAAGTAAAACAAAGCAAGCTCAAAAGCAGGCTCAGAAAAGAACCTCTATATCAGGAGCAGCAGCTGGACAAGAGAGAGTAACAACAGCATCAATGGATTCTATGACACAGGCACTGCTCAAAATAAATCAATCTTTGGAAGTACTCACTAAGCAATCTACAGAAAACTCCAAGAAGTTGACAGAATTAACAACAAGACTCGACTTGAACACAACGACTATATCGTCTAACACAGAGTCTATAAATCGTTTGATACAAGAAAGTACCGAAACAAGGAAAATAGCTGAATCTGCTAAAATTACTGCCGAGGAAGTCAAGGGAAAATATGTACCTATTGCAAAGAAGGTACATGAACATGATGCAACCTTAGCTCTTATGGAACTGGAGAGGAAAGGCAAAAATCTGAAATTGAGATTGGTACCAGAGGAGGAAGAGGGCAACCTTGGGGAATTTCTCACAGATAAATTTCAGGAATTTTGGACTGATGAACTAGAAGGAGAAGAAGATGAATTCGTAATAACTACAGCCTTCCGGATTGGCAGAAAGCAAGGCAAGAAACCAAGGGATTGCCTAATCACCTTAAGATCCAAGGAAGAAAGAGATAAAATATTGAACCTACATTTCCAGAAGGCATTGATTATCAAGAATTCTCAAATACAGATTTATAAAGATATCCCTAAATATTTTTTGGAGGTGAGGACTCAATTTAAAGATTTAGTGGATTTGCTGAAAAAAAACAATACTCCATTCAGATGGGAGTTCCCACAAGGGTTGTCCTTTAACTTCAAAGGGAAGAAAATCAAAATAAAAACAATTCAAGATAAGGAACACTTTTTGGAGAGAAACTTTGAGGATTTTCAAAAAGGAACTGTGACTGAGGGAGAAATACCAGATATTGCAAATTTATCATTTGGACTGAACCCAGCACCGACTGATCAGGAACAAGAACTTGGAGCGGTTGGGGGAAAAGACACCCAGTAACAAAAATGTCTCTGCAACTCCTGAGTTGGAACTGCAACGGCCTTAACCATCCCCGAAAAAGGACCCAAGTCTTTCATATACTAAAGAAAGAGCAATTGGACATAATATGTTTGCAAGAAACTCATATTGCCAGAATACATAGAAAACTCTTGATAAATAAAAGATTAGGACTGGAATTTATTTCCTCAGATAAAGTTAAGAAAAGAGGAGTCGTGATCTATGTTAAGGAAAAATGGGAACCAAAAATGATTTTTAAAGATGAACAAGGAAGGTTTCTGGCAGTGGAAATTCAAATACAAGGAGAAAAAATCTTGATTGTAGGAATTTATGCACCTAATGAGGGGAAGGCTGAATTCTTCAAGAAGTTGCATGAGACATTAACGGACTTTATGGACCATAAAATAATAATGATGGGCGATATGAATGGAGTCGTCTCCACAAATATGGATAAAGCTCAAAGACAAGTAATCTCTAAGGATGGGAGACTACCAAAGACCTTTTTTGAACTGACTGACACAATGGACTTGATTGACATTTGGAGAACAAGGAACCCTCTGGAAAGGGAGGGGACCTTCTTCTCTGAAGCTAAAATGACATGGACCAGGATTGACCAAATATGGATTTCTAGCAATCTGGCACCAAGGGTTAAAAATACAGAAATCTGCCCAAAAACCTGCTCTGATCATAATGCAGTAAAGATGGAAATGAAATTGACAACAGCTGGAACTTTCAGATGGAGAATGAATGACACCCTTTTTAGAGATGAAGAAATTTTAAAAAAGGCCCAAAAAACTCTGAAAGATTACTTTGAAATAAACCTTAGAACAGATCTGGAAAGAAGAATAATATGGGACGCAAGTAAGGCTGTCATGCGTGGTTTTCTAATTCAACAAAATTCGATAAAAAGGAAACAACAAAATGAGAAGAAAGAAAAAATCTGGAATCAGATGAAAGAAGGAGAGAAGAAACTGAGGTCAAAACCAAAATCCCAGGAGATTTTAAGAGAAATAAAATACTACCAGACCCAATACATGGAACTGATGAACCAAGAAATAGAATGGAAAATAAAACAAATGAGGCAAAAAACTTTTGAATCAGCAGACAAATGTGGGAAATTGCTGTCATGGCAATTGAAAAAGAGGCAAAAGTTGAATACTGTGACGTCCCTTGAAGTAGAGGGGAAATTTGTAAACAAACCAAATGAAATCAGTAATTGTTTCCAAAGTTTCTTCAAGAAATTATACGCACAAGGGCCGAAAGATGAACAAGAGATAGAAGAATTTATTAAAAAATATGGATTATCAAAGATCTCGGAAAAAAATAAAAGGACTTTAAATGAAAAAATTACGAACCAGGAAATTGAGGGTGCCATCCAGAATATGCAATTGGGAAAATCACCAGGGCCAGATGGACTGACGGCGAGATACTACAAAGCAATGAAGGAATGGTTAATACAACCATTGAAAGAAGTGTGTAACCAAATCTTGGAGGGGAAAAAGGCTCCCGAATCGTGGAAAGAAGCATTCATCTCACTTATACCGAAGACAGAAACTGAGAAACATCAAGTTAAGAACTACCGCCCTATATCACTCTTAAATGTGGATTATAAAATTTTTGCAGACATTTTAGCAAAAAGATTTAAAAAAGTGTTGGTAGAGGAGATTCAGAAAGACCAAACAGGCTTTCTCCCAGGGAGACATATGTCAGAGAATGTAAGGAATATTATAGACATTTCGGAACTATTGGAGACTGATTTAAATAGAAAAGCAGTATTGATTTTTGTGGACGCGGAGAAAGCCTTTGACAATATTTCTTGGAGTTTTATGAGGAAGAATCTCCATGGGATGGGGGTAGGCCAAAGCTTTGAAAACGGTATAGGTGCAATATATTCAGAGCAAAAAGCTAAATTAATTGTGAATGGTGTTGTTATGGATGAAATCTCAATAGAAAAAGGGACACGACAGGGTTGCCCAATATCCCCTCTATTATTTATATCGGTCCTGGAGGTGTTGTTGAATATGATTAGAAGGGATCAGCTGGTTGAAGGAATACACCTCGGAGCTAAACAATATAAGTTAAGAGCATTTGCAGACGACCTAGTTTTGACATTACAACAGCCAGAAGTCAGTACAAAAAGAGTTTTAGAATTAATTGAAATATTTGGTCAAGTGGCTGGTTTTAAACTAAACAAGCAAAAGACAAAGGTACTGGAAAAAAATCTAACGATGGGGGAAAAAGATAGCTTTCAAAGGGAAACTGGTTTGGAGATAACAAAAAAGGTGAAATATCTGGGGGTGAATTTAACATCCAAAAATATGAACCTGTTTAAAGACAATTATGAGAAATGTTGGTTAGAAGTGAAGAAAGATCTTGACACATGGTCTAGATTGAGATTATCCTTGTTAGGCCGAATTGCTGTTATTAAGATGAATGTATTGCCGAGATTGTTGTTTCTGTTCCAGACATTGCAAATTATAGACAAGATGGATTGTTTCAAGAAGTGGCAGAAAGATATATCTAAATTTGTCTGGCAGGGCAAAAAACCCAGAATAAAATTTAAGATTTTAACTGATGCAAAAGAAAGGGGGGGTTTTGCGCTGCCGGACTTAAGACTTTATTATGAAGCAGCAGCTTTTTGCTGGTTGAAGCAATGGCTACTTCTTGAAGACACAGATATTTTAGACTTGGAAGGGTATGATAACAATTTTGGCTGGCATGCATATCTATGGTATGACAAGGCAAAGATATACAAAGGTTTTAAAAATCATATTGTCAGGAAAGCTTTATATAATGTTTGGAATCGATATAAGGATTTGTTGGAAAATAAAACACCCAGATGGTTGTCACCAATGGAAGCTAGAGCGGTAAAAAAACTTAACATGGACTCTAATTGGCCAAAATATAGTGAAATTATAGAATATGATGGTGAAAAAGTTAAATTACAGAGCTTTGAGAAATTAAAATCCAAAGTTCGAGACTGGTTACATTACTATCAGATAAATGAAACTTTTAAGCAGGACAAGAAACTAGGATTTCAGAAAGAGAGGTCAAAATTGGAAACAGAACTGTTAGAGACCAATACTAAGAATTTATCTAAAATGTATAACTTGTTGCTGAAATGGAATACACAGGATGAAACAGTTAAATCAGCAATGATTAAATGGGCACAAGACTTAGGTCATGATATTATGTTTGCTGACTGGGAACAGTTATGGACCACAGGACTTAAATTTACGGCATGTAGTGCCTTGAAAGAAAACATAATGAAAATGATCTATAGATGGTACATGACTCCAGTCAAGCTTGCAAAGATATATCATTTGCCCAGTAATAAATGCTGGAAATGTAATGAATGTGAAGGAACTTTTTATCATCTTTGGTGGACCTGCCCAAGGGTTAAAGCCTACTGGGAAATGATCTATAATGAAATTAAGAAAGTCCTTAAGTGGACATTTGTAAAAAAACCGGAGGCTTTTCTCTTGGGCATGGTCGGCCAATTGGTACCAAAAAAAGATAAGATCTTTTTTATGTATGCAACTACAGCAGCAAGAATACTTCTAGCAAAGTATTGGAAGATACAAGAATTACCTACTCTGGAAGAATGGCAGACGAAGGTGGCTGAATTTATGGGATTGGCAGAGATGACCGGCAGAATCCGTGATCAGAGGAAGGAGACGGTGGAAGAGGACTGGAAAAAATTTAAATCATATCTTAAGAACTGTTGCAAAATTTTGGACTGATAAAATGTCAAGGGTTAAGAAATAGAGAATTATAGTTGGAAATATTTAAGTTAAGAAAATCATGAAGGAAATCAAATTTTGAAAAGGAATGAAGGATTGCTAAAAATTTTGGACACAGGGGTGCAGTGAAGGGGAGGCATGGGGAAGTCATGTATTGTTTGTTTGTTTGTTTAATTTTGTGTTTTTTGTTTTATGAAAATTAATAAAAATTATTTCAAAAAAAAAAAAAATGGTGCCAAACGGTTGCAAATGCTCCCCTGAAAGGTTTGGCGGTCGAAAGAGAAGGCTTTTTATCACATGAAAAGAAATCAGCCCTCGACAACTTAACCGGCAGAAAAATATTTTTTTGAAAAAATCCCTAAGCCCCGGGGTCACAATTTCATCAAAAACCTGACTTTTGGCAATTCATTCAAAAATGGTGCCAAACGGTTGCAAATGCTCCCCTGAGAGGTTTGACGGTCAAAACGGAAGGCTTTTTATCACAGGACAGAAAATCAGCCCTCGACAACTTAACCGGCAGAAAAATATTTTTTTGAAAAAATCCCTAAGCCCCGGAGTCACAATTTCATCAAAAACCTGACTTTTGGCAATTCACTCAAAAATGGTGCCAAACGGTTGCAAATGCTCCCCTGAAACGTTTTGCGGTCGAAACAGAAGGCTTTTCATCACAGGAAAAGAAATCAGCCCTCGACAACTTAACCGGCAGAAAAATATTTTTTTGAAAAAAATCCCTAAGCCCCGGGGTCACAATTTCATCAAAACTCTGACTTTCGGCAATTGACTGAAAAATGGTGCCAAACGGTTGCAAATGCTCCCTAGAAGGCTGTGGCGGTCGAAAGAGAATGCTTTTTATCACAGGAAAAGAAATCAGCCCTCGACAACTTAACTGGCAGAAAAATATTTTTTTGAAAAAATCCCTAAGCCCCGGGGTCACAATTTCATCAAAAACCTGACTTTTGGCAATTGACTCAAAAATGGTGCCAAACGGTTGCAAATGCTCCCCTGAAAGGTTTGGCGGTCGAAAGAGAAGGCTTTTTATCACATGAAAAGAAATCAGCCCTCGACAACTTAACCGGCAGAAAAATATTTTTTTGAAAAAATCCCTAAGCCCCGGGGTCACAATTTCATCAAAAACCTGACTTTTGGCAATTGACTCAAAAATGGTGCCAAACGGTTGCAAATGCTCCCCTGAAAGGTTTGGCGGTCGAAACAGAAGCCTTTTTATCACAGGACAGAAAATCAGCCCTCGACAAGTTAACCGGCAGAAACAATTTTTTTTGAAAAAAATCCCTAAGCCCCGGAGTCACAATTTCATCAAAACTGTGACTTTCGGCAATTGACTGAAAAATGGTGCCAAATGGTTGCAAATGCTCCCCTGAAAGGTTTGGCGGTCGAAGGAGAAGGCTTTTTATCACATGAAAAGAAATCAGCCCTCGACAACTTAACCAGCAGAAAAATATTTTTTTGAAAAAATCCCTAAGCCCCGGGGTCACAATTTCATCAAAAACCTGACTTTTGGCAATTCACTCAAAAATGGTGCCAAACGGTTGCAAATGCTCCCCTGAAACGTTTTGCGGTCGAAACAGAAGGCTTTTCATCACAGGAAAAGAAATCAGCCCTCGACAACTTAACCGGCATAAAAATATTTTTTTGAAAAAAAACCCTAAGCCCCGGGGTCACAATTTCATCAAAACTGTGACTTTCGGCAATTGCCTGAAAAATGGTGCCAAACGGTTGCAAATGCTCCCCTGAAAGGTTTGGCGGTCGAAAGAGAAGGCGTTTTATCACTGGAAAAGAAATCAGCCCTCGACAACTTAACTGGCAGAAAAATATTTTTTTGAAAAAATCCCTAAGCCCCGGGGTCACAATTTCATCAAAAACCTGACTTTTGGCAATTGACTGAAAAATGGTGCCAAACGGTTGCAAATGCTCCCCTGAAAGGTTTGGCGGTCGAAAGAGAAGGCTTTTTATCACAGGACAGAAAATCAGCCCTCAACAACTTAACCGGTAAAAAAATATTTTTTTGAAAAATCCCTAAGCCCCGGGGTCACAATTTCATCAAAAATCTGACTTTTGGCAATTGACTCAGAAATGGTTCCAAACGGTTGCAAATGCTCCCCTGAAAGGTTTGGCGGTCCGAAGAGAAGGCTTTTTATCACAGGAAAAGAAATCAGCCTTCGACAACTTAACCGGCAGAAAAATATTTTTTTAAAAAAATCCCTAAGCCCCGGGGTCACAATTTCATCAAAAACCTGACTTTTGGCAATTGACTGAAAAATGGTGCCAAACGGTTGCAAATGCTCCCCTGAAAGGTTTGGCGGTCGAAAGAGAAGGCTTTTTATCACAGGAAAAGAAATCAGCCCTCGACAACTTAACTGGCAGAAAAATATTTTTTTGAAAAAAATCCCTAAGCCCCGGGGTCACAATTTCATCAAAACTCTGACTTTCGGCAATTGACTGAAAAATGGTGCCAAACGGTTGCAAATGCTCCATAGAAGGCTTTGGCGGTCGAAAGAGAATGCTTTTTATCACAGGAAAAGAAATCAGCCCTCGACAACTTAACTGGCAGAAAAATATTTTTTTGAAAAAATCCCTAAGCCCCGGGGTCACAATTTCATCAAAAACCTGACTTTTGGCAATTCATTCAAAAATGGTGCCAAACGGTTGCAAATGCTCCCCTGAAAGGTTTGGCGGTCGAAAGAGAAGGCTTTTTATCACATGAAAAGAAATCAGCCCTCGACAACTTAACCAGCAGAAAAATATTTTTTTGAAAAAATCCCTAAGCCCCGGGGTCACAATTTCATCAAAAACCTGACTTTTGGCAATTCACTCAAAAATGGTGCCAAACGGTTGCAAATGCTCCCCTGAAAGGTTTGGCGGTCGAAACAAAAGCCTTTTTATCACAGGACAGAAAATCAGCCCTCAACAACTTAACCGGTAAAAAAATATTTTTTTGAAAAATCCCTAAGCCCCGGGGTCACAATTTCATCAAAAATCTGACTTTTGGCAATTGACTCAGAAATGGTTCCAAACGGTTGCAAATGCTCCCCTGAAAGGTTTGGCGGTCCGAAGAGAAGGCTTTTTATCACAGGAAAAGAAATCAGCCTTCGACAACTTAACCGGCAGAAAAATATTTTTTTAAAAAAATCCCTAAGCCCCGGGGTCACAATTTCATCAAAAACCTGACTTTTGGCAATTCACTCAAAAATGGTGCCAAACGGTTGCAAATGCTCCCCTGAAAAGTTTGGCGGTCGAAAGAGAAGGCTTTTTATCACAGGAAAAGAAATCAGCCCTCGACAACTTAACCGGGAGAAAAATATTTTTTTGAAAAAATCCCTAAGCCCCGGGGTCACAATTTCATCAAAAACCTGACTTTTGGCAATTCACTCAAAAATGGTGCCAAACGGTTGCAAATGCTCCCCTGAAAGGTTTGGCAGTCGAAACAGAAGCCTTTTTATCACAGGACAGAAAATCAGCCCTCGACAACTTAACTGGCAGAAAAATATTTTTTTGAAAAAAATCCCTAAGCCCCGGGGTCACAATTTCATCAAAACTCTGACTTTCGGCAATTGACTGAAAAATGGTGCCAAACGTTTGCAAATGCTCCCCTGAAAGGTTTGGCGTTCGAAAGAGAAGGCTTTTTATCACATGAAAAGAAATCAGCCCTCGACAACTTAACCGGCAGAAAATTTTTTTTTGAAAAAATCCCTAAGCCCCGGGGTCACAATTTCATCAAAAACCTGACTTTTGGCAATTGACTGAAAAATGGTGCCAAACGGTTGCAAATGCTCCCCTGAAACGTTTTGCGGTCGAAACAGAAGGCTTTTCATCACAGGAAAAGAAATCAGCCCTCGACAACTTAACCGGCAGAAAAATATTTTTTTGAAAAAATCCCTAAGCCCCGGGGTCACAATTTCATCAAAAACCTGACTTTTGGCAATTGACTGAAAAATGGTGCCAAACGTTTGCAAATGCTCCCCTGAAAGGTTTGGCGTTCGAAAGAGAAGGCTTTTTATCACATGAAAAGAAATCAGCCCTCGACAACTTAACCGGCAGAAATTTTTTTTTTGAAAAAATCCCTAAGCCCCGGGGTCACAATTTCATCAAAAACCTGACTTTTGGCAATTCATTCAAAAATGGTGCCAAACGGTTGCAAATGCTCCCCTGAAAGGTTTTGCGGTCGAAAGAAAAGGCTTTTTATCACATGAAAAGAAATCAGCCCTCGACAACTTAACCGGCAGAAAAATATTTTTTTGAAAAAATCCCTAAGCCCCGGAGTCACAATTTCATCAAAAACCTGACTTTTGGCAATTCACTCAAAAATGGTGGCAAATGGTTGCAAATGCTCCCCTGAAACGTTTTGCGGTCGAAACAGAAGGCTTTTCATCACAGGAAAAGAAATCAGCCCTCGAAAACTTAACCAGCAGAAAAATATTTTTTTGAAAAAATCCCTAAGCCCACACAATTTCATCAATAACCTGACTTTTGGCAATTGACGCAAAAATGATGCCAGAGGGTTGCAAATGCTCCCCTGAAAGGTTTGGCGGTCGAAACAGAAGCCTTTTTATCACAGGACAGAAAATCAGCCCTCAACAAATTAACCGGCAGAAAAAGATTTTTTGGGAAAAATCCCTAAGCCCCGGGGTCACAATTTCATCAAAAACCTGACTTTTGGCAATTGACTGAAAAATGGTGCCAAACGGTTGCAAATGCTCCCCTGAAAGGTTTGGCGGTCGAAAGAGAAGGCTTTTTATCACATGAAAAGAAATCAGCCCTCGACAACTTAACCGGCAGAAAAATACTTTTTTGAAAAAATCCCTAAGCCCCGGGGTCACAATTTCATCAAAAACCTGACTTTTGGCAATTCACTCAAAAATGGTGCCAAACGGTTGCAAATGCTCCCCTGAAACGTTTTGCGGTCGAAACAGAAGGCTTTTCATCACAGGAAAAGAAATCAGCACTCGACAAGTTAACCGGCAGAAAAATATTTTTTTAAAAAAATCCCTAAGCCCCGGGGTCACAATTTCATCAAAAACCTGACTTTTGGCAATTGACTGAAAAATGGTGCCAAACGGTTGCAAATGCTCCCCTGAAAGGTTTGGCGGTCCGAAGACAAGGCTTTTTATCACAGGAAAAGAAATCAGCCTTCGACAACTTAACCGGCAGAAAAATATTTTTTTAAAAAAATCCCTAAGCCCCGGCGTCACAATTTCATCAAAAATCTGACTTTTGGCAATTCACTCAAAAATGGTGCCAAACGGTTGCAAATGCTCCCCTGAAAAGTTTGGCGGTCGAAAGAGAAGGCTTTTTATCACAGGAAAAGAAATCAGCTTTCGACAACTTAACCGGCAGAAAAATATTTTTTTAAAAAAATCCCTAAGCCCCGGGGTCACAATTTCATCAAAAATCTGACTTTTGGCAATTCACTCAAAAATGGTGCCAAACGGTTGCAAATGCTCCCCTGAAAAGTTTGGCGGTCGAAAGAGAAGGCTTTTTATCACAGGAAAAGAAATCAGCCCTCGACAACTTAACCGGGAGAAAAATATTTTTTTGAAAAAATCCCTAAGCCCCGGGGTCACAATTTCATCAAAAACCTGACTTTTGGCAATTCACTCAGAAATGGTTCCAAACGGTTGCAAATGCTCCCCTGAAAGGTTTGGCGGTCGAAACAGAAGCCTTTTTATCACAGGACAGAAAATCAGCCCTCGACAACTTAACCGGCAGAAAAATATTTTTTTGAAAAAATCCCTAAGCCCCGGGGTCACAATTTCATCAAAAACCTGACTTTTGGCAATTCACTCAAAAATGGTGCCAAACGGTTGCAAATGCTCCCCTGAAAGGTTTGGCGGTCGAAACAAAAGCCTTTTTATCACAGGACAGAAAATCAGCCCTCGACAAGTTAAAAGGTAAAAAAATATTTTTTTGAAAAATCCCTAAGCCCCGGGGTCACAATTTCATCAAAAATCTGACTTTTGGCAATTGACTCAGAAATGGTTCCAAACGGTTGCAAATGCTCCCCTGAAAGGTTTGGCGGTCCGAAGAGAAGGCTTTTTATCACAGGAAAAGAAATCAGCCTTCGACAACTTAACCGGCAGAAAAATATTTTTTTAAAAAAATCCCTAAGCCCCGGGGTCACAATTTCATCAAAAACCTGACTTTTGGCAATTCACTCAAAAATGGTGCCAAACGGTTGCAAATGCTCCCCTGAAAGGTTTGGCGGTCATAACAGAAGCCTTTTTATCACAGGACAGAAAATCAGCCCTCGACAACTTAACCGGCAGAAAAATATTTTTTTGAAAAAATCCCTAAGCCCCGGGGTCACAATTTCATCAAAAACCTGACTTTTGGCAATTCATTCAAAAATGGTGCCAAACGGTTGCAAATGCTCCCCTGAAAGGTTTGGCGGTCAAAACGGAAGGCTTTTTATCACAGGACAGAAAATCAGCCCTCGACAACTTAACCGGCAGAAAAATATTTTTTTGAAAAAATCCCTAAGCCCCGGAGTCACAATTTCATCAAAAACCTGACTTTTGGCAATTCACTCAAAAATGGTGCCAAACGGTTGCAAATGCTCCCCTGAAACGTTTTGCGGTCGAAACAGAAGGCTTTTCATCACAGGAAAAGAAATCAGCCCTCGACAACTTAACCAGCAGAAAAATATTTTTTTGAAAAAATCCCTAAGCCCCGGGGTCACAATTTCATCAAAAACCTGACTTTTGGCAATTGACTGAAAAATGGTGCCAAACGGTTGCAAATGCTCCCCTGAAAGGTTTGGCGGTCGAAAGAGAAGGCTTTTTATCACATGAAAAGAAATCAGCCCTCGACAACTTAACCGGCAGAAAAATATTTTTTTGAAAAAATCCCTAAGCCCCGGGGTCACAATTTCATCAAAAACCTGACTTTTGGCAATTCACTCAAAAATGGTGCCAAACGGTTGCAAATGCTTCCCTGAAACGTTTTGCGGTCGAAACAGAAGGCTTTTCATCACAGGAAAAGAAATCAGCCCTCGACAACTTAACCGGCAGAAAAATATTTTTTTGAAAAAAATCCCTAAGCCCCGGGGTCACAATTTCATCAAAACTGTGACTTTCGGCAATTGACTGAAAAATTGTGCCAAACGGTTGCAAATGCTCCCTAGAAGGCTTTGGCGGTCGAAACAGAAGGCTTTTCATCACAGGAAAAGAAATCAGCGCTCGACAACTTAACCGGCAGAAAAATATTTTTTTGAAAATATCCCTAAGCCCCGGGGTCACAATTTCATCAAAAACCTGACCTTTGGCAATTGACTGAAAAATGGTGCCAAACGGTTGCAAATGCTCCCCTGAAAGGTTTGGCGGTCGAAAGAGAAGGCTTTTTATCACATGAAAAGAAATCAGCCCTCGACAACTTAACCGGCAGAAAAATATTTTTTTGAAAAAATCCCTAAGCCCCGGGGTCACAATTTCATCAAAAACCTGACTTTTGGCAATTCACTAAAAAATGGTGCCAAACGGTTGCAAATGCTCCCCTGAAAAGTTTGGCGGTTGAAAGAGAAGGCTTTTTATCACAGGAAAAGAAATCAGCCCTCGACAACTTAACCGGGAGAAAAATATTTTTTTGAAAAAATCCCTAAGCCCCGGGGTCACAATTTCATCAAAAACCTGACTTTTGGCAATTCACTCAAAAATGGTGCCAAACGGTTGCAAATGCTCCCCTGAAAGGTTTGGCGGTCGAAACAGAAGCCTTTTTATCACATGACAGATAATCAGCCCTCGACAACTTAACCGGCAGAAAAATATTTTTTTGAAAAAATCCCTAAGCCCCGGGGTCACAATTTTATGAAAAATCTGACTTTCGGCAATTGACTCAAAACTGGTGCAAAACGGTTGAAAATGCTCCCCTGAAAGGTTTGGCGGTCGAAAGAGACAGCTTTTTATCACAGGAAAAGAAATCAGCCCTCGACAACTTAACCGGCAGAAAAATATTTTTTTGAAAAAATCCCTAAGCCCCGGGGTCACAGTTTCATCAAAAACCTGACTTTTGGCAATTGACTCAAAAATGGTGCCAAACGGTTGCAAATGCTCCCCTGAAAGGTTTGGCGGTCCGAAGAGAAGGCTTTTTATCACAGGAAAAGAAATCAGCCTTCGACAACTTAACCGTCAGAAAAAGATTTTTTTGAAAAAATCCCTAAGCCCCGGGGTCACAGTTTCATCAAAAACCTGACTTTTGGCAATTCACTCAAAAATGGTGCCAAACGGTTGCAAATGCTCCCCTGAAAGGTTTGGCGGTCGTAACAGAAGCCTTTTTATCACAGGTCAGAAAATCAGTCCTCGAAAACTTAACCGGCAGGAAAATATTTTTTTGAAAAAATCCCTAAGCCCCGGGGTCACAATTTCATCAAAAACCTGACTTTTGGCAATTGACTGAAAAATGGTGCCAAACGGTTGCAAATGCTCCCCTGAAAGGTTTGGCGGTCGAAAGAGAAGGCTTTTTATCACATGAAAAGAAATCAGCCCTCGACAACTTAACCGGCAGAAAAATACTTTTTTGAAAAAATCCCTAAGCCCCGGGGTCACAATTTCATCAAAAACCTGACTTTTGGCAATTCACTCAAAAATGGTGCCAAACGGTTGCAAATGCTCCCCTGAAACGTTTTGCGGTCGAAACAGAAGGCTTTTCATCACAGGAAAAGAAATCAGCACTCGACAAGTTAACCGGCAGAAAAATATTTTTTTTAAAAAATCCCTAAGCCCCGGGGTCACAATTTCATCAAAAACCTGACTTTTGGCAATTGACTGAAAAATGGTGCCAAACGGTTGCAAATGCTCCCCTGAAAGGTTTGGCGGTCCAAAGACAAGGCTTTTTATCACAGGAAAAGAAATCAGCCTTCGACAACTTAACCGGCAGAAAAATATTTTTTTAAAAAAATCCCTAAGCCCCGGCGTCACAATTTCATCAAAAATCTGACTTTTGGCAATTCACTCAAAAATGGTGCCAAACGGTTGCAAATGCTCCCCTGAAAAGTTTGGCGGTCGAAAGAGAAGGCTTTTTATCACAGGAAAAGAAATCAGCCTTCGACAACTTAACCGGCAGAAAAATATTTTTTTAAAAAAATCCCTAAGCCCCGGGGTCACAATTTCATCAAAAATCTGACTTTTGGCAATTCACTAAAAAATGGTGCCAAACGGTTGCAAATGCTCCCCTGAAAAGTTTGGCGGTCGAAAGAGAAGGCTTTTTATCACAGGAAAAGAAATCAGCCCTCGACAACTTAACCGGGAGAAAAATATTTTTTTGAAAAAATCCCTAAGCCCCGGGGTCACAATTTCATCAAAAACCTGACTTTTGGCAATTCACTCAAAAATGGTGCCAAACGGTTGCAAATGCTCCCCTGAAAGGTTTGGCGGTCGAAACAGAAGCCTTTTTATCACATGACAGAAAATCAGCCCTCGACAACTTAACCGGCAGAAAAATATTTTTTTGAAAAAATCCCTAAGCCCCGGGGTCACAATTTCATGAAAAATCTGACTTTCGGCAATTGACTCAAAACTGGTGCAAAACGGTTGAAAATGCTCCCCTGAAAGGTTTGGCGGTCGAAACAGAAGCCTTTTTATCACATGACAGAAAATCAGCCCTCGACAACTTAACCGGCAGAAAAATATTTTTTTGAAAAAATCCCTAAGCCCCGGGGTCACAATTTCATCAAAAACCTGACTTTTGGCAATTGACTCAGAAATGGTTCCAAACGGTTGCAAATGCTCCCCAGAAATGTTTGGCGGTCCGAAGAGAAGGCTTTTTATCACAGGAAAAGAAATCAGCCTTCGACAACTTAACCGTCAGAAAAAGATTTTTTTGAAAAAATCCCTAAGCCCCGGGGTCACAATTTCATCAAAACTCTGACTTTCGGCAATTGACTGAAAAATGGTGCCAAACGGTTGCAAATGCTCCCTAGAAGGTTTTGGCGGTCATAACAGAAGCCTTTTTATCACAGGAAAAGAAATCATCCCTCGACAAGTTAACCGGCATAAAAATATTTTTTTGAAAAAAATCCCTAAGCCCCGGGGTCACAATTTCATCAAAACTGTGACTTTCGGCAATTGACTGAAAAATGGTGCCAAACGGTTGCAAATGCTCCCCTGAAAGGTTTGGCGGTCGAAAGAGAAGGCGTTTTATCACTGGAAAAGAAATCAGCCCTCGACAACTTAACCAGCAGAAAAATATTTTTTTGAAAAAATCCCTAATTCCTAAGTCACAATTTCATCAAAAACCTGACTTTTGGCAATTCACTCAAAAATGGTGCCAAACGGTTGCAAATGCTCCCCTGAAAGGTTTGGCGGTCGAAACAAAAGCCTTTTTATCACAGGACAGAAAATCAGCCCTCAACAACTTAACCGGTAAAAAAATATTTTTTTGAAAAATCCCTAAGCCCCGGGGTCACAATTTCATCAAAAATCTGACTTTTGGCAATTGACTCAGAAATGGTTCCAAACGGTTGCAAATGCTCCCCTGAAAGGTTTGGCGGTCCGAAGAGAAGGCTTTTTATCACAGGAAAAGAAATCAGCCTTCGACAACTTAACCGGCAGAAAAATATTTTTTAAAAAAAATCCCTAAGCCCCGGGGTCACAATTTCATCAAAAACCTGACTTTTGGCAATTCACTAAAAAATGGTGCCAAACGGTTGCAAATGCTCCCCTGAAACGTTTTGCGGTCGAAAGAGAAGGCTTTTTATCACAGGAAAAGAAATCAGCCCTCGACAACTTAACCGGGAGAAAAATATTTTTTTAAAAAAATCCCTAAGCCCCGGGGTCACAATTTCATGAAAAATCTGACTTTCGGCAATTGACTCAAAACTGGTGCAAAACGGTTGAAAATGCTCCCCTGAAAGGTTTGGCGGTCGAAAGAGACGGCTTTTTATCACAGGAAAAGAAATCAGCCCTCGACAACTTAACCGGCAGAAAAATATTTTTTTGAAAAAATCCCTAAGCCCCGGGGTCACAATTTCATCAAAAACCTGACTTTTGGCAATTGACTCAGAAATGGTTCCAAACGGTTGCAAATGCTCCCCAGAAAGGTTTGGCGGTCCGAAGAGAAGGCTTTTTATCACAGGAAAAGAAATCAGCCTTCGACAACTTAACCGTCAGAAAAATATTTTTTTGAAAAAATCCCTAAGCCCCGGGGTCACAATTTCATCAAAAACATGACTTTTGGCAATTGACTCAGAAATGGTTCCAAACGGTTGCAAATGCTCCCCAGAAATGTTTGGCGGTCCGAAGAGAAGGCTTTTTATCACAGGAAAAGAAATCAGCCTTCGACAACTTAACCGTCAGAAAAAGATTTTTTTGAAAAAATCCCTAAGCCCCGGGGTCACAATTTCATCAAAACTCTGACTTTCGGCAATTGACTGAAAAATGGTGCCAAACGGTTGCAAATGCTCCCTAGAAGGTTTTGGCGGTCATAACAGAAGCCTTTTTATCACAGGAAAAGAAATCATCCCTCGACAAGTTAACCGGCATAAAAATATTTTTTTGAAAAAAATCCCTAAGCCCCGGGGTCACAATTTCATCAAAACTGTGACTTTCGGCAATTGACTGAAAAATGGTGCCAAACGGTTGCAAATGCTCCCCTGAAAGGTTTGGCGGTCGAAAGAGAAGGCGTTTTATCACTGGAAAAGAAATCAGCCCTCGACAACTTAACCAGCAGAAAAAAATTTTTTGAAAAAATCCCTAATTCCTAAGTCACAATTTCATCAAAAACCTGACTTTTGGCAATTCACTCAAAAATGGTGCCAAACGGTTGCAAATGCTCCCCTGAAAGGTTTGGCGGTCGAAACAAAAGCCTTTTTATCACAGGACAGAAAATCAGCCCTCAACAACTTAACCGGTAAAAAAATATTTTTTTGAAAAATCCCTAAGCCCCGGGGTCACAATTTCATCAAAAATCTGACTTTTGGCAATTGACTCAGAAATGGTTCCAAACGGTTGCAAATGCTCCCCTGAAAGGTTTGGCGGTCCGAAGAGAAGGCTTTTTATCACAGGAAAAGAAATCAGCCTTCGACAACTTAACCGGCAGAAAAATATTTTTTTTAAAAAATCCCTAAGCCCCGGGGTCACAATTTCATCAAAAACCTGACTTTTGGCAATTCACTAAAAAATGGTGCCAAACGGTTGCAAATGCTCCCCTGAAACGTTTTGCGGTCGAAAGAGAAGGCTTTTTATCACAGGAAAAGAAATCAGCCCTCGACAACTTAACCGGGAGAAAAATATTTTTTTTAAAAAATCCCTAAGCCCCGGGGTCACAATTTCATGAAAAATCTGACTTTCGGCAATTGACTCAAAACTGGTGCAAAACGGTTGAAAATGCTCCCCTGAAAGGTTTGGCGGTCGAAAGAGACGGCTTTTTATCACAGGAAAAGAAATCAGCCCTCGACAACTTAACCGGCAGAAAAATATTTTTTTGAAAAAATCCCTAAGCCCCGGGGTCACAATTTCATCAAAAACCTGACTTTTGGCAATTGACTCAGAAATGGTTCCAAACGGTTGCAAATGCTCCCCAGAAAGGTTTGGCGGTCCGAAGAGAAGGCTTTTTATCACAGGAAAAGAAATCAGCCTTCGACAACTTAACCGTCAGAAAAATATTTTTTTGAAAAAATCCCTAAGCCCCGGGGTCACAATTTCATCAAAAACCTGACTTTTGGCAATTGACTCAGAAATGGTTCCAAACGGTTGCAAATGCTCCCCTGAAAGGTTTGGCGGTCCGAAGAGAAGGCTTTTTATCACAGGAAAAGAAATCAGCCTTCGACAACTTAACCGTCAGAAAAAGATTTTTTTGAAAAAATCCCTAAGCCCCGGGGTCACAATTTCATCAAAACTCTGACTTTCGGCAATTGACTGAAAAATGGTGCCAAACGGTTGCAAATGCTCCCTAGAAGGTTTTGGCGGTCATAACAGAAGCCTTTTTATCACAGGAAAAGAAATCATCCCTCGACAAGTTAACCGGCATAAAAATATTTTTTTGAAAAAAATCCCTAAGCCCCGGGGTCACAATTTCATCAAAACTGTGACTTTCGGCAATTGACTGAAAAATGGTGCCAAACGGTTGCAAATGCTCCCCTGAAAGGTTTGGCGGTCGAAAGAGAAGGCGTTTTATCACTGGAAAAGAAATCAGCCCTCGACAACTTAACCAGCAGAAAAATATTTTTTTGAAAAAATCCCTAATTCCTAAGTCACAATTTCATCAAAAACCTGACTTTTGGCAATTCACTCAAAAATGGTGCCAAACGGTTGCAAATGCTCCCCTGAAAGGTTTGGCGGTCGAAACAAAAGCCTTTTTATCACAGGACAGAAAATCAGCCCTCAACAACTTAACCGGTAAAAAAATATTTTTTTGAAAAATCCCTAAGCCCCGGGGTCACAATTTCATCAAAAATCTGACTTTTGGCAATTGACTCAGAAATGGTTCCAAACGGTTGCAAATGCTCCCCTGAAAGGTTTGGCGGTCGAAAGAGAAGGCTTTTTATCACATGAAAAGAAATCAGCCCTCGACAACTTAACCGGCAGAAAAATATTTTTTTGAAAAAATCCCTAAGCCCCGGGGTCACAATTTCATCAAAAACCTGACTTTTGGCAATTCACTAAAAAATGGTGCCAAACGGTTGCAAATGCTCCCCTGAAACGTTTTGCGGTCGAAACAGAAGGCTTTTCATCACAGGAAAAGAAATCAGCACTCGACAAGTTAACCGGCAGGAAAATATTTTTTTGAAAAAAATCCCTAAGCCCCGGGGTCACAATTTCATCAAAAACCTGACTTTTGGCAATTGACTGAAAAATGGTGCCAAACGGTTGCAAATGCTCCCCTGAAAGGTTTGGCGGTCCGAAGACAAGGCTTTTTATCACAGGAAAAGAAATCAGCCTTCGACAACTTAACCGGCAGAAAAATATTTTTTTAAAAAAATCCCTAAGCCCCGGCGTCACAATTTCATCAAAAATCTGACTTTTGGCAATTCACTCAAAAATGGTGCCAAACGGTTGCAAATGCTCCCCTGAAAAGTTTGGCGGTCGAAAGAGAAGGCTTTTTATCACAGGAAAAGAAATCAGCCTTCGACAAGTTAACCGGCAGAAAAATATTTTTTTAAAAAAATCCCTAAGCCCCGGGGTCACAATTTCATCAAAAACCTGACTTTTGGCAATTCACTCAAAAATGGTGCCAAACGGTTGCAAATGCTCCCCTGAAAAGTTTGGCGGTCGAAAGAGAAGGCTTTTTATCACAGGAAAAGAAATCAGCCCTCGACAACTTAACCGGCAGAAAAATATTTTTTTGAAAAAATCCCTAAGCCCCGGGGTCACAATTTCATCAAAAACCTGACTTTTGGCAATTCACTCAAAAATGGTGCCAAACGGTTGCAAATGCTCCCCTGAAACGTTTTGCGGTCGAAACAGAAGGCTTTTCATCACAGGAAAAGAAATCAGCACTCGACAAGTTAACCGGCAGGAAAATATTTTTTTGAAAAAAATCCCTAAGCCCCGGGGTAACAATTTCATCAAAAACCTGACTTTTGGCAATTGACTGAAAAATGGTGCCAAACGGTTGCAAATGCTCCCCTGAAAGGTTTGGCGGTCCGAAGACAAGGCTTTTTATCACAGGAAAAGAAATCAGCCTTCGACAACTTAACCGGCAGAAAAATATTTTTTTAAAAAAATCCCTAAGCCCCGGCGTCACAATTTCATCAAAAATCTGACTTTTGGCAATTCACTCAAAAATGGTGCCAAACGGTTGCAAATGCTCCCCTGAAAAGTTTGGCGGTCGAAAGAGAAGGCTTTTTATCACAGGAAAAGAAATCAGCCTTCGACAACTTAACCGGCAGAAAAATATTTTTTAAAAAAAATCCCTAAGCCCCGGGGTCACAATTTCATCAAAAACCTGACTTTTGGCAATTCACTCAAAAATGGTGCCAAGCGGTTGCAAATGCTCCCCTGAAAAGTTTGGCGGTCGAAAGAGAAGGCTTTTTATCACAGGAAAAGAAATCAGCCCTCGACAACTTAACCGGGAGAAAAATATTTTTTTGAAAAAATCCCTAAGCCCCGGGGTCACAATTTCATCAAAAACCTGACTTTCGGCAATTGACTGAAAAATGGTGCCAAACGGTTGCAAATGCTCCCCTGAAAGGTTTGGCGGTCGAAAGAGACGGCTTTTTATCACAGGAAAAGAAATCAGCCCTCGACAACTTAACCGGCAGAAAAATATTTTTTTGAAAAAATCTCTAAGCCCCGGGGTCACAATTTCATCAAAAACCTGACTTTTGGCAATTGACTCAGAAATGGTTCCAAACGGTTGCAAATGCTCCCCAGAAAGGTTTGGCGGTCCGAAGAGAAGGCTTTTTATCACAGGAAAAGAAATCAGCCTTCGACAACTTAACCGTCAGAAAAAGATTTTTTTGAAAAAATCCCTAAGCCCCGGGTTCACAATTTCATCAAAAACCTGACTTTTGGCAATTCACTCAAAAATGGTGCCAAACGGTTGCAAATGCTCCCCTGAAACGTTTTGCGGTCGAAACAGAAGGCTTTTCATCACAGGAAAAGAAATCAGCCCTCGACAACTTAACCGGCAGAAAAATATTTTTTTGAAAAAAATCCCTAAGCCCCGGGGTCACAATTTCATCAAAACTCTGACTTTCGGCAATTGACTGAAAAATGGTGCCAAACGGTTGCAAATGCTCCCCTGAAAGGTTTGGCGGTCGAAAGAGACGGCTTTTTATCACAGGAAAAGAAATCAGCCCTCGACAACTTAACCGGCAGAAAAATATTTTTTTGAAAAAATCCCTAAGCCCCGGGGTCACAATTTCATCAAAAACCTGACTTTTGGCAATTGACTCAGAAATGGTTCCAAACGGTTGCAAATGCTCCCCAGAAAGGTTTGGCGGTCCGAAGAGAAGGCTTTTTATCACAGGAAAAGAAATCAGCCTTCGACAACTTAACCGTCAGAAAAAGATTTTTTTGAAAAAATCCCTAAGCCCCGGGGTCACAATTTCATGAAAAATCTGACTTTCGGCAATTGACTGAGAAATGGTGCCAAACGGTTGCAAATGCTCCCCTGAAAGGTTTGGCGGTCGAAAGAGAAGGCTTTTTATCACATGAAAAGAAATCAGCCCTCGACAACTTAACCGGCAGAAAAATATTTTTTTGAAAAAATCCCTAAGCCCCGGGGTCACAATTTCATCAAAAACCTGACTTTTGGCAATTCACTAAAAATTGGTGCCAAACGGTTGCAAATGCTCCCCTGAAACGTTTTGCGGTCGAAACAGAAGGCTTTTCATCACAGGAAAAGAAATCAGCACTCGACAAGTTAACCGGCAGGAAAATATTTTTTTGAAAAAAATCCCTAAGCCCCGGGGTCACAATTTCATCAAAAACCTGACTTTTGGCAATTGACTGAAAAATGGTGCCAAACGGTTGCAAATGCTCCCCTGAAAGGTTTGGCGGTCCGAAGACAAGGCTTTTTATCACAGGAAAAGAAATCAGCCTTCGACAACTTAACCGGCAGAAAAATATTTTTTTAAAAAAATCCCTAAGCCCCGGCGTCACAATTTCATCAAAAATCTGACTTTTGGCAATTCACTCAAAAATGGTGCCAAACGGTTGCAAATGCTCCCCTGAAAAGTTTGGCGGTCGAAAGAGAAGGCTTTTTATCACAGGAAAAGAAATCAGCCTTCGACAACTTAACCGGCAGAAAAATATTTTTTAAAAAAAATCCCTAAGCCCCGGGGTCACAATTTCATCAAAAACCTGACTTTTGGCAATTCACTCAAAAATGGTGCCAAACGGTTGCAAATGCTCCCCTGAAAAGTTTGGCGGTCGAAAGAGAAGGCTTTTTATCACAGGAAAAGAAATCAGCCCTCGACAACTTAACCGGGAGAAAAATATTTTTTTGAAAAAATCCCTAAGCCCCGGGGTCACAATTTCATCAAAAACCTGACTTTCGGCAATTGACTGAAAAATGGTGCCAAACGGTTGCAAATGCTCCCCTGAAAGGTTTGGCGGTCGAAAGAGACGGCTTTTTATCACAGGAAAAGAAATCAGCCCTCGACAACTTAACCGGCAGAAAAATATTTTTTTGAAAAAATCTCTAAGCCCCGGGGTCACAATTTCATCAAAAACCTGACTTTTGGCAATTGACTCAGAAATGGTTCCAAACGGTTGCAAATGCTCCCCAGAAAGGTTTGGCGGTCCGAAGAGAAGGCTTTTTATCACAGGAAAAGAAATCAGCCTTCGACAACTTAACCGTCAGAAAAAGATTTTTTTGAAAAAATCCCTAAGCCCCGGGGTCACAATTTCATCAAAAACCTGACTTTTGGCAATTCACTCAAAAATGGTGCCAAACGGTTGCAAATGCTCCCCTGAAACGTTTTGCGGTCGAAACAGAAGGCTTTTCATCACAGGAAAAGAAATCAGCCCTCGACAACTTAACCGGCAGAAAAATATTTTTTTGAAAAAAATCCCTAAGCCCCGGGGTCACAATTTCATCAAAACTCTGACTTTCGGCAATTGACTGAAAAATGGTGCCAAACGGTTGCAAATGCTCCCCTGAAAGGTTTGGCGGTCGAAAGAGACCGCTTTTTATCACAGGAAAAGAAATCAGCCCTCGACAACTTAACCGGCAGAAAAATATTTTTTTGAAAAAATCCCTAAGCCCCGGGGTCACAATTTCATCAAAAACCTGACTTTTGGCAATTGACTCAGAAATGGTTCCAAACGGTTGCAAATGCTCCCCAGAAAGGTTTGGCGGTCCGAAGAGAAGGCTTTTTATCACAGGAAAAGAAATCAGCCTTCGACAACTTAACCGTCAGAAAAAGATTTTTTTGAAAAAATCCCTAAGCCCCGGGGTCACAATTTCATCAAAAACCTGACTTTTGGCAATTCACTCAAAAATGGTGCCAAACGGTTGCAAATGCTCCCCTGAAAGGTTTGGCGGTCGTAACAGAAGCCTTTTTATCACAGGACAGAAAATCAGTCCTCGACAACTTAACCGGCAGAAAAATATTTTTTTGAAAAAATCCCTAAGCCCCGGGGTCACAATTTCATGAAAAATCTGACTTTCGGCAATTGACTGAGAAATGGTGCCAAACGGTTGCAAATGCTCCCCTGAAAGGTTTGGCGGTCGAAAGAGAAGGCTTTTTATCACATGAAAAGAAATCAGCCCTCGACAACTTAACCGGCAGAAAAATATTTTTTTGAAAAAATCCCTAAGCCCCGGGGTCACAATTTCATCAAAAACCTGACTTTTGGCAATTCACTAAAAAATGGTGCCAAACGGTGGCAAATGCTCCCCTGAAAGGTTTTGCGGTCGAAACAGAAGGCTTTTCATCACAGGAAAAGAAATCAGCACTCGACAAGTTAACCGGCAGGAAAATATTTTTTTGAAAAAAATCCCTAAGCCCCGGGGTCACAATTTCATCAAAAACCTGACTTTTGGCAATTGACTGAAAAATGGTGCCAAACGGTTGCAAATGCTCCCCTGAAAGGTTTGGCGGTCCGAAGACAAGGCTTTTTATCACAGGAAAAGAAATCAGCCTTCGACAACTTAACCGGCAGAAAAATATTTTTTTAAAAAAATCCCTAAGCCCCGGCGTCACAATTTCATCAAAAATCTGACTGTTGGCAATTCACTCAAAAATGGTGCCAAACGGTTGCAAATGCTCCCCTGAAAGGTTTGGCGGTCGAAAGAGACGGCTTTTTATCACAGGAAAAGAAATCAGCCCTCGACAACTTAACCGGCAGAAAAATATTTTTTTGAAAAAATCCCTAAGCCCCGGGGTCACAATTTCATCAAAAACCTGACTTTTGGCAATTGACTCAGAAATGGTTCCAAACGGTTGCAAATGCTCCCCAGAAAGGTTTGGCGGTCCGAAGAGAAGGCTTTTTATCACAGGAAAAGAAATCAGCCTTCGACAACTTAACCGTCAGAAAAAGATTTTTTTGAAAAAATCCCTAAGCCCCGGGGTCACAATTTCATCAAAAACCTGACTTTTGGCAATTCACTCAAAAATGGTGCCAAACGGTTGCAAATGCTCCCCTGAAAGGTTTGGCGGTCGTAACAGAAGCCTTTTTATCACAGGACAGAAAATCAGTCCTCGACAACTTAACCGGCAGAAAAATATTTTTTTGAAAAAATCCCTAAGCCCCGGGGTCACAATTTCATGAAAAATCTGACTTTCGGCAATTGACTGAGAAATGGTGCCAAACGGTTGCAAATGCTCCCCTGAAAGGTTTGGCGGTCGAAAGAGAAGGCTTTTTATCACATGAAAAGAAATCAGCCCTCGACAACTTAACCGGCAGAAAAATATTTTTTTGAAAAAATCCCTAAGCCCCGGGGTCACAATTTCATCAAAAACCTGACTTTTGGCAATTCACTAAAAAATGGTGCCAAACGGTTGCAAATGCTCCCCTGAAACGTTTTGCGGTCGAAACAGAAGGCTTTTCATCACAGGAAAAGAAATCAGCACTCGACAAGTTAACCGGCAGGAAAATATTTTTTTGAAAAAAATCCCTAAGCCCCGGGGTAACAATTTCATCAAAAACCTGACTTTTGGCAATTGACTGAAAAATGGTGCCAAACGGTTGCAAATGCTCCCCTGAAAGGTTTGGCGGTCCGAAGACAAGGCTTTTTATCACAGGAAAAGAAATCAGCCTTCGACAACTTAACCGGCAGAAAAATATTTTTTTAAAAAAATCCCTAAGCCCCGGCGTCACAATTTCATCAAAAATCTGACTTTTGGCAATTCACTCAAAAATGGTGCCAAACGGTTGCAAATGCTCCCCTGAAAAGTTTGGCGGTCGAAAGAGAAGGCTTTTTATCACAGGAAAAGAAATCAGCCTTCGACAACTTAACCGGCAGAAAAATATTTTTTTAAAAAAATCCCTAAGCCCCGGGGTCACAATTTCATCAAAAACCTGACTTTTGGCAATTCACTCAAAAATGGTGCCAAACGGTTGCAAATGCTCCCCTGAAAAGTTTGGCGGTCGAAAGAGAAGGCTTTTTATCACAGGAAAAGAAATCAGCCCTCGACAACTTAACCGGGAGAAAAATATTTTTTTGAAAAAATCCCTAAGCCCCGGGGTCACAATTTCATCAAAAACCTGACTTTCGGCAATTGACTGAAAAATGGTGCCAAACGGTTGCAAATGCTCCCCTGAAAGGTTTGGCGGTCGAAAGAGACGGCTTTTTATCACAGGAAAAGAAATCAGCCCTCGACAACTTAACCGGCAGAAAAATATTTTTTTGAAAAAATCTCTAAGCCCCGGGGTCACAATTTCATCAAAAACCTGACTTTTGGCAATTGACTCAGAAATGGTTCCAAACGGTTGCAAATGCTCCCCAGAAAGGTTTGGCGGTCCGAAGAGAAGGCTTTTTATCACAGGAAAAGAAATCAGCCTTCGACAACTTAACCGTCAGAAAAAGATTTTTTTGAAAAAATCCCTAAGCCCCGGGGTCACAATTTCATCAAAAACCTGACTTTTGGCAATTCACTCAAAAATGGTGCCAAACGGTTGCAAATGCTCCCCTGAAACGTTTTGCGGTCGAAACAGAAGGCTTTTCATCACAGGAAAAGAAATCAGCCCTCGACAACTTAACCGGCAGAAAAATATTTTTTTGAAAAAAATCCCTAAGCCCCGGGGTCACAATTTCATCAAAACTCTGACTTTCGGCAATTGACTGAAAAATGGTGCCAAACGGTTGCAAATGCTCCCCTGAAAGGTTTGGCGGTCGAAAGAGACGGCTTTTTATCACAGGAAAAGAAATCAGCCCTCGACAACTTAACCGGCAGAAAAATATTTTTTTGAAAAAATCCCTAAGCCCCGGGGTCACAATTTCATCAAAAACCTGACTTTTGGCAATTGACTCAGAAATGGTTCCAAACGGTTGCAAATGCTCCCCAGAAAGGTTTGGCGGTCCGAAGAGAAGGCTTTTTATCACAGGAAAAGAAATCAGCCTTCGACAACTTAACCGTCAGAAAAAGATTTTTTTGAAAAAATCCCTAAGCCCCGGGGTCACAATTTCATCAAAAACCTGACTTTTGGCAATTCACTCAAAAATGGTGCCAAACGGTTGCAAATGCTCCCCTGAAAGGTTTGGCGGTCGTAACAGAAGCCTTTTTATCACAGGACAGAAAATCAGTCCTCGACAACTTAACCGGCAGAAAAATATTTTTTTGAAAAAATCCCTAAGCCCCGGGGTCACAATTTCATGAAAAATCTGACTTTCGGCAATTGACTGAGAAATGGTGCCAAACGGTTGCAAATGCTCCCCTGAAAGGTTTGGCGGTCGAAAGAGAAGGCTTTTTATCACATGAAAAGAAATCAGCCCTCGACAACTTAACCGGCAGAAAAATATTTTTTTGAAAAAATCCCTAAGCCCCGGGGTCACAATTTCATCAAAAACCTGACTTTTGGCAATTCACTAAAAAATGGTGCCAAACGGTTGCAAATGCTCCCCTGAAAGGTTTGGCGGTCGTAACAGAAGCCTTTTTATCACAGGACAGAAAATCAGTCCTCGACAACTTAACCGGCAGAAAAATATTTTTTTGAAAAAATCCCTAAGCCCCGGGGTCACAATTTCATGAAAAATCTGACTTTCGGCAATTGACTGAGAAATGGTGCCAAACGGTTGCAAATGCTCCCCTGAAAGGTTTGGCGGTCGAAAGAGAAGGCTTTTTATCACATGAAAAGAAATCAGCCCTCGACAACTTAACCGGCAGAAAAATATTTTTTTGAAAAAATCCCTAAGCCCCGGGGTCACAATTTCATCAAAAACCTGACTTTTGGCAATTCACTAAAAAATGGTGCCAAACGGTTGCAAATGCTCCCCTGAAACGTTTTGCGGTCGAAACAGAAGGCTTTTCATCACAGGAAAAGAAATCAGCACTCGACAAGTTAACCGGCAGGAAAATATTTTTTTGAAAAAAATCCCTAAGCCCCGGGGTCACAATTTCATCAAAAACCTGACTTTTGGCAATTGACTGAAAAATGGTGCCAAACGGTTGCAAATGCTCCCCTGAAAGGTTTGGCGGTCCGAAGACAAGGCTTTTTATCACAGGAAAAGAAATCAGCCTTCGACAACTTAACCGGCAGAAAAATATTTTTTTAAAAAAATCCCTAAGCCCCGGCGTCACAATTTCATCAAAAATCTGACTTTTGGCAATTCACTCAAAAATGGTGCCAAACGGTTGCAAATGCTCCCCTGAAAAGTTTGGCGGTCGAAAGAGAAGGCTTTTTATCACAGGAAAAGAAATCAGCCTTCGACAACTTAACCGGCAGAAAAATATTTTTTTGAAAAAATCCCTAAGCCCCGGGGTCACAATTTCATCAAAAACCTGACTTTTGGCAATTGACTCAGAAATGGTTCCAAACGGTTGCAAATGCTCCCCAGAAAGGTTTGGCGGTCCGAAGAGAAGGCTTTTTATCACAGGAAAAGAAATCAGCCTTCGACAACTTAACCGTCAGAAAAAGATTTTTTTGAAAAAATCCCTAAGCCCCGGGGTCACAATTTCATCAAAAACCTGACTTTTGGCAATTCACTCAAAAATGGTGCCAAACGGTTGCAAATGCTCCCCTGAAACGTTTTGCGGTCGAAACAGAAGGCTTTTCATCACAGGAAAAGAAATCAGCACTCGACAAGTTAACCGGCAGGAAAATATTTTTTTGAAAAAAATCCCTAAGCCCCGGGGTCACAATTTCATCAAAAACCTGACTTTTGGCAATTGACTGAAAAATGGTGCCAAACGGTTGCAAATGCTCCCCTGAAAGGTTTGGCGGTCCGAAGACAAGGCTTTTTATCACAGGAAAAGAAATCAGCCTTCGACAACTTAACCGGCAGAAAAATATTTTTTTAAAAAAATCCCTAAGCCCCGGCGTCACAATTTCATCAAAAATCTGACTTTTGGCAATTCACTCAAAAATGGTGCCAAACGGTTGCAAATGCTCCCCTGAAAAGTTTGGCGGTCGAAAGAGAAGGCTTTTTATCACAGGAAAAGAAATCAGCCTTCGACAACTTAACCGGCAGAAAAATATTTTTTTAAAAAAATCCCTAAGCCCCGGGGTCACAATTTCATCAAAAACCTGACTTTTGGCAATTCACTCAAAAATGGTGCCAAACGGTTGCAAATGCTCCCCTGAAAAGTTTGGCGGTCGAAAGAGAAGGCTTTTTATCACAGGAAAAGAAATCAGCCCTCGACAACTTAACCGGGAGAAAAATATTTTTTTGAAAAAATCCCTAAGCCCCGGGGTCACAATTTCATCAAAAACCTGACTTTTGGCAATTCACTCAAAAATGGTGCCAAACGGTTGCAAATGCTCCCCTGAAAGGTTTGGCGGTCGAAACAGAAGCCTTTTTATCACAGGACAGAAAATCAGCCCTCGACAACTTAACCGGCAGAAAAATATTTTTTTGAAAAAATCCCTAAGCCCCGGGGTCACAATTTCATCAAAAACCTGACTTTTGGCAATTCACTCAAAAATGGTGCCAAACGGTTGCAAATGCTCCCCTGAAAGGTTTGGCGGTCGAAACAAAAGCCTTTTTATCACAGGACAGAAAATCAGCCCTCGACAAGTTAACCGGCAGAAACAAATTTTTTTGAAAAAATCCCTAAGCCCCGGGGTCACAATTTCATCAAAAACCTGACTTTTGGCAATTCACTCAAAAATGGTGCCAAACGGTTGCAAATGCTCCCCTGAAAGGTTTGGCGGTCGAAACAGAAGCCTTTTTATCACATGACAGAAAATCAGCCCTCGACAACTTAACCGGCAGAAAAATATTTTTTTGAAAAAATCCCTAAGCCCCGGGGTCACAATTTCATCAAAAACCTGACTTTTGGCAATTGACTCAGAAATGGTTCCAAACGGTTGCAAATGCTCCCCAGAAAGGTTTGGCGGTCCGAAGAGAAGGCTTTTTATCACAGGAAAAGAAATCAGCCTTCGACAACTTAACCGTCAGAAAAAGATTTTTTTGAAAAAATCCCTAAGCCCCGGGGTCACAATTTCATCAAAACTCTGACTTTCGGCAATTGACTGAAAAATGGTGCCAAACGGTTGCAAATGCTCCCTAGAAGGTTTTGGCGGTCATAACAGAAGCCTTTTTATCACAGGAAAAGAAATCATCCCTCGACAAGTTAACCGGCATAAAAATATTTTTTTGAAAAAAATCCCTAAGCCCCGGGGTCACAATTTCATCAAAACTGTGACTTTCGGCAATTGACTGAAAAATGGTGCCAAACGGTTGCAAATGCTCCCCTGAAAGGTTTGGCGGTCGAAAGAGAAGGCGTTTTATCACTGGAAAAGAAATCAGCCCTCGACAACTTAACCAGCAGAAAAATATTTTTTTGAAAAAATCCCTAATTCCTAAGTCACAATTTCATCAAAAACCTGACTTTTGGCAATTCACTCAAAAATGGTGCCAAACGGTTGCAAATGCTCCCCTGAAAGGTTTGGCGGTCGAAACAAAAGCCTTTTTATCACAGGACAGAAAATCAGCCCTCAACAACTTAACCGGTAAAAAAATATTTTTTTGAAAAATCCCTAAGCCCCGGGGTCACAATTTCATCAAAAATCTGACTTTTGGCAATTGACTCAGAAATGGTTCCAAACGGTTGCAAATGCTCCCCTGAAAGTTTTGGCGGTCCGAAGAGAAGGCTTTTTATCACAGGAAAAGAAATCAGCCTTCGACAACTTAACCGGCAGAAAAATATTTTTTTAAAAAAATCCCTAAGCCCCGGGGTCACAATTTCATCAAAAACCTGACTTTTGGCAATTCACTAAAAAATGGTGCCAAACGGTTGCAAATGCTCCCCTGAAAAGTTTGGCGGTCGAAAGAGAAGGCTTTTTATCACAGGAAAAGAAATCAGCCCTCGACAACTTAACCGGCAGAAAAATATTTTTTTGAAAAAATCCCTAAGCCCCGGGGTCACAATTTCATGAAAAATCTGACTTTCGGCAATTGACTCAAAACTGGTGCAAAACGGTTGAAAATGCTCCCCTGAAAGGTTTGGCGGTCGAAAGAGACGGCTTTTTATCACAGGAAAAGAAATCAGCCCTCGACAACTTAACCGGCAGAAAAATATTTTTTTGAAAAAATCCCTAAGCCCCGGGGTCACAATTTCATCAAAAACCTGACTTTTGGCAATTGACTCAGAAATGGTTCCAAACGGTTGCAAATGCTCCCCAGAAATGTTTGGCGGTCCGAAGAGAAGGCTTTTTATCACAGGAAAAGAAATCAGCCTTCGACAACTTAACCGTCACAAAAAGATTTTTTTGAAAAAATCCCTAAGCCACGGGGTCACAATTTCATCAAAAACCTGACTTTTGGCAATTCACTCAAAAATGGTGCCAAACGGTTGCAAATGCTCCCCTGAAAGGTTTGGCGGTCATAACAGAAGCCTTTTTATCACAGGACAGAAAATCAGCCCTCGACAACTTAACCGGCAGAAAAAGATTTTTTTGAAAAAATCCCTAAGCCCCGGGGTCACAATTTCATCAAAAACCTGACTTTTGGCAATTCACTCAAAAATGGTGCCAAACGGTTGCAAATGCTCCCCTGAAAGGTTTGGCGGTCATAACAGAAGCCTTTTTATCACAGGACAGAAAATCAGCCCTCGACAACTTAACCGGCAGAAAAATATTTTTTTGAAAAAATCCCTAAGCCCCGGGGTCACAATTTCATCAAAAACCTGACTTTTGGCAATTCATTCAAAAATGGTGCCAAACGGTTGCAAATGCTCCCCTGAAAGGTTTGGCGGTCAAAACGGAAGGCTTTTTATCACAGGACAGAAAACCAGCCCTCGACAACTTAACCGGCAGAAAAATATTTTTTTGAAAAAATCCCTAAGCCCCGGGGTCACAATTTCATCAAAAACCTGACTTTTGGCAATTCATTCAAAAATGGTGCCAAACGGTTGCAAATGCTCCCCTGAAAGGTTTGGCGGTCAAAACGGAAGGCTTTTTATCACAGGACAGAAAACCAGCCCTCGACAACTTAACCGGCAGAAAAATATTTTTTTGAAAAACTCCCTAAGCCCCGGAGTCACAATTTCATCAAAAACCTGACTTTTGGCAATTCACTCAAAAATGGTGGCAAATGGTTGCAAATGCTCCGCTGAAACGTTTTGCGGTCGAAACAGAAGGCTTTTCATCACAGGAAAAGAAATCAGCCCTCGACAACTTAACCGGCAGAAAAATATTTTTTTGAAAAAAATCCCTAAGCCCCGGGGTCACAATTTCATCAAAAACCTGACTTTTGGCAATTGACTCAGAAATGGTTCCAAACGGTTGCAAATGCTCCCCAGAAAGGTTTGGCGGTCCGAAGAGAAGGCTTTTTATCACAGGAAAAGAAATCAGCCTTCGACAACTTAACCGTCAGAAAAAGATTTTTTTGAAAAAATCCCTAAGCCCCGGGGTCACAATTTCATCAAAAACCTGACTTTTGGCAATTCACTCAAAAATGGTGCCAAACGGTTGCAAATGCTCCCCTGAAAGGTTTGGCGGTCGTAACAGAAGCCTTTTTATCACAGGACAGAAAATCAGTCCTCGACAACTTAACCGGCAGAAAAATATTTTTTTGAAAAAATCCCTAAGCCCCGGGGTCACAATTTCATGAAAAATCTGACTTTCGGCAATTGACTGAGAAATGGTGCCAAACGGTTGCAAATGCTCCCCTGAAAGGTTTGGCGGTCGAAAGAGAAGGCTTTTTATCACATGAAAAGAAATCAGCCCTCGACAACTTAACCGGCAGAAAAATATTTTTTTGAAAAAATCCCTAAGCCCCGGGGTCACAATTTCATCAAAAACCTGACTTTTGGCAATTCACTAAAAAATGGTGCCAAACGGTTGCAAATGCTCCCCTGAAACGTTTTGCGGTCGAAACAGAAGGCTTTTCATCACAGGAAAAGAAATCAGCACTCGACAAGTTAACCGGCAGGAAAATATTTTTTTGAAAAAAATCCCTAAGCCCCGGGGTCACAATTTCATCAAAAACCTGACTTTTGGCAATTGACTGAAAAATGGTGCCAAACGGTTGCAAATGCTCCCCTGAAAGGTTTGGCGGTCCGAAGACAAGGCTTTTTATCACAGGAAAAGAAATCAGCCTTCGACAACTTAACCGGCAGAAAAATATTTTTTTAAAAAAATCCCTAAGCCCCGGCGTCACAATTTCATCAAAAATCTGACTTTTGGCAATTCACTCAAAAATGGTGCCAAACGGTTGCAAATGCTCCCCTGAAAAGTTTGGCGGTCGAAAGAGAAGGCTTTTTATCACAGGAAAAGAAATCAGCCTTCGACAACTTAACCGGCAGAAAAATATTTTTTTAAAAAAATCCCTAAGCCCCGGGGTCACAATTTCATCAAAAACCTGACTTTTGGCAATTCACTCAAAAATGGTGCCAAACGGTTGCAAATGCTCCCCTGAAAAGTTTGGCGGTCGAAACAGAAGCCTTTTTATCACAGGACAGAAAATCAGCCCTCGACAAGTTAACCGGCAGAAACAAATTTTTTTGAAAAAATCCCTAAGCCCCGGGGTCACAATTTCATCAAAAACCTGACTTTTGGCAATTGACTCAGAAATGGTTCCAAACGGTAGCAAATGCTCCCCAGAAATGTTTGGCGGTCCGAAGAGAAGGCTTTTTATCACAGGAAAAGAAATCAGCCTTCGACAACTTAACCGTCAGAAAAAGATTTTTTTGAAAAAATCCCTAAGCCCCGGGGTCACAATTTCATCAAAACTCTGACTTTCGGCAATTGACTGAAAAATGGTGCCAAACGGTTGCAAATGCTCCCTAGAAGGTTTTGGCGGTCATAACAGAAGCCTTTTTATCACAGGAAAAGAAATCATCCCTCGACAAGTTAACCGGCATAAAAATATTTTTTTGAAAAATCCCTAAGCCCCGGGGTCACAATTTCATCAAAAATCTGACTTTTGGCAATTGACTCAGAAATGGTTCCAAACGGTTGCAAATGCTCCCCTGAAAGTTTTGGCGGTCCGAAGAGAAGGCTTTTTATCACAGGAAAAGAAATCAGCCTTCGACAACTTAACCGGCAGAAAAATATTTTTTTAAAAAAATCCCTAAGCCCCGGGGTCACAATTTCATCAAAAACCTGACTTTTGGCAATTCACTAAAAAATGGTGCCAAACGGTTGCAAATGCTCCCCTGAAAAGTTTGGCGGTCGAAAGAGAAGGCTTTTTATCACAGGAAAAGAAATCAGCCCTCGACAACTTAACCGGCAGAAAAATATTTTTTTGAAAAAATCCCTAAGCCCCGGGGTCACAATTTCATGAAAAATCTGACTTTCGGCAATTGACTCAAAACTGGTGCAAAACGGTTGAAAATGCTCCCCTGAAAGGTTTGGCGGTCGAAAGAGACGGCTTTTTATCACAGGAAAAGAAATCAGCCCTCGACAACTTAACCGGCAGAAAAATATTTTTTTGAAAAAATCCCTAAGCCCCGGGGTCACAATTTCATCAAAAACCTGACTTTTGGCAATTGACTCAGAAATGGTTCCAAACGGTTGCAAATGCTCCCCAGAAATGTTTGGCGGTCCGAAGAGAAGGCTTTTTATCACAGGAAAAGAAATCAGCCTTCGACAACTTAACCGTCACAAAAAGATTTTTTTGAAAAAATCCCTAAGCCACGGGGTCACAATTTCATCAAAAACCTGACTTTTGGCAATTCACTCAAAAATGGTGCCAAACGGTTGCAAATGCTCCCCTGAAAGGTTTGGCGGTCATAACAGAAGCCTTTTTATCACAGGACAGAAAATCAGCCCTCGACAACTTAACCGGCAGAAAAAGATTTTTTTGAAAAAATCCCTAAGCCCCGGGGTCACAATTTCATCAAAAACCTGACTTTTGGCAATTCACTCAAAAATGGTGCCAAACGGTTGCAAATGCTCCCCTGAAAGGTTTGGCGGTCATAACAGAAGCCTTTTTATCACAGGACAGAAAATCAGCCCTCGACAACTTAACCGGCAGAAAAATATTTTTTTGAAAAAATCCCTAAGCCCCGGGGTCACAATTTCATCAAAAACCTGACTTTTGGCAATTCATTCAAAAATGGTGCCAAACGGTTGCAAATGCTCCCCTGAAAGGTTTGGCGGTCAAAACGGAAGGCTTTTTATCACAGGACAGAAAACCAGCCCTCGACAACTTAACCGGCAGAAAAATATTTTTTTGAAAAAATCCCTAAGCCCCGGGGTCACAATTTCATCAAAAACCTGACTTTTGGCAATTCATTCAAAAATGGTGCCAAACGGTTGCAAATGCTCCCCTGAAAGGTTTGGCGGTCAAAACGGAAGGCTTTTTATCACAGGACAGAAAACCAGCCCTCGACAACTTAACCGGCAGAAAAATATTTTTTTGAAAAACTCCCTAAGCCCCGGAGTCACAATTTCATCAAAAACCTGACTTTTGGCAATTCACTCAAAAATGGTGGCAAATGGTTGCAAATGCTCCGCTGAAACGTTTTGCGGTCGAAACAGAAGGCTTTTCATCACAGGAAAAGAAATCAGCCCTCGACAACTTAACCGGCAGAAAAATATTTTTTTGAAAAAAATCCCTAAGCCCCGGGGTCACAATTTCATCAAAACTCTGACTTTCGGCAATTGACTGAAAAATGGTGCCAAACGGTTGCAAATGCTCCCCTGAAAGGTTTGGCGGTCGAAAGAGACGGCTTTTTATCACAGGAAAAGAAATCAGCCCTCGACAACTTAACCGGCAGAAAAATATTTTTTTGAAAAAATCTCTAAGCCCCGGGGTCACAATTTCATCAAAAACCTGACTTTTGGCAATTGACTCAGAAATGGTTCCAAACGGTTGCAAATGCTCCCCAGAAAGGTTTGGCGGTCCGAAGAGAAGGCTTTTTATCACAGGAAAAGAAATCAGCCTTCGACAACTTAACCGTCAGAAAAAGATTTTTTTGAAAAAATCCCTAAGCCCCGGGGTCACAATTTCATCAAAAACCTGACTTTTGGCAATTCACTCAAAAATGGTGCCAAACGGTTGCAAATGCTCCCCTGAAACGTTTTGCGGTCGAAACAGAAGGCTTTTCATCACAGGAAAAGAAATCAGCCCTCGACAACTTAACCGGCAGAAAAATATTTTTTTGAAAAAAATCCCTAAGCCCCGGGGTCACAATTTCATCAAAACTCTGACTTTCGGCAATTGACTGAAAAATGGTGCCAAACGGTTGCAAATGCTCCCCTGAAAGGTTTGGCGGTCGAAAGAGACGGCTTTTTATCACAGGAAAAGAAATCAGCCCTCGACAACTTAACCGGCAGAAAAATATTTTTTTGAAAAAATCCCTAAGCCCCGGGGTCACAATTTCATCAAAAACCTGACTTTTGGCAATTGACTCAGAAATGGTTCCAAACGGTTGCAAATGCTCCCCAGAAAGGTTTGGCGGTCCGAAGAGAAGGCTTTTTATCACAGGAAAAGAAATCAGCCTTCGACAACTTAACCGTCAGAAAAAGATTTTTTTGAAAAAATCCCTAAGCCCCGGGGTCACAATTTCATCAAAAACCTGACTTTTGGCAATTCACTCAAAAATGGTGCCAAACGGTTGCAAATGCTCCCCTGAAAGGTTTGGCGGTCGTAACAGAAGCCTTTTTATCACAGGACAGAAAATCAGTCCTCGACAACTTAACCGGCAGAAAAATATTTTTTTGAAAAAATCCCTAAGCCCCGGGGTCACAATTTCATGAAAAATCTGACTTTTGGCAATTGACTGAGAAATGGTGCCAAACGGTTGCAAATGCTCCCCTGAAAGGTTTGGCGGTCGAAAGAGAAGGCTTTTTATCACATGAAAAGAAATCAGCCCTCGACAACTTAACCGGCAGAAAAATATTTTTTTGAAAAAATCCCTAAGCCCCGGGGTCACAATTTCATCAAAAACCTGACTTTTGGCAATTCACTCAAAAATGGTGCCAAACGGTTGCAAATGCTCCCCTGAAAGGTTTGGCGGTCGAAACAAAAGCCTTTTTATCACAGGACAGAAAATCAGCCCTCAACAACTTAACCGGTAAAAAAATATTTTTTTGAAAAATCCCTAAGCCCCGGGGTCACAATTTCATCAAAAATCTGACTTTTGGCAATTGACTCAGAAATGGTTCCAAACGGTTGCAAATGCTCCCCTGAAAGGTTTGGCGGTCCGAAGAGAAGGCTTTTTATCACAGGAAAAGAAATCAGCCTTCGACAACTTAACCGGCAGAAAAATATTTTTTTAAAAAAATCCCTAAGCCCCGGGGTCACAATTTCATCAAAAACCTGACTTTTGGCAATTCACTCAAAAATGGTGCCAAACGGTTGCAAATGCTCCCCTGAAAAGTTTGGCGGTCGAAAGAGAAGGCTTTTTATCACAGGAAAAGAAATCAGCCCTCGACAACTTAACCGGGAGAAAAATATTTTTTTGAAAAAATC
Source organism: Podarcis erhardii (assembly GCF_964252035.2). Classification (NCBI taxonomy): domain Eukaryota; kingdom Metazoa; phylum Chordata; class Lepidosauria; order Squamata; family Lacertidae; genus Podarcis; species Podarcis erhardii. The sequence continues at coordinate 44,518,614 of NC_138513.1, forward strand.
CCTAAGCCCCGGGGTCACAATTTCATCAAAAACCTGACTTTTGGCAATTCACTCAAAAATGGTGCCAAACGGTTGCAAATGCTCCCCTGAAAGGTTTGGCGGTCGAAATAGAAGCCTTTTTATCACAGGACAGAAAATCAGCCCTCGACAACTTAACCGGCAGAAAAATATTTTTTTGAAAAAATCCCTAAGCCCCGGGGTCACAATTTCATGAAAAATCTGACTTTCGGCAATTCACTCAAAACTGGTGCAAAACGGTTGAAAATGCTCCCCTGAAAGGTTTGGCGGTCGTAAGAGACGGCTTTTTATCACAGGAAAAGAAATCAGCCCTCGACAACTTAACCGGCAGAAAAATATTTTTTTGAAAAAATCCCTAAGCCCCGGGGTCACAATTTCATCAAAAACCTGACTTTTGGCAATTCACTAAAAAATGGTGCCAAACGGTTGCAAATGCTCCCCTGAAACGTTTTGCGGTCGAAACAGAAGGCTTTTCATCACAGGAAAAGAAATCAGCACTCGACAAGTTAACCGGCAGGAAAATATTTTTTTGAAAAAATCCCTAAGCCCCGGGGTCACAATTTCATCAAAAACCTGACTTTTGGCAATTCACTCAAAAATGGTGCCAAACGGTTGCAAATGCTCCCCTGAAAGGTTTGGCGGTCGAAACAGAAGGCTTTTCATCACAGGAAAAGAAATCAGCACTCGACAAGTTAACCGGCAGGAAAATATTTTTTTGAAAAAAATCCCTAAGCCCCGGGGTAACAATTTCATCAAAACTGTGACTTTCGGCAATTGACTGAAAAATGGTGCCAAACGGTTGCAAATGCTCCCCTGAAAGGTTTGGCGGTCGAAAGAGAAGGCTTTTTATCACATGAAAAGAAATCAGCCCTCGACAACTTAACCAGCAGAAAAATATTTTTTGGAAAAAATCCCTAAGGCCCGGGGTCACAATTTCATCAAAAACCTGACTTTTGGCAATTCACTCAAAAATGGTGCCAAACGGTTGCAAATGCTCCCCTGAAAGGTTTGGCGGTCGAAACAAAAGCCTTTTTATCACAGGACAGAAAATCAGCCCTCAACAACTTAACCGGTAAAAAAATATTTTTTTGAAAAATCCCTAAGCCCCGGGGTCACAATTTCATCAAAAATCTGACTTTTGGCAATTGACTCAGAAATGGTTCCAAACGGTTGCAAATGCTCCCCTGAAAGGTTTGGCGGTCCGAAGAGAAGGCTTTTTATCACAGGAAAAGAAATCAGCCTTCGACAACTTAACCGGCAGAAAAATATTTTTTTGAAAAAATCCCTAAGCCCCGGGGTCACAATTTCATCAAAAACCTGACTTTTGGCAATTCACTCAAAAATGGTGCCAAACGGTTGCAAATGCTCCCCTGAAAAGTTTGGCGGTCGAAAGAGAAGGCTTTTTATCACAGGAAAAGAAATCAGCCCTCGACAACTTAACCGGGAGAAAAATATTTTTTTGAAAAAATCCCTAAGCCCCGGGGTCACAATTTCATCAAAAACCTGACTTTTGGCAATTCACTCAAAAATGGTGCCAAACGGTTGCAAATGCTCCCCTGAAAGGTTTGGCGGTCGAAACAGAAGCCTTTTTATCACAGGACAGAAAATCAGCCCTCGACAACTTAACCGGCAGAAAAATATTTTTTTGAAAAAATCCCTAAGCCCCGGGGTCACAATTTCATGAAAAATCTGACTTTCGGCAATTCACTCAAAACTGGTGCAAAACGGTTGAAAATGCTCCCCTGAAAGGTTTGGCGGTCGTAAGAGACGGCTTTTTATCACAGGAAAAGAAATCAGCCCTCGACAACTTAACCGGCAGAAAAATATTTTTTTGAAAAAATCCCTAAGCCCCGGGGTCACAATTTCATCAAAAACCTGACTTTTGGCAATTGACTCAGAAATGGTTCCAAACGGTTGCAAATGCTCCCCAGAAAGGTTTGGCGGTCGAAAGAGAAGGCTTTTTATCACATGAAAAGAAATCAGCCCTCGACAACTTAACCGGCAGAAAAATATTTTTTTGAAAAAATCCCTAAGCCCCGGGGTCACAATTTCATCAAAAACCTGACTTTTGGCAATTGACTCAAAAATGGTGCCAAACGGTTGCAAATGCTCCCCTGAAACGTTTTGCGGTCGAAACAGAAGGCTTTTCATCACAGGAAAAGAAATCAGCACTCGACAACTTAACCGGCAGAAAAATATTTTTTTGAAAAAAATCCCTAAGCCCCGGGGTCACAATTTCATCAAAACTCTGACTTTCGGCAATTGACTGAAAAATGGTGCCAAACGGTTGCAAATGCTCCCCTGAAAGGTTTGGCGGTCGAAAGAGAAGGCGTTTTATCACTGGAAAAGAAATCAGCCCTCGACAACTTAACCAGCAGAAAAATATTTTTTTGAAAAAATCCCTAAGCCCCGGGGTCACAATTTCATCAAAAACCTGACTTTTGGCAATTCACTCAAAAATGGTGCCAAACGGTTGCAAATGCTCCCCTGAAAGGTTTGGCGGTCGAAACAAAAGCCTTTTTATCACAGGACAGAAAATCAGCCCTCAACAACTTAACCGGTAAAAAAATATTTTTTTGAAAAATCCCTAAGCCCCGGGGTCACAATTTCATCAAAAATCTGACTTTTGGCAATTGACTCAGAAATGGTTCCAAACGGTTGCAAATGCTCCCCTGAAAGGTTTGGCGGTCCGAAGAGAAGGCTTTTTATCACAGGAAAAGAAATCAGCCTTCGACAACTTAACCGGCAGAAAAATATTTTTTTAAAAAAATCCCTAAGCCCCGGGGTCACAATTTCATCAAAAACCTGACTTTTGGCAATTCACTAAAAAATGGTGCCAAACGGTTGCAAATGCTCCCCTGAAAAGTTTGGCGGTCGAAAGAGAAGGCTTTTTATCACAGGAAAAGAAATCAGCCCTCGACAACTTAACCGGGAGAAAAATATTTTTTTGAAAAAATCCCTAAGCCCCGGGGTCACAATTTCATCAAAAACCTGACTTTTGGCAATTCACTCAAAAATGGTGCCAAACGGTTGCAAATGCTCCCCTGAAAGGTTTGGCGGTCGAAAGAGAAGGCGTTTTATCACTGGAAAAGAAATCAGCCCTCGACAACTTAACCAGCAGAAAAATATTTTTTTGAAAAAATCCCTAAGCCCCGGGGTCACAATTTCATCAAAAACCTGACTTTTGGCAATTCACTCAAAAATGGTGCCAAACGGTTGCAAATGCTCCCCTGAAAGGTTTGGCGGTCGAAACAAAAGCCTTTTTATCACAGGACAGAAAATCAGCCCTCAACAACTTAACCGGTAAAAAAATATTTTTTTGAAAAATCCCTAAGCCCCGGGGTCACAATTTCATCAAAAATCTGACTTTTGGCAATTGACTCAGAAATGGTTCCAAACGGTTGCAAATGCTCCCCTGAAAGGTTTGGCGGTCCGAAGAGAAGGCTTTTTATCACAGGAAAAGAAATCAGCCTTCGACAACTTAACCGGCAGAAAAATATTTTTTTTAAAAAATCCCTAAGCCCCGGGGTCACAATTTCATCAAAAACCTGACTTTTGGCAATTCACTAAAAAATGGTGCCAAACGGTTGCAAATGCTCCCCTGAAAAGTTTGGCGGTCGAAAGAGAAGGCTTTTTATCACAGGAAAAGAAATCAGCCCTCGACAACTTAACCGGGAGAAAAATATTTTTTTGAAAAAATCCCTAAGCCCCGGGGTCACAATTTCATCAAAAACCTGACTTTTGGCAATTCACTCAAAAATGGTGCCAAACGGTTGCAAATGCTCCCCTGAAAGGTTTGGCGGTCGAAACAGAAGCCTTTTTATCACAGGACAGAAAATCAGCCCTCGACAACTTACCCGGCAGAAAAATATTTTTTTGAAAAAATCCCTAAGCCCCGGGGTCACAATTTCATGAAAAATCTGACTTTCGGCAATTGACTCAAAACTGGTGCAAAACGGTTGAAAATGTTCCCCTGAAAGGTTTGGCGGTCGAAAGAGACGGCTTTTTATCACAGGAAAAGAAATCAGCCCTCGACAACTTAACCGGCAGAAAAATATTTTTTTGAAAAAATCCCTAAGCCCCGGGGTCACAATTTCATGAAAAATCTGACTTTCGGCAATTGACTGAGAAATGGTGCCAAACGGTTGCAAATGCTCCCCTGAAACGTTTTGCGGTCGAAACAGAAGGCTTTTCATCACAGGAAAAGAAATCAGCACTCGACAACTTAACCGGCAGAAAAATATTTTTTTGAAAAAAATCCCTAAGCCCCGGGGTCACAATTTCATCAAAAACCTGACTTTTGGCAATTCACTCAAAAATGGTGCCAAACGGTTGCAAATGCTCCCCTGAAAGGTTTGGCGGTCGAAACAAAAGCCTTTTTATCACAGGACAGAAAATCAGCCCTCAACAACTTAACCGGTAAAAAAATATTTTTTTGAAAAATCCCTAAGCCCCGGGGTCACAATTTCATCAAAAATCTGACTTTTGGCAATTGACTCAGAAATGGTTCCAAACGGTTGCAAATGCTCCCCTGAAAGGTTTGGCGGTCCGAAGAGAAGGCTTTTTATCACAGGAAAAGAAATCAGCCTTCGACAACTTAACCGGCAGAAAAATATTTTTTTAAAAAAATCCCTAAGCCCCGGGGTCACAATTTCATCAAAAACCTGACTTTTGGCAATTCACTAAAAAATGGTGCCAAACGGTTGCAAATGCTCCCCTGAAAAGTTTGGCGGTCGAAAGAGAAGGCTTTTTATCACAGGAAAAGAAATCAGCCCTCGACAACTTAACCGGGAGAAAAATATTTTTTTGAAAAAATCCCTAAGCCCCGGGGTCACAATTTCATCAAAAACCTGACTTTTGGCAATTCACTCAAAAATGGTGCCAAACGGTTGCAAATGCTCCCCTGAAAGGTTTGGCGGTCGAAACAGAAGCCTTTTTATCACAGGACAGAAAATCAGCCCTCGACAACTTACCCGGCAGAAAAATATTTTTTTGAAAAAATCCCTAAGCCCCGGGGTCACAATTTCATGAAAAATCTGACTTTCGGCAATTGACTCAAAACTGGTGCAAAACGGTTGAAAATGTTCCCCTGAAAGGTTTGGCGGTCGAAAGAGACGGCTTTTTATCACAGGAAAAGAAATCAGCCCTCGACAACTTAACCGGCAGAAAAATATTTTTTTGAAAAAATCCCTAAGCCCCGGGGTCACAATTTCATGAAAAATCTGACTTTCGGCAATTGACTGAGAAATGGTGCCAAACGGTTGCAAATGCTCCCCTGAAACGTTTTGCGGTCGAAACAGAAGGCTTTTCATCACAGGAAAAGAAATCAGCACTCGACAACTTAACCGGCAGAAAAATATTTTTTTGAAAAAAATCCCTAAGCCCCGGGGTCACAATTTCATCAAAAACCTGACTTTTGGCAATTCACTCAAAAATGGTGCCAAACGGTTGCAAATGCTCCCCTGAAAGGTTTGGCGGTCGAAACAAAAGCCTTTTTATCACAGGACAGAAAATCAGCCCTCAACAACTTAACCGGTAAAAAAATATTTTTTTGAAAAATCCCTAAGCCCCGGGGTCACAATTTCATCAAAAATCTGACTTTTGGCAATTGACTCAGAAATGGTTCCAAACGGTTGCAAATGCTCCCCTGAAAGGTTTGGCGGTCCGAAGAGAAGGCTTTTTATCACAGGAAAAGAAATCAGCCTTCGACAACTTAACCGGCAGAAAAATATTTTTTTAAAAAAATCCCTAAGCCCCGGGGTCACAATTTCATCAAAAACCTGACTTTTGGCAATTCACTAAAAAATGGTGCCAAACGGTTGCAAATGCTCCCCTGAAAGGTTTGGCGGTCGAAAGAGAAGGCTTTTTATTACATGGAAAGAAATCAGCCCTCGACAACTTAACCGGGAGAAAAATATTTTTTTGAAAAAATCCCTAAGCCCCGGGGTCACAATTTCATCAAAAACCTGACTTTTGGCAATTCACTCAAAAATGGTGCCAAACGGTTGCAAATGCTCCCCTGAAAGGTTTGGCGGTCGAAACAGAAGCCTTTTTATCACAGGACAGAAAATCAGCCCTCGACAACTTACCCGGCAGAAAAATATTTTTTTGAAAAAATCCCTAAGCCCCGGGGTCACAATTTCATGAAAAATCTGACTTTCGGCAATTGACTCAAAACTGGTGCAAAACGGTTGAAAATGCTCCCCTGAAAGGTTTGGCGGTCGAAAGAGACGGCTTTTTATCACAGGAAAAGAAATCAGCCCTCGACAACTTAACCGGCAGAAAAATATTTTTTTGAAAAAATCCCTAAGCCCCGGGGTCACAATTTCATGAAAAATCTGACTTTCGGCAATTGACTGAGAAATGGTGCCAAACGGTTGCAAATGCTCCCCTGAAAGGTTTGGCGGTCGAAAGAGAAGGCTTTTTATTACATGGAAAGAAATCAGCCCTCGACAACTTAACCGGCAGAAAAATATTTTTTTGAAAAAATCCCTAAGCCCCGGGGTCACAATTTCATCAAAAACCTGACTTTTGGCAATTCACTAAAAAATGGTGCCAAACGGTTGCAAATGCTCCCCTGAAACGTTTTGCGGTCGAAACAGAAGGCTTTTCATCACAGGAAAAGAAATCAGCACTCGACAAGTTAACCGGCATAAAAATATTTTTTTGAAAAAAATCCCTAAGCCCCGGGGTCACAATTTCATCAAAAACCTGACTTTTGGCAATTCACTCAAAAATGGTGCCAAACGGTTGCAAATGCTCCCCTGAAAGGTTTGGCGGTCGAAACAAAAGCCTTTTTATCACAGGACAGAAAATCAGCCCTCAACAACTTAACCGGTAAAAAAATATTTTTTTGAAAAATCCCTAAGCCCCGGGGTCACAATTTCATCAAAAATCTGACTTTTGGCAATTGACTCAGAAATGGTTCCAAACGGTTGCAAATGCTCCCCTGAAAGGTTTGGCGGTCCGAAGAGAAGGCTTTTTATCACAGGAAAAGAAATCAGCCTTCGACAACTTAACCGGCAGAAAAATATTTTTTTAAAAAAATCACTAAGCCCCGGGGTCACAATTTCATCAAAAACCTGACTTTTGGCAATTCACTCAAAAATGGTGCCAAACGGTTGCAAATGCTCCCCTGAAAGGTTTGGCGGTCATAACAGAAGCCTTTTTATCACAGGACAGAAAATCAGCCCTCGACAACTTAACCGGCAGAAAAAGATTTTTTTGAAAAAATCCCTAAGCCCCGGGGTCACAATTTCATCAAAAACCTGACTTTTGGCAATTCACTCAAAAATGGTGCCAAACGGTTGCAAATGCTCCCCTGAAAGGTTTGGCGGTCATAACAGAAGCCTTTTTATCACAGGACAGAAAATCAGCCCTCGACAACTTAACCGGCAGAAAAATATTTTTTTGAAAAAATCCCTAAGCCCCGGGGTCACAATTTCATCAAAAACCTGACTTTTGGCAATTCATTCAAAAATGGTGCCAAACGGTTGCAAATGCTCCCCTGAAAGGTTTGGCGGTCAAAACGGAAGGCTTTTTATCACAGGACAGAAAACCAGCCCTCGACAACTTAACCGGCAGAAAAATATTTTTTTGAAAAACTCCCTAAGCCCCGGAGTCACAATTTCATCAAAAACCTGACTTTTGGCAATTCACTCAAAAATGGTGGCAAATGGTTGCAAATGCTCCGCTGAAACGTTTTGCGGTCGAAACAGAAGGCTTTTCATCACAGGAAAAGAAATCAGCCCTCGACAACTTAACCGGCAGAAAAATATTTTTTTGAAAAAAATCCCTAAGCCCCGGGGTCACAATTTCATCAAAACTCTGACTTTCGGCAATTGACTGAAAAATGGTGCCAAACGGTTGCAAATGCTCCCCTGAAAGGTTTGGCGGTCGAAAGAGACGGCTTTTTATCACAGGAAAAGAAATCAGCCCTCGACAACTTAACCGGCAGAAAAATATTTTTTTGAAAAAATCTCTAAGCCCCGGGGTCACAATTTCATCAAAAACCTGACTTTTGGCAATTGACTCAGAAATGGTTCCAAACGGTTGCAAATGCTCCCCAGAAAGGTTTGGCGGTCCGAAGAGAAGGCTTTTTATCACAGGAAAAGAAATCAGCCTTCAACAACTTAACCGTCAGAAAAAGATTTTTTTGAAAAAATCCCTAAGCCCCGGGGTCACAATTTCATCAAAAACCTGACTTTTGGCAATTCACTCAAAAATGGTGCCAAACGGTTGCAAATGCTCCCCTGAAACGTTTTGCGGTCGAAACAGAAGGCTTTTCATCACAGGAAAAGAAATCAGCCCTCGACAACTTAACCGGCAGAAAAATATTTTTTTGAAAAAAATCCCTAAGCCCCGGGGTCACAATTTCATCAAAACTCTGACTTTCGGCAATTGACTGAAAAATGGTGCCAAACGGTTGCAAATGCTCCCCTGAAAGGTTTGGCGGTCGAAAGAGACGGCTTTTTATCACAGGAAAAGAAATCAGCCCTCGACAACTTAACCGGCAGAAAAATATTTTTTTGAAAAAATCCCTAAGCCCCGGGGTCACAATTTCATCAAAAACCTGACTTTTGGCAATTGACTCAGAAATGGTTCCAAACGGTTGCAAATGCTCCCCAGAAAGGTTTGGCGGTCCGAAGAGAAGGCTTTTTATCACAGGAAAAGAAATCAGCCTTCGACAACTTAACCGTCAGAAAAAGATTTTTTTGAAAAAATCCCTAAGCCCCGGGGTCACAATTTCATCAAAAACCTGACTTTTGGCAATTCACTCAAAAATGGTGCCAAACGGTTGCAAATGCTCCCCTGAAAGGTTTGGCGGTCGTAACAGAAGCCTTTTTATCACAGGACAGAAAATCAGTCCTCGACAACTTAACCGGCAGAAAAATATTTTTTTGAAAAAATCCCTAAGCCCCGGGGTCACAATTTCATGAAAAATCTGACTTTCGGCAATTGACTGAGAAATGGTGCCAAACGGTTGCAAATGCTCCCCTGAAAGGTTTGGCGGTCGAAAGAGAAGGCTTTTTATCACATGAAAAGAAATCAGCCCTCGACAACTTAACCGGCAGAAAAATATTTTTTTGAAAAAATCCCTAAGCCCCGGGGTCACAATTTCATCAAAAACCTGACTTTTGGCAATTCACTAAAAAATGGTGCCAAACGGTTGCAAATGCTCCCCTGAAACGTTTTGCGGTCGAAACAGAAGGCTTTTCATCACAGGAAAAGAAATCAGCACTCGACAAGTTAACCGGCAGGAAAATATTTTTTTGAAAAAAATCCCTAAGCCCCGGGGTAACAATTTCATCAAAACTGTGACTTTCGGCAATTGACTGAAAAATGGTGCCAAACGGTTGCAAATGCTCCCCTGAAAGGTTTGGCGGTCGAAAGAGAAGGCTTTTTATCACATGAAAAGAAATCAGCCCTCGACAACTTAACTGGCAGAAAAATATTTTTTGGAAAAAATCCCTAAGCCCCGGGGTCACAATTTCATCAAAAACCTGACTTTTGGCAATTCACTCAAAAATGGTGCCAAACGGTTGCAAATGCTCCCCTGAAAGGTTTGGCGGTCGAAACAAAAGCCTTTTTATCACAGGACAGAAAATCAGCCCTCAACAACTTAACCGGTAAAAAAATATTTTTTTGAAAAATCCCTAAGCCCCGGGGTCACAATTTCATCAAAAATCTGACTTTTGGCAATTGACTCAGAAATGGTTCCAAACGGTTGCAAATGCTCCCCTGAAAGGTTTGGCGGTCCGAAGAGAAGGCTTTTTATCACAGGAAAAGAAATCAGCCTTCGACAACTTAACCGGCAGAAAAATATTTTTTTAAAAAAATCCCTAAGCCCCGGGGTCACAATTTCATCAAAAACCTGACTTTTGGCAATTCACTCAAAAATGGTGCCAAACGGTTGCAAATGCTCCCCTGAAAAGTTTGGCGGTCGAAAGAGAAGGCTTTTTATCACAGGAAAAGAAATCAGCCCTCGACAACTTAACCGGGAGAAAAATATTTTTTTGAAAAAATCCCTAAGCCCCGGGGTCACAATTTCATCAAAAACCTGACTTTTGGCAATTCACTCAAAAATGGTGCCAAACGGTTGCAAATGCTCCCCTGAAAGGTTTGGCGGTCGAAATAGAAGCCTTTTTATCACAGGACAGAAAATCAGCCCTCGACAACTTAACCGGCAAAAAAATATTTTTTTGAAAAAATCCCTAAGCCCCGGGGTCACAATTTCATGAAAAATCTGACTTTCGGCAATTCACTCAAAACTGGTGCAAAACGGTTGAAAATGCTCCCCTGAAAGGTTTGGCGGTCGTAAGAGACGGCTTTTTATCACAGGAAAAGAAATCAGCCCTCGACAACTTAACCGGCAGAAAAATATTTTTTTGAAAAAATCCCTAAGCCCCGGGGTCACAATTTCATCAAAAACCTGACTTTTGGCAATTCACTAAAAAATGGTGCCAAACGGTTGCAAATGCTCCCCTGAAACGTTTTGCGGTCGAAACAGAAGGCTTTTCATCACAGGAAAAGAAATCAGCACTCGACAAGTTAACCGGCAGGAAAATATTTTTTTGAAAAAATCCCTAAGCCCCGGGGTCACAATTTCATCAAAAACCTGACTTTTGGCAATTCACTCAAAAATGGTGCCAAACGGTTGCAAATGCTCCCCTGAAAGGTTTGGCGGTCGTAACAGAAGCCTTTTTATCACAGGACAGAAAATCAGTCCTCGACAACTTAACTGGCAGAAAAATATTTTTTTGAAAAAATCCCTAAGCCCCGGGGTCACAATTTCATGAAAAATCTGACTTTCGGCAATTGACTGAGAAATGGTGCCAAACGGTTGCAAATGCTCCCCTGAAAGGTTTGGCGGTCGAAAGAGAAGGCTTTTTATCACATGAAAAGAAATCAGCCCTCGACAACTTAACCGGCAGAAAAATATTTTTTTGAAAAAATCCCTAAGCCCCGGGGTCACAATTTCATCAAAAACCTGACTTTTGGCAATTCACTAAAAAATGGTGCCAAACGGTTGCAAATGCTCCCCTGAAAGGTTTGGCGGTCGAAAGAGAAGGCTTTTCATCACAGGAAAAGAAATCAGCACTCGACAAGTTAACCGGCAGGAAAATATTTTTTTGAAAAAAATCCCTAAGCCCCGGGGTAACAATTTCATCAAAACTGTGACTTTCGGCAATTGACTGAAAAATGGTGCCAAACGGTTGCAAATGCTCCCCTGAAAGGTTTGGCGGTCGAAAGAGAAGGCTTTTTATCACATGAAAAGAAATCAGCCCTCGACAACTTAACCAGCAGAAAAATATTTTTTGGAAAAAATCCCTAAGGCCCGGGGTCACAATTTCATCAAAAACCTGACTTTTGGCAATTCACTCAAAAATGGTGCCAAACGGTTGCAAATGCTCCCCTGAAAGGTTTGGCGGTCGAAACAAAAGCCTTTTTATCACAGGACAGAAAATCAGCCCTCAACAACTTAACCGGTAAAAAAATATTTTTTTGAAAAATCCCTAAGCCCCGGGGTCACAATTTCATCAAAAATCTGACTTTTGGCAATTGACTCAGAAATGGTTCCAAACGGTTGCAAATGCTCCCCTGAAAGGTTTGGCGGTCCGAAGAGAAGGCTTTTTATCACAGGAAAAGAAATCACCCTTCGACAACTTAACCGGCAGAAAAATATTTTTTTAAAAAAATCCCTAAGCCCCGGGGTCACAATTTCATCAAAAACCTGACTTTTGGCAATTCACTCAAAAATGGTGCCAAACGGTTGCAAATGCTCCCCTGAAAAGTTTGGCGGTCGAAAGAGAAGGCTTTTTATCACAGGAAAAGAAATCAACCCTCGACAACTTAACCGGGAGAAAAATATTTTTTTGAAAAAATCCCTAAGCCCCGGGGTCACAATTTCATCAAAAACCTGACTTTTGGCAATTCACTCAAAAATGGTGCCAAACGGTTGCAAATGCTCCCCTGAAAGGTTTGGCGGTCGAAACAGAAGCCTTTTTATCACAGGACAGAAAATCAGCCCTCGACAACTTAACCGGCAGAAAAATATTTTTTTGAAAAAATCCCTAAGCCCCGGGGTCACAATTTCATGAAAAATCTGACTTTCGGCAATTCACTCAAAACTGGTGCAAAACGGTTGAAAATGCTCCCCTGAAAGGTTTGGCGGTCGTAAGAGACGGCTTTTTATCACAGGAAAAGAAATCAGCCCTCGACAACTTAACCGGCAGAAAAATATTTTTTTGAAAAAATCCCTAAGCCCCGGGGTCACAATTTCATCAAAAACCTGACTTTTGGCAATTGACTCAGAAATGGTTCCAAACGGTTGCAAATGCTCCCCAGAAAGGTTTGGCGGTCGAAAGAGAAGGCTTTTTATCACATGAAAAGAAATCAGCCCTCGACAACTTAACCGGCAGAAAAATATTTTTTTGAAAAAATCCCTAAGCCCTGGGGTCACAATTTCATCAAAAACCTGACTTTTGGCAATTGACTCAAAAATGGTGCCAAACGGTTGCAAATGCTCCCCTGAAACGTTTTGCGGTCGAAACAGAAGGCTTTTCATCACAGGAAAAGAAATCAGCACTCGACAACTTAACCGGCAGAAAAATATTTTTTTGAAAAAAATCCCTAAGCCCCGGGGTCACAATTTCATCAAAACTCTGACTTTCGGCAATTGACTGAAAAATGGTGCCAAACGGTTGCAAATGCTCCCCTGAAAGGTTTGGCGGTCGAAAGAGAAGGCGTTTTATCACTGGAAAAGAAATCAGCCCTCGACAACTTAACCAGCAGAAAAATATTTTTTTGAAAAAATCCCTAAGCCCCGGGGTCACAATTTCATCAAAAACCTGACTTTTGGCAATTCACTCAAAAATGGTGCCAAACGGTTGCAAATGCTCCCCTGAAAGGTTTGGCGGTCGAAACAAAAGCCTTTTTATCACAGGACAGAAAATCAGCCCTCAACAACTTAACCGGTAAAAAAATATTTTTTTGAAAAATCCCTAAGCCCCGGGGTCACAATTTCATCAAAAATCTGACTTTTGGCAATTGACTCAGAAATGGTTCCAAACGGTTGCAAATGCTCCCCTGAAAGGTTTGGCGGTCCGAAGAGAAGGCTTTTTATCACAGGAAAAGAAATCAGCCTTCGACAACTTAACCGGCAGAAAAATATTTTTTTAAAAAAATCCCTAAGCCCCGGGGTCACAATTTCATCAAAAACCTGACTTTTGGCAATTCACTAAAAAATGGTGCCAAACGGTTGCAAATGCTCCCCTGAAAAGTTTGGCGGTCGAAAGAGAAGGCTTTTTATCACAGGAAAAGAAATCAGCCCTCGACAACTTAACCGGGAGAAAAATATTTTTTTGAAAAAATCCCTAAGCCCCGGGGTCACAATTTCATCAAAAACCTGACTTTTGGCAATTCACTCAAAAATGGTGCCAAACGGTTGCAAATGCTCCCCTGAAAGGTTTGGCGGTCGAAACAGAAGCCTTTTTATCACAGGACAGAAAATCAGCCCTCGACAACTTACCCGGCAGAAAAATATTTTTTTGAAAAAATCCCTAAGCCCCGGGGTCACAATTTCATGAAAAATCTGACTTTCGGCAATTGACTCAAAACTGGTGCAAAACGGTTGAAAATGCTCCCCTGAAAGGTTTGGCGGTCGAAAGAGACGGCTTTTTATCACAGGAAAAGAAATCAGCCCTCGACAACTTAACCGGCAGAAAAATATTTTTTTGAAAAAATCCCTAAGCCCCGGGGTCACAATTTCATGAAAAATCTGACTTTCGGCAATTGACTTGAGAAATGGTGCCAAACGGTTGCAAATGCTCCCCTGAAAGGTTTGGCGGTCGAAAGAGAAGGCTTTTTATCACATGGAAAGAAATCAGCCCTCGACAACTTAACCGGCAGAAAAATATTTTTTTGAAAAAATCCCTAAGCCCCGGGGTCACAATTTCATCAAAAACCTGACTTTTGGCAATTCACTAAAAAATGGTGCCAAACGGTTGCAAATGCTCCCCTGAAACGTTTTGCGGTCGAAACAGAAGGCTTTTCATCACAGGAAAAGAAATCAGCACTCGACAAGTTAACCGGCATAAAAATATTTTTTTGAAAAAAATCCCTAAGCCCCGGGGTCACAATTTCATCAAAAACCTGACTTTTGGCAATTCACTCAAAAATGGTGCCAAACGGTTGCAAATGCTCCCCTGAAAGGTTTGGCGGTCGAAACAAAAGCCTTTTTATCACAGGACAGAAAATCAGCCCTCAACAAATTAACCGTCAGAAAAAGATTTTTTTGAAAAAATCCCTATGCCCCGGGGTCACAATTTCATCAAAACTCTGACTTTCGGCAATTGACTCAAAAATGGTGCCAAACGGTTGCAAATGCTCCCCTGAAAGGTTTGGCGGTCCGAAGACAAGGCTTTTTATCACAGGAAAAGAAATCAGCCTTCGACAACTTAACCGGCAGAAAAATATTTTTTTGAAAAAATCCCTAAGCCCACACAATTTCATCAATAACCTGACTTTTGGCAATTGACGCAAAAATGATGCCAAAGGATTGCAAATGCTCCCCTGAAAGGTTTAGCGGTCGAAACAGAAGCCTATTTATCACAGGACAGAAAATCAGCCCTTAAGAAATTAACCGTCAGAAAAAGATTTTTTTGAAAAAATCCCTATGCCCCGGGGTTACAATTTCATCAAAACTCTGACTTTCGGCAATTGACTCAAAAATGGTGCCAAACGGTTGCAAATGCTCCCCTGAAAGGTTTGGCGGTCGAAAGCGAAGGCTTTTTATCACATGAAAAGAAATCAGCCCTCGACAACTTAACCGGCAGAGAAATATTTTTTTGAAAAAATCCCTAAGCCCCGGGGTCACAATTTCATCAAAAACCTGACTTTTGGCAATTCACTAAAAAATGGTGCCAAACGGTTGCAAATGCTCCCCTGAAACGTTTTGCGGTTGAAACAGAAGGCTTTTCATCACAGGAAAAGAAATCAGCCCTCGACAACTTAACCGGCAGAAAAATATTTTTTTGAAAAAAATCCCTAAGCCCCGGGGTCACAATTTCATCAAAACTCTGACTTTCGGCAATTGACTGAAAAATGGTGCCAAACGGTTGCAAATGCTCCCCTGAAAGGTTTGCCGGTCGAAACAGAAGGCTTTTCATCACAGGAAAAGAAATCAGCCCTCGACAACTTAACCGGCAGAAAAATATTTTTTTGAAAAAAATCCCTAAGCCCCGAGGTCACAATTTCATCAAAACTCTGACTTTCGGCAATTGACTGAAAAATGGTGCCAAACGGTTGCAAATGCTCCCTAGAAGGCTTTGGCGGTCGAAAGAGAATGCTTTTTATCACAGGAAAAGAAATCAGCCCTCGACAACTTAACTGGCAGAAAAATATTTTTTTGAAAAAATCCCTAAGCCCCGGGGTCACAATTTCATCAAAAACCTGACTTTTGGCAATTGACTCAAAAATGGTGCCAAACGGTTGCAAATGCTCCCCTGAAAGGTTTGGCGGTCGAAACAGAAGCCTTTTTATCACAGGACAGAAAATCAGCCCTCGACAAGTTAACCGGCAGAAACAAATTTTTTTGAAAAAAATCCCTAAGCCCCGGAGTCACAATTTCATCAAAAACCTGACTTTCGGCAATTGACTGAAAAGTGGTGCCAAATGGTTGCAAATGCTCCCCTGAAAGGTTTGGCGGTCGAAAGAGAAGGCTTTTTATCACATGAAAAGAAATCAGCCCTCGACAACTTAACCGGCAGAAAAATATTTTTTTGAAAAAATCCCTAAGCCCCGGGGTCACAATTTCATCAAAAACCTGACTTTTGGCAATTCACTCAAAAATGGTGCCAAACGGTTGCAAATGCTCCCCTGAAAGGTTTTGCGATCGAAACAGAAGGCTTTTCATCACAGGAAAAGAAATCAGCCCTCGACAACTTAACCGGCAGAAAAATATTTTTTTGAAAAAAATCCCTAAGCCCCGGGGTCACAATTTCATCAAAACTCTGACTTTCGGCAATTGACTGAAAAATGGTGCCAAACGGTTGCAAATGCTGCCCTGAAAGGTTTGGCGTTCGAAAGAGAAGGCTTTTTATCACATGAAAAGAAATCAGCCCTCGACAACTTAACCGGCAGAAAAATATTTTTTTGAAAAAATCCCTAAGCCCCGGGGTCAAAATTTCATCAAAAACCTGACTTTTGGCAATTCACTCAAAAATGGTGCCAAACGGTTGCAAATGCTCCCCTGAAAGGTTTGGCGGTCGAAACGGAAGGCTTCTTATCACAGGACAGAAAATCAGCCCTCGACAACTTAACCGGCAGAAAAATATTTTTTTGAAAAAATCCCTAAGCCCCGGAGTCACAATTTCATCAAAAACCTTACTTTTGGCAATTCACTCAAAAATGGTGGCAAATGGTTGCAAATGCTCCCCTGAAACGTTTTGCGGTCGAAACAGAAGGCTTTTCATCACAGGAAAAGAAATCAGCCCTCGACAACTTAACCGGCAGAAAAATATTTTTTTGAAAAAATCCCTAAGCCCACACAATTTCATCAATAACCTGACTTTTGGCAATTAACGCAAAAATGATGCCAAATGGTTGCAAATGCTCCCCTGAAAGGTTTGGCGGTCGAAACAGAAGCCTTTTTATCACAGGACAGAAAATCAGCCCTCAACAAATTAACCGGCAGAAAAAGATTTTTTTGGAAAAATCCCTATGCCCCGGGGTCACAATTTCATCAAAACTCTGACTTTCGGCAATTGACTCAAAAATGGTGCCAAACGGTTGCAAGTGCTCCCTAGAAGGCTTTGGCGGTCGAAAGAGAAGGCTTTTTATCACAGGAAAAGAAATCAGCCCTCGACAACTTAACCGGCAGAAAAATATTTTTTTGCAAAAATCCCTAAGCCCCGGGGTCACAATTTCATCAAAAACCTGACTTTTGGCAATTGACTCAAAAATGATGCCAAACGGTTGCTAATGCTCCCCTGAAAGGTTTGGCGGTCGAAACAGAAGCCTTTTTATCACAGGACAGAAAATCAGCCCTCAACAAATTAACCGTCAGAAAAAGATTTTTTTGAAAAAATCCCTAAGCCCCGGGGTCACAATTTCATCAAAACTCTGACTTTCGGCAATTGACTCAAACATGGTGCCAAATGGTTGGAAATTTTCGACTGAAATGTTTGACGGTCAAAACAGAAGCCTTTTTATCACAGGAAAGAAAATCAGCCCTCGTCAACTTAACCGGCCGAAAAATATTTTTTTGAAAAAATCCCAAAGCCCCGGGGTCACAATTTCATCAAAACTGTGACTTTCGGCAATTGACTGAAAAATGGTGCCAAACGGTTGCAAATGCTCCCCTGAAAGGTTTGGCGGTCGAAAGAGAAGGCTTTTTATCACAGGAAAAGAAATCAGCCCTCAACAAATTAACCGGCAGAAAAAGATTTTTTTGGAAAAATCCCTAAGCCCCGGGGTCACAATTTCATCAAAAACCTGACTTTTGGCAATTGACTGAAAAATGGTGCCAAACGGTTGCAAATGCTCCCCTGAAAAGTTTGGCGGTCGAAAGAGAAGGCTTTTTATCACAGGAAAAGAAATCAGCCCTCGACAACTTAACCGGCAGAAAAATATTTTTTTGAAAAAATCCCTAAGCCCCGGGGTCACAATTTCATGAAAAATCAGACTTTCGGCAATTGACTCAAAACTGGTGCAAAACGTTTGAAAATGCTCCTTAGAAGGCTTTGGCGGTCGAAAGAGAAGGCTTTTTATCACAGGAAAAGAAATCAGCCCTCGACAACTTAACCGGCAGAAAAATATTTTTTTGAAAAAATCCCTATGCCCACACAATTTCATCAAAAACCTGACTTTTGGCAATTGACTCAAAAATGATGCCAAACGGTTGCTAATGCTCCCCTGAAAGGTTTGGCGGTCGAAACAGAAGCCTTTTTATCACAGGACAGAAAATCAGCCCTTAACAAATTAACCGTCAGAAAAAGATTTTTTTGAAAAAATCCCTATGCCCCGGGGTCACAATTTCATCAAAACTCTGACTTTCGGCAATTGACTCAAAAATGGTGCCAAACGGTTGCAAATGCTCCCTAGAAGGCTTTGGCGGTCAAAACAGAAGGCTTTTTATCACATGAAGAGAAATAAGCCCTCGACAACTTAACCGGCAGAAAAATATTTTTTTGAAAAAATCCCTAAGCCCCGGGGTAACAATTTCATCAAAAACCTGACTTTTGGCAATTCACTCAAAAATGGTGCCAAATGGTTGCAAATGCTCCCCTGAAACGTTTTGCGGTGGAAACAGAAGGCTTTTCATCACAGGAAAAGAAATCAGCCCTCAACAAGTTAACAGGCAGAAACATATTTTTTTGAAAAAAATCCCTAAGCCCCGGAGTCACAATTTCATCAAAACTGTGACTTTCGGCAATTGACTGAAAAATGGTGCCAAACGGTTGCAAATGCTCCCCTGAAAGGTTTGGCGGTCGAAAGAGAAGGCTTTTTATCACATGAAAAGAAATCAGCCCTCGACAACTTAACCGGCAGAAAAATATTTTTTTGAAAAAATCCCTAAGCCCCGGGGTCACAATTTCATCAAAAACCTGACTTTTGGCAATTCACTGAAAAATGGTGCCAAACGGTTGCAAATGCTCCCCTGAAAGGTTTGGCGGTCGAAAGAGAAGGCTTTTTATCACATGAAAAGAAATCAGCCCTCGACAACGTAACCGGCAGAAAAATATTTTTTTGAAAAAATCCCTAAGCCCCGGGATCACAATTTCATCAAAAACCTGACTTTTGGCAATTGACTGAAAAATGGTGCCAAACGGTTGCAAATGCTCCCCTGAAAGGTTTGGCGGTCGAAAGAGCAGGCTTTTTATCACATGAAAAGAAATCAGCCCTCGACAACTTAAACGGCAGAAAAATATTTTTTTGAAAAAATCCCTAAGCCCCGGGGTCACAATTTCATGAAAAATCTGACTTTCGGCCTTTGACTCAAAACTGGTGCAAAACGTTTGAAAATGCTCCCTAGAAGGCTTTGGCGGTCGAAAGAGAAGGCTTTTTATCACAGGAAAAGAAATCAGCCCTCGACAACTTAACCGGCAGAAAAATATTTTTTTGAAAAAATCCCTAAGCCCCGGGATCACAATTTCATCAAAAACCTGACTTTTGGCAATTGACTCAAAAATGATGCCAAACGGTTGCTAATGCTCCCCTGAAAGGTTTGGCGGTCGAAACAGAAGCCTTTTCATCACAGGAAAATAAATCAGCCCTCAAGAAGTTAACCGGCAGAAAAATATTTTTTTGAAAAAATCCCTAAGCCCCGGGATCACAATTTCATCAAAAACCTGACTTTTGGCAATTGACTGAAAAATGGTGCCAAACGGTTGCAAATGCTCCCCTGAAAGGTTTGGCGGTCGAAACAGAAGCCTTTTTATCACAGGACAGAAAATCAGCCCTCGACAACTTAACCGGCAGAAAAAGATTTTTTTGAAAAAATCCCTATGCCCCGGGGTCACAATTTCATCAAAACTCTGACTTTCGGCAATTGACTCAAAAATGGTGCCAAACGGTTGCAAATGCTCCCTAGAAGGCTGTGGCGGTCGAAACAGAAGGCTTTTTATCACAGGAAGAGAAATAAGCCCTCGACAACTTAACTGGCAGAAAAATATTTTTTTGAAAAAATCCCTAAGCCCCGGGGTAACAATTTCATCAAAAACCTGACTTTTGGCAATTCACTCAAAAATGGTGCCAAATGGTTGCAAATGCTCCCCTGAAACATTTTGCGGTCGAAACAGA
The DNA here is from genome assembly GCF_964252035.2 of Podarcis erhardii. Lineage (NCBI taxonomy): Eukaryota > Metazoa > Chordata > Lepidosauria > Squamata > Lacertidae > Podarcis > Podarcis erhardii. Next base: position 44,538,435 of record NC_138513.1, read on the forward strand.
AGGCTTTTCATCACAGGAAAAGAAATCAGCCCTCAACAAGTTAACCGGCAGAAACATATTTTTTTGAAAAAAATCCCTAAGCCCCGGAGTCACAATTTCATCAAAACTGTGACTTTCGGCAATTGACTGAAAAATGGTGCCAAACGGTTGCAAATGCTCCCCTGAAAGGTTTGGCGGTCGAAAGAGAAGGCTTTTTATCACATGAAAAGAAATCAGCCCTCGACAACTTAACCGGCAGAAAAATATTTTTTTGAAAAAATCCCTAAGCCCCGGGGTCACAATTTCATCAAAAACCTGACTTTTGGCAATTCACTCAAAAATGGTGCCAAACGGTTGCAAATGCTCCCCTGAAACGTTTTGCGGTCGAAACAGAAGGCTTTTCATCACAGGAAAAGAAATCAGCCCTCGACAACTTAACCGGCAGAAAAATATTTTTTTGAAAAAAATCCCTAAGCCCCGGGGTCACAATTTCATCAAAACTCTGACTTTCGGCAATTGACTGAAAAATGGTGCCAAACGGTTGCAAATGCTCCCCTGAAAGGTTTGGCGTTCGAAAGAGAAGGCTTTTTATCACATGAAAAGAAATGAGCCCTCGACAACTTAACCGGCAGAAAAATATTTTTTTGAAAAAATCCCTAAGCCCCGGGGTCACAATTTCATCAAAAACCTGACTTTTGGCAATTCACTGAAAAATGGTGCCAAACGGTTGCAAATGCTCCCCTGAAAGGTTTGGCGGTCGAAAGAGAAGGCTTTTTATCACATGAAAAGAAATCAGCCCTCGACAACTTAACCGGCAGAAAAATATTTTTTTGAAAAAATCCCTAACCCGGGGTCACAATTTCATCAAAAACCTGACTTTTGGCAATTGACTCAAAAATGATGCCAAACGGTTGCTAATGCTCCCCTGAAAGGTTTGGCGGTCGAAACAGAAGCCTTTTTATCACAGGACAGAAAATCAGCCCTCAACAAATTAACCGGCAGAAAAAGATTTTTTTGAAAAAATCCCTAAGCCCCGGGGTCACAATTTCATGAAAACTCTGACTTTTGGCAATTGACTCAAAAATGGTGCCAAACGGTTGCAAATGCTCCCTAGAAGGCTTTGGCGGTCGAAACAGAAGGCTTTTCATCACAGGAAGAGAAATAAGCCCTCGACAACTTAACCGGCAGAAAAATATTTTTTTGAAAAAATCCCTAAGCCCCGGGGTCACAATTTCATCAAAAACCTGACTTTTGGCAATTCACTCAAAAATGGTGCCAAACGGTTGCAAATGCTCCCCTGAAAGGTTTGGCGGTCGAAACAGAAGCCTTTTTATCACAGGACAGAAAATCAGCCCTCAACAAATTAACCGGCAGAAAAATATCTTTTTGGAAAAATCCCTAAGCCCCGGGGTCACAATTTCATGAAAAATCTGACTTTCGGCAATTGACTCAAAACTGGTGCAAAACGTTTGAAAATGCTCCCTAGAAGGCTTTGGCGGTCGAAAGAGAAGGCTTTTTATCACAGGAAAAGAAATCAGCCCTCGACAACTTAACCGGCAGAAAAATATTTTTTTGAAAAAATCCCTAAGCCCCGGGGTCACAATTTCATCAAAAACCTGACTTTTGGCAATTGATTCAAAAATGATGCCAAACGGTTGCTAATGCTCCCCTGAAAGGTTTGGCGGTCGAAACAGAAGCCTTTTTATCACAGGACAGAAAATCAGCCCTCAACAAATTAACCGGCAGAAAAAGATTTTTTTGGAAAAATCCCTAAGCCCCGGGGTCACAATTTCATCAAAAACTGTGACTTTTGGCAATTGACTCAAAACTGATGCAAAACGGTTGCAAATGCTCCCTAGAAGGCTTTGGCGGTCGAAAGAGAAGGCTTTTTATCACAGGAAAAGAAATCAGCCCTCGACAACTTAACTGGCAGAAAAATATTTTTTTGAAAAAATCCCTAAGCCCCGGGGTCACAATTTCATCAAAAACCTGACTTTCGGCAATTCACTCAAAACTGGTGCAAAACGTTTGAAAATGCTCCCTAGAAGGCTTTGGCGGTCGAAAGAGAAGGCTTTTTATCACAGGAAAAGAAATCAGCCCTCGACAACTTAACCGGCAGAAAAATATTTTTTTGAAAAAATCCCTAAGCCCCGGGGTCACAATTTCATCAAAAACCTGACTTTTGGCAATTGATTCAAAAATGATGCCAAACGGTTGCTAATGCTCCCCTGAAAGGTTTGGCGGTCGAAACAGAAGCCTTTTTATCACAGGACAGAAAATCAGCCCTCAACAAATTAACCGGCAGAAAAAGATTTTTTTGAAAAAATCCCTAAGCCCCGGGGTCACAATTTCATCAAAACTCTGACTTTTGGCAATTGACTCAAAAATGGTGCCAAACGGTTGCAAATGCTCCCTAGAAGGCTTTGGCGGTCGAAACAGAAGGCTTTTCATCACAAGAAGAGAAATCAGCCCTCGACAACTTAACCGGCAGAAAAATATTTTTTTGAAAAAATCCCTAAGCCCCGGGGTCACAATTTCATCAGAAAACCTGACTTTTGGCAATTCACTCAAAAATGGTGCCAAACGGTTGCAAATGCTCCCCTGAAAGGTTTGGCGGTCGAAACAGAAGCCTTTTTATAACAGGACAGAAAATCAGCCCTCAACAAATTAACCGGCAGAAAAATATTTTTTTGGAAAAATACCTAAGCCCCGGGGTCACAATTTCATGAAAAATCTGGCTTTCGGCAATTGACTCAAAACTGGTGCAAAACGTTTGAAAATGCTCCCTAGAAGGCTTTGACGGTCGAAAGAGAAGGCTTTTTATCACAGGAAAAGAAATCAGCCCTCGACAACTTAACCGGCAGAAAAATATTTTTTTGAAAAAATCCCTAAGCCCCGGGGTCACAATTTCATCAAAAACCTGACTTTTGGCAATTGACTCAAAAATGATGCCAAACGGTTGCTAATGCTCCCCTGAAAGGTTTGGCGGTCGAAACAGAAGCCTTTTTATCACAGGACAGAAAATCAGCCCTCAACAAATTAACCGGCAGAAAAAGATTTTTTTGAAAAAATCCCTAAGCCCCGGGGTCACAATTTCATCAAAACTCTGACTTTTGGCAATTGACTCAAAAATGGTGCCAAACGTTTGAAAATGCTCCCTAGAAGGCTTTGGCGGTCGAAAGAGAAGGCTTTTTATCACATGAAATGAAATCAGCCCTCGACAACTTAACCGGCAGAAAAATATTTTTTTGAAAAAATCCCTAAGCCCCGGGGTAACAATTTCATCAAAAACCTGACTTTTCGCAATTCACTCAAAAATGGTGCCAAACGGTTGCAAATGCTCCCCTGAAAGGTTTGGCGTTCGAAAGAGAAGGCTTTTTATCACATGAAAAGAAATCAGCACTCGACAACTTAACCGGCAGAAAAATATTTTTTTGAAAAAATCCCTAAGCCCCGGGGTCACAATTTCATCAAAAACCTGACTTTTGGCAATTCACTGAAAAATGGTGCCAAACGGTTGCAAATGCTCCCCTGAAAGGTTTGGCGGTCGAAAGAGAAGGCTTTTTATCACATGAAAAGAAATCAGCCCTCGACAACTTAACCGGCAGAAAAATATTTTTTTGAAAAAATCCCTAAGCCCCGGGATCACAATTTCATCAAAAACCTTACTTTTGGCAATTGACTGAAAAATGGTGCCAAACGGTTGCAAATGCTCCCCTGAAAGGTTTGGCGGTCGAAAGAGAAGGCTTTTTATCACATGAAAAGTAATCAGCCCTCGACAACTTAAACGGCAGAAAAATATTTTTTTGAAAAAATCCCTAAGCCCCGGGGTCACAATTTCATGAAAAATCTGACTTTCGGCAATTGACTCAAAACTGGTGCAAAACGTTTGAAAATGCTCCCTAGAAGGCTTTGGCGGTCGAAAGAGAAGGCTTTTTATCACAGGAAAAGAAATCAGCCCTCGACAACTTAACCGGCAGAAAAATATTTTTTTGAAAAAATCCCTAAGCCCCGGGGTCACAATTTCATCAAAAACCTGACTTTTGGCAATTGACTCAAAAATGATGCCAAACGGTTGCTAATGCTCCCCTGAAAGGTTTGGCGGTCGAAACAGAAGCCTTTTTATCACAGGACAGAAAATCAGCCCTCAACAAATTAACCGGCAGAAAAAGATTTTTTTGGAAAAATCCCTAAGCCCCGGGGTCACAATTTCATGAAAAATCTGACTTTTGGCAATTGACTCAAAAATGGTGCCAAACGGTTGCAAATGCTCCCTAGAAGGCTTTGGCGGTCGAAACAGAAGGCTTTTTATCACATGAAAAGAAATCAGCCCTCGACAACTTAACCGGCAGAAAAATATTTTTTTGAAAAAATCCCTAAGCCCCGGGATCACAATTTCATCAAAAACCTTACTTTTGGCAATTGACTGAAAAATGGTGCCAAACGGTTGCAAATGCTCCCCTGAAAGGTTTGGCGGTCGAAAGAGAAGGCTTTTTATCACATGAAAAGTAATCAGCCCTCGACAACTTAAACGGCAGAAAAATATTTTTTTGAAAAAATCCCTAAGCCCCGGGGTCACAATTTCATGAAAAATCTGACTTTCGGCAATTGACTCAAAACTGGTGCAAAACGTTTGAAAATGCTCCCTAGAAGGCTTTGGCGGTCGAAAGAGAAGGCTTTTTATCACAGGAAAAGAAATCAGCCCTCGACAACTTAACCGGCAGAAAAATATTTTTTTGAAAAAATCCCTAAGCCCCGGGGTCACAATTTCATCAAAAACCTGACTTTTGGCAATTGACTCAAAAATGATGCCAAACGGTTGCTAATGCTCCCCTGAAAGGTTTGGCGGTCGAAACAGAAGCCTTTTTATCACAGGACAGAAAATCAGCCCTCAACAAATTAACCGGCAGAAAAAGATTTTTTTGGAAAAATCCCTAAGCCCCGGGGTCACAATTTCATGAAAAATCTGACTTTTGGCAATTGACTCAAAAATGGTGCCAAACGGTTGCAAATGCTCCCTAGAAGGCTTTGGCGGTCGAAACAGAAGGCTTTTCATCACAGGAAGAGAAATAAGCCCTCGACAACTTAACCGGCAGAAAAATATTTTTTTGAAAAAATCCCTAAGCCCCGGGGTCACAATTTCATCAAAAACCTGACTTTTGGCAATTCACTCAAAAATGGTGCCAAATGGTTGCAAATGCTCCCCTGAAACGTTTTGCGGTCGAAACAGAAGGCTTTTCATCACAGGAAAATAAATCAGCCCTCAAGAAGTTAACCGGCAGAAAAATATTTTTTTGAAAAAATCCCTAAGCCCCGGGATCACAATTTCATCAAAAACCTGACTTTTGGCAATTGACTGAAAAATGGTGCCAAACGGTTGCAAATGCTCCCCTGAAAGGTTTGGCGGTCGAAACAGAAGCCTTTTTATCACAGGACAGAAAATCAGCCCTTAAGAAATTAACGGTCAGAAAAAGATTTTTTTGAAAAAATCCCTATGCCCCGGGGTCACAATTTCATCAAAACTCTGACTTTCGGCAATTGACTCAAAAATGGTGCCAAACGGTTGCAAATGCTCCCTAGAAGGCTGTGGCGGTCGAAACAGAAGGCTTTTTATCACAGGAAAAGAAATAAGCCCTCGACAACTTAACCGGCAGAAAAATATTTTTTTGAAAAAATCCCTAAGCCCCGGGGTAACAATTTCATCAAAAACCTGACTTTTGGCAATTCACTCAAAAATGGTGCCAAATGGTTGCAAATGCTCCCCTGAAACATTTTGCGGTCGAAACAGAAGGCTTTTTATCACATGAAAAGAAATCAGCCCTCGACAACTTAACCGGCAGAAAAATATTTTTTTGAAAAAATCCCTAAGCCCCGGGGTCACAATTTCATCAAAAACCTGACTTTTGGCAATTCACTGAAAAATGGTGCCAAACGGTTGCAAATGCTCCCCTGAAAGGTTTGGCGGTCGAAAGAGAAGGCTTTTTATCACATGAAAAGAAATCAGCCCTCGACAACTTAACCGGCAGAAAAATATTTTTTTGAAAAAATCCCTAAGCCCCGGGGTCACAATTTCATCAAAAACCTGACTTTTGGCAATTCACTGAAAAATGGTGCCAAACGCTTGCAAATGCTCCCCTGAAAGTTTTGGCGGTCGAAAGAGAAGGCTTTTTATCACATGAAAAGAAATCAGCCCTCGACAACTTAACCGGCAGAAAAATATTTTTTTGAAAAAATCCCTAAGCCCCGGGGTCACAATTTCATGAAAAATCTGACTTTCGGCAATTGACTCAAAACTGGTGCAAAACGTTTGAAAATGCTCCCTAGAAGGCTTTGGCGGTCGAAAGAGAAGGCTTTTTATCACAGGAAAAGAAATCAGCCCTCGACAACTTAACCGGCAGAAAAATATTTTTTTGAAAAAATCCCTAAGCCCCGCGGTCACAATTTCATCAAAAACCTGACTTTTGGCAATTGACTCAAAAATGGTGCCAAACGGTTGCAAATGCTCCCTAGAAGGCTTTGGCGGTCGAAACAGAAGGCTTTTCATCACAGGAAGAGAAATAAGCCCTCGACAACTTAACCGGCAGAAAAATATTTTTTTGAAAAAATCCCTAAGCCCCGGGGTCACAATTTCATCAAAAACCTGACTTTTGGCAATTCACTCAAAAATGGTGCCAAACGGTTGCAAATGCTCCCCTGAAAGGTTTGGCGGTCGAAACAGAAGCCTTTTTATAACAGGACAGAAAATCAGCCCTCAACAAATTAACCGGCAGAAAAATATTTTTTGGGAAAAATACCTAAGCCCCGGGGTCACAATTTCATGAAAAATCTGACTTTCGGCAATTGACTCAAAACTGGTGCAAAACGTTTGAAAATGCTCCCTAGAAGGCTTTGGCGTTCGAAAGAGAAGGCTTTTTATCACAGGAAAAGAAATCAGCCCTCGACAACTTAACCGGCAGAAAAATATTTTTTTGAAAAAATCCCTAAGCCCCGGGGTCACAATTTCATCAAAAACCTGACTTTTGGCAATTGACTCAAAAATGATGCCAAACGGTTGCTAATGCTCCCCTGAAAGGTTTGGCGGTCGAAACAGAAGCCTTTTTATCACAGGACAGAAAATCAGCCCTCAACAAATTAACCGGCAGAAAAAGATTTTTTTGAAAAAATCCCTAAGCCCCGGGGTCACAATTTCATCAAAACTCTGACTTTTGGCAATTGACTCAAAAATGGTGCCAAACGGTTGCAAATGCTCCCTAGAAGGCTTTGGCGGTCGAAACAGAAGGCTTTTCATCACAGGAAGAGAAATAAGCCCTCGACAACTTAACCGGCAGAAAAATATTTTTTTGAAAAAATCCCTAAGCCCCGGGGTCACAATTTCATCAAAAACCTGACTTTTGGCAATTCACTCAAAAATGGTGCCAAATGGTTGCAAATGCTCCCCTGAAACGTTTTGCGGTCGAAACAGAAGGCTTTACATCACAGGAAAAGAAATCAGCCCTCAACAAGTTAACCAGCAGAAACATATTTTTTTGAAAAAGTCCCTAAGCCCCGGAGTCACAATTTCATCAAAACTGTGACTTTCGGCAATTGACTGAAAAATGGTGCCAAACGGTTGCAAATGCTCCCCTGAAAGGTTTGGCGGTCGAAAGAGAAGGCTTTTTATCACATGAAAAGAAATCAGCCCTCGACAACTTAACCGGCAGAAAAATATTTTTTTGAAAAAATCCCTAAGCCCCGGGGTCACAATTTCATCAAAAACCTGACTTTTGGCAATTCACTCAAAAATGGTGCCAAACGGTTGCAAATGCTCCCCTGAAACGTTTTGCGGTCGAAACAGAAGACTTTTCAACACAGGAAAAGAAATCAGCCCTCGACAACTCAACCGGCAGAAAAATATTTTTTTGAAAAAAATCCCTAAGCCCCGGGGTCACAATTTCATCAAAACTCTGACTTTCGGCAATTGACTGAAAAATGGTGCCAAACGGTTGCAAATGCTCCCCTGAAAGGTTTGGCTTTCGAAAGAGAAGGCTTTTTATCACATGAAAAGAAATCAGCCCTCGACAACTTAACCGGCAGAAAAATATTTTTTTGAAAAAATCCCTAAGCCCCGGGGGGTCACAATTTCATCAAAAACCTGACTTTTGGCAATTCACTAAAAAATGGTCCAAACGGTTGCAAATTCTCCCCTGAAAGGTTTGGCGGTCGAAACGGAAGGCTTTTTATCACAGGACAGAAAATCAGCCCTCGACAACTTAACCGGCAGAAAAATATTTTTTTGAAAAAATCCCTAAGCCCCGGGGTCACAATTTCATCAAAAACCTGACTTTTGGCAATTCACTCAAAAATGGTGCCAAACGGTTGCAAATGCTCCCCTGAAACGTTTTGCGGTCGAAACAGAAGGCTTTTCATCACAGGAAAAGAAATCAGCCCTCGACAACTTAACCGGCAGAAAAATATTTTTTTGAAAAAAATCCCTAAGCCCCGGGGTCACAATTTCATCAAAACTCTGACTTTTGGCAATTGACTGAAAAATGGTGCCAAACGGTTGCAAATGCTCCCCTGAAAGGTTTGGCGGTCGAAAGAGAAGGCTTTTTATCACATGAAAAGAAATCAGCCCTCGACAACTTAACCGGCAGAAAAATATTTTTTTGAAAAAATCCCTAAGCCCCGGGGTCACAATTTCATCAAAAACTGTGACTTTTGGCAATTGACTCAAAACTGATGCAAAACGGTTGCAAATGCTCCCTAGAAGGCTTTGGCGGTCGAAAGAGAAGGCTTTTTATCACAGGAAAGGAAATCAGCCCTCGACAACTTAACTGGCAGAAAAATATTTTTTTGAAAAAATCCCTAAGCCCCGGGGTCACAATTTCATCAAAAACCTGACTTTCGGCAATTGACTCAAAACTGGTGCAAAACGTTTGAAAATGCTCCCTAGAAGGCTTTGGCGGTCGAAAGAGAAGGCTTTTTATCACAGGAAAAGAAATCAGCCCTCGACAACTTAACCGGAAGAAAAATATTTTTTTGAAAAAATCCCTATGCCCACACAATTTCATCAAAAACCTGACTTTTGGCAATTGACTCAAAAATGATGCCAAACGGTTGCTAATGCTCCCCTGAAAGGTTTGGCGGTCGAAACAGAAGCCTTTTTATCACAGGACAGAAAATCAGCCCTCAACAAATTAACCGTCAGAAAAAGATTTTTTTGAAAAAATCCCTATGCCCCGGGGTCACAATTTCATCAAAACTCTGACTTTCGGCAATTGACTCAAAAATGGTGCCAAACGGTTGCAAATGCTCCCCTGAAAGGTTTGGCGGTCGAAAGAGAAGGCTTTTTGTCACATGAAAAGAAATCAGCCCTCAACAACTTAACCGGCAGAAAAATATTTTTTTGAAAAAATCCCTAAGCCCCGGGGTCACAATTTCATCAAAAACCTGACTTTTGGCAATTCACTCAAAAATGGTGCCAAACGGTTGCAAATGCTCCCCTGAAACGTTTTGCGGTCGAAACAGAAGGCTTTTCATCACAGGAAAAGAAATCAGCCCTCGACAACTTAACCGGCAGAAAAATATTTTTTTGAAAAAAATCCCTAAGCCCCGGGTTCACAATTTCATCAAAACTGTGACTTTCGGCAATTGACTGAAAAATGGTGCCAAACGGTTGCAAATGCTCCCCTGAAAGGTTTGGCGGTCGAAAGAGAAGGCTTTTTATCACATGAAAAGAAATCAGCCCTCGACAACTTAACCGACAGAAAAATATTTTTTTGAAAAAATCCCTAAGCCCCGGGGTCACAATTTCATCAAAAACTGTGACTTTTGGCAATTGACTCAAAACTGATGCAAAACGGTTGCAAATGCTCCCTAGAAGGCTTTGGCGGTCGAAAGAGAAGGCTTTTTATCACAGGAAAAGAAATCAGCCCTCGACAACTTAACTGGCAGAAAAATATTTTTTTGAAAAAATCCCTAAGCCCCGGGGTCACAATTTCATCAAAAACCTGACTTTCGGCAATTGACTCAAAACTGGTGCAAAACGTTTGAAAATGCTCCCTAGAAGGCTTTGGCGGTCGAAAGAGAAGGCTTTTTATCACAGGAAAAGAAATCAGCCCTCGACAACTTAACCGGCAGAAAAATATTTTTTTAAAAAAATGCCTATGCCCACACAATTTCATCAAAAACCTGACTTTTGGCAATTGACTCAAAAATGATGCCAAACGGTTGCTAATGCTCCCCTGAAAGGTTTGGCGGTCGAAACAGAAGCCTTTTTATCACAGGACAGAAAATCAGCCCTCAACAAATTAACCGTCAGAAAAAGATTTTTTTGAAAAAATCCCTATGCCCCGGGGTCACAATTTCATCAAAACTCTGACTTTCGGCAATTGACTCAAAAATGGTGCCAAACGGTTGCAAATGCTCCCCTGAAAGCTTTGGCGTTCGAAAGAGAAGGCTTTTTATCACATGAAAAGAAATCAGCCCTCGACAACTTAACCGGCAGAAAAATATTTTTTTGAAAAAATCCCTAAGCCCCGGGGGGTCACAATTTCATCAAAAACCTGACTTTTGGCAATTCACTAAAACATGGTGCCAAACGGTTGCAAATGCTCCCCTGAAAGGTTTGGCGGTCGAAACGGAAGGCTTTTTATCACAGGACAGAAAATCAGCCCTCGACACCTTAACCGGCAGAAAAATATTTTTTTGAAAAAATCCCTAAGCCCCGGGGTCACAATTTCATCAAAAACCTGACTTTTGGCAATTCACTCAAAAATGGTGCCAAACGGTTGCAAATGCTCCCCTGAAACGTTTTGCGGTCGAAACAGAAGGCTTTTCATCACAGGAAAAGAAATCAGCCCTCGACAACTTAACCGGCAGAAAAATATTTTTTTGAAAAAAATCCCTAAGCCCCGGGGTCACAATTTCATCAAAACTCTGACTTTCGGCAATTGACTGAAAAATGGTGCCAAACGGTTGCAAATGCTCCCCTGAAAGGTTTGGCGGTCGAAAGAGAAGGCTTTTTATCACATGAAAAGAAATCAGCCCTCGACAACTTAACCGGCAGAAAAATATTTTTTTGAAAAAATCCCTAAGCCCCGGGGTCACAATTTCATCAAAAACTGTGACTTTTGGCAATTGACTCAAAACTGATGCAAAACGGTTGCAAATGCTCCCTAGAAGGCTTTAGCGGTCGAAAGAGAAGGCTTTTTATCACAGGAAAAGAAATCAGCCCTCGACAACTTAACTGGCAGAAAAATATTTTTTTGAAAAAATCCCTAAGCCCCGGGGTCACAATTTCATCAAAAACCTGACTTTCGGCAATTGACTCAAAACTGGTGCAAAACGTTTGAAAATGCTCCCTAGAAGGCTTTGGCGGTCGAAAGAGAAGGCTTTTTATCACAGGAAAAGAAATCAGCCCTCGACAACTTAACCGGCAGAAAAAAATTTTTTTGAAAAAATCCCTATGCCCACACAATTTCATCAAAAACCTGACTTTTGGCAATTGACTCAATAATGATGCCAAACGGTTGCAAATGCTCCCCTGAAAGGTTTGGCGGTCGAAAGAGAAGGCTTTTTATCACAGGAAAAGAAATCAGCCCTCGACAACTTAACCGGCAGAAAAATATTTTTTTGAAAAAATCCCTAAGCCCCGGGGTCACAATTTCATCAAAAACCTGACTTTTGGCAATTCACTCAAAAATGGTGCCAAACGGTTGCAAATGCTCCCCTGAAAGGTTTGGCGGTCGAAACGGAAGGCTTTTTATCACAGGACAGAAAATCAGCCCTCGACAACTTAACCGGCAGAAAAATATTTTTTTGAAAAAATCCCTAAGCCCCGGGGTCACAATTTCATCAAAAACCTGACTTTTGGCAATTCACTCAAAAATGGTGCCAAACGGTTGCAAATGCTCCCCTGAAACCTTTTGCGGTCGAAACAGAAGGCTTTTCATCACAGGAAAAGAAATCAGCCCTCGACAACTTAACCGGCAGAAAAATATTTTTTTGAAAAAAATCCCTAAGCCCCGGGGTCACAATTTCATCAAAACTCTGACTTTCGGCAATTGACTGAAAAATGGTGCCAAACGGTTGCAAATGCTCCCCTGAAAGGTTTGGCGGTCGAAAGAGAAGGCTTTTTATCACATGAAAAGAAATCAGCCCTCGACAACTTAACCGGCAGAAAAATATTTTTTTGAAAAAATCCCTAAGCCCCGGGGTCACAATTTCATCAAAAACTGTGACTTTTGGCAATTGACTCAAAACTGATGCAAAACGGTTGCAAATGCTCCCTAGAAGGCTTTGGCGGTCGAAAGAGAAGGCTTTTTATCACAGGAAAAGAAATCAGCCCTCGACAACTTAACTGGCAGAAAAATATTTTTTTGAAAAAATCCCTAAGCCCCGGGGTCACAATTTCATCAAAAACCTGACTTTCGGCAATTGACTCAAAACTGGTGCAAAACGTTTGAAAATGCTCCCTAGAAGGCTTTGGCGGTCGAAAGAGAAGGCTTTTTATCACAGGAAAAGAAATCAGCCCTCGACAACTTAACCGGCAGAAAAAATTTTTTTTGAAAAAATCCCTATGCCCACACAATTTCATCAAAAACCTGACTTTTGGCAATTGACTCAAAAATGATGCCAAACGGTTGCTAATGCTCCCCTGAAAGGTTTGGCAGTCGAAACAGAAGCCTTTTTATCACAGGACAGAAAATCAGCCCTCAACAAATTAACCGTCAGAAAAAGATTTTTTTGAAAAAATCCCTATGCCCCGGGGTCACAATTTCATCAAAACTCTGACTTTCGGCAATTGACTCAAAAATGGTGCCAAACGGTTGCAAATGCTCCCCTGAAAGGTTTGGCGGTCGAAAGAGAAGGCTTTTTATCACATGAAAAGAAATCAGCCCTCGACAACTTAACCGGCAGAAAAATATTTTTTTGAAAAAATCCCTAAGCCCCGGGGTCACAATTTCATCAAAAACCTGACTTTTGGCAATTCATTCAAAAATGGTGCCAAACGGTTGCAAATGCTCCCCTGAAACGTTTTGCGGTCGAAACAGAAGACTTTTCATCACAGGAAAAGAAATCAGCCCTCGACAACTTATCCGGCAGAAAAATATTTTTTTGAAAAAAATCCCTAAGCCCCGGGGTCACAATTTCATCAAAACTCTGACTTTCGGCAATTGACTGAAAAATGGTGCCAAACGGTTGCAAATGCTCCCCTGAAAGGTTTGGCGTTCGAAAGAGAAGGCTTTTTATCACATGAAAAGAAATCAGCCCTCGACAACTTAAACGGCAGAAAAATATTTTTTTTGAAAAAATCCCTAAGCCCCGGGGTCACAATTTCATCAAAAACCTGACTTTTGGCAATTCACTCAAAAATGGTGCCAAACGGTTGCAAATGCTCCCCTGAAAGGTTTGGCGGTCGAAACGGAAGGCTATTTATCACAGGATAGAAAATCAGCCCTCGACAACTTAACCGGCAGAAAAATATTTTTTTGAAAAAATCCCTAAGCCCCGGGGTCACAATTTCATCAAAAACCTGACTTTTGGCAATTCACTCAAAAATGGTGCCAAACGGTTGCAAATGCTCCCCTGAAACGTTTTGCGGTCGAAACAGAAGACTTTTCATCACAGGAAAAGAAATCAGCCCTCGACAACTTAACCGGCAGAAAAATATTTTTTTGAAAAAAATCCCTAAGCCCCGGGGTCACAATTTCATCAAAACTCTGACTTTCGGCAATTGACTGAAAAATGGTGCCAAACGGTTGCAAATGCTCCCCTGAAAGGTTTGGCGGTCGAAACAGAAGCCTTTTTATCACAGGACAGAAAATCAGCCCTCAACAAATTAACCGTCAGAAAAAGATTTTTTTGAAAAAATCCCTATGCCCCGGGGTCACAATTTCATCAAAACTCTGACTTTCGGCAATTGACTCAAAAATGGTGCCAAACGGTTGCAAATGCTCCCCTGAAAGGTTTGGCGTTCGAAAGAGAAGGCTTTTTATCACATGAAAAGAAATCAGCCCTCGACAACTTAACCGGAAGAAAAATATTTTTTTGAAAAAATCCCTATGCCCACACAATTTCATCAAAAACCTGACTTTTGGCAATTGACTCAAAAATGATGCCAAACGGTTGCTAATGCTCCCCTGAAAGGTTTGGCGGTCGAAACAGAAGCCTTTTTATCACAGGACAGAAAATCAGCCCTCAACAAATTAACCGTCAGAAAAAGATTTTTTTGAAAAAATCCCTATGCCCCGGGGTCACAATTTCATCAAAACTCTGACTTTCGGCAATTGACTCAAAAATGGTGCCAAACGGTTGCAAATGCTCCCCTGAAAGGTTTGGCGGTCGAAAGAGAAGGCTTTTTGTCACATGAAAAGAAATCAGCCCTCAACAACTTAACCGGCAGAAAAATATTTTTTTGAAAAAATCCCTAAGCCCCGGGGTCACAATTTCATCAAAAACCTGACTTTTGGCAATTCACTCAAAAATGGTGCCAAACGGTTGCAAATGCTCCCCTGAAAGGTTTGGCGGTCGAAACGGAAGGCTTTTTATCACAGGACAGAAAATCAGCCCTCGACAACTTAACCGGCAGAAACATATTTTTTTGAAAAAAATCCCTAAGCCCCGGAGTCACAATTTCATCAAAACTGTGACTTTCGGCAATTGACTGAAAAATGGTGCCAAACGGTTGCAAATGCTCCCCTGAAAGGTTTGGCGGTCGAAAGAGAAGGCTTTTTATCACATGAAAAGAAATCAGCCCTCGACAACTTAACCGGCAGAAAAATATTTTTTTGAAAAAATCCCTAAGCCCCGGGGTCACAATTTCATCAAAAACCTGACTTTTGGCAATTCACTCAAAAATGGTGCCAAACGGTTGCAAATGCTCCCCTGAAACGTTTTGCGGTCGAAACAGAAGGCTTTTCATCACAGGAAAAGAAATCAGCCCTCGACAACTTAACCGGCAGAAAAATATTTTTTTGAAAAAAATCCCTAAGCCCCGGGGTCACAATTTCATCAAAACTCTGACTTTCGGCAATTGACTGAAAAATGATGCCAAACGGTTGCTAATGCTCCCCTGAAAGGTTTGGCGGTCGAAACAGAAGCCTTTTCATCACAGGAAAATAAATCAGCCCTCAAGAAGTTAACCGGCAGAAAAATATTTTTTTGAAAAAATCCCTAAGCCCCGGGATCACAATTTCATCAAAAACCTGACTTTTGGCAATTGACTGAAAAATGGTGCCAAACGGTTGCAAATGCTCCCCTGAAAGGTTTGGCGGTCGAAACAGAAGCCTTTTTATCACAGGACAGAAAATCAGCCCTCGACAACTTAACCGGCAGAAAAAGATTTTTTTGAAAAAATCCCTATGCCCCGGGGTCACAATTTCATCAAAACTCTGACTTTTGGCAATTCACTCAAAAATGGTGCCAAACGGTTGCAAATGCTCCCCTGAAAGGTTTGGCGGTCGAAACGGAAGGCTTTTTAACACAAGACAGAAAATCAGCCCTCGACAACTTAACCGGCAGAAAAATATTTTTTTGAAAAAATCCCTAAGCCCCGGGGTCACAATTTCATCAAAAACCTGACTTTTGGCAATTCACTCAAAAATGGTGCCAAACGGTTGCAAATGCTCCCCTGAAACGTTTTGCGGTCGAAACAGAAGGCTTTTCATCACAGGAAAAGAAATCAGCCCTCGACAACTTAACCGGCAGAAAAATATTTTTTTGAAAAAAATCCCTAAGCCCCGGGTTCACAATTTCATCAAAACTGTGACTTTCGGCAATTGACTGAAAAATGGTGCCAAACGGTTGCAAATGCTCCCCTGAAAGGTTTGGCGGTCGAAAGAGAAGGCTTTTTATCACATGAAAAGAAATCAGCCCTCGACAACTTAACCGACAGAAAAATATTTTTTTGAAAAAATCCCTAAGCCCCGGGGTCACAATTTCATCAAAAACTGTGACTTTTGGCAATTGACTCAAAACTGATGCAAAACGGTTGCAAATGCTCCCTAGAAGGCTTTGGCGGTCGAAAGAGAAGGCTTTTTATCACAGGAAAAGAAATCAGCCCTCGACAACTTAACTGGCAGAAAAATATTTTTTTGAAAAAATCCCTAAGCCCCGGGGTCACAATTTCATCAAAAACCTGACTTTCGGCAATTGACTCAAAACTGGTGCAAAACGTTTGAAAATGCTCCCTAGAAGGCTTTGGCGGTCGAAAGAGAAGGCTTTTTATCACAGGAAAAGAAATCAGCCCTCGACAACTTAACCGGCAGAAAAATATTTTTTTAAAAAAATGCCTATGCCCACACAATTTCATCAAAAACCTGACTTTTGGCAATTGACTCAAAAATGATGCCAAACGGTTGCTAATGCTCCCCTGAAAGGTTTGGCGGTCGAAACAGAAGCCTTTTTATCACAGGACAGAAAATCAGCCCTCAACAAATTAACCGTCAGAAAAAGATTTTTTTGAAAAAATCCCTATGCCCCGGGGTCACAATTTCATCAAAACTCTGACTTTCGGCAATTGACTCAAAAATGGTGCCAAACGGTTGCAAATGCTCCCCTGAAAGCTTTGGCGTTCGAAAGAGAAGGCTTTTTATCACATGAAAAGAAATCAGCCCTCGACAACTTAACCGGCAGAAAAATATTTTTTTGAAAAAATCCCTAAGCCCCGGGGGGTCACAATTTCATCAAAAACCTGACTTTTGGCAATTCACTAAAACATGGTGCCAAACGGTTGCAAATGCTCCCCTGAAAGGTTTGGCGGTCGAAACGGAAGGCTTTTTATCACAGGACAGAAAATCAGCCCTCGACACCTTAACCGGCAGAAAAATATTTTTTTGAAAAAATCCCTAAGCCCCGGGGTCACAATTTCATCAAAAACCTGACTTTTGGCAATTCACTCAAAAATGGTGCCAAACGGTTGCAAATGCTCCCCTGAAACGTTTTGCGGTCGAAACAGAAGGCTTTTCATCACAGGAAAAGAAATCAGCCCTCGACAACTTAACCGGCAGAAAAATATTTTTTTGAAAAAAATCCCTAAGCCCCGGGGTCACAATTTCATCAAAACTCTGACTTTCGGCAATTGACTGAAAAATGGTGCCAAACGGTTGCAAATGCTCCCCTGAAAGGTTTGGCGGTCGAAAGAGAAGGCTTTTTATCACATGAAAAGAAATCAGCCCTCGACAACTTAACCGGCAGAAAAATATTTTTTTGAAAAAATCCCTAAGCCCCGGGGTCACAATTTCATCAAAAACTGTGACTTTTGGCAATTGACTCAAAACTGATGCAAAACGGTTGCAAATGCTCCCTAGAAGGCTTTAGCGGTCGAAAGAGAAGGCTTTTTATCACAGGAAAAGAAATCAGCCCTCGACAACTTAACTGGCAGAAAAATATTTTTTTGAAAAAATCCCTAAGCCCCGGGGTCACAATTTCATCAAAAACCTGACTTTCGGCAATTGACTCAAAACTGGTGCAAAACGTTTGAAAATGCTCCCTAGAAGGCTTTGGCGGTCGAAAGAGAAGGCTTTTTATCACAGGAAAAGAAATCAGCCCTCGACAACTTAACCGGCAGAAAAATATTTTTTTGAAAAAATCCCTATGCCCACACAATTTCATCAAAAACCTGACTTTTGGCAATTGACTCAATAATGATGCCAAACGGTTGCTAATGCTCCCCTGAAAGGTTTGGCAGTCGAAACAGAAGCCTTTTTATCACAGGACAGAAAATCAGCCCTCAACAAATTAACCGTCAGAAAAAGATTTTTTTGAAAAAATCCCTATGCCCCGGGGTCACAATTTCATCAAAACTCTGACTTTCGGCAATTGACTCAAAAATGGTGCCAAACGGTTGCAAATGCTCCCCTGAAAGGTTTGGCGGTCGAAAGAGAAGGCTTTTTATCACATGAAAAGAAATCAGCCCTCGACAACTTAACCGGCAGAAAAATATTTTTTTGAAAAAATCCCTAAGCCCCGGGGTCACAATTTCATCAAAAACCTGACTTTTGGCAATTCATTCAAAAATGGTGCCAAACGGTTGCAAATGCTCCCCTGAAACGTTTTGCGGTCGAAACAGAAGACTTTTCATCACAGGAAAAGAAATCAGCCCTCGACAACTTATCCGGCAGAAAAATATTTTTTTGAAAAAAATCCCTAAGCCCCGGGGTCACAATTTCATCAAAACTCTGACTTTCGGCAATTGACTGAAAAATGGTGCCAAACGGTTGCAAATGCTCCCCTGAAAGGTTTGGCGTTCGAAAGAGAAGGCTTTTTATCACATGAAAAGAAATCAGCCCTCGACAACTTAAACGGCAGAAAAATATTTTTTTTGAAAAAATCCCTAAGCCCCGGGGTCACAATTTCATCAAAAACCTGACTTTTGGCAATTCACTCAAAAATGGTGCCAAACGGTTGCAAATGCTCCCCTGAAAGGTTTGGCGGTCGAAACGGAAGGCTATTTATCACAGGATAGAAAATCAGCCCTCGACAACTTAACCGGCAGAAAAATATTTTTTTGAAAAAATCCCTAAGCCCCGGGGTCACAATTTCATCAAAAACCTGACTTTTGGCAATTCACTCAAAAATGGTGCCAAACGGTTGCAAATGCTCCCCTGAAACGTTTTGCGGTCGAAACAGAAGACTTTTCATCACAGGAAAAGAAATCAGCCCTCGACAACTTAACCGGCAGAAAAATATTTTTTTGAAAAAAATCCCTAAGCCCCGGGGTCACAATTTCATCAAAACTCTGACTTTCGGCAATTGACTGAAAAATGGTGCCAAACGGTTGCAAATGCTCCCCTGAAAGGTTTGGCGGTCGAAACAGAAGCCTTTTTATCACAGGACAGAAAATCAGCCCTCAACAAATTAACCGTCAGAAAAAGATTTTTTTGAAAAAATCCCTATGCCCCGGGGTCACAATTTCATCAAAACTCTGACTTTCGGCAATTGACTCAAAAATGGTGCCAAACGGTTGCAAATGCTCCCCTGAAAGGTTTGGCGTTCGAAAGAGAAGGCTTTTTATCACATGAAAAGAAATCAGCCCTCGACAACTTAACCGGCAGAAAAATATTTTTTTGAAAAAATCCCTAAGCCCCGGGGTCACAATTTCATCAAAAACCTGACTTTTGGCAATTCACTCAAAAATGGTGCCAAACGGTTGCAAATGCTCCCCTGAAACGTTTTGCGGTCGAAACAGAAGACTTTTCATCACAGGAAAAGAAATCAGCCCTCGACAACTTAACCGGCAGAAAAATATTTTTTTGAAAAAAATCCCTAAGCCCCGGGGTCACAATTTCATCAAAACTCTGACTTTCGGCAATTGACTGAAAAATGGTGCCAAACGGTTGCAAATGCTCCCCTGAAAGGTTTGGCGTTCGAAAGAGAAGGCTTTTTATCACATGAAAAGAAATCAGCCCTCGACAACTTAACCGGCAGAAAAATATTTTTTTGAAAAAATCCCTAAGCCCCGGGGTCACAATTTCATCAAAAACCTGACTTTTGGCAATTCACTCAAAAATGGTGCCAAACGGTTGCAAATGCTCCCCTGAAAGGTTTGGCGGTCGAAACGGAAGGCTATTTATCACAGTACAGAAAATCAGCCCTCGACAACTTAAGCGGCAGAAAAATGTTTTTTTGAAAAAATCCCTAACCCCAGGGTCACAATTTCATCAAAAACCTGACTTTCGGCAATTCACTCAAAAATGGTGCCAAACGGTTGCAAATGCTCCCCTGAAAGGTTTGGCGGTCGAAAGAGAAGGCTTTTTATCACATGAAAAGAAATCAGCCCTCGACAACTTAACTGGCAGAAAAATATTTTTTTGAAAAAATCCCTAAGCCCCGGGGTCACAATTTCATCAAAAACCTGACTTTTGGCAATTCACTCAAAAATGTTGCCAAACGGTTGCAAATGCTCCCCTGAAAGGTTTGGCGGTCGAAACGGAAGGCTTTTTATCACAGGACAGAAAATCAGCCCTCGACAACTTAACCGGCAGAAAATTTTTTTTTTGAAAAAATCCCTAAGCCCCGGGGTCACAATTTCATCAAAAACCTGACTTTTGGCAATTCACTAAAAAATGGTGCCAAACGGTTGCAAATGCTCCCCTGAAACTTTTTGCGGTCAAAACAGAAGGCTTTTCATCACAGGAAAAGAAATCAGCCCTCGACAACTTAACCGGCAGAAAAATATTTTTTTGAAAAAAATCCCTAAGCCCCGGGGTCACAATTTCATCAAAACTCTGACTTTCGGCAATTGACTGAAAAATGGTGCCAAACGGTTGCAAATGCTCCCCTGAAAGGTTTGGCGGTCGAAAGAGAAGGCTTTTTATCACATGAAAAGAAATCAGCCCTCGACAACTTAACCGGCAGAAAAATATTTTTTTGAAAAAATCCCTAAGCCCCGGGGTCACAATTTCATCAAAACTCTGACTTTCGGCAATTGACTGAAAAATGCTGCCAAACGGTTGCAAATGCTCCCTAGAAGGCTTTGGCGGTCGAAAGAGAAGGCTTTTTATCACAGGAAAAGAAATCAGCCCTCGACAACTTAACCGGCAGAAAAATATTTTTTTGAAAAAAATCCCTAAGCCCCGGGGTCACAATTTCATCAAAACTCTGACTTTCGGCAATTGACTCAAAAATGGTGCCAAACGGTTGCAAATGCTCCCCTGAAAGGTTTGGCGGTCGAAAGAGAAGGCTTTTTATCACATGAAAAGAAATCAGCCCTCGACAACTTATCCGGCAGAAAAATATTTTTTTGAAAAAATCCCTAAGCCCCGGGGTCACAATTTCATCAAAAACTGTGACTTTTGGCAATTGACTCAAAACTGATGCAAAACGGGTGCAAATGCTCCCTAGAAGGCTTTGGCGGTCGAAAGAGAAGGCTTTTTATCACAGGAAAAGAAATCAGCCCTCGACAACTTAACTGGCAGAAAAATATTTTTTTGAAAAAATCCCTAAGCCCCAGGGTCACAATTTCATGAAAAATCTGACTTTCGGCAATTGACTCAAAACTGGTGCAAAACGTTTGAAAATGCTCCCTAGAAGGCTTTGGCGGTCGAAAGAGAAGGCTTTTTATCACAGGAAAAGAAATCAGCCCTCGACAACTTAACCGGCAGAAAAATATTTTTTTGAAAAAATCCCTATGCCCACACAATTTCATCAAAAACCTGACTTTTGGCAATTGACTCAAAAATGATGCCAAACGGTTGCTAATGCTCCCCTGAAAGGTTTGGCGGTCGAAACAGAAGCCTTT
The DNA here is from genome assembly GCF_964252035.2 of Podarcis erhardii. NCBI lineage: Eukaryota > Metazoa > Chordata > Lepidosauria > Squamata > Lacertidae > Podarcis > Podarcis erhardii. The sequence goes on from NC_138513.1 coordinate 44,559,637, forward strand.
TTATCACAGGACAGAAAATCAGCCCTCAACAAATTAACCGTCAGAAAAAGATTTTTTTGAAAAAATCCCTATGCCCCGGGGTCACAATTTCATCAAAACTCTGACTTTCGGCAATTGACTCAAAAATGGTGCCAAACGGTTGCAAATGCTCCCCTGAAAGGTTTGGCGGTCGAAAGAGAAGGCTTTTTATCACATGAAAAGAAATCAGCCCTCGACAACTTAACCGGCAGAAAAATATTTTTTTGAAAAAATCCCTAAGCCCCGGGGTCACAATTTCATCAAAAACCTGACTTTTGGCAATTCACTCAAAAATGGTGCCAAACGGTTGCAAATGCTCCCCTGAAACGTTTTGCGGTCGAAACAGAAGGCTTTTCATCACAGGAAAAGAAATCAGCCCTCGACAACTTAACCGGCAGAAAAATATTTTTTTGAAAAAATCCCTAAGCCCACAGAATTTCATCAATAACCTGACTTTTGGCAATTGACGCAAAAATGATGCCAAAGGGTTGCAAATGCTACCCTGAAAGGTTTGGCGGTCGAAAGAGAAGGCTTTTTATCACAGGAAAAGAAATCAGCCCTCGACAACTTAACCGGCAGAAAAATATTTTTTTGAAAAAATCCCTAAGCCCCGGGGTCACAATTTCATCAAAAACCTGACTTTTGGCAATTCACTCAAAAATGGTGCAAAACGGTTGCAAATGCTCCCCAGAAGGCTTTGGCGGTCGAAAGAGAAGGCTTTTTATCACAGGAAAAGAAATCAGCCCTCGACAACTTAACTGGCAGAAAAATATTTTTTTGAAAAAATCCCTAAGCCCCGGGGTCACAATTTCATCAAAAACCTGACTTTTGGCAATTCACTCAAAAATGGTGCAAAACGGTTGCAAATGCTCCCTAGAAGGCTTTGGCGGTCGAAAGAGAAGGCTTTTTATCACAGGAAAAGAAATCAGCCCTCGACAACTTAACTGGCAGAAAAATATTTTTAGGAAAATATCCCTAAGTCCCGGGGTCACAATTTCATCAAAAACCTGACTTTTGGCAATTCACTCAAAAATGGTGCCAAACGGTTGCAAATGCTCCCCTGAAAGGTTTGGCGGTCGAAACAGAAGCCTTTTTATCACAGGACAGAAAATCAGCCCTCGACAACTTAACCGGCAGAAAAATATGTTTTTGAAAAAATCCCTATGCCCACACAATTTCATCAAAAACCTGACTTTTGGCAATTGACGCAAAAATGATGCCAAAGGGTTGCAAATGCTCCCCTGAAAGGTTTGGCGGTCGAAACAGAAGCCTTTTTATCACAGGACAAAAAATCAGCCCTCAACAAATTAACCGGCAGAAAAAGATTTTTTTGAAAAAATCCCTAAGCCCCGGGGTCACAATTTCATCAAAAACCTGACTTTTGGCAATTGACTCAAACATGGTGCCAAATGGTTGCAAATGCTCCCCTGAAAGGTTTGGCGGTCGAAACAGAAGCCTTTTTATCACAGGAAGAGAAATAAGCCCTCGACAACTTAACCGGCAGAAAAATATTTTTTTGAAAAAATCCCTAAGCCCCGGGGTCACAATTTCATCAAAAACCTGACTTTTGGCAATTCACTCAAAAATGGTGCCAAATGGTTGCAAATGCTCCCCTGAAACGTTTTGCAGTCGAAACAGAAGGCTTTTCATCACAGGAATAGAAATCAGCCCTCAACAAGTTAACCGGCAGAAAAATATTTTTTTGAAAAAATCCCTAAGCCCCGGGGTCACAATTTCATCAAAAACCTGACTTTTGGCAATTCACTCAAAAATGGTGCCAAACGGTTGTAAATGCTCCCCTGAAACGTTTTGCGGTCGAAAGAGAAGGCTTTTCATCACAATAAAGGAAATCAGCCCTCGACAACTTAACCGGCGGAAAAATATTTTTTTGAAAAAAATCCCTAAGCCCCGGGGTCACAATTTCATCAAAACTCTGACTTTCGGCAATTGACCGAAAAATGGTGCCAAACGGTTGCAAATGCTCCCCTGAAAGGTTTGGCGGTCGAAAGAGAAGGCTTTTCATCACAGGAAAAGAAATCAGCCCTCGACAACTTAACCGGCAGAAAAATATTTTTTTGAAAAAATCCCTAAGCCCCGGGGTCACAATTTCATCAAAAACTGTGACTTTTTGCAATTGACTCAAAACTGATGCAAAACAGTTGCAAATGCTCCCTAGAAGGCTTTGGCGGTCGAAAGAGAAGGCTTTTTATCACAGGAAAAGAAATCAGCCCTCGACAACTTAACTGGCAGAAAAATATTTTTTTGAAAAAATCCCTAAGCCCCGGGGTCACAATTTCATCAAAAACCTGACTTTTGGCAATTCACTCAAAAATGGTGCCAAACGGTTGCAAATGCTCCCCTGAAAGGTTTGGCGGTCGAAACAGAAGCCTTTTTATCACAGGAAGAGAAATAAGCCCTCGACAACTTAACTGGCAGAAAAATATTTTTTTGAAAAAATCCCTAAGCCCCGGGGTCACAATTTCATCAAAAACCTGACTTTTGGCAATTCACTCAAAAATGGTGCAAAACGGTTGCAAATGCTCCCTAGAAGGCTTTGGCGGTCGAAAGAGAAGGCTTTTTATCACAGGAAAAGAAATCAGCCCTCGACAACTTAACTGGCAGAAAAATATTTTTTTGAAAAAATCCCTAAGCCCCGGGGTCACAATTTCATCAAAAACCTGACTTTTGGCAATTCACTCAAAAATGGTGCCAAACGGTTGCAAATGCTCCCCTGAAAGGTTTGGCGGTCGAAACAGAAGCCTTTTTATCACAGGACAGAAAATCAGCCCTCGACAACTTAACCGGCAGAAAAATATGTTTTTGAAAAAATCCCTATGCCCACACAATTTCATCAAAAACCTGACTTTTGGCAATTGACGCAAAAATGATGCCAAAGGGTTGCAAATGCTCCCCTGAAAGGTTTGGCGGTCGAAACAGAAGCCTTTTTATCACAGGACAAAAAATCAGCCCTCAACAAATTAACCGGCAGAAAAAGATTTTTTTGAAAAAATCCCTAAGCCCCGGGGTCACAATTTCATCAAAACTCTGACTTTCGGCAATTGACTCAAACATGGTGCCAAATGGTTGCAAATGCTCCCCTGAAAGGTTTGGCGGTCGAAACAGAAGCCTTTTTATCACAGGAAGAGAAATAAGCCCTCGACAACTTAACCGGCAGAAAAATATTTTTTTGAAAAAATCCCTAAGCCCCGGGGTCACAATTTCATCAAAAACCTGACTTTTGGCAATTCACTCAAAAATGGTGCCAAATGGTTGCAAATGCTCCCCTGAAACGTTTTGCAGTCGAAACAGAAGGCTTTTCATCACAGGAATAGAAATCAGCCCTCAACAAGTTAACCGGCAGAAAAATATTTTTTTGAAAAAATCCCTAAGCCCCGGGGTCACAATTTCATCAAAAACCTGACTTTTGGCAATTCACTCAAAAATGGTGCCAAACGGTTGTAAATGCTCCCCTGAAACGTTTTGCGGTCGAAAGAGAAGGCTTTTCATCACAATAAAGGAAATCAGCCCTCGACAACTTAACCGGCGGAAAAATATTTTTTTGAAAAAAATCCCTAAGCCCCGGGGTCACAATTTCATCAAAACTCTGACTTTCGGCAATTGACCGAAAAATGGTGCCAAACGGTTGCAAATGCTCCCCTGAAAGGTTTGGCGGTCGAAAGAGAAGGCTTTTCATCACAGGAAAAGAAATCAGCCCTCGACAACTTAACCGGCAGAAAAATATTTTTTTGAAAAAATCCCTAAGCCCCGGGGTCACAATTTCATCAAAAACTGTGACTTTTTGCAATTGACTCAAAACTGATGCAAAACAGTTGCAAATGCTCCCTAGAAGGCTTTGGCGGTCGAAAGAGAAGGCTTTTTATCACAGGAAAAGAAATCAGCCCTCGACAACTTAACTGGCAGAAAAATATTTTTTTGAAAAAATCCCTAAGCCCCGGGGTCACAATTTCATCAAAAACCTGACTTTTGGCAATTCACTCAAAAATGGTGCCAAACGGTTGCAAATGCTCCCCTGAAAGGTTTGGCGGTCGAAACAGAAGCCTTTTTATCACAGGAAGAGAAATAAGCCCTCGACAACTTAACCGGCAGAAAAATATTTTTTTGAAAAAATCCCTAAGCCCCGGGGTCACAATTTCATCAAAAACCTGACTTTTGGCAATTCACTCAAAAATGGTGCCAAATGGTTGGAAATGCTCCCCTGAAACGTTTTGCAGTCGAAACAGAAGGCTTTTCATCACAGGAATAGAAATCAGCCCTCAACAAGTTAACCGGCAGAAAAATATTTTTTTGAAAAAATCCCTAAGCCCCGGGGTCACAATTTCATCAAAAACCTGACTTTTGGCAATTCACTCAAAAATGGTGCCAAACGGTTGCAAATGCTCCCCTGAAACGTTTTGCGGTCGAAAGAGAAGGCTTTTCATCACAATAAAAGAAATCAGCCCTCGACAACTTAACCGGCAGAAAAATATTTTTTTGAAAAAAATCCCTAAACCCGGGGGGCCCCAATTTCATCAAAAACCTGACTTTTGGCAATTCACTCAAAAATGGTGCCAAACGGTTGCAAATGCTCCCCTGAAACGTTTTGCGGTCGAAAGAGAAGGCTTTTCATCACAGGAAAAGAAATCAGCCCTCGACAACTTAACCGGCAGAAAAATATTTTTTTGAAAAAAATCCCTAAGCCCCGGGGTCACAATTTCATCAAAACTCTGACTTTCGGCAATTGACTGAAAAATGGTGCCAAACGGTTGCAAATGCTCCCCTGAAAGGTTTGGCGGTCGAAAGAGAAGGCTTTTCATCACAGGAAAAGAAATCAGCCCTCGACAACTTAACCGGCAGAAAAATATTTTTTTGAAAAAATCCCTAAGCCCCGGGGTCACAATTTCATCAAAAACTGTGACTTTTTGCAATTGACTCAAAACTGATGCAAAACAGTTGCAAATGCTCCCTAGAAGGCTTTGGCGGTCGAAAGAGAAGGCTTTTTATCACAGGAAAAGAAATCAGCCCTCGACAACTTAACTGGCAGAAAAATATTTTTTTGAAAAAATCCCTAAGCCCAGGGGTCACAATTTCATCAAAAACCTGACTTTTGGCAATTCACTCAAAAATGGTGCCAAACGGTTGCAAATGCTCCCCTGAAACGTTTTGCGGTCGAAACAGAAGGCTTTTCATCACAGGAAAAGAAATCAGCACTCGACAACTTAACCGGCAGGAAAATATTTTTTTGAAAAAAATCCCTAAGCCCCGGGGTCACAATTTCATCAAAACTCTGACTTTCGGCAATTGACTCAAAAATGGTGCCAAACGGTTGCAAATGCTCCCCTGAAAGGTTTGGCGGTCGAAAGAGAAGGCTTTTTATCACATGAAAAGAAATCAGCCCTCGACAACTTAACCGGCAGAAAAATATTTTTTTGAAAAAATCCCTAAGCCCCGGGGTCACAAATTCATCAAAAACCTGACTTTTGGCAATTCACTCAAAAATGGTGCCAAACGGTTGCAAATGCTCCCCTGAAACGTTTTGCGGTCGAAACAGAAGGCTTTTCATCACAGGAAAAGAAATCAGCACTCGACAACTTAACCGGCAGAAAAATATTTTTTTGAAAAAAATCCCTAAGCCCCGGGGTCACAATTTCATCAAAACTCTGACTTTCGGCAATTGACTGAAAAATGGTGCCAAACGTTTGCAAATGCTCCCCTGAAAGGTTTTGCGGTCGAAAGAAAAGGCTTTTTATCACATGAAAAGAAATCAGCCCTCGACAACTTAACCGGCAGAAAAATATTTTTTTGAAAAAATCCCTAAGCCCCGGGGTCACAATTTCATCAAAAACCTGACTTTTGGCAATTCACTCAAAAATGGTGCCAAACGGTTGCAAATGCTCCCCTGAAACGTTTTGCGGTCGAAACAGAAGGCTTTTCATCACAGGAAAAGAAATCAGCACTCGACAACTTAACCGGCAGAAAAATATTTTTTTGAAAAAAATCCCTAAGCCCCGGGGTCACAATTTCATCAAAACTCTGACTTTCGGCAATTGACTGAAAAATGGTGCCAAACGTTTGCAAATGCTTCCCTGAAAGGTTTGGCGGTCGAAAGAAAAGGCTTTTTATCACATGAAAAGAAATCAGCCCTCGACAACTTAACCGGCAGAAAAATATTTTTTTTGAAAAAATCCCTCAGCCCCGGGGTCACAATTTCATCAAAACTCTGACTTTCGGCAATTGACTGAAAAATGGTGCCAAACGGTTGCAAATGCTCCCCTGAAAGGTTTGGCGGTCGAAAGAGAAGGCTTTTCATCACAGGAAAAGAAATCAGCACTCGACAAGTTAACCGGCAGGAAAATATTTTTTTGAAAAAAATCCCTAAGCCCCGGAGTCACAATTTCATCAAAACTGTGACTTTCGGCAATTGACTGAAAAATGGTGCCAAACGGTTGCAAATGCTCCCCTGAAAGGTTTGGCGGTCGAAAGAGAAGGCTTTTTATCACATGAAAAGAAATCAGCCCTCAACAACTTAACCGGCAGAAAAATATTTTTTTGAAAAAATCCCTAAGCCCCGGGGTCACAATTTCATCAAAAACCTGACTTTTGGCAATTCACTCAAAAATGGTGCCAAACGGTTGCAAATGCTCCCCTGAAAGGTTTGGCGGTCGAAACGGAAGGCTTTTTATCACAGGACAGAAAATCAGCCCTCGACAACTTAACCGGCAGAAAAATATTTTTTTGAAAAAATCCCTAAGCCCAGGGTCACAATTTCATCAAAAACCTGACTTTTGGCAATTGACGCGAAAATGGTGGCAAATGGTTGCAAATGCTCCCCTGAAACGTTTTGCGGTCGAAACAGAAGCCTTTTTATCACAGGACAGAAAATCAGCCCTCAACAAATTAACCGTCAGAAAAAGATTTTTTTGAAAAAATCCCTAAGCCCTGGGGTCACTATTTCATCAAAACTCTGACTTTCGGCAATTAACTCAAAAATGGTGCCAAACGGTTGCAAATGCTCCCTAGAAGGCTTTGGCGGTCGAAACAGAAGGCTTTTTATCACAGGAAGAGAAATAAGCCCTCGACAACTTAACCGGCAGAAAAATATTTTTTTGAAAAAATCCCTAAGCCCCGGGGTCACAATTTCATCAAAAATCTGACTTTCTGCAGTTGATTCAAAAATGGTGCCCAACGGTTGCAAATGCTCCCCTGAAAGGTTTGGCTGTCGAAAGAAAAGGCTTTTTATCACAGGACAGAAAATCAGCCCTCGACAACTTAACCGGCAGAAAAATATTTTTTTGAAAGATCCCTAAGCCCCGGGGTCACAAATTCATCAAAAACCTGACTTTTGGCAATTCACTCAAAAATGGTGCCAAACGGTTGCAAATGCTCCCCTGAAACGTTTTGCGGTCGAAACAGAAGGCTTTTTATCACAGGAATAGAAATAAGCCCTCGACAACTTAACCGGCAGAAAAATATTTTTTTGAAAAAATCCCTAAGCCCCGGGGTCACAATTTCATCAAAAACCTGACTTTTGGCAATTGACTCAAAACTGGTGCAAAACGGTTGCAAATGCTCCCTAGAAGGCTTTGGCGGTCGAAAGAGAAGGCTTTTTATCACAGGAAAAGAAATCAGCCCTCGACAACTTAACCGGCAGAAAAATATTTTTTTGAAAAAATTCCCTATGCACACACAATTTCATCAAAAACCTGACTTTTGGCAATTGACTCAAAAATGATGCCAAACAGTTGCTAATGCTCCCCTGAAAGGTTTGGCGGTCGAAACAGAAGCCTTTTTATCACAGGACAGAAAATCAGCCCTCAACAAATTAACCGGCAGAAAAAGATATTTTTGAAAAAATCCCTATGCCCCGGGGTCACAATTTCATCAAAAACCTGACTTTTGGCAATTCACTCAAAAATGGTGCCAAACGGTTGCAAATGCTCCCCTGAAACGTTTTGCGGTCGAAACAGAAGGCTTTTCATCACAGGAAAAGAAATCAGCACTCGACAACTTAACCGGCAGAAAAATATTTTTTTGAAAAAATCCCTAAGCCCCGGGGTCACAATTTCATCAAAAACCTGACTTTTGGCAATTCACTCAAAAATGGTGCCAAATGGTTGCAAATGCTCCCCTGAAACGTTTTGCGGTCGAAACAGAAGGCTTTTCATCACAGGAAAAGAAATCAGCCCTCAACAAGTTAACCGGCAGAAAAATATTTTTTTGAAAAAAATCCCTAAGCCCCGGGGTCACAATTTCATCAAAACTCTGACTTTCGGCAATTAACTGAAAATGGTGCCAAACGGTTGCAAATGCTCCCCTGAAAGGTTTGGCGGTCGAAAGAGAAGGCTTTTTATCACATGAAAAGAAATCAGCCCTCGACAACTTAACCGGCAGAAAAATATTTTTTTGAAAAAATCCCTAAGCCCCGGGGTCACAATTTCATCAAAAACCTGACTTTTGGCAATTCACTCAAAAATGGTGCCAAACGGTTGCAAATGCTCCCCTGAAAGGTTTGGCGGTCGAAAGAGAAGGCTTTTTATCACATGAAAAGAAATCAGCCCTCGACAACTTAACCGGCAGAAAAATATTTTTTTGAAAAAATCCCTAAGCCCCGGGGTCACAAATTCATCAAAAACCTGACTTTTGGCAATTCACTCAAAAATGGTGCCAAACGGTTGCAAATGCTCCCCTGAAACGTTTTGCGGTCGAAACAGAAGGCTTTTCATCACAGGAAAAGAAATCAGCACTCGACAACTTAACCGGCAGAAAAATATTTTTTTGAAAAAAATCCCTAAGCCCCGGGGTCACAATTTCATCAAAACTCTGACTTTCGGCAATTGACTGAAAAATGGTGCCAAACGTTTGCAAATGCTCCCCTGAAAGGTTTGGCGGTCGAAAGAAAAGGCTTTTTATCACATGAAAAGAAATCAGCCCTCGACAACTTAACCGGCAGAAAAATATTTTTTTGAAAAAATCCCTAAGCCCCGGGGTCACAATTTCATCAAAAACCTGACTTTTGGCAATTCACTCAAAAATGGTGCCAAACGGTTGCAAATGCTCCCCTGAAAGGTTTGGCGGTCGAAACGGAAGGCTTTTTATCACAGGACAGAAAATCAGCCCTCGACAACTTAACCGGCAGAAAAATATTTTTTTGAAAAAATCCCTAAGCCCAGGGTCACAATTTCATCAAAAACCTGACTTTTGGCAATTGACGCAAAAATGGTGGCAAATGGTTGCAAATGCTCCCCTGAAACGTTTTGCGGTCGAAACAGAAGGCTTTTCATCACAGGAAAAGAAATCAGCCCTCAACAAGTTAACCGGCAGAAAAATATTTTTTTGAAAAAAATCCCTAAGCCCCGGGGTCACAATTTCATCAAAACTCTGACTTTCGGCAATTAACTGAAAATGGTGCCAAACGGTTGCAAATGCTCCCCTGAAAGGTTTGGCGGTCGAAAGAGAAGGCTTTTTATCACATGAAAAGAAATCAGCCCTCGACAACTTAACCGGCAGAAAAATATTTTTTTGAAAAAATCCCTAAGCCCCGGGGTCACAATTTCATCAAAAACCTGACTTTTGGCAATTCACTCAAAAATGGTGCCAAACGGTTGCAAATGCTCCCCTGAAAGGTTTGGCGGTCGAAAGAGAAGGCTTTTTATCACATGAAAAGAAATCAGCCCTCGACAACTTAACCGGCAGAAAAATATTTTTTTGAAAAAATCCCTAAGCCCCGGGGTCACAAATTCATCAAAAACCTGACTTTTGGCAATTCACTCAAAAATGGTGCCAAACGGTTGCAAATGCTCCCCTGAAACGTTTTGCGGTCGAAACAGAAGGCTTTTCATCACAGGAAAAGAAATCAGCACTCGACAACTTAACCGGCAGAAAAATATTTTTTTGAAAAAAATCCCTAAGCCCCGGGGTCACAATTTCATCAAAACTCTGACTTTCGGCAATTGACTGAAAAATGGTGCCAAACGTTTGCAAATGCTCCCCTGAAAGGTTTGGCGGTCGAAAGAAAAGGCTTTTTATCACATGAAAAGAAATCAGCCCTCGACAACTTAACCGGCAGAAAAATATTTTTTTGAAAAAATCCCTAAGCCCCGGGGTCACAATTTCATCAAAAACCCGACTTTTGGCAATTCACTCAAAAATGGTGCCAAACGGTTGCAAATGCTCCCCTGAAAGGTTTGGCGGTCGAAACGGAAGGCTTTTTAGCACAGGACAGAAAATCAGCCCTCGACAACTTAACCGGCAGAAAAATATTTTTTTGAAAAAATCCCTAAGCCCAGGGTCACAATTTCATCAAAAACCTGACTTTTGGCAATTGACGCAAAAATGGTGGCAAATGGTTGCAAATGCTCCCCTGAAACGTTTTGCGGTCGAAACAGAAGCCTTTTTATCACAGGACAGAAAATCAGCCCTCAACAAATTAACCGTCAGAAAAAGATTTTTTTGAAAAAATCCCTAAGCCCCGGGGTCACAATTTCATCAAAACTCTGACTTTCGGCAATTGACTCAAAAATGGTGCCAAACGGTTGCAAATGCTCCCTAGAAGGCTTTGGCGGTCGAAACAGAAGGCTTTTTATCACAGGAAGAGAAATAAGCCCTCGACAACTTAACCGGCAGAAAAATATTTTTTTGAAAAAATCCCTAAGCCCCGGGGTCACAATTTCATCAAAAATCTGACTTTCTGCAGTTGATTCAAAAATGGTGCCCAACGGTTGCAAATGCTCCCCTGAAAGGTTTGGCTGTCGAAAGAAAAGGCTTTTTATCACAGGACAGAAAATCAGCCCTCGACAACTTAACCGGCAGAAAAATATTTTTTTGAAAAAATCCCTAAGCCCCGGGGTCACAAATTCATCAAAAACCTGACTTTTGGCAATTCACTCAAAAATGGTGCCAAACGGTTGCAAATGCTCCCCTGAAACGTTTTGCGGTCGAAACAGAAGGCTTTTTATCACAGGAATAGAAATAAGCCCTCGACAACTTAACCGGCAGAAAAATATTTTTTTGAAAAAATCCCTAAGCCCCGGGGTCACAATTTCATCAAAAACCTGACTTTTGGCAATTGACTCAAAACTGGTGCAAAACGGTTGCAAATGCTCCCTAGAAGGCTTTAGCGGTCGAAAGAGAAGGCTTTTTATCACAGGAAAAGAAATCAGCCCTCGACAACTTAACCGGCAGAAAAATATTTTTTTGAAAAAATTCCCTATGCACACACAATTTCATCAAAAACCTGACTTTTGGCAATTGACTCAAAAATGATGCCAAACATTTGCTAATGCTCCCCTGAAAGGTTTGGCGGTCGAAACAGAAGCCTTTTTATCACAGGACAGAAAATCAGCCCTCAACAAATTAACCGGCAGAAAAAGATATTTTTGAAAAAATCCCTATGCCCCGGGGTCACAATTTCATCAAAAACCTGACTTTTGGCAATTCACTCAAAAATGGTGCCAAACGGTTGCAAATGCTCCCCTGAAACGTTTTGCGGTCGAAACAGAAGGCTTTTCATCACAGGAAAAGAAATCAGCACTCGACAACTTAACCGGCAGAAAAATATTTTTTTGAAAAAATCCCTAAGCCCCGGGGTCACAATTTCATCAAAAACCTGACTTTTGGCAATTCACTCAAAAATGGTGCCAAATGGTTGCAAATGCTCCCCTGAAACGTTTTGCGGTCGAAACAGAAGGCTTTTCATCACAGGAAAAGAAATCAGCCCTCAACAAGTTAACCGGCAGAAAAATATTTTTTTGAAAAAAATCCCTAAGCCCCGGGGTCACAATTTCATCAAAACTCTGACTTTCGGCAATTAACTGAAAATGGTGCCAAACGGTTGCAAATGCTCCCCTGAAAGGTTTGGCGGTCGAAAGAGAAGGCTTTTTATCACATGAAAAGAAATCAGCCCTCGACAACTTAACCGGCAGAAAAATATTTTTTTGAAAAAATCCCTAAGCCCCGGGGTCACAATTTCATCAAAAACCTGACTTTTGGCAATTCACTCAAAAATGGTGCCAAACGGTTGCAAATGCTCCCCTGAAACGTTTTGCGGTCGAAACAGAAGGCTTTTCATCACAGGAAAAGAAATCAGCACTCGACAACTTAACCGGCAGAAAAATATTTTTTTGAAAAAAATCCCTAAGCCCCGGGGTCACAATTTCATCAAAACTCTGACTTTCGGCAATAGACTCAAAAATGGTGCCAAACGGTTGCAAATGCTCCCCTGAAAGGTTTGGCGGTCGAAAGAGAAGGCTTTTTATCACATGAAAAGAAATCAGCCCTCGACAACTTAACCGGCAGAAAAATATTTTTTTGAAAAAATCCCTAAGCCCCGGGGTCACAAATTCATCAAAAACCTGACTTTTGGCAATTCACTCAAAAATGGTGCCAAACGGTTGCAAATGCTCCCCTGAAACGTTTTGCGGTCGAAACAGAAGGCTTTTCATCACAGGAAAAGAAATCAGCACTCGACAACTTAACCGGCAGAAAAATATTTTTTTGAAAAAAATCCCTAAGCCCCGGGGTCACAATTTCATCAAAACTCTGACTTTCGGCAATTGACTGAAAAATGGTGCCAAACGTTTGCAAATGCTTCCCTGAAAGGTTTGGCGGTCGAAAGAAAAGGCTTTTTATCACAGGACAGAAAATCAGCCCTCGACAACTTAACCGGCAGAAAAATATTTTTTTGAAAAAATCCCTAAGCCCCGGGGTCACAAATTCATCAAAAACCTGACTTTTGGCAATTCACTCAAAAATGGTGCCAAACGGTTGCAAATGCTCCCCTGAAACGTTTTACGGTCGAAACAGAAGGCTTTTTATCACAGGAATAGAAATAAGCCCTCGACAACTTAACCGGCAGAAAAATATTTTTTTGAAAAAATCCCTAAGCCCCGGGGTCACAATTTCATCAAAAACCTGACTTTTGGCAATTGACTCAAAACTGGTGCAAAACGGTTGCAAATGCTCCCTAGAAGGCTTTGGCGGTCGAAAGAGAAGGCTTTTTATCACAGGAAAAGAAATCAGCCCTCGACAACTTAACCGGCAGAAAAATATTTTTTTGAAAAAATTCCCTATGCACACACAATTTCATCAAAAACCTGACTTTTGGCAATTGACTCAAAAATGATGCCAAACAGTTGCTAATGCTCCCCTGAAAGGTTTGGCGGTCGAAACAGAAGCCTTTTTATCACAGGACAGAAAATCAGCCCTCAACAAATTAACCGGCAGAAAAAGATATTTTTGAAAAAATCCCTATGCCCCGGGGTCACAATTTCATCAAAAACCTGACTTTTGGCAATTCACTCAAAAATGGTGCCAAACGGTTGCAAATGCTCCCCTGAAACGTTTTGCGGTCGAAACAGAAGGCTTTTCATCACAGGAAAAGAAATCAGCACTCGACAACTTAACCGGCAGAAAAATATTTTTTTGAAAAAATCCCTAAGCCCCGGGGTCACAATTTCATCAAAAACCTGACTTTTGGCAATTCACTCAAAAATGGTGCCAAATGGTTGCAAATGCTCCCCTGAAACGTTTTGCGGTCGAAACAGAAGGCTTTTCATCACAGGAAAAGAAATCAGCCCTCAACAAGTTAACCGGCAGAAAAATATTTTTTTGAAAAAAATCCCTAAGCCCCGGGGTCACAATTTCATCAAAACTCTGACTTTCAGCAATTAACTGAAAATGGTGCCAAACGGTTGCAAATGCTCCCCTGAAAGGTTTGGCGGTCTAAAGAGAAGGCTTTTTATCACATGAAAAGAAATCAGCCCTCGACAACTTAACCGGCAGAAAAATATTTTTTTGAAAAAATCCCTAAGCCCCGGGGTCACAATTTCATCAAAAACCTGACTTTTGGCAATTCACTCAAAAATGGTGCCAAACGGTTGCAAATGCTCCCCTGAAACGTTTTGCGGTCGAAACAGAAGGCTTTTCATCACAGGAAAAGAAATCAGCACTCAACAACTTAACCGGCAGAAAAATATTTTTTTGAAAAAAATCCCTAAGCTCCGGGGTCACAATTTCATCAAAACTCTGACTTTCGGCAATAGACTCAAAAATGGTGCCAAACGGCTGCAAATGCTCCCCTGAAAGGTTTGGCGGTCGAAAGAGAAGGCTTTTTATCACATGAAAAGAAATCAGCCCTCGACAACTTAACCGGCAGAAAAATATTTTTTTGAAAAAATCCCTAAGCCCCGGGGTCACAAATTCATCAAAAACCTGACTTTTGGCAATTCACTCAAAAATGGTGCCAAACGGTTGCAAATGCTCCCCTGAAACGTTTTGCGGTCGAAACAGAAGGCTTTTCATCACAGGAAAAGAAATCAGCACTCGACAACTTAACCGGCAGAAAAATATTTTTTTGAAAAAATCCCTAAGCCCCGGGGTCACAATTTCATCAAAACTCTGACTTTTGGCAATTCACTCAAAAATGGTGCCAAACGGTTGCAAATGCTCCCCTGAAACGTTTTGCGGTCGAAACAGAAGGCTTTTCATCACAGGAAAAGAAATCAGCACTCGACAACTTAACCGGCAGAAAAATATTTTTTTGAAAAAAATCCCTAAGCCCCGGGGTCACAATTTCATCAAAAACCTGACTTTTGGCAATTCACTCAAAAATGGTGCCAAACGGTTGCAAATGCTCCCCTGAAAGGTTTGGCGGTCGAAACGGAAGGCTTTTTATCACAGGACAGAAAATCAGCCCTCGACAACTTAACCGGCAGAAAAATATTTTTTTGAAAAAATCCCTAAGCCCAGGGTCACAATTTCATCAAAAACCTGACTTTTGGCAATTGACGCAAAAATGGTGGCAAATGGTTGCAAATGCTCCCCTGAAACGTTTTGCGGTCGAAACAGAAGCCTTTTTATCACAGGACAGAAAATCAGCCCTCAACAAATTAACCGTCAGAAAAAGATTTTTTTGAAAAAATCCCTAAGCCCCGGGGTCACAATTTCATCAAAACTCTGACTTTCGGCAATTGACTCAAAAATGGTGCCAAACGGTTGCAAATGCTCCCTAGAAGGCTTTGGCGGTCGAAACAGAAGGCTTTTTATCACAGGAAGAGAAATAAGCCCTCGACAACTTAACCGGCAGAAAAATATTTTTTTGAAAAAATCCCTAAGCCCCGGGGTCACAATTTCATCAAAAATCTGACTTTCTGCAGTTGATTCAAAAATGGTGCCCAACGGTTGCAAATGCTCCCCTGAAAGGTTTGGCTGTCGAAAGAAAAGGCTTTTTATCACAGGACAGAAAATCAGCCCTCGACAACTTAACCGGCAGAAAAATATTTTTTTGAAAAAATCCCTAAGCCCCGGGGTCACAAATTCATCAAAAACCTGACTTTTGGCAATTCACTCAAAAATGGTGCCAAACGGTTGCAAATGCTCCCCTGAAACGTTTTGCGGTCGAAACAGAAGGCTTTTTATCACAGGAATAGAAATAAGCCCTCGACAACTTAACCGGCAGAAAAATATTTTTTTGAAAAAATCCCTAAGCCCCGGGGTCACAATTTCATCAAAAACCTGACTTTTGGCAATTGACTCAAAACTGGTGCAAAACGGTTGCAAATGCTCCCTAGAAGGCTTTGGCGGTCGAAAGAGAAGGCTTTTTATCACAGGAAAAGAAATCAGCACTCGACAACTTAACCGGCAGAAAAATATTTTTTTGAAAAAATTCCCTATGCACACACAATTTCATCAAAAACCTGACTTTTGGCAATTGACTCAAAAATGATGCCAAACAGTTGCTAATGCTCCCCTGAAAGGTTTGGCGGTCGAAACAGAAGCCTTTTTATCACAGGACAGAAAATCAGCCCTCAACAAATTAACCGGCAGAAAAAGATATTTTTGAAAAAATCCCTATGCCCCGGGGTCACAATTTCATCAAAAACCTGACTTTTGGCAATTCACTCAAAAATGGTGCCAAACGGTTGCAAATGCTCCCCTGAAACGTTTTGCGGTAGAAACAGAAGGCTTTTCATCACAGGAAAAGAAATCAGCACTCGACAACTTAACCGGCAGAAAAATATTTTTTTGAAAAAATCCCTAAGCCCCGGGGTCACAATTTCATCAAAAACCTGACTTTTGGCAATTCACTCAAAAATGGTGCCAAATGGTTGCAAATGCTCCCCTGAAACGTTTTGCGGTCGAAACAGAAGGCTTTTCATCACAGGAAAAGAAATCAGCCCTCAACAAGTTAACCGGCAGAAAAATATTTTTTTGAAAAAAATCCCTAAGCCCCGGGGTCACAATTTCATCAAAACTCTGACTTTCGGCAATTAACTGAAAATGGTGCCAAACGGTTGCAAATGCTCCCCTGAAAGGTTTGGCGGTCGAAAGAGAAGGCTTTTTATCACATGAAAAGAAATCAGCCCTCGACAACTTAACCGGCAGAAAAATATTTTTTTGAAAAAATCCCTAAGCCCCGGGGTCACAATTTCATCAAAAACCTGACTTTTGGCAATTCACTCAAAAATGGTGCCAAACGGTTGCAAATGCTCCCCTGAAACGTTTTGCGGTCGAAACAGAAGGCTTTTCATCACAGGAAAAGAAATCAGCACTCGACAACTTAACCGGCAGAAAAATATTTTTTTGAAAAAAATCCCTAAGCCCCGGGGTCACAATTTCATCAAAACTCTGACTTTCGGCAATAGACTCAAAAATGGTGCCAAACGGTTGCAAATGCTCCCCTGAAAGGTTTGGCGGTCGAAAGAGAAGGCTTTTTATCACATGAAAAGAAATCAGCCCTCGACAACTTAACCGGCAGAAAAATATTTTTTTGAAAAAATCCCTAAGCCCCGGGGTCACAAATTCATCAAAAACCTGACTTTTGGCAATTCACTCAAAAATGGTGCCAAACGGTTGCAAATGCTCCCCTGAAACGTTTTGCGGTCGAAACAGAAGGCTTTTCATCACAGGAAAAGAAATCAGCACTCGACAACTTAACCGGCAGAAAAATATTTTTTTGAAAAAAATCCCTAAGCCCCGGGGTCACAATTTCATCAAAAACCTGACTTTTGGCAATTCACTCAAAAATGGTGCCAAACGTTTGCAAATGCTCCCCTGAAACGTTTTGCGGTCGAAACAGAAGGCTTTTCATCACAGGAAAAGAAATCAGCACTCGACAACTTAACCGGCAGAAAAATATTTTTTTGAAAAAAATCCCTAAGCCCCGGGGTCACAATTTCATCAAAAACCTGACTTTTGGCAATTCACTCAAAAATGGTGCCAAACGGTTGCAAATGCTCCCCTGAAAGGTTTGGCGGTCGAAACGGAAGGCTTTTTATCACAGGACAGAAAATCAGCCCTCGACAACTTAACCGGCAGAAAAATATTTTTTTGAAAAAATCCCTAAGCCCAGGGTCACAATTTCATCAAAAACCTGACTTTTGGCAATTGACGCAAAAATGGTGGCAAATGGTTGCAAATGCTCCCCTGAAACGTTTTGCGGTCGAAACAGAAGCCTTTTTATCACAGGACAGAAAATCAGCCCTCAACAAATTAACCGTCAGAAAAAGATTTTTTTGAAAAAATCCCTAAGCCCCGGGGTCACAATTTCATCAAAACTCTGACTTTCGGCAATTGACTCAAAAATGGTGCCAAACGGTTGCAAATGCTCCCTAGAAGGCTTTGGCGGTCGAAACAGAAGGCTTTTTATCACAGGAAGAGAAATAAGCCCTCGACAACTTAACCGGCAGAAAAATATTTTTTTGAAAAAATCCCTAAGCCCCGGGGTCACAATTTCATCAAAAATCTGACTTTCTGCAGTTGATTCAAAAATGGTGCCCAACGGTTGCAAATGCTCCCCTGAAAGGTTTGGCTGTCGAAAGAAAAGGCTTTTTATCACAGGACAGAAAATCAGCCCTCGACAACTTAACCGGCAGAAAAATATTTTTTTGAAAAAATCCCTAAGCCCCGGGGTCACAAATTCATCAAAAACCTGACTTTTGGCAATTCACTCAAAAATGGTGCCAAACGGTTGCAAATGCTCCCCTGAAACGTTTTGCGGTCGAAACAGAAGGCTTTTTATCACAGGAATAGAAATAAGCCCTCGACAACTTAACCGGCAGAAAAATATTTTTTTGAAAAAATCCCTAAGCCCCGGGGTCACAATTTCATCAAAAACCTGACTTTTGGCAATTGACTCAAAACTGGTGCAAAACGGTTGCAAATGCTCCCTAGAAGGCTTTGGCGGTCGAAAGAGAAGGCTTTTTATCACAGGAAAAGAAATCAGCACTCGACAACTTAACCGGCAGAAAAATATTTTTTTGAAAAAATTCCCTATGCACACACAATTTCATCAAAAACCTGACTTTTGGCAATTGACTCAAAAATGATGCCAAACAGTTGCTAATGCTCCCCTGAAAGGTTTGGCGGTCGAAACAGAAGCCTTTTTATCACAGGACAGAAAATCAGCCCTCAACAAATTAACCGGCAGAAAAAGATATTTTTGAAAAAATCCCTATGCCCCGGGGTCACAATTTCATCAAAAACCTGACTTTTGGCAATTCACTCAAAAATGGTGCCAAACGGTTGCAAATGCTCCCCTGAAACGTTTTGCGGTAGAAACAGAAGGCTTTTCATCACAGGAAAAGAAATCAGCACTCGACAACTTAACCGGCAGAAAAATATTTTTTTGAAAAAATCCCTAAGCCCCGGGGTCACAATTTCATCAAAAACCTGACTTTTGGCAATTCACTCAAAAATGGTGCCAAATGGTTGCAAATGCTCCCCTGAAACGTTTTGCGGTCGAAACAGAAGGCTTTTCATCACAGGAAAAGAAATCAGCCCTCAACAAGTTAACCGGCAGAAAAATATTTTTTTGAAAAAAATCCCTAAGCCCCGGGGTCACAATTTCATCAAAACTCTGACTTTCGGCAATTAACTGAAAATGGTGCCAAACGGTTGCAAATGCTCCCCTGAAAGGTTTGGCGGTCGAAAGAGAAGGCTTTTTATCACATGAAAAGAAATCAGCCCTCGACAACTTAACCGGCAGAAAAATATTTTTTTGAAAAAATCCCTAAGCCCCGGGGTCACAATTTCATCAAAAACCTGACTTTTGGCAATTCACTCAAAAATGGTGCCAAACGGTTGCAAATGCTCCCCTGAAACGTTTTGCGGTCGAAACAGAAGGCTTTTCATCACAGGAAAAGAAATCAGCACTCGACAACTTAACCGGCAGAAAAATATTTTTTTGAAAAAAATCCCTAAGCCCCGGGGTCACAATTTCATCAAAACTCTGACTTTCGGCAATAGACTCAAAAATGGTGCCAAACGGTTGCAAATGCTCCCCTGAAAGGTTTGGCGGTCGAAAGAGAAGGCTTTTTATCACATGAAAAGAAATCAGCCCTCGACAACTTAACCGGCAGAAAAATATTTTTTTGAAAAAATCCCTAAGCCCCGGGGTCACAAATTCATCAAAAACCTGACTTTTGGCAATTCACTCAAAAATGGTGCCAAACGGTTGCAAATGCTCCCCTGAAACGTTTTGCGGTCGAAACAGAAGGCTTTTCATCACAGGAAAAGAAATCAGCACTCGACAACTTAACCAGCAGAAAAATATTTTTTTGAAAAAAATCCCTAAGCCCCGGGGTCACAATTTCATCAAAACTCTGACTTTCGGCAATTGACTCAAAAATGGTGCCAAACGTTTGCAAATGCTCCCCTGAAAGGTTTGGCGGTCGAAAGAAAAGGCTTTTTATCACATGAAAAGAAATCAGCCCTCGACAACTTAACCGGCAGAAAAATATTTTTTTGAAAAAATCCCTAAGCCCAGGGTCACAATTTCATCAAAAACCTGACTTTTGGCAATTGACGCAAAAATGGTGGCAAATGGTTGCAAATGCTCCCCTGAAACGTTTTGCGGTCGAAACAGAAGCCTTTTTATCACAGGACAGAAAATCAGCCCTCAACAAATTAACCGTCAGAAAAAGATTTTTTTGAAAAAATCCCTAAGCCCCGGGGTCACAATTTCATCAAAACTCTGACTTTCGGCAATTGACTCAAAAATGGTGCCAAACGGTTGCAAATGCTCCCTAGAAGGCTTTGGCGGTCGAAACAGAAGGCTTTTTATCACAGGAAGAGAAATAAGCCCTCGACAACTTAACCGGCAGAAAAATATTTTTTTGAAAAAATCCCTAAGCCCCGGGGTCACAATTTCATCAAAAATCTGACTTTCTGCAGTTGATTCAAAAATGGTGCCTAACGGTTGCAAATGCTCCCCTGAAAGGTTTGGCTGTCGAAAGAAAAGGCTTTTTATCACAGGACAGAAAATCAGCCCTCGACAACTTAACCGGCAGAAAAATATTTTTTTGAAAAAATCCCTAAACCCCGGGGTCACAAATTCATCAAAAACCTGACTTTTGGCAATTCACTCAAAAATGGTGCCAAACGGTTGCAAATGCTCCCCTGAAACGTTTTGCGGTCGAAACAGAAGGCTTTTCATCACAGGAAAAGAAATCAGCACTCGACAACTTAACCGGCAGAAAAATATTTTTTTGAAAAAAATCCCTAAGCCCCGGGGTCACAATTTCATCAAAACTCTGACTTTCGGCAATAGACTCAAAAATTGTGCCAAACGGTTGCAAATGCTCCCCTGAAAGGTTTGGCGGTCGAAAGAGAAGGCTTTTTATCACATGAAAAGAAATCAGCCCTCGACAACTTAACCGGCAGAAAAATATTTTTTTGAAAAAATCCCTAAGCCCCGGGGTCACAAATTCATCAAAAACCTGACTTTTGGCAATTCACTCAAAAATGGTGCCAAACGGTTGCAAATGCTCCCCTGAAACGTTTTGCGGTCGAAACAGAAGGCTTTTCATCACAGGAAAAGAAATCAGCACTCGACAACTTAACCGGCAGAAAAATATTTTTTTGAAAAAAATCCCTAAGCCCCGGGGTCACGATTTCATCAAAACTCTGACTTTTGGCAATTCACTCAAAAATGGTGCCAAACGTTTGCAAATGCTCCCCTGAAACGTTTTGCGGTCGAAACAGAAGGCTTTTCATCACAGGAAAAGAAATCAGCACTCGACAACTTAACCGGCAGAAAAATATTTTTTTGAAAAAAATCCCTAAGCCCCGGGGTCACAATTTCATCAAAAACCTGACTTTTGGCAATTCACTCAAAAATGGTGCCAAACGGTTGCAAATGCTCCCCTGAAAGGTTTGGCGGTCGAAACGGAAGGCTTTTTATCACAGGACAGAAAATCAGCCCTCGACAACTTAACCGGCAGAAAAATATTTTTTTGAAAAAATCCCTAAGCCCAGGGTCACAATTTCATCAAAAACCTGACTTTTGGCAATTGACGCAAAAATGGTGGCAAATGGTTGCAAATGCTCCCCTGAAACGTTTTGCGGTCGAAACAGAAGCCTTTTTATCACAGGACAGAAAATCAGCCCTCAACAAATTAACCGTCAGAAAAAGATTTTTTTGAAAAAATCCCTAAGCCCCGGGGTCACAATTTCATCAAAACTCTGACTTTCGGCAATTGACTCAAAAATGGTGCCAAACGGTTGCAAATGCTCCCTAGAAGGCTTTGGCGGTCGAAACAGAAGGCTTTTTATCACAGGAAGAGAAATAAGCCCTCGACAACTTAACCGGCAGAAAAATATTTTTTTGAAAAAATTCCCTATGCACACACAATTTCATCAAAAACCTGACTTTTGGCAATTCACTCAAAAATGGTGCCAAACGGTTGCAAATGCTCCCCTGAAACGTTTTGCGGTCGAAACAGAAGGCTTTTCATCACAGGAAAAGAAATCAGCACTCGACAACTTAACCGGCAGAAAAATATTTTTTTGAAAAAAATCCCTAAGCCCCGGGGTCACAATTTCATCAAAACTCTGACTTTCGGCAATTGACTGAAAAATGGTGCCAAACGTTTGCAAATGCTCCCCTGAAAGGTTTGGCGGTCGAAAGAAAAGGCTTTTTATCACATGAAAAGAAATCAGCCCTCGACAACTTAACCGGCAGAAAAATATTTTTTTGAAAAAATCCCTAAGCCCCGGGGTCACAATTTCATCAAAAACCTGACTTTTGGCAATTCACTCAAAAATGGTGCCAAACGGTTGCAAATGCTCCCCTGAAAGGTTTGGCGGTCGAAACGGAAGGCTTTTTATCACAGGAAGAGAAATAAGCCCTCGACAACTTAACCGGCAGAAAAATATTTTTTTGAAAAAATCCCTAAGCCCCGGGGTCACAATTTCATCAAAAACCTGACTTTTGGCAATTCACTCAAAAATGGTGCCAAATGGTTGCAAATGCTCCCCTGAAACGTTTTGCAGTCGAAACAGAAGGCTTTTCATCACAGGAATAGAAATCAGCCCTCAACAAGTTAACCGGCAGAAAAATATTTTTTTGAAAAAATCCCTAAGCCCCGGGGTCACAATTTCATCAAAAACCTGACTTTTGGCAATTCACTCAAAAATGGTGCCGAACGGTTGCAAATGGTCCCCTGAAACGTTTTGCGGTCGAAAGAGAAGGCTTTTCATCACAATAAAAGAAATCAGCCCTCGACAACTTAACCGGCAGAAAAATATTTTTTTGAAAAAATCCCTAAGCCCCGGGGTCACAATTTCATCAAAACTCTGACTTTTGGCAATTGACGCAAAAATGATGCCAAAGGGTTGCAAATGCTCACCTGAAAGGTTTGGCGGTCGAAACAGAAGCCTTTTTATCACAGGACAGAAAATCAGCCCTCAACAAATTAACCGGCAGAAAAGGATTTTTTTGAAAAAATCCCTATGCCCCGGGGTCACAATTTCATCAAAACTCTGACTTTCGGCAATTGACTCAAAAATGGTGCCAAACGGTTGCAAGTGCTCCCTAGAAGGCTTTGGCGGTCGAAAGAGAAGGCTTTTTATCACAGGAAAAGAAATCAGCCCTCGACAACTTAACCGGCAGAAAAATATTTTTTTGAAAAAATCCCTAAGCCCCGGGGTCACAATTTCATCAAAAACCTGACTTTTGGCAATTCACTCAAAAATGGTGCCAAACGGTTGCAAATGCTCCCTGAAAGGTTTGGCGGTCGAAACAGAAGCCTTTTTATCACAGGACAGAAAATCAGCCCTCAACAAATTAACCGTCAGAAAAAGATTTTTTTGAAAAAATCCCTATGCCCCGGGGTCACAATTTCATCAAAAACCTGACTTTTGGCAATTCACTCAAAAATGGTGCCAAACGGTTGCAAATGCTCCCTAGAAGGCTTTGGCGGTCGAAACAGAAGGCTTTTTATCACAGGACAAGAAATCAGCCCTCGACAACTTAACCGTCAGAAAAAGATTTTTTTGAAAAAATCCCTATGCCCCGGGGTCACAATTTCATCAAAACTCTGACTTTCGGCAATAGACTCAAAAATGGTGCCAAACGGTTGCAAATGCTCCCCTGAAAGGTTTGGCGGTCGAAAGAGAAGGCTTTTTATCACATGAAAAGAAATCAGCCCTCGACAACTTAACCGGCAGAAAAATATTTTTTTGAAAAAATCCCTAAGCCCCGGGGTCACAAATTCATCAAAAACCTGACTTTTGGCAATTCACTCAAAAATGGTGCCAAACGGTTGCAAATGCTCCCCTGAAACGTTTTGCGGTCGAAACAGAAGGCTTTTCATCACAGGAAAAGAAATCAGCACTCGACAACTTAACCGGCAGAAAAATATTTTTTTGAAAAAAATCCCTAAGCCCCGGGGTCACAATTTCATCAAAACTCTGACTTTTGGCAATTCACTCAAAAATGGTGCCAAACGTTTGCAAATGCTCCCCTGAAACGTTTTGCGGTCGAAACAGAAGGCTTTTCATCACAGGAAAAGAAATCAGCACTCGACAACTTAACCGGCAGAAAAATATTTTTTTGAAAAAAATCCCTAAGCCCCGGGGTCACAATTTCATCAAAAACCTGACTTTTGGCAATTCACTCAAAAATGGTGCCAAACGGTTGCAAATGCTCCCCTGAAAGGTTTGGCGGTCGAAACGGAAGGCTTTTTATCACAGGACAGAAAATCAGCCCTCGACAACTTAACCGGCAGAAAAATATTTTTTTGAAAAAATCCCTAAGCCCAGGGTCACAATTTCATCAAAAACCTGACTTTTGGCAATTGACGCAAAAATGGTGGCAAATGGTTGCAAATGCTCCCCTGAAACGTTTTGCGGTCGAAACAGAAGCCTTTTTATCACAGGACAGAAAATCAGCCCTCAACAAATTAACCGTCAGAAAAAGATTTTTTTGAAAAAATCCCTAAGCCCCGGGGTCACAATTTCATCAAAACTCTGACTTTCGGCAATTGACTCAAAAATGGTGCCAAACGGTTGCAAATGCTCCCTAGAAGGCTTTGGCGGTCGAAACAGAAGGCTTTTTATCACAGGAAGAGAAATAAGCCCTCGACAACTTAACCGGCAGAAAAATATTTTTTTGAAAAAATTCCCTATGCACACACAATTTCATCAAAAACCTGACTTTTGGCAATTCACTCAAAAATGGTGCCAAACGGTTGCAAATGCTCCCCTGAAACGTTTTGCGGTCGAAACAGAAGGCTTTTCATCACAGGAAAAGAAATCAGCACTCGACAACTTAACCGGCAGAAAAATATTTTTTTGAAAAAAATCCCTAAGCCCCGGGGTCACAATTTCATCAAAACTCTGACTTTCGGCAATTGACTGAAAAATGGTGCCAAACGTTTGCAAATGCTCCCCTGAAAGGTTTGGCGGTCGAAAGAAAAGGCTTTTTATCACATGAAAAGAAATCAGCCCTCGACAACTTAACCGGCAGAAAAATATTTTTTTGAAAAAATCCCTAAGCCCAGGGTCACAATTTCATCAAAAACCTGACTTTTGGCAATTGACGCAAAAATGGTGGCAAATGGTTGCAAATGCTCCCCTGAAACGTTTTGCGGTCGAAACAGAAGCCTTTTTATCACAGGACAGAAAATCAGCCCTCAACAAATTAACCGTCAGAAAAAGATTTTTTTGAAAAAATCCCTAAGCCCCGGGGTCACAATTTCATCAAAACTCTGACTTTCGGCAATTGACTCAAAAATGGTGCCAAACGGTTGCAAATGCTCCCTAGAAGGCTTTGGCGGTCGAAACAGAAGGCTTTTTATCACAGGAAGAGAAATAAGCCCTCGACAACTTAACCGGCAGAAAAATATTTTTTTGAAAAAATTCCCTATGCACACACAATTTCATCAAAAACCTGACTTTTGGCAATTCACTCAAAAATGGTGCCAAACGGTTGCAAATGCTCCCCTGAAACGTTTTGCGGTCGAAACAGAAGGCTTTTCATCACAGGAAAAGAAATCAGCACTCGACAACTTAACCGGCAGAAAAATATTTTTTTGAAAAAAATCCCTAAGCCCCGGGGTCACAATTTCATCAAAACTCTGACTTTCGGCAATTGACTGAAAAATGGTGCCAAACGTTTGCAAATGCTCCCCTGAAAGGTTTGGCGGTCGAAAGAAAAGGCTTTTTATCACATGAAAAGAAATCAGCCCTCGACAACTTAACCGGCAGAAAAATATTTTTTTGAAAAAATCCCTAAGCCCCGGGGTCACAATTTCATCAAAAACCTGACTTTTGGCAATTCACTCAAAAATGGTGCCAAACGGTTGCAAATGCTCCCCTGAAAGGTTTGGCGGTCGAAACGGAAGGCTTTTTATCACAGGAAGAGAAATAAGCCCTCGACAACTTAACCGGCAGAAAAATATTTTTTTGAAAAAATCCCTAAGCCCCGGGGTCACAATTTCATCAAAAACCTGACTTTTGGCAATTCACTCAAAAATGGTGCCAAATGGTTGCAAATGCTCCCCTGAAACGTTTTGCAGTCGAAACAGAAGGCTTTTCATCACAGGAATAGAAATCAGCCCTCAACAAGTTAACCGGCAGAAAAATATTTTTTTGAAAAAATCCCTAAGCCCCGGGGTCACAATTTCATCAAAAACCTGACTTTTGGCAATTCACTCAAAAATGGTGCCGAACGGTTGCAAATGGTCCCCTGAAATGTTTGGCGGTCGAAAGAGAAGGCTTTTCATCACAATAAAAGAAATCAGCCCTCGACAACTTAACCGGCAGAAAAATATTTTTTTGAAAAAATCCCTAAGCCCCGGGGTCACAATTTCATCAAAACTCTGACTTTTGGCAATTGACGCAAAAATGATGCCAAAGGGTTGCAAATGCTCACCTGAAAGGTTTGGCGGTCGAAACAGAAGCCTTTTTATCACAGGACAGAAAATCAGCCCTCAACAAATTAACCGGCAGAAAAGGATTTTTTTGAAAAAATCCCTATGCCCCGGGGTCACAATTTCATCAAAACTCTGACTTTCGGCAATTGACTCAAAAATGGTGCCAAACGGTTGCAAGTGCTCCCTAGAAGGCTTTGGCGGTCGAAAGAGAAGGCTTTTTATCACAGGAAAAGAAATCAGCCCTCGACAACTTAACCGGCAGAAAAAAATTTTTTTGAAAAAATCCCTAAGCCCCGGGGTCACAATTTCATCAAAAACCTGACTTTTGGCAATTCACTCAAAAATGGTGCCAAACGGTTGCAAATGCTCCCTGAAAGGTTTGGCGGTCGAAACAGAAGCCTTTTTATCACAGGACAGAAAATCAGCCCTCAACAAATTAACCGTCAGAAAAAGATTTTTTTGAAAAAATCCCTATGCCCCGGGGTCACAATTTCATCAAAAACCTGACTTTTGGCAATTCACTCAAAAATGGTGCCAAACGGTTGCAAATGCTCCCTAGAAGGCTTTGGCGGTCGAAACAGAAGGCTTTTTATCACAGGACAAGAAATCAGCCCTCGACAACCTAACCGGCAGAAAAATATTTTTTTGAAAAAATCCCTAAGCCCCGGGGTCACAATTTCATCAAAAACCTGACTTTTGGCAATTCACTCAAAAATGGTGCCAAACGGTTGCAAATGCTCCCCTGAAACGTTTTGCGGTCGAAACAGAAGGCTTTTCATCACAGGAAAAGAAATCAGCACTCGACAACTTAACCGGCAGAAAAATATTTTTTTGAAAAAATCCCTAAGCCCCGGGGTCACAATTTCATCAAAACTCTGACTTTCGGCAATTGACTCAAAAATGGTGCCAAACGGTTGCAAATGCTCCCCTGAAAGGTTTGGCAGTCGAAACAGAAGCCTTTTTATCACAGGACAGAAAATCAGCCCTCGACAACTTAACCGGCAGAAAAATATTTTTTTGAAAAAAATCCCTAAGCCCCGGGGTCACAATTTCATCAAAACTCTGACTTTCGGCAATTGACTGAAAAATGGTGCCAAACGTTTGCAAATGCTCCCCTGAAAGGTTTGGCGTTCG
This sequence comes from Podarcis erhardii, assembly GCF_964252035.2. Taxonomy (NCBI): domain Eukaryota; kingdom Metazoa; phylum Chordata; class Lepidosauria; order Squamata; family Lacertidae; genus Podarcis; species Podarcis erhardii. Next base: position 44,586,939 of record NC_138513.1, read on the forward strand.
AAAGAGAAGGCTTTTTATCACATGAAAAGAAATCAGCCCTCGACAACTTAACCGGCAGAAAATTTTTTTTTGAAAAAATCCCTAAGCCCCGGGGTCACAAATTCATCAAAAACCTGACTTTTGGCAATTCACTCAAAAATGGTGCCAAACGGTTGCAAATGCTCCCCTGAAACGTTTTGCGGTCGAAACAGAAGGCTTTTTATCACAGGAATAGAAATAAGCCTTCGACAACTTAACCGGCAGAAAAATATTTTTTTGAAAAAATCCCTAAGCCCCGGGGTCACAATTTCATCAAAAACCTGACTTTTGGCAATTCACTCAAAAATGGTGCCAAACGGTTGCAAATGCTCCCCTGAAAGGTTTGGCGGTCGAAACAGAAGCCTTTTTATCACAGGAAGAGAAATAAGCCCTCGACAACTTAACCGGCAGAAAAATATTTTTTTGAAAAAATCCCTAAGCCCCGGGGTCACAATTTCATCAAAAATCTGACTTTCTGCAGTTGATTCAAAAATGGTGCCCAACGGTTGCAAATGCTCCCCTGAAAGGTTTGGCTGTCGAAAGAAAAGGCTTTTTATCACAGGACAGAAAATCAGCCCTCAACAACTTAACCGGCAGAAAAATATTTTTTTGAAAAAATCCCTAAGCCCCGGGGTCACAAATTCATCAAAAACCTGACTTTTGGCAATTCACTCAAAAATGGTGCCAAACGGTTGCAAATGCTCACCTGAAAGGTTTGGTGGTCGAAACAGAAGCCTTTTTATCACAGGACAGAAAATCAGCCCTCAACAAATTAACCGGCAGAAAAGGATTTTTTTGAAAAAATCCCTATGCCCCGGGGTCACAATTTCATCAAAACTCTGACTTTCGGCAATTGACTCAAAAATGGTGCCAAACGGTTGCAAGTGCTCCCTAGAAGGCTTTGGCGGTCGAAAGAGAAGGCTTTTTATCACAGGAAAAGAAATCAGCCCTCGACAACTTAACCGGCAGAAAAATATTTTTTTGAAAAAATCCCTAAGCCCCGGGGTCACAATTTCATCAAAAACCTGACTTTTGGCAATTCACTCAAAAATGGTGCCAAACGGTTGCAAATGCTCCCCTGAAAGGTTTGGCGGTCGAAATGGAAGGCTTTTTATCACAGGACAGAAAATCAGCCCTCGACAACTTAACCGGCAGAAAAATATTTTTTTGAAAAAATCCCTAAGCCCACACAATTTCATCAATAACCTGACTTTTGGCAATTGACGCAAAAATGATGCCAAAGGGTTGCAAATGCTCCCCTGAAAGGTTTGGCAGTCGAAACAGAAGCCTTTTTATCACAGGACAGAAAATCAGCCCTCAACAAATTAACCGGCAGAAAAAGATTTTTTTGAAAAAATCCCTATGCCCCGGGGTCACAATTTCATCAAAACTCTGACTTTCGGCAATTGACTGAAAAATGGTGCCAAACGGTTGCAAATGCTCCCCTGAAAAGTTTTGCGGTCGAAACAGAAGCCTTCTTATCACCGGACAGAAAATTAGCCCTCAATGACTTAACCGGCAGAAAATTTTTTTTTTGAAAAAATCCTTAAGCCCCGGGGTCACAATTTCATCAAAACTCTGACTTTCGGCAATTGACTCAAAACTGGTGCAAAACGGTTGCAAATGCTCCCTAGAAGGCTTTGGCGGTCGAAAGAGAAGCCTTTTTATCACAGGAAAAGAAATAAGCCCTCGACAACATAACCGGCAGAAAAATATTTTTTTGAAAAAATCCCTATGCCCACACAATTTCATCAAAAACCTGACTTTTGGCAATTGACTCAAAAATGATGCCAAACGGTTGCTAATGCTCCCCTGAAATGTTTGGCGGTCGAAACAGAAGCCTTTTTATCACAGGACAGAAAATCAGCCCTCAACAACTTAACCGGTAAAAAAATATTTTTTTGAAAAAAACCCTAAGCCCCGGGGCCACAATTTCATCAAAAATCTGACTTTTGGCAATTGACTCAGAAATGGTTCCAAACGGTTGCAAATGCTCCCCTGAAAGGTTTGGCGGTCGAAACAGAAGCCTTTTTATCACAGGACAGAAAATCAGCCCTCAACAAATTAACCGTCAGAAAAAGATTTTTTTGAAAAAATCCCTATGCCCCGGGGTCACAATTTCATCAAAAACCTGACTTTTGGCAATTCACTCAAAAATGGTGTCAAATGGTTGCAAATGCTCCCCTGAAACGTTTTGCGGTCGAAACAGAAGGCTTTTCATCACAGGAAAAGAAATCAGCCCTCGACAGCTTAACCGGCAGAAAAATATTTTTTTGAAAAAAATCCCTAAGCCCCGGGGTCACAATTTCATCAAAAACCTGACTTTTGGCAATTCACTCAAAAATGGTGCCGAACGGTTGCAAATGGTCCCCTGAAACGTTTTGCGGTCGAAAGAGAAGGCTTTTCATCACAATAAAAGAAATCAGCCCTCGACAACTTAACCGGCAGAAAAATATTTTTTTGAAAAAATCCCTAAGCCCCGGGGTCACAATTTCATCAAAACTCTGACTTTTGGCAATCGACGCAAAAATGATGCCAAAGGGTTGCAAATGCTCACCTGAAAGGTTTGGCGGTCGAAACAGAAGCCTTTTTATCACAGGACAGAAAATCAGCCCTCAACAAATTAACCGGCAGAAAAGGATTTTTTTGAAAAAATCCCTATGCCCCGGGGTCACAATTTCATCAAAACTCTGACTTTCGGCAATTGACTCAAAAATGGTGCCAAACGGTTGCAAGTGCTCCCTAGAAGGCTTTGGCGGTCGAAACAGAAGGCTTTTTATCACAGGACAAGAAATCAGCCCTCGACAACCTAACCGGCAGAAAAATATTTTTTTGAAAAAATCCCTAAGCCCCGGGGTCACAATTTCATCAAAAACCTGACTTTTGGCAATTCACTCAAAAATGGTGCCAAACGGTTGCAAATGCTCCCCTGAAACGTTTTGCGGTCGAAACAGAAGGCTTTTCATCACAGGAAAAGAAATCAGCACTCGACAACTTAACCGGCAGAAAAATATTTTTTTGAAAAAATCCCTAAGCCCCGGGGTCACAATTTCATCAAAACTCTGACTTTCGGCAATTGACTCAAAAATGGTGCCAAACGGTTGCAAATGCTCCCCTGAAAGGTTTGGCAGTCGAAACAGAAGCCTTTTTATCACAGGACAGAAAATCAGCCCTCGACAACTTAACCGGCAGAAAAATATTTTTTTGAAAAAAATCCCTAAGCCCCGGGGTCACAATTTCATCAAAACTCTGACTTTCGGCAATTGACTGAAAAATGGTGCCAAACGTTTGCAAATGCTCCCCTGAAAGGTTTGGCGTTCGAAAGAGAAGGCTTTTTATCACATGAAAAGAAATCAGCCCTCGACAACTTAACCGGCAGAAAATTTTTTTTTGAAAAAATCCCTAAGCCCCGGGGTCACAAATTCATCAAAAACCTGACTTTTGGCAATTCACTCAAAAATGGTGCCAAACGGTTGCAAATGCTCCCCTGAAACGTTTTGCGGTCGAAACAGAAGGCTTTTTATCACAGGAATAGAAATAAGCCTTCGACAACTTAACCGGCAGAAAAATATTTTTTTGAAAAAATCCCTAAGCCCCGGGGTCACAATTTCATCAAAAACCTGACTTTTGGCAATTCACTCAAAAATGGTGCCAAACGGTTGCAAATGCTCCCCTGAAAGGTTTGGCGGTCGAAACAGAAGCCTTTTTATCACAGGAAGAGAAATAAGCCCTCGACAACTTAACCGGCAGAAAAATATTTTTTTGAAAAAATCCCTAAGCCCCGGGGTCACAATTTCATCAAAAATCTGACTTTCTGCAGTTGATTCAAAAATGGTGCCCAACGGTTGCAAATGCTCCCCTGAAAGGTTTGGCTGTCGAAAGAAAAGGCTTTTTATCACAGGACAGAAAATCAGCCCTCAACAACTTAACCGGCAGAAAAATATTTTTTTGAAAAAATCCCTAAGCCCCGGGGTCACAAATTCATCAAAAACCTGACTTTTGGCAATTCACTCAAAAATGGTGCCAAACGGTTGCAAATGCTCACCTGAAAGGTTTGGTGGTCGAAACAGAAGCCTTTTTATCACAGGACAGAAAATCAGCCCTCAACAAATTAACCGGCAGAAAAGGATTTTTTTGAAAAAATCCCTATGCCCCGGGGTCACAATTTCATCAAAACTCTGACTTTCGGCAATTGACTCAAAAATGGTGCCAAACGGTTGCAAGTGCTCCCTAGAAGGCTTTGGCGGTCGAAAGAGAAGGCTTTTTATCACAGGAAAAGAAATCAGCCCTCGACAACTTAACCGGCAGAAAAATATTTTTTTGAAAAAATCCCTAAGCCCCGGGGTCACAATTTCATCAAAAACCTGACTTTTGGCAATTCACTCAAAAATGGTGCCAAACGGTTGCAAATGCTCCCCTGAAAGGTTTGGCGGTCGAAATGGAAGGCTTTTTATCACAGGACAGAAAATCAGCCCTCGACAACTTAACCGGCAGAAAAATATTTTTTTGAAAAAATCCCTAAGCCCACACAATTTCATCAATAACCTGACTTTTGGCAATTGACGCAAAAATGATGCCAAAGGGTTGCAAATGCTCCCCTGAAAGGTTTGGCAGTCGAAACAGAAGCCTTTTTATCACAGGACAGAAAATCAGCCCTCAACAAATTAACCGGCAGAAAAAGATTTTTTTGAAAAAATCCCTATGCCCCGGGGTCACAATTTCATCAAAACTCTGACTTTCGGCAATTGACTGAAAAATGGTGCCAAACGGTTGCAAATGCTCCCCTGAAAAGTTTTGCGGTCGAAACAGAAGCCTTCTTATCACCGGACAGAAAATTAGCCCTCAATGACTTAACCGGCAGAAAATTTTTTTTTTGAAAAAATCCTTAAGCCCCGGGGTCACAATTTCATCAAAACTCTGACTTTCGGCAATTGACTCAAAACTGGTGCAAAACGGTTGCAAATGCTCCCTAGAAGGCTTTGGCGGTCGAAAGAGAAGCCTTTTTATCACAGGAAAAGAAATAAGCCCTCGACAACATAACCGGCAGAAAAATATTTTTTTGAAAAAATCCCTATGCCCACACAATTTCATCAAAAACCTGACTTTTGGCAATTGACTCAAAAATGATGCCAAACGGTTGCTAATGCTCCCCTGAAATGTTTGGCGGTCGAAACAGAAGCCTTTTTATCACAGGACAGAAAATCAGCCCTCAACAACTTAACCGGTAAAAAAATATTTTTTTGAAAAAAACCCTAAGCCCCGGGGCCACAATTTCATCAAAAATCTGACTTTTGGCAATTGACTCAGAAATGGTTCCAAACGGTTGCAAATGCTCCCCTGAAAGGTTTGGCGGTCGAAACAGAAGCCTTTTTATCACAGGACAGAAAATCAGCCCTCAACAAATTAACCGTCAGAAAAAGATTTTTTTGAAAAAATCCCTATGCCCCGGGGTCACAATTTCATCAAAAACCTGACTTTTGGCAATTCACTCAAAAATGGTGTCAAATGGTTGCAAATGCTCCCCTGAAACGTTTTGCGGTCGAAACAGAAGGCTTTTCATCACAGGAAAAGAAATCAGCCCTCGACAGCTTAACCGGCAGAAAAATATTTTTTTGAAAAAAATCCCTAAGCCCCGGGGTCACAATTTCATCAAAAACCTGACTTTTGGCAATTCACTCAAAAATGGTGCCGAACGGTTGCAAATGGTCCCCTGAAACGTTTTGCGGTCGAAAGAGAAGGCTTTTCATCACAATAAAAGAAATCAGCCCTCGACAACTTAACCGGCAGAAAAATATTTTTTTGAAAAAATCCCTAAGCCCCGGGGTCACAATTTCATCAAAACTCTGACTTTTGGCAATCGACGCAAAAATGATGCCAAAGGGTTGCAAATGCTCACCTGAAAGGTTTGGCGGTCGAAACAGAAGCCTTTTTATCACAGGACAGAAAATCAGCCCTCAACAAATTAACCGGCAGAAAAGGATTTTTTTGAAAAAATCCCTATGCCCCGGGGTCACAATTTCATCAAAACTCTGACTTTCGGCAATTGACTCAAAAATGGTGCCAAACGGTTGCAAGTGCTCCCTAGAAGGCTTTGGCGGTCGAAAGAGAAGGCTTTTTATCACAGGAAAAGAAATCAGCCCTCGACAACTTAACCGGCAGAAAAATATTTTTTTGAAAAAATCCCTAAGCCCCGGGGTCACAATTTCATCAAAAACCTGACTTTTGGCAATTCACTCAAAAATGGTGCCAAACGGTTGCAAATGCTCCCTGAAAGGTTTGGCGGTCGAAACAGAAGCCTTTTTATCACAGGACAGAAAATCAGCCCTCAACAAATTAACTGTCAGAAAAAGATTTTTTTGAAAAAATCCCTATGCCCCGGGGTCACAATTTCATCAAAAACCTGACTTTTGGCAATTCACTCAAAAATGGTGCCAAACGGTTGCAAATGCTCCCTAGAAGGCTTTGGCGGTCGAAACAGAAGGCTTTTTATCACAGGACAAGAAATCAGCCCTCGACAACCTAACCGGCAGAAAAATATTTTTTTGAAAAAATCCCTAAGCCCCGGGGTCACAATTTCATCAAAAACCTGACTTTTGGCAATTCACTCAAAAATGGTGCCAAACGGTTGCAAATGCTCCCCTGAAACGTTTTGCGGTCGAAACAGAAGGCTTTTCATCACAGGAAAAGAAATCAGCACTCGACAACTTAACCGGCAGAAAAATATTTTTTTGAAAAAAATCCCTAAGCCCCGGGGTCACAATTTCATCAAAACTCTGACTTTCGGCAATTGACTGAAAAATGGTGCCAAACGTTTGCAAATGCTCCCCTGAAAGGTTTGGCGGTCGAAAGAAAAGGCTTTTTATCACATGAAAAGAAATCAGCCCTCGACAACTTAACCGGCAGAAAAATATTTTTTTGAAAAAATCCCTAAGCCCCGGGGTCACAATTTCATCAAAAACCTGACTTTCGGCAATTCACTCAAAAATGGTGCCAAACGGTTGCAAATGCTCCCCTGAAAGGTTTGGCGGTCGAAACGGAAGGCTTTTTATCACAGGACAGAAAATCAGCCCTCGACAACTTAACCGGCAGAAAAATATTTTTTTTGAAAAAATCCCTAAGCCCAGGGTCACAATTTCATCAAAAACCTGACTTTTGGCAATTGACGCAAAAATGGTGGCAAATGGTTGCAAATGCTCCCCTGAAACGTTTTGCGGTCGAAACAGAAGCCTTTTTATCACAGGACAGAAAATCAGCCCTCAACAAATTAACCGTCAGAAAAAGATTTTTTTGAAAAAATCACTAAGCCCCGGGGTCACAATTTCATCAAAACTCAGACTTTCGGCAATTGACTCAAAAATGGTGCCAAACGGTTGCAAATGCTCCCTAGAAGGCTTTGGCAGTCGAAACAGAAGGCTTTTTATCACAGGAAGAGAAATAAGCCCTCGACAACTTAACCGGCAGAAAAATATTTTTTTGAAAAAATCCCTAAGCCCCGGGGTCACAATTTCATCAAAAATCTGACTTTCTGCAGTTGATTCAAAAATGGTGCCCAACGGTTGCAAATGCTCCCCTGAAAGGTTTGGCTGTCGAAAGAAAAGGCTTTTTATCACAGGACAGAAAATCAGCCCTCGACAACTTAACCGGCAGAAAAATATTTTTTTGAAAAAAATCCCTAAGCCCCAGGGTTACAAATTCATCAAAAACCTGACTTTTGGCAATTCACTCAAAAATGGTGCCAAACGGTTGCAAATGCTCCCCTGAAAAGTTTTGCGGTCCAAACAGAAGGCTTTTTGTCACAGGAATAGAAATAAGCCTTCGACAACTTAACCGGCAGAAAAATATTTTTTTGAAAAAATCCCTAAGCCCCGGGGTCACAATTTCATCAAAAACCTGACTTTTGGCAATTCACTCAAAAATGGTGCCAAATGGTTGCAAATGCTCCCCTGAAACGTTTTGCAGTCGAAACAGAAGGCTTTTCATCACAGGAATAGAAATCAGCCCTCAACAAGTTAACCGGCAGAAGAATATTTTTTTGAAAAAATCCCTAAGCCCCGGGGTCACAATTTCATCAAAAACCTGACTTTTGGCAATTCACTCAAAAATGGTGCCAAACGGTTGCAAATGCTCCCCTGAAACGTTTTGCGGTCGAAAGAGAAGGCTTTTCATCACAATAAAAGAAATCAGCCCTCGACAACTTAACCGGCAGAAAAATATTTTTTTGAAAAAATCCCTAAGCCCCGGGGTCACAATTTCATCAAAAACCTGACTTTTGGCAATTCACTCAAAAATGGTGCCAAACGGTTGCAAATGCTCCCTGAAAGGTTTGGCGGTCGAAACGGAAGGCTTTTTATCACAGGACCGAAAATCAGCCCTCGACAACTTAACCGGCAGAAAAATATTTTTTTGAAAAAATCCCTAAGCCCCGGAGTCACAATTTCATCAAAAACCTGACTTTTGGCAATTCACTCAAAAATGGTGCCAAACGGTTGCAAATGCTCCCCTGAAAGGTTTGGCGGTCGAAACAGAAGCCTTTTTATCACAGGACAGAAAATCAGCCCTCAACAAATTAACCGTCAGAAAAAGATTTTTTTGAAAAAATCCCTAAGCCCCGGGGTCACAATTTCATCAAAACTCTGACTTTCGGCAATTGACTGAAAAATGGTGCCAAACGGTTGCAAATGCTCCCCTGAAAGGTATGGCGTTCGAAAGAGAAGGCTTTTTATCACATGAAAAGAAATCAGCCCTCGACAACTTAACCGGCAGAAAAATATATTTTTGAAAAAATCCCTAAGCCCCGGGGTCACAATTTCATCAAAAACCTGACTTTTGGCAATTCACTCAAAAATGGTGCCAAACGGTTGCAAATGCTCCCTGAAAGGTTTGGCGGTCGAAACGGAAGGCTTTTTATCACAGGACAGAAAATCAGCCCTCGACAACTTAACCGTCAGAAAAAGATTTTTTTGAAAAAATCCCTAAGCCCCGGGGTCACAATTTCATCAAAAACCTGACTTTTGGCAATTCACTCAAAAATGGTGCCAAACGGTTGCAAATGCTCCCCTGAAAGGTATGGCGTTCGAAAGAGAAGGCTTTTTATCACAGGACAGAAAATCAGCTCTCGACAACTTAACCGGCAGAAAAATATTTTTTTGAAAAAAATCCCTAAGCCTCGGGGTCACAATTTCATCAAAACTCTGACTTTCGGCAATTGACTGAAAAATGGTGCCAAACGGTTGCAAATGCTCCCCTGAAAGGTATGGCGTTCGAAAGAGAAGGCTTTTTATCACATGAAAAGAAATCAGCCCTCGACAACTTAACCGGCAGAAAAATATTTTTTTGAAAAAATCCCTAAGCCCCGGGGTCACAATTTCATCAAAAAACTGACTTTTGGAAATTGACTCAAAAATGGTGCCAAATGGTTGCAAATGCTCCTCTGAAAGGTTTGGCGGTCGAAACAGAAGCCTTTTTATCACAGGACAGAAAATCAGCCCTCGACAACTTAACCGGCAGAAAAATATTTTTTTGAAAAAATCCCTAAGCCCCGGGGTCACAATTTCATCAAAAAACTGACTTTTGGAAATTCACTCAAAAATGGTGACAAATGGTTGCAAATGCTCCCCTGAAACTTTTTGCGGTCGAAACAGAAGGCTTTTCATCACAGGAAAAGAAATCAGCCTTCGACAACTTAACCGGCAGAAAAATATTTTTTTGAAAAAAATCCCTAAGCCCCGGGGTCACAATTTCATCAAAACTCTGACTTTCGGCAATTGAAAGAAAAATGGTGCCAAACGGTTGCAAATGCTCCCCTGAAAGGTTTGGCGGTCGAAAGAGAAGGCTTTTTATCACAGGACAGAAAATCAGCCCTCTACAACTTAACCGGCAGAAAAATATTTTTTTAAAAAAATCCTTAAGCCCCGGGGTCACAATTTCATCAAAACTCTGACTTTCGGCAATTGACTCAAAAATGGTGCCAAACGGTTGCAAATGCTCCCTAGAAGGCTTTGGCAGTCGAAACAGAAGGCTTTTTATCACAGGAAGAGAAATAAGCCCTCGACAACTTAACCGGCAGAAAAATATTTTTTTGAAAAAATCCCTAAGCCCCGGGGTCACAATTTCATCAAAAATCTGACTTTCTGCAGTTGATTCAAAAATGGTGCCCAACGGTTGCAAATGCTCCCCTGAAAGGTTTGGCTGTCGAAAGAAAAGGCTTTTTATCACAGGACAGAAAATCAGCCCTCGACAACTTAACCGGCAGAAAAATATTTTTTTGAAAAAAATCCCTAAGCCCCAGGGTTACAAATTCATCAAAAACCTGACTTTTGGCAATTCACTCAAAAATGGTGCCAAACGGTTGCAAATGCTCCCCTGAAAAGTTTTGCGGTCCAAACAGAAGGCTTTTTGTCACAGGAATAGAAATAAGCCTTCGACAACTTAACCGGCAGAAAAATATTTTTTTGAAAAAATCCCTAAGCCCCGGGGTCACAATTTCATCAAAAACCTGACTTTTGGCAATTCACTCAAAAATGGTGCCAAATGGTTGCAAATGCTCCCCTGAAACGTTTTGCAGTCGAAACAGAAGGCTTTTCATCACAGGAATAGAAATCAGCCCTCAACAAGTTAACCGGCAGAAGAATATTTTTTTGAAAAAATCCCTAAGCCCCGGGGTCACAATTTCATCAAAAACCTGACTTTTGGCAATTCACTCAAAAATGGTGCCAAACGGTTGCAAATGCTCCCCTGAAACGTTTTGCGGTCGAAAGAGAAGGCTTTTCATCACAATAAAAGAAATCAGCCCTCGACAACTTAACCGGCAGAAAAATATTTTTTTGAAAAAATCCCTAAGCCCCGGGGTCACAATTTCATCAAAAACCTGACTTTTGGCAATTCACTCAAAAATGGTGCCAAACGGTTGCAAATGCTCCCTGAAAGGTTTGGCGGTCGAAACGGAAGGCTTTTTATCACAGGACCGAAAATCAGCCCTCGACAACTTAACCGGCAGAAAAATATTTTTTTGAAAAAATCCCTAAGCCCCGGAGTCACAATTTCATCAAAAACCTGACTTTTGGCAATTCACTCAAAAATGGTGCCAAACGGTTGCAAATGCTCCCCTGAAAGGTTTGGCGGTCGAAACAGAAGCCTTTTTATCACAGGACAGAAAATCAGCCCTCAACAAATTAACCGTCAGAAAAAGATTTTTTTGAAAAAATCCCTAAGCCCCGGGGTCACAATTTCATCAAAACTCTGACTTTCGGCAATTGACTGAAAAATGGTGCCAAACGGTTGCAAATGCTCCCCTGAAAGGTATGGCGTTCGAAAGAGAAGGCTTTTTATCACATGAAAAGAAATCAGCCCTCGACAACTTAACCGGCAGAAAAATATATTTTTGAAAAAATCCCTAAGCCCCGGGGTCACAATTTCATCAAAAACCTGACTTTTGGCAATTCACTCAAAAATGGTGCCAAACGGTTGCAAATGCTCCCTGAAAGGTTTGGCGGTCGAAACGGAAGGCTTTTTATCACAGGACAGAAAATCAGCCCTCGACAACTTAACCGTCAGAAAAAGATTTTTTTGAAAAAATCCCTAAGCCCCGGGGTCACAATTTCATCAAAAACCTGACTTTTGGCAATTCACTCAAAAATGGTGCCAAACGGTTGCAAATGCTCCCTAGAAGGCTTTGGCGGTCGAAACAGAAGGCTTTTCATCACAGGAAAAGAAATCAGCCCTCGACAACTTAACCGGCAGAAAAATATTTTTTTGAAAAAAATCCCTAAGCCTCGGGGTCACAATTTCATCAAAACTCTGACTTTCGGCAATTGACTGAAAAATGGTGCCAAACGGTTGCAAATGCTCCCCTGAAAGGTATGGCGTTCGAAAGAGAAGGCTTTTTATCACATGAAAAGAAATCAGCCCTCGACAACTTAACCGGCAGAAAAATATTTTTTTGAAAAAATCCCTAAGCCCCGGGGTCACAATTTCATCAAAAACCTGACTTTTGGCAATTCACTCAAAAATGGAGCCAAACGGTTGCAAATGCTCCCCTGAAACGTTTTGCGGTCGAAACAGAAGGCTTTTCATCACAGGACAAGAAATCAGCCCTCGACAACTTAACCGGCAGAAAAATATTGTTTTGAAAAAATCCCTAAGCCCACACAATTTCATCAATAACCTGACTTTTGGCAATTGACGCAAAAATGGTGCCAAACGGTTGCAAATGCTCCCCTGAAAGGTTTGGCGGTCGAAACAGAAGCCTTTTTATCACAGGACAGAAAATCAGCCCTCAACAAATTAACCGGCAGAAAAAGATTTTTTTGAAAAAATCCCTATGCCCCGGGGTCACAATTTCATCAAAACTCTGACTTTCGGCAATTGACTCAAAAATGGTGCCAAATGGTTGCAAGTGCTCCCTAGAAGGCTTTGGCAGTCGAAAGAGAAGGCTTTTTATCACAGGAAAAGAAATCAGCCCTCGACAACTTAACCGGCAGAAAAATATTTTTTTGAAAAAATCCCTAAGCCCCGGGGTCACAATTTCATCAAAAACCTGACTTTTGGCAATTCACTCAAAAATGGTGTCAAACGGATGCTAATGCTCCCCTGAAAGGTTTGGCGGTCGAAACAGAAGCCTTCTTATCACCGGACAGAAAATTAGCCCTCAATGACTTAACCGGCAGAAAAAAATTTTTTTGAAAAAATCCTTAAGCCCCGGGGTCACAATTTCATCAAAACTCTGACTTTCGGCAATTGACTCAAAAATGGTGCCAAATGGTTGCAAATGCTCCTCTGAAAGGTTTGGCGGTCGAAACAGAAGCCTTTTTATCACAGGACAGAAAATCAGCCCTCGACAACTTAACCGGCAGAAAAATATTTTTTTGAAAAAATCCCTAAGCCCCGGGGTCACAATTTCATCAAAAAACTGACTTTTGGAAATTCACTCAAAAATGGTGACAAATGGTTGCAAATGCTCCCCTGAAACTTTTTGCGGTCGAAACAGAAGGCTTTTCATCACAGGAAAAGAAATCAGCCTTCGACAACTTAACCGGCAGAAAAATATTTTTTTGAAAAAAATCCCTAAGCCCCGGGGTCACAATTTCATCAAAACTCTGACTTTCGGCAATTGAAAGAAAAATGGTGCCAAACGGTTGCAAATGCTCCCCTGAAAGGTTTGGCGGTCGAAAGAGAAGGCTTTTTATCACAGGACAGAAAATCAGCCCTCTACAACTTAACCGGCAGAAAAATATTTTTTTAAAAAAATCCTTAAGCCCCGGGGTCACAATTTCATCAAAACTCTGACTTTCGGCAATTGACTCAAAAATGGTGCCAAATGGTTGCAAATGCTCCTCTGAAACGTTTTGCGGTCGAAACAGAAGGCTTTTCATCACAGGAAAAGAAATCAGCCTTCGACAACTTAACCGGCAGAAAAATATTTTTTTGAAAAAAATCCCTAAGCCCCGGGGTCACAATTTCATCAAAACTCTGACTTTCGGCAATTGAATGAAAAATGGTGCCAAACGGTTGCAAATGCTCCCCTGAAAGGTTTGGCGGTCGAAAGAGAAGGCTTTTTATCACAGGACAGAAAATCAGCCCTCTACAACTTAACCGGCAGAAAAATATTTTTTTGAAAAAATCCCTAAGCCCCGGGGTCACAATTTCATGAAAACTCTGACTTTTGGCAATTCACTCGAAAATGGTGCCAAACGGTTGCAAATGCTCCCCTGAAAGGTTTGGCGGTCGAAACGGAAGCCTTTTTATCACAGGACAGAAAATCAGCCCTCGACAACTTAACCGGCAGAAAAATATTTTTTTGAAAAAATCCCTAAGCGCCGGGGTCACAATTTCATGAAAACTCTGACTTTCGGCAATTGATTCAAAACTGGTGCCAAACGGTTGCAAATGCTCCCCTGAAAGGTTTGGCGGTCGAAAGAGAAGGCTTTTCATCACAGGAAAAGAAATCAGCTTTCGACAACTTAAGCGGCAGAAAAATTATTTTTTGAAAAAAATCCCTAAGCCCGGGTCACAATTTCATCAAAAACCTGACTTTTGGCAATTGACTCAAAAATGGTGCCAAACGGATGCTAATGCTCCCCTGAAAGGTTTGGCGGTCGAAACAGAAGCCTTCTTATCACCGGACAGAAAATTAGCCCTCAATGACTTAACCAGCAGAAAAATTTTTTTTTGAAAAAATCCTTAAGCCCCGGGGTCACAATTTCATCAAAATTCTGACTTTCGGCAATGGACTCAAAACTGGTGCAAAACGGTTGCAAATGCTCCCTAGAAGGCTTTGGCGGTCGAAAGAGAAGCCTTTTTATCACAGGAAAAGAAATAAGCCCTCGACAACTTAACCGGCAGAAAAATATTTTTTTGAAAAAATCCCTATGCCCACACAATTTCATCAAAAACCTGACTTTTGGCAATTGACTCAAAAATGATGCCAAACGGTTGCTAATGCTCCCCTGAAATGTTTGGCGGTCGAAACAGAAGCCTTTTTATCACAGGACAGAAAATCAGCCCTCAACAACTTAACCGGTAAAAAAATATTTTTTTGAAAAAAACCCTAAGCCCCGGGGCCACAATTTCATCAAAAATCTGACTTTTGGCAATTGACTCAGAAATGGTTCCAAACGGTTGCAAATGCTCCCCTGAAAGGTTTGGCGGTCGAAACAGAAGCCTTTTTATCACAGGACAGAAAATCAGCCCTCAACAAATTAACCGTCAGAAAAAGATTTTTTTGAAAAAATCCCTATGCCCCGGGGTCACAATTTCATCAAAAACCTGACTTTTGGCAATTCACTCAAAAATGGTGCCAAACGGTTGCAAATGCTCCCTAGAAGGCTTTGGCGGTCGAAACAGAAGGCTTTTTATCACAGGAAGAGAAATAAGCCCTCGACAACTTAACCGGCAGAAAAATATTTTTTTGAAAAAATCCCTAAGCCCCGGGGTCACAATTTCATCAAAAACCTGACTTTTGGCAATTCACTCAAAAATGGTGTCAAATGGTTGCAAATGCTCCCCTGAAACGTTTTGCGGTCGAAACAGAAGGCTTTTCATCACAGGAAAAGAAATCAGCCCTCGACAACTTAACCGGCAGAAAAATATTTTTTTGAAAAAAATCCCTAAGCCCCGGGGTCACAATTTCATCAAAACTCTGACTTTCGGCAATTGACTGAAAAATGGTGCCAAAGGGTTGCAAATGCTCCCCTGAAAGGTATGGCGTTCGATAGAGAAGGCTTTTTATCACATGAAAAGAAATCAGCCCTCGACAACTTAACCGGCAGAAAAATATATTTTTGAAAAAATCCCTAAGCCCCGGGGTCACAATTTCATCAAAAACCTGACTTTTGGCAATTCACTCAAAAATGGTGCCAAACGGTTGCAAATGCTCCCTGAAAGGTTTGGCGGTCGAAACGGAAGGCTTTTTATCACAGGACAGAAAATCAGCCCTCGACAACTTAACCGGCAGAAAAATATTTTTTTGAAAAAATCCCTAAGCCCCGGAGTCACAATTTCATCAAAAACCTGACTTTTGGCAATTCACTCAAAAATGGTGTCAAATGGTTGCAAATGCTCCCCTGAAACGTTTTGCGGTCGAAACAGAAGGCTTTTCATCACAGGAAAAGAAATCAGCCCTCGACAACTTAACCGGCAGAAAAATATTTTTTTGAAAAAAATCCCTAAGCCCCGGGGTCACAATTTCATCAAAACTCTGACTTTCGGCAATTGACTGAAAAATGGTGCCAAACGGTTGCAAATGCTCCCTGAAAGGTTTGGCGGTCGAAACGGAAGGCTTTTTATCACAGGACAGAAAATCAGCCCTCGACAACTTAACCGGCAGAAAAATATTTTTTTGAAAAAATCCCTAAGCCCCGGAGTCACAATTTCATCAAAAACCTGACTTTTGGCAATTCACTCAAAAATGGTGCCAAACGGTTGCAAATGCTCCCCTGAAAGGTTTGGCGGTCGAAACAGAAGCCTTTTTATCACAGGACAGAAAATCAGCCCTCAACAAATTAACCGTCAGAAAAAGATTTTTTTGAAAAAATCCCTAAGCCCCGGGGTCACAATTTCATCAAAAACCTGACTTTTGGCAATTCACTCAAAAATGGTGCCAAACGGTTGCAAATGCTCCCTAGAAGGCTTTGGCGGTCGAAACAGAAGGCTTTTCATCACAGGAAAAGAAATCAGCCCTCGACAACTTAACCGGCAGAAAAATATTTTTTTGAAAAAAATCCCTAAGCCTCGGGGTCACAATTTCATCAAAACTCTGACTTTCGGCAATTGACTGAAAAATGGTGCCAAACGGTTGCAAATGCTCCCCTGAAAGGTATGGCGTTCGAAAGAGAAGGCTTTTTATCACATGAAAAGAAATCAGCCCTCGACAACTTAACCGGCAGAAAAATATTTTTTTGAAAAAATCCCTAAGCCCCGGGGTCACAATTTCATCAAAAACCTGACTTTTGGCAATTCACTCAAAAATGGTGCCAAACGGTTGCAAATGCTCCCCTGAAACGTTTTGCGGTCGAAACAGAAGGCTTTTCATCACAGGACAAGAAATCAGCCCTCGACAACTTAACCGGCAGAAAAATATTGTTTTGAAAAAATCCCTAAGCCCACACAATTTCATCAATAACCTGACTTTTGGCAATTGATGCAAAAATGGTGCCAAACGGTTGCAAATGCTCCCCTGAAAGGTTTGGCGGTCGAAACAGAAGCCTTTTTATCACAGGACAGAAAATCAGCCCTCAACAAATTAACCGGCAGAAAAAGATTTTTTTGAAAAAATCCCTAAGCCCCGGGGTCACAATTTCATCAAAAACCTGACTTTTGGCAATTCACTCAAAAATGGTGCCAAACGGTTGCAAATGCTCCCTGAAAGGTTTGGCGGTCGAAACGGAAGGCTTTTTATCACAGGACAGAAAATCAGCCCTCGACAACTTAACCGGCAGAAAAATATTTTTTTGAAAAAATCCCTAAGCCCCGGAGTCACAATTTCATCAAAAACCTGACTTTTGGCAATTCACTCAAAAATGGTGTCAAATGGTTGCAAATGCTCCCCTGAAACGTTTTGCGGTCGAAACAGAAGGCTTTTCATCACAGGAAAAGAAATCAGCCCTCGACAACTTAACCGGCAGAAAAATATTTTTTTGAAAAAAATCCCTAAGCCCCGGGGTCACAATTTCATCAAAACTCTGACTTTCGGCAATTGACTGAAAAATGGTGCCAAACGGTTGCAAATGCTCCCTGAAAGGTATGGCGTTCGAAAGAGAAGGCTTTTTATCACATGAAAAGAAATCAGCCCTCGACAACTTAACCGGCAGAAAAATATTTTTTTGAAAAAATCCCTAAGCCCCGGGGTCACAATTTCATCAAAAACCTGACTTTTGGCAATTCACTCAAAAATGGTGCCAAACGGTTGCAAATGCTCCCCTGAAACGTTTTGCGGTCGAAACAGAAGGCTTTTCATCACAGGACAAGAAATCAGCCCTCGACAATTTAACCGGCAGAAAAATATTGTTTTGAAAAAATCCCTAAGCCCACACAATTTCATCAATAACCTGACTTTTGGCAATTGACGCAAAGATGGTGCCAAACGGTTGCAAATGCTCCCCTGAAAGGTTTGGCGGTCGAAACAGAAGCCTTTTTATCACAGGACAGAAAATCAGCCCTCAACAAAGTAACCGGCAGAAAAAGATTTTTTTGAAAAAATCCCTATGCCCCGTGGTCACAATTTCATCAAAAACCTGACTTTTGGCAATTCACTCAAAAATGGTGTTAAACGGATGCTAATACTCCCCTGAAAGGTTTGGCGGTCGAAACAGAAGCCTTCTTATCACCGGACAGAAAATTAGCCCTCAATGACTTAACCGGCAGAAAAAAATTTTTTTGAAAAAATTCTTAAGCCCCGGGGTCACAATTTCATCAAAACTCTGACTTTCGGCAATTGACTCAAAAATGGTGCCAAATGGTTGCAAATGCTCCTCTGAAAGGTTTGGCGGTCGAAACAGAAGCCTTTTTATCACAGGACAGAAAATCAGCCCTCGACAACTTAACCGGCAGAAAAATATTTTTTTGAAAAAATCCCTAAGCCCCGGGGTCACAATTTCATCAAAAAACTGACTTTTGGCAATTCACTCAAAAATGGTGACAAATGGTTGCAAATGCTCCCCTGAAACGTTTTGCGGTCGAAACAGAAGGCTTTTCATCACAGGAAAAGAAATCAGCCTTCGACAACTTAACCGGCAGAAAAATATTTTTTTGAAAAAAATCCCTAAGCCCCGGGGTCACAATTTCATCAAAACTCTGACTTTCGGCAATTGAATGAAAAATGGTGCCAAACGGTTGCAAATGCTCCCCTGAAAGGTTTGGCGGTCGAAACGGAAGCCTTTTTATCACAGGACAGAAAATCAGCCCTCGACAACTTAACCGGCAGAAAAATATTTTTTTGAAAAAATCCCTAAGCGCCGGGGTCACAATTTCATGAAAACTCTGACTTTCGGCAATTGACTCAAAAATGGTGCCAAACGGTTGCAAATGCTCCCCTGAAAGGTTTGGCGTTCGAAAGAGAAGTCTTTTCATCACAGGAAAAGAAATCAGCTTTCGACAACTTAAGCGGCAGAAAAATTATTTTTTGAAAAAATCCCTAAGCCCCGGGGTCACAATTTCATCAAAAACCTGACTTTTGGCAATTGACTCAAAAATGGGGCCAAACGGATGCTAATGCTCCCCTGAAAGGTTTGGCGGTCGAAACAGAAGCCTTCTTATCACCGGACAGAAAATTAGCCCTCAATGACTTAACCAGCAGAAATTTTTTTTTTTGAAAAAATCCTTAAGCCCCGGGGTCACAATTTCATCAAAATTCTGACTTTCGGCAATTGACTCAAAACTGGTGCAAAACGGTTGCAAATGCTCCCTTGAAGGCTTTGGCGGTCGAAAGAGAAGGCTTTTTATCACAGGAAAAGAAATAAGCCCTCGACAACTTAACCGGCAGAAAAAGATATTTTTGAAAAAATCCCTATGCCCACACAATTTCATCAAAAACCTGACTTTTGGCAATTGACTCAAAAATGATGCCAAACGGTTGCTAATGCTCCCCTGAAAGGTTTGGCGGTCGAAACAGAAGCCTTTTTATCACAGGACAGAAAATCAGCCCTCAACAAATTAACCGTCAGAAAAAGATTTTTTTGAAAAAATCCCTAAGCCCCCGGGGTCACAATTTCATCAAAAATCTGACTTTTGGCAATTCACTCAAAAATGGTGCCAAACGGTTGCAAATGCTCCCCTGAAAGGTTTGGCGGTCGAAACAGAAGCCTTTTTAACAAAGGACAGAAAATCAGCCCTCAACAAATTAACCGTCAGAAAAAGATTTTTTTGAAAAAATCCCTATGCCCCGGGGTCACAATTTCATCAAAAACCTGACTTTTGGCAATTCACTCAAAAATGGTGCCAAACGGTTGCAAATGCTCCCTAGAAGGCTTTGGCGGTCGAAACAGAAGGCTTTTTATCACAGGAAGAGAAATAAGCCCTCGACAACTTAACCGGCAGAAAAATATTTTTTTGAAAAAATCCCTAAGCCCCGGGGTCACAATTTCATCAAAAACCTGACTTTTGGCAATTCACTCAAAAATGGTGGCAAATGGTTGCAAATGCTCCCCTGAAACGTTTTGCGGTCGAAACAGAAGGCTTTTCATCACAGGACAGAAAATCAGCCCTCGACAACTTAACCGGCAGAAAAATATTTTTTTGAAAAAATCCCTAAGCGCCGGGGTCACAATTTCATGAAAACTCTGACTTTCGGCAATTGACTCAAAAATGGTGCCAAACGGTTGCAAATGCTCCCCTGAAAGGTTTGGCGTTCGAAAGAGAAGTCTTTTCATCACAGGAAAAGAAATCAGCTTTCGACAACTTAAGCGGCAGAAAAATTATTTTTTGAAAAAATCCCTAAGCCCCGGGGTCACAATTTCATCAAAAACCTGACTTTTGGCAATTGACTCAAAAATGGGGCCAAACGGATGCTAATGCTCCCCTGAAAGGTTTGGCGGTCGAAACAGAAGCCTTCTTATCACCGGACAGAAAATTAGCCCTCAATGACTTAACCAGCAGAAATTTTTTTTTTTGAAAAAATCCTTAAGCCCCGGGGTCACAATTTCATCAAAATTCTGACTTTCGGCAATTGACTCAAAACTGGTGCAAAACGGTTGCAAATGCTCCCTTGAAGGCTTTGGCGGTCGAAAGAGAAGGCTTTTTATCACAGGAAAAGAAATAAGCCCTCGACAACTTAACCGGCAGAAAAAGATATTTTTGAAAAAATCCCTATGCCCACACAATTTCATCAAAAACCTGACTTTTGGCAATTGACTCAAAAATGATGCCAAACGGTTGCAAATGCTCCCCTGAAAGGTTTGGCAGTCGAAAGAGAAGGCTTTTCATCACAGGAAAAGAAATCAGCCCTCGACAACTTAACCGGCAGAAAAATATTTTTTTGAAAAAAATCCCTAAGCCCCGGGGTCACAATTTCATCAAAACGCTGACTTTCGGCAATTGACTCAAAAATGGTGCCAAACGGTTGCAAATGCTCCCCTGAAAGGTTTGGCAGTCGAAAGAGAAGGCTTTTCATCACAGGAAAAGAAATCACCCCTCGACAACTTAACCGGCAGAAAAATATGTTTTTGAAAAAATCCCTAAGCCCCGGAGTCACAATTTCATCAAAAACCTGACTTTTGGCAATTCACTCAAAAATGGTGCCAAACGGTTGCAAATGCTCCCCTGAAAGGTTTGGTGGTCGAAACAGAAGCCTTTTTATCACAGAACAGAAAATCAGCCCTCAACAAATTAACCGTCAGAAAAAGATTTTTTTGAAAAAATCCCTATGCCCCGGGGTCACAATTTCATCAAAAACCTGACTTTTGGCAATTCACTCAAAAATGGTGCCAAACGGTTGCAAATGCTCCCTAGAAGGCTTTGGCGGTCGAAACAGAAGGCTTTTTATCACAGGAAGAGAAATAAGCCCTCGACAACTTAACCGGCAGAAAAATATTTTTTTGAAAAAATCCCTAAGCCCCGGGGTCACAATTTCATCAAAAACCTGACTTTTGGCAATTCACTCAAAAATGGTGGCAAATGGTTGCAAATGCTCCCCTGAAACGTTTTGCGGTCGAAACAGAAGGCTTTTCATCACAGGAAAAGAAATCAGCCCTCGACAACTTAACCGGCAGAAAAATATTTTTTTGAAAAAAATCCCTAAGCCCCGGGGTCACAATTTCATCAAAACTCTGACTTTCGGCAATTGACTGAAAAATGGTGCCAAACGGTTGCAAATGCTCCCCTGAAAGGTATGGCGTTCGAAAGAGAAGGCTTTTTATCACATGAAAAGAAATCAGCCCTCGACAACTTAACCGGCAGAAAAAGATTTTTTTGAAAAAATCCCTAAGCCCCGGGGTCACAATTTCATCAAAACGCTGACTTTCGGCAATTGACTCAAAAATGGTGCCAAACGGTTGCAAATGCTCCCCTGAAAGGTTTGGCGGTCGAAAGAGAAGGCTTTTCATCACAGGAAAAGAAATCACCCCTCGACAACTTAACCGGCAGAAAAATATTTTTTTGAAAAAATCCCTAAGCCCCGGAGTCACAATTTCATCAAAAACCTGACTTTTGGCAATTCAATCAAAAATGGAGCCAAACGGTTGCAAATGCTCCCCTGAAAGGTTTGGCGGTCGAAACAGAAGCCTTTTTATCACAGGACAGAAAATCAGCCCTCAACAAATTAACCGTCAGAAAAAGATTTTTTTGAAAAAATCCCTATGCCCCGGGGTCACAATTTCATCAAAAACCTGACTTTTGGCAATTCACTCAAAAATGGTGCCAAACGGTTGCAAATGCTCCCTAGAAGGCTTTGGCGGTCGAAACAGAAGGCTTTTTATCACAGGAAGAGAAATAAGCCCTCGACAACTTAACCGGCAGAAAAATATTTTTTTGAAAAAATCCCTAAGCCCCGGGGTCACAATTTCATCAAAAACCTGACTTTTGGCAATTCACTCAAAAATGGTGGCAAATGGTTGCAAATGCTCCCCTGAAACGTTTTGCGGTCGAAACAGAAGGCTTTTCATCACAGGAAAAGAAATCAGCCCTCGACAACTTAACCGGCAGAAAAATATTTTTTTGAAAAAAATCCCTAAGCCCCGGGGTCACAATTTCATCAAAACTCTGACTTTCGGCAATTGACTGAAAAATGGTGCCAAACGGTCGCAAATGCTCCCCTGAAAGGTATGGCGTTCGAAAGAGAAGGCTTTTTATCACATGAAAAGAAATCAGCCCTCGACAACTTAACCGGCAGAAAAATATTTTTTTGAAAAAATCCCTAAGCCCCGGAGTCACAATTTCATCAAAAACCTGACTTTTGGCAATTCACTCAAAAATGGTGCCAAACGGTTGCAAATGCTCCCCTGAAAGGTTTGGCGGTCGAAACAGAAGCCTTTTTATCACAGGACAGAAAATCAGCCCTCAACAAATTAACCGTCAGAAAAAGATTTTTTTGAAAAAATCCCTATGCCCCGGGGTCACAATTTCATCAAAAACCTGACTTTTGGCAATTCACTCAAAAATGGTGCCAAACGGTTGCAAATGCTCCCTAGAAGGCTTTGGCGGTCGAAACAGAAGGCTTTTTATCACAGGAAGAGAAATAAGCCCTCGACAACTTAACCGGCAGAAAAATATTTTTTTGAAAAAATCCCTAAGCCCCGGGGTCACAATTTCATCAAAAACCTGACTTTTGGCAATTCACTCAAAAATGGTGGCAAATGGTTGCAAATGCTCCCCTGAAACGTTTTGCGGTCGAAACAGAAGGCTTTTCATCACAGGAAAAGAAATCAGCCCTCGACAACTTAACCGGCAGAAAAATATTTTTTTGAAAAAAATCCCTAAGCCCCGGGGTCACAATTTCATCAAAACTCTGACTTTCGGCAATTGACTGAAAAATGGTGCCAAACGGTTGCAAATGCTCCCCTGAAAGGTATGGCGTTCGAAAGAGAAGGCTTTTTATCACATGAAAAAAAAATCAGCCCTCGACAACTTAACCGGCAGAAAAATATTTTTTTGAAAAAATCCCTAAGCCCCGGAGTCACAATTTCATCAAAAATCTGACTTTCGGCAATTCACTCAAAAATGGTGCCAAACGGTTGCAAATGCTCCCCTGAAAGGTTTGGCGGTCGAAAGAGAAGGCTTTTTATCACATGAAAAGAAATCAGCCCTCGACAACTTAACCGGCAGAAAAATATTTTTTTGAAAAAATCCCTAAGCCCCGGGGTCACAATTTTATCAAAACGCTGACTTTCGGCAATTGACTCAAAAATGGTGCCAAACGGTTGCAAATGCTCCCCTGAAAGGTTTGGCGGTCGAAAGAGAAGGCTTTTCATCACAGGAAAAGAAATCACCCCTCGACAACTTAACCGGCAGAAAAATATTTTTTTGAAAAAATCCATAAGCCCCGGAGTCACAATTTCATCAAAAACCTGACTTTTGGCAATTCACTCAAAAATGGTGCCAAACGGTTGCAAATGCTCCCCTGAAAGGTTTGGCGGTCGAAACAGAAGCCTTTTTATCACAGAACAGAAAATCAGCCCTCAACAAATTAACCGTCAGAAAAAGATTTTTTTGAAAAAATCCCTATGCCCCGGGGTCACAATTTCATCAAAAACCTGACTTTTGGCAATTCACTCAAAAATGGTGCCAAACGGTTGCAAATGCTCCCTAGAAGGCTTTGGCGGTCGAAACAGAAGGCTTTTTATCACAGGAAGAGAAATAAGCCCTCGACAACTTAACCGGCAGAAAAATATTTTTTTGAAAAAATCCCTAAGCCCCGGGGTCACAATTTCATCAAAAACCTGACTTTTGGCAATTCACTCAAAAATGGTGGCAAATGGTTGCAAATGCTCCCCTGAAACGTTTTGCGGTCGAAACAGAAGGCTTTTCATCACGGGAAAAGAAATCAGCCCTCGACAACTTAACCGGCAGAAAAATATTTTTTTGAAAAAAATCCCTAAGCCCCGGGGTCACAATTTCATCAAAACTCTGACTTTCGGCAATTGACTGAAAAATGGTGCCAAACGGTTGCAAATGCTCCCCTGAAATGTATGGCGTTCGAAAGAGAAGGCTTTTTATCACATGAAAAGAAATCAGCCCTCGACAACTTAACCGGCAGAAAAATATTTTTTTGAAAAAATCCCTAAGCCCCGGGGTCACAATTTCATCAAAACGCTGACTTTCGGCAATTGACTCAAAAATGGTGCCAAACGGTTGCAAATGCTCCCCTGAAAGGTTTGGCGGTCGAAAGAGAAGGCTTTTCATCACAGGAAAAGAAATCACCCCTCGACAACTTAACCGGCAGAAAAATATTTTTTTGAAAAAATCCCTAAGCCCCGGAGTCACAATTTCATCAAAAACCTGACTTTTGGCAATTCACTCAAAAATGGTGCCAAACGGTTGCAAATGCTCCCCTGAAAGGTTTGGCGGTCGAAACAGAAGCCTTTTTATCAAAGGACAGAAAATCAGCCCTCAACAAATTAACCGTCAGAAAAAGATTTTTTTGAAAAAATCCCTATGCCCCGGGGTCACAATTTCATCAAAAACCTGACTTTCGGCAATTGACTGAAAAATGGTGCCAAACGGTTGCAAATGCTCCCCTGAAAGGTTTGGCCGTCGAAAGAGAAGGCTTTTTATCACATGAAAAGAAATAAGCCCTCGACAACTTAACCGGCAGAAAAATATTTTTTTGAAAAAATCCCTAAGCCCCGGGGTCACAATTTCATCAAAACGCTGACTTTCGGCAATTGACTTAAAAATGGTGCCAAACGGTTGCAAATGCTCCCCTGAAAGGTTTGGCCGTCGAAAGAGAAGGCTTTTCATCACAGGAAAAGAAATCACCCCTCGACAACTTAACCGGCAGAAAAATATTTTTTTGAAAAAAATCCCTAAGCCCCGGGGTCACAATTTCATCAAAACTCTGACTTTCGGCAATTGACTGAAAAATGGTGCCAAACGGTTGCAAATGCTCCCCTGAAAGGTATGGCGTTCGAAAGAGAAGGCTTTTTATCACATGAAAAGAAATCAGCCCTCGACAACTTAACCGGCAGAAAAAGATTTTTTTGAAAAAATCCCTAAGCCCCGGGGTCACAATTTCATCAAAACGCTGACTTTCGGCAATTGACTCAAAAATGGTGCCAAACGGTTGCAAATGCTCCCCTGAAAGGTTTGGCGGTCGAAAGAGAAGGCTTTTCATCACAGGAAAAGAAATCACCCCTCGACAACTTAACCGGCAGAAAAATATTTTTTTGAAAAAATCCCTAAGCCCCGGAGTCACAATTTCATCAAAAACCTGACTTTTGGCAATTCAATCAAAAATGGAGCCAAACGGTTGCAAATGCTCCCCTGAAAGGTTTGGCGGTCGAAACAGAAGCCTTTTTATCACAGGACAGAAAATCAGCCCTCAACAAATTAACCGTCAGAAAAAGATTTTTTTGAAAAAATCCCTATGCCCCGGGGTCACAATTTCATCAAAAACCTGACTTTTGGCAATTCACTCAAAAATGGTGCCAAACGGTTGCAAATGCTCCCTAGAAGGCTTTGGCGGTCGAAACAGAAGGCTTTTTATCACAGGAAGAGAAATAAGCCCTCGACAACTTAACCGGCAGAAAAATATTTTTTTGAAAAAATCCCTAAGCCCCGGGGTCACAATTTCATCAAAAACCTGACTTTTGGCAATTCACTCAAAAATGGTGGCAAATGGTTGCAAATGCTCCCCTGAAACGTTTTGCGGTCGAAACAGAAGGCTTTTCATCACAGGAAAAGAAATCAGCCCTCGACAACTTAACCGGCAGAAAAATATTTTTTTGAAAAAAATCCCTAAGCCCCGGGGTCACAATTTCATCAAAACTCTGACTTTCGGCAATTGACTGAAAAATGGTGCCAAACGGTTGCAAATGCTCCCCTGAAAGGTATGGCGTTCGAAAGAGAAGGCTTTTTATCACATGAAAAGAAATCAGCCCTCGACAACTTAACCGGCAGAAAAAGATTTTTTTGAAAAAATCCCTAAGCCCCGGGGTCACAATTTCATCAAAACGCTGACTTTCGGCAATTGACTCAAAAATGGTGCCAAACGGTTGCAAATGCTCCCCTGAAAGGTTTGGCGGTCGAAAGAGAAGGCTTTTCATCACAGGAAAAGAAATCACCCCTCGACAACTTAACCGGCAGAAAAATATTTTTTTGAAAAAATCCCTAAGCCCCGGAGTCACAATTTCATCAAAAACCTGACTTTTGGCAATTCAATCAAAAATGGAGCCAAACGGTTGCAAATGCTCCCCTGAAAGGTTTGGCGGTCGAAACAGAAGCCTTTTTATCACAGGACAGAAAATCAGCCCTCAACAAATTAACCGTCAGAAAAAGATTTTTTTGAAAAAATCCCTATGCCCCGGGGTCACAATTTCATCAAAAACCTGACTTTTGGCAATTCACTCAAAAATGGTGCCAAACGGTTGCAAATGCTCCCTAGAAGGCTTTGGCGGTCGAAACAGAAGGCTTTTTATCACAGGAAGAGAAATAAGCCCTCGACAACTTAACCGGCAGAAAAATATTTTTTTGAAAAAATCCCTAAGCCCCGGGGTCACAATTTCATCAAAAACCTGACTTTTGGCAATTCACTCAAAAATGGTGGCAAATGGTTGCAAATGCTCCCCTGAAACGTTTTGCGGTCGAAACAGAAGGCTTTTCATCACAGGAAAAGAAATCAGCCCTCGACAACTTAACCGGCAGAAAAATATTTTTTTGAAAAAAATCCCTAAGCCCCGGGGTCACAATTTCATCAAAACTCTGACTTTCGGCAATTGACTGAAAAATGGTGCCAAACGGTTGCAAATGCTCCCCTGAAAGGTATGGCGTTCGAAAGAGAAGGCTTTTTATCACATGAAAAAAAAATCAGCCCTCGACAACTTAACCGGCAGAAAAATATTTTTTTGAAAAAATCCCTAAGCCCCGGAGTCACAATTTCATCAAAAATCTGACTTTCGGCAATTCACTCAAAAATGGTGCCAAACGGTTGCAAATGCTCCCCTGAAAGGTTTGGCGGTCGAAAGAGAAGGCTTTTTATCACATGAAAAGAAATCAGCCCTCGACAACTTAACCGGCAGAAAAATATTTTTTTGAAAAAATCCCTAAGCCCCGGGGTCACAATTTTATCAAAACGCTGACTTTCGGCAATTGACTCAAAAATGGTGCCAAACGGTTGCAAATGCTCCCCTGAAAGGTTTGGCGGTCGAAAGAGAAGGCTTTTCATCACAGGAAAAGAAATCACCCCTCGACAACTTAACCGGCAGAAAAATATTTTTTTGAAAAAATCCATAAGCCCCGGAGTCACAATTTCATCAAAAACCTGACTTTTGGCAATTCACTCAAAAATGGTGCCAAACGGTTGCAAATGCTCCCCTGAAAGGTTTGGCGGTCGAAACAGAAGCCTTTTTATCACAGAACAGAAAATCAGCCCTCAACAAATTAACCGTCAGAAAAAGATTTTTTTGAAAAAATCCCTATGCCCCGGGGTCACAATTTCATCAAAAACCTGACTTTTGGCAATTCACTCAAAAATGGTGCCAAACGGTTGCAAATGCTCCCTAGAAGGCTTTGGCGGTCGAAACAGAAGGCTTTTTATCACAGGAAGAGAAATAAGCCCTCGACAACTTAACCGGCAGAAAAATATTTTTTTGAAAAAATCCCTAAGCCCCGGGGTCACAATTTCATCAAAAACCTGACTTTTGGCAATTCACTCAAAAATGGTGGCAAATGGTTGCAAATGCTCCCCTGAAACGTTTTGCGGTCGAAACAGAAGGCTTTTCATCACGGGAAAAGAAATCAGCCCTCGACAACTTAACCGGCAGAAAAATATTTTTTTGAAAAAAATCCCTAAGCCCCGGGGTCACAATTTCATCAAAACTCTGACTTTCGGCAATTGACTGAAAAATGGTGCCAAACGGTTGCAAATGCTCCCCTGAAATGTATGGCGTTCGAAAGAGAAGGCTTTTTATCACATGAAAAGAAATCAGCCCTCGACAACTTAACCGGCAGAAAAATATTTTTTTGAAAAAATCCCTAAGCCCCGGGGTCACAATTTCATCAAAACGCTGACTTTCGGCAATTGACTCAAAAATGGTGCCAAACGGTTGCAAATGCTCCCCTGAAAGGTTTGGCGGTCGAAAGAGAAGGCTTTTCATCACAGGAAAAGAAATCACCCCTCGACAACTTAACCGGCAGAAAAATATTTTTTTGAAAAAATCCCTAAGCCCCGGAGTCACAATTTCATCAAAAACCTGACTTTTGGCAATTCACTCAAAAATGGTGCCAAACGGTTGCAAATGCTCCCCTGAAAGGTTTGGCGGTCGAAACAGAAGCCTTTTTATCAAAGGACAGAAAATCAGCCCTCAACAAATTAACCGTCAGAAAAAGATTTTTTTGAAAAAATCCCTATGCCCCGGGGTCACAATTTCATCAAAAACCTGACTTTCGGCAATTGACTCAAAAATGGTGCCAAACGGTTGCAAATGCTCCCCTGAAAGGTTTGGCGGTCGAAACAGAAGGCTTTTTATCACAGGAAGAGAAATAAGCCCTCGACAACTTAACCGGCAGAAAAATATTTTTTTGAAAAAATCCCTAAGCCCCGGGGTCACAATTTCATCAAAAACCTGACTTTTGGCAATTCACTCAAAAATGGTGGCAAATGGTTGCAAATGCTCCCCTGAAAGGTTTGGCGGTCGAAACAGAAGCCTTTTTATCACAGGACAGAAAATCAGCCCTCAACAAATTAACCGTCAGAAAAAGATTTTTTTGAAAAAATCCCTATGCCCCGGGGTCACAATTTCATCAAAAACCTGACTTTTGGCAATTCACTCAAAAATGGTGCCAAACGGTTGCAAATGCTCCCTAGAAGGCTTTGGCGGTCGAAACAGAAGGCTTTTTATCACAGGAAGAGAAATAAGCCCTCGACAACTTAACCGGCAGAAAAATATTTTTTTGAAAAAATCCCTAAGCCCCAGGGTCACAATTTCATCAAAAACCTGACTTTTGGCAATTCACTCAAAAATGGTGGCAAATGGTTGCAAATGCTCCCCTGAAACGTTTTGCGGTCGAAACAGAAGGCTTTTCATCACAGGAAAAGAAATCAGCCCTCGACAACTTAACCGGCAGAAAAATATTTTTTTGAAAAAAATCCCTAAGCCCCGGGGTCACAATTTCATCAAAACTCTGACTTTCGGCAATTGACTGAAAAATGGTGCCAAACGGTTGCAAATGCTCCCCTGAAAGGTATAGCGTTCGAAAGAGAAGGCTTTTTATCACATGAAAAGAAATCAGCCCTCGACAACTTAACCGGCAGAAAAATATTTTTTTGAAAAAATCCCTAAGCCCCGGAGTCACAATTTCATCAAAAACCTGACTTTTGGCAATTCACTCAAAAATGGTGCCAAACGGTTGCAAATGCTCCCCTGAAAGGTTTGGCGGTCGAAACAGAAGCCTTTTTATCACAGGACAGAAAATCAGCCCTCAACAAATTAACCGTCAGAAAAAGATTTTTTTGAAAAAATCCCTATGCCCCGGGGTCACAATTTCATCAAAAACCTGACTTTTGGCAATTCACTCAAAAATGGTGCCAAACGGTTGCAAATGCTCCCTAGAAGGCTTTGGCGGTCGAAACAGAAGGCTTTTTATCACAGGAAGAGAAATAAGCCCTCGACAACTTAACCGGCAGAAAAATATTTTTTTGAAAAAATCCCTAAGCCCCGGGGTCACAATTTCATCAAAAACCTGACTTTTGGCAATTCACTCAAAAATGGTGGCAAATGGTTGCAAATGCTCCCCTGAAACGTTTTGCGGTCGAAACAGAAGGCTTTTCATCACAGGAAAAGAAATCAGCCCTCGACAACTTAACCGGCAGAAAAATATTTTTTTGAAAAAAATCCCTAAGCCCCGGGGTCACAATTTCATCAAAACTCTGACTTTCGGCAATTGACTGAAAAATGGTGCCAAACGGTTGCAAATGCTCCCCTGAAAGGTATGGCGTTCGAAAGAGAAGGCTTTTTATCACATGAAAAGAAATCAGCCCTCGACAACTTAAGCGGCAGAAAAATTATTTTTTGAAAAAAATCCCTAAGCCCGGGTCACAATTTCATCAAAAACCTGACTTTTGGCAATTGACTCAAAAATGTTGCCAAACGGATGCTAATGCTCCCCTGAAAGGTTTGGCGGTTGAAACAGAAGCCTTCTTATCACCGGACAGAAAATTAGCCCTCAATGACTTAACCAGCAGAAAAAAATTTTTTTGAAAAAATCCTTAAGCCCCGGGGTCAAAATTTCATCAAAATTCTGACTTTCGGCAATTGACTAAAAACTAGTGCAAAACGGTTGCAAATGCTCCCCTGAAAGGTTTGGCGGTCGAAACAGAAGCCTTTTTATCACAGGACAGAAAATCAGCCCTCAACAAATTAACCGTCAGAAAAAGATATTTTTGAAAAAATCCCTATGCCCACACAATTTCATCAAAAACCTGACTTTTGGCAATTGACTCAAAAATGATGCCAAACGGTTGCTAATGCTCCCCTGAAAGGTTTGGCGGTCGAAACAGAAGCCTTTTTATCACAGGACAGAAAATCAGCCCTCAACAAATTAACCGTCAGAAAAAGATTTTTCTGAAAAAATCCCTAAGCCCCCGGGGTCACAATTTCATCAAAAATCTGACTTTCGGCAATTGACTGAAAAATGGTGCCAAACGGTTGCAAATGCTCCCCTAAAAGGTTTGGCGGTCGAAAGAGAAGGCTTTTTATCACATGAAAAGAAATCAGCCCTCGACAACTTAACCGGCAGAAAAATATTTTTTTAAAAAAATCCCTAAGCCCCGGGGTCACAATTTCATCAAAACTCTGACTTTCGGCAATTGACTCAAAAATGGTGCCAAACGGTTGCAAATGCTCCCCTGAAAGGTTTGGCGGTCGAAAGAGAAGGCTTTTCATCACAGGAAAAGAAATCAGCTTTCGACAACTTAAGCGGCAGAAAAATTATTTTTTGAAAAAAATCCCTAAGCCCGGGTCACAATTTCATCAAAAACCTGACTTTTGGCAATTGACTCAAAAATGGTGCCAAACGGATGCTAATGCTCCCCTGAAAGGTTTGGCGGTCGAAACAGAAGCCTTCTTATCACCGATCAGAAAATTAGCCCTCAATGACTTAACCAGCAGAAAAAAATTTTTTTGAAAAAATCCTTAAGCCCCGGGGTCACAATTTCATCAAAATTCTGACTTTCGGCAATTGACTCAAAACTGGTGCAAAACGGTTGCAAATGCTCCCCTGAAAGGTTTGGCGGTCGAAACAGAAGCCTTTTTATCACAGGACAGAAAATCAGCCCTCAACAAATTAACCGTCAGAAAAAGATATTTTTGAAAAAATCCCTATGCCCACACAATTTCATCAAAAACCTGACTTTTGGCAATTGACTCAAAAATGATGCCAAACGGTTGCTAATGCTCCCCTGAAAGGTTTGGCGGTCGAAACAGAAGCCTTTTTATCACAGGACAGAAAATCAGCCCTCAACAAATTAACCGTCAGAAAAAGATTTTTCTGAAAAAATCCCTAAGCCCCCGGGGTCACAATTTCATCAAAAATCTGACTTTCGGCAATTGACTCAAAAATGGTGCCAAACGGTTGCAAATGCTCCCCTGAAAGGTTTGGCGGTCGAAAGAGAAGGCTTTTCATCACAGGAAAAGAAATCAGCTTTCGACAACTTAAGCGGCAGAAAAATTATTTTTTGAAAAAAATCCCTAAGCCCGGGTCACAATTTCATCAAAAACCTGACTTTTGGCAATTGACTCAAAAATGGTGCCAAACGGATGCTAATGCTCCCCTGAAAGGTTTGGCGGTCGAAACAGAAGCCTTCTTATCACCGGACAGAAAATTAGCCCTCAATGACTTAACCAGCAGAAAAAAATTTTTTTGAAAAAATCCTTAAGCCCCGGGGTCACAATTTCATCAAAATTCTGACTTTCGGCAATTGACTCAAAAATGGTGCCAAACGGTTGCAAATGCTCCCCTGAAAGGTTTGGCGGTCGAAAGAGAAGGCTTTTCATCACAGGAAAAGAAATCAGCCCTCGACAACTTAACCGGCAGAAAAATATTTTTTTAAAAAAATCCCTAAGCCCCGGGGTCACAATTTCATCAAAACTCTGACTTTCGGCAATTGACTGAAAAATGGTGCCAAACGGTTGCAAATGCTCCCCTGAAAGGTTTGGCGGTCGAAAGAGAAGGCTTTTCATCACAGGAAAAGAAATCACCCCTCGACAACTTAACCGGCAGAAAAATATTTTTTTGAAAAAATCCCTAAGCCCCGGAGTCACAATTTCATCAAAAACCTGACTTTTGGCAATTCAATCAAAAATGGAGCCAAACGGTTGCAAATGCTCCCCTGAAAGGTTTGGCGGTCGAAACAGAAGCCTTTTTATCACAGGACAGAAAATCAGCCCTCAACAAATTAACCGTCAGAAAAAGATTTTTTTGAAAAAATCCCTATGCCCCGGGGTCACAATTTCATCAAAAACCTGACTTTTGGCAATTCACTCAAAAATGGTGCCAAACGGTTGCAAATGCTCCCTAGAAGGCTTTGGCGGTCGAAACAGAAGGCTTTTTATCACAGGAAGAGAAATAAGCCCTCGACAACTTAACCGGCAGAAAAATATTTTTTTGAAAAAATCCCTAAGCCCCGGGGTCACAATTTCATCAAAAACCTGACTTTTGGCAATTCACTCAAAAATGGTGGCAAATGGTTGCAAATGCTCCCCTGAAACGTTTTGCGGTCGAAACAGAAGGCTTTTCATCACAGGAAAAGAAATCAGCCCTCGACAACTTAACCGGCAGAAAAATATTTTTTTGAAAAAAATCCCTAAGCCCCGGGGTCACAATTTCATCAAAACTCTGACTTTCGGCAATTGACTGAAAAATGGTGCCAAACGGTTGCAAATGCTCCCCTGAAAGGTATGGCGTTCGAAAGAGAAGGCTTTTTATCACATGAAAAAAAAATCAGCCCTCGACAACTTAACCGGCAGAAAAATATTTTTTTGAAAAAATCCCTAAGCCCCGGAGTCACAATTTCATCAAAAATCTGACTTTCGGCAATTCACTCAAAAATGGTGCCAAACGGTTGCAAATGCTCCCCTGAAAGGTTTGGCGGTCGAAAGAGAAGGCTTTTTATCACATGAAAAGAAATCAGCCCTCGACAACTTAACCGGCAGAAAAATATTTTTTTAAAAAAATCCCTAAGCCCCGGGGTCACAATTTCATCAAAACTCTGACTTTCGGCAATTGACTGAAAAATGGTGCCAAACGGTTGCAAATGCTCCCCTGAAAGGTATGGCGTTCGAAAGAGAAGGCTTTTTATCACATGAAAAAAAAATCAGCCCTCGACAACTTAACCGGCAGAAAAATATTTTTTTGAAAAAATCCCTAAGCCCCGGAGTCACAATTTCATCAAAAATCTGACTTTCGGCAATTGACTGAAAAATGGTGCCAAACGGTTGCAAATGCTCCCCTAAAAGGTTTGGCGGTCGAAAGAGAAGGCTTTTTATCACATGAAAAGAAATCAGCCCTCGACAACTTAACCGGCAGAAAAATATTTTTTTAAAAAAATCCCTAAGCCCCGGGGTCACAATTTCATCAAAACTCTGACTTTCGGCAATTGACTCAAAAATGGTGCCAAACGGTTGCAAATGCTCCCCTGAAAGGTTTGGCGGTCGAAAGAGAAGGCTTTTCATCACAGGAAAAGAAATCAGCTTTCGACAACTTAAGCGGCAGAAAAATTATTTTTTGAAAAAAATCCCTAAGCCCGGGTCACAATTTCATCAAAAACCTGACTTTTGGCAATTGACTCAAAAATGGTGCCAAACGGATGCTAATGCTCCCCTGAAAGGTTTGGCGGTCGAAACAGAAGCCTTCTTATCACCGATCAGAAAATTAGCCCTCAATGACTTAACCAGCAGAAAAAAATTTTTTTGAAAAAATCCTTAAGCCCCGGGGTCACAATTTCATCAAAATTCTGACTTTCGGCAATTGACTCAAAACTGGTGCAAAACGGTTGCAAATGCTCCCCTGAAAGGTTTGGCGGTCGAAACAGAAGCCTTTTTATCACAGGACAGAAAATCAGCCCTCAACAAATTAACCGTCAGAAAAAGATATTTTTGAAAAAATCCCTATGCCCACACAATTTCATCAAAAACCTGACTTTTGGCAATTGACTCAAAAATGATGCCAAACGGTTGCTAATGCTCCCCTGAAAGGTTTGGCGGTCGAAACAGAAGCCTTTTTATCACAGGACAGAAAATCAGCCCTCAACAAATTAACCGTCAGAAAAAGATTTTTCTGAAAAAATCCCTAAGCCCCCGGGGTCACAATTTCATCAAAAATCTGACTTTCGGCAATTGACTCAAAAATGGTGCCAAACGGTTGCAAATGCTCCCCTGAAAGGTTTGGCGGTCGAAAGAGAAGGCTTTTCATCACAGGAAAAGAAATCAGCTTTCGACAACTTAAGCGGCAGAAAAATTATTTTTTGAAAAAAATCCCTAAGCCCGGGTCACAATTTCATCAAAAACCTGACTTTTGGCAATTGACTCAAAAATGGTGCCAAACGGATGCTAATGCTCCCCTGAAAGGTTTGGCGGTCGAAACAGAAGCCTTCTTATCACCGGACAGAAAATTAGCCCTCAATGACTTAACCAGCAGAAAAAAATTTTTTTGAAAAAATCCTTAAGCCCCGGGGTCACAATTTCATCAAAATTCTGACTTTCGGCAATTGACTCAAAAATGGTGCCAAACGGTTGCAAATGCTCCCCTGAAAGGTTTGGCGGTCGAAAGAGAAGGCTTTTCATCACAGGAAAAGAAATCAGCCCTCGACAACTTAACCGGCAGAAAAATATTTTTTTAAAAAAATCCCTAAGCCCCGGGGTCACAATTTCATCAAAACTCTGACTTTCGGCAATTGACTGAAAAATGGTGCCAAACGGTTGCAAATGCTCCCCTGAAAGGTTTGGCGGTCGAAAGAGAAGGCTTTTCATCACAGGAAAAGAAATCACCCCTCGACAACTTAACCGGCAGAAAAATATTTTTTTGAAAAAATCCCTAAGCCCCGGAGTCACAATTTCATCAAAAACCTGACTTTTGGCAATTCAATCAAAAATGGAGCCAAACGGTTGCAAATGCTCCCCTGAAAGGTTTGGCGGTCGAAACAGAAGCCTTTTTATCACAGGACAGAAAATCAGCCCTCAACAAATTAACCGTCAGAAAAAGATTTTTTTGAAAAAATCCCTATGCCCCGGGGTCACAATTTCATCAAAAACCTGACTTTTGGCAATTCACTCAAAAATGGTGCCAAACGGTTGCAAATGCTCCCTAGAAGGCTTTGGCGGTCGAAACAGAAGGCTTTTTATCACAGGAAGAGAAATAAGCCCTCGACAACTTAACCGGCAGAAAAATATTTTTTTGAAAAAATCCCTAAGCCCCGGGGTCACAATTTCATCAAAAACCTGACTTTTGGCAATTCACTCAAAAATGGTGGCAAATGGTTGCAAATGCTCCCCTGAAACGTTTTGCGGTCGAAACAGAAGGCTTTTCATCACAGGAAAAGAAATCAGCCCTCGACAACTTAACCGGCAGAAAAATATTTTTTTGAAAAAAATCCCTAAGCCCCGGGGTCACAATTTCATCAAAACTCTGACTTTCGGCAATTGACTGAAAAATGGTGCCAAACGGTTGCAAATGCTCCCCTGAAAGGTATGGCGTTCGAAAGAGAAGGCTTTTTATCACATGAAAAAAAAATCAGCCCTCGACAACTTAACCGGCAGAAAAATATTTTTTTGAAAAAATCCCTAAGCCCCGGAGTCACAATTTCATCAAAAATCTGACTTTCGGCAATTCACTCAAAAATGGTGCCAAACGGTTGCAAATGCTCCCCTGAAAGGTTTGGCGGTCGAAAGAGAAGGCTTTTTATCACATGAAAAGAAATCAGCCCTCGACAACTTAACCGGCAGAAAAATATTTTTTTGAAAAAATCCCTAAGCCCCGGGGTCACAATTTTATCAAAACGCTGACTTTCGGCAATTGACTCAAAAATGGTGCCAAACGGTTGCAAATGCTCCCCTGAAAGGTTTGGCGGTCGAAAGAGAAGGCTTTTCATCACAGGAAAAGAAATCACCCCTCGACAACTTAACCGGCAGAAAAATATTTTTTTGAAAAAATCCATAAGCCCCGGAGTCACAATTTCATCAAAAACCTGACTTTTGGCAATTCACTCAAAAATGGTGCCAAACGGTTGCAAATGCTCCCCTGAAAGGTTTGGCGGTCGAAACAGAAGCCTTTTTATCACAGAACAGAAAATCAGCCCTCAACAAATTAACCGTCAGAAAAAGATTTTTTTGAAAAAATCCCTATGCCCCGGGGTCACAATTTCATCAAAAACCTGACTTTTGGCAATTCACTCAAAAATGGTGCCAAACGGTTGCAAATGCTCCCTAGAAGGCTTTGGCGGTCGAAACAGAAGGCTTTTTATCACAGGAAGAGAAATAAGCCCTCGACAACTTAACCGGCAGAAAAATATTTTTTTGAAAAAATCCCTAAGCCCCGGGGTCACAATTTCATCAAAAACCTGACTTTTGGCAATTCACTCAAAAATGGTGGCAAATGGTTGCAAATGCTCCCCTGAAACGTTTTGCGGTCGAAACAGAAGGCTTTTCATCACGGGAAAAGAAATCAGCCCTCGACAACTTAACCGGCAGAAAAATATTTTTTTGAAAAAAATCCCTAAGCCCCGGGGTCACAATTTCATCAAAACTCTGACTTTCGGCAATTGACTGAAAAATGGTGCCAAACGGTTGCAAATGCTCCCCTGAAATGTATGGCGTTCGAAAGAGAAGGCTTTTTATCACATGAAAAGAAATCAGCCCTCGACAACTTAACCGGCAGAAAAATATTTTTTTGAAAAAATCCCTAAGCCCCGGGGTCACAATTTCATCAAAACGCTGACTTTCGGCAATTGACTCAAAAATGGTGCCAAACGGTTGCAAATGCTCCCCTGAAAGGTTTGGCGGTCGAAAGAGAAGGCTTTTCATCACAGGAAAAGAAATCACCCCTCGACAACTTAACCGGCAGAAAAATATTTTTTTGAAAAAATCCCTAAGCCCCGGAGTCACAATTTCATCAAAAACCTGACTTTTGGCAATTCACTCAAAAATGGTGCCAAACGGTTGCAAATGCTCCCCTGAAAGGTTTGGCGGTCGAAACAGAAGCCTTTTTATCAAAGGACAGAAAATCAGCCCTCAACAAATTAACCGTCAGAAAAAGATTTTTTTGAAAAAATCCCTATGCCCCGGGGTCACAATTTCATCAAAAACCTGACTTTCGGCAATTGACTCAAAAATGGTGCCAAACGGTTGCAAATGCTCCCCTGAAAGGTTTGGCGGTCGAAACAGAAGGCTTTTTATCACAGGAAGAGAAATAAGCCCTCGACAACTTAACCGGCAGAAAAATATTTTTTTGAAAAAATCCCTAAGCCCCGGGGTCACAATTTCATCAAAAACCTGACTTTTGGCAATTCACTCAAAAATGGTGGCAAATGGTTGCAAATGCTCCCCTGAAAGGTTTGGCGGTCGAAACAGAAGCCTTTTTATCACAGGACAGAAAATCAGCCCTCAACAAATTAACCGTCAGAAAAAGATTTTTTTGAAAAAATCCCTATGCCCCGGGGTCACAATTTCATCAAAAACCTGACTTTTGACAATTCACTCAAAAATGGTGCCAAACGGTTGCAAATGCTCCCTAGAAGGCTTTGGCGGTCGAAACAGAAGGCTTTTTATCACAGGAAGAGAAATAAGCCCTCGACAACTTAACCGGCAGAAAAATATTTTTTTGAAAAAATCCCTAAGCCCCAGGGTCACAATTTCATCAAAAACCTGACTTTTGGCAATTCACTCAAAAATGGTGGCAAATGGTTGCAAATGCTCCCCTGAAACGTTTTGCGGTCGAAACAGAAGGCTTTTCATCACAGGAAAAGAAATCAGCCCTCGACAACTTAACCGGCAGAAAAATATTTTTTTGAAAAAAATCCCTAAGCCCCGGGGTCACAATTTCATCAAAACTCTG
The DNA here is from genome assembly GCF_964252035.2 of Podarcis erhardii. Classification (NCBI taxonomy): domain Eukaryota; kingdom Metazoa; phylum Chordata; class Lepidosauria; order Squamata; family Lacertidae; genus Podarcis; species Podarcis erhardii. The sequence continues at coordinate 44,625,144 of NC_138513.1, forward strand.
ACTTTCGGCAATTGACTGAAAAATGGTGCCAAACGGTTGCAAATGCTCCCCTGAAAGGTATAGCGTTCGAAAGAGAAGGCTTTTTATCACATGAAAAGAAATCAGCCCTCGACAACTTAACCGGCAGAAAAATATTTTTTTGAAAAAATCCCTAAGCCCCGGAGTCACAATTTCATCAAAAACCTGACTTTTGGCAATTCACTCAAAAATGGTGCCAAACGGTTGCAAATGCTCCCCTGAAAGGTTTGGCGGTCGAAACAGAAGCCTTTTTATCACAGGACAGAAAATCAGCCCTCAACAAATTAACCGTCAGAAAAAGATTTTTTTGAAAAAATCCCTATGCCCCGGGGTCACAATTTCATCAAAAACCTGACTTTTGGCAATTCACTCAAAAATGGTGCCAAACGGTTGCAAATGCTCCCTAGAAGGCTTTGGCGGTCGAAACAGAAGGCTTTTTATCACAGGAAGAGAAATAAGCCCTCGACAACTTAACCGGCAGAAAAATATTTTTTTGAAAAAATCCCTAAGCCCCGGGGTCACAATTTCATCAAAAACCTGACTTTTGGCAATTCACTCAAAAATGGTGGCAAATGGTTGCAAATGCTCCCCTGAAACGTTTTGCGGTCGAAACAGAAGGCTTTTCATCACAGGAAAAGAAATCAGCCCTCGACAACTTAACCGGCAGAAAAATATTTTTTTGAAAAAAATCCCTAAGCCCCGGGGTCACAATTTCATCAAAACTCTGACTTTCGGCAATTGACTGAAAAATGGTGCCAAACGGTTGCAAATGCTCCCCTGAAAGGTATGGCGTTCGAAAGAGAAGGCTTTTTATCACATGAAAAGAAATCAGCCCTCGACAACTTAAGCGGCAGAAAAATTATTTTTTGAAAAAAATCCCTAAGCCCGGGTCACAATTTCATCAAAAACCTGACTTTTGGCAATTGACTCAAAAATGTTGCCAAACGGATGCTAATGCTCCCCTGAAAGGTTTGGCGGTTGAAACAGAAGCCTTCTTATCACCGGACAGAAAATTAGCCCTCAATGACTTAACCAGCAGAAAAAAATTTTTTTGAAAAAATCCTTAAGCCCCGGGGTCAAAATTTCATCAAAATTCTGACTTTCGGCAATTGACTAAAAACTAGTGCAAAACGGTTGCAAATGCTCCCCTGAAAGGTTTGGCGGTCGAAACAGAAGCCTTTTTATCACAGGACAGAAAATCAGCCCTCAACAAATTAACCGTCAGAAAAAGATATTTTTGAAAAAATCCCTATGCCCACACAATTTCATCAAAAACCTGACTTTTGGCAATTGACTCAAAAATGATGCCAAACGGTTGCTAATGCTCCCCTGAAAGGTTTGGCGGTCGAAACAGAAGCCTTTTTATCACAGGACAGAAAATCAGCCCTCAACAAATTAACCGTCAGAAAAAGATTTTTCTGAAAAAATCCCTAAGCCCCCGGGGTCACAATTTCATCAAAAATCTGACTTTCGGCAATTGACTGAAAAATGGTGCCAAACGGTTGCAAATGCTCCCCTAAAAGGTTTGGCGGTCGAAAGAGAAGGCTTTTTATCACATGAAAAGAAATCAGCCCTCGACAACTTAACCGGCAGAAAAATATTTTTTTAAAAAAATCCCTAAGCCCCGGGGTCACAATTTCATCAAAACTCTGACTTTCGGCAATTGACTCAAAAATGGTGCCAAACGGTTGCAAATGCTCCCCTGAAAGGTTTGGCGGTCGAAAGAGAAGGCTTTTCATCACAGGAAAAGAAATCAGCTTTCGACAACTTAAGCGGCAGAAAAATTATTTTTTGAAAAAAATCCCTAAGCCCGGGTCACAATTTCATCAAAAACCTGACTTTTGGCAATTGACTCAAAAATGGTGCCAAACGGATGCTAATGCTCCCCTGAAAGGTTTGGCGGTCGAAACAGAAGCCTTCTTATCACCGATCAGAAAATTAGCCCTCAATGACTTAACCAGCAGAAAAAAATTTTTTTGAAAAAATCCTTAAGCCCCGGGGTCACAATTTCATCAAAATTCTGACTTTCGGCAATTGACTCAAAACTGGTGCAAAACGGTTGCAAATGCTCCCCTGAAAGGTTTGGCGGTCGAAACAGAAGCCTTTTTATCACAGGACAGAAAATCAGCCCTCAACAAATTAACCGTCAGAAAAAGATATTTTTGAAAAAATCCCTATGCCCACACAATTTCATCAAAAACCTGACTTTTGGCAATTGACTCAAAAATGATGCCAAACGGTTGCTAATGCTCCCCTGAAAGGTTTGGCGGTCGAAACAGAAGCCTTTTTATCACAGGACAGAAAATCAGCCCTCAACAAATTAACCGTCAGAAAAAGATTTTTCTGAAAAAATCCCTAAGCCCCCGGGGTCACAATTTCATCAAAAATCTGACTTTCGGCAATTGACTCAAAAATGGTGCCAAACGGTTGCAAATGCTCCCCTGAAAGGTTTGGCGGTCGAAAGAGAAGGCTTTTCATCACAGGAAAAGAAATCAGCTTTCGACAACTTAAGCGGCAGAAAAATTATTTTTTGAAAAAAATCCCTAAGCCCGGGTCACAATTTCATCAAAAACCTGACTTTTGGCAATTGACTCAAAAATGGTGCCAAACGGATGCTAATGCTCCCCTGAAAGGTTTGGCGGTCGAAACAGAAGCCTTCTTATCACCGGACAGAAAATTAGCCCTCAATGACTTAACCAGCAGAAAAAATTTTTTTTGAAAAAATCCTTAAGCCCCGGGGTCACAATTTCATCAAAATTCTGACTTTCGGCAATTGACTCAAAAATGGTGCCAAACGGTTGCAAATGCTCCCCTGAAAGGTTTGGCGGTCGAAAGAGAAGGCTTTTCATCACAGGAAAAGAAATCAGCCCTCGACAACTTAACCGGCAGAAAAATATTTTTTTAAAAAAATCCCTAAGCCCCGGGGTCACAATTTCATCAAAACTCTGACTTTCGGCAATTGACTCAAAAATGGTGCCAAACGGTTGCAAATGCTCCCCTGAAAGGTTTGGCGGTCGAAAGAGAAGGCTTTTCATCACAGGAAAAGAAATCAGCTTTCGACAACTTAAGCGGCAGAAAAATTATTTTTTGAAAAAAATCCCTAAGCCCGGGTCACAATTTCATCAAAAACCTGACTTTTGGCAATTGACTCAAAAATGGTGCCAAACGGATGCTAATGCTCCCCTGAAAGGTTTGGCGGTCGAAACAGAAGCCTTCTTATCACCGGACAGAAAATTAGCCCTCAATGACTTAACCAGCAGAAAAAAATTTTTTTGAAAAAATCCTTAAGCCCCGGGGTCACAATTTCATCAAAATTCTGACTTTCGGCAATTGACTCAAAACTGGTGCAAAACGGTTGCAAATGCTCCCTTGAAGGCTTTGGCGGTCGAAAGAGAAGGCTTTTTATCACAGGAAAAGAAATAAGCCCTCGACAACTTAACCGGCAGAAAAAGATATTTTTGAAAAAATCCCTATGCCCACACAATTTCATCAAAAACCTGACTTTTGGCAATTGAATCAAAAATGATGCCAAACGGTTGCTAATGCTCCCCTGAAAGGTTTGGCGGTCGAAACAGAAGCCTTTTTATCACAGGACAGAAAATCAGCCCTCTACAAATTAACCGTCAGAAAAAGATTTTTTTGAAAAAATCCCTAAGCCCCCGGGGTCACAATTTCATCAAAAATCTGACTTTCGGCAATTGACTGAAAAATGGTGCCAAACGGTTGCAAATGCTCCCCTGAAAGGTTTGGCCGTCGAAAGAGAAGGCTTTTTATCACATGAAAAGAAATAAGCCCTCGACAACTTAACCGGCAGAAAAATATTTTTTTGAAAAAATCCCTAAGCCCCGGGGTCACAATTTCATCAAAACGCTGACTTTCGGCAATTGACTTAAAAATGGTGCCAAACGGTTGCAAATGCTCCCCTGAAAGGTTTGGCCGTCGAAAGAGAAGGCTTTTCATCACAGGAAAAGAAATCACCCCTCGACAACTTAACCGGCAGAAAAATATTTTTTTGAAAAAATCCCTAAGCCCCGGGGTCACAATTTCATCAAAAACCTGACTTTTGGCAATTGACTCAAAAATGGTGCCAAACGGAAGCTAATGCTCCCCTGAAAGGTTTGGCGGTCGAAACAGAAGCCTTCTTATCACCGGTCAGAAAATTCGCCCTCAATGACTTAACCAGCAGAAAATTTTTTTTTTGAAAAAATCCTTAAGCCCCGGGATCACAATTTCATCTAAACTCTGACTTTCGGCAATTGACTCAAAACTGGTGCAAAACGGTTGCAAATGCTCCCTTGAAGGCTTTGGCGGTCGAAAGAGAAGGCTTTTTATCACAGGAAAAGAAATAAGCCCTCGACAACTTAACCGGCAGAAAAAGATATTTTTGAAAAAATCCCTATGCCCCGGGGTCACAATTTCATGAAAAATCTGACTTTCAGCAATTGACTCAAAACTGGTGCAAAATGGTTGCAAATGCTCCCTAGAAGGCTTTGGCGGTCGAAACAGAAGGCTTTTTATCACAGGAAAAGAAATAAGCCCTCGACAACTTAACCGGCAGAAAAATATTTTTTTGAAAAAATCCCTATGCCCACACAATTTCATCAAAAACCTGACTTTTGGCAATTGACTCAAAAATGATGCCAAACGGTTGCTAATGCTCCCCTGAAAGGTTTGGCGGTCGAAACAGAAGCCTTTTTATCACAGGACAGGAAATCAGCCCTCAACAAATTAACCGTCAGAAAAAGATTTTTTTGAAAAAATCCCTAAGCCCCCGGGGTCACAATTTCATAAAAAATCTGACTTTCGGCAATTCACTCAAAAATGGTGCCAAACGGTTGCAAATGCTCCTCTGAAAGGTTTGGCGGTCGAAAGAGAAGGCTTTTTATCACAGGACAGAAAAGCAGCCCTCAACAACTTAACCGGCAGAAAAATATTTTTTTGAAAAAAACCCGTTAGCCCCGGGGTCACAATTTCATCAAAAATCTGACTTTTGGCAATTGACTCAAAAATGGTGCCAAACGGATGCTAATGCTCCCCGGAAAGGTTTGGCGGTCGAAAAAGAAGCCTTCTTATCACCGGACAGAAAATTAGCCCTCAATGACTTAACCAGCAGAAAATTTTTTTTTTGAAAAAATCCTTAAGCCCCGGGGTCACAATTTCATCAAAACTCTGACTTTCGGCAATTGACTCAAAAATGGTGCCAAATGGTTGCAAATGCTCCCCTGAAACGTTTTGCGGTCGAAACAGAAGGCTTTTCATCACAGGAAAAGAAATCAGCCCTCGACAACTTAACCGGCAGAAAAATATTTTTTTGAAAAAAATCCCTAAGCCCCGGGGTCACAATTTCATCAAAACTCTGACTTTCGGCAATTGAATGAAAAATGGTGCCAAACGGTTGCAAATGCTCCCCTGAAAGGTTTGGCGGTCGAAAGAGAAGGCTTTTTATCACAGGACAGAAAATCAGCCCTCTACAACTTAACCGGCAGAAAAATATATTTTTGAAAAAATCCCTAAGCCCCGGGGTCACAATTTCAACAAAAACCTGACTTTTGGCAATTCACTCGAAAATGGTGCCAAACGGTTTCAAATGCTCCCCTGAAAGGTTTGGCGGTCGAAACGGAAGCCTTTTTATCACAGGACAGAAAATCAGCCCTCGACAACTTCACCGGCAGAAAAATATTTTTTTGAAAAAATCCCTAAGCCCCCGGGGTCAAAATTTCATCAAAACTCTGACTTTCGGCAATTGACTCAAAACTGGTGGAAAACGGTTGCAAATGCTCCCTTGAAGGCTTTGGCGGTCGAAAGAGAAGGCTTTTTATCACAGGAAAAGAAATAAGCCCTCGACAACTTAACCGGCAGAAAAAGATATTTTTGAAAAAATCCCTATGCCCCGGGGTCACAATTTCATGAAAAATCTGACTTTCAGCAATTGACTCAAAACTGGTGCAAAATGGTTGCAAATGCTCCCTAGAAGGCTTTGGCGGTCGAAACAGAAGGCTTTTTATCACAGGAAAAGAAATCAGCCCTCAACAACTTAACCGGCAGAAAAATATTTTTTTGAAAAAATCCCTATGCCCACACAATTTCATCAAAAACCTGACTTTTGGCAATTGACTCAAAAATGATGCCAAACGGTTGCTAATGCTCCCCTGAAAGGTTTGGCGGTCGAAACAGAAGCCTTTTTATCACAGGACAGAAAATCAGCCCTCAACAAATTAACCGTCAGAAAAAGATTTTTTTGAAAAAATCCCTAAGCCCCGGGGTCACAATTTCATCAAAAATCTGACTTTCGGCAATTCACTCAAAAATGGTGCCAAACGGTTGCAAATGCTCCTCTGAAAGGTTTGGCGGTCGAAAGAGAAGGCTTTTTATCACATGAAAAGAAATCAGCCCTCGACAACTTAACCGGCAGAAAAATATTTTTTTAAAAAAATCCCTAAGCCCCGGGGTCACAATTTCATCAAAAATCTGACTTTCGGCAATTCACTCAAAAATGGTGCCAAACGGTTGCAAATGCTCCTCTGAAAGGTTTGGCGGTCGAAAGAGAAGGCTTTTTATCACATGAAAAGAAATCAGCCCTCGACAACTTAACCGGCAGAAAAATATTTTTTTAAAAAAATCCCTAAGCCCCGGGGTCACAATTTCATCAAAACTCTGACTTTCGGCAATTGACTCAAAAATGGTGCCAAACGGTTGCAAATGCTCCCCTGAAAGGTTTGGCGGTCGAAAGAGAAGGCTTTTCATCACAGGAAAAGAAATCAGCTTTCGACAACTTAAGCGGCAGAAAAATTATTTTTTCAAAAAAATCCCTAAGCCCGGGTCACAATTTCATCAAAAACCTGACTTTTGGCAATTGACTCAAAAATGGTGCCAAACGGATGCTAATGCTCCCCTGAAAGGTTTGGCGGTCGAAACAGAAGCCTTCTTATCACCGGACAGAAAATTAGCCCTCAATGACTTAACCAGCAGAAAAATTTTTTTTTGAAAAAATCCTTAAGCCCCGGGGTCACAATTTCATCAAAAACCTGACTTTTGGCAACTGACTGAAAAATGGTGCCAAATGGTTGCAAATGCTCCCCTGAAAGGTTTGGCGGTCGAAACAGAAGGCTTTTCATCACAGGACAAGAAACCAGACCTCAACAACGTCACCGGCAGAAAAATATTTTTTTGAAAAAATCCCTAAGCCCCGGGGTCACAATTTCATCAAAAATCTGACTTTCGGCAATTGACTCAGAAATGGTGCCAACGGTTGCAAATGCTCCCCTGAAAGGTTTGGAGGTCCGAAGAGACGGCTTTTTATCACAGGAAAAGAAATCAGACCTCGACAACTTAACCGGCAGAAAAATATTTCTTTGAAAAAATCCCTAAGCCCCGGGGTCACAATTTCACCAAAAATATGAGTTTCGGCAATTGATTCAAAAATGGTGCCCAACGGCTGCAATTGCTACCCTGAAAGGTTTGGCGGCCGAAACAGAATCCTTTTCATCACAGGACAGAAAATCAGCCCTCAACAACTTAACCGGCAGAAAAATATTTTTTTGAAAAAATTTCATCCAAAATCTGACTTTCGGCAATTGACTCAGAAATGGTGCCAACGGTTGCAAATGCTCCCCTGAAAGGTTTGGAGGTCCGAAGAGACGGCTTTTTATCACAGGAAAAGAAATCAGACCTCGACAACTTAACCGGCAGAAAAATATTTTTTTGAAAAGATCCCTAAACTCCGGGGTCACAATTTCATCAAAAATCTGACTTTTGGCAGTTGACTCAAATAGTGCCAAACGGTTGCAAATGCTCCCCTGAAAGGTTTGGCGGTCGAAACAGAATCCTTTTTATCACAGGACAGAAAAGCAGCCCTCAACAACTTAACCAGCAGAAAAATATTTTTTTGAAAAAAACCCGTTAGCCCCGGGGTCACAATTTCATCAAAAATCTGACTTTCGGCAATTGAGTCAAAAATGGTGCCCAACGGTTGCAAATGCTCCCCTGAAAGGTTTGGCGGTCCGAAGAGAAGGCTTTTTATCACAGCAAAAGAAATCAGCCCTCGACAACTTAACCGGCAGAAAAATATTTTTTTGAAAAAATCCCTAAGCCCCGGGGTCACAATTTCATCAAAAATCTGACTTTCGGCAGTTTACTCATAAATGGTGCCAAACGGTTGCAAATGCTCCCCTGAAAGGTTTGGCGGTCGAAACAGAATCCTTTTTATCACAGGACAGAAAATCAGCCCTCAACAACTTAAACGGCAGAAAAATATTTTTTTGAAGAAATCCCTAATTTGATGAAATCTTTATTTCATCAAAAATATGATATTTGGCAATTGACTCAAAAATGGTGCCAAACGGTTGCAAATGCTCCCCTGAAAGGTTTGGAGGTCCGAAGAGACGGCTTTTTATCACAGGACAAGAAATCAGCCCTCGACAACTTAACTGGCAGAAAAATATTTTTATGAAAAAATCCCTAAGCCCCGGGGTCACAATTTCATCAAAAATCTGACTTTCGGCAATTGACCCAGAAATGGTGCCAACGGTAGCAAATGCTCCTCTGAAAGGTTTGGCCGTCGAAAGAGAAGGCTTTTTATCACAGGACAAGAAATCAGGCCTCAACAACTTAACCGGCAGAAAAATATTTTTTTGAAAAAATCCCTAAGCCCCGGGGTCACAATTTCATCAAAACTCTGACTTTTGGCAATTGACTCAAAAATGGTGCCAAACGGATGCAAATGCTCCCCTGAAAGGTTTGGCGGTCGAAACAGAATCCTTTTTATCACAGGACAGAAAATCAGCGCTCGAAACTTAACCGGCAGAAAATTATTTTTTTAAAAAAAATCCCTAAGCCCCGGGGTCACAATTTCATAAAAACTATGACTTTCGGCAATTGACTCAGAAATGGTGCCAAACGTTTGCAAATGCTCCCCTGAAAGGTTTGGCGGTCCGAGGAGAAGGCTTTTTATAACAGGAAAAGAAATCAGCCCTCGACAACTTAACCGGCGGAAAAATATTTTTTTGAAAAAATCCCTAAACTCCGGGGTCACAATTTCATCAAAAATCTGACTTTTGGCAATTGACTCAAAAATCGTGCCAAACGGTTGCAAATGCTCCCCTGAAAGGTTTGGCGGTCGAAACAGAATCCTTTTTATCACAGGACAGAAAAGCAGCCCTCAACAACTTAACCGGCAGAAAAATATTTTTTTGAAAAAAAACGGTTAGCCCCGGGGTCACAATTTCATCAAAAATCTGACTTTCGGCAATTGAGTCAAAAATGGTGCCCAACGGTTGCAAATGCTCCCCTGAAAGGTTTGGCGGTCCGAAGAGAAGGCTTTTTATCACAGCAAAAGAAATCAGCCCTCGACAACTTAACCGGCAGAAAAATATTTTTTTGAAAAAATCCCTATGCCCCGGGGTCACAATTTCATCAAAAATCTGATTTTGGCAATTGACTCAAAAATGGTGCCAAACGGTTGCAAATGCTCCCCTGAAAGGTTTGGCGTTCCGAAGAGAAGGCTTTTTCATCGCAGGAAAAGAAATAAGCCCTCAACAACTTAACCGGCAGAGAAATATTTTTTTGAAAAAATCCCTAAGCCCCGGGGTCACAATTTCATCACAAATCTGACTTTTGGCAATTCACTCAAAAATGGTGCCAAACGGTTGCAAATGATCCCCTGAAAGGTTTGGCGGTCCGAAGAGAAGGCTTTTTATCACAGGACAAGAAATCAGCCCTCGACAACTTAACCGGCAGAAAAATATTTTTTTGAAAAAATCCCTAAGCCCCGGGGTCACAATTTCATCAAAAACCTGACTTTTGGCAATTGACTCAAAAATGGTGCCAAACGGTTGCAAATGCTCCCCTGAAAGGTTTGGCGTTCCGAAGAGAAGGCTTTTTCATCGCAGGAAAAGAAATCAGCCCTCGACAACTTAACCGGCAGAAAAATATTTTTTTGAAAAAATCCCTAAGCCCCGGGGTCACAATTTCATCAAGAATCTGACTTTCGGCAATTCACTCATAAATGGTGCCAAACGGTTGCAAATGCTCCCCTGAAAGGTTTGGCGGTCGAAACAGAATCCTTTTTATCACAGGACAGAAAATCAGCCCTCAACAACTTAACCGGCAGAAAAATATTTTTTTGAAGAAATCCCTAATTTGATGAAATCCCTAATTTCATCAAAAATATGATATTTGGCTATTGACTCAAAAATGGTGCCAAACGGTTGCAAATGCTCCCCTGAAAGGTTTGTCGTTCCGAAGAGAAGTTTTTTTATCACAGGAAAAGAAGACAGCCCTCGACAACTTAAACGGCAGAAAAATATTTTTATGACAAAATCCCTAAGCCGCGGGGTCACAATTTCATCAAAAACCTGACTTTTGGCAATTGACTCAAAAATGGTGCCAAACGGTTGAAAATGATCCCCTGAAAGGTTTGGCGGTCGAAAGAGAAGGCTTTTTATCACAGGACAAGAAATCAGCCCTCGACAACTTAACTGGCAGAAAAATATTTTTATGAAAAAATCCCTAAGCCCCGGGGTCACAATTTCATCAAAAATCTGACTTTTGGCAAATCACTCAAAAATGGTGCCCAACGGTTGCAAATGCTTCTCTGAAAGTTTTGGCCGTCGAAAGAGAAGGCTTTTTATCACAGGACAAGAAATCAGCCCTCGACAGCTTAACCGACAGAAAAATATTTTTTTGAAAAAATCCCTAAGCCCCGGGGTCACAATTTCATCAAAAATCTGACTTTCTGCAATTGCTTCAAAAATGGTGCCAAACGGTTGCAAATGCTCCCCTGAAAGGTTTGGCGTTCCGAAGAGAAGGCTTTTTCATCGCAGGAAAAGAAATAAGCCCTCAACAACTTAACCGGCAGAAAAATATTTTTATGACAAAATCCCTAAGCCGCGGGGTCACAATTTCATCAATAAATCTGACTTTCTGCAATTGATTCAAAAATGGTGCCAAACGGTTGCAAATGCTCCCCTGAAAGGTTTGGCGTTCCGAAGAGAAGGCTTTTTCATCGCAGGAAAAGAAATAAGCCCTCAACAACTTAACCGGCAGAAAAATATTTTTATGACAAAATCCCTAAGCCGCGGGGTCACAATTTCATCAAAAACCTGAGTTTTGGCAATTGACTCAAAAATGGTGCCAAACGGTTGCAAATGCTCCCCTGAAAGGTTTGGCGGTCCGAAGAGAAGGCTTTTTATCACAGGACAAGAAATCAGCCCTTGACAACTTAACCGGCAGAAAAATATTTTTTTGAAAAAATCCCTAAGCCCCGGGGTCACAATTTCATCAAAAATCTGACTTTTGGCAATTCACTCAAAAATGGTGCCAAACGGTTGCAAATGCTCCCCTGAAAGGTTTGGCGTTCCGAAGAGAAGGCTTTTTCATCGCAGGAAAAGAAATCAGCCCTCGACAACTTAACCGGCAGAAAAATATTTTTTTGAAAAAATCCCTAAGCCCCGGGGTCACAATTTCATCAAAAATCTGACTTTCGGCAATTGACCCAGAAATGGTGCCAACGGTAGCAAATGCTCCTCTGAAAGGTTTGGCGGTCGAAACAGAATCCTTTTTATCACAGGACAGAAAATCAGCGCTCGAAACTTAACCGGCAGAAAAATATTTTTTTTCAAAAAATCCCTAAGCCCCGGGGTCACAATTTCATCAAAAATCTGACTTTTGGCAATTGACTCAAATAGTGCCAAACGGTTGCAAATGCTCCCCTGAAAGGTTTGGCGGTCGAAACAGAATCCTTTTTATCACAGTACAGAAATGCAGCCCTCAACAACTTAACCGGCAGAAAATTATTTTTTTGAAAAAAACCCGTTAGCCCCGGGGTCACAATTTCATCAAAAATCTGACTTTCGGCAATTGAGTCAAAAATGGTTCCCAACGGTTGCAAATGCTCGCCTGAAAGGTTTGGCGGTCCGAAGAGAAGGCTTTTTATCACAGCAAAAGAAATCAGCCCTCGACAACTTAACCGGCAGAAAAATATTTTTTTGAAAAAATCCCTAAGCCCCGGGGTCACAATTTCATCAAAAATCTGACTTTTGGCAATTCACTCAAAAATGGTGCCAAACGGATGCAAATGCTAACCTGAAAGGTTTGGCGGTCCGAAGAGAAGGCTTTTTATCACAGGACAAGAAATCAGCCCTCGACAACTTAACTGGCAGAAAAATATTTTTATGAAAAAATCCCTAAGCCCCAGGGTCACAATTTCATCAAAAATCTGACTTTTGGCAATTGACTCAAAAATGGTGCCAAACGGTTGCAAATGCTCCCCTGAAAGTTTTGGCGTTCCGAAGAGAAGGCTTTTTCATCGCAGGAAAAGAAATAAGCCCTCGACAACTTAACCGGCAGAAAAATATTTTTTTGAAAAAATCCCTAAGCCCCGGGGTCACAATTTCATCAAAAATCTGACTTTTGGCAATTCACTCAAAAATGGTGCCAAACGGTGGCAAATGCTCCCCTGAAAGGTTTGGCGGTCCGAAGAGAAGGCTTTTTATCACAGGACAAGAAATCAGCCCTCGACAACTTAACTGGCAGAAAAATATTTTTATGAAAAAATCCCTAAGCCCCAGGGTCACAATTTCATCAAAAATCTGACTTTTGGCAATTCACTCAAAAATGGTGCCAAACGTTTGCAAATGCTCCCCTGAAAGGTTTGGCGGTCCGAGGAGAAGGCTTTTTATAACAGGAAAAGAAATCAGCCCTCGACAACTTAACCGGCAGAAAAATATGTTTTTGAAAAAATCCCAAAACTCCGGGGACACAATTTCATCAAAAATCTGACTTTTGGCAATTGACTCAAATAGTGCCAAACGGTTGCAAATGCTCCCCTGAAAGGTTTGGCGGTCGAAACAGAATCCTTTTTATCACAGGACAGAAAAGCAGCCCTCAACAACTTAACCGGCAGAAAATTATTTTTTTGAAAAAAACCCGTTAGCCCCGGGGTCACAATTTCATCAAAAATCTGACTTTTGGCAATTCACTCAAAAATGGTGCCAAACGGTGGCAAATGCTCGCCTGAAAGGTTTGGCGGTCCGAAAAGAAGGCTTTTTATCACAGCAAAAGAAATCAGCCCTCGACAACTTAACCGGCAGAAAAATATTTTTTTGAAAAAATCCCTAAGCCCCGGGGTCACAATTTCATCAAAAACCTGACTTTTGGCAATTGACTCAAAAATGGGGCCAAACGGTTGCAAATGCTCCCCTGAAAGGTTTGGCGTTCCGAAGAGAAGGCTTTTTCATCGCAGGAAAAGAAATAAGCCCTCGACAACTTAACCGGCAGAAAAATATTTTTTTGAAAAAATCCCTAAGCCCCGGGGTCACAATTTCATCAAAAATCTGACTTTTGGCAATTCACTCAAAAATGGTGCCAAACGGTGGCAAATGCTCCCCTGAAAGGTTTGGTGGTCCGAAGAGAAGGCTATTTATCACAGGACCGAAAATCAGCCCTCGACAACTTAACCGGCAGAAAAATATTTTTTTGAAAAAATCCCTAAGCCCCGAGGTCACAATTTCATCAAAAATCTGACTTTTGGCAATTCACTCAAAATTGGTGCCAAACGGTTGCAAATGCTCCCCTGAAAGGTTTGGCGGTCCGAAGAGAAGGCTTTTTATCACAGGACAAGAAATCAGCCCTCGACAACCTAACTGGCAGAAAAATATTTTTATGAAAAAATCCCTAAGCCCCAGGGTCACAATTTCATCAAAAATCTGACTTTTGGCAATTCACTCAAAAATGGTGCCAAACGGTTGCAAATGCTCCCCTGAAAGGTTTGGCGGTCCGAGGAGAAGGCTTTTTATAACAGGAAAAGAAATCAGCCCTCGACAACTTAACCGGCAGAAAAATATTTTTTTGAAAAAATCCCAAAACTCCGGGGACACAATTTCATCAAAAATCTGACTTTTGGCAATTGACTCAAATAGTGCCAAACGGTTGCAAATGCTCCCCTGAAAGGTTTGGCGGTCGAAACAGAATCCTTTTTATCACAGGACAGAAAAGCAGCCCTCAACAACTTAACCGGCAGAAAATTATTTTTTTGAAAAAAACCCGTTAGCCCCGGGGTCACAATTTCATCAAAAATCTGACTTTTGGCAATTCACTCAAAAATGGTGCCAAACGGTGGCAAATGCTCCCCTGAAAGGTTTGGTTGTCCGAAGAGAAGGCTATTTATCACAGGACAGAAAATCAGCCCTCGACAAATATTCCGGCAGAAAAATATTTTTTTGAAAAAATCCCTAAGCCCCGGGGTCACAATTTCATCAAAAATCTGACTTTTGGCAATTCACTCAAAAATGGTGCCAAACGGTGGCAAATGCTCCCCTGAAAGGTTTGGTTGTCCGAAGAGAAGGCTATTTATCACAGGACAGAAAATCAGCCCTCGACAAATATTCCGGCAGAAAAATATTTTTTTGAAAAAATCCCTAAGCCCCGAGGTCACAATTTCATCAAAAATCTGACTTTTGGCAATTCACTCAAAATTGGTGCCAAACGGTTGCAAATGCTCCCCTGAAAGGTTTGGCGGTCCGAAGAGAAGGCTTTTTATCACAGGACAAGAAATCAGCCCTCGACAACCTAACTGGCAGAAAAATATTTTTATGAAAAAATCCCTAAGCCCCAGGGTCACAATTTCATCAAAAATCTGACTTTTGGCAATTCACTCAAAAATGGTGCCAAACGGTTGCAAATGCTCCCCTGAAAGGTTTGGCGGTCCGAAGAGAAGGCTTTTTATCACAGCAAAAGAAATCAGCCCTCGACAACTTAACCGGCAGAAAAATATTTTTTTGAAAAAATCCCTAAGCCCCGGGGTCACAATTTCATCAAAAACCTGACTTTTGGCAATTGACTCAAAAATGGTGCCAAACGGTTGCAAATGCTCCCCTGAAAGGTTTGGCGTTCCGAAGAGAAGGCTTTTTTATCGCAGGAAAAGAAATCAGCCCTCGACAACTTAACCGGCAGAAAAATATTTTTTTGAAAAAATCCCTAAGGCCCGGGGTCACAATTTCATCAAAAATCTGACTTTCGGCAATTCACTCATAAATGGTGCCAAACAGTTGCAAATGCTCCCCTGAAATGTTTGGCGGTCGAAACAGAATCCTTTTTATCACAGGACAGAAAATCAGCCCTCAACAACTTAACAGGCAGAAAAATATTTTTTTGAAGAAATCCCTAATTTGATGAAATCCCTAATTTCATCAAAAATATGATATTTGGCAATTGACTCAAAAATGGTGCCAAACGGTTGCAAATGCTCCCCTGAAAGGTTTGGCGTTCCAAAGAGAAGGCTTTTTCATAGCAGAAAAAGAAATAAGCCCTCGACAACTTAACCGGCAGAAAAATATTTTTTTGAAAAAATCCCTAAGCCCCGGGGTCACAATTTCATCAAAAATCTGACTTTTGGCAATTCACTCAAAAATGGTGCCTAACGGTTGCAAATGCTCCCCTGAAAGGTTTGGCGGTCCAAGAGAAGGCTTTTTATCACAGGAAAAGAAATCAGACCTCGACAACTTAACCGGCAGAAAAATATTTTTTTGAAAAAATCCCTAAGCCCCGGGGTCACAATTTCATCAAAAACCTGACTTTTGGCAATTGACTCAAAAATGGTGCCAAAAGGTTGCAAATGCTCCCCTGAAAGGTTTGGCGTTCCGAAGAGAAGGCTTTTTCATCGCAGGAAAAGAAATACGCCCTCGACAACTTAACCGGCAGAAAAATATTTTTTTGAAAAAATCCCTAAGCCCCGGGGTTACAATTTCATCAAAAATCTGACTTTCGGCAATTAACTCATAAATGGTGCCAAACGGTTGCAAATTCTCCCCTGAAAGGTTTGGCGGTCGAAACAGAATCCTTTTTATCACAGGACAGAAAATCAGCCCTCAACAACTCAACCGGCAGAAAAATATTTTTTTGAAGAAATCCCTAATTTGATGAAATCCCTAATTTCATCAAAAATATGATATTTGGCAATTGACTCAAAAATGGTGCCAAACGGTTGCAAATGATCCCCTGAAAGGTTTGGCGGTCGAAAGAGAAGGCTTTTTATCACAGGACAAGAAATCAGCCCTCGACAACTTAACTGGCAGAAAAATATTTTTATGACAAAATCCCTACGCCCCAGGGTCACAATTTCATCAAAAATCTGACTTTTGGCAATTCACTCAAAAATGGTGCCCAACGGTTGCAAATGCTTCTCTGAAAGTTTTGGCCGTCGAAAGAGAAGGCTTTTCATCACAGGACAAGAAATCAGCCCTCGACAACTTAACCGACAGAAAAATATTTTTTTGAAAAAATCCCTAAGCCCCGGGGTAACAATTTCATCGAAAATCTGACTTTCGGCAATTGACCCAGAAATGGTGCCAATGGTAGCAAATGCTCCTCTGAAAGGTTTGGCGGTCGAAACAGAATCCTTTTTATCACAGGACAGAAAATCAGCGCTCGAAACTTAACCGGCAGAAAAATATTTTTTTTCAAAAAATCCCTAAGCCCCGTGGTCACAATTTCATAAAAACTATGACTTTTGGCAACTGACTCAAATAGTGCCAAACGGTTGCAAATGCTCCCCTGAAAGTTTTGGCGGTCGAAACAAAATCCTTTTTATCACAGGACAGAAAAGCAGCCCTCAACAACTTAACCGGCAGAAAAATATTTTTTTGAAAAAAACCCGTTAGCCCCGGGGTCACAATTTCATCAAAAATCTGACTTTCGGCAATTGAGTCAAAAATGGTGCCCAACGGTTGCAAATGCTCCCCTGAAAGGTTTGGCGGTCCGAAAAGAAGGCTTTTTATCACAGCAAAAGAAATCAGCCCTCGACAACTTAACCGGCAGAAAAATATTTTTTTGAAAAAATACCTAAGCCCCGGGGTCACAATTTCATCAAAAACCTGACTTTTGGCAATTGACTCAAAAATGGCGCCAAACGGTTGCAAATGCTCCCCTGAAAGGTTTGGCGTTCCGAAGAGAAGGCTTTTTCATCGCAGGAAAAGAAATAAGCCCTCGACAACTAAACCAGCAGAAAAATATTTTTTTGAAAAAATCCCTAAGCCCCGGGGTCACAATTTCATCAAAAATCTGACTTTTGGCAATTCACTCAAAAATGGTGCCAAACGGTGGCAAATGCTCCCCTGAAAGGTTTGGCGGTCCAAAGAGAAGGCTTTTTATCACAGGACAAGAAATCAGCCCTCGACAACTTAACTGGCAGAAAAATATTTTTATGAAAAAATCCCTAAGCCCCAGGGTCACAATTTCATCAAAAATCTGACTTTTGGCAATTCACTCAAAAATGGTGCCAAACGGTTGCAAATGCTCCCCTGAAAGGTTTGGCGGTCCGAAGAGAAGGCTTTTTATCACAGCAAAAGAAATCAGCCCTCGACAACTTAACCGGCAGAAAAATATTTTTTTGAAAAAATCCCTAAGCCTCGGGGTCACAATTTCATCAAAAACCTGACTTTTGGCAATTGACTGAAAAATGGTGCCAAACGGTTGCAAATGCTCCCCTGAAAGGTTTGGCGTTCCGAAGAGAAGGCTTTTTCATCGCAGGAAAAGAAATCAGCCCTCGACAACTTAACCGGCAGAAAAATATTTTTTTGAAAAAATCCCTAAGCCCCTGTGATGGCCTGGGATTCCGATTCAGAGGATGAACCAGAGGAATCCCAGCCTGCACAGGAGTCCCCGCCTCCAGGGCCGGCTGAACTGGGGCAAGGCCTAGATGCTGAAGAGCCTGCTCCTGTGGCAGAGCACCAGGAGCTGGCCCCAGGTGAAACCCTTCAGGCCCCAGAGGGGCTTGAGGTCTCAGTGGCTACAGGTGAGCCTCCTCCAGGGCCCAGTAACCCTTCGGCCTCTCCTGATCTGCAGAGGCTTAGGGCAGAGAGGCGAAGGGAACTGGTTGCTCCCAGGAGGAGTGCTCGCCTTAAGGCCAGAGGAGGCGGGGCTCCTGGGGGCCGGGACCGCCCCTGGCCTTAGAAGAGGATAAAAGCCCAGTCAGCCCGGTCCCAGGTTGCAGGAGCAACGTCGTTGTTGGCTTTGGACCTTCCTGTGTTCCTGATCCCTGCTTGGCCTCCTGTTCCTGACCATCCGGTGCTCCTGTTCCCTGCTCGGCCTCCTGTTCCTGACCATCCGGTGTTCCTGTTCCCTGCTCGGCCTCCTGTTCCAGCGTTCCTGTTCCCCGCCCGGCTCTCCGCCTCGGACCTCGCCCCTCTTCGTGTGGACTCAGACTACGCTCACGGTACCTTTCCCCCGGGTCCAGCACAGTTTGCTCCCGCCACACCCGCACTCCCCCTTCGTTGGGGTGCGTTCGGGAAGAGCCAGAGGCCATGGCTGACCAGGCGGCTGCGCTGGTGGCTTTGGCCCAGAAGAACCAGGCCTTGACTCACTCCGTGCAGCAGCTCAGCGACGCGGTTACGGCACTTCAGCAGCGCTTGGAAGCCCTACCGGCTCCTGGGGCCGACGCCCTGGCTCCTGGCAAGTACCCAGTGGCTTTGCCGAGAAATTTGATGGAGCCCCGGCCAGCTTTCCCATGTTCCTCGCCCAAGCCAAGCTGTATATTCAGGGGCGAGCCCGGAACTTACCTGACGACCGCACCAAGGTGCACTTTTTGATTAGTTTGTTAAAGGACCAGGCGGCCAAGTGGGCGTTGCCGCTACTCAGGCAAGACTCCCCCTTGCTGGCAGACTATACGGGGTTTTGCAATCTTTTGGAGGCCGCGTTCGGCAACCCCCAGAAAGGGAGTCAAGCCAACCGGGCGATTCGGCAGTTGAAACAGGGCGAGTCCACGGTGGCCGCATATACCACGGAGTTTCGGCTGTTGGCACAGGACTTGACCTGGAACGACTCGGCATTGCGGGACCAGTATCTCGAAGGGCTTTCGGACGAGATACTGGACCAGCTGGCCACAATGGAACACCCCACCACGCTAGACACTCTCATTCAACGGAGTCTACAGATAGACGACCGGCTGGAGGATCGTCGCCAGGCCCGGGGCCGACGACACCTCCAGTTCTCGGCACCAGTTTCTTCCGGCAGCCCCACAGTCACAACTGAGTTATCGGAGGAGCCTATGCAGCTCGGGGCAGTGCGGCCACGCCTTTCCCCCGCAGAGAAGGTGCGGCGTCGGGAGGGGAATCTATGTCTCTACTGTGGCGGAAGTGGACACTACGCTCGGTCCTGCCCTGAGAAACGCCAGCCGCAGGGAAACCGCCAACCCCCAGTAGCTGATGGCCCTAGCTACCGGGGGTCCCAAACAGCGCAGAATGGGCCCGCACCAATGGACTTGCAACATCTTATGGTTCCGGTACGTTTATACCCTCCAGGTGGGCCCTGGATTCTTACCCATGCTTTGGTGGATTCAGGAGCAACCCGTTCTTATATGGACGCTGCTTTTGCTGCCCATCATCAGGTGCCACTTCGGAACAAGCCAGAACCGGTCCAGGTGGAAGCAATTGACGGACGGCTTCTACGTTCAGGAGCCGTTACTCAGGAGACCCAGCCCCTGGTCCTGTGTCTCCAGCAGCACCGGGAGTTGCGAACTTTGGACATTGCCTCTATGCCCCGGTTCCCCCTCATGCTCGGGATGGACTGGCTGGAAGCTCACAACGTTCAGATTGACTGGGTCAAACGGACTGTGCACTTCCCAGACCCATGTTCCCATGCTCAATCCGAGACGCTGGCGGCCGCGCCCACGGAGGAGGCAGCACCCACGCTCCCAGCCGTGTACCAGGACTACCAGGACGTGTTCGAGGAACGGGGGGCAGACCAGCTGCCGCCGCATCGGCCTTTTGACTGCGGCATAGACCTCCAGCCCGGAGCGCCCTTACCAGTGAGTCGCTTATATTCTCTAACAGAGCCAGAGCGCGAGGCTTTGCAGGACTTCTTGCGCAAGAACCTGGAGCGTGGGTTCATTAGGCCTTCCACCTCGCCTACCGCGGCACCAGTGCTCTTTGTTAAGAAGAAATGTGGGGAACTTCGCCCTTGCCATGATTACCGAGCCCTGAACAAAATTACCATCCCAGACCGGTACCCCTTGCCCCTTATCTCAGAGTTGCTGGAGCAGGTGCAAGGGGCACAGGTGTTCACCAAGCTGGACCTCCGGGGGGCCTACAACTTGATTCGGATCCGAGCCGGGGATGAGTGGAAGACAGCATTTGGGACCCGGTACGGGCAGTTCGAATACTTGGTTATGCCTTTCGGTTTGTGCAACGCGCCTGCTGTGTTCCAACGCTACATCAACCACGTGTTCCAGGACTTGTTAGACAAGTACGTGGTGGTGTACTTGGATGACATACTGGTTTACTCCCGTGACCCGGCTCGCCATGAGGGACATGTCCGGACCGTGCTGCAGCGCTTGCGTGAGCACCGTTTGTACGCAAAGCTCAGCAAGTGCGAGTTCCATCAGCGGACTGTGGACTTCCTTGGACACCGGCTCTCTCCAGATGGGGTGCAGATGGACCCTGGGAAGGTGGCAGCGGTTCGAGAATGGGCGGCACCCCGGAACCGCAAGGACCTACAGCGTTTCCTGGGGTTCGCCAACTACTACCGGACCTTCATCGCAGATTATGCTCATCGCACCACCCCGTTGACCCGGCTACTGCGCCCAAAGACGCCGTTTTCCTGGGACAAGGAGGCAGAGGAGGCGTTTCAGGGGTTGAAGGCCTGTTTCCAGAGGGCGCCAATCTTACAACATCCTGACCCCTCTCGACCCTTTGTGGTGGAGACCGACGCCTCCAGTACGGCTCTCGGTGCCGTCTTGTCTCAACAGAATGGACCTGAAGCGCCACTCTTACCCTGTGCCTTCTATTCCCGCCAGCTCCTACCAGCGGAGCGTAACTATACTGTGTGGGAGCGGGAACTACTGGCCATCAAGGTGGCCTTTGAGGTCTGGCGCCACCATCTTGAGGGGGCACGACATCCGGTGGAGGTGAGAACCAACCACCGGAACCTGGAGTACCTCCAGACCACCCGCAAGCTGAACCAAAGACAGATCCGGTGGGTGTTGTTCTTTTCCCGGTTCCAGTTCCGGATCCGCTACATCCCTAGCTCTCAGAACCAGAAGGCGGATGCCCTGTCCCGGAAACCTGAAGACAACTCAGACACGGTACAGCAAGCAGAACCCACCACGATCCTACCTCCAGCTGCATTCCTGGCCACCCAGGAGGCGGAGCCACTGCAGGCTCGGGTGCGGAAACAGCAGCGGGTCGACGCTTGGGCCCAGGAACGACTCCAGGAGCTGGCTGAAGGGTCCAGCCCACAGTATCCGGGGCTGGTCCTGCATCAGGGCCTTCTGCTGCACCACGGTCGTCTGTACATCCCGCCAGGGCCACTGCGGCTGGAGGTTCTCCGGATGGCCCATGATGCCCCAGCAGCGGGGCACTTTGGACGGTATCGGACCACCCATCTGGTAAGTCGTGAGTTTTGGTGGCCCCGCCTGAAGGCTGACGTGGCTCGATACGTTGCTGGTTGTGATGTCTGCCGGTGCGCCAAGGGCCCTACCGGGCGACCCCCCGGCCTACTTCAGCCATTGCCAGTTCCACCGCGCCCTTGGAACACGGTTTCGTTGGACTTTGTAGTGGACTTACCCCCGTCTCGTGGTTGTACCTGCCTCCTAGTTTTCTCCGACCATTTCACCAAGATGGTGCACTGCGCCCCCTGCCCATCTGTACCCACAGCCAAGGAAACCGCTCAGCTGTACCTTCAGCATGTCTTCCGCCTGCATGGCCTACCTGAGCGCGTGGTGTCCGACCGGGGCGTTCAGTTCACATCCCGGTTCTGGCGAGCATTACACCAGACCCTCGGGACAGAGGTCTGCCTCTCGTCAGCCTACCACCCACAGACCGATGGCCAGACGGAACGGGCGAACGCGGTGCTGGAGCAGTACCTCCGGTGTTACTGCAGCTACCAGCAGGATGACTGGGTCGACCACCTGGCATTGGCGGAGTTCGCCTACAACAACGCGGTGAATGCGTCCACCCAGCAGACCCCGTTCCAGGCCAGTTACGGTTATCATCCACGGCTGTTTCCAGATGTGCTGCCGGCATCCGCGGTCCCGGCGGTGACGGAGTGGCTTCAAGAGCTCCAGTCCCAGCAACAGCTTTTGGTGGAGCAACTGCACCAGGCCAAGGAAGCGTACAAAGCCCAGGCCGACCGCCACCGCCAGGTGGGGCCGGAACTTTGCGTCGGTGACCTGGTTTGGCTCTCCACTCGCCACCTCCACCCCTCTCGACCTTCGCGGAAGTTGGACGCCCGATTCACCGGCCCGTTCCCTATTGTGGACCAAGTCTCTCCTGTGGCATTCCGTCTCCGGTTACCCGCAACCCTGAAGGTTCACCCGGTCTTCCACAGGTCCCTTCTGAGTCCAGTGGCCCCACCCGACGAGTTCCACCCGAACCGTCCCCGACCGCAGCCAGTGTTGGTTCAGGGAGAGCCTGAGTACGAGGTGGAACGCATCCTGGACTCCCGATACCGCAGGGGAAAGCTGCAGTATCTCATTGACTGGAAGGGGTACGGACCGGAGGACCGTTCCTGGGAACCAGCGGCCAACGTCCACGCACCTGCCTGCCTCCGAGAGTTCCATGCGACGTACCCCGGCAAGCCGGGTCCGGACCCTCGGTTGAGGGGGGGGGCCTGGGAGGGGGGATGGTGTGATGGCCTGGGGTTCCGATTCAGAGGATGAACCAGAGGAATCCCAGCCTGCACAGGAGTCCCCGCCTCCAGGGCCGGCTGAACTGGGGCAAGGCCTAGATGCTGAAGAGCCTGCACCTGTGGCAGAGCACCAGGAGCTGGCCCCAGGTGAAACCCTTCAGGCCCCAGAGGGGCTTGAGGACTCAGTGGCTACAGGTGAGCCTCCTCCAGGGCCCAGTAACCCTTCGGCCTCTCCTGATCTGCAGAGGCTTAGGGCAGAGAGGCGAAGGGAACTGGTTGCTCCCAGGAGGAGTGCTCGCCTTAAGGCCAGAGGAGGAGGGGCTCCTGGGGGCCGGGACCGCCCCTGGCCTTAGAAGAGGATAAAAGCCCAGTCAGCCCGGTCCCAGGTTGCGGGAGCAACGTCGTTGTTGGCTTTGGACCTTCCTGTGTTCCTGATCCCTGCTTGGCCTCCTGTTCCTGACCATCCGGTGCTCCTGTTCCCTGCTCGGCCTCCTGTTCCTGACCATCCGGTGTTCCTGTTCCCTGCTCGGCCTCCTGTTCCAGCGTTCCTGTTCCCCGCCCGGCTCTCCGCCTCGGACCTCGCCCCTCTTCGTGTGGACTCAGACTACGCTCACGGTACCTTTCCCCCGGGTCCAGCACAGCCCCGGGGTCACAATTTCATCAAAAATCTGACTTTCGGCAATTCACTCATAAATGGTGCCAAACGGTTGCAAATGCTCCCCTGAAAGGTTTGGCGGTCGAAACAGAATCCTTTTTATCACAGGACAGAAAATCAGCCCTCAACAACTTAACCGGCAAAAAAATATTTTTTTGAAAAAATCCCTAAGCCACAGGGTCACAATTTCATCAAAAATCTGACTTTTGGCAATTCACTCAAAAATGGTGCCCAACGGTTGCAAATGCTTCTCTGAAAGTTTTGGCTGTCGAAAGAGAAGGCTTTTTATCACAGGACAAGAAATCAGCCCTCGACAACTTAACCGACAGAAAAATATTTTTTTGAAAAAATCCCTATGCCCCGGGGTCACAATTTCATCAAAAATCTGACTTTCGGCAATTGACCCAGAAATGGTGCCAACGGTAGCAAATGCTCCTCTGAAAGGTTTGGCGGTCGAAACAGAATCCTTTTTATCACAGGACAGAAAATCAGCGCTCGAAACTTAACCGGCAGAAAAATATTTTTTTTCAAAAAATCCCTAAGCCCCGGGGTCACAATTTCATAAAAACTATGACTTTCGGCAATTGACTCAGAAATGGTGCCAAACGTTTGCAAATGCTCCCCTGAAAGGTTTGGCGGTCCGAGGAGAAGGCTTTTTATAACAGGAAAAGAAATCAGCCCTCGACAACTTAACCGGCGGAAAAATATTTTTTTGAAAAAATCCCTAAACTCCGGGGTCACAATTTCATCAAAAATCTGACTTTTGGCAATTGACTCAAATAGTGCCAAACGGTTGCAAATGCTCCCCTGAAAGGTTTGGCGGTCGAAACAGAATCCTTTTTATCACAGGACAGAAAAGCAGCCCACAACAACATAACCGGCAGAAAAATATTTTTTTGAAAAAACCCCTAAGCCCCAGGGTCACAATTTCATCAAAAATCTGACTTTCGGCAATTGAGTCAAAAATGGTGCCCAACGGTTGCAAATGCTCCCCTGAAAGGTTTGGCGGTCCGAAGAGAAGGCTTTTTATCACAGCAAAAGAAATCAGCCCTCGACAACTTAACCGGCAGAAAAATATTTTTTTGAAAAAATCCCTAAGCCCCGGGGTCACAATTTCATCAAAAACCTGACTTTTGGCAATTGACTCAAAAATGGTGCCAAACGGTTGCAAATGCTCCCCTGAAAGGTTTGGCGTTCCGAAGAGAAGGCTTTTTCATCGCAGAAAAAGAAATAAGCCCTCGACAACTTAACCGGCAGAAAAATATTTTTTTGAAAAAATCCCTAAGCCCCGGGGTCACAATTTCATCAAAAATCTGACTTTTGGCAGTTCACTCAAAAATGGTGCCAAACGGTGGCAAATGCTCCCCTGAGAGGTTTGGCGGTCCGAAGAGAAGGCTTTTTATCACAGGACAAGAAATCAGCCCTCGACAACTTAACTGGCAGAAAAATATTTTTATGAAAAAATCCCTAAGCCCCAGGGTCACAATTTCATCAAAAATCTGACTTTTCGCAATTCACTCAAAAATGGTGCCAAACGGTTTCAAATGCTCCCCTGAAAGGTTTGGCGGTCCGAAGAGAAGGCTTTTTATCACAGCAAAAGAAATCAGCCCTCGACAACTTAACCGGCAGAAAAATATTTTTTTGAAAAAATCCCTAAGCCCCGGGGTCACAATTTCATCAAAAACCTGACTTTTGGCAATTGACTCAAAAATGGTGCCAAACGGTTGCAAATGCTCCCCTGAAAGGTTTGGCGTTCCGAAGAGAAGGCTTTTTCATCGCAGGAAAAGAAATAAGCCCTCGACAACTTAACCGGCAGAAAAATATTTTTTTGAAAAAATCCCTAAGCCCCGGGGTCACAATTTCATCAAAAATCTGACTTTTGGCAATTCACTCAAAAATGGTGCCAAACGGTGGCAAATGCTCCCCTGAGAGGTTTGGCGGTCGAAACGAAAGGCTTTATATCACATGAAAAGAAATCAGCCCTCCACAACTTAACCGGCAGAAAAAGATTTTTTTGAAAAAATCCCTAAGCCCCGGGGTCACAATTTCATCAAAAACCTGACTTTTGGCAATTGACTCAAAAATGGTGCCAAACGGTTGCAAATGCTCCCCTGAAAGGTTTGCGGTCGAAACAGAATCCTTTTTATCACAGGACAGAAAATCAGCCCTCGACAACTTAACCGGCAGAAAAATATTTTTTTGAAAAAATCCCTAAGCCCCGGGGTCACAATTTCATCAAAATATGACTTTCGGCAATTCACTCAAAAGTGGTGCCAAACAGTTGCAAATGCTCCCCTGAAAGGTTTGGCGGTCGAAACAGAATCCTTTTTATCACAGGACAGAAAATCAGCCCACAACAACATAACCGGCAGAAAAATATTTTTTTGAAAAAAACCCTAAGCCCCAGGGTCACAATTTCATCAAATATCTGACTTTCGGCAATTGATTCAAAAATGGTGCCCAACGGTTGCAAATGCTCCTCTGAAAGGTTTGGCCATCGAAAGAGAAGGCTTTTTATCACAGGACAGAAAATCAGCCCTCGACAACTTAACCAGCAGAAAAATATTTTTTTGAAAAAATCCCTAAGCCCCGGGGTCACAATTTCATCAAAATATGACTTTCGGCAATTGACTCAAAAATGGTGCCAAACCGTTGAAAATGATCCCCTGAAAGGTTTGGCGGTCCGAAGAGAAGGCTTTTTATCACAGGATAAGAAATCAGCCCTCGACAACTTAACCGGCAGAAAAATATTTTTTTGAAAAAATCCCTTAGCTCCGGGGTCACAATTTCAACTAAAATCTGACTTTTGGCAATTGACTCAAAAATGGTGCCAAATGGATGCAAATGCTAACCTGAAAGGTTTGGCGGTCCAAAGAGAAGGCTTTTTATCACAGGACAGAAAATCAGCCCTCGACAAGTTAACCGGCAGAAAAATATTTTTTTGAAAAAACCCCGAAGCTCCGGGGTCACAATTTCCTCAAAAATCTGACTTTTGGCAATTCACTCAAAAATGGTGCCAAACGGATGCAAATGCTCCCCTGAAAGGTTTGGCGGTCGAAACAAAATCCTTTTTATCACAGGACAGAAAATCAGCACTCAACAACTTAACCGGCAGAAAAATATTTTTTTGAAAAAACCCCTAAGCCCCGGGGTCACAATTTCATCAAAAATCTGACTTTTGGCAATTCACTCAAAAATCGGGCCAAACGGTTGCAAATGCTCCCCTGAAACGTTTGGCGGTCGAAACAGAATCCTTTTTATCACAGGACAAGAAATCAGCCCTCGACAACTTAACCGGCAGAAAAATATTTTTTTGAAAAAATCCCTAAGCTCCGGGGTCACAATTTCATCAAAAATCTGACTTGTGGCAATTGACTCAAAAATGGTGCCAAACGGATGCAAATGCTCCCCTGAAAGGTTTGGCGGTCCAAAGAGAAGGTTTTTTATCATAGGAAAAGAAATCAGCCCTTGACAACTTAACCGGCAGAAAAATATTTTTTTGAAAAAATCCCTAAGCCCCAGGGTCACAATTTCAACAAAAATATGATTTTTGGCAATTCACTCAAAAATGGTGCCAAACGGTTGCAAATGCTCCCCTGAAAGGTTTGGCGGTCGAAACAGAATCCTTTTTATCACAGGACAAGAAATCAGCCGTTGACAACTTAACCAGCAGAAAGATATTTTTTTGAAAAAATCCCTAAGCCCCAGGGTCACAATTTCATCAAAAATATGATTTTTGGCAATTGGCTCAAAAATGGTGCCCAACGGTTGCAAATGCACCCCTGAAAGGTTTGGCGGTCCGAAAGGAAGGCTTTTTATCACAGGAAAAGAAATCAGCCCTCGACAATTTAACCAGCAGAAAAATATTTTTTTGAAAAAATCCCTAAGCCCCAGGGTCACAATTTCATCAAAATTCTGACTTTTGGCAATTGACTCAAAAATGGTGCCAAACGGTTGAAAATGCTCCCCTGAAAGGTTTTGCGGTCCAAAGAGAAGGCTTTTTATCACAGGATAAGAAATCAGCCCTCGACAACTTAACCGTCAGAAAAATATTTTTTTGAAAAAATCACTAAGCCCCGGGGTCACAATTTCATCAAAAATGTGAATTTCGGCAATTGATTCAAAAATGGTGCCCAACGGTTGCAAATGCTCCCGTGAAAGGTTTGGCGGTCGAAACAGAATCCTTTTTATCACAGGACAGAAAATCAGCCCTCAACAACTTAACCGCCAGAAAAATATTTTTTTGAAAAAATCCCTAAGCCCCGGGGTCACAATTTCATCAAAAATCTGACTTTTGGCAATTCACTCAAAAATGGTGCCAAACGGTTGCAAATGCTCCCCTGAAAGGTTTGGCGTTCCGGAGAGAAGTCTTTTTATCACAGGAAAAGAAATCAGCCATCGACAACTTAACTGGCAGAAAAATATTTTTTGGAAAAAATCCCTAAGTCTTTTTATCACAGGAAAAGAAAGCAGCCCTCGACAACTTAACCGGC
The DNA here is from genome assembly GCF_964252035.2 of Podarcis erhardii. Lineage (NCBI taxonomy): Eukaryota > Metazoa > Chordata > Lepidosauria > Squamata > Lacertidae > Podarcis > Podarcis erhardii. The sequence continues at coordinate 44,652,927 of NC_138513.1, forward strand.
AGAAAAATATTTTTTTGAAAAAATCCCTAAGCCCCGGGGTCACAATTTCATCAAAAACCTGACTTTTGGCAGTTGACTCAAAAATGGTGCCCAACGGTTGCAAATGCTCCCCTGAAAGGTTTGGCGGTCTGAAGAGAACGCTTTTTAAAACAGGATAAGAAGTCAGCCCTCAACACCATAACCGGCAGAAAAATATTTTTTTTGAAAAAAATCCCTAAGCCCCGGGGTCACAATTTCATCAAAAATATGATTTTTGGCAATTCACTCAAAAATGGTGCCAAACGCATGCAAATGCTCCCCTGAATCGTTTGGCGGTCGAAACAGAATCCTTTTTATCACAGGACAGAAAATCAGCCCTCGACAACTCAACCGGCAGAAAAATATTATTTTGAAAAAATCCCTAAGCCCCGGGGTCACAATTTCATCAAAAATCTGACCTTCGGCAATTGATTCAAAAATGCTGCGAAACGGTTGCAAATGCTCCCCTGAAAGGTTTGGTGGTCCGAAGAGAAGGCTATTTATCACAGGACAGAAAATCAGCCCTCGACAAATATTCCGGCAGAAAAATATTTTTTTGAAAAAATCCCTAAGCCGCGGGGTCACAGTTTCATAAAAAATCTGACATTTGGCTATTGACTCAAAAATGGTGCCCAACGGTTGCAAATGCTCCCCTGAAAGGTTTGGCGGTCCGAAGAGAAAGCTTTTTATCACAGGAAAAGAAATCAGCCCTCGACAATTTAACTGGCATAAAAATATTTTTTTGCAAAAATCCCTTATCCCCGGGGTCACAATTTCATCAAAATATGACTTTCGGCAATTGATTTAAAAATGGTGCCCAACGGTTGCAAATGCTCCCCTGAAAGGTTTGGCAGTCCGAAGAGAAGGCTTTTTATCACAGGAAAAGAAATCAGCCCACGACAACTTAACCGGCAGAAAAATATTTTTTTGAAAAAATCCCTAAGCCCCGGGGTCACAATTTCATCAAAACTCTGACCTTCGGCAATTGACACAAACATGGTGCCAAACGGTTGCAAATTCTCCCCTGAAAGGTTTGGCGGTCGAAAGAGAAGGCTTTTTATCACAGAAAAAGAAATCAGCCCACGACAACTTAACCGGCAGAAAAAGATTTTTTTGCAAAAATCCCTAAGCCCCGGGGTCACAATTTCATCAAAACTGTGAGTTTCGGCAATTGATTCAAAAATGGTGCGCAACGGATGCAAATGATCCTCTGAAAGGTTTGGCGGTCGAAACGAAAGGCTTTATATCACATGAAAAGAAATCAGCCCTCCACAAGTTAACCGGCAGAAAAAGATTTTTTTGAAAAAATCCCTAAGCCCCGGAGTCACAATTTCATGAAAACTCTGAGTTTTGGCAATTGACTCAAAAATGGTGCCCAACAGTTGCAAATGCTCCCCTGAAAGGCTTGGCGGTCGAAACAGAATCCTTTTTATCACAGGACAGAAAATCAGCCCTCGACAACTTAACCGGCAGAAAAATATTTTTTTGAAAAAATCCCTAAGCCCCGGGGTCACAATTTCATCAAAATATGACTTTCGGCAATTCACTCAAAAGTGGTGCCAAACAGTTGCAAATGCTCCCCTGAAAGGTTTGGCGGTCGAAACAGAATCCTTTTTATCACAGGACAGAAAATCAGCCCACAACAACATAACCGGCAGAAAAATATTTTTTTGAAAAAAACCCTAAGCCCCAGGGTCACAATTTCATCAAATATCTGACTTTCGGCAATTGATTCAAAAATGGTGCCCAACGGTTGCAAATGCTCCTCTGAAAGGTTTGGCCATCGAAAGAGAAGGCTTTTTATCACAGGACAGAAAATCAGCCCTTGACAACTTAACCAGCCGAAAAATATTTTTTTGAAAAAATCCCTAAGCCCCGGGGTCACAATTTCATCAAAATATGACTTTCGGCAATTGACTCAAAAATGGTGCCAAACCGTTGAAAATGATCCCCTGAAAGGTTTGGCGGTCCGAAGAGAAGGCTTTTTATCACAGGATAAGAAATCAGCCCTCGACAACTTAACCGGCAGAAAAATATTTTTTTGAAAAAATCCCTTAGCTCCGGGGTCACAATTTCAACTAAAATCTGACTTTTGGCAATTGACTCAAAAATGGTGCCAAATGGATGCAAATGCTAACCTGAAAGGTTTGGCGGTCCAAAGAGAAGGCTTTTTATCACAGGACAGAAAATCAGCCCTCGACAAGTTAACCGGCAGAAAAATATTTTTTTGAAAAAACCCCGAAGCTCCGGGGTCACAATTTCCTCAAAAATCTGACTTTTGGCAATTCACTCAAAAATGGTGCCAAACGGATGCAAATGCTCCCCTGAAAGGTTTGGCGGTCGAAACAAAATCCTTTTTATCACAGGACAGAAAATCAGCCCTCAACAACTTAACCGGCAGAAAAATATTTTTTTGAAAAAACCCCTAAGCCCCGGGGTCACAATTTCATCAAAAATCTGACTTTTGGCAATTCACTCAAAAATCGGGCCAAACGGTTGCAAATGCTCCCCTGAAACGTTTGGCGGTCGAAACAGAATCCTTTTTATCACAGGACAAGAAATCAGCCCTCGACAACTTAACCGGCAGAAAAATATTTTTTTGAAAAAATCCCTAAGCTCCGGGGTCACAATTTCATCAAAAATCTGACTTGTGGCAATTGACTCAAAAATGGTGCCAAACGGATGCAAATGCTCCCCTGAAAGGTTTGGCGGTCCAAAGAGAAGGTTTTTTATCATAGGAAAAGAAATCAGCCCTTGACAACTTAACCGGCAGAAAAATATTTTTTTGAAAAAATCCCTAAGCCCCAGGGTCACAATTTCAACAAAAATATGATTTTTGGCAATTCACTCAAAAATGGTGCCAAACGGTTGCAAATGCTCCCCTGAAAGGTTTGGCGGTCGAAACAGAATCCTTTTTATCACAGGACAAGAAATCAGCCGTTGACAACTTAACCAGCAGAAAGATATTTTTTTGAAAAAATCCCTAAGCCCCGGGGTCACAATTTCATCAAAAACCTGACTTGTGGCAATTCACTCAAAAATGGTGCCCAACGGTTGCAAATGCTCCCCTGAAAGGTTTGGCGGTCCGGAGAGAAGTCTTTTTATCACAGGAAAAGAAATCAGCCCTCGAAAATTTAACCAGCAGAAAAATATTTTTTTGAAAAAATCCCTAAGCCCCAGGGTCACAATTTCAACAAAAATATGATTTTTGGCAATTCACTCAAAAATGGTTCCAAACGGTTGCAAATGCTCCCCTGAAAGGTTTGGCGGTCCGAAGAGAAGGCTTTTTATCACAGGAAAAGAAATCAGCCCTCGACAATTTAACCAGCAGAAAAATATTTTTTTGAAAAAATCCCTAAGCCCCAGGGTCACAATTTCATCAAAAATATGATTTTTGGCAATTGGCTCAAAAATGGTGCCCAACGGTTGCAAATGCACCCCTGAAAGGTTTGGCGGTCCGAAAGGAAGGCTTTTTATCACAGGAAAAGAAATCAGCCCTCGACAATTTAACCAGCAGAAAAATATTTTTTTGAAAAAATCCCTAAGCCCCAGGGTCACAATTTCATCAAAATTCTGACTTTTGGCAATTGACTCAAAAATGGTGCCAAACGGTTGAAAATGCTCCCCTGAAAGGTTTTGCGGTCCAAAGAGAAGGCTTTTTATCACAGGATAAGAAATCAGCCCTCGACAACTTAACCGTCAGAAAAATATTTTTTTGAAAAAATCCCTAAGCCCCGGGGTCACAATTTCATCAAAAATGTGAATTTCAGCAATTGATTCAAAAATGGTGCCCAACGGTTGCAAATGCTCCCGTGAAAGGTTTGGCGGTCGAAACAGAATCCTTTTTATCACAGGACAGAAAATCAGCCCTCAACAACTTAACCGCCAGAAAAATATTTTTTTGAAAAAATCCCTAAGCCCCGGGGTCACAATTTCATCAAAAATCTGACTTTTGGCAATTCACTCAAAAATGGTGCCAAACGGTTGCAAATGCTCCCCTGAAAGGTTTGGCGTTCCGGAGAGAAGTCTTTTTATCACAGGAAAAGAAATCAGCCATCGACAACTTAACTGGCAGAAAAATATTTTTTGGAAAAAATCCCTAAGTCTTTTTATCACAGGAAAAGAAAGCAGCCCTCGACAACTTAACCGGCAGAAAAATATTTTTTTGAAAAAATCCCTAAGCCCCGGGGTCACAATTTCATCAAAAACCTGACTTTTGGCAATTGACTCAAAAATGGTGCCAAACGGGTGCAAATGCTCCCCTGAAAGGTTTGGCGGTCGAAATAGAATCCTTTTTATCACAGGACAGAAAATCAGCCCTCAACAACTTAACCGGCAGAAAAATATTATTTTGAAAAAATCCCTAAGCCCCGGGGTCACAATTTCCTCAAAAATCTGACTTTTGGCAGTTGACTCAAAAATGGTGCCCAACGGTTGCAAATGCTCCCCTGAAAGGTTTGGCGGTCTGAAGAGAACGCTTTTTAAAACAGGATAAGAAGTCAGCCCTCAACACCATAACCGGCAGAAAAATATTTTTTTTGAAAAAAATCCCTAAGCCCCGGGGTCACAATTTCATCAAAAATATGATTTTTGGCAATTCACTCAAAAATGGTGCCAAACGCATGCAAATGCTCCCCTGAATCGTTTGGCGGTCGAAACAGAATCCTTTTTATCACAGGACAGAAAATCAGCCCTCGACAACTCAACCGGCAGAAAAATATTATTTTGAAAAAATCCCTAAGCCCCGGGGTCACAATTTCATCAAAAATCTGACCTTCGGCAATTGATTCAAAAATGCTGCGAAACGGTTGCAAATGCTCCCCTGAAAGGTTTGGCGGTCGAAACAGAATCCTTTTTATCACAGGACAAGAAATCAGCCGTTGACAACTTAACCAGCAGAAAGATATTTTTTTGAAAAAATCCCTAAGCCCCGGGGTCACAATTTCATCAAAAACCTGACTTGTGGCAATTCACTCAAAAATGGTGCCCAACGGTTGCAAATGCTCCCCTGAAAGGTTTGGCGGTCCGGAGAGAAGTCTTTTTATCACAGGAAAAGAAATCAGCCCTCGAAAATTTAACCAGCAGAAAAATATTTTTTTGAAAAAATCCCTAAGCCCCAGGGTCACAATTTCAACAAAAATATGATTTTTGACAATTCACTCAAAAATGGTTCCAAACGGTTGCAAATGCTCCCCTGAAAGGTTTGGCGGTCCGAAGAGAAGGCTTTTTATCACAGGAAAAGAAATCAGCCCTCGACAATTTAACCAGCAGAAAAATATTTTTTTGAAAAAATCCCTAAGCCCCAGGGTCACAATTTCATCAAAAATATGATTTTTGGCAATTGGCTCAAAAATGGTGCCCAACGGTTGCAAATGCACCCCTGAAAGGTTTGGCGGTCCGAAAGGAAGGCTTTTTATCACAGGAAAAGAAATCAGCCCTCGACAATTTAACCAGCAGAAAAATATTTTTTTGAAAAAATCCCTAAGCCCCAGGGTCACAATTTCATCAAAATTCTGACTTTTGGCAATTGACTCAAAAATGGTGCCAAACGGTTGAAAATGCTCCCCTGAAAGGTTTTGCGGTCCAAAGAGAAGGCTTTTTATCACAGGATAAGAAATCAGCCCTCGACAACTTAACCGTCAGAAAAATATTTTTTTGAAAAAATCCCTAAGCCCCGGGGTCACAATTTCATCAAAAATGTGAATTTCAGCAATTGATTCAAAAATGGTGCCCAACGGTTGCAAATGCTCCCGTGAAAGGTTTGGCGGTCGAAACAGAATCCTTTTTATCACAGGACAGAAAATCAGCCCTCAACAACTTAACCGCCAGAAAAATATTTTTTTGAAAAAATCCCTAAGCCCCGGGGTCACAATTTCATCAAAAATCTGACTTTTGGCAATTCACTCAAAAATGGTGCCAAACGGTTGCAAATGCTCCCCTGAAAGGTTTGGCGTTCCGGAGAGAAGTCTTTTTATCACAGGAAAAGAAATCAGCCATCGACAACTTAACTGGCAGAAAAATATTTTTTGGAAAAAATCCCTAAGTCTTTTTATCACAGGAAAAGAAAGCAGCCCTCGACAACTTAACCGGCAGAAAAATATTTTTTTGAAAAAATCCCTAAGCCCCGGGGTCACAATTTCATCAAAAACCTGACTTTTGGCAATTGACTCAAAAATGGTGCCAAACGGGTGCAAATGCTCCCCTGAAAGGTTTGGCGGTCGAAATAGAATCCTTTTTATCACAGGACAGAAAATCAGCCCTCAACAACTTAACCGGCAGAAAAATATTATTTTGAAAAAATCCCTAAGCCCCGGGGTCACAATTTCCTCAAAAATCTGACTTTTGGCAGTTGACTCAAAAATGGTGCCCAACGGTTGCAAATGCTCCCCTGAAAGGTTTGGCGGTCTGAAGAGAACGCTTTTTAAAACAGGATAAGAAGTCAGCCCTCAACACCATAACCGGCAGAAAAATATTTTTTTTGAAAAAAATCCCTAAGCCCCGGGGTCACAATTTCATCAAAAATATGATTTTTGGCAATTCACTCAAAAATGGTGCCAAACGCATGCAAATGCTCCCCTGAATCGTTTGGCGGTCGAAACAGAATCCTTTTTATCACAGGACAGAAAATCAGCCCTCGACAACTCAACCGGCAGAAAAATATTATTTTGAAAAAATCCCTAAGCCCCGGGGTCACAATTTCATCAAAAATCTGACCTTCGGCAATTGATTCAAAAATGCTGCGAAACGGTTGCAAATGCTCCCCTGAAAGGTTTGGTGGTCCGAAGAGAAGGCTATTTATCACAGGACAGAAAATCAGCCCTCGACAAATATTCCGGCAGAAAAATATTTTTTTGAAAAAATCCCTAAGCCGCGGGGTCACAGTTTCATAAAAAATCTGACATTTGGCTATTGACTCAAAAATGGTGCCCAACGGTTGCAAATGCTCCCCTGAAAGGTTTGGCGGTCCGAAGAGAAGGCTTTTTATCACAGGAGAAGAAATCAGCCCTCGACAACTTAACCGGCAGAAAAATATTTTTTTGAAAAAATCCCTAAGCCCCGGGGTCACAATTTCATCAAAAATCTGACTTTCGGCAATTCACTCAAAAATGGTGCCAAACGGTTGAAAATGATCCCCTGAAAGGTTTGGCGGTCCGAAGAGAAGGATTTTTATCACAGGATTATAAATCAGCCCTCGACAACTTAACCGGCAGAAAAATATTCTTTTGAAAAAATCCCTAAGCTCCGGGGTCACAATTTCATCTAAAATCTGACTTTTGGCAATTGACTCAAAAATGGTGCCAAACGGATGCAAATGCTCCCCTGAAAGGTTTGGCGGTCCAAAAAGAAGGCTTTTTATCACAGGGCAGAAAATCAGCCCTCGACAAGTTAACCGGCAGAAAAATATTTTTTTGAAAAAACCCCTAAGCCCCGGGGTCACAATTTCATCAAAAATATGATTTTTGGCAATTCACTCAAAAATGGTGCCAAACGGTTGCAAATGCTCCCCTGAAAGGTTTGGCGGTCCGAAGAGAAGGCTTTTTATCACAGGTAAGAAATCAGACCTCGACAATTTAACCGGCAGAAAAATATTTTTTTGAAAAAAACCCTAAGCCCTGGGGTCACAATTTCATCAAAAATCTGACTTTTGGCAATTGACTCAAAAATGGTGCCAAACGGTTGAAAATGATCCCCTGAAAGGTTTGGCGGTCCGAAGAGTAGGCTTTTTTTCACAGGATAAGAAATCAGCCCTCGACAACTTAACCGGCAGAAAAATATTTTTTTGAAAAAACCCCTAAGCCCCGGGGTCACAATTTCATCAAAAATATGATTTTTGGCAATTCACTCAAAAATGGTGCCAAACGGATGCAAATGCTCCCCTGAAAGGTTTGGCGGTCGAAACAAAATCCTTTTTATCACAGGACAGAAAATCAGCCCTCAACAACTTAACCGGCAGAAAAATGTTTTTTTAAAAAAAAAACCCCTATCCCCGGGGTCACAATTTCATCAAAAATCTGACTTTTGGCAATTCAATCAAAAATCGGGCCAAACGGTTGCAAATGCTCCCCTGAAACGTTTGGCGGTCGAAACAGAATCCTTTTTATCACAGGACAAGAAATCAGCCCTCGACAACTTAACCGGCAGAAAAATATTTTTTTGAATAAATCCCTAAGCTCCGGGGTCACAATTTCATCAAAAATCTGACTTGTGGCAATTGACTCAAAAATGGTGCCAAACGGATGCAAATGCTCCCCTGAAAGGTTTGGCGGTCCAAAGAGAAGTTTTTTTATCACAGGACAGAAAATCAGCCCTCGACAACTTAACCGGCAGAAAAATATTTTTTTGAAAAAATCCCTAAGCCCCAGGGTCACAATTTCATCAAAATATGACTTTCGGCAATTCACTCAAAAGTGGTGCCAAACAGTTGCAAATGCTCCCCTGAAAGGTTTGGCGGTCGAAACAGAATCCTTTTTATCACAGGACAGAAAATCAGCCCACAACAACATAACCGGCAGGAAAATATTTTTTTGAAAAAAACCCTAAGCCCCAGGGTCACAATTTCATCAAAAATCTGACTTTCGGCAATTGATTCAAAAATGGTGCCCAACGGTTGCAAATGCTCCTCTGAAAGGTTTGGCCATCGAAAGAGAAGGCTTTTTATCACAGGACAGAAAATCAGCCCTCAACAACTTAACCGGCAGAAAAATATTTTTTTGAAAAAATCCCTAAGCCCCGGGGTCACAATTTCATCAAAATATGACTTTCGGCAATTCACTCAAAAGTGGTGCCAAACAGTTGCAAATGCTCCCCTGAAAGGTTTGGCGGTCGAAACAGAATCCTTTTTATCACAGGACAGAAAATCAGCCCACAACAACATAACCGGCAGGAAAATATTTTTTTGAAAAAAACCCTAAGCCCCAGGGTCACAATTTCATCAAAAATCTGACTTTCGGCAATTGATTGAAAAATGGTGCCCAACGGTTGCAAATGCTCCTCTAAAAGGTTTGGCCATCGAAAGAGAAGGCTTTTTATCACAGGAAAAGAAATCAGCCCTCGACAACTTAACCGGCAGAAAAATATTTTTTTGAAAAAATCCTTAATCCCCGGGGTCACAATTTCCTCAAACCTCTGACTTTCGGCAATTCACTCAAAAATGGTGCCAAACGGTTGCAAATTCTCCCCTGAAAGGTTTGGCGGTCGAAAGAGAAGGCTTTTTATCACAGAAAAAGAAATCAGCCCACAACAGCTTAACCGGCAGAAAAAGATTTTTTTGCAAAAATCCCTAAGCCCCGGTGTCACAATTTCATGAAAACTCTGACTTTTGGCAATTGACTCAAAAATGGTGCCCAACAGTTGCAAATGCTCCCCTGAAAGGTTTGGCGGTCGAAACAGAATCCTTTTTATCACAGGACAGAAAATCAGCCCTCGACAACTTAACCGGCAGAAAAATATTTTTTTGAAAAAATCCTTAATCCCCGGGGTCACAATTTCATCAAACCTCTGACTTTCGGCAATTCACTCAAAAATGGTGCCAAACGGTTGAAAATGATCCCCTGAAAGGTTTGGCGGTCCGAAGAGAAGGATTTTTATCACAGGATTATAAATCAGCCCTCGACAACTTAACCGTCAGAAAAATATTCTTTTGAAAAAATCCCTAAGCTCCGGGGTCACAATTTCATCTAAAATCTGACTTTTGGCAATTGACTCAAAAATGGTGCCAAACGGATGCAAATGCTCCCCTGAAAGGTTTGGCGGTCCAAAAAGAAGGCTTTTTATCACAGGGCAGAAAATCAGCCCTCGACAAGTTAACAGGCAGAAAAATATTTTTTTGAAAAAACCCCTAGGCCCCGGGGTCACAATTTCATCAAAAATATGATTTTTGGCAATTCACTCAAAAATGGTGCCAAACGGTTGCAAATGCTCCCCTGAAAGGTTTGGCGGTCCAAAAAGAAGGCTTTTTATCACAGGGCAGAAAATCAGCCCTCGACAAGTTAACAGGCAGAAAAATATTTTTTTGAAAAAACCCCTAGGCCCCGGGGTCACAATTTCATCAAAAATATGATTTTTGGCAATTCACTCAAAAATGGTGCCAAACGGTTGCAAATGCTCCCCTGAAAGGTTTGGCGGTCCGAAGAGAAGGCTTTTTATCACAGGAAAAGAAATCAGCCCTCGACAATTTAACCGGCAGAAAAATATTTTTTTGAAAAAAACCCTAAGCCCTGGGGTCACAATTTCATCAAAAATCTGACTTTTGGCAATTGACTCAAAAATGGTGCCAAACGGTTGAAAATGATCCCCTGAAAGGTTTGGCGGTCCGAAGAGAAGGCTTTTTATCACAGGATAAGAAATCAGCCCTCGACAACTTAACCGGCAGAAAAATATTTTTTTGAAAAAATCCCTTAGCTCCGGGGTCACAATTTCATCTAAAATCTGACTTTTGGCAATTCACTCAAAAATGGTGCCAAACGGATGCAAATGCTAACCTGAAAGGTTTGGTGGTCCAAAGAGAAGGCTTTTTATCACAGGACAGAAAATCAGCCCTCGACAAGTTAACCGGCAGAAAAATATTTTTTTGAAAAAACCCCGAAGCCCCGGGGTCACAATTTCCTCAAAAATCTGACTTTTGGCAATTCACTCAAAAATGGTTCCAAACGGATGCAAATGCTCCCCTGAAAGGTTTGGCGGTCGAAACAAAATCCTTTTTATCACAGGACAGAAAATCAGCCCTCAACAACTTAACCGGCAGAAAAATATTTTTTTGAAAAAACCCCTAAGCCCCGGGGTCACAATTTCATCAAAAATCTGACTTTTGGCAATTCACTCAAAAATCGGGCCAAACGGTTGCAAATGCTCCCCTGAAACGTTTGGCGGTCGAAACAGAATCCTTTTTATCACAGGACAAGAAATCAGCCCTCGACAACTTAACCGGCAGAAAAATATTTTTTTGGAAAAAATCCCTAAGCCCCGGGGTCACAATTTCATCAAAAATCTGACTTTTGGCAATTGACTCAAAAATGGTGCCAAACGGTTGAAAATGATCCCCTGAAAGGTTTGGCGGTCCGAAGAGAAGGCTTTTTATCACAGGATAAGAAATCAGCCCTCGACAACTTAACCGGCAGAAAAATATTTTTTTGAAAAAATCCCTTAGCTCCGGGGTCACAATTTCATCTAAAATCTGACTTTTGGCAATTCACTCAAAAATGGTGCCAAACGGATGCAAATGCTAACCTGAAAGGTTTGGTGGTCCAAAGAGAAGGCTTTTTATCACAGGACAGAAAATCAGCCCTCGACAAGTTAACCGGCAGAAAAATATTTTTTTGAAAAAACCCCGAAGCCCCGGGGTCACAATTTCCTCAAAAATCTGACTTTTGGCAATTCACTCAAAAATGGTTCCAAACGGATGCAAATGCTCCCCTGAAAGGTTTGGCGGTCGAAACAAAATCCTTTTTATCACAGGACAGAAAATCAGCCCTCAACAACTTAACCGGCAGAAAAATATTTTTTTGAAAAAACCCCTAAGCCCCGGGGTCACAATTTCATCAAAAATCTGACTTTTGGCAATTCACTCAAAAATCGGGCCAAACGGTTGCAAATGCTCCCCTGAAACGTTTGGCGGTCGAAACAGAATCCTTTTTATCACAGGACAAGAAATCAGCCCTCGACAACTTAACCGGCAGAAAAATATTTTTTTGAAAAAATCCCTAAGCTCCGGGGTCACAATTTCATCAAAAATCTGACTTGTGGCAATTGACTCAAAAATGGTGCCAAACGGATGCAAATGCTCCCCTGAAAGGTTTGGCGGTCCAAAGAGAAGGTTTTTTATCATAGGAAAAGAAATCAGCCCTTGACAACTTCACCGGCAGAAAAATATTTTTTTGAAAAAATCCCTAAGCCCCAGGGTCACAATTTCAACAAAAATATGATTTTTGGCAATTCACTCAAAAATGGTGCCAAACGGTTGCAAATGCTCCCCTGAAAGGTTTGGCGGTCGAAACAGAATCCTTTTTATCACAGGACAAGAAATCAGCCGTTGACAACTTAACCAGCAGAAAGATATTTTTTTGAAAAAATCCCTAAGCCCCGGGGTCACAATTTCATCAAAAACCTGACTTGTGGCAATTCACTCAAAAATGGTGCCCAACGGTTGCAAATGCTCCCCTGAAAGGTTTGGCGGTCCGGAGAGAAGTCTTTTTATCACAGGAAAAGAAATCAGTCCTCGAAAATTTAACCAGCAGAAAAATATTTTTTTGAAAAAATCCCTAAGCCCCAGGGTCACAATTTCAACAAAAATATGATTTTTGGCAATTCAGTCAAAAATGGTTCCAAACGGTTGCAAATGCTCCCCTGCAAGGTTTGGCGGTCCGAAGAGAAGGCTTTTTATCACAGGAAAAGAAATCAGCCCTCGACAATTTAACCAGCAGAAAAATATTTTTTTGAAAAAATCCCTAAGCCCCAGGGTCACAATTTCATCAAAATTCTGACTTTTGGCAATTGGCTCAAAAATGGTGCCCAACGGTTGCAAATGCTCCCCTGAAAGGTTTGGCGGTCCGAAGGGAAGGCTTTTTATCACAGGAAAAGAAATCAGCCCTCGACAATTTAACCAGCAGAAAAATATTTTTTTGAAAAAATCCCTAAGCCCCAGGGTCACAATTTCATCAAAATTCTGACTTTTGGCAATTGACTCAAAAATGGTGCCAAACGGTTGAAAATGCTCCCCTGAAAGGTTTTGCGGTCCAAAGAGAAGGCTTTTTATCACAGGATAAGAAATCAGCCCTCGACAACTTAACCGTCAGAAAAATATTTTTTTGAAAAAATCCCTAAGCCCCGGGGTCACAATTTCATCAAAAATGTGAATTTCGGCAATTGATTCAAAAATGGTGCCCAACGGTTGCAAATGCTCCCGTGAAAGGTTTGGCGGTCGAAACAGAATCCTTTTTATCACAGGACAGAAAATCAGCCCTCAACAACTTAACCGCCAGAAAAATATTTTTTTGAAAAAATCCCTAAGCCCCGGGGTCACAATTTCATCAAAAATCTGACTTTTGGCAATTGACTCAAAAATGGTGCCAAACGGTTGAAAATGCTCCCCTGAAAGGTTTGGCGGTCCGGAGAGAAGTCTTTTTATCACAGGAAAAGAAATCAGCCATCGACAACTTAACCGTCAGAAAAATATTTTTTTGAAAAAATCCCTAAGCCCCGGGGTCACAATTTCATCAAAAATGTGAATTTCGGCAATTGATTCAAAAATGGTGCCCAACGGTTGCAAATGCTCCCGTGAAAGGTTTGGCGGTCGAAACAGAATCCTTTTTATCACAGGACAGAAAATCAGCCCTCAACAACTTAACCGCCAGAAAAATATTTTTTTGAAAAAATCCCTAAGCCCCGGGGTCACAATTTCATCAAAAATCTGACTTTTGGCAATTCACTCAAAAATGGTGCCAAACGGTTGCAAATGCTCCCCTGAAAGGTTTGGCGGTCCGGAGAGAAGTCTTTTTATCACAGGAAAAGAAATCAGCCATCGACAACTTAACTGGCAGAAAAATATTTTTTGGAAAAAATCCCTAAGTCTTTTTATCACAGGAAAAGAAATCAGCCATCGACAACTTAACCGTCAGAAAAATATTTTTTTGAAAAAATCCCTAAGCCCCGGGGTCACAATTTCATCAAAAACCTGACTTTTGGCAATTGACTCAAAAATGGTGCCAAACGGGTGCAAATGCTCCCCTGAAAGGTTTGGCGGTCGAAATAGAATCCTTTTTATCACAGGACAGAAAATCAGCCCTCAACAACTTAACCGGCAGAAAAATATTATTTTGAAAAAATCCCTAAGCCCCGGGGTCACAATTTCCTCAAAAATCTGACTTTTGGCAGTTGACTCAAAAATGGTGCCCAACGGTTGCAAATGCTCCCCTGAAAGGTTTGGCGGTCTGAAGAGAACGCTTTTTAAAACAGGATAAGAAGTCAGCCCTCAACACCATAACCGGCAGAAAAATATTTTTTTTGAAAAAAATCCCTAAGCCCCGGGGTCACAATTTCATCAAAAATATGATTTTTGGCAATTCACTCAAAAATGGTGCCAAACGCATGCAAATGCTCCCCTGAATCATTTGGCGGTCGATACAGAATCCTTTTTATCACAGGACAGAAAATCAGCCCTCGACAACTCAACCGGCAGAAAAATATTATTTTGAAAAAATCCCTAAGCCCCGGGGTCACAATTTCATCAAAAATCTGACCTTCGGCAATTGATTCAAAAATGCTGCGAAACGGTTGCAAATGCTCCCCTGAAAGGTTTGGTGGTCCGAAGAGAAGGCTATTTATCACAGGACAGAAAATCAGCCCTCGACAAATATTCCGGCAGAATAATATTTTTTTGAAAAAATCCCTAAGCCGCGGGGTCACAGTTTCATAAAAAATCTGACATTTGGCTATTGACTCAAAAATGGTGCCCAACGGTTGCAAATGCTCCCCTGAAAGGTTTGGCGGTCCGAAGAGAAAGCTTTTTATCACAGGAAAAGAAATCAGCCCTCGACAATTTAACTGGCATAAAAATATTTTTTTGAAAAAATCCCTAAGCCCCGGGGTCACAACTTCATCAAAAATATGATTTTTGGCAATTGACTCAAAAATCGTGCCAAACGGTTGCAAATGCTCCCCTGAAAGGTTTGGCGGTCCGAAGAGAAGGCTTTTTATCACAGGACAAGAAATCAGCCCTCGACAACTTAACCGGCAGAAAAATATTTTTTTGAAAAAATCCCTAAGCCCCGGGGTCACAATTTCATCAAAAATCTGACTTTTGGCAATTGACTCAAAAATGGTGCCAAACGGTTGAAAATGATCCCCTGAAAGGTTTGGCGGTCCGAAGAGAAGGCTTTTTATCACAGGATAAGAAATCAGCCCTCGACAACTTAACCGGCAGAAAAATATTTTTTTGAAAAAATCCCTTAGCTCCGGGGTCACAATTTCATCTAAAATCTGACTTTTGGCAATTCACTCAAAAATGGTGCCAAACGGATGCAAATGCTAACCTGAAAGGTTTGGTGGTCCAAAGAGAAGGCTTTTTATCACAGGACAGAAAATCAGCCCTCGACAAGTTAACCGGCAGAAAAATATTTTTTTGAAAAAACCCCGAAGCCCCGGGGTCACAATTTCCTCAAAAATCTGACTTTTGGCAATTCACTCAAAAATGGTTCCAAACGGATGCAAATGCTCCCCTGAAAGGTTTGGCCGTCGAAACAAAATCCTTTTTATCACAGGACAGAAAATCAGCCCTCAACAACTTAACCGGCAGAAAAATATTTTTTTGAAAAAACCCAAGCCCCGGGGTCACAATTTCATCAAAAATCTGACTTTTGGCAATTCACTCAAAAATCGGGCCAAACGGTTGCAAATGCTCCCCTGAAACGTTTGGCGGTCGAAACAGAATCCTTTTTATCACAGGACAAGAAATCAGCCCTCGACAACTTAACCGGCAGAAAAATATTTTTTTGAAAAAATCCCTAAGCTCCGGGGTCACAATTTCATCAAAAATCTGACTTGTGGCAATTGACTCAAAAATGGTGCCAAACGGATGCAAATGCTCCCCTGAAAGGTTTGGCGGTCCAAAGAGAAGGTTTTTTATCATAGGAAAAGAAATCAGCCCTTGACAACTTCACCGGCAGAAAAATATTTTTTTGAAAAAATCCCTAAGCCCCAGGGTCACAATTTCAACAAAAATATGATTTTTGGCAATTCACTCAAAAATGGTGCCAAACGGTTGCAAATGCTCCCCTGAAAGGTTTGGCGGTCGAAACAGAATCCTTTTTATCACAGGACAAGAAATCAGCCGTTGACAACTTAACCAGCAGAAAGATATTTTTTTGAAAAAATCCCTAAGCCCCGGGGTCACAATTTCATCAAAAACCTGACTTGTGGCAATTCACTCAAAAATGGTGCCCAACGGTTGCAAATGCTCCCCTGAAAGGTTTGGCGGTCCGGAGAGAAGTCTTTTTATCACAGGAAAAGAAATCAGTCCTCGAAAATTTAACCAGCAGAAAAATATTTTTTTGAAAAAATCCCTAAGCCCCAGGGTCACAATTTCAACAAAAATATGATTTTTGGCAATTCAGTCAAAAATGGTTCCAAACGGTTGCAAATGCTCCCCTGAAAGGTTTGGCGGTCCGAAGAGAAGGCTTTTTATCACAGGAAAAGAAATCAGCCCTCGACAATTTAACCAGCAGAAAAATATTTTTTTGAAAAAATCCCTAAGCCCCAGGGTCACAATTTCATCAAAATTCTGACTTTTGGCAATTGGCTCAAAAATGGTGCCCAACGGTTGCAAATGCTCCCCTGAAAGGTTTGGCAGTCCGAAGGGAAGGCTTTTTATCACAGGAAAAGAAATCAGCCCTCGACAATTTAACCAGCAGAAAAATATTTTTTTGAAAAAATCCCTAAGCCCCAGGGTCACAATTTCATCAAAATTCTGACTTTTGGCAATTGACTCAAAAATGGTGCCAAACGGTTGAAAATGCTCCCCTGAAAGGTTTTGCGGTCCAAAGAGAAGGCTTTTTATCACAGGATAAGAAATCAGCCCTCGACAACTTAACCGTCAGAAAAATATTTTTTTGAAAAAATCCCTAAGCCCCGGGGTCACAATTTCATCAAAAATGTGAATTTCGGCAATTGATTCAAAAATGGTGCCCAACGGTTGCAAATGCTCCCGTGAAAGGTTTGGCGGTCGAAACAGAATCCTTTTTATCACAGGACAGAAAATCAGCCCTCAACAACTTAACCGCCAGAAAAATATTTTTTTGAAAAAATCCCTAAGCCCCGGGGTCACAATTTCATCAAAAATCTGACTTTTGGCAATTGACTCAAAAATGGTGCCAAACGGTTGAAAATGCTCCCCTGAAAGGTTTGGCGGTCCGGAGAGAAGTCTTTTTATCACAGGAAAAGAAATCAGCCATCGACAACTTAACCGTCAGAAAAATATTTTTTTGAAAAAATCCCTAAGCCCCGGGGTCACAATTTCATCAAAAATGTGAATTTCGGCAATTGATTCAAAAATGGTGCCCAACGGTTGCAAATGCTCCCGTGAAAGGTTTGGCGGTCGAAACAGAATCCTTTTTATCACAGGACAGAAAATCAGCCCTCAACAACTTAACCGCCAGAAAAATATTTTTTTGAAAAAATCCCTAAGCCCCGGGGTCACAATTTCATCAAAAATCTGACTTTCGGCAATTCACTCAAAAATGGTGCCAAACGGTTGCAAATTCTCCCCTGAAAGGTTTGGCGGTCGAAAGAGAAGGCTTTTTATCACAGAAAAAGAAATCAGCCCACAACAACTTAACCGGCAGAAAAAGATTTTTTTGCAAAAATCCCTAAGCCCCGGTGTCACAATTTCATCAAAACTGTGAGTTTCGGCAATTGATTCAAAAATGGTGCGCAACGGTTGCAAATGATCCTCTGAAAGGTTTGGCGGTCGAAACAAAAGGCTTTATATCACATGAAAAGAAATCAGCCCTCCACAAGTTAACCGGCAGAAAAAGATTTTTTTGAAAAAATCCCTAAGCCCCGGAGTCACAATTTCATGAAAACTCTGACTTTTGGCAATTGACTCAAAAATGGTGCCCAACAGTTGCAAATGTTCCCCTGAAAGGTTTGGCGGTCGAAACAGAATCCTTTTTATCACAGGACTGAAAATCAGCCCTCGACAACTTAACCGGCAGAAAAATATTTTTTTGAAAAAATCCTTAATCCCCGGGGTCACAATTTCATCAAACCTCTGACTTTCGGCAATTCACTCAAAAATGGTGCCAAACGGTTGAAAATGATCCCCTGAAAGGTTTGGCGGTCCGAAGAGAAGGATTTTTATCACAGGATTATAAATCAGCCCTCGACAACTTAACCGTCAGAAAAATATTCTTTTGAAAAAATCCCTAAGCTCCGGGGTCACAATTTCATCTAAAATCTGACTTTTGGCAATTGACTCAAAAATGGTGCCAAACGGATGCAAATGCTCCCCTGAAAGGTTTGGCGGTCCAAAAAGAAGGCTTTTTATCACAGGGCAGAAAATCAGCCCTCGACAAGTTAACAGGCAGAAAAATATTTTTTTGAAAAAACCCCTAGGCCCCGGGGTCACAATTTCATCAAAAATATGATTTTTGGCAATTCACTCAAAAATGGTGCCAAACGGTTGCAAATGCTCCCCTGAAAGGTTTGGCGGTCCAAAAAGAAGGCTTTTTATCACAGGGCAGAAAATCAGCCCTCGACAAGTTAACAGGCAGAAAAATATTTTTTTGAAAAAACCCCTAGGCCCCGGGGTCACAATTTCATCAAAAATATGATTTTTGGCAATTCACTCAAAAATGGTGCCAAACGGTTGCAAATGCTCCCCTGAAAGGTTTGGCGGTCCGAAGAGAAGGCTTTTTATCACAGGAAAAGAAATCAGCCCTCGACAATTTAACCGGCAGAAAAATATTTTTTTGAAAAAAACCCTAAGCCCTGGGGTCACAATTTCATCAAAAATCTGACTTTTGGCAATTGACTCAAAAATGGTGCCAAACGGTTGAAAATGATCCCCTGAAAGGTTTGGCGGTCCGAAGAGAAGGCTTTTTATCACAGGATAAGAAATCAGCCCTCGACAACTTAACCGGCAGAAAAATATTTTTTTGAAAAAATCCCTTAGCTCCGGGGTCACAATTTCATCTAAAATCTGACTTTTGGCAATTCACTCAAAAATGGTGCCATACGGATGCAAATGCTAACCTGAAAGGTTTGGTGGTCCAAAGAGAAGGCTTTTTATCACAGGACAGAAAATCAGCCCTCGACAAGTTAACCGGCAGAAAAATATTTTTTTGAAAAAACCCCGAAGCCCCGGGGTCACAATTTCCTCAAAATTCTGACTTTTGGCAATTCACTCAAAAATGGTTCCAAACGGATGCAAATGCTCCCCTGAAAGGTTTGGCGGTCGAAACAAAATCCTTTTTATCACAGGACAGAAAATCAGCCCTCAACAACTTAACCGGCAGAAAAATATTTTTTTGAAAAAACCCCTAAGCCCCGGGGTCACAATTTCATCAAAAATCTGACTTTTGGCAATTCACTCAAAAATCGGGCCAAACGGTTGCAAATGCTCCCCTGAAACGTTTGGCGGTCGAAACAGAATCCTTTTTATCACAGGACAAGAAATCAGCCCTCGACAACTTAACCGGCAGAAAAATATTTTTTTGAAAAAATCCCTAAGCTCCGGGGTCACAATTTCATCAAAAATCTGACTTGTGGCAATTCACTCAAAAATGGTGCCAAACGGATGCAAATGCTCCCCTGAAAGGTTTGGCGGTCCGGAGAGAAGTCTTTTTATCACAGGAAAAGAAATCAGCCCTCGAAAATTTAACCAGCAGAAAAATATTTTTTTGAAAAAATCCCTAAGCCCCAGAGTCACAATTTCAACAAAAATATGATTTTTGGCAATTCAGTCAAAAATGGTTCCAAACGGTTGCAAATGCTCCCCTGCAAGGTTTGGCGGTCCGAAGAGAAGGCTTTTTATCACAGGAAAAGAAATCAGCCCTCGACAATTTAACCAGCAGAAAAATATTTTTTTGAAAAAATCCCTAAGCCCCAGGGTCACAATTTCATCAAAAATATGATTTTTGGCAATTGGCTCAAAAATGGTGCCCAACGGTTGCAAATGCTCCCCTGAAAGGTTTGGCGGTCCGAAGGGAAGGCTTTTTATCACAGGAAAAGAAATCAGCCCTCGACCATTTAACCAGCAGAAAAATATTTTTTTGAAAAAATCCCTAAGCCCCAGGGTCACAATTTCATCAAAATTCTGACTTTTGGCAATTGACTCAAAAATGGTGCCAAACGGTTGAAAATGCTCCCCTGAAAGGTTTTGCGGTCCAAAGAGAAGGCTTTTTATCACAGGAAAGAAATCAGCCCTCGACAACTTAACCGGCAGAAAAATATTTTTTTGAAAAAATCCCTAAGCCCCGGGTTCACAATTTCATCAAAAATCTGACTTTCGGCAATTCACTCAAAAATGGTGCCCAACGGTTGCAAATGCTCCCCTGAAAGGTTTGGCGGTCGAAACAGAATCCTTTTTATCACAGGACAGAAAATCAGCCCTCAACAACTTAACCGCCAGAAAAATATTTTTTTGAAAAAATCCCTAAGCCCCGGGGTCACAATTTCATCAAAAATCTGACTTTTGGCAATTCACTCAAAAATGGTGCCAAACGGTTGCAAATGCTCCCCTGAAAGGTTTGGCGGTCCGGAGAGAAGTCTTTTTATCACAGGAAAAGAAATCAGCCATCGACAACTTAACTGGCCAAAAAATATTTTTTGGAAAAAATCCCTAAGTCTTTTTATCACAGGAAAAGAAAGCAGCCCTCGACAACTTAACCGGCAGAAAAATATTTTTTTGGAAAAAATCCCTAAGCCCCGGGGTCACAATTTCATCAAAAACCTGACTTTTGGCAATTGACTCAAAAATGGTGCCAAACGGGTGCAAATGCTCCCCTGAATCCTTTGGCGGTCGAAATAGAATCCTTTTTATCACAGGACAGAAAATCAGCCCTCAACAACTTAACCGGCAGAAAAATATTATTTTGAAAAAATCCCTAAGCCCCGGGGTCACAATTTCCTCAAAAATCTGACTTTTGGCAATTGACTCAAAAATGGTGCCCAACGGTTGCAAATGCTCCCCTGAAAGGTTTGGCGGTCCAAAGGGAAGGCTTTTTATCACAGGAAAAGAAATCAGCCCTCGACAATTTAACCAGCAGAAAAATATTTTTTTGAAAAAATCCCTAAGCCCCAGGGTCACAATTTCATCAAAATTCTGACTTTTGGCAATTGACTCAAAAATGGTGCCAAACGGTTGAAAATGCTCCCCTGAAAGGTTTTGCGGTCCAAAGAGAAGGCTTTTTATCACAGGATAAGAAATCAGCCCTCGACAACTTAACCGTCAGAAAAATATTTTTTTGAAAAAATCCCTAAGCCCCGGGGTCACAATTTCATCAAAAATGTGAATTTCGGCAATTGATTCAAAAATGGTGCCCAACGGTTGCAAATGCTCCCGTGAAAGGTTTGGCGGTCGAAACAGAATCCTTTTTATCACAGGACAGAAAATCAGCCCTCAACAACTTAACCGCCAGAAAAATATTTTTTTGAAAAAATCCCTAAGCCCCGGGGTCACAATTTCATCAAAAATCTGACTTTTGGCAATTCACTCAAAAATGGTGCCAAACGGTTGCAAATGCTCCCCTGAAAGGTTTGGCGGTCCGGAGAGAAGTCTTTTTATCACAGGAAAAGAAATCAGCCATCGACAACTTAACTGGCAGAAAAATATTTTTTGGAAAATATCCCTAAGTCTTTTTATCACAGGAAAAGAAAGCAGCCCTCGACAACTTAACCGGCAGAAAAATATTTTTTTGGAAAAAATCCCTAAGCCCCGGGGTCACAATTTCATCAAAAACCTGACTTTTGGCAATTGACTCAAAAATGGTGCCAAACGGGTGCAAATGCTCCCCTGAAAGGTTTGGCGGTCGAAATAGAATCCTTTTTATCACAGGACAGAAAATCAGCCCTCAACAACTTAACCGGCAGAAAAATATTATTTTGAAAAAATCCCTAAGCCCCGGGGTCACAATTTCCTCAAAAATCTGACTTTTGGCAGTTGACTCAAAAATGGTGCCCAACGGTTGCAAATGCTCCCCTGAAAGGTTTGGCGGTCTGAAGAGAACGCTTTTTATCACAGGATATGAAGTCAGCCCTCAACAACATAACCGGCAGAAAAATATTTTTTTGAAAAAAATCCCTAAGCCCCGGGGTCACAATTTCATCAAAAATATGATTTTGGGCAATTCACTCAAAAATGGTGCCAAACGCATGCAAATGCTCCCCTGAATCGTTTGGCGGTCGAAACAGAATCCTTTTTATCACAGGACAGAAAATCAGCCCTCGACAACTCAACCGGCAGAAAAATATTATTTTGAAAAAATCCCTAAGCCCCGGGGTCACAATTTCATCAAAAATCTGACCTTCGGCAATTGATTCAAAAATGCTGCGAAACGGTTGCAAATGCTCCCCTGAAAGATTTGGTGGTCAGAAGAGAAGGCTATTTATCACAGGACAGAAAATCAGCCCTCGACAAATATTCCGGCAGAAAAATATTTTTTTGAAAAAATCCCTAAGCCGCGGGGTCACAGTTTCATAAAAAATCTGACATTTGGCTATTGACTCAAAAATGGTGCCCAACGGTTGCAAATGCTCCCCTGAAAGGTTTGGCGGTCCGAAGAGAAAGCTTTTTATCACAGGAAAAGAAATCAGCCCTCGACAATTTAACTGGCATAAAAATATTTTTTTGAAAAAATCCCTAAGCCCCGGGGTCACAACTTCATCAAAAATATGATTTTTGGCAATTGACTCAAAAATCGTGCCAAACGGTTGCAAATGCTCCCCTGAAAGGTTTTGCGGTCCAAAGAGAAGGCTTTTTATCACAGGATAAGAAATCAGCCCTCGACAACTTAACCGTCAGAAAAATATTTTTTTGAAAAAATCCCTAAGCCCCGGGGTCACAATTTCATCAAAAATGTGAATTTCGGCAATTGATTCAAAAATGGTGCCCAACGGTTGCAAATGCTCCCGTGAAAGGTTTGGCGGTCGAAACAGAATCCTTTTTATCACAGGACAGAAAATCAGCCCTCAACAACTTAACCGCCAGAAAAATATTTTTTTGAAAAAATCCCTAAGCCCCGGGGTCACAATTTCATCAAAAATCTGACTTTTGGCAATTCACTCAAAAATGGTGCCAAACGGTTGCAAATGCTCCCCTGAAAGGTTTGGCGGTCCGGAGAGAAGTCTTTTTATCACAGGAAAAGAAATCAGCCATCGACAACTTAACTGGCAGAAAAATATTTTTTGGAAAATATCCCTAAGTCTTTTTATCACAGGAAAAGAAAGCAGCCCTCGACAACTTAACCGGCAGAAAAATATTTTTTTGGAAAAAATCCCTAAGCCCCGGGGTCACAATTTCATCAAAAACCTGACTTTTGGCAATTGACTCAAAAATGGTGCCAAACGGGTGCAAATGCTCCCCTGAAAGGTTTGGCGGTCGAAATAGAATCCTTTTTATCACAGGACAGAAAATCAGCCCTCAACAACTTAACCGGCAGAAAAATATTATTTTGAAAAAATCCCTAAGCCCCGGGGTCACAATTTCCTCAAAAATCTGACTTTTGGCAGTTGACTCAAAAATGGTGCCCAACGGTTGCAAATGCTCCCCTGAAAGGTTTGGCGGTCTGAAGAGAACGCTTTTTATCACAGGATATGAAGTCAGCCCTCAACAACATAACCGGCAGAAAAATATTTTTTTGAAAAAAATCCCTAAGCCCCGGGGTCACAATTTCATCAAAAATATGATTTTGGGCAATTCACTCAAAAATGGTGCCAAACGCATGCAAATGCTCCCCTGAATCGTTTGGCGGTCGAAACAGAATCCTTTTTATCACAGGACAGAAAATCAGCCCTCGACAACTCAACCGGCAGAAAAATATTATTTTGAAAAAATCCCTAAGCCCCGGGGTCACAATTTCATCAAAAATCTGACCTTCGGCAATTGATTCAAAAATGCTGCGAAACGGTTGCAAATGCTCCCCTGAAAGATTTGGTGGTCAGAAGAGAAGGCTATTTATCACAGGACAGAAAATCAGCCCTCGACAAATATTCCGGCAGAAAAATATTTTTTTGAAAAAATCCCTAAGCCGCGGGGTCACAGTTTCATAAAAAATCTGACATTTGGCTATTGACTCAAAAATGGTGCCCAACGGTTGCAAATGCTCCCCTGAAAGGTTTGGCGGTCCGAAGAGAAAGCTTTTTATCACAGGAAAAGAAATCAGCCCTCGACAATTTAACTGGCATAAAAATATTTTTTTGAAAAAATCCCTAAGCCCCGGGGTCACAACTTCATCAAAAATATGATTTTTGGCAATTGACTCAAAAATCGTGCCAAACGGTTGCAAATGCTCCCCTGAAAGGTTTGGCGGTCCGAAGAGAAGGCTTTTTATCACAGGACAAGAAATCAGCCCTCGACAACTTAACCGGCAGAAAAATATTTTTTTGAAAAAATCCCTAAGCCCCGGGGTCACAATTTCATCAAAAATCTGACTTTCGGCAATTCACTCAAAAATGGTGCCAAACGGTTGCAAATGCTCCCCTGAAAGGTTTGGCGGTCCGAAGAGAAGGATTTTTATCACAGGATTATAAATCAGCCCTCGACAACTTAACCGGCAGAAAAATATTCTTTTGAAAAAATCCCTAAGCTCCGGGGTCACAATTTCATCTAAAATCTGACTTTTGGCAATTGACTCAAAAATGGTGCCAAACGGATGCAAATGCTCCCCTGAAAGGTTTGGCGGTCCAAAAAGAAGGCTTTTTATCACAGGGCAGAAAATCAGCCCTCGACAAGTTAACCGGCAGAAAAATATTTTTTTGAAAAAATCCCTAAGCCCCGGGGTCACAATTTCCTCAAATATCTGACTTTTGGCAATTGACTCAAAAATGGTGCCAAACGGTTGAAAATGCTCCCCTGAAAGGTTTGGCAGTCCGAAGAGAACGCTTTTTATCACAGGATAAGAAATCAGCCCTCGACAACTTAACCGGCAGAAAAATATTTTTTTGAAAAAATCCCTAAGCTCCGGGGTCACAATTTCATCAAAAATCTGACTTTTGGCAATTGACTCAAAAATGGTGCCAAACGGATGCAAATGCTCCCCTGAAAGGTTTGGCGGTCGAAACAGAATCCTTTTTATCACAGGACAGAAAATCAGCCCTCGACAACTTAACCGGCAGAAAAATATTTTTTTGAAAAAACCCCTAAGCCCCGGTGTCAGAGTCACCCGTGGTCCCAGCTCACAAGAGACCAAAGTCCACTCCAGCTTATGTACAAAAGCTTTTATTGAAGAACATTATTAGCTTTACATCCGAGGTCCGTGACTCTACGTCTGTTACGCTTAGACCGCTGAAGTCCCCTCTGAGTCGGTCCCCCCTCTACACCAGTTTAAGAGGCTTGTACTGGTCCACCTCTTTCTCTCTTTCCTTTTCCGCAGGGTCTTTGTGCCCCCCTGTGTTCTCTCCCTTCGGGACTCTCCAGAGGCTGAGTCCTCTGCCGCCTCCTCCCCCCTCCTTCGGGCTTTGGGACCAGGCTCCTCCCCAGGACTCTCTTCATTTCCGCGCGCCTCCCATTTTGAACTTGGCGCGCGTACGTTGCTCCTGACCTTGCCTTCGACAGTTACACTGCCCTCGATACTACTTTCCTCCCCTTCCGGCAGGACGTTTTGCCCTGATCTCCTTCCCCTCTCTGCTTCCTGTTCTGCTCCTTCTGACACACTGGTCACTCCTCCCCCCTCACTCCGTTCCAGCGGAGCAGCCGGTCTCGCTCTCCAACTCCCACTGGGGGTTCCCCCTTCGTTTCCCTGCTCCTGACTGCTTCCCCCTCTAGCTTCCCTTGGCTTGACCAGAGGGGCTCCCTTTTGGGAGTCCTCCGATTCACTGGACGGACTCATGGACAATCTTGGGTCATTGTCATCCTCTTCCTCGTCACTCTGGAATCCTTCCCCCTCACTCTCTGTCTCCTCCCTCATCTGCGCCTCTCTCCCTGAACCCCTGACACCCGGGGTTACAATTTCATCAAAAACCTGACTTTTGGCAAATCACTCAAAAATGGTGCCAAACGGTTGTTAATGCTCGCCTGAAAGGTTTTGCGGTCCAAAGAGAAGGCTTTTTATCACAGGAAAGAAATCAGCCCTCGACAACTTAACCGGCAGAAAAATATTTTTTGGAAAAAATCCCTAAGCTCCGGGTTCACAATTTCATCAAAAATCTGACTTTTAGCAATACACTCAAAAATGGTGCCCAACGGTTGCAAATGCTCCCCTGAAAGGTTTGGCGGTCGAAACAGAATCCTTTTTATCACAGGACAGAAAATCAGCCCTCGACAACTTAACTGGCAGAAAAATATTTTTTTGAAAAAATCCCTAAGCCCCGGGGTCACAATTTCATCAAAAACCTGACTTTTGGCAATTGACTCAAAAATGGTGCCAAACGGGTGCAAATGCTCCCCTGAAAGGTTTGGCGGTCGAAACAGAATCCTTTTTATCACAGGACAGAAAATCAGCCCTCAACAACTTAACCGGCAGAAAAATATTTTTTTGAAAAAATCCCTAAGCCCCGGGGTCACAATTTCATCAAAAACCTGACTTTTGGTAATTCACTCAAAAATGGTGCCAAAGGGTTGCAAATGCTCCACTGAAAGTTTTGGCGGTCCGAAGAGAAGGCTTTTTATCACAGGACAGAAAATCAGCCCTCGACAAGTTAACCGGCAGAAAAATATTTTTTTGAAAAAACCCCGAAGCCCCGGGGTCACAATTTCCTCAAAAATCTGACTTTTGGCAATTCACTCAAAAATGGTTCCAAACGGATGCAAATGCTCCCCTGAAAGGTTTGGCCGTCGAAACAAAATCCTTTTTATCACAGGACAGAAAATCAGCCCTCAACAACTTAACCGGCAGAAAAATATTTTTTTGAAAAAACCCAAGCCCCGGGGTCACAATTTCATCAAAAATCTGACTTTTGGCAATTCACTCAAAAATCGGGCCAAACGGTTGCAAATGCTCCCCTGAAACGTTTGGCGGTCGAAACAGAATCCTTTTTATCACAGGACAAGAAATCAGCCCTCGACAACTTAACCGGCAGAAAAATATTTTTTTGAAAAAATCCCTAAGCTCCGGGGTCACAATTTCATCAAAAATCTGACTTGTGGCAATTGACTCAAAAATGGTGCCAAACGGATGCAAATGCTCCCCTGAAAGGTTTGGCGGTCCAAAGAGAAGGTTTTTTATCATAGGAAAAGAAATCAGCCCTTGACAACTTCACCGGCAGAAAAATATTTTTTTGAAAAAATCCCTAAGCCCCAGGGTCACAATTTCAACAAAAATATGATTTTTGGCAATTCAGTCAAAAATGGTTCCAAACGGTTGCAAATGCTCCCCTGAAAGGTTTGGCGGTCCGAAGAGAAGGCTTTTTATCACAGGAAAAGAAATCAGCCCTCGACAATTTAACCAGCAGAAAAATATTTTTTTGAAAAAATCCCTAAGCCCCAGGGTCACAATTTCATCAAAATTCTGACTTTTGGCAATTGGCTCAAAAATGGTGCCCAACGGTTGCAAATGCTCCCCTGAAAGGTTTGGCAGTCCGAAGGGAAGGCTTTTTATCACAGGAAAAGAAATCAGCCCTCGACAATTTAACCAGCAGAAAAATATTTTTTTGAAAAAATCCCTAAGCCCCAGGGTCACAATTTCATCAAAATTCTGACTTTTGGCAATTGACTCAAAAATGGTGCCAAACGGTTGAAAATGCTCCCCTGAAAGGTTTTGCGGTCCAAAGAGAAGGCTTTTTATCACAGGATAAGAAATCAGCCCTCGACAACTTAACCGTCAGAAAAATATTTTTTTGAAAAAATCCCTAAGCCCCGGGGTCACAATTTCATCAAAAATGTGAATTTCGGCAATTGATTCAAAAATGGTGCCCAACGGTTGCAAATGCTCCCGTGAAAGGTTTGGCGGTCGAAACAGAATCCTTTTTATCACAGGACAGAAAATCAGCCCTCAACAACTTAACCGCCAGAAAAATATTTTTTTGAAAAAATCCCTAAGCCCCGGGGTCACAATTTCATCAAAAATCTGACTTTTGGCAATTGACTCAAAAATGGTGCCAAACGGTTGAAAATGCTCCCCTGAAAGGTTTGGCGGTCCGGAGAGAAGTCTTTTTATCACAGGAAAAGAAATCAGCCATCGACAACTTAACCGTCAGAAAAATATTTTTTTGAAAAAATCCCTAAGCCCCGGGGTCACAATTTCATCAAAAATGTGAATTTCGGCAATTGATTCAAAAATGGTGCCCAACGGTTGCAAATGCTCCCGTGAAAGGTTTGGCGGTCGAAACAGAATCCTTTTTATCACAGGACAGAAAATCAGCCCTCAACAACTTAACCGCCAGAAAAATATTTTTTTGAAAAAATCCCTAAGCCCCGGGGTCACAATTTCATCAAAAATCTGACTTTCGGCAATTCACTCAAAAATGGTGCCAAACGGTTGCAAATTCTCCCCTGAAAGGTTTGGCGGTCGAAAGAGAAGGCTTTTTATCACAGAAAAAGAAATCAGCCCACAACAACTTAACCGGCAGAAAAAGATTTTTTTGCAAAAATCCCTAAGCCCCGGTGTCACAATTTCATCAAAACTGTGAGTTTCGGCAATTGATTCAAAAATGGTGCGCAACGGTTGCAAATGATCCTCTGAAAGGTTTGGCGGTCGAAACAAAAGGCTTTATATCACATGAAAAGAAATCAGCCCTCCACAAGTTAACCGGCAGAAAAAGATTTTTTTG
This sequence comes from Podarcis erhardii, assembly GCF_964252035.2. NCBI lineage: Eukaryota > Metazoa > Chordata > Lepidosauria > Squamata > Lacertidae > Podarcis > Podarcis erhardii. The sequence continues at coordinate 44,681,361 of NC_138513.1, forward strand.
AAAAAATCCCTAAGCCCCGGAGTCACAATTTCATGAAAACTCTGACTTTTGGCAATTGACTCAAAAATGGTGCCCAACAGTTGCAAATGTTCCCCTGAAAGGTTTGGCGGTCGAAACAGAATCCTTTTTATCACAGGACTGAAAATCAGCCCTCGACAACTTAACCGGCAGAAAAATATTTTTTTGAAAAAATCCTTAATCCCCGGGGTCACAATTTCATCAAACCTCTGACTTTCGGCAATTCACTCAAAAATGGTGCCAAACGGTTGAAAATGATCCCCTGAAAGGTTTGGCGGTCCGAAGAGAAGGATTTTTATCACAGGATTATAAATCAGCCCTCGACAACTTAACCGTCAGAAAAATATTCTTTTGAAAAAATCCCTAAGCTCCGGGGTCACAATTTCATCTAAAATCTGACTTTTGGCAATTGACTCAAAAATGGTGCCAAACGGATGCAAATGCTCCCCTGAAAGGTTTGGCGGTCCAAAAAGAAGGCTTTTTATCACAGGGCAGAAAATCAGCCCTCGACAAGTTAACAGGCAGAAAAATATTTTTTTGAAAAAACCCCTAGGCCCCGGGGTCACAATTTCATCAAAAATATGATTTTTGGCAATTCACTCAAAAATGGTGCCAAACGGTTGCAAATGCTCCCCTGAAAGGTTTGGCGGTCCAAAAAGAAGGCTTTTTATCACAGGGCAGAAAATCAGCCCTCGACAAGTTAACAGGCAGAAAAATATTTTTTTGAAAAAACCCCTAGGCCCCGGGGTCACAATTTCATCAAAAATATGATTTTTGGCAATTCACTCAAAAATGGTGCCAAACGGTTGCAAATGCTCCCCTGAAAGGTTTGGCGGTCCGAAGAGAAGGCTTTTTATCACAGGAAAAGAAATCAGCCCTCGACAATTTAACCGGCAGAAAAATATTTTTTTGAAAAAAACCCTAAGCCCTGGGGTCACAATTTCATCAAAAATCTGACTTTTGGCAATTGACTCAAAAATGGTGCCAAACGGTTGAAAATGATCCCCTGAAAGGTTTGGCGGTCCGAAGAGAAGGCTTTTTATCACAGGATAAGAAATCAGCCCTCGACAACTTAACCGGCAGAAAAATATTTTTTTGAAAAAATCCCTTAGCTCCGGGGTCACAATTTCATCTAAAATCTGACTTTTGGCAATTCACTCAAAAATGGTGCCATACGGATGCAAATGCTAACCTGAAAGGTTTGGTGGTCCAAAGAGAAGGCTTTTTATCACAGGACAGAAAATCAGCCCTCGACAAGTTAACCGGCAGAAAAATATTTTTTTGAAAAAACCCCGAAGCCCCGGGGTCACAATTTCCTCAAAATTCTGACTTTTGGCAATTCACTCAAAAATGGTTCCAAACGGATGCAAATGCTCCCCTGAAAGGTTTGGCGGTCGAAACAAAATCCTTTTTATCACAGGACAGAAAATCAGCCCTCAACAACTTAACCGGCAGAAAAATATTTTTTTGAAAAAACCCCTAAGCCCCGGGGTCACAATTTCATCAAAAATCTGACTTTTGGCAATTCACTCAAAAATCGGGCCAAACGGTTGCAAATGCTCCCCTGAAACGTTTGGCGGTCGAAACAGAATCCTTTTTATCACAGGACAAGAAATCAGCCCTCGACAACTTAACCGGCAGAAAAATATTTTTTTGAAAAAATCCCTAAGCTCCGGGGTCACAATTTCATCAAAAATCTGACTTGTGGCAATTCACTCAAAAATGGTGCCAAACGGATGCAAATGCTCCCCTGAAAGGTTTGGCGGTCCGGAGAGAAGTCTTTTTATCACAGGAAAAGAAATCAGCCCTCGAAAATTTAACCAGCAGAAAAATATTTTTTTGAAAAAATCCCTAAGCCCCAGGGTCACAATTTCAACAAAAATATGATTTTTGGCAATTCAGTCAAAAATGGTTCCAAACGGTTGCAAATGCTCCCCTGCAAGGTTTGGCGGTCCGAAGAGAAGGCTTTTTATCACAGGAAAAGAAATCAGCCCTCGACAATTTAACCAGCAGAAAAATATTTTTTTGAAAAAATCCCTAAGCCCCAGGGTCACAATTTCATCAAAAATATGATTTTTGGCAATTGGCTCAAAAATGGTGCCCAACGGTTGCAAATGCTCCCCTGAAAGGTTTGGCGGTCCGAAGGGAAGGCTTTTTATCACAGGAAAAGAAATCAGCCCTCGACCATTTAACCAGCAGAAAAATATTTTTTTGAAAAAATCCCTAAGCCCCAGGGTCACAATTTCATCAAAATTCTGACTTTTGGCAATTGACTCAAAAATGGTGCCAAACGGTTGAAAATGCTCCCCTGAAAGGTTTTGCGGTCCAAAGAGAAGGCTTTTTATCACAGGAAAGAAATCAGCCCTCGACAACTTAACCGGCAGAAAAATATTTTTTTGAAAAAATCCCTAAGCCCCGGGTTCACAATTTCATCAAAAATCTGACTTTCGGCAATTCACTCAAAAATGGTGCCCAACGGTTGCAAATGCTCCCCTGAAAGGTTTGGCGGTCGAAACAGAATCCTTTTTATCACAGGACAGAAAATCAGCCCTCAACAACTTAACCGCCAGAAAAATATTTTTTTGAAAAAATCCCTAAGCCCCGGGGTCACAATTTCATCAAAAATCTGACTTTTGGCAATTCACTCAAAAATGGTGCCAAACGGTTGCAAATGCTCCCCTGAAAGGTTTGGCGGTCCGGAGAGAAGTCTTTTTATCACAGGAAAAGAAATCAGCCATCGACAACTTAACTGGCCAAAAAATATTTTTTGGAAAAAATCCCTAAGTCTTTTTATCACAGGAAAAGAAAGCAGCCCTCGACAACTTAACCGGCAGAAAAATATTTTTTTGGAAAAAATCCCTAAGCCCCGGGGTCACAATTTCATCAAAAACCTGACTTTTGGCAATTGACTCAAAAATGGTGCCAAACGGGTGCAAATGCTCCCCTGAATCCTTTGGCGGTCGAAATAGAATCCTTTTTATCACAGGACAGAAAATCAGCCCTCAACAACTTAACCGGCAGAAAAATATTATTTTGAAAAAATCCCTAAGCCCCGGGGTCACAATTTCCTCAAAAATCTGACTTTTGGCAATTGACTCAAAAATGGTGCCCAACGGTTGCAAATGCTCCCCTGAAAGGTTTGGCGGTCCAAAGGGAAGGCTTTTTATCACAGGAAAAGAAATCAGCCCTCGACAATTTAACCAGCAGAAAAATATTTTTTTGAAAAAATCCCTAAGCCCCAGGGTCACAATTTCATCAAAATTCTGACTTTTGGCAATTGACTCAAAAATGGTGCCAAACGGTTGAAAATGCTCCCCTGAAAGGTTTTGCGGTCCAAAGAGAAGGCTTTTTATCACAGGATAAGAAATCAGCCCTCGACAACTTAACCGTCAGAAAAATATTTTTTTGAAAAAATCCCTAAGCCCCGGGGTCACAATTTCATCAAAAATGTGAATTTCGGCAATTGATTCAAAAATGGTGCCCAACGGTTGCAAATGCTCCCGTGAAAGGTTTGGCGGTCGAAACAGAATCCTTTTTATCACAGGACAGAAAATCAGCCCTCAACAACTTAACCGCCAGAAAAATATTTTTTTGAAAAAATCCCTAAGCCCCGGGGTCACAATTTCATCAAAAATCTGACTTTTGGCAATTCACTCAAAAATGGTGCCAAACGGTTGCAAATGCTCCCCTGAAAGGTTTGGCGGTCCGGAGAGAAGTCTTTTTATCACAGGAAAAGAAATCAGCCATCGACAACTTAACTGGCAGAAAAATATTTTTTGGAAAATATCCCTAAGTCTTTTTATCACAGGAAAAGAAAGCAGCCCTCGACAACTTAACCGGCAGAAAAATATTTTTTTGGAAAAAATCCCTAAGCCCCGGGGTCACAATTTCATCAAAAACCTGACTTTTGGCAATTGACTCAAAAATGGTGCCAAACGGGTGCAAATGCTCCCCTGAAAGGTTTGGCGGTCGAAATAGAATCCTTTTTATCACAGGACAGAAAATCAGCCCTCAACAACTTAACCGGCAGAAAAATATTATTTTGAAAAAATCCCTAAGCCCCGGGGTCACAATTTCCTCAAAAATCTGACTTTTGGCAGTTGACTCAAAAATGGTGCCCAACGGTTGCAAATGCTCCCCTGAAAGGTTTGGCGGTCTGAAGAGAACGCTTTTTATCACAGGATATGAAGTCAGCCCTCAACAACATAACCGGCAGAAAAATATTTTTTTGAAAAAAATCCCTAAGCCCCGGGGTCACAATTTCATCAAAAATATGATTTTGGGCAATTCACTCAAAAATGGTGCCAAACGCATGCAAATGCTCCCCTGAATCGTTTGGCGGTCGAAACAGAATCCTTTTTATCACAGGACAGAAAATCAGCCCTCGACAACTCAACCGGCAGAAAAATATTATTTTGAAAAAATCCCTAAGCCCCGGGGTCACAATTTCATCAAAAATCTGACCTTCGGCAATTGATTCAAAAATGCTGCGAAACGGTTGCAAATGCTCCCCTGAAAGATTTGGTGGTCAGAAGAGAAGGCTATTTATCACAGGACAGAAAATCAGCCCTCGACAAATATTCCGGCAGAAAAATATTTTTTTGAAAAAATCCCTAAGCCGCGGGGTCACAGTTTCATAAAAAATCTGACATTTGGCTATTGACTCAAAAATGGTGCCCAACGGTTGCAAATGCTCCCCTGAAAGGTTTGGCGGTCCGAAGAGAAAGCTTTTTATCACAGGAAAAGAAATCAGCCCTCGACAATTTAACTGGCATAAAAATATTTTTTTGAAAAAAACCCTAAGCCCCGGGGTCACAACTTCATCAAAAATATGATTTTTGGCAATTGACTCAAAAATCGTGCCAAACGGTTGCAAATGCTCCCCTGAAAGGTTTGGCGGTCCGAAGAGAAGGCTTTTTATCACAGGACAAGAAATCAGCCCTCGACAACTTAACCGGCAGAAAAATATTTTTTTGAAAAAATCCCTAAGCCCCGGGGTCACAATTTCATCAAAAATCTGACTTTCGGCAATTCACTCAAAAATGGTGCCAAACGGTTGCAAATGCTCCCCTGAAAGGTTTGGCGGTCCGAAGAGAAGGATTTTTATCACAGGATTATAAATCAGCCCTCGACAACTTAACCGGCAGAAAAATATTCTTTTGAAAAAATCCCTAAGCTCCGGGGTCACAATTTCATCTAAAATCTGACTTTTGGCAATTGACTCAAAAATGGTGCCAAACGGATGCAAATGCTCCCCTGAAAGGTTTGGCGGTCCAAAAAGAAGGCTTTTTATCACAGGGCAGAAAATCAGCCCTCGACAAGTTAACCGGCAGAAAAATATTTTTTTGAAAAAATCCCTAAGCCCCGGGGTCACAATTTCCTCAAATATCTGACTTTTGGCAATTGACTCAAAAATGGTGCCAAACGGTTGAAAATGCTCCCCTGAAAGGTTTGGCAGTCCGAAGAGAACGCTTTTTATCACAGGATAAGAAATCAGCCCTCGACAACTTAACCGGCAGAAAAATATTTTTTTGAAAAAATCCCTAAGCTCCGGGGTCACAATTTCATCAAAAATCTGACTTTTGGCAATTGACTCAAAAATGGTGCCAAACGGATGCAAATGCTCCCCTGAAAGGTTTGGCGGTCGAAACAGAATCCTTTTTATCACAGGACAGAAAATCAGCCCTCGACAACTTAACCGGCAGAAAAATATTTTTTTGAAAAAACCCCTAAGCCCCGGTGTCAGAGTCACCCGTGGTCCCAGCTCACAAGAGACCAAAGTCCACTCCAGCTTATGTACAAAAGCTTTTATTGAAGAACATTATTAGCTTTACATCCGAGGTCCGTGACTCTACGTCTGTTACGCTTAGACCGCTGAAGTCCCCTCTGAGTCGGTCCCCCCTCTACACCAGTTTAAGAGGCTTGTACTGGTCCACCTCTTTCTCTCTTTCCTTTTCCGCAGGGTCTTTGTGCCCCCCTGTGTTCTCTCCCTTCGGGACTCTCCAGAGGCTGAGTCCTCTGCCGCCTCCTCCCCCCTCCTTCGGGCTTTGGGACCAGGCTCCTCCCCAGGACTCTCTTCATTTCCGCGCGCCTCCCATTTTGAACTTGGCGCGCGTACGTTGCTCCTGACCTTGCCTTCGACAGTTACACTGCCCTCGATACTACTTTCCTCCCCTTCCGGCAGGACGTTTTGCCCTGATCTCCTTCCCCTCTCTGCTTCCTGTTCTGCTCCTTCTGACACACTGGTCACTCCTCCCCCCTCACTCCGTTCCAGCGGAGCAGCCGGTCTCGCTCTCCAACTCCCACTGGGGGTTCCCCCTTCGTTTCCCTGCTCCTGACTGCTTCCCCCTCTAGCTTCCCTTGGCTTGACCAGAGGGGCTCCCTTTTGGGAGTCCTCCGATTCACTGGACGGACTCATGGACAATCTTGGGTCATTGTCATCCTCTTCCTCGTCACTCTGGAATCCTTCCCCCTCACTCTCTGTCTCCTCCCTCATCTGCGCCTCTCTCCCTGAACCCCTGACATCCATCCCCCCCTCGAAGCCCCCCCTTCCCCCCTCCCGGCCCTCGGAGGCAGGTCGTGGGAGCCGCAGCTCCTCGGAGGTAGATGCAGGATACAGTTCGTTTGCTTCAATGTCCTCTGCTAGCAGCTCGGTGTATGTGTGTTCGAATGCGGGTTCTTCACCCAAGGTGTTCTCGGCTCCCTCTTCCATTGCTACTTCGTCTGGTGCTGCCTGCCAAGGCCCCGTCAGCCATTTCTTGCGCCAGTCGTCCTCTGGTTGCTCGTCCCACCAGTAGGAGGGTTCTGTGTCTACCCCCGAACACGATCCCCTGGGTGGGCTTGAGTCTGGCGTTCTCTCCTCGGCGGAAGAAAAGCCCCTGAAAGTACTGTCTGAAAGTGTGGGCGTAAAGAGCCAGTCATCAAAATACTCGGCTGGCATGGGTCTATGCGGGAAAAGTGCATGGAACTCGTCTTTCAGAAGAGGTTCGTCTAAAGCGTAGTCCGGCACCCAAATATTGGCACTGGCCGGGGTACCCTCTCTGGCTAGAAGGTATTCTACTCCCTCTACCCCCCATCTCGAGTCCAGGATCTCAGTGACCTCGTTGAGCGGTTCGGCCCTGGGCGCCCCCTCCCTCTCGGGTGACTGAGTGCGTGCGTGCGGTACTGTTTCAGACTCCTGAAACCTGTGCGGGGTCTTGTAGGGAGTGAGCACCGACCTATGAAAGACCGGGTGCACTCTGGAACCTTCGGGGAGGGCCAGTCGAAAAGCTACAGGGTTGATCCTAGCCTCCACCTGGTATGGCCCTAGCTGCCTGTGTCCCAGCTTCTTCTTAGCCAACGACCTGGCTGGCATCGCTTGGGCCGCTAACCATACCCAGTCCCCCACCTGGATGTCCTCTCCCACTCTCCTGTTTTTGTCTGCCTGCACCTTATATGCTTGTTTGGCTAGCTCCAAATGTCTCCGCAGCTCCTCGTGCACCTCTTGCAGTTCTGCTGCGAACTGGTCGGCTTCTTGCGTCACCCCCTCTCCCGGTGTTACGAACCCCGGGAAGGTTCTGGGATGACGACCATTGTTCGCGAAGAACGGCGTCACCCCCGTCGACGCGTGCTTCGTGTTGTTGTAGGCAAACTCCGCCATCGGCAGGTAGTCCACCCACGCCGCCGGGCGCTGATTGGCGTAACATCTCAGGTACTGCTGCATGATCGCGTTGACTCTCTCTGCTTGGCCGTTGGTCTGCGGATGCCTTGCCGACGTTAGGTTGATCTTGACATGCAGGATACCTAGAAGCTTCCGCCAAAAAGTAGAAACAAATTGGCGCCCCCTGTCGGACAGGATGGATTGTGGCAGCCCATGCACCTTGAACACGTGATCGATGAAGAGTTTGGTGGTCTGTTCCGCCGTCGCCACCTTCGCGCAAGGAATGAAGTGCGCCATCTTGGTGAACAGGTCCACCACCACCAGCACCGCCGTCTTGCCTCTGGAGCTGGGCAGGTCAGTGACGAAGTCTAGCGCCACCCTCTCCCATGGTTGCTGTGGCGTCTCCAGCGGTTCCAGTAACCCCGCTGGCTTCTGGTGCACTGGCTTGGACCTCTGACAAGTGTCACACCTGGCGACGTAATCCGCTATCTCTCCCCGCATCTGGGGCCACCAAAAGTCCCTGGCCACCAGTTCTATTGTCTTCTCCTTGCCGAAGTGGCCCGCACTGGGGGCGTCGTGCAACTGCTGCAGAACCCTCGCGCGGAGCTCTTCGCCCGGTACGTAGAGGGCACCTTTGTGAGTTAACAGCCCGTCGCGTAATTGGAACTCATCGTCTCTCTGCGAACCCCTGCGCAGCGCCTCCATCTTGGATTGTGCAAATCGATCTACTTGCAACGCACGTCGCACCGCGTCCAGGTCGACTGCGATGGTAGCGCACGTCCACGCCTGCGGTGCGAAAATGTGCTTGGCTGCCACTGGCGCTGCTTCCTCGAGATATTGCGGTTTCCTGGAGAGCGCGTCGGCTATAACGTTGGAATCTCCCGGGATGTATTCTATCCTGAAGTCGAAATCCGCGAAGAATTCCGCCCAGCGCATGTGTCTTTGGCTCTGGAGCTTCGCCGTGCGCCAATACTCTAAGTTCTTGTGATCTGTGCGGACCTGCACTGTGTGCTTGGCACCTATGAGGAAGTGTCGCCACGCTTTGAAGGCAGCGTGGATGGCCAACAGCTCTCTGTCCCATATGGTGCAGTTTTGCTCCGCCTTGCTGAGCTTTCGGGAGTAAAAGGCACAGGGTCTCCAATTTCCTTGGGAATCTTCTTGCAGGAGTACGGCTCCCACCGCTCTGTCTGAGGCGTCGGTCTCTACTCGCATGGGTCTGCCCGGATTCACGTGCATCAGCTGCTCCTCGGAAGCGAAGAGGCTTTTAAGCTTCCTAAAAGAGCGCTCCGCCTGTTCTGTCCAAGCGAACTTCTTCTTGGAACTGAGGGTGTCCGTGATTGCTGCCGTCTCCTTTGCAAAACCCCTGATGAATTTGCGGTAGAAATTGGCGAACCCGACAAATCTCTGGACCTCCTTCCGATTGCGTGGGCTCTTCCAGTCTAACACGGCGCGGACCTTGACGCTGTCCATGGCCAGCCCCTTGTCAGACAGCTTGTAGCCGAGGAAATCCACCTCCGTCACATCAAACTGGCATTTCTCCAACTTGGCGTAGAGCCTGTGTTCTCGCAGTCTCTGCAGGACCTCCCTCACGTCCCTTTCATGAGCCTCCTGCGATTCCGAAAAGATCAGGATGTCGTCGAGGAAACACACACACTTCTTGTAGAGGAGCCCCGCCAGCACGTGATGCATAAAGGCTTGGAAGACGTGAGATCCATTTTGGAGACCAAACGGCATAACTCTGTATTCATACGTGCCCAGAGGCGTGAACATGGCCGTCTTCCACTCATCGCCCTCCCGGATACAGATGAGGTTATACGCTCCACGCAGATCCAACTTGGTGAAGATCTTCCCCTTCCGCACGGTCGCTAGGAGGTCATCAATCTTGGGCATGGGGAAGGCCTTGGGCTTGGTCATGGAATTTACGGCCCTGTAATCCACAATGAGTCTTTTCTGGGGCGTGTCCTTCTTCTTTACAAAAAACACAGGACTGCCCCCCACTGCTTTGGACTCCCGGATGAATCCACGCTTCAAATTATGCTCTATGAACTCCCTGAGTTCTTGCATCTCGTCCTCAGACATGGAATACAGCTTCGCAGTCGGCAGCTGCGCCCCCGGCAACAGGTCGATCGCGCAATCGTAAGGTCTGTGGGGCGGCAGCTGGTCAGCTTCCTTCTCGCAGAAAACCTCCAGGAAACTCTCGTACTTGCGAGGAACTGCCTGCGCCATGCCAAGTTGCAGCTGCTGCTCCGCCCCCTCCTCCTGGCTGGACTGGATACAATGTTGAGCACAGTACGATGAGCAAAAGGTGATCTGCCGTTGGTACCACGCTATCGCAGGACTGTGTCTCTCCAGCCAACTCATGCCTAGTACTATAGGCGTGTCCGACAGGCGGGTGACATTGAAGCTGATGACTTCTCTATGATGTCCAATCCGCATCTCCATGGGAGGCGTCTGTTGCACAACTTGTCCTCCCAGCAATTTCCTGCCATCAACCGTGACTACGTTGAGAGGCGTTGTCGCGGGCAGAAGCGCTATGCGATGCTGCTTGACGAAATGCACCCCCACAAAGTCTGCGTTGCTCCCAGAATCGATTGTGATGGGGACTTCCAAGGTGTTTCCGTTCGGCAACTGGAGTGTTGCAGTGAGCTGCACCGTTGGCTTGGGTGGTAAAGGGTCTGTACGTTGCAAAGGCACTGGGGACTGCTCTACAGATTCGCCTGGCTGAGCCCCAGCAGCTCTGCTTCCAGCCAGGCACTGTCGTTTCCCTGAGGCTGCTCCTCTTGCATCACTTCTGCTGCCACTGTTGCTAAGGCTGCAGTGTGCTTCTGGGGCCTCTGGGGGCACTCTTTCGCCATGTGCTGTGCACTGTCACAGATGTAACATTTCCTGTTCCCTCTAGGAGGCTTCGCCTTTACTGCCCCGGATGCTGGGACTCTGGCTGTTGCTTGAGCCTTAGCACCACCAATTTCCATCGGTTCCTCCCCCTGCCGCGCCAGAGGCGAGGGATGTGCCTGGCTGAAGTCTCTGGGGAGAAAAGGAGGCGTCCTTGCCGGTGCACGCGCCTGGCGTCCCTCCTCATTGTGCCAAGGACGTTCTTCGTGCCGCACCCCTATTGCAAGAGCCCTCTGCACGACGTCCTCCAGGGTCTGAGGTCTGTCTCCCCTGGCAAGTTCATCTTTTATGGGGCCGCTGAGACCCTCCCAGAACAAATCTCTCACTGGTTTGCAGTCCTTCTCCCAGCCTAAGACAGTCAGTAAGGCGAAAAATCGCGAATGATACTGACGCACAGTGGCTCTGCCTTGCCGCAACCCGTGCATTTCCCTGCGTGCAAGATCAAGATCCACGGTTGACTGGAAACAAGCATCCATCGCTTTAATAAATTCATCAGAATCGCGGCGGGCAGGGCCGTCTTCACGCCACAAATTGCGCAACCAAGCTCTTGCCTCCCCATGCAAATGAGACACAATAAACCCCACTTTCTCCTCTTCATCTTTAAAGTCATTACGAAGCAAATGCAGTGCATACAAGACGTCTGCTCTGAAACTTGGGTAGTGCTTTAGGTTCCCATCGAAGTGGGTGACTAGACTGCCCCCCCGCCTTCCAAGTCCAATTCCCTCTGATCTGGACCCTGGGAACCCTTCCTTGCTTGCACGCTCCCACCTTATTTGCAGGTCCTGGCAGCGCTTCTCCGCTTCATCACTCTTCCTCTGAGATGCAATGACTGCAGCGGTGAGTTCTGTAACTGCGTTGCGCAGCGTTGCTAGTTGCTCCTCCGCACTCATGGCCGCTACCGTTCGTGAGCTTTGCAAAAAAAAATTTGCGTTCTGTGGGAGGGTACTTACTGTCAGAGTCACCCGTGGTCCCAGCTCACAAGAGACCAAAGTCCACTCCAGCTTATGTACAAAAGCTTTTATTGAAGAACATTATTAGCTTTACATCCGAGGTCCGTGACTCTACGTCTGTTACGCTTAGACCGCTGAAGTCCCCTCTGAGTCGGTCCCCCCTCTACACCAGTTTAAGAGGCTTGTACTGGTCCACCTCTTTCTCTCTTTCCTTTTCCGCAGGGTCTTTGTGCCCCCCTGTGTTCTCTCCCTTCGGGACTCTCCAGAGGCTGAGTCCTCTGCCGCCTCCTCCCCCCTCCTTCGGGCTTTGGGACCAGGCTCCTCCCCAGGACTCTCTTCATTTCCGCGCGCCTCCCATTTTGAACTTGGCGCGCGTACGTTGCTCCTGACCTTGCCTTCGACAGTTACACTGCCCTCGATACTACTTTCCTCCCCTTCCGGCAGGACGTTTTGCCCTGATCTCCTTCCCCTCTCTGCTTCCTGTTCTGCTCCTTCTGACACACTGGTCACTCCTCCCCCCTCACTCCGTTCCAGCGGAGCAGCCGGTCTCGCTCTCCAACTCCCACTGGGGGTTCCCCCTTCGTTTCCCTGCTCCTGACTGCTTCCCCCTCTAGCTTCCCTTGGCTTGACCAGAGGGGCTCCCTTTTGGGAGTCCTCCGATTCACTGGACGGACTCATGGACAATCTTGGGTCATTGTCATCCTCTTCCTCGTCACTCTGGAATCCTTCCCCCTCACTCTCTGTCTCCTCCCTCATCTGCGCCTCTCTCCCTGAACCCCTGACACCCGGGGTTACAATTTCATCAAAAACCTGACTTTTGGCAAATCACTCAAAAATGGTGCCAAACGGTTGTTAATGCTCGCCTGAAAGGTTTTGCGGTCCAAAGAGAAGGCTTTTTATCACAGGAAAGAAATCAGCCCTCGACAACTTAACCGGCAGAAAAATATTTTTTGGAAAAAATCCCTAAGCTCCGGGTTCACAATTTCATCAAAAATCTGACTTTTAGCAATACACTCAAAAATGGTGCCCAACGGTTGCAAATGCTCCCCTGAAAGGTTTGGCGGTCGAAACAGAATCCTTTTTATCACAGGACAGAAAATCAGCCCTCGACAACTTAACTGGCAGAAAAATATTTTTTTGAAAAAATCCCTAAGCCCCGGGGTCACAATTTCATCAAAAACCTGACTTTTGGCAATTGACTCAAAAATGGTGCCAAACGGGTGCAAATGCTCCCCTGAAAGGTTTGGCGGTCGAAACAGAATCCTTTTTATCACAGGACAGAAAATCAGCCCTCAACAACTTAACCGGCAGAAAAATATTTTTTTGAAAAAATCCCTAAGCCCCGGGGTCACAATTTCATCAAAAACCTGACTTTTGGTAATTCACTCAAAAATGGTGCCAAAGGGTTGCAAATGCTCCACTGAAAGTTTTGGCGGTCCGAAGAGAAGGCTTTTTATCACAGGACAAGAAATCAGCCCTCGACAACTTAAACAGCAGAAAAATATTTTTTTGGAAATAAACCCTAAGCCCCGGAGTCACAATTTCATCAAAAATCTGACTTTTGGCAATTCACTCAAAAATGGTGCCAAACGGTTGCAAATGCTCCCCTGAAAGGTTTGGCGGTCGAAACAGAATCCTTTTTATCACAGGACAAGAAATCAGCCCTCGACAACTTAACCGTCAGAAAAATATTTTTTTGAAAAAAATCCCTAAGCTCCGGGGTCACAATTTCATCAAAAATCTGACTTTTGGCAATTCACTCAAAAATGGTGCCAAACAGTTGCAAATGCTCCCCTGAAAGGTTTGGCGGTTGAAACAGAATCCTTTTTATCACACGACAAGAAATCAGCCCTCGACAACTTAACCGGCAGAAAAATATTTTTTTGAAAAAATCCCTAAGCCCCGGGGTCACAATTTCCTCAAAAATCTGACTTTTGGCAATTCACTCAAAAATGGTGCCCAACGGTTGCAAATGCTCCCCTGAAAGGTTTGGCGGTCCGAAGAGAAGGCTTTTTATCACAGGATAAGAAATCAGCCCTCGACAACTTAACCGGCAGAAAAATATTTTTTTGAAAAAATCCCTAAGCCCCAGGGTCACAATTTCCTCAAAAATCTGACTTTTGGCAATTGACTCAAAAATGGTGCCCAACAGTTGCAAATGCTCTCCTGAAAGGTTTGGCGATCCGAAGAGAACGCTTTTTATCACAGGATAAGAAATCAGCCCTCGACAACTTAACCGGCAGAAAAATATTTTTTTGAAAAAATCCCTAAGCCCCGGGGTCACAATTTCATCAAAAACCTGACTTTTGGCAATTGACTCAAAAATGGTGCCAAACGGGTGCAAATGCTCCCCTGAAAGGTTTGGCGGTCGAAACAGAATCCTTTTTATCACAGGACAGAAAATCAGCCCTCAACAACTTAACCGGCAGAAAAATATTTTTTTGAAAAAATCCCTAAGCCCCGGGGTCACAATTTCATCAAAAACCTGACTTTTGGTAATTCACTCAAAAATGGTGCCAAACGGTTGCAAATGCTCCCCTGAAAAGTTTGGCGGTCCGGAGAGAAGGCTTTTTATCACAAGAAAAGAAATCAGCCCTCAACAACTTAACCGGCAGAAAAATATTTTTTTGAAAAAATCCCTAAGCCCCGGGTTCACAATTTCATCAAAAACCTGACTTTTGGCAAATGACTCAAAAATGTTGCCAAACGGTTGCTAATGCTCGCCTGAAAGGTTTTGCGGTCCAAAGAGAAGGCTTTTTATCAAAGGAAAAGAAATCAGCCCTCGACAACTTAACCGGCAGAAAAATATTTTTTGGAAAAAATCCCTAAGCTCCGGGTTCACAATTTCATCAAAAATCTGACTTTTAGCAATACACTCAAAAATGGTGCCCAACGGTTGCAAATGCTCCCCTGAAAGGTTTGGCCATCGAAAGAGAAGGCTTTTTATTACAGGGCAAGAAATCAGCCCTCGACAACTTAACCGGCAGAAAAATATTTTTTTGAAAAAATCCCTAAGCCCCGGGGTCACAATTTCATCAAAAATGTGAATTTCAGCAATTGATTGAAAAATGGTGCCCAACGGTTGCAAATGCTCCCCTGAAAGGTTTGGCCATCGAAAGAGAAGGCCTTTTATCACAGGACAAGAAATCAGCCCTCAACAACTTAACCGGCAGAAAATAATTTTTTTGAAAAAATCCCTAAGCCCCGGGGTCACAATTTCATCAAAAATCTGACTTTTGGCAATTCACTCAAAAATGGTGCCAAACGGTTGAAAATGATCCCCTGAAAGGTTTGGCGGTTGAAACAGAATCCTTTTTATCACAGGACAAGAAATCAGCCCTCGACAACTTAACCGGCAGAAAAATATTATTTTGAAAAAATCCCTAAAAAGATTTCCTAAAATATCTGACTTTTGGCAATTGACTCAAAAATGGTGCCCAACGGTTGCAAATGCTCCCCTGAAAGGTTTGGCCATCGAAAGAGAAGGCTTTTTATTACAGGGCAAGAAATCAGCCCTTGGCAACTTAACGGCCAGAAAAATATTTTTTTGAAAATATCCCTAAGCCCCGGGGTCACAATTTCATAAAAAACCTGACTTTTGGCAATTCACTCAAAAATGGTGCCAAACGGTTGCAAATGCTCCCCTGAAAGGTTTGGCGGTCGAAACAGAATCCTTTTTATCACAGGACAAGAAATCAGCCCTCAACAACTTAACCGGCAGAAAAATATTTTTTTGAAAAAATCCCTAAGCCCCGGGGTTACAATTTCATCAAAAACCTGACTTTTGGCAATTCACTCAAAAATGGTGCCAAACGGTTGCAAATGCTCCCCTGAAAGGTTTGGCGGTCGAAACAGAATCCTTTTTATCACAGGACAAGAAATCAGCCCTCGACAACTTAACCGGCAGAAAAATATTTTTTTGAAAAAATCCCTAAGCCCCGGGGTCACAATTTCCTCAAAAATCTGACTTTTGGCAATTCACTCAAAAATGGTGCCCAACAGTTGCAAATGGTCCCCTGAAAGGTTTGGCGGTCGAAACAGAATCCTTTTTATCACAGGACAGAAAACCAGCCCTCGACAACTTAACCGGCAGAAAAATATTTTTTTGAAAAAAATCCCTAAACCCCGGGGTCAAAATTTCATCAGAAAACTGACTTTCGACAATTGACTCAGAAAGGGTGCCCAACGGTTGCAAATGCTCCCCTGAAAGGTTTGGCGGTCCGAAGAGAAGGCTTTTTATCACAGGACAAGAAATCAGCCCTCGACAACTTAACCGGCAGAAAAATATTTTTTGGAAAAAATCCCTAAAAAGATTTCCTAAAAAATCTGACTTTTGGCAATTGACTCAAAAATGGTGCCCAACGGTTGCAAATGCTCCCCTGAAAGGTTTGGCGGTCCGAAGAGAAGGCTTTTTATCACAGGACAAGAAATCAGCCCTCGACAACTTAACCGGAAGAAAAATATTTTTTTGAAAAAAATCCCTAAGCT
This sequence comes from Podarcis erhardii, assembly GCF_964252035.2. Lineage (NCBI taxonomy): Eukaryota > Metazoa > Chordata > Lepidosauria > Squamata > Lacertidae > Podarcis > Podarcis erhardii. The sequence goes on from NC_138513.1 coordinate 44,697,348, forward strand.
CAGGGGTCACAATTTCATCAAAAATCTGACTTTTGGCAATTCACTCAAAAATGGTGCCCAACGGTTGCAAATGCTCCCCTGAAAGGTTTGGCCATCGAAAGAGAAGGCTTTTTATTACAGGGCAAGAAATCAGCCCTCAGCAACTTAACGGCCAGAAAAATATTTTTTTGAAAATATCCCTAAGCCCCGGGGTCACAATTTCATCAAAAACCTGACTTTTGGCAATTCACTCAAAAATGGTGCCAAACGGGTGCAAATGCTCGCCTGAAAGGTTTTGCGGTCCAAAGAGAAGGCTTTTTATCACAGGAAAGAAATCAGCCCTCGACAACTTAACCGGCAGAAAAATATTTTTTGGAAAAAATCCCTAAGCTCCGGGTTCACAATTTCATCAAAAATCTGACTTTTAGCAATACACTCAAAAATGGTGTCCAACGGTTGCAAATGCTCCCCTGAAAGGTTTGGCGGTCGAAACAGAATCCTTTTTATCACAGGACAGAAAATCAGCCCTCGACAACTTTACTGGCAGAAAAATATTTTTTTGAAAAAATCCCTAAGCCCCGGGGTCACAATTTCATCAAAAACCTGACTTTTGGCAATTGACTCACAAATGGTGCCAAACGGGTGCAAATGCTCCCCTGAAAGGTTTGGCGGTCGAAACAGAATCCTTTTTATCACAGGACAGAAAATCAGCCCTCAACAACTTAACCGGCAGAAAAATATTTTTTTGAAAAAATCCCTAATCTCCGGGGTCACAATTTCCTCAAAAATCTGACTTTCGGCAATTGATTCAAAAATGGTGCCAACGGTTGCAAATGCTCCACTGAAAGGTTTGGCCGTCGAAAGAGAAGGCTTTTTATTACAGGGTAAGAAATCAGCCCTCGGCAACTTAACGGCGAGAAAAATATTTTTTTATAAATATCCCTAAGCCCCGGGGTCACAATTTCATCAAAAACCTGACTTTTGGCAATTCACTCAAAAATGGTGCCAAACGGGTGCAAATGCTCCCCTGAAAGGTTTGGCGGTCGAAACAGAATCCTTTTTATCACAGGACAAGAAATCAGCCCTCAACAACTTAACCGGCAGAAAAATATTTTTTTGAAAAAATCCCTAAGCCCCGGGGTCACAATTTCATCAAAAACCTGACTTTTGGTAATTCACTCAAAAATGGTGCCAAACGGTTGCAAATGCTCCCCTGAAAAGTTTGGCGGTCCGGAGAGAAGGCTTTTTATCACAAGAAAAGAAATCAGCCCTCAACAACTTAACCGGCAGAAAAATATTTTTTTGAAAAAATCCCTAAGCCCCGGGGTCACAATTTCATCCAAAACCTGACTTTTGGCAAATGTCTCAAAAATGTTGCCAAACGGTTGCTAATGCTCGCCTGAAAGCTTTTGCGGTCCAAAGAGAAGGCTTTTTATCAAAGGAAAAGAAATCAGCCCTCGACAACTTAACCGGCAGAAAAATATTTTTTGGAAAAAATCCCTAAGCTCCGGGTTCACAATTTCATCAAAAATCTGACTTTTGGCAATACACTCAAAAACGGTGCCCAACGGTTGCAAATGCTCCCCTGAAAGGTTTGGCCATCGAAAGAGAAGGCTTTTTATTACAGGGCAAGAAATCAGCCCTCGACAACTTAACCGGCAGAAAAATATTTTTTTGAAAAAATCCCTAAGCCCCGGGGTCACAATTTCATCAAAATATGACTTTCGGCAATTGATTCAAAAATGGTGCCCAATGGTTGCAAATTCTCCCCTGAAAGGTTTGGCGGTCCGAAGAGAAGGCTTTTTATCACAGGAAAAGAAATCAGCACTCGACAACTTAACCGGCAGAAAAATATTTTTTTGAAAAAAACCCTAAGCCCCGGGGTCACAATTTCATCAAAAATGTGAATTTCAGCAATTGATTGAAAAATGGTGCCCAACGGTTGCAAATGCTCCCCTGAAAGGTTTGGCCATCGAAAGAGAAGGCCTTTTATCACAGGACAAGAAATCAGCCCTCAACAACTTAACCGGCAGAAAATATTTTTTTTGAAAAAATCCCTAAGCCCCGGGGTCACAATTTCATCAAAAATCTGACTTTTGGCAATTCACTCAAAAATGGTGCCAAACGGTTGAAAATGCTCCCCTGAAAGGTTTGGCGGTTGAAACAGAATCCTTTTTATCACAGGACAAGAAATCAGCCCTCGACAACTTAACCGGCAGAAAAATATTATTTTGAAAAAATCCCTAAAAAGATTTCCTAAAAAATCTGACTTTTGGCAATTGACTCAAAAATGGTGCCCAACGGTTGCAAATGCTCCCCTGAAAGGTTTGGCCATCGAAAGAGAAGGCTTTTTATTACAGGGCAAGAAATCAGCCCTCGGCAACTTAACGGCCAGAAAAATATTTTTTTGAAAATATCCCTAAGCCCCGGGGTCACAATTTCATAAAAAACCTGACTTTTGGCAATTCACTCAAAAATGGTGCCAAACGGTTGCAAATGCTCCCCTGAAAGGTTTGGCGGTCGAAACAGAATCCTTTTTATCACAGGACAAGAAATCAGCCCTCAACAACTTAACCGGCAGAAAAATATTTTTTTGAAAAAATCCCTAAGCCCCGGGGTTACAATTTCATCAAAAACCTGACTTTTGGCAATTCACTCAAAAATGGTGCCAAACGGTTGCAAATGCTCCCCTGAAAGGTTTGGCGGTCGAAACAGAATCCTTTTTATCACAGGACAAGAAATCAGCCCTCGACAACTTAACCGGCAGAAAAATATTTTTTTGAAAAAATCCCTAAGCCCCGGGGTCACAATTTCATCAAAATATGACTTTCGGCAATTGAGTCAAAAATGGTGCCCAATGGTTGCAAATGCTCTCCTGAAAGGTTTGGCGGTCCGAAGAGAAGGCTTTTTATCACAGGAAAAGAAATCAGCCCTCGACAACTTAACCGGCAGAAAAATATTTTTTTGAAAAAATCCCTAAGCCCCGGGGTCACAATTTCATCAAAAATCTGACTTTTGGCAATTCACTCAAAAAGGGTGCCAAACGGTTGAAAATGCTCCCCTGAAAGGTTTGGCGGTTGAAAAAGAATCCTTTTTATCACAGGGCAAGAAATCAGCCCTCGACAACTTAACCGGCCGAAAAATATTTTTTGGAAAAAATCCCTAAGCCCCGGGGTTACAATTTCATCAAAAACCTGACTTTTGGCAAATGACTCAAAAATGTTGCCAAACGGTTGCTAATGCTCGCCTGAAAGGTTTTGCGGTCCAAAGAGAAGGCTTTTTATCACAGGAAAAGAAATCAGCCCTCGACAACTTAACCGGCAGAAAAATATTTTTTGGAAAAAATCCCTAAGCTCCGGGTTCACAATTTCATCAAAAATCTGACTTTTAGCAATACACTCAAAAATGGTGCCCAACGGTTGCAAATGCTCCCCTGAAAGATTTGGCCATCGAAAGAGAAGGCTTTTTATCACAGGAAAAGAAATCAGCCCTCGACAACTTAACCGGCAGAAAAATATTTTTTGGAAAAAATCCCTAAGCCCCGGGGTCACAATTTCATCAAAATATGACTTTCGGCAATTGATTCAAAAATGGTGCCCAATGGTTGCAAATGCTCCCCTGAAAGGTTTGGCGGTCCGAAGAGAAGGCTTTTTATCACAGGAAAAGAAATCAGCCCTCGACAACTTAACCGGCAGAAAAATATTTTTTTGAAAAAATCCCTAAGCCCCGGGGTCACAATTTCATCAAAAATGTGAATTTCAGCAATTGATTCAAAAATGGTGCCCAACGGTTGCAAATGCTCCCCTGAAAGGTTTGGCCATCGAAAGAGAAGGCCTTTTATCACAGGACAAGAAATCAGCCCTCAACAACTTAACCGGCAGAAAATAATTTTTTTGAAAAAATCCCTAAGCCCCGGGGTCACAATTTCATCAAAAACCTGACTTTTGGTAATTCACTCAAAAATGGTGCCCAACGGTTGCAAATGCTCCCCTGAAAGGTTTGGCGGTCCGAAGAGAAGGCTTTTTATCACAGGAAAAGAAATCAGCCCTCGACAACTTAACCGGCAGAAAAATATTTTTTGGAAAAAATCCCTAAGCCCCGGGGTCACAATTTCATCAAAATATGACTTTCGGCAATTGATTCAAAAATGGTGCTTAAGTCACAATTTCATCAAAAATCTGACTTTCTGCAATTGATTCAAAAATGGTGCCCAACGGTTGCAGATGATCCTCTGAAAGGTTTGGCCATCGAAAGAGAAGGCTTTTTATCACAGGAAAAGAAATCAGCCCTCGACAACTTAACTGGCAGAAAAATATTTTTTTGAAAAAATCCCTAAGCCCCGGGGTCAGAATTTCATCAAAAATCTGACTTTTGGCAATTCACTCAAAAATGGTGCCCAACGGTTGCAAATGCTCCCCTGAAAGGTTTGGCGGTCGAAACAGAATCCTTTTTATCACAGGACAGAAAATCAGCCCTCGACAACTTAACCGGCAGAATAATATTTTTTTGAAAAAATCCCTAAGCCCCGGGGTCACAATTTCCTCAAAAATCTGACTTTTGGCAATTGACTCAAAAATGGTGCCCAACGGTTGCAAATGCTCCCCTGAAAGGTTTGACGGTCAGAAGAGAACGCTTTTTATCACAGGATAAGAAATCAGCTCTCGACAACTTAACCGGCAGAAAAATATTTTTTTGAAAAAAATCCCTAATCCCCGGGGTCAAAATTTCATCAAAAAACTGACTTTCGACAATTGACTCAGAAAGGGTGCCCAACGGTTGCAAGTGCTCCCCTGAAAGGTTTGGCGGTCCGAAGAGAAGGCTTTTTATCACAGGACAAGAAATCAGCCCTCGACAACTTAACCGGCAGAAAAATATTTTTTTTGAAAAAATCCCTAAGCCCCGGGGTCACAATTTCATCAAAAATCTGACTTTTGGCAATTCACTCAAAAATGGTGCCAAACGGTTGCAAATGCTCCCCTGAAACGTTTGGGGGTCGAAACAGAATCCTTTTTATCACAGTACAAGAAATCAGCCCTCGACAACTTAACCGTCAGAAAAATATTTTTTTGAAAAAAATCCCTAAGCCCCGGGGTCACAATTTCATCAAAAATCTGACTTTTGGCAATTCACTCAAAAATGGTGCCAAACGGTTGCAAATGCTCCCCTGAAACGTTTGGGGGTCGAAACAGAATCCTTTTTATCACAGGACAAGAAATCAGCCCTCGACAACTTAACCGGCAGAAAAATATTTTTTTGAAAAAATCCCTAATTTCATCAAAAACATGACTTTTGGCAAATGACTCAAAAATGTTGCCAAACGGTTGCTAATGCTCGCCTGAAAGATTTTGCGGTCCAAAGAGAAGGCTTTTTATCACAGGAAAAGAAATCAGCCCTCGACAACTTAACCGGCAGAATAATATTTTTTTTGAAAAAATCCCTAAGCCCCGGGGTCACAATTTCATAAAAAATCTGACTTTTGGCAATTCACTCAAAAAGGGTGCCAAATGGTTGAAAATGCTCCCCTGAAAGGTTTGGCGGTTGAAACAGAATCCTTTTTATCACAGGACAAGAAATCAGCCCTCGACAACTTAACGGGCAGAAAAATATTTTTTTGAACAAAATCCCTAAGCTCCGGGGTCACAATTTCATCAAAAATCTGACTTTTGGCAATTCACTCAAAAATGGTGCCAAACGGTTGCAAATGCTCCCCTGAAAGGTTTGGCGGTCGAAACAGAATCCTTTTTATCACAGGACAAGAAATCAGCCCTCGACAACTTAAACGGCAGAAAAATATTATTTTCAAAAAAATCCCTAAAAAGATTTCCTAAAAAATCTGACTTTTGGCAATTGACTCAAAAATGGTGCCCAACGGTTGCAAATGTTCCCCTGAAAGGTTTGGCGGTCCGAAGAGAAGGCTTTTTATCACAGGATAAGAAATCAGCCCTCGACAACTTAACTGGCAGAAAAATATGTTTTTGAAAAAATCCCTAAGCCCCGGGGTCACAATTTCATCAAAATATGACTTTCGGCAATTGAGTCAAAAATGGTGCCCAATGGTTGCAAATGCTCTCCTGAAAGGTTTGGCGGTCCGAAGAGAAGGCTTTTTATCACAGGAAAAGAAATCAGCCCTCGACAACTTAACCGGCAGAAAAATATTTTTTTGAAAAAATCCCTAAGCCCCGGGGTCACAATTTCATCAAAAATCTGACTTTTGGCAATTCACTCAAAAAGGGTGCCAAACGGTTGAAAATGCTCCCCTGAAAGGTTTGGCGGTTGAAAAAGAATCCTTTTTATCACAGGGCAAGAAATCAGCCCTCGACAACTTAACCGGCCGAAAAATATTTTTTGGAAAAAATCCCTAAGCCCCGGGGTTACAATTTCATCAAAAACCTGACTTTTGGCAAATGACTCAAAAATGTTGCCAAACGGTTGCTAATGCTCGCCTGAAAGGTTTTGCGGTCCAAAGAGAAGGCTTTTTATCACAGGAAAAGAAATCAGCCCTCGACAACTTAACCGGCAGAAAAATATTTTTTGGAAAAAATCCCTAAGCTCCGGGTTCACAATTTCATCAAAAATCTGACTTTTAGCAATACACTCAAAAATGGTGCCCAACGGTTGCAAATGCTCCCCTGAAAGATTTGGCCATCGAAAGAGAAGGCTTTTTATCACAGGAAAAGAAATCAGCCCTCGACAACTTAACCGGCAGAAAAATATTTTTTGGAAAAAATCCCTAAGCCCCGGGGTCACAATTTCATCAAAATATGACTTTCGGCAATTGATTCAAAAATGGTGCCCAATGGTTGCAAATGCTCCCCTGAAAGGTTTGGCGGTCCGAAGAGAAGGCTTTTTATCACAGGAAAAGAAATCAGCCCTCGACAACTTAACCGGCAGAAAAATATTTTTTTGAAAAAATCCCTAAGCCCCGGGGTCACAATTTCATCAAAAATGTGAATTTCAGCAATTGATTCAAAAATGGTGCCCAACGGTTGCAAATGCTCCCCTGAAAGGTTTGGCCATCGAAAGAGAAGGCCTTTTATCACAGGACAAGAAATCAGCCCTCAACAACTTAACCGGAAGAAAATAATTTTTTTGAAAAAATCCCTAAGCCCCGGGGTCACAATTTCATCAAAAACCTGACTTTTGGTAATTCACTCAAAAATGGTGCCCAACGGTTGCAAATGCTCCCCTGAAAGGTTTGGCGGTCCGAAGAGAAGGCTTTTTATCACAGGAAAAGAAATCAGCCCTCGACAACTTAACCGGCAGAAAAATATTTTTTGGAAAAAATCCCTAAGCCCCGGGGTCACAATTTCATCAAAATATGACTTTCGGCAATTGATTCAAAAATGGTGCTTAAGTCACAATTTCATCAAAAATCTGACTTTCTGCAATTGATTCAAAAATGGTGCCCAACGGTTGCAAATGCTCCCCTGAAAGGTTTGGCGGTCGAAACAGAATCCTTTTTATCACAGGACAGAAAATCAGCCCTCGACAACTTAACTGGCAGAAAAATATTTTTTTGAAAAAATCCCTAAGCCCCGGGGTCACAATTTCCTCAAAAATCTGACTTTTGGCAATTGACTCAAAAATGGTGCCCAACGGTTGCAAATGCTCCCCTGAAAGGTTTGACGGTCAGAAGAGAACGCTTTTTATCACAGGATAAGAAATCAGCTCTCGACAACTTAACCGGCAGAAAAATATTTTTTTGAAAAAAATCCCTAATCCCCGGGGTCAAAATTTCATCAAAAAACTGACTTTCGACAATTGACTCAGAAAGGGTGCCCAACGGTTGCAAGTGCTCCCCTGAAAGGTTTGGCGGTCCGAAGAGAAGGCTTTTTATCACAGGACAAGAAATCAGCCCTCGACAACTTAACCGGCAGAAAAATATTTTTTTTGAAAAAATCCCTAAGCCCCGGGGTCACAATTTCATCAAAAATCTGACTTTTGGCAATTCACTCAAAAATGGTGCCAAACGGTTGCAAATGCTCCCCTGAAACGTTTGGGGGTCGAAACAGAATCCTTTTTATCACAGTACAAGAAATCAGCCCTCGACAACTTAACCGTCAGAAAAATATTTTTTTGAAAAAAATCCCTAAGCCCCGGGGTCACAATTTCATCAAAAATCTGACTTTTGGCAATTCACTCAAAAATGGTGCCAAACGGTTGCAAATGCTCCCCTGAAACGTTTGGGGGTCGAAACAGAATCCTTTTTATCACAGGACAAGAAATCAGCCCTCGACAACTTAACCGGCAGAAAAATATTTTTTTGAAAAAATCCCTAATTTCATCAAAAACATGACTTTTGGCAAATGACTCAAAAATGTTGCCAAACGGTTGCTAATGCTCGCCTGAAAGATTTTGCGGTCCAAAGAGAAGGCTTTTTATCACAGGAAAAGAAATCAGCCCTCGACAACTTAACCGGCAGAATAATATTTTTTTTGAAAAAATCCCTAAGCCCCGGGGTCACAATTTCATAAAAAATCTGACTTTTGGCAATTCACTCAAAAAGGGTGCCAAATGGTTGAAAATGCTCCCCTGAAAGGTTTGGCGGTTGAAACAGAATCCTTTTTATCACAGGACAAGAAATCAGCCCTCGACAACTTAACGGGCAGAAAAATATTTTTTTGAACAAAATCCCTAAGCTCCGGGGTCACAATTTCATCAAAAATCTGACTTTTGGCAATTGACTCAAAAATGGTGCCAAACGGTTGCAAATGCTCCCCTGAAAGGTTTGGCGGTCGAAACAGAATCCTTTTTATCACAGGACAAGAAATCAGCCCTCGACAACTTAAACGGCAGAAAAATATTATTTTCAAAAAAATCCCTAAAAAGATTTCCTAAAAAATCTGACTTTTGGCAATTGACTCAAAAATGGTGCCCAACGGTTGCAAATGTTCCCCTGAAAGGTTTGGCGGTCCGAAGAGAAGGCTTTTTATCACAGGATAAGAAATCAGCCCTCGACAACTTAACTGGCAGAAAAATATTTTTTTGAAAAAATCCCTAAGCCCCGGGGTCAGAATTTCATCAAAAATCTGACTTTTGGCAATTCACTCAAAAATGGTGCCCAACGGTTGCAAATGCTCCCCTGAAAGGTTTGGCAGTCGAAACAGAATCCTTTTTATCACAGGACAGAAAATCAGCCCTCGACAACTTAACTGGCAGAAAAATATTTTTTTGAAAAAATCCCTAAGCCCCGGGGTCACAATTTCCTCAAAAATCTGACTTTTGGCAATTCACTCAAAAATGGTGCCCAACAGTTGCAAATGGTCCCCTGAAAGGTTTGGCGGTCGAAACAGAATCCTTTTTATCACAGGACAGAAAACCAGCCCTCGACAACTTAACCGGCAGAAAAATATTTTTTTGAAACAAATCCCTAAACCCCGGGGTCAAAATTTCATCAGAAAACTGACTTTCGACAATTGACTCAGAAAGGGTGCCCAACGGTTGCAAATGCTCCCCTGAAAGGTTTGGCGGTCCGAAGAGAAGGCTTTTTATCACAGGACAAGAAATCAGCCCTCGACAACTTAACCGGCAGAAAAATATTTTTTGGAAAAAATCCCTAAAAAGATTTCCTAAAAAATCTGACTTTTGGCAATTGACTCAAAAATGGTGCCCAACGGTTGCAAATGCTCCCCTGAAAGGTTTGGCGGTCCGAAGAGAAGGCTTTTTATCACAGGACAAGAAATCAGCCCTCGACAACTTAACCGGAAGAAAAATATTTTTTTGAAAAAAATCCCTAAGCTCAGGGGTCACAATTTCATCAAAAATCTGACTTTTGGCAATTCACTCAAAAATGGTGCCCAACGGTTGCAAATGCTCCCCTGAAAGGTTTGGCCATCGAAAGAGAAGGCGTTTTATTACAGGGCAAGAAATCAGCCCTCGGCAACTTAACGGCCAGAAAAATATTTTTTTGAAAATATCCCTAAGCCCCGGGGTCACAATTTCATCAAAAACCTGACTTTTGGCAATTCACTCAAAAATGGTGCCAAACGGGTGCAAATGCTCGCCTGAAAGGTTTTGCGGTCCAAAGAGAAGGCTTTTTATCACAGGAAAGAAATCAGCCCTCGACAACTTAACCGGCAGAAAAATATTTTTTGGAAAAAATCCCTAAGCTCCGGGTTCACAATTTCATCAAAAATCTGACTTTTAGCAATACACTCAAAAATGGTGCCCAACGGTTGCAAATGCTCCCCTGAAAGGTTTGGCGGTCGAAACAGAATCCTTTTTATCACAGGACAGAAAATCAGCCCTCGACAACTTAACTGGCAGAAAAATATTTTTTTGAAAAAATCCCTAAGCCCCGGGGTCACAATTTCATCAAAAACCTGACTTTTGGCAATTGACTCAAAAATGGTGCCAAACGGGTGCAAATGCTCCCCTGAAAGGTTTGGCGGTCGAAACAGAATCCTTTTTATCACAGGACAGAAAATCAGCCCTCAACAACTTAACCGGCAGAAAAATATTTTTTTGAAAAAATCCCTAAGCCCCGGGGTCACAATTTCATCAAAAACCTGACTTTTGGTAATTCACTCAAAAATGGTGCCAAAGAGTTGCAAATACTCCCCTGAAAGTTTTGGCGGTCCGAAGAGAAGGCTTTTTATCACAGGACAAGAAATCAGCCCTCAACAACTTAAACAGCAGAAAAATATTTTTTTTGAAAAAAACCTTAAGCCCCGGGGTCACAATTTCATCAAAAATCTGACTTTTGGCAATTCACTCAAAAATGGTGCCAAACGGTTGCAAATGCTCCCCTGAAAGGTTTGGCGGTCGAAACAGAATCCTTTTTATCACAGGACAAGAAATCAGCCCTCGACAACTTAACCGGCAGAAAAATATTTTTTTGAAAAAATCCCTAAGCCCCGGGGTCACAATTTCCTCAAAAATCTGACTTTTGGCAATTGACTCAAAAATGGTGCCCAACGGTTGCAAATGCTCCCCTGAAAGGTTTGGCGGTCCGAAACGAAGGCTTTTTATCACAGGAAAAGAAATCAGCCCTCGACAACTTAACCGGCAGAAAAATATTTTTTTCAAAAAATCCCTAATCTCCGGGGTCACAATTTCCTCAAAAATCTGACTTTCGGCAATTGATTCAAAAATGGTGCCAACGGTTGCAAATGCTCCACTGAAAGGTTTGGCCATCGAAAGAGAAGGCTTTTTATTACAGGGCAAGAAATCAGCCCTCGGCAACTTAACGGCCAGAAAAATATTTTTTTGAAAATATCCCTAAGCCCCGGGGTCACAATTTCATCAAAAACCTGACTTTTGGCAATTCACTCAAAAATGGTGCCAAACGGGTGCAAATGCTCCCCTGAAAGCTTTGGCGGTCGAAACAGAATCCTTTTTATCACAGGAAAAGAAATCAGCCCTCGACAACTTAACCGGCAGAAAAATATTTTTTTGAAAAAATCCCTAAGCCCCGGGGTTACAATTTCATCAAAAACCTGACTTTTGGTAATTCACTCAAAAATGGTGCCAAACGGTTGCAAATGCTCCACTGAAAAGTTTGGCGGTCCGGAGAGAAGGCTTTTTATCACAGGAAAAGAAATCAGCCCTCAACAACTTAACCGGCAGAAAAATATTTTTTTGAAAAAATCCCTAAGCCCAGGGGTTACTATTTCATCAAAAACCTGACTTTTGGCAAATGACTCAAAAATGTTGCCAAACGGTTGCTAATGCTCGCCTGAAAGGTTTTGCGGTCCAAAGAGAAGGCTTTTTATCAAAGGAAAAGAAATCAGCCCTCGACAACTTAACCGGCAGAAAAATATTTTTTGGAAAAAATCCCTAAGCTCCGGGTTCACAATTTCATCAAAAATCTGACTTTTAGCAATACACTCAAAAATGGTGCCCAACGGTTGCAAATGCTCCCCTGAAAGGTTTGGCCATCGAAAGAGAAGGCTTTTTATTACAGGGCAAGAAATCAGCACTCAACAACTTAACCGGCAGAAAAATATTTTTTGGAAAAAATCCCTAAGCCCCGGGGTCACAATTTCATCAAAATATGACTTTCGGCAATTGAGTCAAAAATGGTGCCCAATGGTTGCAAATGCTGATGGACTATATGCAACTGGCCGAGATGACTGGCAGAATCCGAGACCTGGGAGAAGAAAAGATGGAGGAAGACTGGGAGAAATTCAAGATGTATCTACAAAAACATTGTAATTTGTTTGAATGTTAAGAAGGATGCTAGATTATAAAAAACTGGCCACCACTAAACTAGATTTAAATTTGATGATAAGTGAGACTAAAGAAAATATAAAAATTTTATTGGAAAAAGTGTTAAATCATATTGGAATGTGTGGACATGAGATTGTAAACAAGTTGATAATTTGTTTGGAAAAATTTTTTTTTTTAATGATGTAAATGGGAGAGGGGGACGTGAGGGAGTCCAAAGAAGTGAAGAATTTGTTGTTATAAAAGTAAGATTGTTTTATGTGTGCATTTATATTTTAAAAAAAAACCTTAATAAATATTTATAAAAAAAAAAAAAAAGAGAAATATTTTTTTGAAAAAATCCCTAAGCCCCGGGGTCACAATTTCATAAAAAATGTGAATTTCAGCAATTGATTCAAAAATGGTGCCCAACGGTTGCAAATGCTCCCCTGAAAGGTTTGGCCATCGAAAGAGAAGGCCTTTTATCACAGGACAAGAAATCAGCCCTCAACAACTTAACCGGCAGAAAATAATTTTTTTAAAAAAATCCCTAAGCCCCGGGGTCACAATTTCATCAAAAACCTGACTTTTGGTAATTCACTCAAAAATGGGGCCCAACGGTTGCAAATGCTCCCCTGAAAGGTTTGGCGGTCCGAAGAGAAGGCTTTTTATCATAGGACAAGAAATCAGCCCTCGACAACTTAACCGGCAGAAAAATATTTTTTTTGAAAAAATCCCTAAGCCCCGGGGTCACAATTTCATCAAAAATCTGACTTTTGGCAATTCACTCAAAAAGGGTGCCAAACGGTTGAAAATGCTCCCCTAAAAGGTTTGGCGGTTGAAAAAGAATCCTTTTTATCACAGGGCAAGAAATCAGCCCTCGACAACTTAACCGGCCGAAAAATATTTTTTGGAAAAAATCCCTAAGCCCCGGGGTTACAATTTCATCAAAAACCTGACTTTTGGCAAATGACTCAAAAATGTTGCCAAACGGTTGCTAATGCTCGCCTGAAAGGTTTTGCGGTCCAAAGAGAAGGCTTTTTATCACAGGAAAAGAAATCAGCCCTCGACAACTTAACCGGCAGAAAAATATTTTTTGGAAAAAATCCCTAAGCTCCGGGTTCACAATTTCATCAAAAATCTGACTTTTAGCAATACACTCAAAAATGGTGCCCAACGGTTGCAAATGCTCCCCTGAAAGGTTTGGCCATCGAAAGAGAAGACTTTTTATTACAGGGCAAGAAATCAGCACTCAACAACTTAACCGGCAGAAAAATATTTTTTGGAAAAAATCCCTAAGCCCCGGGGTCACAATTTCATCAAAATATGACTTTCGGCAATTGAGTCAAAAAAGGTGCCCAATGGTTGCAAATGCTCCCCTGAAAGGTTTGGCGGTCCGAAGAGAAGGCTTTTTATCACAGGAAAAGAAATCAGCCCTCGACAACTTAACCGGCAGAAAAATATTTTTTTGAAAAAATCCCTAAGCCCCGGGGTCACAATTTCATCAAAAATGTGAATTTCAGCAATTGATTCAAAAATGGTGCCCAACGGTTGCAAATCCTCCCCTGAAAGGTTTGGCCATCGAAAGAGAAGGCCTTTTATCACAGGACAAGAAATCAGCCCTCAACAACTTAACCGGCAGAAAATAATTTTTTTAAAAAAATCCCTAAGCCCCGGGGTCACAATTTCATCAAAAACCTGACTTTTGGTAATTCACTCAAAAATGGGGCCCAACGGTTGCAAATGCTCCCCTGAAAGGTTTGGCGGTCCGAAGAGAAGGCTTTTTATCATAGGACAAGAAATCAGCCCTCGACAACTTAACCGGCAGAAAAATATTTTTTTTGAAAAAATCCCTAAGCCCCGGGTTCACAATTTCATCAAAAATCTGACTTTTAGCAATACACTCAAAAATGGTGCCCAACGGTTGCAAATGCTCCCCTGAAAGGTTTGGCCATCGAAAGAGAAGGCTTTTTATTACAGGGCAAGAAATCAGCACTCAACAACTTAACCGGCAGAAAAATATTTTTTGGAAAAAATCCCTAAGCCCCGGGGTCACAATTTCATCAAAATATGACTTTCGGCAATTGAGTCAAAAATGGTGCACAATGGTTGCAAATGCTGATGGACTATATGCAACTGGCCGAGATGACTGGCAGAATCCGAGACCTGGGAGAAGAAAAGATGGAGGAAGACTGGGAGAAATTCAAGATGTATCTACAAAAACATTGTAATTTGTTTGAATGTTAAGAAGGATGCTAGATTATAAAAAACTGGCCACCACTAAACTAGATTTAAATTTGATGATAAGTGAGACTAAAGAAAATATAAAAATTTTATTGGAAAAAGTGTTAAATCATATTGGAATGTGTGGACATGAGATTGTAAACAAGTTGATAATTTGTTTGGAAAAATTTTTTTTTTTAATGATGTAAATGGGAGAGGGGGACGTGAGGGAGTCCAAAGAAGTGAAGAATTTGTTGTTATAAAAGTAAGATTGTTTTATGTGTGCATTTATATTTTAAAAAAAAACCTTAATAAATATTTATAAAAAAAAAAAAAAAAGAGAAATATTTTTTTGAAAAAATCCCTAAGCCCCGGGGTCACAATTTCATAAAAAATGTGAATTTCAGCAATTGATTCAAAAATGGTGCCCAACGGTTGCAAATGCTCCCCTGAAAGGTTTGGCCATCGAAAGAGAAGGCCTTTTATCACAGGACAAGAAATCAGCCCTCAACAACTTAACCGGCAGAAAATAATTTTTTTAAAAAAATCCCTAAGCCCCGGGGTCACAATTTCATCAAAAACCTGACTTTTGGTAATTCACTCAAAAATGGGGCCCAACGGTTGCAAATGCTCCCCTGAAAGGTTTGGCGGTCCGAAGAGAAGGCTTTTTATCATAGGACAAGAAATCAGCCCTCGACAACTTAACCGGCAGAAAAATATTTTTTTTGAAAAAATCCCTAAGCCCCGGGGTCACAATTTCATCAAAAATCTGACTTTTGGCAATTCACTCAAAAAGGGTGCCAAACGGTTGAAAATGCTCCCCTAAAAGGTTTGGCGGTTGAAAAAGAATCCTTTTTATCACAGGGCAAGAAATCAGCCCTCGACAACTTAACCGGCCGAAAAATATTTTTTGGAAAAAATCCCTAAGCCCCGGGGTTACAATTTCATCAAAAACCTGACTTTTGGCAAATGACTCAAAAATGTTGCCAAACGGTTGCTAATGCTCGCCTGAAAGGTTTTGCGGTCCAAAGAGAAGGCTTTTTATCACAGGAAAAGAAATCAGCCCTCGACAACTTAACCGGCAGAAAAATATTTTTTGGAAAAAATCCCTAAGCTCCGGGTTCACAATTTCATCAAAAATCTGACTTTTAGCAATACACTCAAAAATGGTGCCCAACGGTTGCAAATGCTCCCCTGAAAGGTTTGGCCATCGAAAGAGAAGACTTTTTATTACAGGGCAAGAAATCAGCACTCAACAACTTAACCGGCAGAAAAATATTTTTTGGAAAAAATCCCTAAGCCCCGGGGTCACAATTTCATCAAAATATGACTTTCGGCAATTGAGTCAAAAAAGGTGCCCAATGGTTGCAAATGCTCCCCTGAAAGGTTTGGCGGTCCGAAGAGAAGGCTTTTTATCACAGGAAAAGAAATCAGCCCTCGACAACTTAACCGGCAGAAAAATATTTTTTTGAAAAAATCCCTAAGCCCCGGGGTCACAATTTCATCAAAAATGTGAATTTCAGCAATTGATTCAAAAATGGTGCCCAACGGTTGCAAATCCTCCCCTGA
Organism: Podarcis erhardii; assembly: GCF_964252035.2. Taxonomy (NCBI): domain Eukaryota; kingdom Metazoa; phylum Chordata; class Lepidosauria; order Squamata; family Lacertidae; genus Podarcis; species Podarcis erhardii. The sequence goes on from NC_138513.1 coordinate 44,713,266, forward strand.
AAGGTTTGGCCATCGAAAGAGAAGGCCTTTTATCACAGGACAAGAAATCAGCCCTCAACAACTTAACCGGCAGAAAATAATTTTTTTAAAAAAATCCCTAAGCCCCGGGGTCACAATTTCATCAAAAACCTGACTTTTGGTAATTCACTCAAAAATGGGGCCCAACGGTTGCAAATGCTCCCCTGAAAGGTTTGGCGGTCCGAAGAGAAGGCTTTTTATCATAGGACAAGAAATCAGCCCTCGACAACTTAACCGGCAGAAAAATATTTTTTTTGAAAAAATCCCTAAGCCCCGGGGTCACAATTTCATCAAAAATCTGACTTTTGGCAATTCACTCAAAAAGGGTGCCAAACGGTTGAAAATGCTCCCCTAAAAGGTTTGGCGGTTGAAAAAGAATCCTTTTTATCACAGGGCAAGAAATCAGCCCTCGACAACTTAACCGGCCGAAAAATATTTTTTGGAAAAAATCCCTAAGCCCCGGGGTCACAATTTCATCAAAATATGACTTTCGGCAATTGATTCAAAAATGGTGCCCAATGGTTGCAAATGCTCCCCTGAAAGGTTTGGCGGTCCGAAGAGAAGGCTTTTTATCACAGGAAAAGAAATCAGCCCTCGACAACTTAACCAGCAGAAAAATATTTTTTTGAAAAAATCCCTAAGCCCCGGGGTCACAATTTCATCAAAAATGTGAATTTCAGCAATTGATTCAAAAATGGTGCCCAACGGTTGCAAATGCTCCCCTGAAAGGTTTGGCCATCGAAAGAGAAGGCCTTTTATCACAGGACAAGAAATCAGCCCTCCACAACTTAACCGGCAGAAAAATATTTTTTTGAAAAAATCCCTAAGCCCCGGGGTCACAATTTCATCAAAAACCTGACTTTTGGTAATTCACTCAAAAATGGTGCCCAACGGTTGCAAATGCTCCCCTGAAAGGTTTGGCGGTCCGAAGAGAAGGCTTTTTATCACAGGACAAGAAATCAGCCCTCGACAACTTAACCGGCAGAATAATATTTTTTTTTGAAAAAATCCCTAAGCCCCGGGGTCACAATTTCATCAAAATATGACTTTTGGCAATTGACTCAAAAATGGTGCCCAATGGTTGCCAATGCTCCGCTGAAAGGTTTGGCCATCGAAAGAGAAGGCTTTTTATCACAGGAAAAGAAATCAGCCCTCGACAACTTAACCGGCAGAAAAATATTTTTTGGAAAAAATCCCTAAGCCCCGGGGTCACAATTTCATCAAAATATGACTTTCGGCAATTGATTCAAAAATGGTGCCCAATGGTTGCAAATGCTCCCCTGAAAGGTTTGGCGGTCCGAAGAGAAGGCTTTTTATCACAGGAAAAGAAATCAGCCCTCGACAACTTAACCAGCAGAAAAATATTTTTTTGAAAAAATCCCTAAGCCCCGGGGTCACAATTTCATCAAAAATGTGAATTTCAGCAATTGATTCAAAAATGGTGCCCAACGGTTGCAAATGCTCCCCTGAAAGGTTTGGCCATCGAAAGAGAAGGCCTTTTATCACAGGACAAGAAATCAGCCCTCAACAACTTAACCGGCAGAAAAATATTTTTTTGAAAAAATCCCTAAGCCCCGGGGTCACAATTTCATCAAAAACCTGACTTTTGGTAATTCACTCAAAAATGGTGCCCAACGGTTGCAAATGCTCCCCTGAAAGGTTTGGCGGTCCGAAGAGAAGGCTTTTTATCACAGGACAAGAAATCAGCCCTCGACAACTTAACCGGCAGAATAATATTTTTTTTGAAAAAATCCCTAAGCCCCGGGGTCACAATTTCATAAAAAATCTGACTTTTGGCAATTCACTCAAAAAGGGTGCCAAACGGTTGAAAATGCTCCCCTGAAAGGTTTGGCGGTTGAAACAGAATCCTTTTTATCACAGGACAAGAAATCAGCCCTCGACAACTTAACGGGCAGAAAAATATTTTTTTGAACAAAATCCCTAAGCTCCGGGGTCACAATTTCATCAAAAATCTGACTTTTGGCAATTCACTCAAAAATGGTGCCAAACGGTTGCAAATGCTCCCCTGAAAGGTTTGGCGGTCGAAACAGAATCCTTTTTATCACAGGACAAGAAATCAGCCCTCGACAACTTAACCGGCAGAAAAATATTATTTTGAAAAAATCCCTAAAAAGATTTCCTAAAATATCTGACTTTTGGCAATTGACTCAAAAATGGTGCCCAACGGTTGCAAATGCTCCCCTGAAAGGTTTGGCGGTCCGAAGAGAAGGCTTTTTATCATAGGATAAGAAATCAGCCCTCGACAACTTAACTGGCAGAAAAATATTTTTTTGAAAAAATCCCTAAGCCCCGGGGTCAGAATTTCATCAAAAATCTGACTTTTGGCAATTCACTCAAAAATGGTGCCCAACGGTTGCAAATGCTCCCCTGAAAGGTTTGGCGGTCGAAACAGAATCCTTTTTATCACAGGACAGAAAATCAGCCCTCGACAACTTAACTGGCAGAAAAAAATATTTTTTTGAAAAAATCCCTAAGCCCCGGGGTCACAATTTCCTCAAAAATCTGACTTTTGGCAATTGACTCAAAAATGGTGCCCAACGGTTGCAAATGCTCCCCTGAAAGGTTTGACGGTCCGAAGAGAACGCTTTTTATCACAGGATAAGAAATCAGCCCTCGACAACTTAACCGGCAGAAAAATATTTTTTTGAAAAAAATCCCTATTCCCCGGGGTCAAAATTTCATCAAAAAACTGACTTTTGGCAATTGACTCAGAAAGGGTGCCCAACGGTTGCAAGTGCTCCCCTGAAAGGTTTGGCGGTCCGAAGAGAAGGCTTTTTATCACAGGACAAGAAATCAGCCCTCGACAACTTAACCGGCAGAAAAATATTTTTTTTGAAAAAATCCCTAAGCCCCGGGGTCACAATTTCATCAAAAATCTGACTTTTGGCAATTCACTCAAAAATGGTGCCAAACGGTTGCAAATGCTCCCCTGAAACGTTTGGGGGTCGAAACAGAATCCTTTTTATCACAGGACAAGAAATCAGCCCTCGACAACTTAACCGTCAGAAAAATATTTTTTTGAAAAAAATCCCTAAGCCCCGGGGTCACAATTTCATCAAAAATCTGACTTTTGGCAATTCACTCAAAAATGGTGCCAAACGGTTGCAAATGCTCCCCTGAAACGTTTGGGGGTCGAAACAGAATCCTTTTTATCACAGGACAAGAAATCAGCCCTCGACAACTTAACCGGCAGAAAAATATTTTTTTTGAAAAAATCCCTAAGCCCCGGGGTCACAATTTCATCAAAAATCTGACTTTTGGCAATTCAGTCAAAAATGGTGCCAAACGGTTGCAAATGCTCCCCTGAAACGTTTGGGGGTCGAAACAGAATCCTTTTTATCACAGGACAAGAAATAAGCCCTCGACAACTTAACCGACAGAAAAATATTTTTTTTGAAAAAATCCCTAAGCCCCGGGGTCACAATTTCATCAAAAATCTGACTTTTGGCAATTCACTCAAAAATGGTGCCAAACAGTTGCAAATGCTCCCCTGAAAGGTTTGGCGGTCAAAACAGAATCCTTTTTATCACAGGACAAGAAATCAGCCCTCGACAACTTAACCGGCAGAAAAATATTTTTTTGAAAAAATCCCTAAGCCCCGGAGTCACAATTTCCTCAAAAACCTGACTTTTGGTAATTCACTCAAAAATGGTGCCCAACGGTTGCAAATGCTCCCCTGAAAGGTTTGGCGGTCCGAAGAGAAGGCTTTTTATCACAGGACAAGAAATCAGCCCTCGACAACTTAACCGGCAGAAAAATATTTTTTTGAAAAAATCCCTAAGCCCCGGGGTCACAATTTCATCAAAAACCTGACTTTTGGTAATTCACTCAAAAATGGTGCCCAACGGTTGCAAATGCTCCCCTGAAAGGTTTGGCGGTCCGAAGAGAAGGCTTTTTATCACAGGACAAGAAATCAGCCCTCGACAACTTAACCGGCAGAATAATATTTTTTTTGAAAAAATCCCTAAGCCCCGGGGTCACAATTTCATAAAAAATCTGACTTTTGGCAATTCACTCAAAAAGGGTGCCAAATGGTTGAAAATGCTCCCCTGAAAGGTTTGGCGGTTGAAACAGAATCCTTTTTATCACAGGACAAGAAATCAGCCCTCGACAACTTAACGGGCAGAAAAATATTTTTTTGAACAAAATCCCTAAGCTCCGGGGTCACAATTTCATCAAAAATCTGACTTTTGGCAATTCACTCAAAAATGGTGCCAAACGGTTGCAAATGCTCCCCTGAAAGGTTTGGCGGTCGAAACAGAATCCTTTTTATCACAGGACAAGAAATCAGCCCTCGACAACTTAAACGGCAGAAAAATATTATTTTGAAAAAATCCCTAAAAAGATTTCCTAAAAAATCTGACGTTTGGCAATTGACTCAAAAATGGTGCCCAACGGTTGCAAATGCTCCCCTGAAAGGTTTGGCGGTCCGAAGAGAAGGCTTTTTATCACAGGATAAGAAATCAGCCCTCGACAACTTAACTGGCAGAAAAATATTTTTTTGAAAAAATCCCTAAGCCCCGGGGTCAGAATTTCATCAAAAATCTGACTTTTGGCAATTCACTCAAAAATGGTGCCCAACGGTTGCAAATGCTCCCCTGAAAGGTTTGGCGGTCGAAACAGAATCCTTTTTATCACAGGACAGAAAATCAGCCCTCGACAACTTAACCGGCCGAAAAATATTTTTTTGAAAAAATCCCTAAGCCCCGGGGTTACAATTTCATCAAAAACCTGACTTTTGGCAAATGACTCAAAAATGTTGCCAAACGGTTGCTAATGCTCGCCTGAAAGGTTTTGCGGTCCAAAGAGAAGGCTTTTTATCACAGGAAAAGAAATCAGCCCTCGACAACTTAACCGGCAGAAAAATATTTTTTGAAAAAATCCCTAAGCTCCGGGTTCACAATTTCATCAAAAATCTGACTTTTAGCAATACACTCAAAAATGGTGCCCAACGGTTGCAAATGCTCCCCTGAAAGGTTTGGCCATCGAAAGAGAAGGCTTTTTATTACAGGGCAAGAAATCAGCACTCAACAACTTAACCGGCAGAAAAATATTTTTGGGAAAAAATCCCTAAGCCCCGGGGTCACAATTTCATCAAAATATGACTTTCGGCAATTGAGTCAAAAATGGTGCCCAATGGTTGCAAATGCTCCCCTGAAAGGTTTGGCGGTCCGAAGAGAAGGCTTTTTATCACAGGAAAAGAAATCAGCCCTCGACAACTTAACCGGCAGAAAAATATTTTTTTGAAAAATCCCTAAGCCCCGGGGTCACGATTTCATCAAAAATGTGAATTTCAGCAATTGATTCAAAAATGGTGCCCAACGGTTGCAAATCCTCCCCTGAAAGGTTTGGCCATCGAAAGAGAAGGCCTTTTATCACAGGACAAGAAATCAGCCCTCAACAACTTAACCGGCAGAAAATAATTTTTTTGAAAAAATCCCTAAGCCCCGGGGTCACAATTTCATCAAAAACCTGACTTTTGGTAATTCACTCAAAAATGGTGCCCAACGGTTGCAAATGCTCCCCTGAAAGGTTTGGCGGTCCGAAGAGAAGGCTTTTTATCACAGGAAAAGAAATCAGCCCTCGACAACTTAACCGGCAGAAAAATATTTTTTTTGAAAAAATCCCTAAGCCCCGGGGTCACAATTTCATCAAAAATCTGACTTTCTGCAATTGATTCAAAAATGGTGCCCAACGGTTGCAGATGATCCTCTGAAAGGTTTGGCCATCGAAAGAGAAGGCTTTTTATCACAGGAAAAGAAATCAGCCCTCGACAACTTAACCGGCAGAAAAATATTTTTTGGAAAAAATCCCTAAGCTCCGGGTTCACAATTTCATCAAAAATCTGACTTTTAGCAATACACTCAAAAATGGTGCCCAACGGTTGCAAATGCTCCCCTGAAAGGTTTGGCCATCGAAAGAGAAGGCTTTTTATTACAGGGCAAGAAATCAGCACTCAACAACTTAACCGGCAGAAAAATATTTTTTGGAAAAAATCCCTAAGCCCCGGGGTCACAATTTCATCAAAATATGACTTTCGGCAATTGAGTCAAAAATGGTGCCCAATGGTTGCAAATGCTCCCCTGAAAGGTTTGGCGGTCCGAAGAGAAGGCTTTTTATCACAGGAAAAGAAATCAGCCCTCGACAACTTAACAGGCAGAAAAATATTTTTTTGAAAAAATCCCTAAGCCCCGGGGTCACAATTTCATCAAAAATGTGAATTTCAGCAATTGATTCAAAAATGGTGCCCAACGGTTGCAAATCCTCCCCTGAAAGGTTTGGCCATCGAAAGAGAAGGCCTTTTATCACAGGACAAGAAATCAGCCCTCAACAACTTAACCGGCAGAAAATAATTTTTTTGAAAAAATCCCTAAGCCCCGGGGTCACAATTTCATCAAAAACCTGACTTTTGGAAATTCACTCAAAAATGGTGCCCAACGGTTGCAAATGCTCCCCTGAAAGGTTTGGCGGTCCGAAGAGAAGGCTTTTTATCACAGGAAAAGAAATCAGCCCTCGACAACTTAACCGGCAGAAAAATATTTTTTTTAAAAAAATCCCTAAGCCCCGGGGTCACAATTTCATCAAAAATCTGACTTTCTGCAATTGATTCAAAAATGGTGCCCAACGGTTGCAGATGATCCTCTGAAAGGTTTGGCCATCGAAAGAGAAGGCTTTTTATCACAGGAAAAGAAATCAGCCCTCGACAACTTAACCGGCAGAAAAATATTTTTTGGAAAAAATCCCTAAGCCCCGGGGTCACAATTTCATCAAAATATGACTTTCGGCAATTGATTCAAAAATGGTGCCCAATGGTTGCAAATGCTCCCCTGAAAGGTTTGGCGGTCCGAAGAAAAGGCTTTTTATCACAGGAAAAGAAATCAGCCCTCGACAACTTAACCAGCAGAAAAATATTTTTTTGAAAAAATCCCTAAGCCCCGGGGTCACAATTTCATCAAAAATGTGAATTTCAGCAATTGATTCAAAAATGGTGCCCAACGGTTGCAAATGCTCCCCTGAAAGGTTTGGCCATCGAAAGAGAAGGCCTTTTATCACAGGACAAGAAATCAGCCCTCAACAACTTAACCGGCAGAAAAATATTTTTTTGAAAAAATCCCTAAGCCCCGGGGTCACAATTTCATCAAAAACCTGACTTTTGGTAATTCACTCAAAAATGGTGCCCAACGGTTGCAAATGCTCCCCTGAAAGGTTTGGCGGTCCGAAGAGAAGGCTTTTTATCACAGGACAAGAAATCAGCCCTCGACAACTTAACCGGCAGAATAATATTTTTTTTGAAAAAATCCCTAAGCCCCGGGGTCACAATTTCATAAAAAATCTGACTTTTGGCAATTCACTCAAAAAGGGTGCCAAACGGTTGAAAATGCTCCCCTGAAAGGTTTGGCGGTTGAAACAGAATCCTTTTTATCACAGGACAAGAAATCAGCCCTCGACAACTTAACGGGCAGAAAAATATTTTTTTGAACAAAATCCCTAAGCTCCGGGGTCACAATTTCATCAAAAATCTGACTTTTGGCAATTCACTCAAAAATGGTGCCAAACGGTTGCAAATGCTCCCCTGAAAGGTTTGGCGGTCGAAACAGAATCCTTTTTATCACAGGACAAGAAATCAGCCCTCGACAACTTAACCGGCAGAAAAATATTATTTTGAAAAAATCCCTAAAAAGATTTCCTAAAAAATCTGACTTTTGGCAATTGACTCAAAAATGGTGCCCAACGGTTGCAAATGCTCCCCTGAAAGGTTTGGCGGTCCGAAGAGAAGGCTTTTTATCATAGGATAAGAAATCAGCCCTCGACAACTTAACTGGCAGAAAAATATTTTTTTGAAAAAATCCCTAAGCCCCGGGGTCAGAATTTCATCAAAAATCTGACTTTTGGCAATTCACTCAAAAATGGTGCCCAACGGTTGCAAATGCTCCCCTGAAAGGTTTGGCGGTCGAAACAGAATCCTTTTTATCACAGGACAGAAAATCAGCCCTCGACAACTTAACTGGCAGAAAAATATTTTTTTGAAAAAATCCCTAAGCCCCGGGGTCACAATTTCCTCAAAAATCTGACTTTTGGCAATTGACTCAAAAATGGTGCCCAACGGTTGCAAATGCTCCCCTGAAAGGTTTGACGGTCCGAAGAGAACGCTTTTTATCACAGGATAAGAAATCAGCCCTCGACAACTTAACCGGCAGAAAAATATTTTTTTGAAAAAAATCCCTAATCCCCGGGGTCAAAATTTCATCAAAAAACTGACTTTTGGCAATTGACTCAGAAAGGGTGCCCAACGGTTGCAAGTGCTCCCCTGAAAGGTTTGGCGGTCCGAAGAGAAGGCTTTTTATCACAGGACAAGAAATCAGCCCTCGACAACTTAACCGGCAGAAAAATATTTTTTTTGAAAAAATCCCTAAGCCCCGGGGTCACAATTTCATCAAAAATCTGACTTTTCGCAATTCACTCAAAAATGGTGCCAAACGGTTGCAAATGCTCCCCTAAAACGTTTGGGGGTCGAAACATAATCCTTTTTATCACAGGACAAGAAATCAGCCCTCGACAACTTAACCGTCAGAAAAATATTTTTTTGAAAAAAATCCCTAAGCCCCGGGGTCACAATTTCATCAAAAATCTGACTTTTGGCAATTCACTCAAAAATGGTGCCAAACGGTTGCAAATGCTCCCCTGAAACGTTTGGGGGTCGAAACAGAATCCTTTTTATCACAGGACAAGAAATCAGCCCTCGACAACTTAACCGGCAGAAAAATATTTTTTTTGAAAAAATCCCTAAGCCCCGGGGTCACAATTTCATCAAAAATCTGACTTTTGGCAATTCAGTCAAAAATGGTGCCAAACGGTTGCAAATGCTCCCCTGAAACGTTTGGGGGTCGAAACAGAATCCTTTTTATCACAGGACAAGAAATCAGCCCTCGACAACTTAACCGACAGAAAAATATTTTCTTTGAAAAAATCCCTAAGCCCCGGGGTCACAATTTCATCAAAAATCTGACTTTTGGCAATTCACTCAAAAATGGTGCCAAACAGTTGCAAATGCTCCCCTGAAAGGTTTGGCGGTCGAAACAGAATCCTTTTTATCACAGGACAAGAAATCAGCCCTCGACAACTTAACCGTCAGAAAAATATTTTTTTGAAAAAAATCCCTAAGCCCCGGGGTCACAATTTCATCAAAAATCTGACTTTTGGCAATTCACTCAAAAATGGTGCCAAACGGTTGCAAATGCTCCCCTGAAAGGTTTGGCGGTTGAAACAGAATCCTTTTTATCACAGGACAAGAAATCAGCCCTCGACAACTTAAACGGCAGAAAAATATTATTTTGAAAAAATCCCTAAAAAGATTTCCTAAAAAATCTGACGTTTGGCAATTGACTCAAAAATGGTGCCCAACGGTTGCAAATGCTCCCCTGAAAGGTTTGGCGGTCCGAAGAGAAGGCTTTTTATCACAGGATAAGAAATCAGCCCTCGACAACTTAACTGGCAGAAAAATATTTTTTTGAAAAAATCCCTAAGCACCGGGGTCAGAATTTCATCAAAAATCTGACTTTTGGCAATTCACTCAAAAATGGTGCCAAACGGTTGCAAATGCTCCCCTGAAACGTTTGGGGGTCGAAACAGAATCCTTTTTATCACAGGACAAGAAATCAGCCCTCGACAACTTAACCGACAGAAAAATATTTTCTTTGAAAAAATCCCTAAGCCCCGGGGTCACAATTTCATCAAAAATCTGACTTTTGGCAATTCACTCAAAAATGGTGCCAAACAGTTGCAAATGCTCCCCTGAAAGGTTTGGCGGTCGAAACAGAATCCTTTTTATCACAGGACAAGAAATCAGCCCTCGACAACTTAACCGTCAGAAAAATATTTTTTTGAAAAAAATCCCTAAGCCCCGGGGTCACAATTTCATCAAAAATCTGACTTTTGGCAATTCACTCAAAAATGGTGCCAAACGGTTGCAAATGCTCCCCTGAAAGGTTTGGCGGTTGAAACAGAATCCTTTTTATCACAGGACAAGAAATCAGCCCTCGACAACTTAAACGGCAGAAAAATATTATTTTGAAAAAATCCCTAAAAAGATTTCCTAAAAAATCTGACGTTTGGCAATTGACTCAAAAATGGTGCCCAACGGTTGCAAATGCTCCCCTGAAAGGTTTGGCGGTCCGAAGAGAAGGCTTTTTATCACAGGATAAGAAATCAGCCCTCGACAACTTAACTGGCAGAAAAATATTTTTTTGAAAAAATCCCTAAGCACCGGGGTCAGAATTTCATCAAAAATCTGACTTTTGGCAATTCACTCAAAAATGGTGCCCAACGGTTGCAAATGCTCCCCTGAAAGGTTTGGCGGTCGAAACAGAATCCTTTTTATCACAGGACAGAAAATCAGCCCTCAACAACTTAACTGGCAGAAAAATATTTTTTTGAAAAAATCCCTAAGCCCCGGGGTCACAATTTCCTCAAAAATCTGACTTTTGGCAATTGACTCAAAAATGGTGCCCAACGGTTGCAAATGCTCCCCTGAAAGGTTTGACGGTCCGAAGAGAACGCTTTTTATCACAGGATAAGAAATCAGCCCTCGACAACTTAACCGGCAGAAAAATAATTTTTTGAAAAAATCCCTAAGCCCCAGGGTCACAATTTCCTCAAAAATCTGACTTTTGGCAATTGACTCAAAAATGGTGCCCAACGGTTCCAAATGCTCCCCTGAAAGGTTTGGCGGTCCGAAGAGAACGCTTTTTATCACAGGATAAGAAATCAGCCCTCGACAACTTAACCGGCAGAAAAATATTTTTTTGAAAAAATCCCTAATCTCCGGGGTCACAATTTCCTCAAAAATCTGACTTTCGGCAATTGATTCAAAAATGGTGCCAACGGTTGCAAATGCTCCACTGAAAGGTTTGGCCATCGAAAGAGAAGGCTTTTTATTACAGGGCAAGAAATCAGCCCTCGGCAACTTAACGGCCAGAAAAATATTTTTTTGAAAATATCCCTAAGCCCCGGGGTCACAATTTCATCAAAAACCTGACTTTTGGCAATTCACTCAAAAATGGTGCCAAACGGGTGCAAATGCTCCCCTGAAATGTTTGGAGGTCGAAACAGAATCCTTTTTATCACAGGACAAGAAATCAGCCCTCAACAACTTAACCGGCAGAAAAATATTTTTTTGAAAAAATCCCTAAGCCCCGGGGTTACAATTTCATCAATAACCTGACTTTTGGTAATTCACTCAAAATGGTGCCAAACGGTTGCAAATGCTCCCCTGAAAAGTTTGGCGGTCCGGAGAGAAGGCTTTTTATCACAGGAAAAGAAATCATCCCTCAACAACTTAACCGGCAGAAAAATATTTTTTTGAAAAAATCCCTAAGCCCCGGGGTTACAATTTCATCAAAAACCTGACTTTTGGCAAATGACTCAAAAATGGTGCCAAACGGTTGCTAATGCTCGCCTGAAAGGTTTGGCCATCGAAAGAGAAGGCTTTTTATTACAGGAAAAGAAATCAGCCCTCGACAACTTAACCGGCAGAAAAATATTTTTTGGAAAAAATCCCTAAGCCCCGGGGTCACAATTTCATCAAAATATGACTTTTGGCAATTGACTCAAAAATGGTGCCCAATGGATGCAATTGCTCCCCTGAAAGGTTTGGCGGTCCGAAGAGAAGGCTTTTTATCACAGGAAAAGAAATCAGCCCTTGACAACTTAACCGGCAGAAAAATATTTTTTTGAAAAAATCCCTAAGCCCCGGGGTCACAATTTCATCAAAATATGACTTTCGGCAATTGATTCAAAAATGGTGCCCAACGGTTGCAAATGCTCCCCTGAAAGGTTTGGCCATCGAAAGAGAAGGCTTTTTATTACAGGGCAAGAAATCAGCCCTCAACAACTTAACCGGCAGAAAAATATTTTTTGGAAAAAATCCCTAAGCCCCGGGGTCACAATTTCATCAAAATATGACTTTTGGCAATTGATTCAAAAATGGTGCCCAATGGTTGCAAATGCTCCCCTGAAAGGTTTGGCGGTCCGAAGAGAAGGCTTTTTATCACAGCAAAAGAAATCAGCCCTCGACAACTTAACCGGCAGAAAAATATTTTTTTGAAAAAATCCCTAAGCCCCGGGGTCACAATTTCATCAAAATATGACTTTCGGCAATTGATTCAAAAATGGTGCCCAATGGTTGCAAATGCTCCCCTGAAAGGTTTGGCCATCGAAAGAGAAGGCCTTTTATCACAGGACAAGAAATCAGCCCTCAACAACTTAACCGGGAGAAAAATATTTTTTTGAAAAAATCCCTAAGCCCCGGGGTCACAATTTCATCAAAAAACTGACTTTCGACAATTGACTCAGAAAGGGTGCCCAACGGTTGCAAGTGCTCCCCTGAAAGGTTTGGCGGTCCGAAGAGAAGGCTTTTTATCACAGGATAAGAAATCAGCCCTCGACAACTTAACCGGCAGAAAAATAATTTTTTGAAAAAATCCCTAAGCCCCAGGGTCACAATTTCCTCAAAAATCTGACTTTTGGCAATTGACTCAAAAATGGTGCCCAACGGTTCCAAATGCTCCCCTGAAAGGTTTGGCGGTCCGAAGAGAACGCTTTTTATCACAGGATAAGAAATCAGCCCTCGACAACTTAACCGGCAGAAAAATATTTTTTTGAAAAAATCCCTAATCTCCGGGGTCACAATTTCCTCAAAAATCTGACTTTCGGCAATTGATTCAAAAATGGTGCCAACGGTTGCAAATGCTCCACTGAAAGGTTTGGCCATCGAAAGAGAAGGCTTTTTATTACAGGGCAAGAAATCAGCCCTCGGCAACTTAACGGCCAGAAAAATATTTTTTTGAAAATATCCCTAAGCCCCGGGGTCACAATTTCATCAAAAACCTGACTTTTGGCAATTCACTCAAAAATGGTGCCAAACGGGTGCAAATGCTCCCCTGAAATGTTTGGAGGTCGAAACAGAATCCTTTTTATCACAGGACAAGAAATCAGCCCTCAACAACTTAACCGGCAGAAAAATATTTTTTTGAAAAAATCCCTAAGCCCCGGGGTTACAATTTCATCAATAACCTGACTTTTGGTAATTCACTCAAAATGGTGCCAAACGGTTGCAAATGCTCCCCTGAAAAGTTTGGCGGTCCGGAGAGAAGGCTTTTTATCACAGGAAAAGAAATCATCCCTCAACAACTTAACCGGCAGAAAAATATTTTTTTGAAAAAATCCCTAAGCCCCGGGGTTACAATTTCATCAAAAACCTGACTTTTGGCAAATGACTCAAAAATGGTGCCAAACGGTTGCTAATGCTCGCCTGAAAGGTTTGGCCATCGAAAGAGAAGGCTTTTTATTACAGGGCAAGAAATCAGCCCTCGACAACTTAACCGGCAGAAAAATATTTTTTGGAAAAAATCCCTAAGCCCCGGGGTCACAATTTCATCAAAATATGACTTTTGGCAATTGACTCAAAAATGGTGCCCAATGGATGCAATTGCTCCCCTGAAAGGTTTGGCGGTCCGAAGAGAAGGCTTTTTATCACAGGAAAAGAAATCAGCCCTTGACAACTTAACCGGCAGAAAAATATTTTTTTGAAAAAATCCCTAAGCCCCGGGGTCACAATTTCATCAAAATATGACTTTCGGCAATTGATTCAAAAATGGTGCCCAACGGTTGCAAATGCTCCCCTGAAAGGTTTGGCGTTCGAAACAGAATCCTTTTTATCACAGGACAGAAAATCAGCCCTCAACAACTTAACCGGCAGAAAAATATTTTTTGGAAAAAATCCCTAAGCCCTGGGGTCACAATTTCATCAAAATATGACTTTTGGCAATTGACTCAAAAATGGTGCCCAATGGTTGCAAATGCTCCCCTGAAAGGTTTGGCCATCGAAAGAGAAGGCTTTTTATTACAGGGCAAGAAATCAGCCCTCAACAACTTAACCGGCAGAAAAATATTTTTTTGAAAAAATCCCTAAGCCCCGGGGTCACAATTTCATCAAAATATGACTTTCGGCAATTGATTCAAAAATGGTGCCCAATGGTTGCAAATGCTCCCCTGAAAGGTTTGGCCATCGAAAGAGAAGGCCTTTTATCACAGGACAAGAAATCAGCCCTCAACAACTTAACCGGCAGAAAAATATTTTTTTGAAAAAATCCCTAAGCCCCGGGGTCACAATTTCATCAAAAATCTGACTTTTGGCAATTCACTCAAAAATGGTGCCAAACAGTTGCAAATGGTCCCCTGAAAGGTTTGGCGGTCGAAACAGAATCCTTTTTATCACAGGACAGAAAACCAGCCCTCGACAACTTAACCGGCAGAAAAATATTTTTTTGAAAAAAATCCCTAATCCCCGGGGTCAAAATTTCATCAAAAAACTGACTTTCGACAATTGACTCAGAAAGGGTGCCCAACGGTTGCAAGTGCTCCCCTGAAAGGTTTGGCGGTCCGAAGAGAAGGCTTTTTATCACAGGACAAGAAATCAGCCCTCGACAACTTAACCGGCAGAAAAATATTTTTTTTGAAAAAATCCCTAAGCCCCGGGGTCACAATTTCATCAAAAATCTGACTTTTGGCAATTCACTCAAAAATGGTGCCAAACGGTTGCAAATGCTCCCCTGAAACGTTTGGGGGTCGAAACAGAATCCTTTTTATCACAGGACAAGAAATCAGCCCTCGACAACCTAACCGTCAGAAAAATATTTTTTTGAAAAAAATCCCTAAGCTCCGGGGTCACAATTTCATCAAAAATCTGACTTTTGGCAATTCACTCAAAAATGGTGCCAAACAGTTGCAAATGCTCCCCTGAAAGGTTTGGCCATCGAAAGAGAATCCTTTTTATCACAGGACAAGAAATCAGCCCTCGACAACTTAACCGGCAGAAAAATATTTTTTTGAAAAAATCCCTAAGCCCCGGAGTCACAATTTCCTCAAAAACCTGACTTTTGGTAATTCACTCAAAAATGGTGCCCAACGGTTGCAAATGCTCCCCTGAAAGGTTTGGCGGTCCGAAGAGAAGGCTTTTTAGCACAGGACAAGAAATCAGCCCTCAACAACTTAACCGGCAGAAAAATATTTTTTTGAAAAAATCCCTAAGCCCCGGGGTCACAATTTCATCAAAAATCTGACTTTTGGCAATTCACTCAAAAATGGTGCCAAACGGTTGAAAATGCTCCCCTGAAAGGTTTGGCGGTTGAAACAGAATCCTTTTTATCACAGGACAAGAAATCAGCCCTCGACAACTTAACCGGCAGAAAAATATTTTTTTGAACAAAATCCCTAAGCTCCGGGGTCACAATTTCATCAAAAACCTGACTTTTGGCAATTCACTCAAAAATGGTGCCAAACAGTTGCAAATGCTCCCCTGAAAGGTTTGGCGGTCGAAACAGAATCCTTTTTATCACAGGACAGAAAACCAGCCCTCGACAACTTAACCGGCAGAAAAATATTTTTTTGGAAAAAATCCCTAATCCCCGGGGCCAAAATTTCATCAAAAAACTGACTTTCGACAATTGACTCAGAAAGGGTGCCCAACGGTTGCAAATGCTCCCCTGAAAGGTTTGGCGGTCCGAAGAGAAGGCTTTTTATCACAGGACAAGAAATCAGACCTCGACAACTTAACCGGCAGAAAAATATTTTTTGGAAAAAATCCCTAAAAAGATTTCCTAAAAATCTGACTTTCGGCAATTGACTCAAAAATGGTGCCCAACGGTTGCAAAATGCTCCCCTGAAAGGTTTGGCGGTCCGAAGAGAAGGCTTTTAATCACAGGACAAGAAATCAGCCCTCGACAACTTAACCGGCAGAAAAATATTTTTTTTGAAAAAATCCCTAAGCCCCGGGGTCACAATTTCATCAAAAATCTGACTTTTGGCAATTCACTCAAAAATGGTGCCAAACGTTTGCAAATGCTCCCCTGAAACGTTTGGCGGTCGAAACAGAATCCTTTTTATCACAGGACAAGAAATCAGCCCTCGACAACTTAACCGGCAGAAAAATATTTTTTTGAAAAAAATCCCTAAGCTCAGGGGTCACAATTTCATCAAAAATCTGACTTTTGGCAATTTACTCAAAAATGTTGCCAAACGGTTGCAAATGCTCCCCTGAAAGGTTTGGCGTTCGAAACAGAATCCTTTTTATCACAGGACAAGAAATCAGCCCTCGACAACTTAACCGGCAGAAAAATATTATTTTGAAAAAATCCCTAAAAAGATTTCCTAAAAAATCTGACTTTTGGCAATTGACTCAAAAATGGTGCCCAACGGTTGCAAATGCTCCCCTGAAAGGTTTGGCGGTCCGAAGAGAAGGCTTTTTATCACAGGATAAGAAATCAGCCCTCGACAACTTAACCGGCAGAAAAATATTTTTTTGAAAAAAATCCCTAAGCCCCGGGGTCACAATTTCATCAAAAATCTGACTTTTGGCAATTGACTCAGAAAGGGTGCCAAACGGTTGCAAATGCTCCCCTGAAAGGTTTGGCGGTCGAAACAGAATCCTTTTTATCACAGGACAAGAAATCAGCCCTCAACAACTTAACCGGCAGAAAAATATTATTTTGAAAAAATCCCTAAAAAGATTTCCTAAAAAATCTGACTTTTGGCAATTGACTCAAAAATGGTGCCCAACGGTTGCAAATGCTCCCCTGAAAGGTTTGGCGGTCCGGAGAGAAGTCTTTTTATCACAGGAAAAGAAATCAGCCCTCAACAACTTAACCGGCAGAAAAATATTTTTTGGAAAAAATCCCTAAGCCCCGGGGTCACAATTTCCTCAAAAATCTGACTTTTGGCAATTGACTCAAAAATGGTGCCCAACGGTTGCAAAAGCTCCCCTGAAAGGTTTGACGGTCCGAAGAGAACGCTTTTTATCACAGGATAAGAAATCAGCCCTCGACAACTTAACCGGCAGAAAAATAATTTTTTGAAAAAATCCCTAAGCCCCAGGGTCACAATTTCCTCAAAAATCTGACTTTTGGCAATTCACTCAAAAATGGTGCCCAACGGTTGCAAATGCTCCCCTGAAAGTTTTGGCGGTCCGAAGAGAACGCTTTTTATCACAGGATAAGAAATCAGCCCTCGACAACTTAACCGGCAGAAAAATATTTTTTTGAAAAAATCCCTAATCTCCGGGGTCACAATTTCCTCAAAAATCTGACTTTCGGCAATTGATTCAAAAATGGTGCCAACGGTTGCAAATGCTCCACTGAAAGGTTTGGCCATCGAAAGAGAAGGCTTTTTATTACAGGGCAAGAAATCAGCCCTCGGCAACTTAACGGCCAGAAAAATATTTTTTTGAAAATATCCCTAAGCCACGGGGTCACAATTTCATTAAAAAACCTGACTTTTGGCAATTCACTCAAAAATGGTGCCAAACGGGTGAAAATGCTCCCCTGAAATGTTTGGAGGTCGAAACAGAATCCTTTTTATCACAGGACAAGAAATCAGCCCTCAACAACTTAACCGGCAGAAAAATATTTTTTTGAAAAAATCCCTAAGCCCCGGGGTTACAATTTCATCAAAAACCTGACTTTTGGTAATTCACTCAAAAATGGTGCCAAACGGTTGCTAATGCTCGCCTGAAAGGTTTTGCGGTCCAAAGAGAAGGCTTTTTATCACAGGAAAAGAAATCAGCCCTCAACAACTTAACCGGCAGAAAAATATTTTTTGGAAAAAATCCCTAAGCTCCGGGTTCACAATTTCATCAAAAATCTGACTTTTAGCAATACACTCAAAAATGGTGCCCAACGGTTGCAAATGCTCCCCTGAAAGGTTTGGCCATCGAAAGAGAAGGCTTTTTATTACAGGGCAAGAAATCAGCCCTCAACAACTTAACCGGCAGAAAAATATTTTTTGGAAAAAATCCCTAAGCCCCGGGGTCACAATTTCATCAAAATATGACTTTTGGCAATAGACTCAAAAATGGTGCCCAATGGTTGCAAATGCTCCCCTGAAAGGTTTGGCGGTCCGAAGAGAAGGCTTTTTATCACAGGAAAAGAAATCAGCCCTCGACAACTTAACCGGCAGAAAAATATTTTTTTGAAAAAATCCCTAAGCCCCGGGGTCACAATTTCATCAAAATATGACTTTCGGCAATTGATTCAAAAATGTTGCCCAACGGTTGCAAATGCTCCCCTGAAAGGTTTGGCCATCGAAAGAGAAGGCTTTTTATTACAGGGCAAGAAATCAGCCCTCAACAACTTAACCGGCAGAAAAATATTTTTTGGAAAAAATCCCTAAGCCCTGGGGTCACAATTTCATCAAAATATGACTTTCGGCAATTGATTCAAAAATGGTGCCCAACGGTTGCAAATGCTCCCCTGAAAGGTTTGGCCATCGAAAGAGAAGGCTTTTTATTACAGGGCAAGAAATCAGCCCTCAACAACTTAACCGGCAGAAAAATATTTTTTGGAAAAAATCCCTAAGCCCCGGGGTCACAATTTCATCAAAATATGACTTTTGGCAATTGACTCAAAAATGGTGCCCAATGGTTGCAAATGCTCCCCTGAAAGGTTTGGCGGTCCGAAGAGAAGGCTTTTTATCACAGCAAAAGAAATCAGCCCTCGACAACTTAACCGGCAGAAAAATATTTTTTTGAAAAAATCCCTAAGCCCCGGGGTCACAATTTCATCAAAATATGACTTTCGGCAATTGATTCAAAAATGGTGCCCAATGGTTGCAAATGCTCCCCTGAAAGGTTTGGCCATCGAAAGAGAAGGCCTTTTATCACAGGACAAGAAATCAGCCCTCAACAACCTAACCGGCAGAAAAATATTTTTTGGAAAAAATCCCTAAGCCCCGGGGTCACAATTTCCTCAAAAATCTGACTTTTGGCAATTCACTCAAAAATGGTGCCAAACGGTTGAAAATGCTCCCCTGAAAGGTTTGGCGGTTGAAACAGAATCCTTTTTATCACAGGACAAGAAATCAGCCCTCGACAACTTAACCGGCAGAAAATTTTTTTTTGAACAAAATCCCTAAGCTCCGGGGTCACAATTTCATCAAAAATCTGACTTTTGGCAATTCACTCAAAAATGGTGCCAAACAGTTGCAAATGGTCCCCTGAAAGGTTTGGCGGTCGAAACAGAATCCTTTTTATCACAGGACAGAAAACCAGTCCCTCGACAACTTAACCGGCAGAAAAATATTTTTTTGAAAAAAATCCCTAATCCCCGGGGTCAAAATTTCATCAAAAAACTGACTTTCGACAATTGACTCAGAAAGGGTGCCCAACGGTTGCAAGTGCTCCCCTGAAAGGTTTGGCGGTCCGAAGAGAAGGCTTTTTATCACAGGACAAGAAATCAGCCCTCGACAACTTAACCGGCAGAAAAATATTTTTTTGAAAAAATCCCTAAGCCCCGGGGTCAAAATTTCATCAAAAACCTGACTTTCGACAATTGACTCAGAAAGGGTGCCCAACGGTTGCAAATGCTCCCCTGAAAAGTTTGGCGGTCCGGAGAGAAGGCTTTTTATCACAGGAAAAGAAATCATCCCTCAACAACTTAACCGGCAGAAAAATATTTTTTTGAAAAAATCCCTAAGCCCCGGGGTTACAATTTCATCAAAAACCTGACTTTTGGCAAATGACTCAAAAATGGTGCCAAACGGTTGCTAATGCTCGCCTGAAAGCTTTTGCGGTCCAAAGAGAAGGCTTTTTATCACAGGAAAAGAAATCAGCCCTCGACAACTTAACCGGCAGAAAAATATTTTTTGGAAAAAATCCCTAAGCCCTGGGGTCACAATTTCATCAAAAATCTGACTTTTAGCAATACACTCAAAAATGGTGCCCAACGGTTGCAAATGCTCCCCTGAAAGGTTTGGCCATCGAAAGAGAAGGCTTTTTATTACAGGGCAAGAAATCAGCCCTCAACAACTTAACCGGCAGAAAAATATTTTTTGGAAAAAATCCCTAAGCCCCGGGGTCACAATTTCATCAAAATATGACTTTTGGCAATAGACTCAAAAATGGTGCCCAATGGTTGCAAATGCTCCCCTGAAAGGTTTGGCGGTCCGAAGAGAAGGCTTTTTATCACAGGAAAAGAAATCAGCCCTCGACAACTTAACCGGCAGAAAAATATTTTTTTGAAAAAATCCCTAAGCCCCGGGGTCACAATTTCATCAAAATATGACTTTCGGCAATTGATTCAAAAATGGTGCCCAACGGTTGCAAATGCTCCCCTGAAAGGTTTGGCCATCGAAAGAGAAGGCTTTTTATTACAGGGCAAGAAATCAGCCCTCAACAACTTAACCGGCAGAAAAATATTTTTTGGAAAAAATCCCTAAGCCCTGGGGTCACAATTTCATCAAAATATGACTTTTGGCAATTGACTCAAAAATGGTGCCCAATGGTTGCAAATGCTCCCCTGAAAGGTTTGGCGGTCCGAAGAGAAGGCTTTTTATCACAGGAAAAGAAATCAGCCCTCGACAACTTAACCGGCAGAAAAATATTTTTTTGAAAAAATCCCTAATCCCCGGGGTCACAATTTCATCAAAATATGACTTTCGGCAATTGATTCAAAAATGGTGCCCAACGGTTGCAAATGCTCCCCTGAAAGGTTTGGCCATCGAAAGAGAAGGCTTTTTATTACAGGGCAAGAAATCAGCCCTCAACAACTTAACCGGCAGAAAAATATTTTTTGGAAAAAATCCCTAAGCCCCGGGGTCACAATTTCATCAAAATATGACTTTTGGCAATTGACTCAAAAATGGTGCCCAATGGTTGCAAATGCTCCCCTGAAAGGTTTGGCGGTCCGAAGAGAAGGCTTTTTATCACAGCAAAAGAAATCAGCCCTCGACAACTTAACCGGCAGAAAAATATTTTTTTGAAAAAATCCCTAAGCCCCGGGGTCACAATTTCATCAAAAATCTGACTTTTGGCAATTCACTCAAAAATGGTGCCAAACGGTTGAAAATGCTCCCCTGAAAGGTTTGGCGGTTGAAACAGAATCCTTTTTATCACAGGACAAGAAACCAGCCCTCGACAACTTAACCGGCAGAAAAATATTTTTTTGAACAAAATCCCTAATCCCCGGGGTCAAAATTTCATCAAAAAACTGACTTTCGACAATTGACTCAGAAAGGGTGCCCAACGGTTGCAAGTGCTCCCCTGAAAGGTTTGGCGGTCCGAAGAGAAGGCTTTTTATCACAGGACAAGAAATCAGCCCTCGACAACTTAACCGGCAGAAAAATATTTTTTTTGAAAAAATCCCTAAGCCCCGGGGTCACAATTTCATCAAAAATCTGACTTTTGGCAATTCACTCAAAAATGGTGCCAAACGGTTGCAAATGCTCCCCTGAAACGTTTGGGGGTCGAAACAGAATCCTTTTTATCACAGGACAAGAAATCAGCCCTCGACAACTTAACCGTCAGAAAAATATTTTTTTGAAAAAAATCCCTAAGCTCCGGGGTCACAATTTCATCAAAAATCTGACTTTTGGCAATTCACTC
Source organism: Podarcis erhardii (assembly GCF_964252035.2). NCBI lineage: Eukaryota > Metazoa > Chordata > Lepidosauria > Squamata > Lacertidae > Podarcis > Podarcis erhardii. The sequence continues at coordinate 44,734,735 of NC_138513.1, forward strand.
AAAAATGGTGCCAAACAGTTGCAAATGCTCCCCTGAAAGGTTTGGCGGTCGAAACAGAATCCTTTTTATCACAGGACAAGAAATCAGCCCTCGACAACTTAACCGGCAGAAAAATATTTTTTTGAAAAAATCCCTAAGCCCCGGGGTCAAAATTTCATCAAAAACCTGACTTTCGACAATTGACTCAGAAAGGGTGCCCAACGGTTGCAAATGCTCCCCTGAAAGGTTTGGCGGTCCGAAGAGAAGGCTTTTTATCACAGGACAAGAAATCAGCCCTCGACAACTTAACCGGCAGAAAAATATTTTTTTGAAAAAATCCCTAAGCCCCGGGGTCACAATTTCATCAAAATATGACTTTCGGCAATTGATTCAAAAATGGTGCCCAATGGTTGCAAATGCTCCCCTGAAAGGTTTGGCCATCGAAAGAGAAGGCCTTTTATCACAGGACAAGAAATCAGCCCTCAACAACCTAACCGGCAGAAAAATATTTTTTGGAAAAAATCCCTAAGCCCCGGGGTCACAATTTCATCAAAAATCTGACTTTTGGCAATTCACTCAAAAATGGTGCCAAACAGTTGCAAATGGTCCCCTGAAAGGTTTGGCGGTCGAAACAGAATCCTTTTTATCACAGGACAGAAAACCAGCCCTCGACAACTTAACCGGCAGAAAAATATTTTTTTGAAAAAAATCCCTAATCCCCGGGGTCAAAATTTCATCAAAAAACTGACTTTCGACAATTGACTCAGAAAGGGTGCCCAACGGTTGCAAGTGCTCCCCTGAAAGGTTTGGCGGTCCGAAGAGAAGGCTTTTTATCACAGGACAAGAAATCAGCCCTCGACAACTTAACCGGCAGAAAAATATTTTTTTGAAAAAAATCCCTAAGCTCCGGGGTCACAATTTCATCAAAAATCTGACTTTTGGCAATTCACTCAAAAATGGTGCCAAACAGTTGCAAATGCTCCCCTGAAAGGTTTGGCGGTCGAAACAGAATCCTTTTTATCACAGGACAAGAAATCAGCCCTCGACAACTTAACCGGCAGAAAAATATTTTTTTGAAAAAATCCCTAAGCCCCGGGGTCAAAATTTCATCAAAAACCTGACTTTCGACAATTGACTCAGAAAGGGTGCCCAACGGTTGCAAATGCTCCCCTGAAAGGTTTGGCGGTCCGAAGAGAAGGCTTTTTATCACAGGACAAGAAATCAGCCCTCGACAACTTAACCGGCAGAAAAATGTTTTTTTTGAAAAAATCCCTAAGCCCCGGGGTCACAATTTCATCAAAAATCTGACTTTTGGCAATTCACTCAAAAATGGTGCCAAACGGTTGAAAATGCTCCCCTGAAAGGTTTGGCGGTTGAAACAGAATCCTTTTTATCACAGGACAAGAAATCAGCCCTCGACAACTTAACCGGCAGAAAAATATTTTTTTGAACAAAATCCCTAAGCTCCGGGGTCACAATTTCATCAAAAATCTGACTTTTGGCATTTCACTCAAAAATGGTGCCAAACAGTTGCAAATGCTCCCCTGAAAGGTTTGGCGGTCGAAACAGAATCCTTTTTATCACAGGACAGAAAACCAGCCCTCGACAACTTAACCGGCAGAAAAATATTTTTTTGGAAAAAATCCCTAATCCCCGGGGCCAAAATTTCATCAAAAAACTGACTTTCGACAATTGACTCAGAAAGGGTGCCCAACGGTTGCAAATGCTCCCCTGAAAGGTTTGGCGGTCCGAAGAGAAGGCTTTTTATCACAGGACAAGAAATCAGCCCTCGACAACTTAACCGGCAGAAAAATATTTTTTGGAAAAAATCCCTAAAAAGATTTCCTAAAAAATCTGACTTTTGGCAATTGACTCAAAAATGGTGCCCAACGGTTGCAAATGCTCCCCTGAAAGGTTTGGCGGTCCGAAGAGAAGGCTTTTTATCACAGGACAAGAAATCAGCCCTCGACAACTTAACCGGCAGAAAAATATTTTTTTTGAAAAAATCCCTAAGCGCCGGGGTCACAATTTCATCAAAATATGACTTTTGGCAATTCACTCAAAAATGGTGCCAAACGGTTGCAAATGCCCCCCTGAAACGTTTGGCGGTCGAAACAGAATCCTTTTTATCACAGGACAAGAAATCAGCCCTCGACAACTTAACCGGCAGAAAAATATTTTTTTGAAAAAAATCCCTAAGCTCAGGGGTCACAATTTCATCAAAAATCTGACTTTTGGCAATTTACTCAAAAATGTTGCCAAACGGTTGCAAATGCTCCCCTGAAAGGTTTGGCGTTCGAAACAGAATCCTTTTTATCACAGGACAAGAAATCAGCCCTCGACAACTTAACCGGCAGAAAAATATTATTTTGAAAAAATCCCTAAAGAGATTTCCTAAAAAATCTGACTTTTGGCAATTGACTCAAAAATGGTGCCCAACGGTTGCAAATGCTCCCCTGAAAGGTTTGGCGGTCCGAAGAGAAGGCTTTTTATCACAGGATAAGAAATCAGCCCTCGACAACTTAACCGGCAGAAAAATATTTTTTTGAAAAAAATCCCTAAGCCCCGGGGTCACAATTTCATCAAAAATCTGACTTTTGGCAATTGACTCAGAAAGGGTGCCAAACGGTTGCAAATGCTCCCCTGAAAGGTTTGGCGGTCGAAACAGAATCCTTTTTATCACAGGACAAGAAATCAGCCCTCAACAACTTAACCGGCAGAAAAATATTATTTTGAAAAAATCCCTAAAAAGATTTCCTAAAAAATCAGACTTTTCGCAATTGACTCAAAAATGGTGCCCAACGGTTGCAAATGCTCCCCTGAAAGGTTTGGCCATCACAGGATAAGAAATCATCACAGGATAAGAAATCAGCCCTCCACAACTTAACCGGCAGAAAAATATTTTTTAACCGGCAGAAAAATATTTTTCGAAAATATCCCTAAGCCCCGAGGTGACAATTTCATCAAAAATCTGACTTTTGGCAATTGACTCAAAAATGGTGCCAAGCGGTTGCAAATGCTCCCCTGAAAGGTTTGGTGTTCCGAAGAGACGGCTTTTTTATTGCAGGAAAAGAAATCAGCCGTCGACAACTTAACCGGCAGAAAAATATTTTTTTTGAAAAAATCCCTAAGCCCCGGGGTCACAATTTCATCAAAAATCTGACTTTTGGCAATTCACTCAAAAATGGTGCCCAACGGTGGCAAATGCTCCCCTGAAAGGTTTGGCGGTCCGGAGAGAAGTCTTTTTATCACAGGAAAAGAAATCAGCCCTCAACAACTTAACCGGCAGAGAAATATTTTTTGGAAAAAATCCCTAAGCTCCGGAGTCACAATTTCATCAAAAATCTGACTTTTGGCAATTCACTCAAAAATGGTGCCAAACGGTTGCAAATGCTCCCCTGAAAGGTTTGGCGGTCGAAACAGAATCCTTTTTATCACAGGACAAGAAATCAGCCCTCGACAACTTAACCGGCAGAAAAATATTTTTTTGAAAAAACCCCTAAGCCCCGGGGTCACAATTTCCTCAAAAATCTGACTTTCGGTAATTGATTCAAAAATGGTGCCCAACGGTTGCGAATGCTCCCCTGAAAGGTTTGGACATCGAAAGAGAAGGCTTTTTGTTACAGGGCAAGAAATCAGACCTCGACAACTTAACCGGCAGAAAAATTTTTTTTTTAAAATATCCCTAAGCCCCGAGGTGACAATTTCATCAAAAATCTGACTTTTGGCAATTTACTCAAAAATGGTGCCAAGCGGTTGCAAATGCTCCCCTGAAAGGTTTGGCGGTCCGGAGAGAAGGCTTTTTATCACAGGAAAAGAAATCAGCCCTCAACAACTTAACCGGCAGAAAAATATTTTTTTGAAAAAATCCCTAAGCCCCGGGGTTACAATTTCATCAAAAACCTGACTTTTGGCAAATGACTCAAAAATGGTGCCAAGCGGTTGCAAATGCTCCCCTGAAAGGTTTGGCGTTCCGAAGAGAAGGCTTTTTTATTGCAGGAAAAGAAATCAGCCCTCGACAACTTAACCGGCAGAAAAATATTTTTTTTGAAAAAATCCCTAAGCCCCGGGGTCACAATTTCATCAAAAATCTGACTTTTGGCAATTGACTCAAAAATGGTGCCAAACGGTTGCAAATGCTCCCCTGAAAGGTTTGGCGGTCGAAACAGAATCCTTTTTATCACAGGACAAGAAATCAGCCCTCGACAACTTAACCGGCAGAAAAATATTTTTTTGAACAAAATCCCTAAGCTCCGGGGTCACAATTTCATCAAAAATCTGACTTTTGGCACTTGACTCCAAATGGTGCCAAACTCTTGCAAATGCTCCCCTGAAAGGTTTGGCGGTCGAAACAGAATCCTTTTTATCATAGGACAGAAAATCAGCCCTCAACAACTTAACCGGCAGAAAAATATTTTTTTGAAAAAATCCCTAAGGCCCAGGGTCACAATTTCCTAAAAAATCTGACTTTTGGCAATTGACTCAAAAATGGTGCCCAACGGTTGCAAATGCTCCCCTGAAAGGTTTGGCGGTCCGAAGAGAAGGCTTTTTATCACAGGATAAGCAATCAGCCCTCGACAACTTAACCGGCAGAAAAATATTTTTTTGAAAAAAATCCCTAAGCCCCGGGGTCACAATTTCATCAAAAATCTGACTTTTGGCAATTGACTCAGAAAGGGTGCCAAACGGTTGCAAATGCTCCCCTGAAAGGTTTGGCGGTTGAAACAGAATCCTTTTTATCACAGGACAAGAAATCAGCCCTCAACAACTTAACCGGCAGAAAAATATTATTTTGAAAAAATCCCTAAAAAGATTTCCTAAAAAATCTGACTTTTGGCAATTGACTCAAAAATGGTGCCCAACGGTTGCAAATGCTCCCCTGAAAGGTTTGGCGGTCCGAAGAGAAGGCTTTTTATCACAGGATAAGAAATCAGCCCTCGACAACTTAACCGGCAGAAAAATATTTTTTTGAAAAAAATCCCTAAGCCCCGGGGTCAAAATTTCATCAAAAATCTGACTTTTGGCAATTGACTCAGAAAGGGTGCCAAACGGTTGCAAATGCTCCCCTGAAAGGTTTGGCGGTCGAAACAGAATCCTTTTTATCACAGGACAAGAAATCAGCCCTCGACAACTTAACCGGCAGAAAAATATTATTTTGAAAAAATCCCTAAAAAGATTTCCTAAAAAATCTGACTTTTGGCAATTGACTCAAAAATGGTGCCCAACGGTTGCAAATGCTCCCCTGAAAGGTTTGGCGGTCCAAAGAGAAGGCTTTTTATCACAGGATAAGAAATCAGCCCTCCACAACTTAACCGGCAGAAATATATTTTTTTGGAAATAAACCCTAAGCCCCGGGGTCTCAATTTCATCAAAAATCTGACTTTTGGCAATTCACTCAAAAATGGTGCCCAACTGTTGCAAATGCTCCCCTGAAAGGTTTGGCGGTCAGGAGAGAAGTCTTTTTATCACAGGAAAAGAAATCAGCCCTCAACAACTTAACCGGCAGAAAAATATTTTTTGGAAAAAATCCCTAAGCTCCGGAGTCACAATTTCATCCAAAATCTGACTTTTGGCAATTCACTCAAAAATGGTGCCAAACGGTTGCAAATGCTCCCCTGAAAGGTTTGGCGGTCGAAACAGAATCCTTTTTATCACAGGACAGAAAATCAGCCCTCGACAACTTAACCGGCAGAAAAATGTTTTTTTGAAAAAACCCCTAAGCCCCGGGGTCACAATTTCCTCAAAAATCTGACTTTCGGTAATTGATTCAAAAATGGTGCCCAACGGTTGCAAATGCTCCCCTGAAAGGTTTGGCCATCGAAAGAGAAGGCTTTTTATTACAGGGCAAGAAATCAGACCTCGACAACTTAACCGGCAGAAAAATATTTTTCGAAAATATCCCTAAGCCCCGGGGTCACAATTTCCTCAAAAATCTGACTTTCGGTAATTGACTCAAAAATGGTGCCAAGCGGTTGCAAATGCTCCCCTGAAAGGTTTGGCGTTCCGAAGAGAAGTCTTTTTATCACAGGAAAAGAAATCAGCCCTCGACAACTTAACCGGCAGAAAAATATTTTTTTGAAAAAATCCCTAAGCCCCGGGGTTACAATTTCATCAAAAACATGACTTTTGGTAAATGACTCAAAAATGTTGCCAAACGGTTGCTAATGCTCGCCTGAAAGGTTTTGCGGTCCAAAGAGAAGGCTTTTTATCACAGGAAAAGAAATCAGCCCTCGACAACTTAACCGGTAGAAAAATATTTTTTTGAAAAAATCCCTAAGCCCCGGGGTTACAATTTCATCAAAAACCTGACTTTTGGTAATTCACTCAAAAATGGTGCCAAACGGTTGCTAATGCTCGCCTGAAAGGTTTTGCGGTCCAAAGAGAAGGCTTTTTATCACAGGAAAAGAAATCAGCCCTCGACAACTTGACCGGCAGAAAAATATTTTTTGGAAAAAATCCCTAAGCTCCGGGTTCACAATTTCATCAAAAATCTGACTTTTAGCAATACACTCAAAAATGGTGCCAAACGGGTGCAAATGCTCCCCTGAAAGGTTTGGCGGTCCGAAGAGAAGGCTTTTTATCACAGGACAGAAAATCAGCCCTCAACAACTTAACCGGCAGAAAAATATTTTTTTGAAAAAATCCCTAAACCCCGGGTGTCACAATTTCATCAAAACTCTGACTTTTGGCAATTGACTCAAAAATGGTGCCAAACGGTTGCAAATGCTCCCCTGAAAGGTTTGGCGGTCCGAAGAGAAGGCTTTTTATAACAGGAAAAGAAATCAGCCCTCAACACCTTAACCGGAAGAAAGATATTTTTTTGAAAAATCCCTAAGCCCCAGGGTCACAATTTCATCAAAACTCTGACTTTTGGCAATTCACTCAAAAATGGTGCCCAACGGTTGCAAATGCTCCCCTGCAAGGTTTGGCGGTCCGAAGAGAAGGCTTTTTATCACAGGACAAGAAATCAGCCCTCGACAACTTAACCGGCAGAAAAATATTTTTTGGAAAAAATCCCTAAGCCCCGGGGTCACAATTTCATCAAAAATCTGACTTTTGGCACTTGACTCCAAATGGTGCCAAACGGTTGCAAATTCTCCCCTGAAAGGTTTGGCGGTCGAAACAGAATCCTTTTTATCATAGGACAGAAAATCAGCCCTCAACAACTTAACCGGCAGAAAAATATTTTTTTGAAAAAATCCCTAAGGCCCAGGGTCACAATTTCATCAAAAATCTGACTTTTAGCAATACACTCAAACATGGTGCCAAACAGTTGCAAATGCTCCCCTGAAAGGTTTGGCGGTCGAAACAAAAGGCTTTATATCACAGGAAAAGAAATCAGCCCTTGACAACTTAACCGGCAGAAAAAGATTTTTTTGAAAAAATCCCTAAGCCCCGGAGTAACAATTTCATCAAAACTCTGACTTTCGGCAATTCACTCAAAAATTGTGCCAAACGGTTGCAAATGCTCCCCTGAAAGGTTTGGCGGTCGAAACAGAAGGCTTTCTATCACAGGACAACTAATCAGCACTCGACAACTTAACCGGCAGAAAAATATTTTTTTGAAAAAAACCCTAAGCCCCGGGGTCACAATTTCATCAAAAATCTGACTTTTGGCAATTCACTCAAAAATGGTGCCAAACGGTTGCAAATGCTCCCCTGAAAGGTTTGGAGGTCGAAACAGAATCCTTTTTATCACAGGACAGAAAATCAGCCCTCGACAACTTAACCGGCAGAAAAATGTTTTTTTGAAAAAACCCCTAAGCCCCGGGGTCACAATTTCCTCAAAAATCTGACTTTCGGTAATTGATTCAAAAATGGTGCCCAACGGTTGCAAATGCTCCCCTGAAAGGTTTGGCCATCGAAAGAGAAGGCTTTTTATTACAGGGCAAGAAATCAGACCTCGACAACTTAACCGGCAGAAAAATATTTTTCGAAAATATCCCTAAGCCCCGGGGTTACAATTTCATCAAAAACATGACTTTTGGCAAATGACTCAAAAATGTTGCCAAACGGTTGCTAATGCTCGCCTGAAAGGTTTTGCGGTCCAAAGAGAAGGCTTTTTATCACAGGAAAAGAAATCAGCCCTCGACAACTTAACCGGTAGAAAAATATTTTTTTGAAAAAATCCCTAAGCCCCGGGGTTACAATTTCATCAAAAACCTGACTTTTGGTAATTCACTCAAAAATGGTGCCAAACGGTTGCTAATGCTCGCCTGAAAGGTTTTGCGGTCCAAAGAGAAGGCTTTTTATCACAGGAAAAGAAATCAGCCCTCAACAACTTAACCGGCAGAAAAATATTTTTTTGAGAAAATCCTTAAGCCCCGGGGTCACAATTTCATCAAACCTCTGACTTTCGGCAATTCACTCAAAAATTGTGCCAAACGGTTGCAAATGCTCCCCTGAAAGGTTTGGCGGTCGAAACAGAAGGCTTTCTATCACAGGACAACTAATCAGCACTCGACAACTTAACCGGCAGAAAAATATTTTTTTGAAAAAAACCCTAAGCCCCGGGGTCACAATTTCATCAAAAATCTGACTTTTGGCAATTCACTCAAAAATGGTGCCAAACGGTTGCAAATGCTCCCCTGAAAGGTTTGGCGGTCGAAACAGAATCCTTTTTATCACAGGACAGAAAATCAGCCCTCGACAACTTAACCGGCAGAAAAATGTTTTTTTGAAAAAACCCCTAAGCCCCGGGGTCACAATTTCCTCAAAAATCTGACTTTCGGTAATTGATTCAAAAATGGTGCCCAACGGTTGCAAATGCTCCCCTGAAAGGTTTGGCCATCGAAAGAGAAGGCTTTTTATTACAGGGCAAGAAATCAGACCTCGACAACTTAACCGGCAGAAAAATATTTTTCGAAAATATCCCTAAGCCCCGGGGTCACAATTTCCTCAAAAATCTGACTTTCGGTAATTGACTCAAAAATGGTGCCAAGCGGTTGCAAATGCTCCCCTGAAAGGTTTGGCGTTCCGAAGAGAAGTCTTTTTATCACAGGAAAAGAAATCAGCCCTCGACAACTTAACCGGCAGAAAAATATTTTTTTGAAAAAATCCCTAAGCCCCGGGGTTACAATTTCATCAAAAACATGACTTTTGGTAAATGACTCAAAAATGTTGCCAAACGGTTGCTAATGCTCGCCTGAAAGGTTTTGCGGTCCAAAGAGAAGGCTTTTTATCACAGGAAAAGAAATCAGCCCTCGACAACTTGACCGGCAGAAAAATATTTTTTGGAAAAAATCCCTAAGCTCCGGGTTCACAATTTCATCAAAAATCTGACTTTTAGCAATACACTCAAAAATGGTGACAAACGGGTGCAAATGCTCCCCTGAAAGGTTTGGCGGTCCGAAGAGAAGGCTTTTTATCACAGGACAGAAAATCAGCCCTCAACAACTTAACCGGCAGAAAAATATTTTTTGGAAAAAATCCCTAAGCCCCGGGGTCACAATTTCATCAAAAATCTGACTTTTAGCAATACACTCAAAAATGGTGCCCAACGGTTGCAAATGCTCCCCTGCAAGGTTTGGCGGTCCGAAGAGAAGGCTTTTTATCACAGGACAAGAAATCAGCCCTCGACAACTTAACCGGCAGAAAAATATTTTTTGGAAAAAATCCCTAAGCCCCGGGGTCACAATTTCATCAAAAATCTGACTTTAGGCACTTGACTCCAAATGGTGCCAAACGGTTGCAAATTCTCCCCTGAAAGGTTTGGCAGTCGAAACAGAATCCTTTTTATCATAGGACAGAAAATCAGCCCTCAACAACTTAACCGGCAGAAAAATATTTTTTTGAAAAAATCCCTAAGGCCCAGGGTCACAATTTCATCAAAAATCTGACTTTTAGCAATACACTCAAACATGGTGCCAAACAGTTGCAAATGCTCCCCTGAAAGGTTTGGCGATCGAAACAAAAGGCTTTATATCACAGGAAAAGAAATCAGCCCTTGACAACTTAACCGGCAGAAAAAGATTTTTTTGAAAAAATCCCTAAGCCCCGGAGTAACAATTTCATCAAAACTCTGACTTTTGGCAATTGACTCAAAAATGGTGCCAAACACTTGCAAATGCTCCCCTGAAAGGTTTGGCGGTCGAAAGAGAAGGCTTTTTATCACAGGAAAAGAAATCAGCCCACGACAACTTAACTGGCAGAAAAATATTTTTTTGAAAAAATCCCTAAGCCCCGGGGTCACAATTTCATCAAAACTCTGACCTTCGGCAATTGACACAAACATGGTGCCAAACGGTTGCAAATGCTCCCCTGAAAGGTTTGGCGGTCGAAAGAGAAGGCTTTTTATCACAGAAAAAGAAATCAGCCCACGACAACTTAACCGGCAGAAAAAGATTTTTTTGCAAAAATCCCTAAGCCCCGGGGTCACAATTTCATCAAAACTGTGAGTTTCGGCTATTGACTCAAAGATGGTGCCAAACGGTTGCTAATGCTCGCCTGAAAGGTTTGGCGGTCGAAACAAAAGGCTTTATATCACATGAAAAGAAATCAGCCCTCGACAACTTAACCGGCAGAAAAATATTTTTTTGAAAAAATCCCTAAGCCCCGGGGTCACAATTTCATCAAAATATGACTTTCGGCAATTGATTCAAAAATGGTGCCCAATGGATGCAAATGCTCCCCTGAAAGGTTTGGCGGTCCGAAGAGAAGGCTTTTTATCACAGGAAAAGAAATCAGCCCTCGACAACTTAACCGGCAGAAAAATATTTTTTTTGAAAAAATCCCTAAGCCCCGGGGTCACAATTTCATCAAAAATCTGACTTTCTGCAATTGATTCAAAAATGGTGCCCAACGGTTGCAGATGATCCTCTGAAAGGTTTGGCCATCGAAAGAGAAGGCTTTTTATCACAGGAAAAGAAATCAGCCCTCGACAACTTAACCGGCAGAAAAATATTTTTTTTAGAAAATCCTTAAGCCCCGGGGTCACAATTTCATCAAACCTCTGACTTTCGGCAATTCACTCAAAAATTGTGCCAAACGGTTGCAAATGCTCCCCTGAAAGGTTTGGCGGTCGAAACAGAAGGCTTTCTATCACAGGACAACTAATCAGCACTCGACAACTTAACCGGCAGAAAAATATTTTTTTGAAAAAAACCCTAAGCCCCGGGGTCACAATTTCATCAAAAATCTGACTTTTGGCAATTCACTCAAAAATGGTGCCAAACGGTTGCAAATGCTCCCCTGAAAGGTTTGGAGGTCGAAACAGAATCCTTTTTATCACAGGACAGAAAATCAGCCCTCGACAACTTAACCGGCAGAAAAATGTTTTTTTGAAAAAACCCCTAAGCCCCGGGGTCACAATTTCCTCAAAAATCTGACTTTCGGTAATTGATTCAAAAATGGTGCCCAACGGTTGCAAATGCTCCCCTGAAAGGTTTGGCCATCGAAAGAGAAGGCTTTTTATTACAGGGCAAGAAATCAGACCTCGACAACTTAACCGGCAGAAAAATATTTTTCGAAAATATCCCTAAGCCCCGGGGTTACAATTTCATCAAAAACATGACTTTTGGCAAATGACTCAAAAATGTTGCCAAACGGTTGCTAATGCTCGCCTGAAAGGTTTTGCGGTCCAAAGAGAAGGCTTTTTATCACAGGAAAAGAAATCAGCCCTCGACAACTTAACCGGTAGAAAAATATTTTTTTGAAAAAATCCCTAAGCCCCGGGGTTACAATTTCATCAAAAACCTGACTTTTGGTAATTCACTCAAAAATGGTGCCAAACGGTTGCTAATGCTCGCCTGAAAGGTTTTGCGGTCCAAAGAGAAGGCTTTTTATCACAGGAAAAGAAATCAGCCCTCAACAACTTAACCGGCAGAAAAATATTTTTTTGAGAAAATCCTTAAGCCCCGGGGTCACAATTTCATCAAACCTCTGACTTTCGGCAATTCACTCAAAAATTGTGCCAAACGGTTGCAAATGCTCCCCTGAAAGGTTTGGCGGTCGAAACAGAAGGCTTTCTATCACAGGACAACTAATCAGCACTCGACAACTTAACCGGCAGAAAAATATTTTTTTGAAAAAAACCCTAAGCCCCGGGGTCACAATTTCATCAAAAATCTGACTTTTGGCAATTCACTCAAAAATGGTGCCAAACGGTTGCAAATGCTCCCCTGAAAGGTTTGGCGGTCGAAACAGAATCCTTTTTATCACAGGACAGAAAATCAGCCCTCGACAACTTAACCGGCAGAAAAATGTTTTTTTGAAAAAACCCCTCAGCCCCGGGGTCACAATTTCCTCAAAAATCTGACTTTCGGTAATTGATTCAAAAATGGTGCCCAACGGTTGCAAATGCTCCCCTGAAAGGTTTGGCCATCGAAAGAGAAGGCTTTTTATTACAGGGCAAGAAATCAGACCTCGACAACTTAACCGGCAGAAAAATATTTTTCGAAAATATCCCTAAACCCCAAGGTGACAATTTCATCAACAATCTGACTTTTGGCAATTGACTCAAAAATGGTGCCAAGCGGTTGCAAATGCTCCCCTGAAAGGTTTGGCGTTCCGAAGAGAAGTCTTTTTATCACAGGAAAAGAAATCAGCTTCGACAACTTAACCGGCAGAAAAATATTTTTTTGAAAAAATCCCTAATTTCATCAAAAACATGACTTTTGGCAAATGACTCAAAAATGTTGCCAAACGGTTGCTAATGCTCGCCTGAAAGGTTTTGCGGTCCAAAGAGAAGGCTTTTTATCACAGGAAAAGAAATCAGCCCTCGACAACTTAACCGGTAGAAAAATATTTTTTTGAAAAAATCCCTAAGCCCCAGGGTTACAATTTCATCAAAAACCTGACTTTTGGTAATTCACTCAAAAATGGTGCCAAACGGTTGCTAATGCTCGCCTGAAAGGTTTTGCGGTCCAAAGAGAAGGCTTTTTATCACAGGAAAAGAAATCAGCCCTCGACAACTTGACCGGCAGAAAAATATTTTTTGGAAAAAATCCCTAAGCTCCGGGTTCACAATTTCATCAAAAATCTGACTTTTAGCAATACACTCAAAAATGGTGCCAAACGGGTGCAAATGCTCCCCTGAAAGGTTTGGCGGTCGAAGCAGAATCCTTTTTATCACAGGACAGAAAATCAGCCCTCAACAACTTAACCAGCAGAAAAATATTTTTTTGAAAAAATCCTTAAGCCCCGGGGTCAAAATTTCATCAAAAACCTGACTTTTGGTAATTCACTCAAAAATGGTGCCCAACGGTTGCAAATGCTCCCCTGAAAGGTTTGGCGGTCGTAACAGAATCCTTTTTATCACAGGACAGAAAATCAGCCCTCAACAACTTAACCGGCAGAAAAATATTTTTTTGAAAAAATCCCTAAACCCCGGGTGTCACAATTTCATCAAAACTCTGACTTTTGGCAATTGACTCAAAAATGGTGCCAAACGGTTGCAAATGCTCCCCTGAAAGGTTTGGCGGTCCGAAGAGAAGGCTTTTTATAACAGGAAAAGAAATCAGCCCTCAACACCTTAACCGGAAGAAAGATATTTTTTTGAAAAAATCCCTAAGCCCCAGGGTCACAATTTCAGCAAATGCTCCCCTGAAAGGTTTGGAGGTCGAAACAGAAGGCTTTTTATCACAGGATAAGAAATCAGCCCTCGACAACTTAACTGGCAGAAAATGAAGGAACATTCTTCCACCTCTGGTGGACATGCCCTAAGGTGAAGGCCTTCTGGGAAATGATATATAATGAGCTGAAAAAGGTATTTAAGTATACCTTCACTAAGAAACCAGAGGCCTTCCTTCTGGGTATTGTCGGCCAGAAGGTGTTAAAGAAGGATCGAACATTTTTCATGTATGCAACAACGGCAGCAAGGATTCTCATCGCAAAAAATTGGAAAACTCAAGATTTACCCACACTGGAAGAGTGGCAGATGCAGCTGATGGACTATATGCAACTGGCCGAGATGACTGGCAGAATCCGAGACCTGGGAGAAGAAAAGATGGAGGAAGACTGGGAGAAATTCAAGATGTATCTACAAAAACATTGTAATTTGTTTGAATGTTAAGAAGGATGCTAGATTATAAAAAACTGGCCACCACTAAACTAGACTTAAATTTGATGATAAGTGAGACTAAAGAAAATATAAAAACTTTATTGGAAAAAGTGTTAAATTATATTGGAATGTGTGGACATGAGATTGTAAACAAGTTGATAATTTGTTTGGAAAAATTCTTTTTTTAATGATGTAAATGGGAGAGGGGGACGTGAGGGAGTCCAAAGAAGTGAAGAATTTGTTGTTATAAAAGTAAGATTGTTTGATGTGTGCATTTATATTTTAAAAAAACCTTAATAAATATTTTTTTAAAAAAAAAAAAAGAAATCAGTCCTCGACAACTTAACCGGCAGGAAAATATTTTTTTGAAAAAATCCCTACGCACCAGGGTCACAATTTCATCAAAAACCTGACTTTTGGTAAATCACTCAAAAATGGTGCCCAACGGTTGCAAATGCTCCCCTGCAAGGTTTGGCGGTCCGAAGAGAAGGCTTTTTATCACAGGACAAGAAATCATCCCTCGACAACTTAACCGGCAGAAAAATATTTTTTGGAAAAAATCCCTAAGCCCCGGGGTCACAATTTCATCAAAAATCTGACTTTTGGCACTTGACTCCAAATGGTGCCAAACACTTGCAAATGCTCCCCTGAAAGGTTTGGCGGTCGAAACAGAATCCTTTTTATCATAGGACAGAAAATCAGCCCTCAACAACTTAACCGGCAGAAAAATATTTTTTTGAAAAAATCCCTAAGCCCCGGGGTCAAAATTTCATCAAAAACCTGACTTTTGGTAATTCACTCAAAAATGGTGCCCAACGGTTGCAAATGCTCCCCTGAAAGGTTTGGCGGTCCGGAGAGAAGTCTTTTTATCACAGGAAAAGAAATCAGCCCTCAACAACTTAACCAGCAGAAAAATATTTTTTTGAAAAAATCCCTAAGCCCCGGGGTCAAAATTTCATCAAAAACCTGACTTTTGGTAATTCACTCAAAAATGGTGCCCAACGGTTGCAAATGCTCCCCTGAAAGGTTTGGCGGTCGTAACAGAATCCTTTTTATCACAGGACAGAAAATCAGCCCTCAACAACTTAACCGGCCGAAAAATATTTTTTTGAAAAAATCCCTAAGCCCCAGGGTTACAATTTCATCAAAAACCTGACTTTTGGTAATTCACTCAAAAATGGTGCCAAACGGTTGCTAATGCTCGCCTGAAAGGTTTTGCGGTCCAAAGAGAAGGCTTTTTATCACAGGAAAAGAAATCAGCCCTCGACAACTTGACCGGCAGAAAAATATTTTTTGGAAAAAATCCCTAAGCTCCGGGTTCACAATTTCATCAAAAATCTGACTTTTAGCAATACACTCAAAAATGGTGCCAAACGGGTGCAAATGCTCCCCTGAAAGGTTTGGCGGTCGAAGCAGAATCCTTTTTATCACAGGACAGAAAATCAGCCCTCAACAACTTAACCAGCAGAAAAATATTTTTTTGAAAAAATCCCTAAGCCCCGGGGTCAAAATTTCATCAAAAACCTGACTTTTGGTAATTCACTCAAAAATGGTGCCCAACGGTTGCAAATGCTCCCCTGAAAGGTTTGGCCATCGAAAGAGAAGGCTTTTTATTACAGGGCAAGAAATCAGACCTCGACAACTTAACCGGCAGAAAAATATTTTTTTGAAAATATCCCTAAGCCCCGGGGTCACAATTTCATCAAAAATCTGACTTTTGGCAATTCACTCAAAAATGGTGCCCAACGGTTGCAAATGCTCCCCTGAAAGGTTTGGCGGTCCGGAGAGAAGTCTTTTTATCACAGGAAAAGAAATCAGCCCTCAACAACTTAACCAGCAGAAAAATATTTTTTTGAAAAAATCCTTAAGCCCCGGGGTCAAAATTTCATCAAAAACCTGACTTTTGGTAATTCACTCAAAAATGGTGCCCAACGGTTGCAAATGCTCCCCTGAAAGGTTTGGCGGTCGTAACAGAATCCTTTTTATCACAGGACAGAAAATCAGCCCTCAACAACTTAACCGGCAGAAAAATATTTTTTTGAAAAAATCCCTAAACCCCGGGTGTCACAATTTCATCAAAACTCTGACTTTTGGCAATTGACTCAAAAATGGTGCCAAACGGTTGCAAATGCTCCCCTGAAAGGTTTGGCGGTCCGAAGAGAAGGCTTTTTATAACAGGAAAAGAAATCAGCCCTCAACACCTTAACCGGAAGAAAGATATTTTTTTGAAAAAATCCCTAAGCCCCAGGGTCACAATTTCATCAAAACTCTGACTTTTGGCAATTCACTCAAAAATGGTGCCCAACGGTTGCAAATACTCCCCTGAAAGGTTTGGAGGTCGAAACAGAAGGCTTTTTATCACAGGATAAGAAATCAGTCCTCGACAACTTAACCGGCAGGAAAATATTTTTTTGAAAAAATCCCTACGCACCAGGGTCACAATTTCATCAAAAACCTGACTTTTGGTAAATCACTCAAAAATGGTGCCCAACGGTTGCAAATGCTACCCTGCAAGGTTTGGCGGTCCGAAGAGAAGGCTTTTTATCACAGGACAAGAAATCATCCCTCGACAACTTAACCGGCAGAAAAATATTTTTTGGAAAAAATCCCTAAGCCCCGGGGTCACAATTTCATCAAAAATCTGACTTTTGGCACTTGACTCCAAATGGTGCCAAACACTTGCAAATGCTCCCCTGAAAGGTTTGGCGGTCGAAACAGAATCCTTTTTATCATAGGACAGAAAATCAGCCCTCAACAACTTAACCGGCAGAAAAATATTTTTTTGAAAAAATCCCTAAGGCCCAGGGTCACAATTTCATCAAAAATCTGACTTTTAGCAATACACTCAAAAATGGTGCCAAACAGTTGCAAATGCTCCCCTGAAAGGTTTGGCGGTCGAAACAAAAGGCTTTATATCACAGGAAAAGAAATCAGCCCTTGACAACTTAACCGGCAGAAAAAGATTTTTTTGAAAAAATCCCTAAGCCCCGGGGTCAAAATTTCATCAAAAACCTGACTTTTGGTAATTCACTCAAAAATGGTGCCCAACGGTTGCAAATGCTTCTCTGAAAGGTTTGGCGGTCGAAAGAGAAGGCTTTTTATCACAGGAAAAGAAATCAGCCCACGACAACTTAACTGGCAGAAAAATATTTTTTTGAAAAAATCCCTAAGCCCCGGGGTCACAATTTCATCAAAACTCTGACCTTCGGCAATTGACACAAACATGGTGCCAAACGGTTGCAAATGCTCCCCTGAAAGGTTTGGCGGTCGAAAGAGAAGGCTTTTTATCACAGAAAAAGAAATCAGCCCACGACAACTTAACCGGCAGAAAAAGATTTTTTTGCAAAAATCCCTAAGCCCCGGGGTCACAATTTCATCAAAACTGTGAGTTTCGGCAATTGACTCAAAGATGGTGCCAAACGGTTGCTAATGCTCGCCTGAAAGGTTTGGCGGTCGAAACAAAAGGCTTTATATCACATGAAAAGAAATCAGCCCTCGACAACTTAACCGGAAGAAAAATATTTTTTTGAAAAAATCCCTAAGCCCCGGGGTCACAATTTCATCAAAATATGACTTTCGGCAATTGATTCAAAAATGGTGCCCAATGGATGCAAATGCTCCCCTGAAAGGTTTGGCGGTCCGAAGAGAAGGCTTTTTATCACAGGAAAAGAAATCAGCCCTCGACAACTTAACCGGCAGAAAAATATTTTTTTTGAAAAAATCCCTAAGCCCCGGGGTCACAATTTCATCAAAAATCTGACTTTCTGCAATTGATTCAAAAATGGTGCCCAACGGTTGTAGATGATCCTCTGAAAGGTTTGGCCATCGAAAGAGAAGGCTTTTTATCACAGGAAAAGAAATCAGCCCTCGACAACTTAACCGGCAGAAAAATATTTTTTTGAGAAAATCCTTAAGCCCCGGGGTCACAATTTCATCAAACCTCTGACTTTCGGCAATTCACTCAAAAATTCTGCCAAACGGTTGCAAATGCTCCCCTGAAAGGTTTGGCGGTCGAAACAGAATCCTTTTTATCATAGGACAGAAAATCAGCCCTCAACAACTTAACCGGCAGAAAAATATTTTTTTGAGAAAATCCTTAAGCCCCGGGGTCACAATTTCATCAAACCTCTGACTTTCGGCAATTCACTCAAAAATTCTGCCAAACGGTTGCAAATGCTCCCCTGAAAGGTTTGGCGGTCGAAACAGAAGGCTTTCTATCACAGGACAAGAAATCAGCACTCGACAACTTAACCGGCAGAAAAATATTTTTTTGAAAAAAACCCTAAGCCCCGGGGTCACAATTTCATCAAAAATCTGACTTTTGGCAATTCACTCAAAAATGGTGCCAAACGGTTGCAAATGCTCCCCTGAAAGGTTTGGCGGTCCAAAGAGAAGGCTTTTTATCACAGGAAAAGAAATCAGCCCTCGACAACTTAACCGGCAGAAAAATATTTTTTTTGAAAAAATCCCTAAGCCCCGGGGTCACAATTTCATCAAAAATCTGACTTTCTGCAATTGATTCAAAAATGGTGCCCAACGGTTGCAGATGATCCTCTGAAAGGTTTGGCCATCGAAAGAAAAGGCTTTTTATCACAGGAAAAGAAATCAGCCCTCGACAACTTAACCGGCAGAAAAATATTTTTTTGAGAAAATCCTTAAGCCCCGGGGTCACAATTTCATCAAACCTCTGACTTTCGGCAATTCACTCAAAAATTGTGCCAAACGGTTGCAAATGCTCCCCTGAAAGGTTTGGCGGTCGAAACAGAAGGCTTTCTATCACAGGACAAGAAATCAGCACTCGACAACTTAACCGGCAGAAAAATATTTTTTTGAAAAAATCCCTAAGCCCCGGGGTCACAATTTCATCAAAAATCTGACTTTTGGCAATTCACTCAAAAATGGTGCCAAACGGTTGCAAATGCTCCCCTGAAAGGTTTGGCGGTCCAAAGAGAAGGCTTTTTATCACAGGAAAAGAAATCAGCCCTCGACAACTTAACCGGCAGAAAAATATTTTTTTAAAAAAATCCCTAAACCCCGGGGTCACAATTTCATCAAAAATCTGACTTTTCGCAATTCACTCAAAAATGGTGCCAAACGGTTGCAAATGCTCCCCTGAAAGGTTTGGCGATCGAAAGAGAAGGCTTTTTATCACAGGAAAAGAAATCAGCCCTCGACAACTTAACTGGCAGAAATTTTTTTTTTTGAAAAAATCCCTAAGCCCCGGGGTCACAATTTCATCAAAAACCTGACTTTTGGCGATTGACTCAAAAATGGTGCCAAACGGTTGCAACTGCTCCCGGCCACAAGCCCTAGGGTCACAATTTCATCAAAAACCTGACTTTTGGCGATTGACTCAAAAATGGTGCCAAACGGCTGCAAATGGTCTTAGCCACAAGCCCTAAGGTCACAATTTCATCAAAAATCTGACTTTCGGCAATTGACTCAGAAATGGTGCCAAACGGTTGCAAATGCTCCCCTGAAAGGTTTGGCGGTCCAAAGAGAAGGCTTTTTATCACAGGAAAAGAAATCAGCCCTCGACAACTTAACCGGCAGAAAAATATTTTTTTGAAAAAATCCCTAAGGCCCAGGGTCACAATTTCATCAAAAATCTGACTTTTAGCAATACACTCAAAAATGGTGCCAAACAGTTGCAAATGCTCCCCTGAAAGGTTTGGCGGTCGAAACAAAAGGCTTTATATCACAGGAAAAGAAATCAGCCCTTGACAACTTAACCGGCAGAAAAAGATTTTTTTGAAAAAATCCCTAAGCCCCGGAGTAACAATTTCATCAAAACTCTGACTTTTGGCAATTGACTCAAAAATGGTGCCAAACACTTGCAAATGCTCCCCTGAAAGGTTTGGCGGTCGAAAGAGAAGGCTTTTTATCACAGGAAAAGAAATCAGCCCACGACAACTTAACTGGCAGAAAAATATTTTTTTGAAAAAATCCCTAAGCCCCGGGGTCACAATTTCATCAAAACTCTGACCTTCGGCAATTGACACAAACATGGTGCCAAACGGTTGCAAATGCTCCCCTGAAAGGTTTGGCGGTCGAAAGAGAAGGCTTTTTATCACAGAAAAAGAAATCAGCCCACGACAACTTAACCGGCAGAAAAAGATTTTTTTGCAAAAATCCCTAAGCCCCGGGGTCACAATTTCATCAAAACTGTGAGTTTCGGCAATTGACTCAAAGATGGTGCCAAACGGTTGCTAATGCTCACCTGAAAGGTTTGGCGGTCGAAACAAAAGGCTTTATATCACATGAAAAGAAATCAGCCCTCGACAACTTAACCGGCAGAAAAATATTTTTTTGAAAAAATCCCTAAGCCCCGGGGTCACAATTTCATCAAAATATGACTTTCGGCAATTGATTCAAAAATGGTGCCCAATGGATGCAAATGCTCCCCTGAAAGGTTTGGCGGTCCGAAGAGAAGGCTTTTTATCACAGGAAAAGAAATCAGCCCTCGACAACTTAACCGGCAGAAAAATATTTTTTTTGAAAAAATCCCTAAGCCCCGGGGTCACAATTTCATCAAAAATCTGACTTTCTGCAATTGATTCAAAAATGGTGCCCAACGGTTGCAGATGATCCTCTGAAAGGTTTGGCCATCGAAAGAGAAGGCTTTTTATCACAGGAAAAGAAATCAGCCCTCGACAACTTAACCGGCAGAAAAATATTTTTTTGAGAAAATCCTTAAGCCCCGGGGTCACAATTTCATCAAACCTCTGACTTTCGGCAATTCACTCAAAAATTGTGCCAAACGGTTGCAAATGCTCCCCTGAAAGGTTTGGCGGTCGAAACAGAAGGCTTTCTATCACAGGACAACTAATCAGCACTCGACAACTTAACCGGCAGAAAAATATTTTTTTGAAAAAAACCCTAAGCCCCGGGGTCACAATTTCATCAAAAATCTGACTTTTGGCAATTCACTCAAAAATGGTGCCAAACGGTTGCAAATGCTCCCCTGAAAGGTTTGGCGGTCCAAAGAGAAGGCTTTTTATCACAGGAAAAGAAATCAGCCCTCGACAACTTAACCGGCAGAAAAATATTTTTTTAAAAAAATCCCTAAGCCCCGGGTTCACAATTTCATCAAAAATCTGACTTTTCGCAATTCACTCAAAAATGGTGCCAAACGGTTGCAAATGCTCCCCTGAAAGGTTTGGCGATCGAAAGAGAAGGCTTTTTATCACAGGAAAAGAAATCAGCCCTCGACAACTTAACTGGCAGAAATTTTTTTTTTTGAAAAAATCCCTAAGCCCCGGGGTCACAATTTCATCAAAAACCTGACTTTTGGCGATTGACTCAAAAATGGTGCCAAACGGTTGCAACTGCTCCCGGCCACAAGCCCTAGGGTCACAATTTCATCAAAAACCTGACTTTTGGCGATTGACTCAAATATGGTGCCAAACGGCTGCAAATGGTCTTAGCCACAAGCCCTAAGGTCACAATTTCATCAAAAATCTGACTTTCGGCAATTGACTCAGAAATGGTGCCAAACGGGTGCAAATGCTCCCCTGAAAGGTTTGGCAGTCAAAAGAGAAGGCTTTTTATCACAGGACAGAAAATCAGCCCTCAAATACTTAACCGGCAGAAATAGATTTTTTTGAAAAAATCCCTAAGCCCCGGGGTCACAATTTCATCAAAACTCTGACTTTCGGCAATTGACTCAAAAATGGTGCCAAATGGTTGCAAATGCTCCCCTGAAAGGTTTGGCGGTCGAAAGAGAAGTCTTTTTATCACAGGAAAAGAAATCAGCCCTCGACAACTTAACCGGCAGAAAAATATTTTTTTGAAAAAATCCCTAAGCCCCGGGATCACAATTTCATCAAAAATATGACTTTTGGCAATTGACTCAGAAATGTTGCCAAACGGTTGCTAATGCTCCCCTGAAAGGTTTGGCGGTCCGAAGGGAAGGCTATTTATCACAGGACAGAAAATCAGCCCTCAACAACATCACCGGCAGAAAAATATTTTTTTGAAAAAATCCCTAAGCCCCGGGGTCACAATTTCATTAAAAATCTGACTTTTGGCAATTGACTCAAAAATGGTGCCAAACGGTTACAAATGCTCCCCTGAAAGGTTTGGCGGTCGAAACGGAAGTCTTTTTATCACAGGAAAAGAAATCAGCCCTCGACAGCTTAACCGGCAGAAAAATATTTTTTTCAAAAAATCCCTAAACAACTACCTGACATTCAGAAGACATCTTAAGGCAGCCCTGTTCAGGGAAGTTTTTAACGTGTGATATTTTACTGTATTTTTGGTTTTTATGGAAGCAGCCCAGAGTGGCTGGGGAGGCCCAGCCAGATGGGCGGGGTATAAATACTATATTATTATTATTATTATTATTATTATTATTATTATTATTATTATTATTATTATTATTTTCTGTAGGTGTCCTCAACACTCAATATTTTACAAAGCAAATGGCTCAGTTCAGACACCATCCCAAGCCTTGGCTTGTGCTACCCATAGTCAGTGCATTTTTATTTTTGTTGCTGGTACCCACCAGTATGTAAGACTGTCACCTCTCTCTTTTTGCTGTATTGGCAGCCATTTTGTGCTGGCACCCATACCACTTTCTCAAGATATATATTCACACAAACCCAAAGCAGTTCCCATAGTCAGTAGTCCAAACCATGGTTTCAAACTTCCAAATGTACTTATGGTTTACAGCTGCCTGCTTTCGGTTCCTATTTGGTAAGGATTCAGCTTCAAACGTTTTATTCTGTCTCTGTGGTGCAGGCTCTTGAGTGAAGCGGCGATTTTGTGGATTGCCAGTGGTTTGTGAATTTAGGAGTTAGCAGGAAGTGTGGTTTGCAAACCAGCTTGTTTGCATGCAAAATGTGCCAGGTTGAATCGGCCTGGGAATATACTTTGTCTGAAATCCTGCCAGTCAGCTAGATGGCCCAATGCACTGACTTAGCATGTGAAGGCTTCCTATGTTCCATGCTTTGTTTTCCTGGTTTTGTAGTCCCTGCAAAAGCACTTTTTGTAAATTGGTGTAAGGTCAGACATAACACGAAACCATGGTTTGATGTTACGTAACCAATGATGGTAAAATCCTAAAGTGTCGTGAATTAATGTAGATAAATTTGAAATTACAAATATCAAGACAAAAAAGGGAGGTTGCAAGAAACAAGGTTAGAAAAAAGCACCTCATAAGATGTGTTTGTTCAGGACAGCTGTGTTTCCACCTGAATTTCAAGTTTTTGGTTTTTTTTCTAATTCTCCATCCAATTCAATAGTGTCTGTGATGATATTTAACATTTTGGGGGGAATTCAAAGTTTTTAAAATATGTACTGGGTATTATTTCACTGCTATGTAGGTAGCGAGAAATCGTTCTAGAGCATATAACAGCTACTTGAGCAATAAAATAAAACAAAATTGTGCATTTTGCACCCTACAGCTATGACCACAAGATGGGAGTGTTGTATCATGAAGAACAGCACTAATTGCAGGTTGCAACTGATTTGGGCTGCTTAAAATTACCGTATTTTTCGCTCTATAAGGCGCACCAGACCACAAGACGCACCTAGTTTTTGGAGGAGAAAAACAAGGGAAAATATATTCTGAATCTCAGAAGCCAGAACAGCAAGAGGGATCGCTGTGCAGTGAAAGCAGCAATCCCTCTCGCTGTTCTGGCTTCTGTGATAGCTGTGAAGCCTGCATTCGCTCCATAAGACGCACACACATTTCCCCTTACTTTTTAGGAGGGAAAAAGTGAGTCTTATAAAGCAAAAAATGCGGTAATTGATTGTCCCATTTTTCTACTACAAAACCACCGCTTTCCAAAGCCTAACTAAATACACCATCATTTGGAAGAGTTGTGGAATTGAAATGCGATATCATCTGGATATGCAAACAGGAAAAGGGAAGACTCCGCACAAACAAACTCACAAATAAACAAGGCTCATTTGGAAGAATAAAATAGTGCATTTTATACAACCTTTTCTGCAGATAATCTAAGTGACACTTTACAAGCAATGTCAAAAATATTTTCTCCTTTTGTCATGAAATTCCAAGACATAAAATCACATTCTCACCCCCCTCCCCCTAATTTTACAAGGCTTTGTGTGCAAGGATATAGGCAACTCTCCTATTAAAGAAGAAAAGGAGTGGATTCAGCAAAGCATGATGCCTGGGGGGCGGGGAGAGGGGAACACAGTTCTGAGGTGCTACAAAGGATTGGGCTGGACAGTGACTTTAAGACATGGAGCCAGTGGCGTAGCGTGGGTTGTCAGCACCCGGGGCAAGGCAAGTGATTTGCGCCCCCTAACCCGTGGATTTGCGCCCCCTAACCCGTGGATTTGCCCTAACCCCAGAAGTTGCGCCCGGTGCGGCCGGCCCCCCCTGCACCCCCCACGCTACGCCACTGCATGGAGCCATTCCACTGAAAAGAATATCTTGCCCATTTGTAGGCCTAGAACACACACGTTCTCAGGAGTTTTCCTGACGATGTGGTTTTCCGTGACAGCTCCAGTTGACTTGCTGTCTTCCCATTTATTAAAATTCATTTGCTTAAAGAGAATGAGGAACGCAGACATACTGGCAGAAAAAACCCTGACTGGTTAAGGATTTCCCCTTTTCTCTCCATCCCCCCGCCTGCCTCCTGAGCTCTGGCAAGGAGTTCATTTTACAGGTTTTTCTGAATCAGTCCTAGAAGCCTACACAGCTGGACCTGAGCTTCTGCCCAGACATGTTGCTGTTCCAGAGGTCCTTGACCTGGAAGGAGGAGCAGGGTCTGTTCAAGACATTTTGCTGCCTGAAGCCATGATATCTTTCTTCCCTTGGGGAAAGGTGTTAGCTCACTGGTAGAGCTGATGCTTTTGCATTCAGAAAGCCCCAGGCTCCAGAGGTAGAGGCAGGAGACACAAAGGATATGATCCTCATATTTGTAGGATGCCAGGTTGCATTGCAGCCACTCACAAGTCAGATATGTCTAGACACAGGGCCACAAAGAGCTTTCTCCCTCTCCAGGCAAGTGAAAAAGACATTCCAGGCTCAGGACAAGTGAAGTTCTGATGCCTAGAGAGATTCTCAAGGGCCAGACTGACCTGGAGTGGATCCCACTCGGCCTAGAGCCCTGCTCTAGGAAAACTGTACAGTCGTACCTTAGTTAACTAATGGAATTCATTCCGGGAGTCCGTTTGACTTCCGAAAACGTTCAAAAATCAAATTGCGGCTTCCAATTGGCTGCAGGATGCTCCTGCAGCCAATCGTAAGCCGTGTCGGATGTTCGGGTTCCAAAGAACATTCGCAAATCAGAACACTCACTTCCTGGTTTGTGACGTTCGGGAGCCAAAACGTTCAAGTCGCAAGGCATTTGCCAACCAAGGTACGACTGTAATAGAATTGCATAATCATAGAACTGTAGAGCTGGAAGGGACCCCAAGGGGCATTTAGTCCAACCCCCTGGAATGCAGGAAACACAGCTAAGGCATCCATGACAGATGGCCATCCAACGTCTGCTTAAAAACCTTCAAGGTAGGAGAGTCCACAACCTCCCAAGGGGAGACCGTTATCATATATGAATGCCTTGCTTTTGGTCTGCCTGCTTATAAAACAACGATGCTGCAACACAATCATCTCAATTCCAGAAATAAAGCCTCGGTTTTTCCTAAATTGAAGGAGCAGAGGAGAGGGGAGAAATAAAAATGAACTGAAATGGAGACCTATGCAAATGTGAACACTCTTCTTTTGGTAGAAAGATCCCATTAAGTACAATGTCCAGGTGAAACCGGCCTAGAGACAGATTGGCTGCTGGATTTGTCTAAGCTTAGATTACTATCTGTTCCCTAATGCTCTGCTCTGGTAGCACCAGAAATATACATATATAGTGGACGCTCAGGTTGCGAACGTGATCCGTGCCAGAGGCAAGTTCTCAACCTGCGGCGTTCACAACCCACAGCGCCACGTCTGCGCACACACAGGTCCCAATTCGGCACTTCTGCGCAAGCGCAAAGCACGATTTAGTGCTTCTGTGTATACGTGAGTGCCGAAACCCGGAAGTAACCTGTTCTGTTACTTCCTGAAGCGTTTGTAATCCGAGGTATGACACTATGTGTGTTTATTGTGGGTGTCATGCTCCTTCCGGGATAATTTTTCTCACCTGTGGCTCCTAGACCACATCTTGGGAAATGGCTAAACCAGACGAGAGTAGCCCCTTCAAAGACACATTGGAAAAAACCAAACAACCCACCCTCTGTAAAACTGGGTTCAGGTCACCTCTCTGAAAAGGTAATTGACTGCCAAAGTTGGCCATGCCAGTCACCTATTATGGGCTATGTGGGCAGATACAGTCGAGAAATGATTACTCAGTCAGGACCCAATCCTGAATGCAGACGCAGGGATTTTGTGCACAAGGGTGAAGGGGTTTGATGCTACTATATGCAGGGCATCTTGGTGAAACTGGATGAGTTATGACTAGGAAATGCTTCCATTGCACATGTTACATTACATACTTTCCCCCAATAATTTTGTGCAGCTTTCAAAATGCTTTTTGCTCTGGTTCCAAAATGTCCTCTATGAATAACTGGCTATCAGGTGGGGGCAGGGCAGGGATAAAGGGACGACGCTTTCCTTTCCCGTCTATTTCTTATTCCAGTGCTGTGAAATGTGCTGGATCTTCTTCATTCTGCCCCTCTGATCAAGCAGCTTGTACTTCACCAAGTAGTCCTCTGTTTTCTTGGGGAAAGGTGGGAAAGTGGTGCTCGTGGAGGCGTAACTGGCTTTGTTGAAATGATGGATTGGAGGTTTGAGGGCTGGAGAGGAAGAAGATAAAAGCAGAAGCAAGTCAGGCGAATCAATTGCTGGCACCTGCAGATTTCTCCCTCTGTATCCCACAGCCAGACAGTAATCCAAATACGTAAAAGGAAGAGCAATATTAACTTTGCAAAAAACCTATGCATAAGTAATAGTGATCTGTCTGAGATTCCTTCCAAATTTGATCCCATTTAAAGCTGAATTCATCAAGCTTGCACAAAATGAGATCTCAGACATAGGACTTGGCTACATTAGTCAGATTATAACATTATAAATTTGTTATAACAATGTGAGACCAGATGGCACTGTTAGAGCTGAAATCGAAAGTCAAAGATAATTTCCGTTGTGAGCTTTTATAACGGTTTTTAATAGTGTTTTTTATAGTTGTGTAGATACAGCTATAGTCTTCCTTTGCAATCCCCACTTACCTGAATTTTGCGATGCAGTTCTCCAGCCAACCAGTGTTTACAAAAATGCAAATATTAGGTAAACGTGTGCATGAAAATGAATATATTGCTGAACACCAACATACAAAAATACATTATATGAGGAGAAATTGCTTGCAAAAATATGCTTATGAGGAGAAATCTGCACTGAATTGCTGAGGAGTTTTCATGATGATTTAAAAAATAAAAATCCACAAATTGCTGCAGAAATGTGGAGAACTGGGTGTAAAATGGGAAAACTTGAGAAACTCAGAGAACCAAAATGGACCAGTCCTTCCATCCCTATTCACCTCACTTAGGCGAGGGGTGGGTGACTTGTGGCTTTGCGACCACATGTAGCCCTCAGCTTAATTTCATGTGGCATCAGCCTCATTTCAAAACCCACCTGCAGTTGGCTTCTGGGAAGAATAACCTGTCCTTCCCTTGACATTTTGCTGAGCAGGGAGGAGGGGAGAGAGAAAGAGAGGGGAGAGAAAAGGGGCAGCCCCACCCACAACTGGCTCTTGCCCTACCTACCATGGGCTTTGGCCCTGCCCACTGCCAGCATGTGGCTCAATATAAGCAAGCAATGAGAGTGAGACCTCCGATTTTGCTCAGCAAATATGAAATAAATGTTTGCAGCTGCTGATGTAAGACCAAGGATGGCTGAGCAGCTCAGACTTGGCTCTTTCTTGCTACTAAATGCAGGATCAAGAAGGCTTTGCCACCACCCTTGTGCCAGCCCTAGAAACAACTCACTCAGAGGGCTACTTTCCTCTGGGAAAAGTATCCAAATTACCAAGTGTAGTGAATCCGTGGATAGCCTTGGATCAGATCCTAGATCCGAATTCCCATTTGCAAGTCACTTTGTCAGCGCACTTCAGCAAACTCACAAAGTTGTTGCAAGGACCAAATGGGATAATTCCACACAGGCTTTGGAGGAAGCATGGAATACAAATGCCAGAGAAAAGTCCAATCTGATCCTGTCCTCACACCACAGCCAAGCCACTGCCTCTGAGATGCCTCCAATTGGGTCATGGAGCCAACTAGCCCTCTGCCTACCTGCGAGTCTCAGAATGTTAACCGTGCTAATGAACTTCAGTGGGTCTACTCTTGAGTAGAACTAATATTGCATAAAATCAGTTGTCAACTTATTTTATGAGGGAAGGGAGTTGCACCAGCCCACATCCTGTTGACTTGGGTCATCCTTTTCTGCACGATATGAGATGGTTACGGATTTGTCAATGTAAAAAACAGCTCACCCAGATTCAGCTTATGCAGACATGCAGTAGCTCTGGCTATGTAAGCAAAGATCTTGTCAGATAAGCAGTGCCAGATTTACGTACAGTATAAGCTAAACAAGCTATAGCTTAGGGCCCCACTCTCTTGGGGGCCCCAAAAAAATTTAAAGGGGAAAAAAACCTGGATGTATGTTTCCAAAATATAAGATAAAAAACAAATAAAATAAAACCTACCTACAGCAGCAGTGTTTTGTGTTGTGTAGGCTCCTATGATGTAATGGGCCCCGCCTGCTAGCCTGCTCCCTAAAATATCACTGGTTTGCGCATTTCTATATACAGTGGTGCCTTGCAAGACGAAATTAATCCGTTCCGTGAGGCTCTTCGTATAGCGGTTTTTTCGTCTTGCGAAGCAAGCCCATTGACACTTAGTCGATTAGTGCTATTAGCGGTTTAGTGGCTTTTAGCGGATCAGCTGATAAGCGGCTTAGGGCTTAGGAAAAGGGGGGGGGAAGGGAAAAAACCCCGCAGGAACTCACAAGACATTTTCGTCTTGCAAAGTAAGCCCATAGGGAAATTCGTTTTGCGAAGCGCCTCCAAAACGGAAAACCTTTTCGTCTAGCGGGTTTTTCGTCTTGCGAGGCGTTCGTCTTGCGGGGCACCACTGTATAGGGTGCCTACATTCTGCATGGACTAGTTGCATAGCAACATGTGCAAAGGGCTTTAGGTCCATACATTACCATATAGCATATATTCAACACAAAAAACCGGCGACAATTTGTTGCTGACAAAGGACAGCTGGAAATATAAAGGGCCCCATTACCTTCAGTAGCTTAGGGCCTTATCAAGCCTGCAGATAAGTGGTGACAGTTGTTTGGAACCTGATGAGCTGGTAAGAGGGAAGAGTAAATCTCTTCGCCAGCTCCAGAACAGCCAGATACAGCACTGGTACTGGTTTTCTTACAAAGGTTTAAATGCACGCAAATTTCAGGTGCTGGGTCAGTTGCTGGTGTAATGCTTGTAGGAACCTGTTCAAGGGAGCAGTTGATGTTCAGAGTACAGATATTGCTGCTGGAGCCTTCTTGTGTTCAATATGCATCTAACCTCGGTTGGAGTGCACAACTGTATGGAAATACAGTGGTGCCTCGCAAGACGAAATTAATCCATTCCGTGAGGCTCTTCGTATAGCGGTTTTTTCATCTTGCGAAGCAAGCCCATTGACAGCTTAGCGGTTTAGCGGCTTTTAGCGGATCAGCTAGTAAGCGGCTTAGGACTTAGGAAAAGGGGGGGGGAGGGAAAAAACCCCGCAGGAACTCGCAAGACATTTTCGTCTTGCGAAGCAAGCCCATAGGGAAATTCGTTTTGCGAAGCACCTCCAAAACGGAAAACCCTTTCGTCTAGCGGGTTTTCCGTCTTGCGAGGCGTTCATCTTGCGGGTCACCACTGTACGCTGTCAAACCACCTTACAAACAGACCTCAATATTTAAGCGTGAAATGCAGAAATGAGGAAATGGGTGGCGTTACTAGCCATACAAATAAGTTTGGCTAGAGAGGGGGGGAAACCTTCATTTTTGCAAGTATATTAGTGCCAAAACTTTTGTGGCAGAACTTTATTAAAGAAAGCAATACAGTACAGCTCGCTTGCTGCATAAGTCCCGTTCCAAATGTCTCTCTCTGTGTATATATATATATATATATATATATATATATATATATATATATATATTTATTGAGGCAGATATAACAAGTTAGCGTTGTGAACAGAACTAATGTAGGCCTATTCCAGGGTTGTGTTGCGCAGGACATATTAAAATGATAAAAGTTTTTCTTTTAAGGAAGGAAGACAGTGACTTCCACCCCCAGGAAAGTCTGCTTTTTAAAATTGTTGCTTCTGGTTCCTTGAGGTGAGATGGGCATTGTTGCTGGTTTTCAAGTTCAGGCGATCTATGGAGGGAAATGCAAATCGTAATTGATGTGCCTAGAAATCATTGCTGCTAATACACCAAACAGTAAAAAATATATTTTTGCTTAACTCATTTTGGGGAGTTTCCCCCCTGCATCAACTTAGGGTTGGCTGCATATCATAAGACATACCACTACACAAGTAACTGAAGGACTTCTGAAATGATAATACAGTGCTCACCTGTTTCAAGGCCTATTCAACAAGGGATCATCAACACTTCCATTGTGCCACTATTTCTAGGTGCAGGTCTGTGGCTTGTAGGCATGGGTCCAAGCAGTGTTTTTGTCCCACCTCTTTTCCTGGGAAAATCCACTGTTTGCCACTTAATCAGAAAATCTGTGGATAACCCAACCGAGATTTGTTGTTCTGATTCAGCGGTAAACAGCAGGTTTTCCCAGGGAAAGCGGTGCGACAAATAAAAACAATCAGAAGTGTGGATGAGCCCTTTGCCTCGGGGAATTCAGAAATGGACAAGTACTCTTATCTTCATGTCTCAAGTCAGAGGAGTAACGTTAAGTACTTACATACAGTGGTGCCTCGCAAGACGAAATTAATCCGTTCCGTGAGTCTCTTCGTCTTGCGGTTTTTTCGTCTTGCGAAGCACAGCTATTAGCGGCTTAGCGGCTTTAAGAAAAAGGAAACAAACTCGCAAGAACTCACAAGACATTTCGTCTTGCGAAGCAAGCCCATAGGGAAATTCGTCTTGCGGAACGACTCAAAAAACGGAAAACTCTTTCGTCTAGCGAGTTTTTCGTCTTGCGAGGCATTCGTCTTGCGGGGCACCACTGTAATGATGAAAAATTAGTTCCTGACAGAAAAACTCATGTTGGATCGACTTGGAAACTACCTGAGGTCTTCCACACACAAAAAGCTCAGGTAAATTTTTGTGAGTCGATCTTGAGAGCTTGGAAAAATGACATCTTCATCCCATACAGGTTTTCCTTCAAACACCCTCCTCTCTTCCCTTACATGCTATCAGTAGTAGTGGAGATGGACAGTGAGGAAAGAGAGGTTTTTCCAGTTTTCCTTCCTGCTTTCCTTCTCTCCTTCCCCGCTTCCCTCCTTCCTTCCTCTGCACATTGTGGGAGACCATGGGAGATATAGCTGTCCCAAAGAAGGCCTTCCCCGTTCAGTCCAAAGGAGCAAAGCAGAGCTAAACACTCCTATCTACTACATTGGACCCTCCGGATACGAACTTAATTCGTTCCGGGGGTCTGTTTGCAACCCAAAAAGTACGCAAATAGAGGTGCACTTCTGCGCATGCACAATGGAGCGCTTCTGCGCATGGACACTGCACGATTGAGCGCTTCTGCACATGTGCAAGGTGCGCAGAGCAGTTCTGTGCATGCGCACACGGCAAAACCCAAAAGTATACACTTCCGGGTTTGCTGCAGCCGTAACCCGAAGATTCCTTATCCAGAGGGATACGTAAGTAGAGGTACGACTGTATATATCCTTTTTCTCATCTTTGAAGTAAAGATACATATACACAGATCCTCTAACACTATCACCATGCTAGATAACGCTGCCGTGTAAAACCCACAGCCTCTTCCCCTGACTCCCACAGGTTCAGAATCAGACCCCGAAAGTCCTACAGGATAGTATCAGGACAGGCGCAACTTCAGGAACACAGGCACAATGAAAGCAGTGCCCTAGAGACTGTTATTCCCATCTCTACATTCCTGAACCAGTGGGATGGTTCAGCAAGTCCTACACTCAGCCTCGCTGGTGTTGCTATGGTAACGCAGCGCACCTGGCATCCTTATCTCAGAACATCTGGATGTGGGCTGCCTGTGCTGCTCAAGACACTGAGACCAAGCACAGTGCAATTTAACCCATTGTTCTCGTTACGCCAACACCACCTACGTGAAATGTCAATTTCGTCATAATGTTCATACTAACCTGAACATTTGGGGAGAAGGGAAGTGCATGCTTTTCTTTAAATTGCCTCCGAGCAATTGGGCTGGCATGTTGAGGAGGTGATGCTCTTTCCTGACGAATCTTAGTTTTCTGCAAGGCAGAATACCATACTCAAAAGGACATCAACCCCAACAGAAATGCATGAAGGTGACACTAGGCTTACGGAAGCGGAAGATATCTGCCTCTAATTCTACAAGGTACACTAGGCAGTGCAGCTAGTGGGAGTCAGAATACTTGTATACTATTGGACTGTACCTTTGTTTAAGAATTGCTTCAGGCAAATGGCATAACAATGGTCTTCACATGGTACACCTTGGTGGTGTGCCAGAGGTTTCTTTTATTTTCAATCACTGTCCACATGCCTCTGATGATATTACAGTGTGTGATGATTCGCAGTGTCATAGGAAGAAATATCCAATACTCATTATGGCTTGCTTGCTTGCTGGATTCTCTGGAAGAAACATCTGCTGAGCTTTGTGTTACCTTACCAAACGTAACTGTTTGCCACCATCGTAATGATACAGAACTCAGCTGTGAAAAAGTTACGATGGTATCAGAGTATTTTTGCAGACCGGTGCAGAGCTGTACTGAGCTTTTTAGTACAGTGGTACCTCGGGTTAAGAACTTCATTCGTTCTGGAGGTCCATTCTTAACCTGAAACTGTTCTTAACCTGAAGCACCATTTTAGCTAGTGGGGCCTCCCACTGCCGCCACGCCGCCGGAGCATGATTTCTGTTCTCATCCTGAAGCAAAGTTCTTAACCTGAGGTACTATTTCTGGGTTAGCGGAGTCTGTAACCTGAAGCGTCTGTAACCTGAAGCGTCTGTAACCGGAGGTACCACTGTATAGCCAACTTGGATGCACCTGATTCTAGCGAAGATCAAAGAGCCAATGGAGACAAGTGTTTAGTTTTCTTGAACCTCCTTGAACCCTAATCCAACTTCTCCCTGGGATCTGTGTCCTCAAGGCTGCCACCACCTCCACCATATTGGAAGGGAACCTTGGCTTGGAATGGGGGTGAAGAGCATTCCAATGTCAGATCCTTTTCAGTTCTCCGGCGGGAGACATCTGAGCTCTGATCCAACTACAGTTAGATAAGGCAAAGACTGCAGTCTTATGGTCCTGAATGGTGTAACCGTGCCCCTGAAGGACTAGGTGTGCAGCCTGGGAGTCATTCTGGACTCACAGCTGTCCATGGAGGCACAGGTCAAGTCTGTGTCCAGGGCAGCTGTTTATCAGCTCCATCTGGTACGCAGGCTGAGACCCTATCTGCCTGCGGACTGCCTCGCCAGAGTGGTGCATGCTCTAGTTATCTCTCGCTTGGACTACTGCAATGCGCTCTATGTGGGACTACCTTTGAAGGTGTCCCAGAAACTACAACTAATCTAGAATGCAGCAGCTAGACTGGTGACTGGGAGTGGCCACCAAGACCATATAACACTGGTCTTGAAAGACCTACACTGGCTCCCAGTATGTTTCCAAGCACAATTCAAAGTGTTGGTCCTGACCTTTAAAGCCCTAAACAGCCTGGGTCCAGTATACCTGAAGGAGCATCTCCACCCCTATCGTTCTGCCCGGACACTGAGGTCCAGCGCCAAGGGCCTTCTGGCGGTTCCCTCATTGCGAGAAGCCAAGTTACAGAGAACCAGGCAGAGGGCCTTATCGGTAGTGGCAGCCGCCCTGTGGAATGCCCTCCCACCAGATATCAAAGAGAAAAATAACTACCAAAGATTTAGAAGACATCTGAAGGCAGCCCTCTTTAGGGAAGCTTTTAATGTTTAATAGGTTATTGTATTTTGGTGTTTTGTTGGAAGCCGCCCAGAGTGCCTGGGGAAACCCAGCCAGATGGGCGGGGTATAAATAAATAAATAAATTATTATTATTATTATTATTATTATTATTATTATATTACTTACCCAAGAGAAAGCCCTATCGACCAAATGGAGGACTGGCATCTGAGCAATTTGGTGGGGCCTGGCATTGCCATGTGCTGATGTTGCACTCGTTGAGCATCATACCTCCTTCCCTAAGCCAGGCAGAAGCTTTCCGGGCTTTGGGAAAGATGTTTCCGGCCTCCTTCCCAATCCAGTGGACAGCTATTCTCTATTAGGGCTGCCAAATATTCCCTGCTCCTTAATTACTGTATGTCAGGCTGATGTAAAAAGGCACAGGAACGGGAAAGGTTTTTTTTGTTGTTGTTGTTTAAAGGCAATGCTATTCAATTTTCATGACAAAAGCAGCAGAGAAGACAAAGAGGAGGAAGCAGAAGATGATCTAGCAACCAATGTTCTGTGAGTATGGAATATATATGAGATCACCCATTTGCTACTCCCATGTGGTCCAGCACCATCCCCAGATACCATTGACTACAACCCCAGATCTGTTCACTTATCTTGTTCAGCACTATTGGCCAGACTTAACCACAGGGTTAAAATCTTAGGATACAGGTTGGTGACACAACAGAAAAGCAGATGCACATGAAAAAAGCTGAAACATTTGACCTCTGATCCATAGCAGACATGGGAGAGATGTTCATGTTGGCCATTAATTGTGACATTGATGAGCGGGTATAGAAATAGATGGAGTCAGTTCTCACTGACAAAATACCGATCAGCTACGTCTGAGGTTGCATATCTGAGCACAGAGGGACTCACTAACCTGGCAGCGTGAGCCGATTTGAGGATTCTGGCAATGGTGCGGGTTTCATAAGTTGTTTTGAACCTTGAAAAATAAAAAAGAGGGTGAATTATAGTAGCATCTTCAAGTATATTCATGTGATGATTTAGTAGATTGGTCCCAGCTCCTGCCCACCTAGCAGTTCAAAAGCACGTCAAGTGCAAGTAGATAAATAGGTACCACTCTGGCGGGAAGGTAAACGGTGTTTCCGTGCGCTGCTCTGGTTTGCCAGAAGCAGCTTAGTCATGCTGGCCACATGACCCGGAAAAACTGTCTGCAGACAAACGCCGGCTCCCTCGGCCTATAGAGCGAGATAAGCGTGCAACCTCAGAGTTGTCTACGACTTGACCTATCAGTCAGGGGTACCTTTACCTTTACTATATTCCTATCTACTGTGGCAACAGTAGATAACTGGATTGGATTTGGTGGATTTTGCTGCAGTTACAGTGTTCCTAGTACAGTGGTGCCTCGCAAGACGAAAAGAATCCGTTCCACGAGTCTCTTTGTCTAGCGGTTTTTTCGTCTTGCGAAGCAAGCCCATTGACGGCTTAGCGGCTTAGCGCTATTAGCACTATTAGCGGCTTTTAGCGGCTTAGCGGATAAGCAGATAAGCGGCTTAGCGGCTGAGAAAAAGGGGGGGAGGGAAAAAAACCCGCAGGAACTCGCAAGACATTTTCGTCTTGCGCAGCAAGCCCATAGGAAATTCATTTTGCGAAGCGCCTCCAAAACGGAAAACCCTTTCGTCTAGCAGGTTTTCCGTCTTGCGAGGCATTCGTCTTGTGGGGCACCACTGTATTAGCTCTAACACCAAATCATGGGGTTTGGGGGAACCTTTTGCCCCTCCCATTCATCCTCAAACCACACCCTCCCTCTTAGCCCTACCCTTTTAAACTAAAACAAATGTTGACCAATATGGCAACCCTGTATTGCAGAAGAAAAATACAAGCTTTAGTATTTCACTAGTTGCCTTTTTCCTTTTTTTATTTTTGTCCACAGCAAACTTAATCTGCTGTCGTATGCGCACTTACTTGGGGGTCAGTTCCAATGAAACCACTGGGACTTAGTTCTGACTAGACATACCTAGGCTTGCATGCCACTGGGACACATTTCTGCATTTCAGGAGTTGCACACCTGTCCCGCAAGGCTTCACCAAGGAACACATTGATTGTAACATAACCTGAAAATCGGCAGCAGCGAGTTTCTGCTGCAATACAGTGGTACCTCGGGTTAAGTACTTAATTCATTCTGGAGGTCCGTTCTTAACCTGAAACTGTTCTTAACCTGAAGCACCACTTTAGCTAATGGGGCCTCCTGCTGCTGCTGTGCCACCGGAGCCCAATTTCTGTTCTCATCCTGAAGCAAAGTTCTTAACCTGAAGCACTATTTCTGGGTTAGCAGAGTCTGTAACCTGAAGCGTATATAACCTGAAGCGTATGTAACCAATGAACTGTATGTAACCACTGTACAGTGGTGCCCCGCAAGACGAACGCCTCGCAAGATGGAAAACCCGCTAGACGAAAGGGTTTTCCGTTTTGGAGGCGCTTCGCTAAACGAATTTCTCTATGGGGTTGCTTCGCAAGATGAAAACATCTTGCAAGTTCCCGTGGTTTTCCCCCCGCTTTTTTCCTCCCTTTCCTAAGCCGCTAAGCCGCTTATCAGCTATTCCACTGATAAGCCGCTTAACAGCTGATCGCTAAAAGCTGCTAGACCGCTAATAGCGCTAATCTGCTAAGCTGTCAATGGGCTTGCTTCGCAAGACGAAAAAACCGCTAGACGAAGAGAATCGCGGAACGGATTCTTTTCCTCTTGCGAGGCACCACTGTAACTGTATTCCTCTGCATATTTTTACTCAGATATGAGCACCACTGACCTTCGTGGGACTTCCTCCCTGATCCTGGGAAGCATGCGCAGGACTGCAGCCTTAACTGGTTAGTCTGAAATGCTGCTACGCAGGTCCATTAACATGGGAGCTATTTTGTTTTCTCAGGTTTTAATCAACTCATTGTGGCTGGTTTTGGGGGCTGCTTTGGAACTGCTATTGTTACACTATGTATTCTCTGTTTTACTGGATTTGTATCTAGCCACTTTAAGTGTGTGTGTGGGGGGGGGGGAGATGGGACCTAATACTCTTCTTGCCCTCGGGGTAAGTAGTATCACCCATTGCAACTTGTTCACCTTGACACCTTATAAAAATGTGGAAAGACATTAAGTTGACTTGGCCACGAAGCTTAGTGGGTGACCTTGGGCCAGTTGCTGTTTCTCTGGCTAACCTGCCTCAGTGTTAATAAATAATAATAATAATAATAATAATAATAATAATAATAATAATTTTATTTATACCCCACCCTCCCCAGCCAGAGCCGGGCTCAGGGTGGCTAACACCAGTAAAATTACAGTACAAACATAATAGGGGGAAAAACCAATTTAAAATACAGGTTAAAATGCAATTTAAATTGCAGCCTCATTTTAAAAGTAGCCCATAGATCAAAACCATAAGGGGAGGGAAACATGAGGGACAGACTGAGTACAAACCAAAGGCCAGGCAAAACAGCTCTGTCTTGCAGGCCCTGCGGAAAGATGTCAAGTCCCGCAGGGCCCTAGTCTCTTGTGAGAGAGCATTCCACCAAGTCGGGGCCAGTACTGAAAAGGCCCTGGCCCTAGTTGAGACTGCTCTGGTTCGCCATAAGTTGTAGCCAGAGGCACCAGTTTCCAAGGAAAAAGGGGGGGGGCTGATGTCACATGTCAAGATATCAGGAGGAGTCAGGGGGTGGAGCTAAATGCGGCAGCAGAGGGGCTTCAGTGGCCAGTGGCTCCTCCTCCTCCAGCCACTGGCCGGGGGCTGCTTCCCCACTCCTTCCCCTCAACAGCCAGCCACTGAAGCTGTGCCACATTTGACTCTGCGCTCAGCCTTCTCCACCCCCTTCGAACACTGGGAGGGGGGCAGCCCTGTCCCCCAAAATATGGGGAGGAGGGCTCTGCACCTACAAGTGGGTGCCCCTGGTTGTAGCTAATATAAAGGGAGAGGTGCAGGATGCAAATATATAATGTAGCATTGCTTGCACGGAGGAAAATAAAAAATGCACACAGCCAGAAAAGCAAACTGTACTAAACTGGAAAGTCTATTGCTCCAACTCAGTATAAGGCAACTTACAAGGCTCGGTTAATTTCATTGTACACAGGTTGTACATTGACAATAAATGTATTATTATTATTATTATTATTATTATTATTATTCCTATGTTCTTGCCAGAGGCAGATTTAGGGGTGTATGGCAGGTTTGCATGTAGCTGACAGGGCCATATAACTCTTCTGCTTGATTTTAAAAATTCCTGCACACACCCCTTTGCTACAGCGTTACAAAAGACCGGCCCCAAACTCTGATAAACAATTTTTAAAAAAAGTAAAGAAGTCATTTTTTCTGAGAAGATTCAGGAGGTTTTTTTTTCCTCAGAATGAAAGAAGGCAGCATTGGGAAAATCCCCTCCAAATATTATCCGCCAATTGTTATTTATTTTGTGTGTGGTGGTCAGCATTTCCCTCCCAGTGTCCCCGAAAGTACACTTGGTCCAGGGTATTATAAAAAATCCAAAATGGCAGCCAGTAATGGTTGCTACTGTGACCTTCAGTGGCAGCAGGAGAGTGGGGCTTAGGGAAAAAGAAAGAAGCCATGCTACAGTCATTGCTAATGCTGATGAGCCCCTGCCCCGGAAGCTGATGTGGAATTGATCCTCCTGTAGAAATGAGGTAGAATCCAGCCCCCATTTCTTTGCCCACAAATAGGGTGGAGAATTTTGAGGAGCCTTTGAGGAGAGTATTATGGAAAGCAGAGTATTGCTAGCCATGAGAAGAAATGGCATAATGGACTTCTTCCATGTGCCTCCAGGCCATATCTGTAAACTTACAGATTTGAAAATAAGGGACCAGCAGCCTTGAAAATAAGGGACCAGCAGCCAAAATAAGGGATTTTCCAAGGAGCACAGTAATGTTCAACTTCTGAGCCCCTCCAAGCCAAAGGCAGAAAGCCCAGCCAGCAGCCAAACAAAGCCTCAAGCGGTGGTTCCCACAGCGCAGCAACCCGGCAAAGGGGATGCAGCAAGGAAAACCACCGTCACCTCTCCGCTGGGAAGCGCTGAGCAAAGGCGAGTCCCCAGGCAAACGCGGCCGATTTGATTGGCACAAGGCATGCAAGCTCCACCCCCCAGCCAAGCAACACAGTTGGAGCCTCCCTCCTCCCTGGCTGGCAGGGAGGGAGGGAGGGAGGGAGGGAGGGAGAGGAGCTGCTTCCTTTGAAACCCGGGAAATTTAAGGGACATCATTAATAAGGGACAGCAGCAGGACATGGCGCTGGGATAAGGGACTTTCCCACCAAATAAGGGACGGTTGACAGCTATGCTCCAGGCCTCTGATGTCGCTAGATGGTGTGGGAAGGAGCCCCACTGTAGTTGTTCCCACACCGCCAAAGGCAATGGCAGGAGGACCTTTAATTTCCTCCAGTTTCATGCAGCGAAAGAAGTGTGTTTTGCATCTGTGAACAGTTATAATGCCCCCCCCAAGACAGTAACGGTGATGAACACTCTCAACCAGCTCCATTATTCCATTAGATAAGCTAACTCGCTTTTGCACAGAACAGGAATCCATACTAATTGGAGATCTCATTGCTTTTATTTGGTAATAAGGAGAACATACAGGAACTCATTTACAGGAAAAAAAACCTGAAATGCTGAAAAATTGTTTTATACATTTAGAGACAACAAGCCCATTCCTCCCAATAAAAAAATTACAATGAACACGTTTTCTTTAAATTAATTCCCAGAACAGTTGAGAATAGTCAGCACTGCATTCCCACGTCACTTAAATTTTGTATCTTAAGATGAAACAAACCCAGTGTATTTTTCTCTGGGTGGTCTCCAATGTTCTTCTGGCTTTAGCAATTAAGTTGAATGGCATTTTTCTAAATGGACAGAGCAACGTATTTTTACAATGCCCGTGGGTTACAAATTAACATAATTTTCTACGGCCTCTTCACACATTTCATTTTTAGGTGCACACCTAAGATGTTTTAGGAGCACACCTAATTGAGCATGAGGCAAACATATTTGCAAATGTTTGCATCATACTGGTACACTCAGTTTTCTCCAGAGTAAACCCTTGGTGGGAAACCTATGAAATGACCCTAGATTTTAGTTCATATATCTCCATTGTAAAGTTCTGGCTAAAATCCTAAATAATGTCCTTAGATTCTTGCACAAGGAAAACTTAGATTTTTATTTTTTATTACAAAACCAAAGTGCTTAGTTTTGATTCTCCCCCCTCCCCCGCTCCTTCCCTGACAAAAGCTCAACTACACCCATTGGGACAGAAATGCTCCCAATTAAATTCTAGGGCAAGTTAATCAAGTGATGCAGGTAAAAAAAAAAGGTAAAAACTAGTATAGTAACCACATCATTTAGTGTCTTTTCCCCAAATTCTGCTTTTTTACTAGGAGAAGAATGACGACCTTGGGGGGCAGGGAGCAAATTCTGGCATCTAGAGCTGAAGACAAGGCCTGTTGCCTCAGTGCAAAAGCTCCATCGAATCCAGCACTAAGCAGCCTTTGAGAAGCCCATAAGCAAGTAGCATCTGATGGCAACAGCCATTTCCTAACGTTGCTCAGCTGGGATTCCCTATAGTCCAACTAGTAGCCCTCAACAGACTTATCTGCTGTAGGTTTGCCTAATCCTCCTTTAAAAGCACCCAAACGACGGTCCTTCGCTACATCATGCAGCAGCAAATTCCACAAGATAATAATTATTTAACTACATGTCATGTGCTTTCTTTTATAGGTCCTTTTCACACACCCTAGATCCTGCACGGACTGAATAAAATTTAGTTTATTTGGTAAGAGTTTAGCAGCAATTCTGGGTGGCAGGTTTTAAAAAAGTAAATGGAACCCTGACCATCAGGTCCAGTCGTGGCTGACTCTGGGGTTGCGGTGCTCATTTCGCTTTATTGGCCGAGAGAGCCGGCGTACAGCTTCCGGGTCATGTGGCCAGCATGACTAAGCCGCTTCTGGCGAACCAGAGCAGTGCACGGAAACACTGTTTACCTTCCCGCTGGAGTGGTACCTATTTATCTACTTGCGCTTTGATGTGCTTTTGAACTGCTAGGATGGCAGGAGCTGGGACCGAGCAACAGGAGCTCATCCCTTCACGGGGATTTGAACCGCCAACCTTCTAATCGGCAAGTTGTAGGTTCTGTGGTTTAGACCACAGCATGTTAAATAACCGCCAAGTTCAATTTCTTTTGAATTTTTTTTAAAGCTATGTAAACAAAGAATCAGCACAGTAGGATATTAATGATGATGCTTAAGTCTTACAAATGTGAGTGTAACAAATCAGATAAAAACCAGGAATTACAGTACATGTCATACTTCTGTTGAGGCAAGAACAGTTCTAAAACTAGGTGCTAAGGAAACAGAAGAGGGACTCTTCCTAAATGCCAGGAAACTTCTAATGTCTCTCTTGGTTAAATAAAAACAACCATTTTTATTCTTTGTACAAGTGACGTTGCTAGAAAAAGCAAATGATGAACCAATTCAGATCTCTACATTCAAAGAGCCTCAAACTTTGAGGCCATTGGACCTGCATTATGCAAAGGAAGGTTCTTTGACAATCCTTGAATACAAAACCTGGAGGCAAGTATTGTGGTCCTCATTGTAGGAAAAAAAAGGGGAGAGGGCACTTTCTCAGATTTCTTACAACTTACACAGAGCTATTCTGCGTTTAATGCAGAATTTTCATGTCTCGTTTGCTCACATTTTATGGGGAAGTCCGGCTGATGTTCTTATTTAATCCTGTATTTTCCAGTGATTGCCTCATGTTTCCCACAACTGCAGAAAATCCAACTTCTTAAAGAAGGCCTTGTCTGCACTATATATTTAAAGCAATATCATATCACTTTAAACTGTCATGGATTCCCTCATAGAATCCTAGAAACTGCAATTTGTTTTGGGTGCTGAAAGTTGCTGGGAGACCCCATTCCCCTCACAGAATTACCATTCTAACTATCAACCCCTCTTCCCAGGGAACTCTGGGAAATGTGGTGCTCTGGGGGGGGGGAGGGAACAGGGGTCCCCTTACGACTCTCAGCACCCTGGACAAATACAATTTAAAAGTAAAGACAATTTAAAAGTGCTTTTTGAATTGTATTTTTCGGTAGAAGCCTTCAAAGTGCTTACTCAAATATTGGAAACACAGCATACCTAGCAATAGATACTGTATTTTTCGCCCTATAGGACGCACCGTCCCATAAGGCGCACCTAGTTTTTTGGGGGGAAATAAAGGGGGGGAATTTATTTTTTCCCCCAGGCGTGGAGGCATGGAGGCAACTCTCCGCAAGCCGCGGGAGCCCAGCGCTGGGCTCCCGCACCTTGCGGAGAGCTGCGCGAAGTCTGGAGAGCGAGAGGGGTCAGTGCGAAAGCCTGCATTCGCCCCATAGGACACACACACATTTCCCCTTCATTTTTGGAGGGGAAAAAGTGCGTCCTATGGGGCGAAAAATATGGTACATCAGTGAATCCACAGAGGTTCATAGGAATATAAGAAATCTCCAGGAATATAAGTAATCTCAACAGTTTCAAAGTCTAAAAATCCTTAGAGACACAGATAGCCGGGTTTGTGACAGTTGTGCAGACCACATACTGACTTGCCTACCAGTTGCAAAGGTTGTGAATGTCAAACATAAGGCTTACAAATTGCTGTTTTGGTGATTCATAGGCTTAATTTGCAATTAAGCTAGATGTAAACTCATTGGTGTCTCTGGTATCTCCTATCTTTTGCGCCATGGATATCAGCTTATATTATGCATGGATTGTTAAGGGTGGTATTCTTTTCTTCAAGTTATTGCTATAAATTTGCTGTGGCCTTTGGCTAGAACAATAACCATATTGATTGATTGATTGATTGATTGATTGATGAGGTTTTCAGTAACTACTGGTACTAACTATGATGGTTGAAGTGAGTTAGGAACTTCCCCTGCATACAAAGACGGGCTCTGGAGGATTGAGATGATGAGACCAATTGTGGGTCCAATGGCCAAGAAGGCAGTTTCTGCATGTGCTGGAGAGAGAAATGAGGGGCAGATGGGGCTCATCAACCTGGGAAGGGAGCCCATCTAGGAGACCCTAAACCTTCACTGTCTTGCAGGATATCTTGGCAGGAGAAAAGGAGTAAACCCTACACAAATCTGGAGTGGAGTCTCTTAAGATGGGTTGGATGGCGCATTGTACGCCTGCAGCCATGCTGGTGCCGTAAGTATTGCTCC
The DNA here is from genome assembly GCF_964252035.2 of Podarcis erhardii. Classification (NCBI taxonomy): domain Eukaryota; kingdom Metazoa; phylum Chordata; class Lepidosauria; order Squamata; family Lacertidae; genus Podarcis; species Podarcis erhardii. Next base: position 44,777,999 of record NC_138513.1, read on the forward strand.
GCTTTCCTTTTGGACCACATCGGGGGGGGGGTCTTGTCAACAACCACTTGCAGTATCACAGAGTTGGTATGCCTGTGAATGGTGGCTGTTGGGATCACAGATGGGGAGAGCACTCTGGCATGCAAGGGCCTCTCTTGGACACCTGGCTGGTACTGTGAGAATGCGATGCCGGATTAGATGGGCCTCTGCGTTGATCCAACAGGGCTCTTACGCTGCTGTGTCAATGCAGAAGGAGCCTTGCAAGAGGAAGAAATAATTTGCAGCACGTTGGAAATGTCTGTAATGTTGTTTGTAATTACAGAAACCACGGGGTAGTAGCTATTCCAAATTATGAAAGATGGCCTGCTCAGCATAGCAGAGATCCATGGGGTTTATATTGCTGCTGATGTGGCAGAAAGAAAACCTGTGCCTAGGGAACTTCTAGCCTCAACTCACATTATCTGCTCTTTCAGGACTGTTCCTTACTTCTCTCCCTCTCCCCTCCCCCCCCAAAAAAAATCTGGAGTAAAATTAAATTATGTGCTCACAAGCCAACAGCACTGCCTCCAGCATTTATCATGTGTGTCTTCTAAAAGCCATAATGTATAATTACAATATTATTTCCATATATGTGGGAGAGATAACCTTGCTAATGATGTGTCCAAAGCTAGATAGTAAGTCACTGGCAGAAAATCCTTCAGTATGACTTATTATTTATTTTCATTTACAAATGGGGACTGAGACAATGGCTTGCCTCAGGTTAAACCAAGAACCTATGTCAGGCAGCTCCGTTCAAACACCTCCCTTTCAGCACCCTAAACGTGAGGAAGTTCAAAGGTTTTTGGAGGGTAAGGAATAATCAGTTTTTTGCTGACCTTTAAGAAGAGGCCAGAGCAGCCTTCAGATATTGAAAAGACAAAGCAACCAGCATCTTTGCATATGAAAATGGAGAAACATGAAGTTTCAAAAAAACAACAACAACCCCCCCTACAATTTCTTTACTTAAAATGTAGGACAAGTACAAAGATGTTGGGTTTATATAGTGATGCTATTCTAGAATTGGAACTGCCCTTTCTAAAACCAATTTTTTTAAAGGAAAGTAAAAGAAAGAAAGAAAGAAAGAAAGAAAGAAAGAAAGAAAGAAAGAAAGAAAGAAAGAAAGAAAGAGGCTACCGTCCGCAATGCTCAGTTATCTGGGAATAAGCAACATTAAAATCAGTGAGACTTACTTATGAGTAAACATACAACGGATCTGGCTGTACTCATCAGGATCAGAAAGTCCACTCCTGTTTTGTAAAGTATTTAAAATTACTTCTTCATAAAAATTCTTTGGTCTTGGGAACATTTGGCTTAGAATCCCTGAAGAGTTAGGACTCAGATGGTCTCGGGCAAATATCTAATTTTTAAAAATCCTCAAGCTCTGTATTTTCCAAAATAGAATCGAGGATGAGAAAGCATGTTACTTTGTACCTGAGTGAATATATCGTTGCAAGTCTATACTACAAACCTGAACTCCTTTTAAACTGGTTTAATACAATTTGCGAGTGTGCTCAGGTCTAAGGATTCCCATCCTTATGGGAAAGATGCAGTTACCAGCTTTGTGGAAAGTCATGAGAGCTAAACCAGGCAATTGGAAAAATCAGATAATTTTGCAACCTTATGTGAATTTACCTTTGGGGGGAAAGGCTCTGGTTTATAAGCGATGTAGGGCAAGCAAAAATCACTAACCTGGGCAGAATTCTGTGAGGTCCAGCATTTCATTTAAAAAGTTCTTAACCAGCATAATCTTCCTCCCATCTGCATCAATCTTATGCCACTGAAGGATGAGCCAGAGAGAAGTCTCTTTGCATGCAAATGCTTCACAGAAGAAGGCTGGTGTTTGAGTTAGGAACCCATGAACAGGCCTATACAAGCCTACTCAGAAGTAGACCTTGGCTTACTTTGAGGTTAAGTGGATTGCACCCTAAGTGTGACACCAGGCTACATTAAATCCTGCTTGGATTTGGTGCTTGTCGTGCCCACCACAGTTTGGCTCAACCAAACCTAGGCCCCACTGAAATCAGGATTTATCCCCCAACCAAATCTGCATAGTACCAGGGCAGAAGCAGTTGCCTCTGGGACAAAAGTTGAATGGTGGGCATTACAGTATTTCGGCAGCTTAGTATTGAGGCAGTGCAAGCCTTAAAGTGTTGAGATGCAACTTCTAAGTTCCGCTTACGTCTCTGATGGCAGAATTGCATTGCATTCTGTTTGCCTCTACAGTGGTACCTCGGCTTAAGTACTTAATTCGTTCCGGAGGTCCGTTCTTAACCTGAAACGGTTCTTAACCTGAAGCACCACTTTAGCTAATGGGGCCTCCTACTGCCGGTGCACTGCCGGAGCCCGATTTCTGTTCTTATCCTGAAGCAAAGTTCTTAACCTGAAGGACTATTTCTGGGTTAGCAAAGTCTGTAACCTGAAGTGTATGTAACCTGAAGCGTATGTAACCCGAGGTACCACTGTATTGGCTAATTAACTCCCCCAGTTCATTCAGCAATAAATCTTCAAAGGAGGAATTGATAGGCTCCCTCAGAGTGTTCTTTGGGTCAAAATAATAGGCTATGAGTAACAAAGGTGTGTTGATAGGATGCACTTTTTTTAAAAAAAAATGTGCTTATTACAGAAATCAACAGAAACAACACTTTCTTTCCCCCAGAGGCTGAGCGACATTCTTGCTACAGTATCAAGCCAACAAAACGATGGCTCAAATAAAAGACAATCAAAGGTACACAAAATCAAGGAGACGTCCAGCAAATGAAATCTATTGAATGTATTTTTTTTTCTTCTTGAAAAATACTATAAAGCTGTCTAGGAATTCAGCAATTTGCTTATTTGTAAAATAGCCAGAATTCTTTTTATTTATATATATATATATAAAAAAGAATCTGCAGAAACCCCAGTGCTCTAAATCATGGCTTTCAAATAGACAATTAAAGGGTTCTTCTTTCCTCTTCCTTTCTTTGTGCATTAAAACAACTCATGGAAACAACTGTGTTTTTCCCCAAGTCTCTTTCCACGGATGTGCCAAAGTCTCTGCTTCACCATGTCAGAATATATTTTTTTTTGTAAGCTGTGACTCAAAAGGTCTCACATTTGCTTGATCTGCAAGTCCCGAATGAAGAGTCATTTCGCTAAGGGGAAATTTCATTTTTAAAAAAACAACCCCAAAATCCCCAAAAAAACCACTTACATGAAGAAGGAAAGAAAAAAACAAACAAACCCCAAAGTCCCAAAATGAAAACCCCCAAAGTCATTGACTGCGAAGTAGCCAGTGAGAGGAACAAGAAGAAGCAGGCGCTTTTAGAAGCTGCATAATGCCCTCCCCAAAAAACTGGTCTTTGCGGAAGGAGATCAGTTAGAATGATGAAAGAAATTTGCAGTCCCTTTTTGATTACAATATGTGTGGTTTTGTTTTGTTTTTTACTCTTCTGTATCTGGAAAAGAGAGAGAGAGAAAGAGAAAGAGAGAGAAAATTGTCAGTGCTCCTTCCTACTGACCAAGAAGTGGGGGGGGGGGGACGACAGAAAAGGGGAGAAAGTTCTATATCAATATTATGCTATCCTGTGTACGCTAACAGGGAAATTCTTCGATGGTTAATCATTACGTAGCCTAAACAGCTCTAGGTAAAGGTAAAGGTAAAGGGACCCCTGACCATTAGGTCCAGTCGTGACCAACTATGGGGTTGCGGCGCTCATCTCGCTTCCGGGTCATGTGGCCAGCATGACTAAGCAGCGCACAGAAATGCCGTTTACCTTCCCGCCAGAGCGTACCTATTTATCTACTTGCACTTTGATGTGCTTTCGAACTGCTAGGTTGGCAGAAGCAGGGACTGAGCAACGGGAGCTCACCCCGTCGCAGGGATTCAAACCGCCGACCTTCTGATCGGCAAGTCCTAGGCTCTGTGGTTTAACCCACAGCGCCACCCACGTCCCTACCCAGCTTTACCAACAGCTCTACCCAGGTACAAAAGAGAGGTATCAGCCGACTTGGGGGAAACCCCACAATTTGTGGAGGTGCAAAGAAGCTTTTGAAAACAAACCTTAAAGCAGGGTACTGATCATGCATATAGGATGCCAATGGTCTGTTGTTGGGGTCAGGAGGTAAACCAGGGCAAAGGGGGATGGAACCCTGAGCAAAAGCAGCGTTCAACAGTGTCCCTTGTTTTTTTCAAACTCTGTGATTTGTACAACTTTTGACACTTGGGCGGGTATTTCCCCACTGACTTCAGGCCACTTGGGGCCTGTATGCATTCTGCTGTTGCTGAAGTGGAGATTCAGATTGGAGCATAGAAAGCCAGACTCTTGGTCTGTTTAGCTTCATTATCTTGCCTTTAACCAGCAGTAGCTGTCCAGGGTTTTGAACAGGACTTCTCCCCAGTCCTATCTGAGATGGGATCTGGGACAGGATGGGCTCAACCGTGGAGCTATGGCTTCCTGCTAAAAGACTGGTTAGATCACACAGGGAAAGAGTAGCAAAGTCCCCTTGTCCTAGTGCCATTGGCTTCTTTTAAAGCTCAAATTAGAACAATGGAGGCAACAAACGGCCTCGGCCCAGTATACCTGAAGGAGCATCTCCACCTCCATCAATCTGCCTGGTCACTGAGGTCCAGTGATGAGGGCCTTCTGGCGGTTCCCTCACTGTGAGAAGCAAAGCTACAGGGAACCAGGCAGAGGGCCTTCTCGGTAGTGGCACCCACCCTGTGGAACGGCCTCCCATCAGATGTCAAAGAGATAAACAACTACCTGACATTCAGGAGACATCTTAAGGCAGCCCTGTTCAGGGAAGTTTTTAATGTATGACATATTAGTGTATTTTTGGTCTTTGTGGAAGCCGCCCAGAGTGGCTGGGGAAACCCAGCCAGATGGGCGGGGTACAAATAATAAATTATTATTATTATTATTATTATTATTATTATTATTATTATTATTATTAACAATCACACATCTTCCCGAGTGTATCTGTTTGGGCCCTTGGGCATCAAACAATTGGCACTGGTTTCAGATTGCTGGCTGTGGACATCAGCCTGGCCCTTCCGTAATGCAACCCTCCCCCCCACGCTTCTGCAAAAAGGAAACTAAAATGGAGAACTCCCAAAATCTGCATCAGACACAATAGGAGGGGTTCTGAAAATGCAGACAGTCCCAGCACAGGAATTCCAACCGGCTTTAGTACTTATGGAATAAACAATATCAGATTTGGCCTTCTTCTAAAATGCTACTTGCCTGGTTGGGAGAAAAGAAATACCCCTGACTTCTGTTTAGATCAGGCATAGGCAAACTCAGCCCTCCAGATGTTTTGGGACTACAGCTCCCATCATCCCTAGCTAAGAGGACCAGTGGTCAGGTATGATGGGAATTGTAGTCTCAAAACATCTGGAGGGCTGAGTTTGCCTATGCCTGGTTTACATCCTAGAGTTCAACCCCCTACAAATATCTGACCAACAAGCTGCACCAAAAAGGAAATTAGCACACAACAAATGGTAAAATAAAGCTTTAAGCCAAAGTTTCTCAGATGAGAATTTTCAGCACAAATCCAGGGGCACGAACTTTGTTTCCCTCTACCAATAAGTGCAATGTTTGTATCGAATTTGCTGTCCAATTTTGAGGAGGAGGTGTCATTTTTGTTCAGCACTAACAAAAAGTTTTACGGAAACACACACACACACACAAATTAGAATCTGTTGTGACTGGATGTTACAACGTAATGGCAAACAATATAAATGGATTTGCAAGTGGGCCCTAACCGATTGCTACACTGATACATATTTCAGAAAATGTCTGCTATACTTTTCAGCCCCCAAATAGTCTCCAGGGCAGTTTTGAGATTAAACACATGTGGTTACTTATATACAGAGTGTGCAATGGGCGATTCATCTCTATCCAGTGCGTTCACATTTCTTTTATTTATTTATTTATTTGTATTCTTTAGCCAACTTAATGTTGCTCACTCGTGTAAGCAAGTTTCTGGATTGCATTCCAGTCAGTGGGGATTAGGGAGGAATTTTGCATGTCGGAAACTCTACAAAATCGTAATGACTGCCAAGAACCACTGGGAGCCTAACACTAAACACATAGAGAGAGACTTTGAATTATTTCCCACCAAGAGCATTCCACCAATGGACAGTCTCACTTCTCCTCCATAACTACTAGACATGAGGATACATGATTCGTCACTGTTGAAAACCACTATGGTACACAACATATGGAAGAAATGCAGTAAGTGTGTCCTTATTTCACATTAACTGGGACTTTGTCATCATGGAGGACAGGCTACATCTAAAAACCCTTCTAAAAGCACTTAAGATGCCTTGAAATGTGTTGATCTGAAATAGCGAGAGCATGAGACTGTGATCCAGCAAAGAAACTGGTGGATCAGAACTAAGGAGGATTCAAACATGGACCAAGCCACACATTCATGGGGGGGGGGCGTCATTTGGCAAAGTCATCTGTCTTTCAACCTCATGTAAAGAGCTTTAAACTGAAAGTAGCCATGGCATATCAGAGATTAGTAACACGTCAAAAGCCTTTCGTGAAGACAACGAAAATTAAAGACTTCATATACTTAAAATGTCTTACTGACACTGAAAGTGCTGTGTAAATAACAAGGAACACACACACAGTTTTCATAAGCTCACACAAGTCATTTGCATGGCACCCGATACATTGCTGCCACAGACTAACAGTCCCTCCTTCATTTGAAATCACTGTCTCTTCCCTTTTTCTTGAACCCTTTCCCACCAATATCACCCAGTTCCATCTCTCCTTGGACCTTGCGTGCTGACCGTTTCCAAATGGCAGGGATCATTCAACTGGCCAAATTCATTCAGTTGGTTGTTTTTATTTTGGTGACATTGTGCAATAGCTGTGAACTGCCAGTTGAAGTTTGTGAAATACATTATGGCCACTAGATGGAAGCATTGCTTGCTTCCTTACGACATGCTGTGAGTGTTTTTCCTTGCCTCTAGTTTTCCTTCGCCAAGAACATGGATTCATAGTTTAATCCACTATTCAAATGCAGCAAATGGCTCTGCACAAACGTGGCAAATTTTCTGCACAGTTGGCTGGAATAATATGCACTTACCCCTCATATTGAGGGTACTGTTGAGCGGGCTTCCTCAACCTCGGCCCTCCAGATGTTTTTGGCCGACAACTACCATGATCCCTAGCTAGCAGGACCAGTGGTCAGGGATGATGGGAATTGTAGTCTCAAAACATCTGGAGGGCCGAGTTTGAGGAAGCCTGCTGTTGAGTGGTGGCCTAATCTGGATAATCAAAGAATTGTAGAGTTGGAAGGAACCCTGAGGGTCATCTAGTCCAACCCCCGCATGCAGGAATCTCAGCTAGAGCATCCATGACAGATGGCCATCCAACCACTGCTTAAAAACCTCCGAGGAAGGAGAATTCACCACCTCCTAAAGGCGCCTGTTAATCCACACAACCATTTGAGCCCATGCAGTCACCAACCGAAGCTCAGAGCAGCTCATTAAAAGCCTATTTACAGAAATATTGTAAAATTAATGAATTTTAGAATGATGTTGGATAGAAATTAAGTGGTTTCCAGCTGTAATGCGTTAAGAGAATATGAAAAAGGGGTTATAAACAGGTAAAAATCTAATGGTAAGGATTTGCTGAACCAACAATTTGAAGTGGAATACAAAAAAGGGAGGTATGAGGAGGTCCGGGAAATAAGCTAAAGGAAAACTAGCAATGGAAAATCTGTGTGTTTTTAACTATTTTTATTTTGTATTTATTTTGTATTTTTGTTATTTTTTTTCATTTTTATTGTAATACTTTAAAAAATCTTAATAAATATCCTATAAAAAAGCCTATTTAAAAACCCCTCAGGCGTCACACATTCACATGTGTGTTGTGTGGAGGATCACTTCAATGCTTTGGGAATGAAAACAAAACATAAAACCCGCTAGCGCTATTCCGGTACCACAAAATATTTGACCATATGTCTGCCCCTACTCCCAAAGAATTCATCCAGGTATGTAGATGCTGTGTATACCTACTGAAAAGAAAAGAAAAGAAAAGAAAAGAAAAGAAAAGAAAAGGTAAGGTAAAGGACTCCTGGATGGTTAAGTCCAGTCAAAGGCAACTGTGGGGTGCGGCACTCATCTTGCTTTCAGGCAGAGGGAGCTGCCATTTGTCCACAGACTGCTTCCGGGTCATGTGGCCAGCAGGACTAAAGAGATTCTGGCACGACAGAACACCATGACGGAAACCAGAGTGCATGGAAACACCGTTTACTTTCCCACCGCTGCGGTACCTATTTATCTACTTGCACTGGTGTGCTTTCGAACTGCTAGGTTGGAAAAAGCTGGGACAGAGCAACGGGAGCTCACCCTGTCGTGGGGTTTTGAACCATCGACCTTCTGATCGGCAAGCCCAAGAGGCTCCGTAGTTTAGACCACAGCGCCGCCTGCAGCGGTGGTTGGTGCCCATTAGGACTTGTGGGGCAGAAAGCGGGGAGTTCATCCATAGTTGGAGCCAGAGCCAAATACTCTTAATATGTTTTCATTTGTTGGAAGCTACCCAGAGTGGCTGGGGCAGCCTAGTCAAATAGGCAGCATATAAATAAATTATTATTATAATTATTAAGCCCGCAGGTAATGTCACCGCCTGGAATGGACATAAGTAGGAGGATGGCAGGTTTGGAGGCTGGCTGAGGGCAGAGATATTGGTGGGGCAGTGCCCCATTTGCCCAGGTAAACCAGCCTCCACTCCTTCCAACACTGGATTTTTCCATTCCAATAGTACGTAGTGCCAATGCGAGGCACTAACAAAATGAATCTGAAACTGATGGCGTGGAACTTAATTTCTAATGATACGGTGCACAGAAGGAGCTAGCTATTTTAAAATTAAAATCATGATAAGCAGTCTAATTAACTCCTGGGGGGATATAATTTGCAAAATGAGATAATTCCACTTCATTGGTGGCCACGTTACACGCTGCCTTTGAAAGAAAAACATTGGCAAACAATGGTGTTTGCATGGAAAGGGTAGCAAATGTTCTGTTTTCTGAGAGCAGCTGTGCACGGGGCAAAGCTATGGAATCAGGCCCAGATGTTTGACTGCTTCTCTCAAGAACATATCCATATGTTCCACTTCCTACGTTCCATTCTCACACAGATTTCAAGTCATTGATAAGAGGGCGCACATTTCTAAACAAGGGTGGGGGAGACTGGCTAGAGTTGACTTGAAATTATCTATTGTTGTTTTGGAGTGAAAAACACTTAATTAACCAAGATATGTCTGTTTTTCATCCAACTCCAAGACATACAGCACTACTTGTAGGAAGCTGCAAAGGGTCGTTTCTCTCCCCCACCTCTTTTTAGGGTATAGGATGCTCACCATTTGGGTTTTTTAAATCAGCTCCCTGAAGCCCTGCTATGTATCCTGGGCTTAGATGAAAAAAAGAGACACCTTCAATTTTCGCATGATTTTCATAAGCCTGGGTCAGTTTTAGTATGAAAGGGGAAACTTATAGACTTTTGGATGGACCTAGGAAGCTCCTGCAGCCAATCAGAAGCCACGGAAGCCCCGTCGGATATTCAGGTTCCAAAAGAACGTTTGCAAACTAGAACAATCACTTCCGGGTCTGCGGCGTTTGGGAGTCAAAACATCAGGGCGTTCGGGAACCAAGGTACGACTGTCTGTATGCACATGTGTGCAGAGCTGAAATGATACATGCTTTCTACCATGCTCCTTTGCCTACAACTTGGAACGGGGAGCATACACAAATGTTTCCTTATTTGGAGCAAGAGGGATACTGATCTAGTAACCATTTCCTGCATTCTGTGTTGGCTGGGTGACGAGGTCGCACAGCTGAACTTGCTTATGTAAATATGCAGCACTTTTACATCAAGACACCCCCTTGTGACCACTGACTGCATGGGTGGCCTCCATTTTACTCTTGCTGCAAATAACCAAAACGGTAATGAAACTACAGCCATTGGGGCAGCAGGGGAAAGAGATGCAACAAACATGGTGAACAAGCAAGAGGTTTTGGGTTGGTGTTTTCTTGAAAGAAAACTTTGCCCTGAAAAAATGAAAAGCGAAGATGTGCAACAGCGCCTTACTGGTAACACCAGTGTGGAGACAAGCCACACTTCACAGTACAGAAGTGTCAAATCCACATACCACAGCTCTTCAACATATTAATTTCATGTCATTTAAAGATTTGGAGTTACGTTCATCTGTCTTTCTGTCCTGAAATGACTTTGTATAGGGTCGGTACCAAGCTGAACATAATATGCCCTTCTTTGAAGAGGACCAACTTGCAAAACTTCCAGAGATCGTTCACCAGCTGTAACTGAGTATTTGAATGTTTTTGTGTCATCAGCAGGACCAATGCTAATGAGATATTAATATTTCCCTTCAACAACCAAAGACAAAAGACTGTAAAAGGGCAAGGACCTGGAATATCCCCATGAATATTACACTCACAAAGTCTATCCTCTACAAAGACACAGAGGCTTTTCCTAAGGCAAGGAGAGTGTGCACATTTGCAGAATTGAATTTCCTAATGAATAGGGTAGCTTAAGGGACTTATAAGAGCTGTTCTTCTAGCTGCATGGTGGAATGACGAGTATAATGAACTCCAAAAAGAAATGATGAAACTGTCCCCAGAGAACAGGAACAATCCCCTAGAATGAGATAGACTAAGTCCAGCAAAGAAAAGCGCTCTTATGCATCCAAGGAGATTAATGTTGTGTATCATTACATTAAAGTTCCTTTCTAAAACTGTACAGGCCACTAAACTAGTGTCCCAGGGAATGACACAGCAGAAATGAACCAGCAGCTGAATGAGACGTCTCATTTGATTCTCTCATTAATTCATTTATATTGAGAGCCATTATCTTTTGCAACGACAACAGCAACAAATTGAACGAAAAAAGACAGCTCTAACCTCTGTGTGTGTGTGTATATCCATTATGTATCTCTCTCTCTCTGTGTGTGTGTGTGTGTGTTTGTGTGTGTGTGTGTGTGTGTGTGAGAGAGAGAGAGAGAGAGAGAGAGAGAGAGAGAGAAAGAGAGAGAGAGACCTCTCTCACACAGACACTTGTTTTTCATTCACTCATTCTAGGATATCATTATAGCAGTGTTTCCCAACCTTGGGCCTCCAGATGTTTTTGGCCTACAACTCCCATCATCCCTAGCTAGCAAGACCAGTGGTCAGGGATGATGGGAATTGTAATTCAAAAACAGCTGGAGGCCCAAGGTTGGGAAACACTGCATTAGAGTGCATATTAGAAAGCAAGACTGGGGTGGCATGGCTATAAGAACCTCATCTGCCCACCTGTACTCCAAATCTCTCAAAGATATGAGCTCAGCATTGCATTATTTGATTATTATTTAAAACACTTCTATCCCACTTTTCCTCCCCACAAAGGAGTTGTTCAAAGCAGCATACAAATGAAAAGTACATTTGCTTCTGTACAAGGACTTACCATTCTGTAAAAGCCGCTTTTGTTCTCCTGCCGTCGCCTTGGACTCCGACTCCTTTTCCACCTGAGTTGCATTTTTCCCTTGAGAAGCTTCATGTTTGCTACCAGCCGTTTGGCGAGTCCCATTCACATTAGTCTTGCTGGCTTCCGTGCTCTTGCTTTCTCCCGAATTGCCTTCTTTACTACTGTCTGACTTGGGGGCAGTGGTTTCCTCAGCCGGCTTTTTCCCTTCGCTTTCTTCCGTTTTCTTGTCATCCGTTCCCTGCTGAGCATTCTCCTCGGCTTCTTTCTTGGCTTTCTCTTCTGCATCCTCGGCAAAAGCAAGGACAACAATGAATGGCAGGAGGGGGAGAGAAAACATCAGTCAGAAGGGCCACTCTCCTCTCTGCAGCCTACATAGCCCATGATCAGGAATGATGGAGGTTGCAGTTCAGCAATATGCTCACAGGTCCTGCCCATCTCATCAGGTGACTAAGACCACAATCCAGCGGCGTAGCGTGGGTTGTCAGCATCCGGGGCAAGGCAAGTAATTTGTGCCCCCTAACCCGGGGCAAGGCAAGTAATTTGCACCCCCTAACCCGGAGCAAGGCAAGTAATTTGCACCCCTAACCCCTAACCTGCCACCGCTGCCAGCTTCTTCTTGCTGCTGCCTGGGCTGGGGTATTTACAGTAAGGTAGCCACGGTGGCGGCGGCGAGTCCGTGTCAGCTGGATACATTTTTGTTCCGACAGGCTCTGCCAGCTGCATAATCACATCTTTACAATAGTATTCACTTAGAGATGCACTGAACTCTTAAGGTCCTTTGCAACATAGAAGCTTTCCCCATATACACACACAGAGACACCATCAAAATCCTGAGTATTTTGAAAGTTCTATGCAAAGAGCTCACTTGCTGTTACCTTTGGTTGCTTGTGCTTTCCACTTCTCCCGGTTTTGTTGCACCACCTCAGTCCAGGTGCTTTTGAAACCTTTGAAGTCCACAGTGAGAATGGAGCAGTTGAGAGAGGCACTTCCTTCTGATCCAGTACTCTTGACGCTTGATCTTTTAACTTCTGAGGGGCTAATGCTATTCAGACTGGGAGAGCACAAGATAAAAGGCGTTAATATTGTATCCAGATAGACCCAAGAGCATAGATGCTAAAGAGACTTTAGGAGCAAAATGTCCATTTTCTTCATCCACTAACTTGACCCTTTCTCCGATTGAGCTTTCTTATCCATCCTCCTGCTGAGGGACACGAGTGGTGCAGTGGTCTAAACCCCAGAGGAAGAGGAAGAGGAAGAGGAAGAGGAAGAGGAAGAGGAAGAGTTTGGATTTGATATCCCGCTTTATCACTACCCGAAGGAGTCTCAAAGCGGCTAACATTCTCCTTTCCCTTCCTCCCCCACAACAAACACTCTGTGAGGTGAGTGGGGCTGAGAGACTTCAAAGAAGTGTGACTAGCCCAAGGTCACCCACCAGCTGCATGTGGAGGAGCGGGGAAGCGAACCCAGGTCACCAGATTACGAGTCTATTGCTCTTAACAATTACACCACACTGGTCTAGGGCTTGCCGATCAGTAGGTCGGGGGTGGGAGTGAGGGTGGGAAACTAAACCCTTTGGAGTCGCAATTTTGCCTTGGTCCCAAGTCTTTTTTCAATGCCAGGCAATTTCCAAGCAAGAGCCAGGATGGGTCAGAAGTGAAAAACTCAGAAAACCATTTTGACATGAGCAATGGCAATCTGGAGTTGCCAAGCCACTTGACGCAATCCAGCAAGTCCAACTATTGCATGTAGCAAAACTGCAGTATCTAAAGGTTGTGTAGAACTTTATCTAGAAGAGTTTATCACTATCTGACCGAAACCTTTATCATGTTAATTTTATTCATCTAATGGTCCTCTAATGGTCCTATTATATGTGTCAATTTGGAACATTGCCTGGCCACTTTAGAAAACATGGGTTGACCACTGTATGCAACATCTGGAACTGGAGGGGATCTTAATATATCCCTTAAATGTTATCCATTCCCACCATGATGAAGTTCTCTTCACAAAGTAAATATTCCCCATCCAGCCATTGGGACATAAGCTATATGATCGTGTCTTAACGCCTAGATTTACTCCAGTAGGACAATTACTGAATACATTTCATGGTCTATCAAACATAGCTACATTCTTCCCTCTTTATGGCTATAAAGTTAATTACATATAGATTATTAGCCATATCTACTATAAATAAAAAGGTTCTCCCAAGCTCCATGTGTGTCTTCTATAAGAAGAGAAACTTTGGGACATGGCATGAACATTCTGCTTTCCCTTCTCGTAGTTGAGAAGCTTCTGTGCACATGAAACAGGGCCAGCTCTATCTATCAGCGTCATGAAGTTGTTAGTTTAATTTAATTTGTTGCTGCTGCATGTTTAGGACTATAGCAGGGTGAGATTTTCTGCCTTAGGTACCAGAATAACGTTGGCCTTGACTTGATGTCAGGAAGAGGTACCATTTTCTGTTCCGCCTCAGGCGGCAGACGTCTTGAGGTGGCCCTGAATGGGGCTCCAGATTCCAACCATTAAGTTCAAGAGAACTGGGAGCTGAGCTGTCAATGGATAATGAACGTAGATACCGACCTGGAACGCCTAAACCCTGTCATGCCAGAGTGGGAGGCTTCCTCAATGAGAGGTGTTACAATCTTCTCTGTCATGTCAGTCAGCACAGTGAAAGTGGGCTCCACAATGAAATCAATAAAACCTGGAAAAGACACACAAAGGCAAGAGGATCAGCTACACTGGTGTCAATGTGTTTGTCAATATTCATAAAGAAATACCTGCAGGAAATGCGTCAAAAGCTCACACTGTGAATCCTTGCACAGGCATTAACATCAAATTGTAAGATTATTCTTTAAAACGGTGAAAATAATTTGCTGCAGTTCGACACACGGCAGATGGGACTGAGATTGTTCTGTGTGGGCTTTGTGGGAATCTGAGTCAAATTCCAAGTACATCTGGTGATGAGTCTGACCCAGCTTGGAGGATGAAATTTATGGAAATGCTCTAATAACAAAGCTAGGAATGCTTCGTGGTCGTGAAGTGTGCAAGGAAAAGTGGCACGGAAGCTTCCCTTGCACTCTGTTCATCTAAACTTTGCTTTTGACTTACCAGCAAGAGTTATCAGAGGTAATTTCATGTATTTTCTGTAAATCAAACCTGATGTTCAGCTATTAGGTCGTTTTGGATGAATAATATAATAACATAAATTGGCTACTAAGGAAGGCTTATTATCAAAAGTAAGTATCTTGTGGTATAGGGTGTATATTTCAGAGCAGGAAAATTGGAAACCACTGTTTATGTATTATTCACCATTTGCAGAGCAAATTAAACAAATTGGGTGCTATGTTACAGAAATGTCTAAAGAAACACCATCCTTGTTAAAAAATATGACCGCTAATGTCAAATGTAATTACAATTTCCCATAATCCACTTATTTAATTTAGTTTGCATGGGACACGGAACCCACTTTCCATCAGCTAGGAGTCATTATATCTTAGCTTTTATATCAGGAAATGAAAGTAATCAGAACAACCATTTAGACTGAGCAGTGGTTCCTAAATCATCTTCCATGTATCATCTGTGGTATAACGCCTACACTAGCAGTCACATTCTGCCTCCTTCCTTTCTCCCAGTCCACAAACAACCTCAGAGGATGTTCTGCAGAAGTACTCATCATCCAGCAGACATGAAGGTCTGTTCCACACATTATATTTTTTATGTATACAATCATACTTTTAAAAATGTACACCTAAAAGTGTGCAGGGATGGACTTTGGTAATCTTTCATAATATGGAGCCCTATGTGAGGCCAAAATTTGGCGCCTCCAAACGGATCTTCTCAATTCTGCGCACACCCTTCGGCTGGGCACCCTGTGCGCCTAAATCCAGTGCTGACATGTAAAATGGAAACTTAAGGGAAGCCCTGTTGGATCAGCCCAAAGGCCCATTTAGTCCAACATCCAGTTGTGATTCAAGGACCCGCCACCCGCTTGAGGATAAGAAAGACACATGGACACGGTATATTAGGTTAAAGGGCTAAAAAAGGCCACAACTTTATTGATTACAGCATGTGAGAGGTATTGGCTTAGGCATTGGATAAAGCAACAGAGCGTGACTCCACCCCTTCAGGGAGGGGTGAGTCTATCAAGGGTTAACCACCAGTGGGAGGAGCCTGTTGATGCAAATACAACTAAAAGCTCCCCCTGATGTCACCAGGGGTCATGCCATGGCCCTAGCCACCAGCAAGGGCATTGGACAGGATCCACAACCACCGGATTCCTTTACCGGAATACCCATAAAGTGGAGGGGTAGGTGATGGCCTCACCCTGCCCTCCAACACACAACCATATTCCAATGCCTAACTGCCAATACCCAACAGTTGTGATGATTTGCTATGAGGTAGGCGAAAAACCAAGCAGCCGATGCCAATTTGCCAGTTGGATAAAAATTCCTACCAGGCCCCTTGGACAACCAAGGCGACCAACCACAGGTCCATAGCAATGTCAAGAACCAAGCAATGAACTATGGGTGGGTGATCCAACAAGAAGCAGCAGCGGAATGGCTGGGAAACGCTGCCGTGGCCACGTTTGAGCGGCTAAACCCCACCCCCAAGCCTCCAGCCTATCGCTCACAACTCCTCCCCTCCTTGAAGAGGAAAGGCTGTCTTACACTACTGCATTTTTAAAAGGTGAAACCAAGCTGATGAAGGAAATGTCCTGAGTTCAAGTGGGGGAAGGGCAGTGAAGAGGGATTGGAGGGGTGGGGGGCAGAGGTGCCAACCCTTGACTAAATTATTGGGGGGTAGGTAAGCCCTGCCCCACAAAATCGATCACATGAAGCAGTGCACGCACACCATCTGAATGGCAATGCCCATCGACCTTGGGGGGCCCAGCCCCCTAAAATATTTTATTGGGGGGGGACGAAGACCCCTCAGCTCCTAGGAGTTGGCTCCTTTGGTGGGGGGGATACATACCAACGCAGTGACAGCCTGCAAAAGTGCAGTAAGAGATCACAAATGGCCTGCCTGCAAGAGCTCCTGTGTGCAATCTTTTCCCTGTCTCAACATCTTACCTTCCAACTGAAGCAGTTCACTAGGTGGGGAGGAGCCACTGAGACCTTCCTGGGCCTATCACTTATTGAGAGGGAAAGGGGTAGGGCACAAGCAGCAAGGAGGTTGGTGACTAGCAGATGCACTAGCGGAGCAAATCCAGTGCTCCTGCTGGTGGATTTGCACTGCGCCAACGTCCCTGCCTTCTCTCCCCTACCCCTCTCTCTCTCTCTCTCTCCAAGCTAAGCAGCAGTGACCCACCTGTTGGGAAATTCTAGCAGTGGCTCAACTGTATCTGCATTCCTCAAAATGGAAGCAGCGAGGCTCCCATCTCTTCATCCCTGAGTGGGAGAAAAGACACTCTAGTGCAGCCTTTCTCAATCTGTGGGTCCCCAGATGTTGTTGAACTACAACTCCCATCACCCCTAGCTAGCAAGGCCAGAGCTCAGGGATGATGGGAGTTGTAGTCCAACAACATCTGGGGACCCACAGGTTGAGAACAGCTGTCTAGTGCATGAACAGGAGGACGAGGAGGAGGAAGAGGCCACTGCTGTCACCGCCAACCAGAAACGTGAAAGCTTAGAGCGCATAAAACACTGTAGGAGGTTAGTAGTGCGGTTTGGGAATCACCTAAGATAGGCCTTTGTTCCTGATCAACATTTTAAAAAGAATCCAGGGACCAGTTAGTTAATGCACAGCAGGTTCAGATATCTCAGCGTGGCATAAACTCCATGTGATCATCAGTGTTTGCCCAGCACGTTCAGAAAGTGTGGGCTTTCTCCTTGCCAGGCAAAGGGCAAAAATGAAAGGATGTCACTGCAGTGATCAGTGAAAAAAGGCACTGATGACAACAAGGAGCAAAGTCTCCAATCAAACAAGCCTCCCACAGCCTCCGAGAGAAGAAAAAGCGTTTGCATCTTTTGAGCTTCCAGTTGAGCAACCGAAAATTCTTGGCTTGGTGTTCTGCAGCAATTTGGCCTGGCTGACGAGAGAGCAGACTGGATTTTCAGATACTGGCGCTGGACTTGTGGTGAAATACCGTCCTTAGAAAATAAGCTGGTCTTTAAAAACAGGCCTTGACAGTTAAATTGCTTCATTTCACCTGTGAAAGCATTTGTCTCGATGCAGAGGGTAACTCCGCCCCAAATGTTTGATTGTACGGTATGTCTTGTAAGAAAAATAACACCAACTACACTTCATCAGAAAATTTCTATCAGTGACATAAGGTGAACAATAACGTTCTTCCATTGACAGCATCTTAAAAAGCAGAGACATCACCTTGCCAACAAAGTTCAGTATAGTAAAAGCTATGGTTTTCCCTGTAGTGATGTATGGAAGTGAAAGCTGGACCATAAAGAAGGCTGATCGCTGAAGAATTGATGCTTTTGAATTATGGTGCTGGAGGAGACTCTTGAGAGTCCCATGGACTGCAAGAAGATCAAACCTATCCATTCTGAAGGAAATCAGCCCTGAGTGCTCACTGGAACAACAGATCCTGAAGCTGAGGCTCCAATACTTTGGCCACCTCATGAGAAGAGAAGACTCCCTGGAGAAGACCCTGATGTTGGGAAAGATGGAGGGCACAAGGAGAAGGGGACGACAGAGGATGAGATGGTTGGACAGTGTTCTTGAAGCTACCAGCATGAGTTTGATCAAACTGCGGGAGGCAGTGGAAGACAGGAGTGCCTGGCGTGCTCTGGTCCATGGGGTCACGAAGAGTCGGACACGACTAAATGACTAAACAACAACAACATTCACTTCTGACTTCAGCTTTGAGGTGGGAAACTTGCATTGGTGGATAGGAAATGGGGAGGGAGGTGGATATGATAGTTCTTGATTTAATCGCAGCCCTTATATAAAGTCATTAGACAATTGCCCAGTGAGCAGAAGACTGAGAAATGAATATTTTAAAATGTTAGAGCTTGAGATTTACAAAGAGAACGTGATTATTAATGCCGGTGAGATGCAGTAAACTTCCGCAAATTAAATAAAATGCGAAGCAACACAGGACTGTATAAATCAGCCTTTAGTACTGACTGAGTGCTTGCTTCGTTTGCCATAATTGCCTTTGCTAATGGCATAATTTGCCATTAATTCTCCATTGATTTGGGCAGTGGATACGAGCCTTTTTACTAAAGGTCAAATGCTGCCGAGAAAAGAAGACCAAGGGGTAAAGTTCTCTCCTTCGCGGTCTTGTGACAAGTCGTTCCAGCCAATTCTGCATATTACCTGCTGTGGCTGATCGCAGTTCTCTTAGGTCTCAGGACATGAGAGCCTTTTAGCCACAGGTTCCAGGGATATAACTGGGTCTTTATTGATACAAAGCACAAAAATTCTACTGAACTATAGCCAGATCTGAAATATGACCTGGTGTCAGGGAACTGACATCGGAGCCAGAAGTGGAGGCAGGGCTCCCAAGCGATGCCGGAGAAGGGCCAAGCAGGGAGGGAGGGAACTCATCGGCTGGGGAAGGAAATCAGCGTAACACCAGGGATAATGGGGGGCGGTTGGGGGAATCGGAGAGGGGTCTCCAGGACTCTTCGCTGGAGACCAGCGGGGAGAGCACAGGTCCTCCTCTGCCCACACCCACCCTGCGCAGAAGACTTCCGCGCAGGGAAAGTAGGCATAGACTTGGCGTCAAAGAGCTTTTGTGCTGGAAGAAGTTTAAGAAATGCCCTCTGACGGATTCTGCTAGCGACTGAACAGCCACGAAGTGAAAGGCTGCCCAGTCAGGAAAGGTTTAACCAGGCTACCTAGCCAGGCGTGGTGGCAACTTACGCATGAGCAACCCCATACATTCATTACACCTGGCTTCCATCAAAATTCCTTAGATGCGTCACCCAAGCAAGAACATACATACAGTGGTACCTTGTTTCTCAAACACCTTGCTACTCAAACTCCTTGGTTCTCAAATGCGAAAATCCGGAAGTAAATGTTCCGGTTTTCGAATGTTTTTCGGAAGCCCAACGTCCGATAAGGTTGTCAGCTATTGTTTCTGGGGCACCTCGCCAATCAGAAGCTGTGCCTTGGTTTTCAAACATTTCGGAAGTTAAGCAGACTTCCAGAACGGATTAAGTTTGGCGCTTTTGTTTTTGCTATTTATTTTGCTTTTTGTTTCTGAGGATTTTTAGGTTCATTTGCTTTTGGGACTGTGTGGAACCCAGTTCAACTACGGACTGATTGTGTAACTGTGGAAATGGATAAAAGCCTCCCATCCAAACAATGACTATCATCAGTGCAGGTAAGGAAAAAAATGAATTTTAATTTTTATCATGTACAATACTGTCTTATTTATTTTATAGTACAGTACATTGTTTATTGCTTTCATTTTATCGATCAATGGTCTCGTTGGATAGTAAAATTCATGTTAAATTGCTGTTTTAGGGGTTGTTTTTAAAACTCTGGAATGGATTAATTCATTTTGCATTACTTTCTATGGGAAAGTGCGCCTTGGTTTTGGAACGCTTTGGTTTTGGAACGGACTTCTGAAACGGATTAAGTTTGAGAACCAAGGTACCACTGTACTGTGCTTTAGGCAATTCCCCTTTTCTCCCTTCTTACTTTCCCTTTTGCAGTGTCTTTGTGGCCACTTTCCCTTCCTCCTCACTTGGGAAATGTAGTCTTTCTGGATGTACTTACCTACTTGAGACTGAGGAACCATGGTGGATTTACGGTCGCACAAAGGGGAAAAAGGAAGCCCTAGCTCTGCTTCTTTGTCACCCTGAAGAAGAAAGAGAAAGAACAAAAAGAAGATTAGTACAAACCAGAAACGTAAAGGGCATAAGTCATCCTCTTGTTCACTTTGCAGCCATTTGCATGGGACATTTGCACAGAAAAAACTCCCAGCGCACTGTGATCTTAGCCAATATATTCACACTGGATGCAAAAAGAGAGGTAAATGTTGTCTGCAAGACTGCCTATAATTTCATCTGCTCATGTAGATTGCAGCCTAGAAGCAGTGAGACTTTGGCTCTTTTTTAAAAAATAAGGGGCAGCAGATTTCTCCCTCTCTTCTTATTCCAATGTCCTATCGAATGGTGCTTTAGAAACAGTCGTGTGTTTCCAAAACAGATTGCCATGAAGCCTGAGGACGTGGAGGGAGAGAGACAAAGTTGCCAACTGGCTTGTGGGAGGGGGGGCAGACACACTTGCCTTGGTCCACACAAATACTCCATCACAATATGAAACATGACTGATCAATGGGACAGTGAGCATATTCTGGCCTTTTATGAAC
Source organism: Podarcis erhardii (assembly GCF_964252035.2). Taxonomy (NCBI): domain Eukaryota; kingdom Metazoa; phylum Chordata; class Lepidosauria; order Squamata; family Lacertidae; genus Podarcis; species Podarcis erhardii. The sequence continues at coordinate 44,798,770 of NC_138513.1, forward strand.
TACTGGAATGTTCTAAAGGATATTTAGCTGCAACCGAGCTTTCTGTGAAGAAATGAACACACTCCGGCCTGGTTCAGACATAACAACCATAGAATGCTTCTATTAGAACAAACTAGTATGAGTGATGGAGCTATATACTCTCCCCTTTGCACATGTAGGGAGGAGATTTATGCCTTCAGGACAAGCTTGGGAGTAAAACAAAATGGGAAACTGTGATGTAGAACAAGCCAGGAACAAAAGCTTTAAATCTCCTCCCTTCAAGGGGAGGGGAAGAATGTGAGCCCACAGCTTATGCTGGCTCACACCAGCTTACAGCAACAAATCATGCCCTGTTGTCACATCTGAACTGGGCATAGGATCCGCTATGTTATTAGGATTTTCATTGTTGTATTTACTGATCATCCGATGTAAGCACACAGATGCCTGTGTTGAATGGAGATGGATGAAACTCTTCCCTCCACATCTTTCTAAAGGACAGTAGACATCCCGCTGCACAGGGGAGCCAACTTGGGGAGGTCACACGTGCTCCACAGTCAGGTTTTGAGGTCTCACAAGGCCTTGAGACCATAGAACCTTACTTCCGGTGGTGAGGCTTCAGAGATGCTCTCCAAGGCCTTGTGAGACTTCAGAAGTTGCGTTGAGGGCCCTGCAGTGTGGGTGCAGAGCACCCACAACAATTTTTCATGGGTGCTCAGGCACCCAGATTCCCCTATAGTTGGCGCCCCTGCCCCCACAGCAACATTTCATGCAATTGCGATGTCAACAAAGGCAGTAATAAAATGCTACCTATGTATGTCCTACATAGCTGCCCTGAGCCCGGCCTTGGCTGGGGAGGGCAGGGTATAAATAAAATGTATTAGTAGTAGTAGTAAATATTAAGTGGCGTGCTACCCAAATAACATGGAAAGAAAAGCAGCTTAATTTTTGCAAGTTACCTGTCTGAAAAACTCCTCTAGCAGGGACATGGTCCAGCGATGATGGAGGTCCCATGCCTTGGCAGGATGACTGATGTCGGCTGTATGCAACATCAGCGATAAGGCTTTCGGTTTGTCAATTCTGCAAATGCAAACCGTGGTATAAATTAATTGTCATGCCATAAGACTGGAAACCAACTGTGAAACAAGGAAATGAGGTTATTAAAACCTTTGACAGGCAGAGCCAACCCAACGCTCTGTCACAAGAGACTAGGGCCCTGCGGGACCTGACATCTTTCCGCAGGGCCTGCAAGACAGAGTTGTTCCACCAGGCCTTTGGTCAGGGCACAGCCTGACTCCCTCCTCTGGCAACCTGCACAGAATCTTGCTTAATCGGTTGCCATTAATTTGATTTTAATTAATTTTTATAATGAAATATTTTGAATGTGTGATTATTTGATTGTTTGATTGTTTGATTATTGTTAGCCGCCCTGAGCCCAGCTTCGGCTGGGGAGGGTGGGATATAAATAAAATTTATTATTATTATTATTATTATTATTATTATTATTATTATTATTATTGTTGTAGTTTTGCCTGCATCATTCTCCCTGTTGAGTCCTACAAGGGCAAGACTAAGAGTAAGGAGGGGGCTGATAGGCAGTGGTTTCAAGTAAGACTCTGGCAGGCGAAGCTGGCATTAGTGGCACAGTGCCCTAAAGCAGTGTTCCCTAACCTTGGGCCTCCAGCTGTTTTTGGACTACAATTCCCATCATCCTTGACCACTGGTCTTGCTAGCGAGGGATGATGGGAGTTGTAGTCCAAAAACAGCTGGAGGCCCAAGGTTGGGGAACACTGCCCTAAAGGACCAGCCACCACTGTTTTTAGTGCTTCTTCTCCACAACAAAGGGATGGATTTCTTTTATCCATGCTCAGTTTTAATCCTTGCCAATCTGGAACGAAGTGTGTCTGTGCGCATGTGTGAATTCACTCGCTTTGAAAAGAAATAGGCATAGACATGAAAGGATGCTGTCTTCCCCCTCAGAGAGATGCTTTTGAAGCTTGTTTAATGAAGTGGCAAAGTACCAGCTGGAACACAGCCCTCCCCTCCGCACAGTGTCACAAGGTGACTCACCCTTCTGGCTGTTGCAACGCATTCTTCATGGCTTTGATTTGCTGGAAGTGACAGGACATATCTGTGGCCAACACCATCTCAATCACCAGAGTCCTAAATTCTCTTTTGGGTAGATATCCAGATAAGAAGAGGTGGAGAAGAAGAGGGAGGGAGGGAGACAGAAACATGTAAGAAACACTTCTTTTGTTTCTCTATCTACAAATTATTTATCACATTCTCGCTGTACACTCCGATGTGCGTCACTGAGTACTTCACATTATCTTTTTTTTCCTGGGGCTTAAGGGCAGAGAGGAATATCTGCTGCAGATACCAGACCTGAAGTGAGCAAGTTAGTCAGATGATGTAGCCGCTCTTGCTAGGAGATAACCTTGACATCAGGGCACTCTGTTTTCTTGGAAACGCAAAGCTCCCGAATCACCAGGCCCTGTTTAAATTTGATGCTGAGCAGGCAAAAATTACACAAGGCCTAAATTTGGGAAGGAAAGAGGGGCTTCATCTAATAGGTCCAGATTTTAAAAATGAGGCTAAATTGTAGATTGTACTTGAGGACTTTATACAATTTCATTTCCCTATTATCTATACTGGACACCCAGGGTGTGTGGGGTGTTAGGAGAGGGGTAGTTTCTCGGGGGGGGGGCACATCACGCTCCTTCTGTTGTAGTTTACTTACCTTTTCTCCCCACCCTGCACTTAGCTCGCACCTGTGACTCCTAGAATCTGTCCAATAAACACACAAAACGTAACCGGCTGTACTTTTGAATAAATAACGTACACTATTTATTGTATCAATTGGTAGATTTCAACAGAAGTCTCATAAAGTTCAACAAAAAAAGCAGAAGAGGTCCATACATGTATAAGTATCTATTCCACCTGTCTGTTCAAATAGTCCAATAATCCACATGAAGGGTTGTTACAGAATCCTTTCACAGAGTCTCAGACAAGGATTTCTGGAATATTAGCCTTAATATTAGCCGAAATAGATACTTATACATGTATCTATCTTATGCATGAACTGACTAGAGAATGAACTGATCCACTGGGTCTTCTGCTTTTTTTGTTGAACTTTATGAGACTTCTGTTGAAATCTACAAATTGATACAATGAATAGTATACCTTATTTATTCAAAAGTACAGCCGGTTACGTTTTGTGTGTTTACAGAGTATGTTCCACGTAACCATAGGTTTGTTGTTGTAGTTTTACGAATGTCCTAGAATCTGTCCGCATGTGACAGCAGCCACACCCTGGGAATGGCTTTGACTAGCCAGCTAAATCGGGTGAGGGTAGCCGATGAGTCTCAAACTCTCATTGGTTTAGGGGCTTCCCCTGCATGCAAATACAAGCTCTGGCAGATTGAGTGGATGAGACCAGAAGTGGGTCCAACGTCAAAAAGGTAGTTTATGGACATGCTCTGGAAGGAAGGTTGGGGCATCAGCCTGGGAAGGTAGCCCGTCTAGGAGAAGGACAACTCTGATCCTAAACCTCCACTGCCTTGCTGGATATCTTTTGGAGCAGAAAATGCCAAGGAGTGAATCCTACACAAATCCAGAGTGGAGTCCCTAAGACAGTTGGATAGTGCCTTGTATGCCTTCTTCCAGCATCTTTTGCAGCCAAGCTGGTGCCAAACATATTGCTATGCTTTCCTTTGGTCCACTTCAGTAAAGCCAAGAGCAGCCCAGGATCCCCAAATACATTGCCCAGGATTGTGCCCTGTGGAGGTCACGTCGGTGCTACTAACACAGAGGTTTGACTTCACTCCCGGAGGCACACTCCATTGCGTCTTGAGGCAGACAGATGCCAACAAAACAATATTGGGCACCCCACATCTTGCCAGATATTGTGAGGTATGTGGGAGCCAGTCTCTTTCTCACCCTTTTCTGGGGAAAAGGGGTCCAAGTTGCAAGTTTATGGTAACTGATGCTAAGGCACTGTAAAGGTAAAGCTAAAGGGACCCCTGACCATTAGAAGAAGAAGAAGAAAAAGAGTTTGGATTTGATATCCTGCTTTATCACTACCCGAAGGAGTCTCAAAGTGGCTAACATTCTCCTTTCCCTTCCTCCCCCACAACAAACACTCTTTGAGGTGAGTGGGGCTGAGAGACTTCAAAGAAGTGTGACTAGCCCAAGGTCACCCAGCAGCTGCATGTGGAGGAGCGGGGAAGCGAACCCGGTTCACCAGATTACGCTCTTAACCACTACACCACACTGGCTCTCACATTAGGTCCAGTCATGACCGACTCTGGGGTTGCGGCACTCATCTCACTTTATTGGCCGAGGGAGCCAGCGTAAAGCTTCCGGGTCATGTGGCCAGCATGACTAAGCCGCTTCTGGCGAACCAGAGCAGCGCACGGAAACACCGTTTACCTTCCCACCGGAGCAGTACCTATTTATCTACTTGCACTTTGACGTGCTTTCGAACTGCTAGGTTGGCAGGAGCAGGGACCGAGCAATGGGAGCTCACTCCGTCACGGGGATTCAAACCGCCAACCTTCTGACCGGCAAGTCCTAGACTCTCTGGTTTAACCCACAGCACCACACACGTCCCTGTACTCCCATGTTAATTGAATGCTAGTTGCTAAATATGCAATGTTGCCCACCAGCAAATGATCTACAGCCCCAGCTTACAATGTGTGTTGGCTTGTTAATGCTGTAGCCCAATTCACACCTAAAGCCAAATATGTGTGGAACAGATATTTTAGACTGCCTGGTGTCATGTTTAAGGTCATTAAGGCCGAAGTTCAATATTTTTGAACTCTCAGAAAGGGACAGGTTTTGCTTGGATTTGAGAAGAGCTTTCTGGATGAGGCAAAAGGCCCGTTTAGTCCAACATCCAGTACGCACAGTGGCCAGCCTGCAAGCAGAACCTGAGCACAAAAGCACTCTTCTAAACAAAACCTTGTTGTTGTGTTGCTGAATGAGACTGCTTTCAGAAACTGATGCTCTTGATTCCAGCATAGACAGAAGATTTTTCTATGGTTCTGTAGTATATTGAGGAGATGAAGAATTTTCAGTTTGGAATTGTTGCTTCAACAATGGCCACTGAAGACACCAGTCAAAACGTATTTGATATTGGTGAGAGTCTTTCAAATATGTCTCAGTGAACTTTTGGGAATCAACACATTGTGTGAATCCAACGTTTTGACAAGGATTGGTATGCATTTTTTACTGGAACTCAGATTCTACTTCTTTGTCTTGTACCATTCCTGGAGTGGAACAGCTCCACTTGTCAGCACTCTGCAGAGCTCATGACAGCACCAAAGAAAAATGTAAATGTTATGTCTTTTAACGTGATTTATGCTACAACTTTGACATAATTGCTTCGGTACAAATTGAGGACCACTTCTCCTCTCATCATTTGCTATCAGACTTCATCCTCTGCTGATCATCTATGTACCAAGATTCCCACTGAGTACACTTGAGGGGAACACTTGGAGCAATCAGGCTGACAGCCATCAAGGTCAGCAGGGATCCTTACCTCCAATCATCCTTTGAGAGGTTAGACAGGATATTCATCTCCTCGTCATCTTGCAGAAGGCGGAACGCTGCACTGAGGTGATGATTTTCTAATACAGACCGATCATTGTAAAGAATGGCTGTATCTGACCTATAAAACAAAGATCCCATAACTATAAACATAGGTTGGAATTTTTATTCTTCCTCCAATGAAGGGAATATCTTTGCTTCACATTTCAGTATCTATTCATTGGCTCCAATTGTGTGATACTGGTGTGGAACAAATGAAAAACTGAGCTCAATTCTCATTTTTTCCAAAATGAACGTACAAAGTGATACAAAAGGGACACCTATTCATGGCATTCAGAGATGGGGGGATGGTTTGTCTTGTTCCAGAAGCAGCAGGGTTCATTATACTGGTGGCTGCCATTTTATCTACCCAGAATGCCTTAATAGTGTAATTTGGGGACATTTTAGGAAAATATGATGGCTGCCACTGGGGGGGGGGGCTGCCATTTTTTAAAATGATAGCTATCATCTTTCTCTAGAATATTCATCTGGAAGATTCAATGCCTAGGGAATTATGGCTAAATAAAATAGCTGTTGCCAGAAATGACTGAACAAATGAGTGCCTCCATCAATGCCACTGCAAACAGCATAAAAGAAAATGTGGGAACCCAAGAAATATGGCAGAGAGAAGTAGAACAGAACAGGGCAGGCTGTCAGGAAAAATACATATCTTTATAGGGAGTTTTGAGACGATGTTATTTGTTGTGGTTAATGTCTTCCACTGAAAATAATTAAAAGTCTTTCTAGAATTATTTCTTCACAGTAGTAAAATCCAGTAATTAGTAAAGAGCCAATTTGTTCATAAACTCATCAGAAATTCAAAGTCTCTTCCTTTTTAGTATGATATTAATTAACCTTTTCACTCCATAATAAGTAGTATTTTTATTAACGATAAAGATCACCTCTGACTTAAACCAAGGATATTTAATTGTTTAAGTCCTACTTAAACAGCAATTGAAAGGTAAGCGTGGTAATACTAATAAGGCTGAAATCATGAGACTGTTATTCAACTCTTAATCAGTTCTCACCACTTACTGAAATATTGAAAACCTTGCACTAAAGTTATGGAGGATTATTTTTCTTCATTATTAGCTCCAAAGTGATTAGCTCCATCAAACTGAACTTTTTTTTTATTCCTTCTGATTTAAAGACTGGAACCTTGCATTGAAACATAACACACACAGCATTCAATAATATGAATGAACTATGAGCTTTGATTCATAACAAAATGCTACATTAATACCACAGAGATCCCAAATAATCAACCTTATCCATTTCTCATTTAGTAATAGTTCAGTTCAAAACTTCCCCATTGGATTTTTTTCCTAAGTAATTTATTAACATTTAAAGTCACATGCAGGCACGAATACCTTATTCTTTCCATCCATCTGTTAATATTTGCAGCTGCCGTCAAAACCAGAGGTTTCATGTTATGCTCCTCCAGTGCTTTGAAAGTTTATTTTTTTAAAAGGGAACTAGTTCTAATTCATCTTGTCCTTGTTGTTGTACCACTACACTATGAATTTAAATACCTGACATTAAGAGATCAAAATTTACCTAAGCCTAAAAAGACCTAACATTTGAAATTTTTAAAATCAACTAGAAAATTGATTACAGATAGGTAGCCGTGTTGGTCTGCCATAGTCAAAACAAAAAATTCCTTCCAGTAGCACCTTAAAGACCAACTAAGTTAGTTCTAGGTATGAGCTTTCGTGTGCATGCACACTTCTTCAGATATAGAAAATTGATTATTTGTGAAGAGCAACACTCACTCTTCTTTGGGGGGAAAAATAGCCTCATGATTTGGGAACAAAATGTGCCAGATTTAGGATTTGTAATCTGATTTTTTTTCAACAAGAAGTATTAAATCAACATACAAGTATTTGTAGACTCTAGTTCAATCTTCCCCACACCCCCAAAGCAGTTTCATATGGATATTATATGGACGCTTTGTTTTCATTTACGGATTTTTCTTACTGTTTCTTCCTTCACAACTTTTTGTGCCTTTATCAATGATCCTGAATGGACTCACCGTGTCTGAATATGAAAGTTGTTTGTGGTTCCAGTGTGCTCATAGTCGTGGATGGCAGCAGCAAAGATCATAGCGAAGATTTCCAGCTCTGTCAACCAGTGCTAAGAAAAAAGAAAAAGATTTAACATCAGTCAGACCACGTGGCACCCCTTCCAAACTTTGACAAGTGTTTTGTTTTGTAAGGCATGTTCTACCTGTTAGCCTAGAACGCTACACTCTGGCGCACTTTTCACTGCAGACCTTCCAAGATCTGAGGCAGTTGGCTTTGCAACCATGCTACCAGAAATTCTTTCAAATGAATTATACCTGGGATTTTCATCGTGCAAATCATGCACTCTACCAATGAACTACAGTAGCCACTTATGCATTGTCAAAAAAAGAAGACTAGAGATTGTTTATGGTAATTTAGAAATGCAATACATCTCACCATAGTAGGGATGACTTTGCTCAGGTGACCTGTGGACCTGGCTCATTCTGCTATCTGGGTGCTAACTGCTGATCTACAGCTTCTAGGCTCCCTGCTCTCTCTTCTTAAAGTAAAGGGACATAACATCACCGACATAACATCACCGACACTTTGTTTGATCAAACTTATCTTCGTTGATATCTAACCCTTCAACGTAACATCCCCGACATTTCGTTTGATCAAACTTAGCTTTATTGATATCTACAGGAGCCTGGCTAAAGGAACTTTAAAGACTGGGTCTTCCTTTTGGACGCAATTCGAATGAGTTTTCTGTTTGTGGCTTCTGTAGTAGATCTTGTACCTTGTTCTCTCAATTTTTGGATTATTAATATAAGATTTAGAACGTAGAGTGGTTTGTTAGTGTTTTGTGTGCCGCTTATGTGCTGCTTACTTCATACTAGTCTACCACGAGAATTGGCAGCATAGGTTCATTTTTTTTCAGTATTTGGCTGTTTGGCGGCTGCTATTTGGTTTTTACCTACCGCGTAGCAAATCGTCACATCTTTGTAAGGTTGGTGTGGTTAGGCATTGGTTCAGTGTTTTGCGGAGGGGATGTGGTTGGCTGGGCCTGCCCCCCTTTTGCTGTTGCTAGGGAATTCCATGAAAGGAACCCAGGGGCTCGCCTTGCTTTTGTCCGATTCCCTCCCAGGGGTTAGAGCCATGCCAGAGTCCCCAGGAGCAACTGGGGTGAACTAAGAGACGGAATCCACCTCTGTGCTCCCCCAGTATGTTTTCCCTTACTGAGCTCTGGTGGCACCCAGTTGTCAGTCCTGTTCCTGAATGAGTGCTGGTTCAGGTAGCCCGAACCAATGCCTAAGAAACCACTCACATGCTGTAATCAATAAAGTTGTGCCAAAAACCTTAAACAAAATTTTCTGTGTCTATTGTTGTGGCGATCACACAGGGTCCCCAGACGTTTAATGGACTATTGATCCCTGTGCCACCACTGTGCTCACTTCCCTGCTGCCACCAACCAGTTACTCTCTGGTAAAACACTGAGTCCAGACAGTTGTTAAAATTGAACCAAATAAACAAGTTTATTTTATAAGCATTAAAAAGTTCATGGTTTCTCAGATAATATTCCTGTCAGTTTCTTAACTTTAGTTTCTTTACTGGCCTATACCTTCCTAATACCTTCTGACTGATTATATCAACAGTTTGACTGACTCCTCTTAACGAATTCTCTCCATCTCTCACATCAGACTAGCCCAACCCACAGACTTATCCTCTCTGTCTCTTCTAACTCCAGACTGTCTTCTCAACAACACTGTATCTGAAGTATCTGTATCTGTGTATCTGAAGAAGTGTGCATGTACACGAAAGCTCATACCTAGAACTAACTCAGTTGGTCTTTAAGGTGCTACTGGAAGGAATTTTTTTATTTTGTTTCAACAACACTGGTTAGTCATTTTACAATTAGTTAACCCTTTTCTTATGAACCCAGTATGATGTCATACACCTAGAAGGGCAAACGCCACAATTGTGTTTTATTTGAGGGTGGTTTCGGGGGTCTTCACATGCAACAATCAAGTGGTATATAATTTTTATTTTTATTTTTTAAAAAAGGCAGATTAGACTCGCAAAGCTCTATAGCTAGTTATGGATCCCCAAAGAGCTCAACACTCGGCACATGTAGTCTTAGTGAGACGAGGTTTCTGTGTGCAAACAGGAACTAAGCGCACAGTTTCAAAGAAGCTGCACACATGCAGACCTCTGAATAAGCTTTCCTCACAGTGACCAGCTGTTCAGAAGGTGATCAGGAGAGCAGATGTGTAGCTGCCTCTGCTCTTCCCTCCCTCCCAAATCAACAGCTTGTTGCGCAGAGCTATTCACAAACACGGCTGAATTGGGGGTCCAGGTTTTTAGGGACATAATAATAATAATAATAATAATAATAATAATAATAATAATAATTTATTATTTATACCCTGCCCATCTGGCTGGGCCTCCCCAGCCACTCTGGGCGGCTTCCATAAAAACCAAAAATACAGTAAAATATCACACGTTAAAAACTTCCCTGAACAGGGCTGCCTTAAGATGTCTTCTGAATGCCAGGTAGTTGTTTATCGCTTTGACATCTGCTGGAAGGGCGTTCCACAGGGCGGGCGCCACTACCGAGAAGGCCCTCTGCCTGGTTCCCTGTAGCTTTGCTTCTCGCAATGAGGGAACCGCCAGAAGGCCCTTGGTGCTGGACCTCAGCGTCCGGGCAGAATGATGGGGGTGGAGACGCTCCTTCAGGTATACTGGACCGAGGCCGTTTAGGGCTTTAAAGGTCAGCACCAACACTTTGAATTGTGCTCGGAAACATACTGGGAGCCAATGTAGGTCTTTCAAGACCGGTGTTATATGGTCTTGGCAGCCACCCCCAGTCACCAGTCTAGCTGCTGCATTCTGGATTAGTTGTAGTTTCCGAGTCACCTTCACCTAGAGTGCATTGCAGTAGTCCAAGCGGGAGATAACCAGAGCATGCACCACTCTGGCGAGACAGTCCGCAGGCAGATAGGGTCTCAGCCTACGTACCAGATGGAGCTGGTAAACAGCTGCCCTGGACACAGATTGGATCTGTGCTTCCATGGACAGCTGTGAGTCCAAAATGACTCCCAGGCTGCGCACCTGGTCCTTCAGGGGCACAGTTACCCCATTCAGGACCAGGGAATCCTCCACACCTGGCCACCTCCTGTCCCCCCAAAACAGTACTTCTGTCTTGTCAGGATTCAACCTCAATCTGTTAGCCGCCATCCATCCTCCAACCGCCTCCAGACACTCACACAGGACCTTCACCGCCCTCACTGGTTCTGATTTAAAAGAGAGGTAGAGCTGGGTATCATCCGCATACTGATGAACACCCAGCCCAAACCTCCTGATGATCTCTCCCAGCGGCTGCATGTAAAAGAAGAAGAAGAAGAAGAGGAGGAGGAGGAGGAGGAGGAGGAGGAGGAGGAGGAGGAGGAGGAGGAGGAGTTTGGATTTGATATCCCGCTTTATCACTACCCTAAGGAGTCTCAAAGCAGCTAACATTCTCCTTTCCCTTCCTCCCCCACAACAAACACTCTGTGAGGTGAGTGGGGTTGAGAGACATCAAAGAAGTGTAACTGGCCCAAGGTCTCCCAGCAGCTGCATGTGGAAGAGCAGGGAAGCGAACATGGTACACCAGATCCACCACTCTTAACCACTACACCACGCTGGCAACATACATGGCACTAGTGTATGGGATAGAGCTGTCCATGAATCTACACAGATACAAAAAAAATTATGTGAAAACGCTTTTTTAAAAAGAAGAACAAAAACGTTATGAAATATATATGGGATTTGCCATTAGCTCATCAGAGCCATCTAGGGTCGCATTTGTATAATGTACTTAGAACGTTATACTTGCAGCTCTATAGCTGAGTCCTGTGTTGTTGTACCCATTTTGTGGAACAGTATAAATCGGGCATCCCCAAACTTCGGCCCTCCCGATGTTTTGGACTACAGTTCCCATCATCCCTGACCACTGGTCCTGTTAGCTAGGGATCATGGGAGTTGTAGGCCAAAACACCTGGAGGGCCACAGGTTGGAGATGCCTGGTATAAATGCTGAGAGATGGAGATGAACACCCTTTTGAAGTCATAGTTCTACAGTGGTACCTCATGTTACGGATGGGATCCATTCCGGAAGCCCGTCCGTAACATGAAAAGCCCGCAACTCAAAGCGCCGCATCTGCACAGGTGTGCAGTGTGATTTGGTGCGTCTGCGCATGCGCAAAGCACGATTTACCCTAACCCTAACCCATTCCAGTACTTCCAGGTTGCTGTGGAACACAAGACAAAAACACGCAACCTGAAGTGGATGTAACATGAGGTGTGACTGTATTTACTTTCCACTCCTCCCAGAGATCACTTGCTCTTGTTTGCCGACAATGTTCATTCTTTTATGAACTAATTTTAGTTGGTTGAATCAAGGCTAAGTTTAGCAGCACTTAATCCCTACTGATTTCAGTGGTCGCTTAAGTCATTTCTTAAGTCCCACTGATTTCAGCTGGAACCAAGTGCAGTTAATTTGCAGCACAACCCAATGCTTTTCTTCAGAGAAATATGCCCTGCTAAGTTCAAGGAGACTTAAACCCAGGTTAATTTGTTAGACTTGCAGTCTTTGTGTGAATCCAATCCACTGAATTTTTGAGTTTATTGTTAATGTATTTATCAGCCTTGTCTGTCACCTTGAGCAAACACTGGAAAGGAGATTTTAAAAAACCAAATTAATAATAATATCTTAATTCAAGAAAACCTTTCAACAAAACATTTATATCCCCACAAGCGACTGCTTGTTGCTGTTATTATAGTCACTGCTAGGTGGTACTATTTTTGGTGTGATTTTATGTATGATGATCCTTGTAATTTTTACTTGAATCCTGTTTATGATATATCATCAGACCCTTTGGACTAGCGCTAAGGATAATATAATTATGATGGACTGGCAGTATTACTCGGAAGTTACAACAGTAACATAAAAATGTCCCCGGGCAAAATGTTATTAGGTTGCTTGTTGGGTTGAAATGAATAGATTTCTTTTAAGGGTTCTTAATGAGAGAAATGAGGTTGAAAGCACATTTACAATAGATTCTACCACTGAGCCCTTTCCCTCAAATCCCTATTAAGGGAGCAGGTTTTCTCCGATTTGCTACATTAGCTCTTGCAGAAAACTATATGGCACTGCTAATGTTTCTTTGGACTGCTTTGAGAAAGGTGCAGGACCTTCATTACATTTCCTGATGTCGAGGTTTGTGTAATCATAGCATGCGTGGGTAGCGTTGCCCTTAGGCTGACTTATCCCTTCAAAATTTTATTAACAAAGCCCCTGTTTTCAGCAAAAAGGAAGAGGAAAAGGCCTGTCGACTCTGCCCCATTGTTTCTTTTGCACATGAATCAAATTTGGCTTTCCTGTTAACTAACATCAATCCGGATTTCATGCAGCCAAGACCTTAGACTAGAACCTGCATTTATTCATCACACTCAGGTTTTAAGTTCTCTGCACCCTTACTCAATAGCTTCCGAACCATTAAATGCGGCCAGTCTGGTTGACTGTAACAAGCCAGCTTCAAAACTCCTGGGTTGAAGTTGGTCTGTTTCAGTAAACCATAGTTAAGACCAGGCACAGACAAACTTGGCCCTCCAGATGTTTTGGGACTACAACTCCCATCATCCCTGACCACAGGTCCTGTTAGCTAGGGATGATGGGAGTTGTAGTCCCAAAATGTCTGGAGGGCCGAGTTTGCCTATGCCTGGTTAAGACTAACCATAGATTGCCTGGCTTTGGATATAACACTAGTCTGCAACTAGTTAAAAAAGGAAGCAATGAAGAGGTAAAATCAGTCATGATCAAATGGGCACAAGATGTAGGTCACAACATTATGACGGAAGATTGGGAAAGGTAATGGAAAATTGATCTAAAATTTACAGATTGTTCTTTGTTGAAGGAGAATTATATGAAGATGATGTATAGATGGTATATGACACCAGTGCAGTTAGGGAAAATGTACAAAACTAGCTCAAATATATGTTGGAAGTGCAAGGAAAAAGAGGGGACATTTTATCACATGTGGTGGGATTGTAATGTAATTTTAAAAATTTGGGAAATGATACAATGAATTGAAGCAAATGTTCCATCTAACATTTGTTTAAAAACCTGAAGCATTTTGTTAGGGATTGTAGGAAAAGACCTGCCAAAGAAGTTGAGAAACATCTTTAGGTATGTGAAAACGGCGGCGAGAATCTTAACAGCACAAGGATGGAAAACCGAGGAAACTCTGACTAAAGAAGTATGGCAAGAGAAATTGATGGATTATGCAGAATTGGCAAAATTGACATATAAACTACAGGACAAGGATAACTGTGACTTTAAAGATGAATGGGAACCTTTTACAAAGCACTTAAAGATGCAACAAAGTGAATTGGACTCCTTGGCAGGTTTTGAATAAACACTCACAAACTTTTTATTGATAATAACCGGTTAGACAAATTAAGGATCTATACAATTCTGTAACATGCAGAGAATAGCATTTATAGAGAAACCAGAGACTGGAACTGAGGGAAGTCAGGGGTGGGGAGGGGGGAATGGGGGGAATTAAGGATGATATGTTTTAAGATAATATGTTTTGTTTAAATTCCTAATAATTTTTTTATATTATTTTTTATAGGAAACAAAAGCTTCCAACTTTTTCACAGCTGTGCTGGAGGAGGAGAAGAGCTTAGGAGTGCCTGGGCCTCCTAGCCGCCAACTCAATGGGGCTGGAGCCCCTCAAAGTATGTGGGGACAGGGCTGAGCCCCCCGATCTTGAGGGGCCAGGACTTACTGGGCCTCACCGTGGTGGCAGAGGTGGACCCCACCAGGCCTCCCCATGGTGGCAGAGGGCCTTGCCGGGCCTTGCAGCCTCCTCCCGATCTGTATGACATCACATGTGTGGGCTGCACATGTGTGCGCTCCGCTGAGGCTCCTTCATGTACTATTTAACCATAGCTCAGCATCACACTCAAATGAGGCTACAAAATGGCAGTAGCTCTTGTTAACTCTAGATAGGTGCTTGATAGCAATGCTGGTCCAATCCACCTCTAAAACGGAACAATGGCATTTTCAATAATGTTGCTCACTTATTGGCATTACACCTCTTGCCCCCTCAGAAGTGGGTCACATGTTATGCCTATAATCTGTGTGAGGTGAAGGTAAATTGACTGCTCGCAATATACAGTGCCCCTGACGGCAGTTTTACAGAACAGGGTCACGTAGCTGTTTGCACTCAGCTTTGACGCATCATGTTTTTGCCAAACATCAACCAAGGAGCACTGCCAGAAGTTGATTGCCATGAATCATCCACACTTGCCCAATTAAATATTGTGTTTTTTGTGTCAGCTTTGAAAAAGATAAAAGTGCATAAGCAGGAGAAAAGAACACTGCCTAAAATATTTTCTTATATTTTTGTCTTTCCACAATTTCCAAATCATCCAAAGCTATAATTTGGGGCGTTCTTAAATGTAAATAATTTTAGAACAATTTCACGAAACACAGTAGTTATCTCAGAAAGCGTGTTCTCCTTCATGGAGAGCACGTGTTGCGGTGGGGTCTGCTGAGCCACCCCTCTGTTACCAGGCAGGGTCTCTAAAGATGGCCTGGGGCAGTGATTGGTTCATTGGGTTGCTGGGGGAAAAGTTATGTTGCAATTTTGGTGGGAGGGGTAAAATGTTTAAATACTCTGCACGCAGCCTGGAGCTTTCTCTTTGCTGCGTGCAACGGATCACCCGCCCACCTGCCCTTGAGTAAGGGGTTGTTGCATTGACCTTGCTATGCCTGTCATAGGGTTGTCTGCCGTTGGGGCAGGGGCTTGGTAGGAATTTTGTCCATCTGGCTGATTGGCTGGGCCATTTGGTTTCTGCCTACTGCGTAGCAAATCGTCACAACTTGTAAGGTTGCGGTTAGGCATTGGTTATAAATTGGTGGAGGAGGGGTTAGGATAGGCTGGGCCTGCCCCTCCATGGTTGCTGCGGAAAGGGAATTCCGTTAAAGGAATCCTGGGGCTTGCCATCTTTTCGTCCAACCCCTGGAATGGGACTAGGGCCGGCAAGCCTTCGGGGAGCATGTGGATGAGAATTGAGGGTCTGTGACTCAGCTCCATTTCTCCCCGACTTGCTTTCCCCCGCACTGTCTTTCGGTGGTGCCCGGAAGTCAGTTCTGTCCCCAGGCAGGGGGACAGATAGTCTTAACCAATGCCTAAACAACCACTCACGGTTTTGTATTTAAATAAAGTTGTGGCCAAAATTAGGCCAAAAACCTTAAACAAAAATTAAGTGTGTGTTGTGAGTTATTTGGGGGGTGGCTTGGGGACCTCGACACGCAATGGTTGTTACTATTATTTTGTATTTGTTTTCACTTTATTCTTCTTTCCGTATCCTAAATTTTGTGCCATTTTGCCATGCAGTTAAGTTTTTTCCCCCTGAATCCCAAAGGAGTAGCTTAACTCATGGATTTAGGGTGCATTTGCCAAGTTAGAAAAAAAGATAGCAATATTTACATTATGGCCACTGGTTAAAACCATACTAAAGCTCTGAGGCATTATATATTCTGTGGCATGCACATAACTTGTGGGACCATTGCCCAAAACAGCTGCCACTGTTTAAGTTCACTTTATAATCTCCTTTTGCCTGACCTTTTGGCCAGTTTCAAAATCCCACAGTCCAAAGGGGAACTACATTCTCTAAGCATTGGAGAAGCAGCAAGTTAGAATCCCAAAGACATATCTGAGCAACCGACTCTAATCCAAAGGGTCTAAACCAGAGACCCACTTTGGTGCTCATAAATCTTGGGGTTTGTTGTCATTTAAATCCCACGAACAAGCCATGAATAATAATAACAATAATAAAATTTATTATTTATACTCCGCCCATCTGGCTGGGTTTCCCCAGTGGGTCATGCAGGAAATCTGCCCAAAATACACAACATAGTTTGGGTCTCCTAAGAAAGGGGAATCATTTACTTACCGCTACACCTGTCTTAAAAAGGAGGTAATGAACAGTCTGTGTGACATCTGCGGCATGCATTAGGTTGTGATATGGATTTTTATGCTTGCTGTAGCCAACTTCCAGGGCTTCCACAAAGGAGACAAGAGCAGATATTGGAATCTAAACAAAAACACATGAAGGGAAGTACATTGGTGCTTCAAATTGTCTCACTCTGTTATAAATATCAACCAAAGTTAATGGCATAAGTACTTATCATTTGCCCTTAATGTCCAAAATGTGTGTGATTTCAGACATTCACCACTAGCATGCAATATTAACTGCATTCTCCTCTGGTTTTCTACAGCCTCTTTGTTTTGAAATTTACTGGAACACAAAGGGTTATAGAGCTTTTGAAACATGGACCACTTATAAACGCCATCTCCAACTCCTTGAAAGATTCCATCAATGGTGTCTCCAAAAAGTTTTACACATCACTTGGGAAAACAGGTTAACACTAATGCTGGTGTACTGGAAGAAGCAAAGATCACCTGTGACAAAGCAATGATTCTTCAACATCAACTTCGTTGGACTGGTCATGTTGTTTGGATGCCTGATGATCGTCTTCCAAAGCAACTACTCTATTCTGAACTAAAAAATGGAAAACGTAATGCTGGTGGTCAACAAGAAGTTTAAAGACTGTCTCAAGGCAAATCTTAAAAAAAAGGAGCATAAACACCGACAACTGGGAAACACTGGCCTGTGAGTGCTCCAATTGGAGAACAGCCTTTACCGAAGGTGTCATGAACTTTGAAGATGCTCGAACTCAGGACGCAAGGGAGAAATGTGCTAAGAGGAAGGCACGTTTGGCAAACTCTCATTGTGATTAATTCCCGTCCGGAAACCTATGTCCCCACTGTGGAAGGCCGTGTGGCTCCAAGAATTGGCCCCCACAGTCACTTACAGACTCACTGTTAAGACTGTGTTCATGGAAGACAATCCTACTCGGGTACAAGGGATTGCTAGAGAAGAAGACGTCATACTCAGTGTAGACCTATTCAATTTAGTTTTTTTCAGTAGTCTTCTCTGAGTATGACTTTATTGGGCATAGTATTGCCTATATACTTTTAGAACTATATATATCCCAATGGGGGGTTGCTGGTTTTACTAAGGTGGACATTAACTGCTTTCAGTCTATATCCAAGAATTAAGCTTGGTTAGCTTCTTTTAAAACAATGGGAATCAGTGTAATACAGAAGACTGAGCATGGGTTATAAGCTGAGACTCAAAATACACCTCAGTGTAGCCTTGGGTAGATCACCCAAAGCCAGTTCCAGTATTCAGAAGTCATGTCATCCTACAGGACTGTGCCACTTCCAAATCCCATGTGTGGATCACAGGACTTCTCGTATATATTTTGATTTTGATATACTTTCATACAGACTCCACCTCACCAAATATCACATATCTTCAAGGGAGAAACAAGGGATAGTTTCCTGTAGCTTCTTCCTCCTTTTTAACATTTGTGATTCTTGTTCAGGGAGGTTCATACTGTATTTTTTAAGTGCTCAGGTACAGCAGAGGAGACAGAAGAGGCAAGGAGGAGGCCATACCAGACTCTAGATCCCACTCAGAAGGATATAGGGGGAAGAACAGCAGTCCTGAGCAGCCTCCTGGTGTAAGGAGAGCTTTTTCCTCTAGCTCTCTCTTAGTGGGAGGATACAAATGTTTTACTAGGGATTGTACAACAATGCAGAGATAGGAAGTGCAACATATTTTTGCCGCCTCCATATTACCACAACCAAAGCCATGCTAGATGAACTTTAAAGAGCTCATTAGGGCCAGTGGGTATTGCTCAGAAACTTGAACAGGAAGGGTTAAACCACAGAACCAAACAAGGCGGTGTTGGCTGTAGTTGGGTAGGATTGTCTTCTTCTTCTTCTTCTTCTTCTTCTTCTTCTTCTTCTTCGGCGATCCCTCGTAGCTGAGTAAGATTGTCTTCCATAAACACGGTTTTAACAATGAGTCTGTAGGTGACTGTGGAGGCCAATTCTGGAGCCACACGGCCTTCCACACCGGGGACATTGGTTGCCGGGCGGGAGTTGATCACGGTGTGGATTTGCCAAGCGTGCATTCCTCTTAGCACGTTTCTCCCTTGCATCCTGAGTTAGAGTGTCTTCAAAGCCCATGACATCTTTGGTAAAGGCTGTTCTCCAATTGGAGCACTTGCAGGCCAGTGTTTCCCAGTTGTCGGTGTTTATACTACATTTTTTAAGATTTGCCTTGAGACAGTCTTTAAACCTCTTTAGTTGACCACCAGCATATTACACTTTCTATTTTTAAGTTTGGAACAGAGTAGTTGCTTTGGAAGACGATAATGCCATAAAGCCAGGAAGGTTAGTGTGACTGGCACTGTAATATACCCGGAGTCGAGAGTGGATTCCATGCTCTTTATTCAGTTCATAGTGGTGAGGAGGAATGGAAGTTCCCCCAGAATGTCTACCTTATATACATTATTTACACAATGGGCCCCACATGATTGGCCAATTCCGGAATTCTCCTGTAGGCCAATCAGGTTC
This sequence comes from Podarcis erhardii, assembly GCF_964252035.2. Taxonomy (NCBI): domain Eukaryota; kingdom Metazoa; phylum Chordata; class Lepidosauria; order Squamata; family Lacertidae; genus Podarcis; species Podarcis erhardii. Next base: position 44,817,877 of record NC_138513.1, read on the forward strand.
CGGATTCCTTTCCACCTGGAGCTGGATTGGGTGGCTCCTGTGGACCAATCAGACTGCTGCATTCTGAATCCTATTGTTCTAGGACCAATCAGACTGCTGCATTTTGGATCCTATTCAGCTCAGTACATAACAGGCATCAAAAACGTTTGTGACAGGAGCACTACTGAATACAGCACGGAACCCTTCCTTCAGTGAAGCCGGTATATGTACCCCATTTCAATATGATGCCATCTTGACTGATTCTTACTTGGTCTCGTTCATCACAATAGTAATAACAGTAATAGTAATAGTAACAACACAATAGTAAAATCAGGTGACAAGTATTCGACAGACAGGGTTTACCAACCACGTGTTCACAGCCAATAGCACAGATAAAGCAGAATTACAAGGTTAGTGATATTTCTTCTTTGAGTAAATTACAAGAGAACAGAGAGGAAGGGCACTGCAGGATTACTGACCTTGAAGCGGCTAATCAAATCATAACGTGTGAGCAATTCGTAGAAAATGAATTTCAGTGCATGGTCCCCACTAGCGTCGTTTAGTGCAAATACGTCGAAGGACCACTTGTCGACGTTCTGTGAGAGAAAAGGCAGCATTAGTGTGTGTTTTTTTCATCAGTGACAGAAGGAAAGCAACGACTGAGAAATACAAAGCCTGTACATGCTTTGATGATGTAAGGTAGTCAGTAATTTTTTGAGTTGAATCTGTTTGGCATATTAAGATGCTAGCAATTTTAACCAGAGGACGTGGGTGGCGCTGTGGTCAAAACCACTGAGCCACTTGGGCTTGCCAATCAGAAGGTCAGCGGTTCGAATCCCCGCAACGGGATGAGCTCCTGTTTCTCGGTCCCAGCTCCTGCCAACCTAGCAGTTTGAAAGCATGCCAAAAAGTGCAAGTAGATAAATAGGTAAACGGGAAGGTAAATGGCATTTCCGGGCACTACTCTGGTTTCACCAGAAGCGGCTTAGTCATGCTGGCCACATGACCCAGAAAAACTATCTACGGACAAATGCTGGCTCCCTCGGTCTTTAAAGCGAGATGAGTGTCGCAACCCTAGAGTCATCTGCGACTGGACTTAATTGTCAGGGGTCCTTTACCTTTACCTTTTTAATTTTAACCAGTCAAATTAAATCCTGTGGCAGCTACAAGCGACCAAGTTAAAGAATGCAGAATTCAGCTCTAAATTCAAGAAACACCAGAGAGCCGTCTATTTTGGTTGGAGCATTTACTGCTTAAGAGAGAACTTCATTCTTTCATTCTTTTTCATTCATGCTTTCATTCTTTCATTTACTGTCTTTATTGGATAATGGAAGAAAAAGTGGTGTTCCTAGGTCCTAGCTAGTCTCTCATCCAAGCACTCAGATTCAGACCTACTGGGCTCCAGCAAGTATCATGTGCCTTCAAAATCATACACATCAAAGAGAGAGAGAGAGCGCAAAATTGAAGAATTAAGTAGTGATGAATAGATTATGCTTATGATTTTATTTTATTTTTGCTGCGGTGCATCGCTCTATATGTTCCCTCCACAATTTCTTATGATAACAGAGTAGTAAATTAAACCTTTTCCCAAGAGGTGTAGAAGAAATTTGTTCAAGACTATCTTGGAAATGAACTCCTTAAAAGGACCTCTCAAAAGAGGAATATGCCCCTATGAACCCCTGACCTTCATTGATGGCTGTTTCTGTTTATTCCCGTGCTGGGAAAGGGTTCTCAACTGCAGCGCACCCCTATCTCCACCTGCCCCCAATGCATCTTCTCCACTCTCCTCTTTTCTTAACTGCAAGTAGAGAGTGGGGACTCAGCTATACAGCTGCAAATAAAACGTTTTAAGTGTGTTGTAAAGTGCAATACACAAATGTGGCACTAGATGGCGACAGTGAACCAAGGCAAATTCAACATATTTTTCAAAAAGCATTTTCACAGCATTTCTTTAAATGTGTGTAGATTCCACCTGGGAGATGCTGTAGTAGCAGAAGCAGAGGGCAAGGGGAGGAAAGGTTTTCTCCTTCCTCTCCATCATTCTGACACGCTTCACAGTGTACAGTGGTACCTCGCGTTACATACGCTTCAGGTTACATTCGCTTCAGGTTACAGACTCCACTAACCCAGAAGTAGTGCTTCAGGTTAAGAACTTTGCTTCAGGATGAGAACAGAAATCGTGATACGGTGGCACAGCGCCAGCAGGAGGCCCCCATTAGCTAAAGTGGTGCTTCAGGTTAAGAACACTTTCATGTTAAGAACAGACCTCTGGAACGAATTAAATACTTAACCCAAGGTACCTCTGTATCTGGACAAAAGGCACAGGACTGCTTAGGAACTGAAGTCTTCTCAAGGGATATTGCCCTTGAGAAACTTTCGGTTCCCAAGCACTACTGCTCTTTTACTCTTGACACGCTACAGAGTGCACCAGAAAGAAATAGGAGAAGTAGGGAAGAAAAACATCATTGGGAAGAATGTGTTGAATACTGGGAGCCAAAGTGCACACTTCCCAACCCTTTTGGATTGACTAAGGGAATGAGCCAACTTGTTTCTGGTTGCTGTTGTTTTCAAACTCACACACAAGTCAAGTGATTTCTGAGTCACACCATGCAGAGACCAGGGTAGTATGCCCATCTCTGCACTTTGGCAAAAGTTCGTGTTTATAAAAAGGTTACCCTCAAGTCTTGAGGTTCCATTCATATCGTTGCCACTTGGCTAGGTGTTTTGTTTTGTTTTTAAGCTCAAACACAACCCAGCAATAGAGAAGACAGCCAATGGATACTCGATGTACTCAATGCTGATTTGTTATGCAGGATTTGCCCCCAGTGGAAGATGCTACCACAATAGTGAGGCAACCATTTGAAATGAAAATTGCACCACTTTGATTGGGCAGTTTTCTCCAAGCCACCCTATGCTTCCAAAAAGAAAGGAATGCAGTGACAGAGAGAAAATCATTCAATCTGCACAAATATAGGCAACCACATGTAGCAAGCGCTGTGTGCATCTTTAATTTGGGGGGAAGGGAAAGCTCTTTCAGTGCATTTTTCTTTTCTTATTTTCATTATAATGTCAAGAAAATGTCTGGTGACTGTAAGTGCACGCAAATTGTCTCCTATGCAGTGATAGCTGCCACATGGAATGGTTTAAAATTACTTAATTGAAAATACAATTCTCAGCCCCTTCACTGTTATGTTGTTAATCGTGTACCAGAAGTTAATGGTACTTAGGGCCATTTGATATATATCATTACGCATCCACCTAAGTAGGCCACTGCCAAGCAATTTTTTATTGCCGTTTTTAATCAATGTAAATTCTAGTGTACAAATGTAATGAACGGTGGCAGGAAAAAGAGACGCCCAAGTGTGCTGCAAATCAGACTTACAAGGCAATTTCCGTCGACACAACTCATACATTATACATTTGATTATAGCATGAATATCCTACATGCACTTGGGCTGTAATTTCCCCCGATGTGTTTTCAGACTAAGTGACATTTCCTCAAGCAACCAGAAACGCAGCACAGTGGGAATGACATACGCTGACGTTTCATCAATTGCCTGATGTGAAGATAACATTTTAAAAATGGGACTGTCCTGCTTCAGTGTTGGTGCTGACCTTTAATGCCCTAAACGGCCTCGGCCCTGTATACCTGAAGGAGCGTCTCCATCTCCATCATCCAGCCCGGACAGTGAGGTCCAGCACCGAGGGCCTTCTGGTGTTCCCTCACTGCGAGAAGTGAGACTACAGGGAACCAGGCAGAGGGCCTTCTCGGTAGTGGCACCTGCCCTGTGGAACGCCCTCCCACCAGATGTCAAGGCAATAAACAACTATTTTACTTTTAAAAGACAACTGAAGGCAGCCCTGTTTAGGGAAGTTTTTAATGTCTGACGCTGTATTGTTTTTAATAAACCCAGCCAGATGGGCGGGGTATAAATAAAAAAATATTATTATTATTATTATTATTATTATTATTATTATTCAGTGTGCTCTGCAATTTCCCTGTGCCGCTTCCGTCAGCTTGCAAATCACTTTTATTCCATTGCAGAACAGGCAAATAGTGGCAGAAAAGAAAAGATATTGTATGGAGCTGAAGTACACCTTTTGACTCTAGGTGATGCTAACACTGGGAAGTAGGACAGCCCACCAAATAAAATGATCAATTAGAACCCTCCCTAATCCACGTTCAAATCAGATGCACAACAGGCTTCCTGCCTGGCATCTCATAGAACACTTAGACAGGCAACAGTCTACCAAGCAAATTCATTTCAATAGTTCAGGGATGGTCCAAAACATTTTGGCACCTGAGGCAAACCACAAACGGTGCTTCCACCATGGCAAGGAAACATATGCGCCAACTCCCCAGGGCCGTGGGTGCCCTGGCTCCCACAATATTTTAAATGAAGGGGCTGGGCAGCCACAAAATAATAATAATAATAATAATAATAATAATAATAATAATAATAATAATATTTTTTTATACCCTATCCTTCCTGGTTTAAAAACCGGGCTCAGGACAGCTAACAACAAATTTAAATCATTTAACTGATGCAACAAAAACAGCATAAAATACCATATAAAACGTGAATAACAATAAATTCGGAATTCAAAAATCAATTTAGGGGGAAAATCCATCCAATAAACACTAGATGATCACCAGGGCTAGCTGGCTAAATTAGTCCTATTTGGGCCAGTGAGAAGACCAGGGGAGAATTAGCTGTGGGATCCCAGAGCAGATAATCTTCATAAAAAGACGAGGGGGAGGGAAGGAAGTGAAATAAAAGATCAGGCTAAGTTCAAATTGAAAGCCAGGCGGAATAGCTCTGTCTTACAAGCCCTGTAGAAGGAAGTTAAATCCTGCAGGGCCCTGGTCTCATGGGACAGAGCATTCCACCAGGTCGGAGCCATCACTGAGAAGGCCCTGGCCCTGGTGGAGGATAATCTGACTTCCATAGGGCCCAAGACCTCTAAACTAAAAGTGCAGGCACGCGGCAGGGCATGTCACCATGCCCCAATACGTGCAAGAGTGACGTCACCATGCCGGGGGCAACTCTGCCAGGAAAGAAGGGATGAGCTAAGATCTAAATCGGGAACAAGGCTGGGAATCAAATCAACCTCACCTGGTGGTTAAAGATCTTCGTGGGGAGAAAGGAGCCTGCTCTGACTCATGCCAGGTGTGTGTGCAGAGCCCAGGAGACCCCAGAAAGCAGACACCAGCATTTCCTCCCTAGGGGTGGAAGGAGAACAGCAGTGTTTCCTATTTGCTGAGCCTCTGCTGGGCTTTCTCCTACATCAATGGGGGAAGTGGCTTGTAGCCATTTAAACTCCCCACAGTGCCCCATCAGGGACACTGAGAAATTTAAATGACAACTTACCATTGCTTAGTTCAGATTTACACCACATTTTTGCAAGGCTACTGTTATCCAGTACTGATTTCCAGAAACTCATATGTAGTCACAAAATACATGGTCCTTTTTTTAAAAACAAAACTTTTTTCCTTGAATGAGTAATAAGAGGACCTTTGGGGATGGATGTTTTAGTTATGTGTTAACATTGCACTATTGGCATGCTATATAGGATTGATTTTTACTGACTTTTGTTTACGTAGGCGCTTGCTGTGGAATAAACAAAAATCCAACGAAAAATTCCTCTGTGCTGAGTTTTATTAGCCTGGTCCAAATGAAACAGGAAAAGTTGTACTAACCACTGTATCAGTGCAATCTCAGCTATCTGGGGTTTTGTGGAGAAATCCCTTTTGCCAGCCTGAGGTGCTGAGGATTGAACCAAACACTTAACAGCTAAGCTCCCATATGAGGTGCTCTAAATAAATAGCAGGTCAGGTGGTACTGCTTCAAACTGCAAGTGTAGAATAGAATACTAATGGACATCCAATAATATTAAAAAAGAACTGAGGGGTGGGAGGCAGAAAGAATCCTATCAGGCAAAAGGCTGGCCTTGGGTCCTTCTTCCCAACATGCATTTGGAGGGGATGTTTAATACAGTGGGATGTTTAAAGGTAGAACCACAGAGCCTAGGACTTGCCGATCAGAAGGTCGGCGGTTCAAATCCCCGCGACGGGGTGAGCTCCTGTTGCTCGGTCCCTGCTCCCGCCAACCTAGCAGTTCGAAAGCACGTCAAAGTGCAAGTAGATAAATAGCTACCGCTCTGATGGGAAGGTAAACGGCATTTCTGTGCTCTGCTCTGGTTCGCCAGAAGCGGCTTAGTCATGCTGGCCACATGACATGGAAACTGTACGTTGGCTCCCTCGGCCAGTAAAGCGAGATGAGCGCCGCAACCCCAGAGTCGGCCACGACTGGACCTAATGGTCAGGGGTCCCTTTACCTTTATTCCTAGGGTATTGTTCAAGACTTCATTTTCTACTTCCTATTTATCTACAGATGATATAACACCTTAATCTAGTGGTGATATTTTAACAATAGAAATGAGCCAAAGATCATCAGGTAAGTTCTGGACTGTTTTTCTCTGATGCATTTTGTCTCCTTGTATGATGTAAGCTAAATTATTTTTCAGACACAATGAAAGGTAGAGCATGCACAGACCTCTACATGAAATCCCCGTGTCATTTCAGTGTTTCGTAAGAGAGAACCAACACTGGCATTACCTTTAGCACTCCAATGACAGCTGGTGGGTAGCTAAGTCCAACCATATTGGATGTCCGTCTGTACATTCTGTCAAGATAAAACAAATTAATTACACACATGACAGAGTTCTCTTCAGAATACATCGTTTTTACCCAAGCCAAACAAATTGCCTTTCTTCCTTTATTCCCACTGGCATTAATTTCTATGCCAAAATGTTTCATTCAGATCCAGAGATAGCTTCACGCAAAAGAGCTCTCTGCAGAACTGCTGCCATATGTTGTGCTTTGATGAAGGTATGCATTTACTTAAAATGTTTACACCCAGAATATAGGCTGCCTGTACTGCTTCACCACTGCCACCATTTCATGCCTTGCACACGTTGGTTTGAATCTGCAAAACCACCACCAGCCCAACCTGCACAAGTTTCCTTTATTGTGAAGGTACACAATGACCCCATGACGTTTCCGTGCTCAGAAGGCAGAGCACTGGCTCTGTTCTTGTCCTCCACATGGAACAAGATCCCGCAGGATGTTGCCTATACAAAACAGCTGTAGCCAATGTAAAAGATCCCAACCACACGTGGAAGAGGATCACTGGATCATGATGATCCAGTAGGCTCACTTGGAAGCACTGGCATCACTTCGACTTACTTATGACCCTCGTATCTACGGGACCGCCTCTCCCGGTATGCACCACGGAGAGCCTCAAGGTTCATAAATAGCAACACCCTAGTGGTCCCGGGCCCTAAGGAAGTTAGATTGGCTTCAACCAGAGCCAGGGCCTTTTCAACTCTGGCTCCAGTCTGGTGGAATGCTCTGCCTCATGAGACCATGGTCCTGCAGGATCTGATTTCTTTCCACAGGGCCTGTAAGACAGAGTTGTTCTGCCTGGCCTTTGGCTTGGAGCCAATTTGACTCCCCCCCCCCTTTCCTTTTTCCTTTTTCCTTTCTCCTCCTGTGATGAGGCTGCATTTTAATATTTTAATGTTTCAATATTTTAATGTTGTATTTTAATCTTGTTTTTAAGTTGTATTCATTCAACTTGTTTTTATTATTGCTTATTAGCTGCCCTGAGCCTGGCCTTGGCTGGGGAGGGCAGGGTATAAATAAAAATTATTATTATTATTATTATTATTATTACTTCAAAGTAAATGTGTGTTGTTATTTCAATGGCAAGGTTAGACAAAGTTGTCTTTACATTTAATGCTTCAATGCAAAATACTGCCACAGCTTTCCTGCCACCCCAAACATAATTGCAAAATGCACCATTCTGTGTTATCAAAATAGCAACCGTGCCTGGTGACCAAAAGGATCCTGTTTCCTCTCAGACATCATTAGCCCAAGATGCAATTCATCTCAAAGTGATGCAAAGACTAAAACTGGTTAACTGAAATGATTCAGAGTTGTTATGGTATCATAAGTGCTAGCCATTTCTGAATTATTGTGATCAGAAGGCCCTCGGAGACAGAGGGCCCTCATATTTGGATTTAGAGATGGAGAAAGTGAAGTCATGATTCTGGCCAATTCTTCAGAAGAACTACTGGGCCTTCATTGGTCGCTCACGTTTACCTACAAAGCTCCAATATCTATAAACTGCAACATCTGACTATTCTTTGGTGCAGAGCAGTTGAATCATCCATTACCTCTCCACAAATATCCCAGCCTGAACTGCATGCACAATACTTCGGAATCGAGGCTTTTCCTCGCTCCTTTTCAGCATCATCCCCATTTGCCGTGTGAAAGTAGAAGCCAGCCAATCCCGTACTTCCGAGGGCACAGCATCTGACTGGATATCACTGAGTTCATCTTCCGTATCCAACAGACGCCTGTTGGGAGAGATACAGGGGAGATACGTTAAATAAAGATTTCCACAGAGACTGCATTTTTCTTGCAACATTTCGCCTGTTTACAAGTTGTTACACGTGCCCAGCCCCTAATTAAATCTGCTGGTTTGTTGGTTGGTGGTTGTTTTCTTTCAGGTGAATTTAATGTAGAAAATTATTGACATTTAGTTATTTCTATGGACAACCGCAGAACCCCCAGATTGTAAAGTAGCTCACTTCTGGAGTGTGAGAACAACGAAGGAAGATCTTTGCAGGGTTATTCACAGTGCTTTTTTCTGGGGGGACTCAGGGGTATGCCGACCCCTAAACATTTTGTGAATCTTTGTGTGACTCACACTAATCCCAAGAAATAGGATGAGGTATTAAGCTTGTTTACTTAAAAAATAAATGATGAAAATAAAGCATTACTACACTGAAACAATCGTCTCACCTGGTTTCATCAATGTACACAGATTCAAGTACTGTAGCAGCATATTCCAAGTTCTTTTTCAAGTCAACAACAGAAGCCTCTCCTCTCTCTAGCTGCTTCACCAAAGATCGTAACCTAAGAGAAGAAAACAAGAATTTGATTAGCACAAATCCACATCTGGAATTCCAAAGGAGTTCAGATTAATATCCCCAAATCCTTCACTTTCTTGCACCATCCTACTAAAAGAATATGAGGGCTGTGATGGTTACAACCCATAAAAGGGGACTGAGCTATACAGCTGCAAATAACTTTTGTTTTGGAAAGTGCATTATACAAATCTGACACTAGATGGCAACAGTGAGTTATGGCAAATTCTATATATTTTTAAAAACGTTTTTTTTAAAGCATTTTTACAGCGTTTTTTTACATGTGTGTAGATTCCACCAGGGTGTTGTTATCTAGGCTACTGCAGAAGACAGACTGAACAGTTTGGATTAATCTACCATCTTATATAACCTGCTTTCCTAGCTCCCTGGTAGAGGGCTGCCTTTCATAAAAGCATTTCCATTCTCCCAATATGGCTTTTTAACAGAAAGTGCAGGCATGAAGGATGTTTTGTATCATCAAACAGTGTTGAAATTCTAAAAGGAGGGACAGGAAGATTTTGAACATCTTAGTTTCAACACAGCATTCCAGGAGAATGCAATCTCTAGCAGAGTTTATTTAATACAGAGAATTCTGTTCAACATGTATAGAGTTAACTAGTTGTAAAGACTAGTTATAAAAGGATGCCTCTCCAGGTTTACCAAATAGTCGTGTAAGCAATTTGCTTTTCTAATTGGAACGCTTTTCACTGCATTGGGCACAAATTTGCATTGTCTCCTAGCTTTCGGAAGCAGGTGTGGGGGCATGAAAAAGGGACCTCCGGGATCCTGATGTAGACATGAAACTTCTCCCCACAGCTCTGTGGATCCTGCCCTTTATTGATTTTGCTTAAGAATGAATACACTGGATCTTAAAATGCATGAAATGTAGTATGGGCGAAGTGAAGGAATAATAGAGACTCTCACGTTTGTATTTTGTGCCTTTGATTCAATTCGCTAAACATAACCCTGCACATTTGTTCTGCAGTGTTCAAACATCCATATACAATTCAGGCAGAATGAATAGCTCTAACACTGCAGCGCTAGCATCCATCATACAATATTAGATGTAGCACACAGTCCATCCATCATCTGGCAAAAGAAGAGGGCTTTCGGAATAGAACCGTGTGCTTCACATACACAAAAAAATGTTGTTGCACTTGTCTGTCATTTGTTATTTATGTCTTATCTGGTAGAGGTGCTGGAAGTGGCCACGTGCCTTCAGTGAAAGAGAGTCGACTGCCATTGTCTCTTTTGTGTGATCAATGCTTTTAAAGCATGAGTGAAGCCGCTCAGAATAAATCATAGATTTTCATGCCTGCAGTTCTTTCAAATGACCACAACAAGTCTTTACTGTGTTTCAGCTTGGTCTGGCAAATGGGCGCAGATGCACTGTGGTTAAGCAAAAGTTCAGGCTCACTAGCGATTGAAAGCCTTCAAAGGCCTAAGTGTTGGCATGTCCTTTTCCTTATAGCCGCTTCCTGAATTTACTTCCAGAGAGTTTTATAAACACACGTTTCTTTTAGTGTTACAAGGGACCGTGATAAGCAAGGCGTTCAGTGCTAAGGCAAAACATGCCTAAGCATGGTTGGGAATTCGAGCATGCACCAAAAGTATCCAACAGAAAAATGAATGAATGGTATCCAACAGAAAAACCCCAATGAAAACAATGACCAACTCAGGCCCAAAGGTGGATGCAACCCTTTATCTCTACATTGCAGGAGTACGATGCCTGGCAGATTTCCAGGCTGCACTTTGTCGCAAAATCTCTCAAGATGTTCAAAAAGCAACTTTCCCACCATCATGTCCTGAGTGTTTTAAAGCAGTATGAAATGGCTGTGTCACAATATTATTTTAAAGCCCCCTTTTTAAAAAGTATGTCACTGTTATTCTGCAGTAGAAAATATTTCTTTACACACACAAAAATTACAGCTACCATATATCTCATAAATAGCATGTAATACATCAATATTACAACACATATTTCCTTCCACTTTCAGCGGCGAAAGTGCACTGAACAACTTCTGAACAACATACTGTATGTAAGGTGCATGGACACCTGTTTTGGCCTCAATATTATGGGAATATGGGAAGAATACAGAATATCCTTGTGATGGAATTGCGTCCCTCACTATAGTAATAAGGTTTCCACTGGGGATGATGATTCACTATGGAACTGGCTCCTTATATCTGTGGTGCAAGATTGCAAAACGCAGACACCATGTGCTGTGTTAAATATGGCATTCCCACCTAGCTTATTCCATTAAGTCTGGTTCTCAATAGTCTCCACTCATTGATCTCTTGCATCCAATCATGAGGAAAAGAGAGAAGAAAGGGGATCTGGGCAGAATCCAGCTGGACTGCAAGAATACATGATAGGCCTGCCAACTGCCAAAGTCTTACTGTTAGCAGGCAAGCCCAACATTTGGCAACCCAAGATACAGAAAGCAGCAAAGTTGTCCCTAGTGAAAATTGGAAAGCCTAGCGCATGCCTCCCTGCTCAGGATAACAACTAAATCCAGTTTTCATATTCTTCTGAGTGACATATGTTCTTATTCACACTAATGAGCTCCAAAGCCCATTTGTTGCTTGAATGTAGAGGCACAAGCTATAAGGGTTGCATTAATTCGAAACAGCAATACAGTGGTGCCTCGCAAGATGAAATTAATCCGTTCCGTGAGTCTCTTCGTCTTGCGGTTTTTTCGTCTTGTGAAGCACAGCTATTAGCGGCTTAGCGGCTAGTAACGGCTTAGCGGCTTAGCGGCTATTAGCGGCTTAGCTGCTATTAACGGCTTAGCAGCTTTAAGAAAAAGGAAACAAACTCGCAAGAACTCGCAAGACGTTTCATCTTGCGAAGCAAGCCCATAGGGAAATTCGTCTTGCGGAACGACTCAAAAAACGGAAAACTCTTTCGTCTTGCGAGGCATTTGTCTTGCGAGGCATTCGTCTTGCGAGGTACCACTGTACTAAGGTGGCTCCTGAATCTGCTGGAACTTCATTTCCCCTTATTCCCTCTGATATCTTCAGCTGATCTTTTCTTGATGGTTCCTGAACATCATTTTTCTGATCTTGCCATATTTCAACACGGGTATAACCTTTGCTGATATCCAGACAACCACATTTCTGTCTTTCTTTCTGTCAAAATTCATGACACTGATACCACCTAACCATCTCAGGGCCGGTGATGTTCCCTGATGCCAGGCCATCAAATTCTTGGGTCTGTCAGGTTCATTTCCTCCCCCGTGTTGTGTGACATTGGGCACACCTAAAGAAGTCTGGTGGGATGTAAAAGTTCACCGATGTACACGGGGCGTAGCTAGCTGCTCCAGCACCTGGAGGGGTGGGGGCGGGGCACCTGGTGAGCTGCCCATGGAGTCTGCGTGGCGGATGAAAGTCCCACGCTGCTGTTTCCGGCAACACAGGGCCCCGAGTCCCCACGTCACTTCCAGGAGAGACACGTGGCTCAGGTGCGCTGCAGGCCAGGCCCTGCAGTAAGTGCTGTGCCCACGGTGTACCATTTTGTCACCCCCTCAGGGATGACACCTGGGGTAGTCTGCACCCCCCCCACACACACACAAACCCCTTCCTATGCCTCTGGATGTACAAGTCATCAATTCTTTAGTTCTGTCAAAATTCATTACCCCTTCCACTCCTACCTCAACCCAGAATGTGGTTTTAGCCTGGGCACATCTAAACATCCCAAATGTGTTTGTGCATGTGGTGCTGAACTAGATAAGCTGAACTTACATGCAAACATGCTTAACAATTGTTGCATTAAATGTCTATGGAAGGTAGTAGGCCAAAGGATCTATTTCTCAAAAGAGAGGGACTGGCACTCGTACAGGGAAGCAGGGCCGTCTTACCCATGGGCGCTAGGGGTGCAGGGCACCTGGGTGATGGGTTCTCAGGGGCGCCAGGCTGAGAGCCTGAGAGTTGAGTCCAGGGAAGAGCCTGTTAGGATATACCGTATTTTTTGCTCTATAAGATTCACCAGACCACAAGACGCACCTAGTTTTTGGAGGAGGAAAACAAGAAAAAAATATTCTGAATCTCAGAAGCCAGAACAGCAAGAGGGACCGCTGTGCAGTGAAAGCAGCAATCCCTTTTGCTGTTCTGGCTTCTGGGATAGCTGCACAGCCTGCATTCGCTCTATAAGACGCACACACATTTCCCCTTACTTTTTAGTAGGGAAAAAGTGAGTCTTATAGAGCAAAAAATACGGTAGTTCCATTCCACCTTAAAAGGGTACAGGCATGACGTTTGTGTATCACATGCCTGTTTACTCCCAACACTGCTGGGAACTTCCGCTGTATGTTGTTTTTGCTAAGAGGCTGTTTTGCTGGACACAAAGGCAAGCAGTCTTCTTTGTTCCTGAACACACTGAATAAATGGTGTAAAAATGCTTGCACAACTCTCTCTGTCTGCATTTTTCGTTGTGAATGATTTATACCCTCTGCTGACAGAGTGTGCACGGGTCTCAGAACGTACCTGAGGCTCATGTCGCTAATTGACTGATGCTGTTCCATGGGAGACCGGTGATTGTCCAGAGCCAGCTGGGGGCCTGCCTGATGCCTCCGTCTCCCTGGCAGTATCCCAACAGAGCCCACCCATCAGTTGGAGTGCCGCCGTGGGCTCTTCTGCTGCAGGCAGCTCTGTGCCATGAGTTTGGGGGCGACTGAGCCAGTGAGACGCTGAGGTGACCAGCCAGCTCCGCCCTCCTTCGCACCTCGGGGGGACGCACCAGGCAGATCTTTGCACCCCAATGCCACATATGCTTAAGACAGCCCTACCTGGAAGGTAGATAGTTTTACTGAGAGCCAGTTTTTACTGAGAGCCAGTGTGGTGTAGTGGTTAAGAGCAGTAGTCTCCTAATCTGGGGAACCGGGTTCGTGTCTCCGCTCCTCCACATGCTGCTGCTGGGTGACCTTGGGCTAGTCACGCTTCTTTGAAGTCTCTCAGCCCCACTCACCTCACAGAGTGTTTGTTGTGGGGGAGGAAGGGAAAGGAGAATGTTAGCCGCTTTGAGACTCCTTTGGGTAGTGATAAAGCGGGATATCAAATCCAAACTCTTCTTCTTCTTCTTCTACCTAGAAGCTCTGCCTCTCCAGGTCTAGATGTTTGTGGGGAGACTGTGAAAACCTTTATACATATTCATTAGCTCCGTCAAGATGCTCCCCCCTCCCAGATTGGCCTAGACCAGCGGTTCTCAACTTTTCGGGTAAACAATTCCTGCGTCCAGTCAGGCTTCCCTGCGTTGGCTCTGCTTTGAAGCTCTGACCTGGCAGGAGAGCAGAGTAGCAGCATCGGTCCTGCGTCCATGTGAGATGAGGGATAAATCAAGTCCAAAGACAGTTCGGTTCTTATCTCTAGAAGCATTTATTTACAAGCCATAAATCAGTCTCATTCCATCGGAGCTTTCCGACATTTCTCCGTGCTCCAAAAGCACACACACGCAGCTGCGTCTCAGACAGAAGCAAAAGCAAGTCTGAACACTGACGCACTTCTCTGCGTCAAGCTCCTCCCAGATACAGGACACCACGGAGTTTTAACCCTGTCAGTTCCAAACTCCACTCCAACATCTGTGGGTCCCCAGATGTTGTTGGACTACAACTCCCATCATCCCTGAGCTCTGGCCTTGCTAGCTAGGGGTGATTGGAGTTGTAGTTCAACAACATCTGGGGACCCACAGGTTGAGAAAGGCTGGCCTAGACTTTCATGGTAACCTATTTAAATTCTGCTTCTGTAGTGTCTGCAGATGCCCCCTTCAAGCAGCACCTTCAAAACCAGTACCTTGGCACAGCAACCAGTTATGACTTGCCAAGACCAGTTGCCTTCTGCCTGTCTGTTGAAGCCCAACAGTCTTCTGCAAAGCCAAAGTTATATACATGTTATCAGCTACAGTGCTTGGGCAGCATACGCTTTTGAATCGTACAGAAAAATAAGAATTCTACAGGAAAACAAGATGTATCCATTTCCACATCGTTGCACAGCACATTCCCAGCAGTAACTAATTTGTGCTTTCTCAAACCCAGCCCACTTCATGCATGCAATTAACTGTATTTTTGTGGGGTGCCTATTAAATGTCATTAGTAAACATTATATTGTCACTTGCCGTGGGGTTGTAAATCAAGTCGCCATCTGTTTCATTTAATGCGCATGCTGGACCTGTAGATGCTAGATGCTTGCTGCTTAAGAAACAGTGCCAGAAATTTCTGACAACCTAGCGATGAAAATGTGCTCCAAAGATCAATAACAACAACAGGCAATTTTGGGGGGAAAAACAACAACAACACTGAATTCTGCCAAAACAGAAAGTGACAAAACACTCCAGTTCAGCTTTAATTTTTTTAAAAATCATATCAGATCGTGAATATGAACAGAGATACCAGTTGATCACAAGCCTCATTCTCAGGTAGCAGAATGGTTCATCAGAATATGAAGCCCCAAACTTACTGTTTGTGGTCATATATTTTTTCATGCACAAAAACAGGGACTCTTTCCAACTAAGCCACAAGCCTGAGAATTGGGAATTGGCTTCCTTGTTGCTGCTATAGCTTACTTATGCAAGTAGAAAAATATTAAATTCAAAAGCCTGTTCATGAGATCAATGCGAAAATAAACCTAAGGCTGAATTAATGCAGCACTGTGACATTCTCTAGCTCAGCCTTTCTCAACCCTGGGTCCCAAGATGTTGGTGGACTACAACTCCCATCATCCCCTGACCACTGTGGTCCTGCTATCTATAAATGATGGGAGTTGTAGTCCAACATCATCTGGGGACCCAAAGATTGAGAAAGGCTGCTCTAACTCTACCCAGCATTTCATTATGCCCATGTTGATGGACCTCAGCTTGGATGTTCCAAGACCTCTTAGGGACTGTGCTTTGGGTCTGAGTCTGGACTGTGTTTCCTGACTGTTGAACTTTGGACTTAACATACTTCATACAGCAGTGGGAGTTGCCGCCAGGAAGGCTAGGGGTACAGGCAGTGCCAGATTTAACCCTGTGGAGGCCCCTAGACTGTCAAAATCTCTGGGGCATATGCTTGTGGGATAACATGGAACTAAGAAAGCTTCATTCTGATTTATTTCAAGATCAAATCAATATAATTTTGATGCGTTATTGCAGGGCCTCAGAAGGCATGGTGCCCATAGCTGGTGCCTTCTCTGCCTATTTGGTAATCTGGCACTGGAAACCGAGGCAGTGGAATTTCTTGAGTGTTCATAAAACCCCTTATATTTTTTTGAATATTTTCTGGGCATTGTCACAAATTGTACTTTTGGCATTTCATTGGCATTTGACTTTCCTGTTGACATTGCCTTTTCTCTCTGCACATCATTGATTTGACAAAATGGATTCCAGTCCATGAAAATGTCTGCCATGTTAAGGTGTCAACAAGGCTCTCTTGTGTTTGTTTGTTCTCCCCCCTCCCCACCAAAAAAAGCTATGAACCATTCCAGCCACATAGCCATTCCAGCATGGCGAACCCAATTAACCTCACTTTGAACACAACCTGTTACTCTGCAATTAGAACAAAATCAAAGATGTAACTTCGCTTTTTAAAGAACTTACAGAAATTGAACATCTTGTATTTGAAAGCGCTTAACCTATTCTTTCACTGGGGAGTCTGGATTGTGGTGATGAGATCTTGTGTAGGAAGTCGAGAGTAAGCAGAGATTCTGTCTCTCTCATAATATTAAAAGCAGGACTCATCGAATAAACCTGAAAGTTAGGAAATTCAGGACAGGCAAAGGGGAATATTTATTCGCACAATGCCAAGTTTATGGAAGTTATAGTGATGGCCACCAACGTGGACGACTTTATAAGGGAATTAACAAATTAGGCATGGTGGCTAAATTACCCCTGAGTATCAGAGGCAGTAGTATAATAATAATAATAATAATAATAATAATAATAATAATAATAATAATAATTTATTATTTGTACCCCGCCCACCTGGCTGGGTTTCCCCAGCCACTCTGGGCGGCTTCCACAGAGACCAAAAATACACTAAAATGTCACACATTAAAAACTTCCCTGAACAGGGCTGCCTTAAGATGTCTTCTGAATGTCAGGTAGTTGTTTATCGCTTTGACATCTGATGGGAGGGCGTTCCACAGGGCAGGTGCCACTACCGAGAAGGCCCTCTGCCTGGTTCCCTGTAGCTTTGCTTCTCGCAGTGAGGGAACCATAGCTGTCAAGTGTCCCTTATTTGAAGGGACAGTCCCTTATTCCAGTGCCATGTCCCGCTGCTGTCCCTTATTGAAGGATGTCCCTTAAATTTCAAAGGAAGCAGCTACACTCCCTCCCTCCCTGCCGGCCAGGGAGGAGGAAGGCTCCAACTGTGTTGCTTGACTGTGTTGCTCACCCAATAAAAAGTCTAAGAACGACGGGGGGGGTGGAGCTTGCATGCCTTGTGTGTGGCTAGTTAATGCAAGCTGAGGGGTTTTTTGAATGCTGGATGCCATTTTGTTGCACATGCTGCTGCAAACTTTGCAGTGCAAAGCCAGGCCGGGGAGCCATCTTAAGTTGAGGCTGCATAGGTCTTGTGGTGCATGTGATTCAGATTCTATTCAGTTGAACCTCTGGTTACAAAGTTGGTTGGACAGTGTTCTCGAAGCTACACAGCATGAGTTTGACCAGACTGCAGGAGGACAGGAAGACTGGAGTGCCTGGAACAGGTGAGGCTGCAGGTCCCTTATTTTGGCAGCTGGTACCTTATTTTCAAGGCTGCCGGTCCCTTATTTTCAAATCTGTAAGTTGACAGCCATGGAGGGAACCACCAGAAGGCCCTCGGCGCTGGACCTCAGCGTCCGGGCAGAACGATGGGGGTGGAGACGCTCTTTCATGTCCTTCATACTAGTATGTCTCTATATACTAGTAGCTGGGGATCCTAGGAACATAGGAAGCCCAATACCGTCCACAATGACAGGAAGCAGCTATCTAGGATTTCAGCCAGAGTCTCTCTCAACCCTACCTGGAGAGGCCAGGTATGAATGAAGAAAGGCAGAAAAGATGATGTCGAGGACTTAGGGGTTTTCTGATATCGGCAGATATGCGCAAGATTCTAATTATTTTAATGAAAGCCTGCCAGCGGTATTAATGAAGCAGAAGATTAATGTGATTAACTCCTGCACAGATAACACAACATGCAAGGCACTTTGCACAGATTCTTTCCCTCAGATCGTAACATTCCATTTTCAAAGATAATCAGCTTCCCTGCATCTAGCTTTCATCTTTGCTTCTTCCCATAAAATGACAACACCAATGAATATTTCAGCCGCCTGGCATTTCTGACTGCCATAAATTGTTTACGGGGGGTGGGGGAACAGTAACAGGGGGGAAAGTCACTATATTTGCGGCTTGTTAGTGCCTACATTTCCCATGCATTATTGAGCTTTGTTCAAAACATCCTGCGGAGAACGGACACTTTCGTAGGGACCCAGGCCTTGCTACGGGATGTACGCCAGCCTAGCGTTTCACAAAAAAAGAAAAACTACTGGTGTGTATGGCGGTTTTCTTCTTTTTCCACCACCTGCATGGTAGCAGACAAGCTATCCCAGTGGCGTAGCATGGGGGGTGCAGGGGGGGCCGGCCGCACCGGGCGCAACATCTGGGGGGGGGGGCGCTCGCCGCCTCCAGAGTCGCCGAAGAGCCTCGGGCGCAGGCTGTAGCAGAGCCCCATGTCTCACAGAACCGACGAGCTGTGCGCGCGTCCGGGCTGAAGGCGTCCGGCAGGCAGCGACTCTCAGCGCTCACCGCGGTCCCCGCGCGTCAGGGCTGCAGAGGGCACACCAGGCAGCCCCTCCTCACAGCCCCGCCGTTGCCGCTTCTGCTGCAGCTGCTGGGCCATGTTGCATTTTCCTCGCCTCTCTGCCCTCCTCCTCCGGGCAAGCGGCGTCGTTTGGGCGGCAGCGCCAGCGGCAATTCGCCTCAGATCACCTGACACAGACCCGCCGCCGCCGCTGTGGCTACCTTACCGTAAATACCCCAGCCCAGGTTGCAGCAAGAAGAAGCTGGCAGCGGCGGCAGGTTAGGGGTTAGGGGGCGCAAATTACTTGCCTTGCCCTGGGTTAGGGGGCGCAAATTACTTGCCTTGCCCCGGGTACTGACAACCCACGCTACGCCACTGAGCTATCCATGATATCGCATAGACCCGGGACCAGATATCCAGTAGGGCCTTTCAGAAGCAAGGGTGTCGTGAGATCCAGTCAGAGAATGCGAATGACAATGACGAGGATTTTGGGAGACCCAAATTGTGAAGTATCTTTTTTGAAAGCCAATAAGAGGTTCTGCAAGCTGAGATCCCAGTGCAAAAGTGGCTCTGCCTAACTGAAGCTGCTTCTGTAACCCCCCCCCCAAATGTTTAATTTAATAAATGAAAACAGTAAAGAATGAGACAGAAAGTTGCAGCTTCCATGGTATTCAGTTCGCTCTTAAACAGTAGCACGTTTTACAGGAATATTTACCTCAGTCCAATTAGCCTGATATAGTACCCCAAGCAACTGCAAGGTGCTTGTTGTTGGATGGAGACTGAATTTGCGCCTCGAGGTATAAATATTTGAAGGAAGCAGAAACAAATTTGCAACGATTGTTGGCAGGCTCCTGCCTTCATAAGGCTGGCTGGGGATAGAAAATCAATAGTCGTAGCAAAGGCCGGATGGATTCTGTGAGGTACTTCATATGTTTTCTTGCCTCATCTGTGCAGTTTTATTTTAAAACAAACCATGTTTAATTTCTGCACAATGCTGCAAGGGAAAGCGACTTAAAAACTTGTAGCCATTCAGCTTTAAGAATGTGCCGAAAATGTAGTCGGGGTGGGGGAAATTGTCCTTTTTGAAAATATATCTTGCAAACTAAATATTGAGGTGCCACCAGTATATGCAAATGTGTGTCTCATTTACGACTACAGTGGTACCTCAGGTTAAGTACTTAATTCATTCTTAACCTGAAACTGTTCTTAACCTGAAGCACCACTTTAGCTAAAGGGGCCTCCTGCTGCTGCCGCACCACCGGAGCCTGATTTCTGTTCTTATCCTGAAGCACTATTTCTGGGTTAGCGGAGTCTGTAACCTGAAGTGTATGTAACCCGAGGTACCACTGTACTTAATTCATTCCGAAGGTCCATTCTTAACCTGAAGCACCACTTCAGCTAATTGGGGCCTCCTGCTGCCGCCGCAGCATGATTTCTGTTCTCATCCTGAAGCAAAGTTCTTAACCTGAGGTAATATTTCTGGGTTAGCAGAGTCTGTAACCTGAAGTGTATGTAACCTGAAGCGTATGTAACCCGAGGTACCACTGTATATAGAAACTTTATTCTCAATACTGATGGAACTCATGGGAGGAGAATACTTTTATTTGTATATATCTTTATAATTTGTGAAGGAAACCTTTGTACGAGTTAATATTTCACTATCTCTTTGGAGCTGTGCTCTATTTTTGTCCTTTTGTCCTTCAAGGCTGGGAAAATTCATGGTTTGTATTTTTTATTCTCTGTTTTCCGTGTGTGTGTGTGTGTGTGTGTGTGTGTGTTTTATGTTCACATTTTTCTCTTTTTTGGGTAACAAATCAATAAAAACATTTGAGGAAGGAAGAAATAAAGCAATTCTTTTCTCTTAAGAAAAAAAATACAGTTTTTGGAAGAGGGGAATAAGTGAACTTCAAAGTTCTCTTGGACTGCAAAGACTGGAACGGGTTGCCTCCTCTAATCCTCTAATACTGACCAGCTATGGCCATTGGCCATATTTGTTTCGATATATAACTAGGAGGACACAGAGCCCACTGTAAAACAAAGTTAGGTGTATTTGATTTTAGTGAATCGTACTGGACTGTAGCCCAAATATTTGATTTCTCAATTTAAAGGGCCAGTAAAATGCCTTAGGCTGCAATCCTTCACACACTGAAATAGTGGGAATGTATAAATGGTATGTGTGTTGCAAAACACAGCTGCAATGCTACGCACATTTGCTAGGCAAGGTAAATCCTATTAAGTTCAATGGCATTTGCTAAGTAATGGAGAATTATATCAACAGGATGTAGCACGCTCATTCCTCCAAAGCGTTTGATGCGGTGTTGGAGAAAAAGACTTGAAACAACAGGATCAGCCATAGAAGGCACCAAGTACCCTTACCATCCCTATTTGGTCTAAGATGCCAACGGGTGCATTAATAACGCCCCTTGACACCCAGAAGGAAAGAAACCTCCCCTCACTCACTTGCCCCCATGATACAAAGCCCCTCCCGAACTACGGAGGGGGGAGTTGCGGGCACACGCCCCCTTCCACAGTCTCGCAGGGCTGCTGGCAGCCCCGCGGGACCCGGGGTTCTCATAATTATGCATATTTGGCAGCGGCAGCCAATGGGCTGGCGCTGGGGGTGGGGTGGGGTTAACTTAGGGCACTTAAGGTCGGGGCAGCCTGGGGCTCGCCCCTTTCCCTCCTTCAGCAGCCGCGGTTTCCCACCCACCCACCCTTCAGGTAGGCATTTGGACTTTGCTATGGGCTTCGGCTGGTCGCCGCAAGGGGCCTGGTAGGAGTTTTTCCATTTGGCTAATTGGCTGAATTTGAAGCCACTTGGTTTTTTCGCCTACCTCGCAGCAAAACGTCACAACTCTTTGGTTTTGGCAGTAGGCATTGGCCGGGGTATTGTTATGCAAATGAGATGGGGGGGAGGATCGCCATCACCTCCCCCATTGCTTGGAGGGTAGTTCCGGGGGGCGTCGCCTCGTCCGAAACCTACGGAGGCCAGGGCCTAAAGCGCGCCCCCGAGCGGTAACCCCTGGGGGAGCGCCTACAGATGTGCATCTCGGGGGCTCCCTCTGTTGGTGCTTAACCCTCCCCGGTTAGACCGGATAGTCTGTTAGGGGCCAATGCCTAGGGCCAATACCGCTCTTACCTGTAATCAATAAAGTTGTGGCCATTTTCGCCCATCAACATAAATTCTGGTGTCCGGTGTCTTTATTTCATCTGTGCGAGGGGGAGGGTATCGCCACGCAACAACAACAACAACAACAACAACAACAATTTATTTGTGCCCCGCCCATCTGGCTGGGTTTCCCCAGCCACTCTGGGCGGCTTCCAACAAAGATTACAAATACATTAAAATGTCACACATTAAAAACTTCCCTAAACAGGGCTGCTTTCAGATGTCTTCTAAATGTTGTCTTTGACATCTGATGGGAGGGGTGCCACTACCGAGAAGACCCTCTGACTGGTTCCCTGTAGCTTTACTTCTCGCAGTGAGGGAACCACCAGCAGGCCCTCGGCACTGGACCTCAGTGTCCAGGCAGATTGATGGAGGTGGAGATGCTCCTTTAGGTATACTGGGCTGAGGCCGTTTAGGGCTTTGAAGGTCAGCACAGCCCTCAAAGACCTCAGTGAGCTTAATCCGTTTGGAAGTCCATTCCAAAACCAAAGCGTTCCAAAACCAAGGCACGCTTTCCCATAGAAAGTAATGCAAAATGGATTAATCCGTTCCAGACCTTTAAAAACAACCCCTAAAACAGCAATTTAACATGAATTTTAGTCTCTAATGAGACTACTGATCCACAAAATGAAAGCAATAATCAATGTACTGTACTATAAAATAAATAAGACAGTATTGTAGATGATGAAAATTAAATGTATTTATTTTTTCTTACTTGCTCTGATGATAGTCATTGTTTGGAGGGGGGACTTTTATCCATTTCCGCAGTCACACAATCAATCAATCAGCTGAATTGGGTTCCACACAGCCACAAAAACAAATTAACTGAAAAAGCCTCAAAAACGTAAAATAAATAGCAAAACCAAAAGTACCAAATACAGTGGTACCTTGGTTCTCGAACTTTAATAATAATAATAATAATAATAATAATAATAATAATAATAATAATTTATTTCCACCCCGCTCATCTGGCTGGGTTTCCCCAGCCACTCTGGGAGACTGTCTTCTGAATGTCAGATAGTTGCTTATCTCTTTGACATCTGATGGGATGGCACCTGATGGGAGGGTGTTCCACAAGGCGGGCGCCACTACCAAGAAGGCCTTCTGTTCCAGAAGTCTCTTTGACTTCCGAAATGTTCGAAAACCAAGGCGTGGCTTCTGATTGGTGCAGGAGCCCTGGAAACAATAGTCGAGAGCTGCATCGGACGTTCGGCTTCCAAAAAACATTTGAAAACCGGAACACACACTTCCGGGTTTTCGGTGTTTGGGAACCAAGGTGTTTGAGAACCAACATACCATTGTAGTGCAATCGGTAGACTGGGCAGTCTTATCTAGAATCCTCCCACATCAGTTTTTCATGTTGGCCCTCCTGCAGCTTCCATCCATGGTTTATACTAAGAACTTGGGATGCAGTTGGGAGGTCAGCTACACAAGGCCTTACCAACTGTGTCTACTGCATGTACCTGCATATAATTTGCATTCTGGTACCACAGAATGGCGCCCATCCACCTAACCGACTTGTCCCAGACCAGCACGAAAATCCCACCCAACCAGAAGAAACTTGCCATCTGGCAAATAAATTTGCAACCCAATGTTGCATTACTACATATCCAAAGAATTATTATTACTAATACTATTATTAAAAAGTGTGTTCAATGACCCCTGCACACAAAACATTGCTCCTTGTTCTGCCAGCAAATATTCAACAAGATAAATTGCTGTTAGCATCGGTGGCCAGCTATATCACATTAGTCTTAATATATGAGTGTTATTATCAAATAAGATGGCATCTGCTTACTTGCAGAGAAAAGTAAGGGCAGAATTAAGAGATGTGTGAATTAAATTTGCCCTGGCGGCATATCTGATGTGGAAATTATCCATGGACTCTGCTTAACTGTGAAAGGAGGAGGGGCAAATCAACCCAATAAATTTTAGTACTGTACATTTCCTATTTTCAGCAACTGATATGAAGGGCGGTGCGACATTTCTTTGCCATGCCAACAAACACTAGTATAGAAAATAATGCAAGCTATGCGTATCTTTCTGACTCAATTGCCATGACAAATATTGTTAGGGATGCGGGTAGCACTGTGGTTTAAACCACAGAGCCTAGGACTTGCTGATCAGAAGGTCGGCGGTTCCGTGACAGGGTGAGCTCCCGTTGCTCGGTCCCAGCTCCTGCCAACCTAGCAGTTCGAAAGCACGTCAAAGTGCAAGTAGATAAATAGGTACCACTCCAGCGGGAAGGTAAACAGCGTTTCAGTGCGCTGCTCTGGTTTCGCCAGAAGCGGCTTACTCATGCTGGCCGCATGACCCAGAAGCTGAACGCCGGCTCCCTGGGCCAATAAAGCGAGATGAGCACCGCAACCCCAGAGTCGGCCACGACTGGACCCTAATGGTCAGGGGTCCCTTTACCTTTTATGCATATCTTTCTGACTCAACTGCCATGATAAATATTGTTGCCGCTGTTTATCACCTCCATTTCTGTTAAGATCCCAGAGCAGCTTACAAACATGAAAACTAAAAAATATCAATACAGCCGATAGACATCAACAAATCCATTTCCCCCAGAGGTCTGGGAGAAAGAAGTGCATTTTAAAGCAGTGCCAAAAACCAGATAATGACAGCACAAACTCAAAAGCTTCCACTCCTTTTTCTCTAACCAAGAAGGTATCAGTTGTCCTTTTTGATATAGATCTGTCACGTAGCGCACAGTTTATTACTGGAACTCGGCCAGGCCAGGCTACTACTGGAAGCAGATTCCGGAAGCAGTATGCATCTGACACATAAAAATATGTATGCAGAGTTGGATAGCCATGATAATACAAAATGCAGTGCAAAAATAGAAACTTGACACCTGCTTTCCCCAGCAAAAGGGGGGAAGAGAATTGGAGTGGCTGCTCTGTCCAAAAAAATGCTGAAAGCTAAGCTTCATACTCCACAGAAGAGATTGGAGGGAACATAACACCTGAACGTTGTCTAATGAACTAAGAATCGACACCAGTTCATACTGCAGCTGCTGAACAGCCCACTTTGGTTCAGGAGCCTACAACAGTTACTGGTTCTGGGCACTTTTGCAGGAGCCCACAGAAAGCTGCCTTTCAGGCTCCCAGCAACACCCTCTGGCAATGCATAGGTTTTTTTGGATGCAAAGAGCAATGGATTTACACCAGTGACCTGAAACAATCGTTGGCAGAGCCTTCATAACTTGTAGAGGACCTCAGCTTATACTAGTGAATAAAGTTCTGAAAATGGACAAGAAATACTTCTAAAATCCTGCAAAGCCATAAACTTGGTCCCCCAACTTAGATCTGGTAATGGTAAATGGATGTTGGAAGATGAAAAGATGAGAATTTGCAGGCACCCAGCTCATTAACTATTTTTTTTTTCTATTCCAGCAGGCATTTTAAAGAAGTTCTCTGTGTTTATGATTAATGTTCTTTTATTTCAGCCAACAGGTTTCTAAAAATCTGTATCTATGCTGCTTAGAAATTCTGGAGGATAGAGCAAATAAATAAATAATGTTGACTGACACAATTCTAACAACACAAATATTATATTATGTTATATTATATTTTTATTATTGACTTTATTTCCCAGCTTTTCTCCAAGGAAGTGATTTGACGAATTGCTAACTGATTATTTGAACCAGGGTCTCTCTGGTCCTAGTCCATTATTCTAACCGATACATTGGTTTGGTTTGTCCTTCTAAACACTGCTCTTTTTTTTCATCAGAAGAAGTAACCACACACAATGCTTTTTTTCTGGTGGGATGGAGGGGTACGTATACCCCTAAACATTTTGTGAATCTAAATTTGGCCTTATTGTGGG
The DNA here is from genome assembly GCF_964252035.2 of Podarcis erhardii. Classification (NCBI taxonomy): domain Eukaryota; kingdom Metazoa; phylum Chordata; class Lepidosauria; order Squamata; family Lacertidae; genus Podarcis; species Podarcis erhardii. The sequence continues at coordinate 44,843,602 of NC_138513.1, forward strand.
GCAGTATTTCAATATGAGTAGGAAAATGAGAGTACCCCTGAACATTTTTTTTTTCCGGAAAAAGCACTGGCCACACACATAGTTCCTAGGATGAGATTAGGAGATTTGGTTGAATTCGTACTTGTTGCTTTTACAAAACAGGAGAAGGATCAGAATTTTAAATTGCACAGAGAAGCTGACAGGGCAAAACAATCAAACCTTATGTAGAAAACATGTTTGCAGAGCAATAGGGCAGTGGGGGGGGCAGGAGGGGACACCAATTTGGGAGGAGAGCGATCTAATGTGACCATGTGCCAAGGGAAATCCTCTACTAATCCCCATGTTTGTCATAGTCTTTTAGGATTGACCCTACTGAGTGAAAATAAAAACTAGGACAAATAAACCTTCTGTCTGCTTTTCACAGCACAGAGTTCCCCGAAGGATAACTGCATGCCAGAAGCGTTGCATTCATTATGTATGAAGCTATTTCATACATATGGGACGTGGGTGGCGCTGTGGGTTAAACCACAGAGCCTAAGGCTTGTTGATCAGAAGGTCGGCGGTTCGAATCTCCGTGACGGGGTGAGCTCCCGTCGCTCGGTCCCTGCTCCTGCCAACCTAGCAGTTCGAAAGCACGTCAAAGTGCAAGTTGATAAATAGGGACCACTCCGGCAGGAAGGTAAACGGCGTTTCCGTGCACTGCTCTGGTTCGCCAGAAGCGGGTTAGTCATGCTGGCCACATGACCTGGAAGCTGTACGCCGGCTCCCTCGGCCAATAAAGCGAGATGAGCGCCGCAACCCCAGAGTCAGCCACGACTGGACCTAATGGTCAGGGGTCCCTTTACCTATTTCATACATATACATACATAATGCATTCCTTGTGTTCTTTTCTAGAAAACATGCCATACCACACCAAAATCAATTATTTTAATATTTCAGTGCATAATTTTAATCCCTACTTTTTCATCCAGTTACTAGTTCTTTTAAAGATACTGGTCACAATTCAGAACAAAGGTAAGAGCACTTAGGTTTGTAGATTTCAGTGGCATTAAGCATGCTTAGATCTGTTTCACTTTACTAAATAAAAGGCAAACACTGGCATGTCTGCACAGCAAACCTACTTTAATTAATTTTCTTCACCTGAAGGTATAATCTGCTCCTTATAACATTTATTAGAGCTGAAATGAAATTTTAAAATCAGATTTTTAAAACTTTTTGATGAACCAAGTTCATATAAAATATATTAATCTAAATCAGTTCCTATATATGCTGTCAAAAGCTGATTGCTACTTTACGTACATGTCATATACTGTCAGATATTGATGTCTGCATGCTTGATGCTGTAGATGTGTATTTTTCATTTTCTTATTTCTTTGGGGTTTTTTATTTACATCCTACCCGTCAAATGCAAATGTACCACACAGGGCAATTCAAAAGAAAAAATCATGCTGATTTTTTTTATTATTTTTTTAAAAAAAGATAAAACCTGTAATGCAATGAATTAGAACAGAGAGACACAAAAATTAGCACAAAAGCCAATACAGGAAAAATGAAAATGAAAACACTGTAAAATCTGCCATCAGAAGTAGTGAAGTTGTTACCCTGGCTTGCATCCAGGGTAACAGTGCATCTCCACTGAAATCAATGTGATTTATTCCCATGTATAGGGACGTGGGTGGCGCTGTGGGTTAAACCACAGAGCCTAGGACTTGCCGATCAGAAGGTCAGCGGTTCGAAACCCCGTGATGGAGTGAGCTCCCTTTGCTTGGTCCCTGCTCCTGCCAGCCTAGCAGTTCGAAAGCACGTCAAAGTGCAAGTAGATAAATAGGTACCGCTCTGGCGGGGAGGTAAACGGCGTTTCTGTGTGCTGTTTTGCCAGAAGCGGCTTAGTCATGCTGGCCACATGACCCGGAAGCTGTACACCGGCTCCCTCGGCCAATGAACGAAGATGAGCGCCGCAACCCCAGAGTCAGCCACGACTGGACCTAATGGTCAGGGGTCCCTTTACCTTAATGATAAATATACCCACTTGCCTGAGAGTAAGCCCCACTAAACTCAGTGAGACTTACTTCTGTTTCCTGCAGCAACATAATAACATTTCAAAAATTTGCTAAGTGTTCAGTGCTTTTAGCTTCCATTGAAAACAACTGGATTTACATTTAATTCATGACAGGTACATTGATTTCCATGGGGCTTAAGAGCAGCTAGCTCTTAACCTCCTTAACTGGCATGTATCGTTGAACACTGACTCCTGCATGACAGATCCTCTAAGATACCGGATGTTGCTGCATGTCAATTGTCAGACATTGCCAAACATTAACTGACAAATCTTCAGGTGTCAAATGCTGGGCTGAAGATGATGCATTCTCCAAATACTGGCATACTCACCTATTTCACCATCTTTTTCCACTGCAAAACCCGGGTACATTAGTGATGCTTAATTAAGAGCAATATTTCATTTGGGTTACATCTGCTCTATCTGGCTATGCCAGAGGAAAAGAAGTGGCTTATTCTTCAGAGTGGACAAGAAATTGATTTTATGGATTTATTACCCAACCCAGTTCAAGCTTCCATAAATCAGGACACATTTCTTGTTTCACTTCAGCTCTGGGTAAAGGGGCTCTGCCTTAAAGTCCCAGGGACCGAAATAAAGTCATACAAAGAAGGAAAAGCAGTAAGAAATTCCTTCAGATCACAATGGTGTTGCCTGCTCAGGGCCGGATTTAGGTTTGAGGAGGCCCTCAGCTACTGAACCCCTTCATGGATCACTGCCTAGAATAACTTCAAGAAGCTATGAGCTATGCCGTGCAGGGTCACCCAAGACGGACAGGTCATAGCCAAGAGTTTTGACTAAATGTGATGCACCTGGAGAAGGAACTGGCAAACCACTCCAGTATTTTGCCAAGAAAACTCCATGGACATCAAAAAGGAGAAGCTTTGAGAAGAAAGTGAGAGTTTCCAAGGCATGCTCTGGTTCGTGGGGTCACGGAGAGTCAAACACGACTAAGACGACTAAACAACAACAACAAAGCTACCAAAGGTAATGGGGCCCTTTATATGTCCAGCTGTCCTTTGTCAACAACAAATTGTTGCTGTTTTTTGGTGTTGAATATATGCTGTATGGTAATTTTTGGACCTAATAGGTCCATACACAACACAAAACACTGTTGCTGTATGTAGGTTTTATTTTATTTGTTTTTTATCTTATATTTTGGAAATGTACATCCACTTTTTTTCTTTATTTTTTTTTTGGGGGGGGGGCAAGAGAATGGGGCCTAAGCTATAGCTTGTTTAGCTTATACATAAATCCAGCACTGTGGCTGCTCTATATCCACACAGAGACAATGTGAGGCAGCACTGGTGTGGTGTGAAGGACATTGCGTAGCACAGCTGAATCATGGGATTTCTGTTTGAACTTTGCAAATATTCTAATGAAGAGGATGAGATTCATGAATGGGAAGTGATTCAGGCACAGGTAAAATGGCGTCGAGATAAGATAGGGATGGAGGAGACTTTCAATTCAGGCTGCATTTTAATGTTTCAATGTTTTAATGTTGCGTGGCTATTCCCGCCCCCTCCCACAGGATGGAATAAATAAAGACACAGGACCAGAATTTAGGTTAATGGGCGAAAAATGGCCATAACTTTATTGATTACAGATAAGAGCGGTATTGGCTTTAGGCATTGGCCCTATCAGACTAACCGGTATAACCGGGAAGGGTTAAACACCAACAGGGGGAGCCCCCGAGATGCATATCCCTAGGCGCCCCCCGAGGGGTTACCGCTTGGGAGCGCACTTTAGGCCTTAGCTTCCATAGGTTTCGGACGAGCTGCTGAAAGAAAAGAAAGGGGCGAGCATGGGCTGCCCCGACCTTGAATGCCCCTTACAAGTCCCACCCCCACTGCCAGCCGATTGGCTGGCACGGTGAATGATGAATACTAATGATCCTGGGATTCTCTAGGTCTCGCGGGGCTGCAGCCAGCCCCGCGAGGGTGTGAATGGGGCGTGAGCCCGCAACCCCCCCCTCCACATGTTGGGAGTGGCATTGTATTTTAATCTTATTTTTAAGTTGTATTCATTCAACTTGTTTTAATTTTATTGCTTGTTAGCTGCCCTGAGCCCGGCATTGGCTGGGGAGGGCGGGGTATAAATAAATTATTATTATTATTATTTATTATTATTATTATTTAAACTGAAATCAAATCTGCACTTTCCCAAACAATATGTGAACTGAAGCACAGCCATCCTTCGAAAGTAGCTCAAAACCACAGCACATGAAAATGGCACAGACTTCTTAGGTCCTACCTTTCAATACAGTGGTACCTCTAGATACAAACGGGATCCATTCCGGAGCCCCGTTCGCATCTAGAAGCAAACATAACTAGCGACGGCATGTCTGCGCAAGTGCGTGTCGCTTTTGGCCACTTCTGCGCATGCACGTGACGTCATTTTGAGCGTCTGCGCATGCACAAGCGGCGAAACCTGGAAGTAACATGCTCCGTTACTTCCGGGTTGCCGCAGAGCGCAACTCAAATGCGCTCATCCCGAAGCACATTCAACTTGAGGTATGATTGTATAAGGTAGTAATATTGCCATCGTACTTGACCTTAAATCTTTCAAAAAGAAAAGGCCTCTTTACTAATGAAACGAATGCTTGCTAATTGACTTTCTGGCCAGATTGTCTATGGCTGGAGAAATGAGGATATAGAAACCTCTGATTGAATTAGTAACCAGAACAAGACATTTCTAAAAACTACTTTTTGCAGGCTATTTAACATCACCTCTATAAAGTAAAATGGAATACCCGTTAATATGAAGACAAGACTTTTGCCTGGGGCTGAGGTAGGGCAACATTCCCCAAGCAGTTGCTGGCAAACAAAACAGAGTACAAAGTATGAAAAAAAGAGACTATTTTATCAGGTTCTTCAAAACTGCTGGAAACTGTTCTTAAACTACAGAAAAGGTGGTGCTCACAATCCTAGTTTAAGTGCCAGACGTGTTTTTTAAAAGTTGCCTGACACTATGGATCATGTACAAATATGGCTGGATGTGTACCTTGACATGTAAGTTCCTGTAAACGCACAGAGAAACACAAGAAAATTTGGATTCATTTATCTAAGACGCATGTTGAAAAAGAAACACAAAAGAATTGAATGATACAGACTTCCAACAGATTTATATTCCTTAAAAAACCAAGCTGAAGAAGGCATTTACTCCGAAACAGGGCCCTGTCCTGGTCACCACTACTGAGTCGTACATCTAATTCATACTTCGGATACTTCTTTTTGGCCCTATTTGATTCTTTATTCTGACTTTATATAACATGGACTCTTTTTGACTGCCATTGAGACTTGTATAAAACAATTGTTGTGTACTGGTATTTTATGTACCTTTATACTATGTCACTGCATATTTGAAACTACATTATTTCTGCACTTAAACGTTGTGTTTAAATTTACTATTATTTTAAAACTGTCGCACTTATACTATTAGTTTAAAACTGTTATTCTTAGCAGAATATACATGTTTTTCTTTTCAACTCTCGAGTAGGAATTATTCCTTGTATTGAAACTTTTGGCCAGAGCTCTTGGTATATCCTAAACTAGATGTGCCATGAAATCAAGAGATGTACATGCTTGTGTGCAGGAGCGCCAACTTGGGCCCCAGATTATGGATGCCCAATGGCACTTGCGACATAACGTGATGTCGTGACATCATGATGTCACATTACATCAGCATGTGAGGTGTTGCAGGGCCTCGGAGCTCTCATGCGACTTCCAGTTTCTACCAGAAGTTGCGTCGGAGACCTGGCAGGGCTTCTGACGTCACTTCCAAGGTTGCACAGGGCCTCAGAGCTCAATTTTTTGTGGGTGCCCAGGGGCCCCCATAGTTGGCACCCGTGCTAGTGTGAACTGGCTAAATTGTATGAACAAGTAAGGTAATGTCACAATCAGGGCCAGATTTAGGTTTGACGAGGCCCTAAGCTACTGAAGGTAATGGGGCCCTTTACATGTCCAGCTGTCCTTTGTCAACAACAAATTGTCACTGTTTTTTGTGTTGAATATATGCTATATGGTAATTTATGGACCTAACAGGTATCTAAAGCCATTTGCACATAACAAATAGGTGCCTACACCACACAAAACATTGTTGCTGTATGTAGGTTTTATTTTATTTGTTTTTTATCTTATATTTTGGAAATGTACATCCAGTTTTTTTATTTAATTTTTTTTGGGGGGGGGGCAAGAGAGCGGGGCCCTAAGCTATAGCTTGTTTAGCTTATACGTAAATCCGACACTGGACCAACTCCCTAGGTTATACCAACCTACTTACTGGTGTTCCTACCTATCACTATTAAGCAGATGGGAGAGAAAATTACCACCAGCTTTCAATGAACGCTTTCGCACAGAGCCAGAGTTATTTGAAAGAGAACACTTTATCACAATGCAGTTCTAGTCTTAATAAAGACAGATTAATGAGTCTAGATTTTGCCAGTAGCTTATTCTGGCGAGAGTGAAAAATGTCCTGGGTTAGTCGGTGATCCCTAGCTCCATAATGATCTGGAAATTGCAAAAGGACTGAGGGAAAATCTAGTGCTATTCTATAGGGATAACAGAATCGTTCAGACAAAGACCTGCCACCTCAGCTAGCAGTATGAGCATCCAAGAAGGATAAAAGGCCTTGAATGCCTGGGCATTGCACCCCCATCAAAGTTCATTTCCCCAGATGTGACTTAATCATGCTATAGGGGGAAAGCTTCTCTTTTAGCCTCTGAGCAGCTCACGGGATTAGAAGTGCTTTATGTTTTTAACAAGTTGCTTTCCAGATGCTAAATGGCTCCAAGGATTAAATGTGTTTTATTTAGAAAAATAATAATAACGAAGTATTTCCCATTACCGAACTGCATCTGACTCACAAGCAAAGCAACACGATATATATTCCAGGACTTGCTTGAGCGGCGAGGCAAGGAGGGCCTTAGTCTAGGAAGAACATTTCTGAAATCAAATAAGTTTGGTAAAGAGAGAAAAAATGGAACAACTACCGGCCTTGGGCAGGTGATTTTGACAAGAAATGGTAGCACATGGGAGGGTAAGGCCACCTCATTCTGCACTGTGACCTTGATTTGAATTGAGGGAAAGCCTGGATTTTGGTAAACGAGATTTCACAAATGCATGATTCAAAATCATGTTGTTTTTGTTTTTAACAAACTTGATTGCAAATATAAGGGAAGAAAAGAGGGGGACAGTGCCACCTCCCATTAACAATAAGAATAATCCAAAAAAAGAAAAAGAAAAAAAAGAATAATTCATGAATTATAATTGAAATATATACATTAATATAAGCTGTCTCTATGCCCAAATAGGTATCTAAACAAGACTGATGACTGTACTATTTCAAATTTGGAAATACAGTGGTACCTCGGGTTACATACGCTTCAGGTTACACACGCTTTGGGTTACACACTCCGCTAACCTAGAAATAGTGCTTCAGGTTAAGAACTTTGCTTCAGGATAAGAACAGAAATCGGGCTCCAGCGGCGCGGCGGCGGCAGGAGGCCCCCATTAGCTAAAGTGGTGCTTCAGGTTAAGAACAGTTTCAGGTTAAGTACGGACCTCTGGAACGAATTAAGTACTTAACCCGAGGTACCACTGTAGTAGGAAGATGTTCAGACCACTGAATAATGGATGGTAAGTTTTTGTCTTCCCAAACCTTGAAGTGTAAGTCCTCTCGTGAGCAATTCTATCCAACAAAAAACCTCGCCAGTTCTCAGCCGCACATTTGGGTTAGATCCTTACATTATTATTCTCTTCAGGAAACCTATAGGACTTTTTCCAGGGGAAATACACAAGAAAGGGCGCAAGACCTCACAAATAAGTTCAAAGCAACAGTAATATATATCATTCAAAGGTTCCTTGCCAAAGGCAAGTTAATATTAGTTGTTTTTTATATATATAAAGGAAAAGCTAGGAAGGCTGCAGGAGATTCTTTTCAGCTTCTGTATTTACTGGATTTCTCTGTAGACCTATGTACTTACTCTGTCAATAATTGGTTACTGCCTTAAAAGGGAATGTGCAAAATGAATTTGAAATATAGTAAAAAACTACAAAAAACCTGCTTTGATTTCCCCCCATCCTACCTCTCACATAGAAGGGTTTCTATAAATCAGTTCTTTATATATTCTCTACTGAAAGCCTGTTTTCTAAGTAACTTTAAAGAAGGGGATGGATTTGTAAGTATTTATGTTCATTCATTCAAGTAAAATTTGGAAGTGCAAAATGTACTTTTACTTGCTTTCCTTCCTAGAAGGGGGATCATTCTTTTCCCTTATCTCTCTCACACACAAAAACGTCAAAACAGAAAAGCAAAATGTTTCTGAGCATAAGTACACCCTTCAAAAATGGAAATCTAAGGTTACTTAGGTATACAGCTGCAAATAAAATGTTTTACATGTGTTGTAAAGTGCATTATACAAATGTGACACTAGATGACGATGGTGTGCTATGGCAAATTCAATATATTTTTCAAAACGTGTTTTTTTTAAAAAGCATTTTCACAGCGTTGTTTATATGTTTCTGGATTCCACCTTGGAAGAAAGTTCTACCACTGAACTAAGTTGGACTTTCTTTTGCAATGGGTCTTAAATGCAGAGGATTGCATCACAAGTCTGCAGTTCCCAGCAGACTTACCTGGGAGCATGCCCAATTAAAGACAATAGTCCTTCTCAAGAAAGATGTTAAACTATTTTTGTATGCCACAACTGCGGCTCGTATTTTCTTAGCTAAAAACTGGAAAACTCAAGAATTACCAACAGTAGAAGAATGCAACAGTAGAAGAATGGCAGATGAAGATGATGGATTTTTTGGAGCTAGCTGACCTAACCGGAAGAGTCCGCGACCAGAAGGAGGAGGAACACAACGAAGAATGGAAGAAATTTAATGATTATTTAGCTAAATTTGTTAAGCTAAACTAACCGGAAATAGTTTCCAGATATTAAATGGGCTTAGGATTGTATTTATGTTAACTGGTAAAATAAGATGTTTAATACAATAAGGAGAAGATTTAAAGATGTTAATGTTTAATTTAAAGTGTATAAAAATTGGGATTTGGAAAACCGTTATAAGGATATGCAATGAAATTCAACTAAGGGGAAACGAGGAAGTCACTTTACAAAGTTAATAACTGTTATTTTCAATAAGGTTATGATTTTTGTTTGTTATGTCTTGTTCGTTTTGTGTTTTTGTTTGTCGTTAATATTGTAAAAACCAATAATTTTTTTGACAACAATTTTTAAAAAGACAATAATCCTTACTTCCAAGTAAACATGCACAAGATTCCACTGTCAGTGTAACGTGATTCAGCCTTAATAAGCTTGTTGTTGTTTAGTCGTTTAGTCGTGTCCGACTCTTCGTGACCCCATGAACCAGAGCATGCCAGGCACTTCTGTCTTCCACTGTCTCCCGCAGTTTGGTCAGACTCATGTTTGTAGCTTCGAGAACACTGTCCAACCATCTCTGTCGTCCTCTTCTCCTTGTGCCCTCCATCTTTCCCAACATCAGGGTCTTTTCCAGGGAGTTTTCTCTTCTCATGAGGTGGCCAAAGTATTGGAGCCTCAGCCTCATGATCTGTCCTTCCAGTGAGCACTCAGGGCTAATTTCCTTAAGAATGGATGCGTTTGATCTTCTAGCAGTCCGTGGGACTCTCAAGAGTCTCCTCCAGACCATAATTCAAAAGCATCAATTCTTTGGCGATCAGCCTTCTTTATGGTCCAGCTCTCACTTCCATACAACACTACTGGGAAAACCATGGCTTTAACTATACGGACCTTTGTTGGCAAGGTGATGTCTCTGCTTTTTAAGATGCTGTCTAGGTTTGCCATCGCCTTTCTCCCAAGGAGCAGGCGTCTTTTAATTTCGTGACTGCTGTCACCATCTGCAGTGATCATGGAGCCCAAGAAAGTAAAATCTCTCACTGCCTCCATTTCTTCCCCTTCTATTTGCCAGGAGGTGATGGGCCCAGTGGCCATGATCTTCGCTTTTTTTTATGTTCAGCTTCAGACCATATTTTGCGCTCTCCTCTTTCACCCTCATTAAAAGGTTCTTTAATTCCTCCTCACTTTCTGCCATCAAGGTTGTGTCATCTGCATATCTGAGGTTGTTGATATTTCTTCCGGCAATCTTAATTCCGGCTTGGGATTCATCCAGCCCAGCCTTTCGCATGATGAATTCTGCATATAAGTTAAATAAGCAGGGAGACAATATACAGCCTTGCCGTACTCCTTTGCCAATTTTGAACCAATCAGTTGTTCCATATCCAGTTCTAACTGTAGCTTCTTGTCCCACATAGATATTTCTCAGGAGACAGATGAGGTGATCAGGCACTCCCATTTCTTTAAGAACTTGCTATAGTTTGCTGTGGCCGACACAATCAAAGGCTTTTGCATAGTCAATGAAGCAGAAGTAGATGTCTTTCTGGAACTCTCTAGCTTTCTCCATAATCCAGCGCATGTTTGCAATTTGGTCTCTGGTTCCTCTGCCTCTTCTAAATCCAGCTTGCACTTCTGGGAGTTCTCGGTCCATATACTGCTTGAGCCTTCCTTGTAGAATTATGCTAGTGATGGGCAAATCACTATATCCAGTCCATATTATTTTCACTCATGTTTCCCCATAGGTCTGTCTCATTTCTTCATTAATCTAAGCTTAAGTATGAAAGCTTGCGTTATCAGTTGTATCCAATGCTAGCTGTACTCAGAGTAGACCAACTGATATTAAAGGGCATGACTAACACTGGAATATTAATTCTAATGGATCTATTCTAAGTAGAACATAGTTGGAGACAACCCTTAATAAAAAAAAGAAAGCTCAAAGTACCTATTTTATATGGGTTATTTTAGGGCTGAGAACTACATCAGAACATTTGGAAAATGTAAAAGCTGGTGGATCAAGTCATAAAGCATAAAGAATTCCCCATCAGAAATAATGTATCAAGAAAATAGAGTAATGGCTTTGCATTCATAGAGCGTATCTGCAGTGTTTAAAGAACATCACATACATAACCTGAATAATTTTCGTATCAGGTAGACGATTCCCAGTGTGGTCAGTCTAAGGCAGTAGTCTTCAACCTTTTCAGGTTTGGGACCCTTCTTTAGCCCAAAAATACAATCCAGGAGCAACTCGATTTTATACTACATATTTGTATAATATAAATTACTGTGGTGGCCCATCTTAGGCCAGGCTTCACCCTAGTAGTGAGTGCCAACCCAAAAGCTAAAGACAAACAATTCAAGGCCACATAGCCAGTGAGGAAGAGGATATATATGAACCTGGGGCTTCCTGGCTCACATTTCTTAGCAATTGCATTAGAATCATAGAATTGTAGAACTGGAGGGGACAGCAAGGGCCATCTCAATTCAAATTGTTGGTGCTGACCTTTAAAGCCCTAAACGGCCTTAGTCCAGTATACCTAAAGGAGCATCTCCACCTCCATCATTCTGCCCAGACACTGAGGTCCAGCGCTGAGGGCCTTCTGGCAGTTCCCTTGCTATGAGAAGCCAAGTTACAGGGAACCAGGCAGAGGGGCTTCTCAGTGGTGGCACCCGCCCTGTGGAACGCGCTCCCACCAGATGTCAAAGAGAAAAATAACTACCAGAGTTTTAGAAGACATCTGAAGGCAGCCCTGTTTAGGGACGCTTTTAATGTTTAATAAAGGTAATGGGACCCCTGACCATTAGGTCCAGTTGTGACTGACTCTGGGGTAGCGGCGCTCATCTCGCTTTATTGGCCGAGGGAGGGTCATGTGGGTCATGTGGCCAGCATGACTAAGCCGCTTCTGGCAAACCAGAGCAGCGCACGGAAACGCTGTTTACCTTCCCGCCGGAGCGGTACCTATATATCTAATTGCACTTCATGCTTTCAAACTGCTAGGTTGGCAGGAGCAGGGACCGAGCGACGGGAGCTCACCCCGTCGCGGGGATTCAAACCACCGACCTTCTGATTGGCAAGTCCTAGGCTCTGTGGTTTAACCCGCAGCACCACCCGCGTACCTTCAATGTTTAATAGGTTATTGTATTTTAGTGTTTTGTTGGAAGCCACCCCGAGTGGCTGGGGAAACCCAGCGAGATGGGCAGGGTATAAATATATTATTATTATTATTATTATTATTATTATTATTATTATTATTATTATCATCATCATCATCATCATCATCATCATCTAATCCAGCCCCCTGCAAGGCAGGAATCTTTTGCCCAATATGGGGCTCGAACCCACAACCCTGCGATTAAGAGCCTCATGCTCTACTGACTGAGCTATCCCAGCTGTTGGGCAACTCTACCTGTAAATCTGTTTGGTCACACGGGATGCTACAAGTAGGGATGGACAAATAGAAACATTAGAAACGGCACCCTGGTTTGCGATACGCATAAAATGTGGCCATCTACAAAACAAAACCTTTGGCAGTATTAAAAGCGCTGTATATGTATTTGGAAGCTAAATCCCAACAGTAGAAAAGGGGAACGTTTGTCATTTAAAGAGCACAGGAAAAACAAGACCTCTGACGCACAATGAAGATCAATGGGTCTTCAGCTGAAAGCTACCCGAGTACAGGTTACGTTTCTATAAATTTATTTGTGAAGAGAAAGAGGGGTTTTCCCTAGTAGATACCAACCCAAGCTTGACACACTTCTCTACCATAAAATATAACCTGATGTTAGCCACCAGGTGCTGTTTCAACAGGCTCTTCTGAAAATTGCTCCTTCTCCATCTCTAAGTGTGAAAATCAATCTCTGTATTACAATAGCAGATCATTTTGCAAATCACAAGCAATTACGAGCAGAGATTATTTGTCAGGCGCCAGTTTAATAGGCCAATTTTCCCCCATCACACAGTTATCGTGATCAATCAAGGAACGGGCGCAAACAGAATAGAAATCATGAGCTAGTATGGAGGAGTCATTACATGGAGTCTCTCTAAACACCAGCAATTTTAGAACATGTTGTTTCTACATCTTCCTTTACTGATTTGAAATATATTATGTTGCCCCTTCCATATATGTAATATCACAATTTGGCATTTTAAAAAAATCCAACACAATAAACTTGCTAGGGGCTCAGCTACATGTTTCAGCAGCTGACATTTTAATCCAATGGAACACATACATTGTCAACGAGAATTCAAAGTCTGTTTTCCCCAGTGCTGAAGTGAAAAATCATTCCAATTTTAAACCTAGCGAAATGCTTCAAAACTGTCAAACAGGAATGGGAATTTGATCTGTCTTACATGATAGCCCTGTAACTTTCGGTTTCCACCTACAGTGGAATGCTGTGGTAAACTTCTTAAATTCTTTGTTTTTCCAGTGGACCATGCCTCAAAATAAATACAAAACATGCCATGAGCAGTTTCATTACAAAACATATCAAACAGATTCAAATGAAGTCAACAAGCCCGATTACATCAGGCTAGATAGATTAAATAATCAAAACCAGGAGCATTGAGGCTTCAGGGTTAGCAAGCGTGAATAACTTTTTTTTTTTTTTGTCAAAATAGATGAAACAATAGAATGAAATTGCTGGAATACGACAAAACGCCACAATTTCCTTTAGCATAATAAATGCTGAAAGTTGTTAGGGTTCTTTGTCAATACAGTGGTACCTCGGGTTAAGTACTTAATTCATTCCGGAGGTCTGTTCTTAACCTGAAACTGTTCTTAACCTGAAGCAACACTTTAGCTAATGGGGCCTCCTGCTGCCGCTGCACCACCGGAGCACGATTTCTGTTCTCATCCTGAAGCAAAGTTCTTAACCTGAGGTACTATTTCTGGGTTAGCGAAGTCTGTAACCTGAAGCGTATGTAACCTGAGGTACCACTGTATGATGATCCTGTTACAACAACGTCTATCCATTTACATGAACAAAGAGACTACATTCACACATATTGACAACTGTGTGGTCCTAGTTTGTGGACAAACTAGGGCTTGACCAAACCATAGTCTGGCACATTAACACACAATTATGGGTTGCCAAGAAACCATTGCCAATAAATCAGAAGTCAGGAAATTATTGCAGGCAAAAGGAAGGTAGAATATGAGAATAAAGTTTACTGCTTCTTGTTCACATACTGCAAAGCAAGCTTGGCAATGGATTTTGAATGCAGCCAGGGTGAAACTTGAAAAATCTTCCAGATTGCTGTAGAATATCATATTTCACTTCAGTAAGTGAAAGATAAATGTATTTTAATGCAGCCTTGTAATTCTCCATGTGCCTAAGGTACCTCAATCCCATTCCCTTCCAGCTTGCCTTTCCCAATGCCCTCCCCCCACTCCATAATTCAGGTTTTTCCTAAGGAATCTTCAACCCCCAGAAGAGGCACATGGAGGAACAGTTAGTCTGCAAACATATATGTGGGAGTGGTTATACTGGATACAACCCACAATTTTTAAAGGACGTTTTGTGAATTCTCAATATTTGACTTGAGAAACGCAGGCAAGCTTGTTTAAAGCAGGTACCTATTCAGAATGTAAAATCTGCAATGCAGTGCTGTTATACAGAAAGTGGACCTTTGCTTCACCTGACCAGAACACATAGATCAAGTCTTCATTCATTAGAAGAACACAAAACAACCCCAAGGCCTATGGTAAAGGGACCCCTGACCATTAGGTCCAGTCGTGACCGACTCTGGGGTTGTGGTGCACATCTCGCTTTATTGGCCGAGGGAGCCAGCGGTGTACAGCTTCCGGGTCATGTGGCCAGCAGGACTAAGCCGCTTCTGGCGAACCAGAGCAGCGCACGGAAATGCCGTTTACCTTCCCGCCGGAGCGGTACCTATTTATCTACTTGCACTTTGATGTGCCTTCGAACTGCTAGGTTGGCAGGAGCTGGGACTGAGCAACGGGAGCTCACCCCGTCATGGGGATTCAAACTGCCGACCTTCTGATCGGCAAGTCCTAGGCTCTGTGGTTTAACCCACAGTGCCACCGACTTCCTAAGTCCTATTGTACAGTCACTTCATTATTTCAGAATGCATTTAAAGCTCCTGAATGAACAGGAGGATTTTTATTTTTTTTAAAAAAGAGTATCATTCAAAAATTGATCCACTGTCTGCAGTCTCAAGGAATCCATCCTACTGGCTCATCCCCACCTCCTGCTGCTACAGTGCCCTAAGAGTTGAGGCATACTGTTCAGAGCATGACTTTTTCTGATACATGACATCATCTTCTCACAATGATGGGGACTGGGCAGAGGAGGAATGGCGGAGTCTGCTTCCTGATCTTGACCCTTCCAGGGAGGAGGAAGAGGAAGACAGTATAGATCTACAACAGGGGTTTGAAGGACGTCACAGCTCAGAGGCAGATGAGGGGGACAGTTGGGAAACTGTGGAAGAGCCAGAGCAACACCTGGCTGACACGTTGTCATTAGAAAGCATTCCAGACTCTCCATCTCCCAGAACCCGGCGAGCCTTGAAAGTAGGAGAGCAAAGAGCTCAAAGACAGAGGGCACCTAGCAGCACCCGTAGAGGAGGTGATGATGACAACTAAGGAGGAAGAGGGAGAGACGGGGGGTGGAGATTCACTCGGGAGAATGCCATTATCCAAGAGGCTGGGTTCTACAGCCTCTCTCTGTAAATACTGAATAAAAAAGGACTGTAAGAAACTTTTCCTTGTCTTTATACTTTCCTGGGCAACCAGCCAGGAACTGCTAACAGCATCCTGACCTTATTGATAATCCAAGATGGGTAATAGTTGGCATTTAAATAGAAATAATAATAATAATAATAATAATAATAATAATAATAATAATAATAATAATTTATTATTATTTATACCCCGCCCATCTGGCTGGGTTTCCCCAGCCACTCTGGGAGGCTTCCAACAAAGTATTAAAATACAAGACAACTTGGGAAATGGTCAAATACTGGAAAAGTAAGAGAGAAAGAAAAAGAGACAGAGTTATTGAGTCCAATGATGTTTTGCAATGTATATATTTTTTAGAATCTTTACATAGCTGAACTGGAGGCTAAGGCTGCAGTCCCAATCCCAGCCATGAGACAGGCCAGCTCAGCTTCTCTATGCCCCAGGATGTTTCACCACTGCCATTTCTGTCTACCTGCATGTTTGGCAGTTGAAATGGGGATGGTCCTAGTGAGTTGTTTGGTATCCCAACTCTGAAAGAGGGGTGGAGGCGGTGCATCAATGGCCAATCACTGTTCTTAGAAATCTGTCTTCTCCTTTGGATCTGCTCCTACTTGATTGTAACTTCTAAGTCCCACTGCATTCAACAGGGCTTGCTCCAAAGTTACTATGCATTTAGAGTTACAAGTGTTTGCAAAGCTAGAAATCATTGAGATTCTTCCTGGGTTGCCACTTTCCAGTGCAGAATCCCACAGCAGAAACCATCAGCTTGTTTTGTTGTTATGAATAAAACCCTAACAGAAGCTCAAGGTCTCAAGTACTCAGTGTAATTACACTGAATAAATGTGATAGGGAAGACATCTGTGTTATTGTTTTAAGTATAACAAACTAATGAGACTTTTTTTTTTTTTTTTTTTTGCATATTCATTTTCATTACATTGCCATGCTGATGCTTTTTTCCAAATGACATTCAAAAGAAATTTCCATAGAAACAGAAACTTTGATCTGTTGGATCTGGTCTTCCATTTAATACTCCATTAATTTAAAATAATAATTTACACAGCACAACAGAGGAGTACAGTTAACAATTAAAATGTTACGGTGTATACAAAACACATCACATGGACTGAGAATATATTTGGTTACTGGTAATATCAAATCTCACAAACAATATCCTGTCCACATTAGCTAGGTCACTCACAACAACAAATGAATTTCCATCAGATATTCACCATTCCTACAATAGAAACTATCAGTCATCCAAGTGTCCCTATGCAATCCTTCTAGAAAGACTGGATTTCTCAAACATTTTACACCAGAACATGTGCCCAAGAATCCAAAACCTCTTGCCAAATACACATTCTGAAAGACAACCCTAATTTCTGCACTTGGGCAAGCAAAAACGAATTTTAGGCAGGTTGATCAGACACCCTGAGATTTTTCTCAGAGCAAGGATTGGGAACCTCTATGAAGGCTGCACTCCACACCAACCCTGCTTTGGGTGACCTTGAGTCATTTTTCCTGGCTAAAATATATCACATCTCTTTACCCCAGAGTTCGGGAGCCAGTGTGGTGTAGTGGTTAAGAGCGGTAGTCACGTAATCTGGGGAACCGGGTTCGCATCTCCGCTCCTCCACATGCAGCTGCTGGGTGACCTTGGGCCAGTCACACTTCTCTGAAGTCTCTCAGCCCCACTCACCTCACCCCACAGAGTGTTTGTTGTGGGGGAGGAAGGGAAAGGAGATTGTTAGCCGCTTTGAGACTCCTGAAGGGGAGTGAAAGGCGGGATATCAAATCCAAACTCTTCTTCTTCTTCAGCAACAACCATGACTCTTAAGCTGGAGGCTGCAGAATCTCTAGAATCTTACTGGCACCTTCCCCTGAGACTGAAAAACCACAGCCCTCCCACTTCCCTGGTTCAGAAGCGCGCAGGAAGTGCACAATGCTATGCAATGGAGCAGGGCTCATCTTCAGGCCAGAATCCTAAAGTTATACACAAG
The DNA here is from genome assembly GCF_964252035.2 of Podarcis erhardii. Lineage (NCBI taxonomy): Eukaryota > Metazoa > Chordata > Lepidosauria > Squamata > Lacertidae > Podarcis > Podarcis erhardii. The sequence continues at coordinate 44,861,203 of NC_138513.1, forward strand.
GGTGTGGAGCCCAGGAGAGGCAGATGCTTTAAAACATGGGTAGGCAAACTAAGACCCAGGGGCCGGATCTGGCCCAATCACCTTCTAAATCCGGCCTGTGGACGGCCCGGGAATCAGCATGTTTTTACATGAGTAGAATGTGTCCTTTTCTTTAAAATGCATCTCTGGGTTATTTGTGGGGCCTGGCTGGTGTTTTTTTACATGAGTAGCATGTGTGCTTTTATTTAAAATGCATCTCTGGGTTATTCGTGGGGCATAGGAATTTGTTCATTTATATATATATATATATATATATATATATATATATATATATAGAGTCCGGCCCCCCACGAGGTCTGAGGGACAGTGGACCGGCCCCCTGCTGACAAAGTTCACCAACCCCTGCTTTAAAAGGCTCAATCTGCTCTCATCTTTGCTGGAGCAAGTTGATCGCCTGGAGCTATCCATGGTCCTGTAACCCCTGGCCTGCCTTGCCTAACAGCATACCAGACCACGACAGACTGAGTGTGCAAAACCTTTTGCACAGCTGAAATGTGACATCTGTAGCTTTGACCACTTTTTCCTCTGACTCCACCCCACTGCCGGCATGCAGCCCCCAAAATGAAACCATCAACCTCAAAAAGGTTTCTCACCCCTTCCCTAGAGCGTCTTTCTCCTTGCCTTCTCTTCTCTCAGCTCCTTCTGCCCCTTTCCCAACAAAAGGATTTCAATATGAGAGAATTAACTCCCTGGTAATATGTGGGTTAAAGCACAGAGCCTAGGACTTGCCGATCAGAAGGTCGGCGGTTCGAATCCCCGCGACAGGATGAGCTCCCGTTGCTCAGTCCCAGCTCCTGCCAACCTAGCAGTTCAAAAGTATGTCAAAGTGCAAGTAGATAAATAGGTACCGCTCCAGCGGGAAGGTAAACGGCGTTTCCATGCACTGCTCTGGTTCGCCAGAAGTGGCTTAGTCCTGCTGGCCACATGACCCAGAAGCTGTACGCCGGCTCCCTCGGCCAATAAAGCGAGATGAGCGCCGCAACCCCAGAGTCGGTCACGACTGGACCCAATGGTCAGGGGTCCCCTTTACCCCTTTAATATAAAGCTGTAGCTACCATCTATCACCAACCCCCAAAAAACCTGCATGACCCCCAAAAAACCTGCATTAACAGCAAAAATTCATTTAGAGGCCGGGAATGAGATTAAGTCAGACTCCATTTCTGTAGCAATGCCCTGGGAATGAGCGTAGGAATTTCACAATAACCTTTCTCCTTGCTGAGAACTTCTCAAGAGGTAACAGTATTAGGTTGCTCTCTCACTAAGCCCTTTAGCTCTACTTGGCATTGCTTTTCAACAATTCACTTAAATTGGTATTAAACTAAAAATTCCACACAGTAGCAATGCCCTTCCCCATGGCTAATATTCCTCCACAATATTTACTCAGAAGGAAGTCCCATTTAGCAAAGGGTCTGTCCAATGCTGCCTTAATTTGCCCCCTAATTTGTCAGTGTCTCTTCCCCATGGCAATATTACTAGTTTTCTTTCTTTCTTCTTTCTGAAGTAGTGCTATTTGCCAATTAAAAAAAATTAAAATGCAAGAAAGCTAGTAATTTACGTACTTATAGTGGTGAACAGAATATGACTAATAAGAGACAGCTAAAGGGCAATTCACCACTCACTAATACTTCAGACAGGCTGAAAAGGACATGGCAGAATCTCCAGAACCTGCAAACAAAAAACTTTGGATTAAAATCAAATATCCCTGGAACGCCTCAATTGTGTTCCATCACAGTGGTCAGGCTAGATAGAGCTGCAATTGCACTTGATTTCCTTTCCCCCCATGTTGCTGCAAATCAGATCAGGGGGCAGGGAATGGAAGCGAAGCAGGAAAAGATTAATGGGTTTGTTGAATTTCAAATTCCTCTGAACTAGTGCGCTGAAGTTGTCAGGCATATGAGTACAAGCTCTTTTTACATGATGAGGAAAGGTGGGGAGAGGTTCAGCTTGGATGCCCACCACCTTATTTGTGTAAGTTGTTTTAAACAGTTTTCAATAGGGTGTTTTAATGTTGTAATCCAACCTGGGACCTTAGGATGAAGGGCTGGTAATTAATAATAATAATAATAATAATAATAATAATAATAATAATAAACGAAGATCATGGCCACTGGGCCCATCACCTCCTGGCAAATAGAAGGGGAAGAAATGGAGGCAGTGAGAGATTTTACTTTCTTGGGCTCCATGATCACTGCAGATGGTGACAGCAGTCACGAAATTAAAAGACGCCTGCTCCTTGGGAGAAAGGCGATGGCAAACCTAGACAGCATCTTAAAAAGCAGAGACATCACCTTGCCAACAAAGGTCCGTATAGTTAAAGCTATGGTTTTCCCAGTAGTGATGTATGGAAGTGAGAGCTGGACCATAAAGAAGGCTGATCGCCGAAGAATTGATGCTTTTCAATTATGGTGCTGGAGGAGACTCTTGAGAGCCCCTTGGACTGCAAGAAGATCAAACGCATCCATTCTTAAGGAAATTAGCCCTGAGTGCTCACTGGAAGGACAGATCGTGAAGCTGAGGCTCCAATACTTTGGCCACCTCATGAGAAGAGAAGACTCCCTGGAAAAGACCCTGATGTTGGGAAAGATGGAGGGCACAAGGAGAAGGGGACGGCAGAGGACGAGATGGTTGGACAGTGTTCTCAAAGCTACAAACATGAGTCTGACCAAATTGCGGGAGGCAGTGGAAGACAGGAGTGCCTGGCGTGCTCTGGTCCATGGGGTCATGAAGAGTTGGACACGACTAAATGACTAAACAACAACAACAACAACAACAATAAAAATTGGTTCAATATGGCCTATGTGTCACTGTGCCATAAATGTCAATATACCTGCCACCTACCTACCTATGGCTCCACTACAAATAAGCTGAAACTAATACACTGAAACAGGATGGTACTTGAGAGAGGAAAGGTTAAGAAGGGCTTCTGGCAAATACGTGTTCTGAAGACTACCCTGCTTCTACTCCCATGTGAGATCCAATCCTGGAGGTGGGGGATTGCTAAGAAATAATTCAACAAAGAAACAGCTTATCTACATCCTGGAACAACTGAAGCTGTTTTTTCTGCTAGTTCAAACACAAACTTAGACAAGTAAAAATGCTATAGCAATGTTGATTTTAGAGAAGGAAGGAAGGAAGGAAATACAGGGACTTGTATTGCCATGTAAAGCCACAAAAGTCCTCTTGTCAAATAGCAGTCTTATAGCATTCATCTTGGCAGATCACACAGGGATTACTGGGTGGAAGTACAATGGTACCTTGGGTTAAGAACTTAATTTGTTCTGGAGGTCTGTTCTTAACCTGAAACTGTTCTTAACCTGAAGCACCACTTTAGCTAATGGGGCCACCCACTGCCGCCACACCGCCACCATGTGATTTCTGTTCTCATCCTGAAGCAAAGTTCTTAACCTAAGGTACTATTTCTGGGTTAGTGGAGTCTGTAACCTGAAGTGTCTGTAACCTGAGGTACCGCTGTGAAATACTAATTCTGTGAAACTAGGTTTCCATGTTACCTTGTGGCAGTATCATTTGCAGGGAAATACAACGTCTGAAGAAGGTCACACTTACCTCCCCTGTCCTATCCTCTTCTCTATGTGAAATTATAGCCTGAGGGGTGATTGACGCAAGAATAACTCCAGGTCTAGATTCCTCCTTTGGCTGTTAAAATACACCACGAAACTTTCTGCAAAGGTTGCCACTCGATACTATTTATTTATTTATTTGAGAATTTATACCCCTCCTTCCCTCCAAGGAGCTCAGAGTGCCCTACTTGGTGTTCCCCTACCCATTGTAGTCTCACAACAACCATTTGAGGTAGGCTAGGCTGAAAGAAGAATTGATGCTTTTGAATTATGGTGCTGGAGGAGACTCTTGAGAGTCCCACGGACTGCAAGAAGATCAAACGCATCCATTCTGAAAGAAATCAGCCCTGAGTGCTCTCTGGAGGGACAGATCCTCAAGCTGAGACTCCAATACTTTGGCCACCTCATGAGAAGAAAAGACTCCCTGGAAAAGCCCCTGATGTTGGATAAGATTGAAGGCACACAGAGATGACAGAGGACGAGATGGTTGGACAGTGTTCTTGAAGCTACCAGCATGAGTTTGACCAAACTGCGGGAGGCAGTGGAAGACAGGAGTGCCTGGCGTGCTCTGGTCCATGGGGCCATGAAGAGTCGGACACGACTAAATGACTAAATGACTAAACAACAGCAATAAGGCTGAAAGAGAGTGACTAGCCTCATGGCTGAGTGGTGATATGAACTCTGGTCTCTCAGGTCCAACTCAAATGCTCTTAACTATACCAAACTCTACCACTTCACCTTAAGTCGAGTGCCAACGATAACTCTACAAGGGGTTAAATATGAAACACTGAATGCCTGGGACACTGCCCTTACCTAGGAGAACTCCAGAATGAAAGAAATCTAAATAATACATTATTGAGGCATCAGTCATAGTCATGTCATGGCTGACTCCAAAGGAGCTCTAATTTAGGAAGAGAAGCTGTAATGTAAGAAAAACAGGCTTTGATGTTCATATTGCATTATTCATAACGAATGCATTTTGAAATGTAACCCTGCCATTGCAGTCAACGTGTTGGCAATCTGTAGGCAGACGTCAGCCTGGGCTTCTACTATTGTCGCTTATGTCAACAAGAGTTTTGCAATTAACCATGCTGAAACAGAAATTATTTGCATTTCATTGCTTTGAAACAATCTTATTTCAGCATGTTTGAAAAGCCCAAAGAGCAACTTCAGATACCAAAAGCACTGATTGATTGCTTTTTTTCCAAGGTATTTAAATAACATTTCATTACAGAAGTTTCAAAGTGATGTAAACAAAAATCACTGCCCCACCTGGGCCCATCCTTGGGGCTATAGTTAATGGATTGAGGTTGATTCCCCTGTTTTGGGGGGGGGCAGAATGGGCAGGTGTGGGGGTCTTCCTGGTCCTGAATGGGGTAACTGTGCCCCTGAAGGCTCACAGCTGTCCATGAAGGCACAAAACACTTTTGTGTCCAGCTCTATCTGGTACGCAGGCTGAGACCCTACCTACTCACAGACTGTCTCACCAGAGTGGTACAAGCACGGGTTATCTCCCACTTGGACTACTGCAATGTGCTATACGTAAGGCTTCTTTTGAAGGTGACTTGGAAACTACAACTAATCCAGAATGACTTGGAAACTACAACTAATCCAGACTGGTGACTGGGAGCAGCTGCCAGGACCATATAGCACTGGTCCAGAAAGACTTACATTGGCTCCCTGTACTTTTCCAAGCACAATTCAAAGTGCTGGTGCTGACCTTTAAAGCCTAGAACATCATTGGCCTTGTATACCTGAAGGAGCATCTCCATCCCCATTGTTCTGCCTGGACACTGAGGTCCACCTCCGAGGGCCTTCTTGCAGTTCCCTCACTGTGAGAAGTGAAGTTACAGGGAACCAGGCAGAGGGCCTTCTCGGTAGTGACCCCCACCCTGATTCAGCAGAGCCCTTCTTGTTTTCTTATCTGTTGTGCATGGAACACAATTGGATATATGGGGCTGCCAGGTGGGGTCCCATCCAGACACTGACCCGACTCAGACCTGCTCAGCTTTAGCAAGGTTGTTGCATCTCATGTGTTCAGAGCATGCCATGGGACCAAATGCATGGCATGATAAAATCTCAGGCTACAGCAATGAACTGCCCCAAGGTATCTGTGACCCAAAGTAGGTGAGAACAAGTCAGTTTATTTTTCATATTCATATATTTCTATCCCACCCTTTTTAATGCATGCTCATTACTCAGGGCAAGTTACAATACTTAAATTCAGAACCTTTTAATAGAACAGTATAAAAGAAACAATATGAAGCACAACAAAGAAAAGTTCAGGAGAGATAGGAAAGTCTTCACCAACCAACAGAAGAAAGGAAGTTTTTGGGCTTTTAACTGTTCCGTGTCAAGTAAATATTCAACAGATACAAGAACTTGCTGGCATGGAAAGGCGCCAGATCTTGTGGCATGCTGAATTCCTCTTTGCACCACTGCTATTAAAGACTGCACAAGGCGCCACAGGATTTGCTCCGCATGTTCCAAGACATGTGCCCCAGGCTCCTTTGCAGAAGCAGAGAAGGACTGTTTGGCAACACAACGCCTTCGAGTGACAAATCATAGGGCCAAAAGGAACACCTGAGCAGTGACAAAGAGTCTTTGCAAAAACTGCTTTTGAAAGGGAGGGAGGGAGGGAGGGAGGGAGGGAGGGAGGGAGGAAGGAAGGAAAGAAAGAAAGAAAGAAAGAAAGAAAGAAAGAAAGAAAGAAAGAAAGAAAGAAAGATTACAAGCCTTTTTATGACCAGTGCAAAGGCAGTGATCCAAATGTTTCACCTAGTTTAAATACTAGGCAAGAAGGCTGCTCAGCTTCTCAAAGGATCCCCACCCCCTTAAAATGAAACAACTACATCAAATCTTATTCTTCACCGTGTGTGTGTGTGTGTGTGTGTGTGTGTGTGTGAGAGAGAGAGAGAGAGAGAGAGAGAGAGAGAGAGAGAGAGAGAAATACACACAAACAGACATGATGTGGGAGATATGAATGGGAAACCTGAGCCACACAGTAAAAAAATAAATGACAACGCACTAAGAGCTGTATTTCTACAAAATCAAGATGCATGTCACTTAGTTGTTTCTAAGAGGTGACATATTTTCTTGATCATCCAATAGCTAATGGTTCATCTGGGCTATTGCTGCTGTTGTTGTTTTCATCAACAGCAACATCGTAACCATATCCTACAAATTATGATATATATTATTATTAACAAATAATTCTGTACAATACCATATCATTAATGCAAATAGGCAATTCATGCAAGTAGACTTTATAAAAGTACAATTACTTTTTTAAAAAATGATAACCTCATATTACAGTCAAACCTTGGTTCCCAAATGCCTCTGTTATCGTAGGTTTCGGCTCCCGAACGCCGAAAACCTGGCGGAAGTAAGTGTTCTGGTTTTCTAAGGTTTTTTGAAACCCGAATGTTCGACGCAGTTTCCGCTTGAGTGCAAGAAGCTTTTGCAACCAATCGGAAGCTGTGCCTTGGTTGTTGAACGTTTTGGAAGCCAAACTGGCTTCCGGAATGGATTACATTCAACAACCGAGGTCTGACTGTGTATTATTATATTATATTATATTATATTATATTATATTATATTATATTATATTATATTATAATTACATTACATTACATTATAATAATTGGGATGGTGCACAACAATATGTTCAAGGTCATCAGTGGCACTGTTCCCAGCTGTCCTGTTCTTAAAAGTTTTTTAAAAGGTGGCAGCAGGAGATCTGGTTCCTTTAGCATACAGAGTTGGCACAACCAATAAAGTTCATGGGACCCCAGGAAGTGGGGGAGATAAGAATCCAGCCCACCAGCCTTATTCCACTTCCCCAAGGCTGTACTATTGGGGGGGGGGGTTGAGAGAAAGGTTAATCAAAGGTACACAGAATTGATCTTGCAGATCTGGCAACTCAGTTCACATTCTCTTGGCTGACAAATTGAGACTCAAGTCCTTGACAAGGAATGCATTTGGTGAAATGAAAATGAAGTTTTCATAGATTCGCTTAACATATCTCCTCATTTAGGAAGAGCTCTCATTTAGGAAGAGTTCTCATGAGATGTTATTTAACAACGTTGGGGGGGGGAATGGAAATACGTTCTAGAGAAAAAAGTTGGAGAAAAGGAGATAATTAAGTTAGGGAAAAATCAATATGCAACTGATAAATAGCTAAAAGCTATTACTAGGCTATCACATTATAGTAAAGAGTGCAGAAACATTTGCAATTTATTCTGAAGTGAAAGATTTATGAGTGGCATGATGGCTGGCAGAAGGTAGCTAACGGCTTTGTTAATAAGAGAGAAAGAAGTTGCCAAATCAATAGCTGATCGTTACTAAAAGCCCCCATAATGATGGTTAGGCAGGGTTATGAAACTGCTGAAAAAGTAAATTGCTAAGAGAATGCAGGTAGTAAAGCTCTCTTGTAAATTACAGGAACGGTGAGCGAATAAACCAGAAGAAAATGCTTCCTGAAACAGAAAAACCTAAAAGGAATGGAATGATTTGGTTCCATGATGTCTCCACTGAGAGTTGTAGACACCAGGCACCAAAAGTCTAGGCAACTTGCATTTAATTCAGTACAATGGAAATTATGAGCCAAGGAATAAAAATGGTGAGGAGCAAGATACTTAAAGGCAGAAGTTTTCAAACCACATCCTTGGATTTCTTAAAAGCATATCAGGAGTTCCACAACGAGACCATCACTTAATGGTGACTCTTGACACCAAACTGGGAGGGGTGGCTAACACCCCAGAGGACAGGATCACACTTCAAAACAACCTTGACAGATTAGAGAACTGGGCCAAAACAAACAAGATGAATTTTAACAGGGAGAAATGTAAAGTATTGCACTTGGGCAAAAAAATGAGAGGCACAAATACAAGATGGGTGACACCTGGCTTGAGAGCAGTACATGTGAAAAGGATCTAGGAGTCTTGGTTGACCACAAACTTGACATGAGCCAACAGTGTGACGTGGCAGCTAAAAAAGCCAATGCAATTCTGGGCTGCATCAATAGGAGTATAGCATCTAGATCAAGGGAAGTAATAGTGCCACTGTATTCTGCTCTGGTCAGACCTCACCTGGAGTACTGTGTCCAGTTCTGGGCACCACAGTTCCAGAAGGACACTGACAAACTGGAACGTGTCCAGAGGAGGGCAACCAAAATGGTCAAAGGCCTGGAAACGATGCCTTATGAGGAAAGGCTAAGGGAGCTGGGCATGTTTAGCCTGGAGAATAGGAGGTTAAGGGGTGATATGATAGCCATGTTCAAATATATAAAAGGATGTCACATAGAGGAGGGAGAAAGGTTGTTTTCTGCTGCTCCAGAGAAGCGGACACGGAGCAATGGTTCCAAACTACAAGAAAGAAGATTCCACCTAAACATTAGGAAGAACTTCCTGACAGTAAGAGCTGTTTGACAGTGGAATTTGCTGCCAAGGAGTGTGGTGGAGTCTCCTTCTTTGGAGGTCTTTAAGCAGAGGCTTGACAACCATATGTCAGGAGTGCTCTGATGGTGTTTCCTGCTTGGCAGGGGGTTGGACTCGATGGCTCTTGTGGTCTCTTCCAACTCTATGATTCTATGATTCTATGATTAATGGCAGACAAGCTTCCCTTGAAATACAGCTTCCCTATAATGGCTAATCTTCCCCTGGAAAGTACACACATAGCAAAAAGTCACCAGGACAACAGGAAAAGTATTGATTATTTGTACATAATAATAAAAATGAGAACTGAATTAGAAGAGATAGAAAAGAGTTTCTTAACTATCACTACAAACACAAATAAGGGAGATGTGTGGAGAATTAGAAAAGGAGGCAATTTGTGAGGCAAATCTCCCTTCAAATCCATTGTCTCATTCACTACCTCACAAACCTCACATTATTTCTTTACTTAAGGACTCATCTCAGAATCTATATAGTCTGGTGAACAGCGATGATGATTTCAGATGCGAGCTAACACACTTCTGTCAGTTGAATCATGACTCTTGATAGATGACCATCCACTATTTCTTCCAAAAAGACTAATGCCTCATGTTTTAAAATGTCTATTTATCCTAATATATTCTGAAGACTGAACTCAAGAGAAAACAGTAATTGTTGCACTTAGACAATCAAATTAGAGTGTCTGATAAAGGATGGCAATTTATGGCTTGTGGTTCATAGTCATGATGAATGATAAATGCTAATTTTCTAACTCTGTGATAATTCCAGCATAGGCTTCAAAACTTTGGAAGGCCATACAATATACTTCACCCAAGCTTTAGAAAGTAGCATTGGCTTATGGGGAAAGTACGTAAGAATTACTCTACATAGAAGGATCTCGGGGAACCAAACACGTATTATAACATAGTAACAATCCTCTGAGGTTGGTTAAGCTGAAAGCAGTTACAGTGGTGCCCCGCAAGACGAATGCCTCGCAAGATGAAAAACCCGCTAGACGAAAGGGTTTTCTGTTTTTCGAGGCGCTTCGCAAGACGAATTTCCCTATGGGCTTGCTTCGCAAGACGAAAACGTCTTGCGAGTCTTGTGATTTTTTTCGCTTTTTTTCTCCCTTTTTCTAAGCCGCTAAGCCGCTAATAGCTGCTTAGCTGCTGAGCTGCTAAGCTGCTAATAGCCGCTAAGCCGCTAATAGCGCTAAGCCGCTAAGCCGCTAATAGGGTTGCTTCGCAAGACGAAAAAACCGCAAGATGAAGAGACTCGCGGAATGGATTCTTTTCATCTTGCGAGGCACCACTGTATTATGGAGAGGCTTTGGTCGGTGAGGTAAACCTCAGTCAGAAGTCTTCACAGTGCTCAGAGTGAATTCACAGTTTTCCTGTCACCATTGTAGGGTGTACTCTTTACATTGAAGGATGGTGACCAAACCACTTTATTTGTAGTAAAACACATATTTGGCATGAGAAAAGCCCGCCAGAAATCTCTCTCTTCAATTGCCTCAGAGCTAGTGCTCCTGAGCTTTTTTTATATATAAAACCTAGTCTGGAACTGTTCCAGGCTATGGTGAACCGCAACAAAGAAACCTGCATTTCTCAGTATTGCAGCAATGATTTGCTGAAAGCCACTTGGTAACTTTCTTCGCTTATGGGTATACAGTCATACCTTGGGTTACAGACACTTCAGGTTTCATTTTTTTGGGTTACATACCGCCAAAGTACCAGAAGTACCAGAATGCGTTACTTCTGGGTTTTGGTGGTCGCGCATGAGCAGAAGTGCTAAATCGTGCTTTGCACATGCGCAGAAGCCCTGGATCGCAACCCACGCACCGCTGCGTTTTGCGAACGTGCATCCTGCACAATTATGTTCGCAACCCAAGCATCCACTGTACCTGTTTCAAGTTTGCATTGTTTAAATGGAACATAGTATTTGTCTCATACCTCACTGAAAGACAGATCGCTGGCAAAAAGCCAGACTCCAGGTATTGCACCTGAATAAGATGAGAGGATGCTTATTTTGAAAAGTTTTTATAGCATTGGAGAAATCCGACACACAAACCTACCCACTAATATCAACCTGTTCTGGAGACTTCCTCCTGCATGAGAGCTTTTTCAATAGTGGCACCAAATTGTAGAGCTCTTTCCCTAGACATGTGGACTTGCCTTTATTTCGTGCTTTTAGTGGCTTTCATGGTGACTGATAGATCTCCTGCTTTCCACTGTTTACATATATTTTATCTGGGGTTTCACTGGCTGGTTTTACTGTGTTGTCTGATGCTTTCCTGAACTTCTCATTGCTGTTGCTTTATATTTTTATCCTCGACTTTCTTAGAACTGTCACCGCAGCTCCAGCTTTTTTTTTTTTAACAGCTAAGGCAGAAACCCAAACCAAAATAATGTTAAGCCTGCCTATTTTCCTATTTTATAGACATTTAAGCAGCAGCACATCCATGCCTGCAGTATAAACCAAAACCAGGTTGTGCCTTTTATGCATGCGACATCAAAAAGCAGCCTTGTGCAGCAGAAACAGCGTTTTCCTTTCTCTTTCTGAAAAAGTTAATCCAGCTCAGAGCCAGGATTAGCACAACCACATCCTCTTATCCATATTTTAGGTGCTGAATCTCATGACAAAGAAGCTTTCCCACTTCCGACCAGTAATCCTGCTCTCGTTCATTCATTCATGCTTTCACTCCCTGCATATACTCCAACAATCTACATCACTGCGGTGCAATTTCGCAGGGCCAAAGGGCTCGGGATGGAAAGCCAACGTGAACAGCCAGGGTTGCCCATCATGGATCAATGGCAGAGAAACTTGTGGTTTCTCCTGCCACAATGATGGAAGAGGCTACAAACCAGCCGACTCTCTCTCTCCCTTTGCTACTGATAAAGATACAGCACCATCTTGCAAAGTCAGATGCAATCGTAGGTAACAACAAAACGACATGCCTAAGATGGAAAGTACGGTCTGGTCTGTGGGATCACTGCATTGGCGAAATATTTGTGCATGCATCACCCCTCATACCAAATTACCTACTATGGCATCAATAAACTTGTTTTTGCTAGTAGGCTCGATTTGACCCAATGGGTCTTATTTGATGCCTATACCATAAGGAAATCATAAGGAAATCTTAAGGAAATCTTAAGGAAATCAGCCCTGAGTGCTCACTGGAAGGACAGATCCTGAAGCTGAGACTCCAATACTTTGGCCACCTCATGAGAAGAGAAGACTCCCTGGAAAAGACCCTGATGTTGGGAAAGATCGAGGGCACAAGGAGAAGGGGACGACAGAGGACAAGATGGTTGGACAGTGTTCTTGAAGCTACCAGCATGAGTTTGACCAAACTGCGGGAGGCAGTGGAAGACAGGAGTGCCTGGTGTGCTCTGGTCCATGGGGTCACGAAGAGTCGGACACAACTAAACAACTAAACAACAACAACAACAATATCATAAGAAAGCAGGCAATAGTCCAAAACATAGTGTTGGAGCCCCCAGATTAGTGATGGTAAAAGTAGGTAGCCCTGGGCAAAATTCATTTCTTTTGATTTCTGCTGAGAGGGAAAGGAAAGATTTCAATTTTTAAAAGCTCCAACTGGTTTAATTAGAAAGAAGAAGGTTTTTTAAAAAATGAAGTCTCTGATGCCCAATGATGGTCGATAAAGACAAGAGAAAAACAAATTAGTCATTTTAATCTAAGACACAGTCTACAAAAAGGTAGAGGAATCTATGCATCCCTGGAGTCGCAAATCATGGCATCAAAACTGAGTCACTGAGTCTATTATTCAGGATTCAAATATACACCTGTGATCAAACTACCAATTTTTTGTGAAGTTCCTTAGAAGCCCAACCACATTATGGATGCTGTTAGCTTGATGCATGTCCTGGCTTCCAAAACAATTTTATCCTTTTTTTAATTGAAAAGGTCCTTGATTTCTGAATGTTTTGGAAGTTGAACAGACTTCCAGAACTGATTCCGTTCAACTTCCAAGGTACCACTATATATGGGTCGTAGGATTGCAGTCTAAAGGTTCTTCACTCTGTCTGGATGGTACCCATACATTATTTTTCTTCTGCTGCTACAGTAAAATGATGTTCATTACAGACTCTTCTCCTTGGAACAAGGTTGCTAAATTCATTGTTTTTACTGCAATCCAATATTCTTCTGCAGAGAATTTACTGTCCAGGAGAAAAACTGGTTATTTTCTTTTCTTTTGTGAAGCAATATTTATGGTACAAGAGTGCCATAAATATGAGACTATATAAAATAGAAATGGGCTTCAGTTTTTCATTGTCCCTTAAACCAATTGCAAAATAATGTACAGTCAATTTGTAAAGATGTGTTGTTTGATTATCAATATATCAAGGAAACTGCTTGCACAATGGAAAGCAAATAGCAAGTGTTTGATTCACAGCTCCAGTGTCAAGCAATGAAGAGGAAATAAATTCAATGCATAGCACCTTGGTAATAAATGCTTAATATGGTCAGCTGCTTACATTGGTCAAAAGTCATTAACCATTGTTGACTGTTGGGAAATGCTGGGGTTTCTACTTTCTGTTATTAGCTAACTTGGTTTTACACTGAACAAAGCCCAGCTGTGGCAATGTCTTCTATTGGACTCTCCCCCAGTGTGGTGTAGTGGTTAAGAGTGGTAGTCTCGTAATCTGGGGATCCGGGTTCGCGTCTCCACTCCTCCACATGCAGCTGCTGGGTGACCTTGGGCCAGTCACACTTCTTTGAAGTCTCTCCGCCCCACTCACCCCACAGAGTGTTTGTTGTGGGTGAGGAAGGGAAAGGAGAATGTTAGCCGCTTTGAGACTCCTTAAAGGGAGTGAAAGGCGGGATATCAAATCCAAACTCCTCCTCCTCCTCCTGGACTCTCATCATTAGGGCTTATGTACACATTACAGTGGTACCTCTAGTTACGAACTTAATTCATTCCGGAGGTCCATTCTTAACCTGAACCTGTTCTTAACTAGAGGTGTGATTTTGCTAATGGGGCCTCTTGCTGCCGCTGCACCATCAGCACACAATTTCCGTTCTCATCCTGGGGCAAAGTTCTCAACTTGAAGTAACTCTTCCAGGTTAGCAGAGTTTGTAACCTGAAGCGTTTGTAACATGAGGTACCACTGCATATCTTTAAAGTGCATTCAAAGCAATGCCCCCCCCCACAGAATTCTGGGCACTGTAGTTTGTTTAGTGCTGCTGGGAATTGGAACACTTTAAGGGGTAAACTACAGTACCCAGAATTCTTAGGTGAGGGATGTGCTTCGAATATGCTTCAAATGTACAGTGTGTATTCAGCCTTAAGTCTAAATGAGGTGGTGCCTTGCTGACAATACATACACATTCCCAGGTATCTCCCAAACCCTAATGACAGCGTACAAGTCATTCAGTCGGTGAATTCGCTTGTACTGTTGCATACCCTCCAACATTTCTCCGATGAAAATAGAACTCCTCTCCAACATTTCTCTGATGAAAACAGAGGTGTTCTAAGGGAAAGTGATGCATTCCAGGATCAAATAAAAAACTGGGATGGCTTCTGTAAATCTGGGACTGTCCTTGGAAAACAGGGACACTTGGGGGGTCTGCTATTACCTAGAATGACTGTGATCAGCTTGGGTACAGCAATGGAACAGACACAGCAATCAGAGCATTGCTGATGGATGCCCTGAGCTAATTCCATCGTTTGCTGTTGCCAGGGCACCTACTACAGTGGTACCTCGGGTTAAGAACTTAATTCGTTCTGGAGGTTTGTTCTTAACCTGAAACTGTTCTTAACCCGAAGCACCACTTTAGCTAATGGGGCCTCCTGCTGCCACCGCACCGCTGGAGCACAATTTCTGTTCTCACCCTGAAGCAAAGTTCTTAACCTGAGGTACTATTTCTGGGTTAGCGGAGTCTGTAACCTGAAGCGTCTGTAACCCGAGGTACCACTGTATAAGGAAAGACAGCAGGCATGGCCACAGTCAAGTGGGGGAAAGCTCAGAGAGTACAGCAGTACCAGCCATTTTCGGCTGTAGGCTGATTCACTGAGGATGTTAGTGTTGCTGTGTGAAGAGCAGCATGCTAGAGATTAGAGAGTCCTCTTGCTCTGGCTTACAGGTGATTCAGAATGACAGAGAAGCCAGCAGTGAGACACACACACACACACACACACACACACACACACACACGTCTATCTGTCTGTCTATCTATCTATCTATCTATCATCTATCTATCTATCTATCTAATCTATCTATATCTATCTAATCTATCTATATCTATCTATCTATCTTTCTATCTATCATCATCTATCTATATCTATCATCTATCTATCTATCTATCTATCTATCTATCTATCTCTCTCTCTCTATCTATCTATCTATCATCTATCTATCTATCTATCTATCTATCTATCTATCTATCTATCTATCATCTATCTATCTATCTATCTATCTATCATCTATCTATCTTTCTATCTATCATCATCTATCTATCTATCTATCTATCTATCTATCTATCTGCCAGCCAGCCAGCCAGCCAGCCCAAACAGTGTGCTAACCATTTCGCTGCCTTCACTCATTAAAAGTTGCAGCAGGCTAGGTGAGAGCTGATGTGTAACTGGCTGCCCCTGTTCAAAGTCGTCCTCTGCTTTGTTGGGCTCCTTTAGCTCTCCGATCCTGCCCTACGGGCCTGTTGTACGTCCGTCAGTGAGAAGGGAGCGTCGAGGAAGCTGCACAAGTGGAGTCGCCCCTCAGAGGAACTGCAAGCACAAACCTTGCCGGTTCACGGGGCCTAAAGATGTTATTATTTCTGAAGCTGCATAGGATACACAACCCCCTTCCTTTTTAGAGATGAGCTAGCATTGGGATCACATATTATAAGCTTTTTGGCTTGAATTCGTAGCTCACACAAGGGAGCAGAACTCCACTAAGGCAGTCCGCAACTAGAAATGTTGCGTGTCGAGGTCCCCAAGACACCCCCAATAAAACACAGTTGACACAAGATTTTAGTTTTAAGATTTTTTGGCATAATTTTGGCCACAACTTTATTAAAATTACAAGTGATGTGAGTGGTTGCTTAGGCATTGGTTGCAACTATCTGACCCCGCACAGGGACAGACTGACAGTCACACACCCACAAAGTCAGAAAGGGAAAACATTTTGGGGAGAGAGATGGCACTGGGGACCATGCCTCACCTCTCCCCAAATGCTCCCAGGGGCTCTTGTGTGCCCCTAGCCCCTTGACAGGGTTCGGACAAAAGCATGGCGAGCCCCTGGGTTCCTTTAATGGAAAACCCTTGCAACAGCAGCATTGGAGGGGTAGGCACAGCCAATCCATACCCCTCCACCAACCAATTCCTAAACCAATGCCTAACAACAACCTTACAAGTTGTGACGGACTTGCCGATCACAAGGTTGTTGGTTCAAATCCCCGTGACGGGGTGAGCTCCCATTGTTGGGTCCCAATTCCTGCCAACCTAGCAGTTTGAAAGCACGTCAAAGTGCAAGTAGATAAATAGGTGCCGCTCCGGCGGGAAGGTAAACGGCATTTCCGTGTGCTGCTCTGGTTCACCAGAAATGGCTTAGTCATGCTGGCCACATGATCCGGAAACTGTATGCCGGCTCCCTCGGTGTGCTGGTCCAGGGGGAGGGTTACCGTGGGGCAAGGTCCAGGACCTGAGTCGAGGGTCGGCAGACAGTCTCCACGGGCGAAGCGGGGTCCACAGCGAGGAGCTGGGCAAGGACAGGAACTCTGGGGGAACCGGACTGGGTGCTGGCCGAAACAGCTCTTCAACGACTTTGCTCCCGCAACCTGGGACCGGGCTGACTGGCCTTTATCTTCTCTGAGGCCGGGGCGGTCTCGGCCCCCAGGAGACCCGCCTCTCTTGGCCTTAAGGCGAGCACTCCTCCTGGGAGAAACCAGTTCCCTCCGCCTCTCTGCCCTGAGCCTCTGCAGTTCAGGAGAGGCTGAAGGGTTACTGGACCCAGGGGGAGACTCACCTGCAGGCACTGAGTCCTCAACCACCTCCGGAGCCAGAGTGGATTCACCTGGTGCCTGCTCCTGAGGATCCGGCACAGGTGCAGGCGCTTGCCCCAGTTCAGCCGGCCCTGGAGGCGGGGACTCCTGTGCAGGCTGGGATTCCTCCGGTTCAGCCTCTGAATCAGACTCCCAGGCCACCACACTCGGCCAGTAAAGCAAGATGAGCGCCGCAACCCCAGAGTCGGCCATGACTGGACCTAATGGTCAGGGGCCCCTTTACCTTTACCTTAGGCAAAAACCAAATGGCACCAGCCAATCAGCCAAATGGACAACATTTCTACTGGGCCCCTGCCCCAAAAGCAGACTACCCCATGACAGGCATAGCAAGGTCAAGCAAACAACCTGAAAATAGGGAGGGAGGGTGGGTGATCCGATGCGCACAGCGAAAAGAGGAAGCTCAACGCTGTGTGCAGGGTATTTAAAAGCTATGGTTGTCAATCACGAAATGGCAACATTTAAATCTCCCCAGCAACAGCAAGCTCAATGATAATGGTGGCCAAACTCTTTTCCCCACCCAGCAACAGTGGGTGTCTTGCTAGCCCCCACCGCAACACATGCTCTCCATGAAGGAGAACATGCTTTAGGGTGCAAAACAGAAAGTGGAGCAATTTGACTTTGTATTGGGCAACTGGGTAGAAGACTACATGCACACTTTCCTTCATATTGCCATGAGTAAGGGTGGCGCTGTGGGTTAAACCACAGAGCCTAGGACTTGCCGATCAGAAGGTCGGCGGTTTAAATCCCCATAACGGGGTGAGCTCCCATTGCTTGGTCCCTGCTCCTGCCAACCTAACAGTTTGAAAGCACATCATGTGCAAGTAGATAAATAGGTACCATTACAGCGGGAAGGTAAACAGTGTTTCCGTGCGCTGCTCTGGTTCGCCAGAAGCGGCTTAGTCATGCTAGCCACATGACCCGGAAGCTGTACGCCAGCTCCCTCGGCCAGTAAAGCAAGATGAGTGCTGCAACCCCAGAGTCAGACACGACTGGACCTAACGGTCAGGGGTCCCTTTACCTTTAAGGGTGACTTCATTTTCTTCTTTTTCTTAGTTAAAACTGAACATTCAGGGAGGGGCCTGGAATATCCCTGAGAGGCCCTCAGCCTCCTCTCTACAACGACCACCCTGCTACTAAGTATAGGAACAAGAGTACCTATTTATGTTCGTCAAGTGCTTGGGTTTGGCTAGGTAATTTACATTACACCAAGGTATTGCGGTTAGCCTAATATGTTCCATTTCAGATTCGCCATCTGCCTTCACGTTTTAATTAACATGCTTATAAAAGATCAGCAGGTTGCAAATGACTGAAGAGGAAGCCGATATGCTCAGTATGGATAGATGTTTTACCTAGATCTCAGTTAATTTCACACGTGGGATGCATTTATCGCATTCAGATCAGGTTATATCTCTGCCTGTAAAATTGCCAAATGATATTTTGCTTTTGCGTTTTCTTCATCAAGACGCATCTCACCCAAAAGTGCTTTATTTAGAACATCAGCAACACTATACAGAAAAAGACAGTTTCTCAATACCATATTGGAAAGAAAAAATATATGCTTCTTTGGTAAAACTGTAGACAGACATTACTAAAATGAAAATATTTGTATAACTGTTTAAATGTCAGATGGATTCTAACGCAACGCAGGACTTCGTTCTGTAGAACCACATGCAGCTCTTTGTTCATATAATGCAAAATAAGTATTATAGGCCTGTTGGAGTAATTAGTTTACAATCCTAAACTCAGGATTTACTTCTGAGCAAATGTGCCTAGGAACGTCCAGCAACGTGGATTTACCAATTACCACAGGCTGAGAGGAACAGTTTAATTTTAGAAACACCATTTAACAGCCAGTAGCATGGCCGAAAGGTCACAGTGCTATTTCTTCTGGAAAGAACTTGTAAATAAACCATAAGTCATTTTGCACCCACTTTAAGATTTAATATTCTTCCCAGCTCAAGTTGAGGGAGGGGGAATCACTTGGAAAGAGAATGTCAGAAGTGAAAAGGAGTCACGAACATGGTTTCAGAAGTTCACAGCATGTTTAGTATTTTTTTAAAAAGGAAGCCACCTAAAACGAGGTCAGAATGTTTGTGCATTTATCTGACTCTGACTTGGCATCCCAGTGAAGAGGTCTTTCACATCACTGGCTGCATGATTCTTCTGTCTAGATATGCTAAGAAGTCAGTCTGAGACCTTTGCTGTTTCTTGTACTGAGCTATAAGCGCTTCCTCGAATTTCCACAGAATAAAGTAAACAAAAGCCCCACTTTTAGGCAATGGCATTCCTTTAAAGAAATCTAACAGCCCCGATCAGAGAGGTTTTATTAGTCTGCCTTTCTGCAAGATACACACCAGTCTTCACTGCAGCAACTCACAGAGTTTACTACATAAACAGCAAGTCATTTCTGCTACAGTTAAGCTCAGATTTAACCAAGGAAAGATGCCCAGTTCTATACTTTAATCACTTGCAGAAAAAGTGCATCAATAAGGTTTCTTTTTGGGTCCCCATCTATAGTCTGCTGAGATTAATGGAAAAGCTCCACTAAGAGATGGATCAAATCGTTAAAGAGGAACGGCAGAAAGGGATGCAATGTAAAATTCAAACACTGAGGTTATTGTATAGATGAGGTCCTCCAGTATTAATATATGCGCTTCTCATGATTAATAATATGATTCTTCTATGCTGTCTTGGGAAAAGATTACAATTTTTTCACAAATTAAAAATGTAGGCATATTGATTAGGTTGCTGGTTATATTTGCAAGATACGCATGTTGATTGGCTCCACATCTTCTCCCTTCTTTCTCCCTTTCATTTCTCGCTTATCCTAAGTTTTGGGAAGAGAGCCCTTCTGTATCCGGATACACAAGAGCTCAACACAGAATAGCCTATTATATCACATCACTTGGTATGTCATTGTAATCCAAAATCTAATGCTCTTTGGCCAACTAACAGCACACAAATAAAATAAACTACAGTGGTACCTTGGGTTACATACGCTTCAGGTTACAGACGCTTCAGGTTACAGACTCCGCTAACCCAGAAATAGTGCTTCAGGTTAAGAACTTTGCTTCAGGATGAGAACAGAAATCGTGATCCGGCGGCGGGGCGGCAGCAGGAGGCCCCATTGGCTAAAGTGGTCTTCAGGTTAAGAACAGTTTCAGGTTAAGAACGGACCTCCAGAACGAATTAAGTACTTAACCTGAGGTACCACTGTAATAATTCACACAGCACAATGGAGGAGAACAGTTAACAATTAAAACGTTACGGTGTATACAAAACACATCACATGGACTGAGAATATCTTTGGTTACTGCTAATATCAAATCTCACAAACAATATTCTGAACAGACCTCCAGAATGAATTAAGTACTTAACCTGAGGTACCACTGTATTCTAATTGAAGCGATAACACAAATATAGTAAATGACTCTAACTGAAGCGATAATTATAACTTTTGTGGTACGCCAGTGTCCGTCCCCCCCCCCCATTAATGCCTAGAAAATAAATAATCAAGCTTTCAGAATCTTTCAGCATCCTTCCGCGTGGGTACATTTTGTGCAACACTTACACGAGAAAAGCTTTTGTAGTAAAACAGCAATTTCATTCCTTTTCCCTTAAACCGTGGCATTTTTACAAATGCACTATAAGGACCATAGTGTCCTGGGATCTAGCCTTGACAAAGATTTATATCTAAAATATGGCATTACTATGCAAAGCATAAGCATAGTCACCAGCTTTTCAATCTCTCCGCCCCAAGCGATTCTGCAGTTAAAGCCAAGAGCAAATTTCAGTGTGCATTACACTGCCATTCTATTTTATTTTAAATGTAAGTCTCATTTGTCAGTGAACTGGCTGCTTTCCTTCCCTGCCTGGAGCTAGCCCCAGTCATGTACATTTAACAATTGGCCTTTTGATAAAGCAGTGAATTTATTGTACTGATATCTTCATTACTGTTCAGCAGTTTATTAATCACACCTCTTTTTCTTCCATACATCAGGGGCTGCAATAACATGAAAAAAGCCTCCTGAAAATAATGCAGAATTCAACATGAAACTCAATGTGCCAAGCTGAATACAATTTATTACAGCTCAACAGACCTCAACAGCTCCAAAACCTGTACAGATATAACATCTCTGCACATCACATAAGGACTTACTCCAGGACCTATTTCCTTATCAGTTTATTTATTAAATTTATATCCCGCCCTCCCTCCCAAAGGAGCCCAGAATGGCAAGCACGCACAGAATAACAACAATTAAAAACATCTAAAAACACCTTTAAAAGAATTTTAAGACAGATGCAGACTGGAAAAGGTCTTCAGTAGACACTGAAGAGACAACAGAGATGGTGCCTGACTAATATTTAATAGAAGGGAATTTCAAAGGGTACGTGCCTTAAGAACAAAGGCTCAATTCCTATATGCTACACAATTGCCAACAAAGGTCCATATAGTTAAACTATGGTTTTCCGTTAAAGCTATGGTTTTCCCAGTAGTGATGTATGGAAGTGAGAGCTGGACCATAAAGAAGGCTGATCGCTGAAGAATTGATGCTTTTGAATTCTGGTGCTGGAGGAGACTCTTGAGAGTCCCATGGACTGCAAGAAGATCAAACCTCTCCATTCTGAAGGAAATCAGCCCTGAGTGCTCACTGGAAGGACAGATCGTGAAGCTGAGGCTCCAGTACTTTGGCTACCTCATGAGAAGAGAAGACTCCCTGGAAAAGACCCTGATGTTGGGAAAGATGGAGGGCACAAGGAGAAGGGGAGGACAGAGGACGAGATGGTGGGACAGTGTTCTCGAAGCTACCAGCATAAGTTTGACCAAACTGCGGGAGGCAGTGGAGGACAGGAGTGCCTGCCGTGCTCTGGTCCATGGGGTCACAAAGAGTCGGACACGACTAAACGACTAAACAACAACACAATGGCTCTTCTGATAAGATGGTTGTGGGATGTAAACACAGGAGCAGTCAATGACAACATTCCTAGAGTGTACATGTTAGAACATGGGGAGGGATGTCTGTCCAGCAAGCAGGTAAACTTCCTGGGGACGGACTTCCTCCGCATGTGACCAGAGGTGGGTGTGGCCTCACCTGTGCAGGTAATGATAAAAGCACAGGGCAGGCAGCCACTCTCTCTCTTGCCTCTTGCCTCTTGCCTCTCTCTCTGCCATCTTCCTTCGATGAGGAAACATCTAAGGATGCCCTCTTGGCTCTCAGCCAAGAGAGGACAGTACTATCTTCCTATAAGTGCATGTTTCTAAGTGCATGTAACCTTTTTAAGCCTGCCTACCTTCTGGGATCATATTGTGAACAGAACGTGAGTAAACTCTTTTATACTTTTATAAAGACTGTGTCGTGTCTTGTATTTTAAGAGGGAACAAAAGGGGAAATTACCAGAGTAATTATTATAGAGGTTCTAGCGAACCTGTGCAAGCGTTACCGTTGCGAACTTAAAAGGGAATGTCTATAAACTCTGCTGATATTTTGGGAACTTGTTAGCACAAGTTGGATAAGGATATAATTAGTCAATATATCCTCTCCTGCACCCCAGAACATTCCCACAAAGGGTTATGGGCCCAGTATTGCATATTTCTGCGTATTTTTGAAGGATTGCATTGGATTGTGATTTTGAGTTGAGTAGTATTTTTCTGAGTTAACTTCCTGGTAAGCACATGGTCCTTTGTTCCATTGTGCAGTGGGGATTAAGCAACCCCCCCTTCCCTCAGAGTTCACAGTGACCCAAGGCAGTGAAGAATTGTTTTGCATTTTTAGATTTTTGAGATTTTGATTTTAAAATTTTGAGAAATTTTGAAATTTTGAAGAATTTTCAAATTTTTGGATTTTAAGATGGCTAGAGCAGCTTTTGATAGTGATGCAAAGCTAGGAATGCCTGTGCTGAATGAACACAATTTCATACACTGGAAGCAGCGCTTGATAGCATGTTTAGATTATAAGCACATTTTGGAAGCTTTAAACCCTCAACCTACGGGATCGTCTGAGGAAGCTTTAGCCAAGATAAGTGCTTGGAAACGCATGAACAGCGAAGCTAGACACATAATTTTGAGTGGACTTCGTGATGAGCAGCTATCATTAATAAATAGTACAGATGATGCATCTCAAATCTTAAGAGATATTGAGCGCGTGTATGGAGAATCTAGCATAAACTGCTTCAGAAACTTGGTGTGTAAATTAACCAGAGTGAGGATGAATTCAAAAGAGGAATTCACAGAGCACATCAACAAGTTTACTGAGATTATTCAAAGAATTGATCTGACTCCCAAAGCTTTTGATGAAGATACAAAGATAGCATTTTTGTTGTCATCACTTGGACCACGCTTTAGCGCATTTGTAAGTTTGATGGATCATAGACAAGGTCTGACTTTTAAAGACTTGATTGGTTATTTAAAAGAAGAATGCAGAGATAGAGCTGAATCTCCAGTGAGAAATGCTAGAAGCAAGGACAGCAGTTATGCATCTAGGCAATGTACAAAGTCCAAAGAGATGCCTAAGAAAGTGATTTGTTTCAATTGTAACAAAGAAGGACACATTGCAAAGAATTGCAAGGCTCCTAAAGCCAAGAAACCCCACCCCTTTCAGCCAAAAGGGGAAAAGAAGGGGAAATGTGAATGCACATGGCTACTGCAAGAAAGGAATTTAACTGTCCAGAATCGTGAAAATAGACGTAATAAATGGATAATTGATTCAGGTGCCAGCTCACATTTTTCATATAAAAAGGACTATTTTAATGAGATAAATGATGAAGAAGGATCTGAAATTGAAATTGCAGATGGGAACATTGTTAAAGCAAAAGGTGCAGGTTCCATGAGTCTGAAATGCAATATAAACAATGAATGCATTGAGAACACAATCTCTAGAGTTTTGTATGTTCCAGAGCTGAGCTGCAATTTAATCAGCGTGTCCACACTGGACAAGAAAGGTTTCCAGATCACATTTGGAAATGGAGTATGCAAGGTGACTAGAAATGGCAAAGTGTTTGCTCAAGCAGAGCTAATCAATGGTGTATATGAGCTTGATCTTTCAGAGAATCAGTCTGCAAAAGTGGCACATTCCAGCCAGAAGGATGAAGCAGATCTGGACCTGTGGCACAGAAGGCTTGGACATAGAGACACCAACGTCATTCTGGATCTACAGAAAAGAGATCTTGTAAGAGGTTTGCAGGTAAAGCAGAGCAACAAAGCTCCAGCAAAGTGCATAAGCTGTATTACTGAGAAGGCTGTAAAACCTTCATTTCCACGTTGTGCAGAACAAAGAAGCAACAAAGTGCTTGACATAGTGCACACTGACATATGTGGACCCATGAATGTTCCCTCACTGGGAAAGAATAGATACATTTTAATATTTCTGGATGACTTTTCAAGATTTTGTGTTGTGTATTTCCTCAAAGAGAAGAGTGAGACAGTGGACAAGCTCCAGGAATACATTGCCATGGTCAAGAACAAATTCCAGAGAGCTCCAGCTGTGTTAATGAGCGACAATGGAGGTGAGTACTGCTCAAATGAAATGCAGGCTCTCCTGGCCAAGGAAGGAATTGCACATGTAACCACAATTCCTTACACACCACAGCAGAATGCCATAGCTGAGAGAAAGTTTAGGTCCATTATGGACATGACAAGGTGCATGCTAAAGGATGCATGTTTGCCACAGAAGCTGTGGGCCGAAGGAGTGTACACGTCGGTCTATTTGCAGAATAGACTGCCAACTAAAGGTGCAGAGCGCACACCATTTGAACTTTGGCATGGGAAAGCTCCCAATCTGTCGCACATACGTGTGTTTGGAAGTCCGTGTTACTTCCACGTGCCCAAGGAACACAGACACAAGCTTGACTCCAGGGCAAAAGCAGGTATCCTTGTGGGATACGCCTCTGGAGGCAAAGGATATAGAATTATGGACTTACAAACTGGTAAGACAAATGCATACCATGCGGTTTATGTTGATGAATATGGAAAGGTAGACACTAAGAACACTGTTGTGGATTCTTCAGATGAGTCAGAAAGGACTCAAGAATTTGTATATTTCCCTTTTGAGACCCCACAAAGTAATAATCTGCCTTCAAGTGTTACAGCGCCCCCTACAGGCGACGCACCAGAAGACGCAGAGGACCAGAACCCTGGCGGCACCAGAGACGAAGATGAGGACTCAGATGGGGACATGCCTGCGTTGGAGGAGGATGAGGAAGCTGATGCGGTCGCAGAACCAGAGGTCAGGCGCTCGTCCAGAACCAACAAAGGTGTCCCACCATTACGGTTGTCCTACTTTGCAGGGTCGGCGTTTCCACAAGAACCTTCCACTTGGGAAGAGATACAGGAGATGCCAGCTGCAGAAGCCAGTCTCTGGAGGAAGGCCGCGCAGGAGGAGATGGATGCACTGCATCAGAACAAGACCTGGACACTCACTGAGCTGCCTCCCGGTAAGAAGGCCATTGGCAGTAAATGGGTTTTCAAGGTTAAGAAGGGGTCAGAAGGAGAAGTGCAGCGCTACAAAGCTAGACTTGTAGCACAGGGATTTTCACAGCGTTTTGGTGAAGATTATGATGAAGTTTTTGCACCAACTGTGAGGTACAGCAGCGTAAGAATGCTTCTAAGCATTGCAGCCTCCAAGAAAATGAGACTGAAACACATAGACATTGCTACCGCTTTTCTACATGGGCAGATTTCTGAAGAAATTTATATGAAACAGCCCAAAGGTTTTGTAAAACCACATGAGGCACATTTAGTGTGCAAACTCCAGAAAGGACTTTACGGACTTAAACAGGCTGCTAGAGCCTGGAACCAGAAGTTGCATAAAATGCTGATGCAACTTGGGTACAAGCAAGGCGACGCTGATAAGTGCTTGTACAGTAAGTCAAATAATGGACAATTCTCATATATCTTAGCTTTTGTTGATGACCTGATTATTGCCACAGCAAGTGAGAAAGACTATACACAGATAGTAAAACACCTTAGCAAAGAGGTGGAGGTCAAGGAGCTAGGAGATGTCCACTACTACCTCGGGATCCAGGTGGAAAGAGAAGAGGACGGCTCATTTCTTCTCAGCCAAAGACAGAAGATCCACGAGCTGATTGAGCACATGCAGATGCAAGACGCACATCCAGTTGCTACACCGATGGCTACTGACTTCCTGAAGAATCAGCAGGATTCGAAGCAGTTGCCAGACAACAATGACTACAGGTCGGCGATTGGTAAACTTTTGTATTTAGTTACCACATGTAGACCTGACTTAGCTAATGCTGTGGGGATTCTTAGCAGAAAAGTGAATTCTCCCACTGAGCATGATTGGGCAGGTGTAAAGAGGGTGGTGCGATATTTGAAGGGTACCATGAATTGTAAATTAAGGTTACCAGCCGTCAGAGACCCTAAGTTGGTTGGGTATACCGATGCGGATTGGGCTGGGGATAATGCTGATTATAAATCAACAAGTGGTCATGTTTTCATGTTTGGTGATGGACCTGTTTCATGGGGCAGTTATAAACAGAGCTGTGTAGCATTATCTTCCACAGAATCAGAATACGTTGCAGCAACAGAAGCCTGCAGAGAGATCGCCTGGCTTGATCAACTCATAAAGGACTTTGGGTTGGTGAGAAAAGGGCCTGTCAGCTTGCTAGAGGACAATCAAAGTTGCCTGAAGCTGACGCAGAGTGAGAAGTTCCTGGCCAGAACAAAACACATTGGGGTTAAATACCACTACATACGCCAGATGATCCAGGATGGACTTGTGGAACTATCCTACTGCAGCACCCAAGAGATGACTGCTGACATCCTGACGAAACCCCTACCAAGAGAGAGTTTCCAGAATCTACGTGTCAAGCTGGGACTCTGGGTGGTTGAATAAAGTTGTTTATGTTTTGTGTATGTTGTATTGCCTGAGAAGGGGTATGTGGGATGTAAACACAGGAGCAGTCAATGACAACATTCCTAGAGTGTACATGTTAGAACATGGGGAGGGATGTCTGTCCAGCAAGCAGGTAAACTTCCTGGGGACGGACTTCCTCCGCATGTGACCAGAGGTGGGTGTGGCCTCACCTGTGCAGGTAATGATAAAAGCACAGGGCAGGCAGCCACTCTCTCTCTTGCCTCTTGCCTCTTGCCTCTCTCTCTGCCATCTTCCTTCGATGAGGAAACATCTAAGGATGCCCTCTTGGCTCTCAGCCAAGAGAGGACAGTACTATCTTCCTATAAGTGCATGTTTCTAAGTGCATGTAACCTTTTTAAGCCTGCCTACCTTCTGGGATCATATTGTGAACAGAACGTGAGTAAACTCTTTTATACTTTTATAAAGACTGTGTCGTGTCTTGTATTTTAAGAGGGAACAAAAGGGGAAATTACCAGAGTAATTATTATAGAGGTTCTAGCGAACCTGTGCAAGCGTTACCGTTGCGAACTTAAAAGGGAATGTCTATAAACTCTGCTGATATTTTGGGAACTTGTTAGCACAAGTTGGATAAGGATATAATTAGTCAATATATCCTCTCCTGCACCCCAGAACATTCCCACAAAGGTTACCTGCAGTAGTTCCTCGCCTACTGATCACACAGTGCTCCATTGGGTATACAACAGGTGAGACAATATTTCAAGTATTCTGGTCCCAAGCTGAATAGGGCTTTACACACCAAAACCAGCCCCTTGGACTTAGCCCAGGAGCTAATTGGCAGCTAGTGGTCTTTCAGCCCTGGTATAAGCGGGTGGTAATATTTTGCCTCAGAGAGCAGTCAAGCCACTGCATTTTGCACCAACTAAAGCTTCTGGACCAACCTCAAGGGCAGCCGCACATAGAGCACATCACAGAAATCCAGCCAGGAAGTTACTAGCGCATGGATGACCAAGGTCAAGGAACAGCTGTAGCTGTTTTAGCAGCCGAAGCTGGTGGAAGACCCTCCTAGCCATTTGGGCCTTTAGCGACAAAGGTGGATCCAGGAACACACACAGACTACAAGCCCTTTCTTTGGGTGAGAGTATTTTCCCACCCAAAACAGTCAGTTGACTAATAATCTGGACCTGAGAATCAGCCGTCTACACTTGTTGGCTACATCCACTTGTTGGCTACGCCACAACCGAGGTCAGATCCCACCAGCTTGGTCAGAAAAGCTAACAACAACAACAACAACAACAACAACAACAACAACAACAACAACAACAAATTTTATTTATATCCCGCCCTCCCCAGCCGCAGCTGGGCTCAGAGCAGCTAGCAAAAATAAAATAACACAGCATTCTAAAATCAATTCATTCTAAAATCAGTTCAAAATCAGATTAATGGCAGCCATTGGGCTAGAGTTCTGTGAGGATTACCAAAGGAGGGGGTCAGGCTGTGCCTTGGCCAAAGGCCTGGTGGAACAGCTCTGTCTTGCAGGCCCTGCGGAAAGATGTCAAGTCCTGCAGGGCCCTAGTCTCTTGTGGCAGAGCGTTCCACTAGATCGGGGCCACAGCCAAAAAAGCCCTGGCTCTGGTTGAGGCCAGCCTAACCTCCCTGTGGCCCGGGACCTCCAAGGTGTTTTTGTTTGAAGATCATAAGGTCCTCCATGGGACATACCAGGAGAGGCAGTCCCATAGGTACGAATAGCCAGGCTCCACATTATCCCAAGACTTCAAAACAGGAATTTCTTGTAAGGCTAGATCAGAAGAGAGCGCTTTGCCTGAGACCAAAATGACACATGCATTGTAAGGGCTTTCCTTGCCACTCCTCATCACCTCCAAAATAAGTCAGAATTGTCCCCACTGTTGTTAGGATCCCTCCACTGCCCACAGGGGTGGAATTGGGTAATATGGCGCCCTGAGCGAGGACAAAATCCCCCCCCCAAAAATTCTTATTTTCACAATAATTCCTGTTTTATTTATATTTTGTGCCCACTCAGCTCAGCCCCCTGTGTGGTGGAACTGCCCTAAATCCAGAACTGCTGCTCACTTCCCTCCTTTTTTTACTGGGAAATGGGACCATCAGAAAAGGGAGAGACAGGCAAAGACGGGGTGTGAGCACCCATCTGAGGAAAGGCCTGCTTTTAAATTGAGTTGCTCTGTTTGAGGGGGGGGGTCAAGTGTTTTCAGCTGCTCTTTGTGCTCTGATTACTCAGCCCACCTTTGTTTTAAAGTGCTTTAATTTCCACTCACTCAGGAATCTTCCTCCGCTTCAGTTAATGTGCTTTACACCCGTTCATATAATGCTTCTACCCACTTCGAACGTCATTACTCATGCACCAGATAGGGAGGGAGAAGACCAGGTATCCATGATGCTTTTCTGCATTGGTCAGCGATGATGCGCTGATCACCTGCTCCTTCTTCTGCCATCGCAACCTCCCACCCGCTTTTCTTCTGCTCAGGGAACTTTGGAAAATCCTCTTGTCAATTTCACTTCTGCAGTTAAGGGCCTTCTTTGGCTGGTGTGAGGAGTCTTCTCATTTTCACTTCCTGCTTCACAATGTTACTTTTATTTATTTTATTATTAAAAAATCACAGCTGTACGCACCAGCAATGATAGCATACATGCCATTTTGAAAGAAAAATGGTGACCCTGGGAGAACAAAACAGGGAAACCAATTAAGCCAATGCCTCAAGAGAATATTGGCGGGGGGTGTGTGTGTTCAGGCTCAAGACATTTTGCTGCCTGAGGCAAAGAATCTGATGGGACATCTCCCACCCACTGACTGTTGATTTTTACTTCAGCATCCTCCGCTGCACCAGAAGGCAGCAGGCTACCTACATGGTGGATTCCCAATTCAACAGCAGCAACTTAAAGGTAAAGGACCCCTGACCATTAGGTCCAGTCGTGGCCGACTCTGGGCTTGTGGCACTCATCTTGCTTTACTGGCCAAGGGAGCCGGCGTTTGTCCACAGGCAGTTGTCCATGTCATGTGGCCAGCATGACTAAGCCACTTCTGGCGAACCAGAACAGCACACAGAAACACCGTTTACCTTCCCGCTGGAGCGGTAACTATTTATCTACTTGCACTTTGACGTGCTTTCGAACTGCTAGGTTGGCGGGAGCTGGGACCGAACAAAGGGAGCTCACCCCGCCGCGGGGATTCGAACCGTCAAGCTTCTGATCGGCAATCCCTAAGTTCAGTGGTTTATACTAAAGTGCCACCCGCAACCCTAACTTGCTCTCTGCCTAATAATAGGCCCAGCCCTGTAGGAATATTCTAAGCCTGCACTGCATGGGTCCCCCTGCCTTATGTGCTCTGGTCTCCAACAGTGGCTCTGTCTGTCTGCCCACTGTCTTATTTTCTGGTCTTCCTGCCGTCCATTCTCTCTATTGCTACTGGAACCCGGTGGACCAAGAAAAGGAAGCTACACAGCAGTTATTGCAGCAGGGCTTGAGGAAATGTGCACTGACTGAGCCACTTCAGAAGCAGAAGGTAAGCAGTGCCGAGGGCCTTCTAGCGGTTCCCTCACTGTGAGAAGCAAAGCTACAGAGAACCAGGCAGAGGGCCTTCTCGGTAGTGGCACCCACCCTGTGGAACGCCCTCCCATCAGATGTCAAAGAGATTATTATTATTATTATTATTATTATTATTATTATTATTATTATGGCAGAGGTTGCCCTGCTTTCATTGTGAAAACATTCACAGACCCACCTACCACTTACAAATTCAAATAATACTACATGTACCATCAATTGTCATTCAGTAACTTGAGATTTGTTGGCATCACCTTGCCAACAAAGGTCTGTATAGTGAGAGCTGGACCATAAAGAAGGCCGATCGCCGAAGAATTGATGCTTTTGAATTATGGTGCTGGAGGAGACTCTTGAGAGTCCCATGGACTACAAGAAGATCAAACCTATATATTCTGAAGGAAATCAGCCCTGAGTGCTCACTGGAAGGACAGATCCTGAAGCTGAGACTCCAATACTTTGGCCACCTCATGAGAAGAAAAGACTCCCTGGAAAAGCCCCTGATGTTGGGAAAGATGGAGGGCACAAGGAGAAGGGGACGACAGAGGACGAGATGGTTGGATAGTGTTCTCGAAGCTACCAGCATGAGTTTGACCAAACTGCGGGAGGCAGTGGAAGACAGAAGTGCCTGGCGTACTCTGGTCCAGGGGGTCACGAAGAGTCGGACACGACTAAACAACTAAACAACAATAACTTGAGATCTTCCTGTTTAGGGCCCCCGCCCAAATGTGTTTTTTGTTTTGTTTTTGAACTTCTACTCAATTCAGGGTTCCCCCGGGCTTGCTAATATTCCCATCTTCTGTGTGGATGGTTCTACTCCAGGCCCAACAGAAAACTGAGTTCACTACTATTCATATATATAAGACAGAAGGCAAAAGGAGCCTCTCTGAAATAGGCAGAAATAGTTCCAGGATCCTTTCATGACCAGCAAGTGCCCATGGAAGCACATGTTTCATTCCACTCACTTGATCTCCAAGGAGGAACCCTGCCATGCAATATAAAACAGAAGGACCTATTTTTATCTGACACATGCAGATAAAATGATGCTAGGCAACAGAGTTTGACAGATATTGCAAACAGTATCAAGGTGAATCAGTTACTCATTCTTCTGAAGCCATTGCGTGTTTTGAACAGCGCTCTGCCCGGTGCTCCTATGGCAGAGGAAAGTGGTGCAACTCTGGTCTTTTGCTCTAGCGCATTATCACTTCTGCAAGATGACAGGTGATGTGGCAGTATAGGCCCTTTTGCCACCCCAGGTCCCTTATCCGGAGGACGGACTCATTGTGCGACATGAACTGAAGCTTCATAAAGACTGATAATAGCGCTGTTCTCTGAAACCCCAAAGGTCTTTTCCTAGCTTGCATTAAGCACGAGGCGTCTTGCTTCGAATAAAGACAAAATGTCAGGACAATCCAGGAGGAACCAAGGAAAAAGGCTGAACAACTCCCTGCCCCTTAAAATATCCAGCACTGGGTTGTAATAGTTCCTCAAGTGCCCGTCTGTTATCGTAAACAACACGTTAAAATGTGTTCCGGGAAGCCTATCCACAAAACGGCATGACAGACTCAAGTGAGTGAATTGAATACAGAATGACATTTGGAATGTTGTCAAAGCAAGCTATTGAGATTAATCTGCAGCTTCCCAAACTCCGCTGATTCCTCCAAACAACGGTTTCAGCGCCAAAGTTTGTTGCTGCTGTTGTTGGGTGAAAGGGGTGTTATTAGACACATTTACAAGCAATGTCATCATCATTATGGTGTTAGTACATGCATTTGCATGTAAGACCTTCCAAGGTTTTGTCACGGCTTCACACATGCATCTGGCCCCGGAGTTTAGCCGAGCAAGGCATGGAGTCAGAGGCTGCAATGTCGCCGGCTAAGAAACCAGACCAAGTGTCTGACTTTGAGTCCAACATCCAATAAATATTTATTGCTCACAGGCCATTACCAATGTAGTAGAGTGCCTATTTGGGACGTGGGTGGCGCTGTGGGTTAAACCACAGAGCCTAGGACCTGCCGATCGATCAGAAGGTCGGCGGTTCGAATCCCCGCGGCCAAAAAAAGCTCCCCAAAGCCCAGAATATATTTGTGGCCTTTAAACTGGTCCTATAGATATCGGAACCATGCTCCCTGCTCCTGCCAACCTAGCAGTTCGAAAGCACATCAAAGTGCAAGTAGATAAATAGGCGGAAAGGTAAATGGCGTTTCCGTGCGCTGCTCTGGTTCACCAGAAGCGGCTTAGTCATGCTGGCCACATGACCTGGAAGCTGCACACCGGCTCCCTCGGCCAATAAAACGAGATGAGCGCCGCAATCACAGAGTCGGTCATGACTGGACCTAATGGTCAGGGGTCCCTTTACCTTTACCTAGAGTGCCTATTGGCACAAATATGGGTAAATACAATCTCCACTTAGACAGCCAGTGTGGTGTAGTGGTTAGAGTATCAGACTAGGACCTGGGAGAGAAAGAGTTCAAGTCCGCACTCAACCACAGAGCTTGCTGGGTGACCTTGGGCCAGTCCCTACCTCACAGGGTTCTTGTGGGGACTGAACAAGGAGAACAATGTCTATCACCTTGAGCTCCTTGAAGAAAAGGGAAGGATGCAATCAATCATTGAATTAATCAATGCAATAAAATGCAATAAAAATTAAAATAAACCTCAAAACATCCTGAAGTTCATTTTAAGATTTAACTTGCTCAAATTAACGAGTCTCCTTTACAGACCACACTAACAATTCGTTAAAGATTCTCACTTGGATTTTCTTCAGAGCAATTGTAGGCAGCGCAGATTGATAAGATATACAGTAGTAGTAGTAGTAGTAGTAGTAGTAGTAGTAATAATAATAATAATAATAATAATAATAATAATAATAATAATAATTTATTATTTATACCCCGCCCATCTGCATCTGGCTGGGCCTCCCCAGCCACTCTGGGCGGCTTCCATAGAAACCAAAAATACAGTAAAATCACACGTTAAAAACTTCCCTGAACAGGGCTGCCTTAAGATGTCTTCTGAATGTCAGGTAGTTGTTTATCTCTTTGAGATCTGATGGGAGGGCATTCCACAGGGCGGGCGCCACTACCAAGAAGGCCCTCTGCCTGGTTCCCTGTAGCTTTGCTTCTCGTAATGAGGGAACCGCCAGAAGGCCCTCGGCGCTGGACCTCAGCGTCTGGGCAGAACGATGGGGGTGGAGATGCTCCTTCAGGTACTCATATTCACCGGATGACAAGTAAATTGCTACATTTTATACTGGCCACCCACTACATTGCTAGTGAACCAGACTGAGTTTGTGACTTTGAGTCTGATGTGGGGCACTAAATTGAAGGTTGCCAAGCAGGAGCCCCCTGGACCAGATACCACAGACACCAGATAGCATAGATACCAGAACCTTCACAGACACTTCCCTGTGGGCCTGAGGAACTAAGTGCCTTCCAGCCCACCATGCTGGCCCAACACTGCATGGAACACACCAGGCAGAAGGCCAGGGACTGCAGGATAATATAAAACCCTATTTCTATGCATAATGCAGACGAACATGAAGCTTTCATTGAGATGTTGGGACAAATGACCTTGAAGCCAGTTTCTATTTGGCTTCTTTGAATACTGGAAAGTATGCTGTATTAATTTTTTCATTTGCCCCTCCCACCCCCAAAAAAGCTCCCCAAAGCCCAGAATATATTTGTGGCCTTTGAACTGGTCGTATAGATATCGGAACCATGACCCAAAGCTCTTTTTAATTAAAGCATCCGAAACCACCTTTACATATTTTGCAAGGTTGATAACCGGCAAATT
Source organism: Podarcis erhardii (assembly GCF_964252035.2). NCBI lineage: Eukaryota > Metazoa > Chordata > Lepidosauria > Squamata > Lacertidae > Podarcis > Podarcis erhardii. The sequence continues at coordinate 44,895,481 of NC_138513.1, forward strand.
TATTTCACAGTCAACATTTTCTGAGTGTATTTACACTCTGCAAATATATTAATTCTTGGCTTCATAACTCAAACTCCCTGGCTCCCTGAACTGCTATTTAAATTGAACACGGGTGAACAACAGATGGCTTTAAATGCTCCCAGATTGCAGCCATCTTCGTGTTAGCTAACAAGGATCTAAGGGTAAAGATTCTTTAGAGCAATCTGTGAAAACAAATTCATAAGGGCAGATCTTACAAAGGCTTAGCTTTGTGTGTGTGCGTGTGGGGCTCTTCAAAACACAACATTCTCCTAAAGCAAAGGTTAATTCTAGGACAGCAGTAGGAAAGCTGTGGTCCTCCGGTGATTGCTGGATGTCCGTTTCCATCAGCACTGATTGGCAGTCCACCAAATAAGAAGGTCCGTGGGTTCCCCACTCCTATTCTAGAGCAACAACATACCGATTTTAATTGTTATGTCATCTTCAAATAATGTGGATCTTGTACAACACTCTTTATTAAAATTGACACAATCCAGAATCTTCTAAACAGCAGGACACTAACACATTTTCCAGACTGGTGAATGCGCACAGACTCACTCCATTTCTATGGCTTTAGTTTCAATATTATGCTTACTGCAATTGTTAATGTATTTCCTCACAAAGTATAGGTTGCAGTCATGCTCAATAGGATCCTCATTAACTTACACTTAAGATTAAAAAAAAATTGAATAATTTAAAATAAAACCAAGCAATGTAAACCATCATTTAAAAATGTAAAACGAATGAAGCCACAGGGAACACAACACCACCATAGCAGCTCGAATTTATGTCTCTTACAATCAGGTGAAAATCCTTTGCAGTCCTCTTAAAAGACAGCCAAGAGCAGGACTGCCTGGCATCCTAAAAGAGATCATTCCCTAGGGAGGGTCCCCACTCTAAGAAGACCCTACCCTTTGTAACCATATACAGAGCAGGATCTCAGTGCATGATCTGAACACACAGCATACCCTCCAACTGCCCCGAAAACACAAAGATGGTCTTGAAAGCCCTTAAGCCATCATGGCTTTCCACTTCTTAACAGAGAGTCCCAAATTTCCAAGGGGTCTTCCCTTCAGCACAGCGTTTCAATGTGCTACTGGAAGTTCGATTCCATGCATTCCTTTAACACATTTCTTAGATCTATGCCTCCCGCTCGCTTCCTCCTCCACTCAATATGGCGTCACTTCCTGTTTTTATGAGAACAAGATCTGGGACACCTAAATGCCCCTAAGAAGGGTTATCACCATTTATCTGATCCTCATTCACTTGGTCCCCCATAAAGTGGGTGAATGGAGGAGCAAAGGGGGTGGGGCCTGTCTACGAGGCCACTGCCATGGCTGCCGAGGGGATTGGGGGCACTGAAGAAGAAGAGTTTGGATTTGATATCCGGCTTTATCACTACCCGAAGGAGTCTCAAAGCGGCTAACATTCTCCTTTCCCTTCCTCCCCCACAACAAACACTCTGTGAGGTTAGTGGGGCTGAGAGACTTCAGAGAAATGTGACTGGCCCAAGGTCACCCAGCAGCTGCATGTGGAGGGGCAGGGAAGCGAACCCGGTTCACCAGATTACGAGCCTACTGCTCTTAACCACTGGCTCCCACACTGAAGGGTCCCCTTTATGGTTGCTTGGCTCTGGCTGATAAATACTGAGCTAGTGTAGAGAAAAAATGCCCACATATCTCTTTAGGGTCTGAAGCACACAGACATCTGTGTGTGCTTGCTCAAACTATGGCTAATTTCTGTTCACACTTGCATAGGACACAGCTCGACTTATGAGTTGTCATATGCTGTCAGTCCTATACCACTAGACTCTGAGGGTTGCTATCATCATTCCAAAGACTGCAGTTTCTTGCAGAAGAATTGTTTTAAAATAGATACAGGTTTTCCTGTTCATAATTAATACATTCATTTATTTACAACATTTTAATCCAACCATATCTTAATTCAAATCAAAGTGATCATTCAGTACGGTGGCAAGTCTTTTCACATAGCATTCTGCTCTTCAGTCGTCTTACTAGATAAAAGTGTGTGTTTTTTTGAAAAAAAACACACACCCAGAATTGCTTCATTTGAGCTGAGCAGCGTTATAATTACTTGGGGGAGTTTAAAGAATTAGATAATCAAGATAACTCTGCAAGGTCAATAAATAAGAAGTGAAAAGGAAATTAAGCCAAAGTTAAGGAACAATAAACTGAGGCTATTTTTAAATGGGGCATAATATTGGATGCTAATATATTTCTAATATGATATAGACTCCCCCCCCCTTCCCCAAATACTACTGACAGTCATGACATATGCCTAACACCTCATGTTTTGCAATAAGCTGACAAACAAAGTAGCACCTAAGCCTTTTGCAAATTTATATTCTGAGATCAATTTCACAAGACTATGCATGCAAACGACTTTAAGGTACTTGGTCATAGCTGTCAATGTTTCCCTTTTTTAAAGGGAAATTCCCTTATTCCGAATAGGATTCCTCGCAAGAAAAGGGAAAAGTTGACAGCTATGTACTTGGTGCTCCTAAGGAGCACCAGTGATTTCCATGCACTCATAAACCATTAAACCAGCTTTTTGCCAGGTCAGCCTTGATGTTAATTTAGGAAGAGCACTCTGTAGAATGAACATATTTTCATAAATGTTCAGATTCCCCATGAATGGAACAGAATTATGCCAGACAGGTTGACACCAGACAGTTCTAGATAATTCCATCCCCCTTCTCTCCAGCAAACACCCAACTCTGTAAATTAAACCTCAAAGTACTAATTATCTAAATAGCTGGCTAGCCTTCTCTTAACCAAAGCAACCTGGATGTGAAAAATGAGCAATCCTAATTAAACACACTGTGTTTCTTGGCGTTGCAGTGATAGCTTGGCATCATAGCTTCCTGATCATGTGCCCTTCTGAACTTGAGGCTAATGAAGTGGGGTTTTGCCTAGAGAGCTGTGAAATGTCCATGTTTATGATGAAAACATTATCAGCCTGCAGTTGTTTTCAAAGGCATTAAGTTGACACAGCAGGAGCACATGATATTGCTCATTAAAGTGCTAATTGCAGGACAGAATAGGACCTCACCACTCACTCACTCACTCCAAAGCCTTCTTCAAACCTTCTTTGTTTGCCTAGGCCTAAACCAGAGGTGGTCAATTGCTAGCATATGGGCAGAATCCAACCCCAGTGCAATTCTATTTGACCCCAAACAGTCCAGACAAATTGCAAACAAAATGTGTAGAAAGTTTGCTCCACATTTTACCCATAAGAAGGAGATGGAAACATTTCACGCATTTAACATTACATTTCACCAAATGTTTTTTATACAACATCCCAAATCTTTGCAAAATTGTGGATCTTTTACTGCAATATGACTTCATTAAAGAAGAAGAAAAGGAGGAGGAGGAGGAGGAGGAGGAGGAGGAGGAGGAGGAGGAGGAAATTTCCTTTCCAGGGTGGGCAAAACCAGTTTTAAAATACAATACTTACAACAGTTACAATCAAGATAATGGGGCAGTTCCTAAAATATAGACACTTACAACCTGAAAGGGGGTCAACATTATGTTGCATAAAGGTATATAATCAGTGCACTGTAGTGAGAAATGGAGGCCCAGTTTATTACAGAAGGACTAGTTCTTCTGCTCTACAGTTCAGCAAACAGATTCCCAAGCCAGCATAAAAGACTCATAAAAGAGTAGCCTACAAGCCACGTAGAATAACATACCCATGGCTTCTTCACACTTCTACTTGTCCCGTTCCTAGAAAACATGGGTCGGAGTGGTTTTTTGCCACTCAGTGACCCACACTTTCTAGGCATAGCTCTGAATGGTTTCCCCCTTGTCCCACACGTTTCCCAGGGAAAAGCCACTCTCTAGCTCTAAACCAGAGAAAAAATTCCTTCCAGTAGCACCTTAAAGACCAACTGAGTTAGTTCTAGGTATGAGCTTTCGTGTGCATGCACACTTCTTCAGATACACTGAAACAGAAGTCACCGGACCTTTCTATATAGTGAGAAGGTGGGGAGGGGTATAACTCAGAAGGGTGGTGGGAATGGGTGATTGGCAGATAGCTGCGATGAGCCTGTTGACGACTCTTAACGACTGCAATAGGTCTAACAGGAAAAAGCAAGGGGTGAGAAGGTGAAAAATGGCTTTGTCATGTATAATGAGATAAGAATCCAATGTCTTTGTTCAAACCAGGTCTCTCCATAGTTTTAAGTTTGGTGATAAGTTGCAATTCAGCAGCTTCTCCAGTCAGCTGCTGAATTGCAACTTATCACCAAACTTAAAACTATGGAGAGACCTGGTGTGAACAAAGACATTGGATTCTTATCTCATTATACATGACAAAGCCATTTTTCACCTTCTCACCCCTTGCTTTTTCCTGTTAGACCTATTGCAGTCGTTAAGAGTCATCAACAGGCTCATCGCAGCTATCTGCCAATCACCCATTCCCACCACCCTTCTGAGTAATACCCCTCCCCACCTTCTCACTATATAGAAAGGTCCGGTGACTTCTGTTTCAGTGTATCTGAAGAAGTGTGCATGCACACGAAAGCTCATACCTAGAACTAACTCAGTTGGTCTTTAAGGTGCTACTGGAAGGAATTTTTTTATTTTGTTTTGACCATGGCAGACCAACACGGCTACCTATCTGTAATCTAAACCAGAGAAAATGTCAATCCAGAGAAAACCTGAACTACTGTTTTGCTCAGAATGAATGCTAAAGAGAGGTTTTTCCTGGGGAAAAGCAGCGGAACAAAAGGAAGTGTGGATAAGTTCTAAGTAGAGTCTTTGAGGTTTTGTCTCTTCCATGTGCCGAATACCTTCAGATCCCGGAGATGCTAATGAGAACTGGCAGTTGTCAGCAACTAACAGGAATGATCTGAACCTCGGAGGAAGCTTCAGATAACATCTCCATTGGTAAGGAAAGTTGCCATTAGCATACCCAACTTTCAATCAACATTTTCAAAGGTTAGGCAGCCACATGAAATTTCAGTGACCCTGTGAAAAACATGATAGTTTGGATCCACCTTTTCCCATTATTATTATTATTGGGGGTGGGGGGCAAGAAGAGAGAGAGAGAGAGAGCGCTCAAAAAAGTGAGCCATTAGCACTAAATTTACTGTTGTCTGTTCAAATTCATAATATTTAAAAGCAAAGCATAAGGAAGCGTCAGAAAGAACAAAGTCAAGATCAAAATCAACCTGACCTCTCTTTAGGATTCCCCTGGCAAAGTTACAGGAAGACAACTAACAGCCTCCTCTTTACGTGTTGACTCAGAATGTTTCCTTAAGTCCTATCCCATTGGGGTTAAGAGGATTTACTCCCAAGAAAATGTGCACAGGCTGACAACAACTGTAATCTTATTTGCACTTATTGGAGCAAGTCCTGTTGGACTTGGTGGCGCTGACTTCCGAGTGGTAATAAAGTTATGAGTTGTGGGTGCCAGGGTTTGGGGGTGCCAGATTCCCCTAAACTCCTGATAGATGTGGCAATCTGTTAAATGCATGAAGCTAGACAAAGGAACAGTAGACCATGGCTGATTTATGCTGGCATGGGAGAAGCAAGAGCCTCTTGGAGAGTAATGGTGTGAGCCCCTCCATCATAGCTTCAGGTTGTATATATGTGTGAATAAACCATATATCACAAAGACACCACAGTCTGTGTTGTGCCTCATTTCCAAAGGAAACACAAACTCTGGGAAAGTGCCTGTACCCTTGGAATCCTGCACCGCTCAGAGATGTGTGTAGCAATACATAATATTAGGCTTCATTATTACGGCATGGCATGATTTCAAGTATATCCTTATATAAAGCAGAATCACCTGATAATTACAAGGTCACAGCTGATGTCTGTCTTAAAGCACAATAAAAGATAAAGCAGGCAGATTTCTCCAAAGAAAGTGGGTATTGGTTTATTAAGATCCCAACATACATGTCAAATGCTACATTTCTTATTTAACCAGAGGTCCCGTTGAATCCCTGAGGGGTTTGTTTAATCAATACAGATCTACTCCCAACCAGCCAATACCAGCTTGGATCATGCAGAAGTTGGGAGCACAAGACCTTGCAGGACCTCTAATGCTTTTGTAACAACCAACCCATGGGTGAGTTGCAGTAAGAGATCAGGGGCACGAAAGCTCTAGTGGGATGGATTCTATCCATGGGTTTACTTTGCCTGGTTTTGGTACAGTGGGTTCACAGCATGAACAAGACCAATGCTAAAACAACAACAAATAATTTCTGCCGACTCCCCCCGCCGCCAAATGCCTTCGAGTTCTTCTGCGATCGATACCTACCTCTGTGACGTTTTCTTATATTTTCTCCTGCAGAAAAAGAACATAAATAAACATGAGGAATAAGTAGGGTCAACCTAGGATGTGGATGGAGATGTGAATGGATCGGTGTTTTCAATAATGGGAGGAGGTGAAGCTTTAGCATAAGATCTGAAGGACAAGTTTGTTGGTGAGGAACCTCCAGAGCAGGAAACTCCTTGGAGTCAAAAGAAATGTGCCATTTCTCTGCCATGCATATCCACCGTTCCAGTCATCATAACCAGGCAATAAAAATCCCTGGTATTATAAATCTTCCATTTGCATGTTACAGCTGAAAACAACACAGACACACAAGAGCGGTTGCCTCCCAGTCTGGTCTATACAGCAGCAATCACCTCTCATTTCTCGTTGGCATTTATTTGTTTGTGTTTTCAGCATAACTCCCACAAAAGTCTGATCATCAATCACCAAGGCTATCTAGAACTTAGCAACTGAAGTGGACAGAAGCAGCCTCTGAGCAGCAGCCCCCAAGAACAGTACAAAAGTCAACTGAAGAGCAATGGATTAATATACCGCTTTAAACTGATGCATATAAACAGTGTATCTGCACACAAAATAGGTAATAAGTTAAAATGCAAATCATGAGTCACAATTACAGCAACACATATGGACTTCAAGAAGAATGTATGAAGGGAGGGGGAGTACTGGTGGGCCTTAAAAGAGGTAAGTCTCAGGTAAAAAAGAATGTTCTTAGCACGGACCAGAATATAATCAGATTTGGTGCCTGCCTTATGTACACGGAAATGGGGAATACACAGCTAAAGGGATTTCCATACTGAACAGATCACCTATATATGATTCTGCCACAAAGAGAAAGACAGACATGTTACAGGAAGACAATTTATACTCTCTTATGTAACTTTTAGGGGACGTGGGTGGCGCTGTGGTCTAAACCAGTGTTTCCCAACCGGTGTTCCGCGGCACACTAGTGTGCCGCAAGACGTTGCCTGGTGTGCCGTGGGAGGGAGGCGGGGCGGCGGCGGCGGCGAGCACACGCGGGGCGGCGAGCGAGCTCCCTCCCAAATCCCATCGCCACTCGCTTCGGCCGCCCGCCCCGTGCCGCCGCCCCAAGCCTCGCGCGCCCAGCGGGAGCTCCTGCCGGGCGCGCAAGGCTTGCAGACACTCGCCCGAAGCACGGGGAGCCCTCCGGAGGGCTCCCTGTGCTTCGGCAACAGGCTGCCGCCCCAAGCCTCGCGCGCCCAGCGGGAGCTCCTGCCGGGCGCGCAAGGCTTGCAGACACTCGCCCGAAGCACGGGGAGCCCTCCGGAGGGCTCCGCGTGCTTTGGGCAACAGGTTGCCGCCCCAAGCCTTGCGCGCCTGGCGGGAGCTCCTGCCGGGCGCGCAAGGCTTGCAGACACTCGCCGAAGCACGGGGCAACCTCCCGAGGGCTCCCCGTGCTTCGGGCAACAGGCTGCCGCCCCAAGCCTTGCGCGCCTGGCGGGAGCTCCTGCCGGGCGCGCAAGGCTTGCAGACACTCGCCCGAAGCACGGGGAGCCCTCCGGAGGGCTCCCTGTGCTTCGGGCAACAGGCTGCCGCCCCAAGCCTTGCGCGCCTGGCGGGAGCTCCTGCCGGGCGCGCAAGGCTTGCAGACACTCGCCCGAAGCACGGGGAGCCCTCCGGAGGGCTCCCTGTGCTTCGGGCAACAGGCTGCCGCCCCAAGCCTTGCGCGCCTGGCGGGAGCTCCTGCCGGGCGCGCAAGGCTTGCAGACACTCGCCGAAGCACGGGGCACCCTCCGGAGGGCTCCGCGTGCTTCGGGCAACAGGCTGCCGCCCCAAGCCTTGCGCGCCTGGCGGGAGCTCCTGCCGGGCGCGCAAGGCTTGCAGACACTCGCCCGAAGCACGGGGAGCCCTCCGGAGGGCTCCGTGTGCTTCGGGTAACAGGCTGCCGCCCCAAGCCTCGCGCACCCAGCGGGAGCTCCTGCCGGGCGCGCAAGGCTTGCAGACACTCGCCCGAAGCACGGGGAGCCCTCCGGAGGGCTCCCCGTGCTTCGGGCAACAGGCTGCTGCCTCAAGCCTTGCGCGCCCAGCGGGAGCTCCTGCCGGGCGCGCAAGGCTTGCAAACACTCGCCCGAAGCACGGGGAGCCCTCCGGAGGGCTCCGCGTGCTTCGGGCAACAGGCTGCCGCCCCAAGCCTCGCGCGCCCAGCGGGAGCTCCTGCCGGGCGCGCAAGGCTTGCAGACACTCGCCCGAAGCACGGGGAGCCCTCCGGAGGGCTCCCTGTGCTTCGGGCAACAGGCTGCCGCCCCAAGCCTTGCGCGCCTGGCGGGAGCTCCCGCTGGGCGCGCAAGCCTTGCAGACACTCGCCCGAAGCACGGGGAACCCTCCGGAGGGCTCCCCGTGCTTCGGGCAACAGGCTGCCGCCCCAAGCCTTGCGCGCTGGGCGGGAGCTCCTGCCGGGCGCGCAAGGCTTGCGGACAGCTTCCTGAAGCCTGGAGAGCAAGAGGGGTCAGTGCGCACCGATGCCTCTTGCTCTCCAGGCTTCAGCGAAAGCCTGCATTCGCCCCATAGGACGCACACACATTTCCCCTTTATTTTTGGAGGGGAAAAAGTGCGTCCTATGGGGCGAAAAATACGGTACTTTCTTTGTGTTTATTTGATGCCTATTAAAGAGAGTTACTTTATATATAGTCAATATAGGCACAGAGTTAATTTTTTAAACATTTTCTAATGGTGGTGTGCCTCGAGATTTTTTTCATGAAACAAGTGTGCCTTTGCCCAAAAAAGGTTGGGAAACACTGGTCTAAACCACAGACCCTAGGGCTTGCCAATCAGAAGGTTGGTGGTTCGAATCCCCACAATGGGGTAAGCTCCCGTTGCTCTGTCCCAGCTCCTGCCAACCTAGCAGTTCGAAAGCACCAAGTGCAAGTAAATAAATAGGTACCACTTTGGCGGGAAGGTAAACAGCATTTCCATGCGCTGCTCTGGTTCGCTAGAAGTGGCTTAGTCATGCTGGCCACATGACCTCGAAAAACTGCGGACAAACCTTGGTTCCCTCGGCCAGTAAATTGAGATGAGTGCCACAACCCGAGAGTCGTCTGCGACTGGACCTAACGGTTGGGGTCCTTTTACCTTTACCTGTGTAATTTTTAGGGCTGATGGCACCTCTCACCACCCAATGATTATTAGGTGATCTGCGGAGGGTCTGTACCTCTGTAGAAGAGCACATGTTTTTAGCAGTCCCAAGTTTGATTCCCAGCATTTACACCTAATGAGCCTTTGGTGACAGGACATCAAAGACCCATGCCTGGAACCCAGGAACAGGCCTGCCAGTCAGAGCAGACCACACCGGGTAATTAGACCAACCACCCTTCCCATATGTTTTGGAATACAAATCCCATCAGCCGCAGCCATGGTGGCTGTAGTCCAAAATATAGGAAGGGCACCAGATTGAGGAGGGTTCAGACAGCCCCTTGGTCTGACCCAGCAAAGTATTTGATCTGCTAAGACATATGCACACATTGTCACTTGATGTTACAGACATCAAGTGATTTGCATACACATGATGCTAGTGACTTTTCCCAACTCCTCTCCCCAATTTTGCCCTCTTGCCACTGCCCTCAATTGACAGGGGTTTCACCCATTTTATCCTCTCAATGGCCTCCCATTCAAAGTGATTCCCAATACTTCCCCTGAAAAAATGTAAGCTGTTGACGCTCAAAAAGTCCCCGATATAATGGTAAGAACTTGTTGCTTGAACTTCCTTTTCCCTCCTCAGTACAGGAGCCCAGAGTCTGACCACTGGGAGCGAGTTTTCAACATGCCCTCTTTGTTCATGCCTTCTCTTAGAGATTTGACAGCAGATCTTCGAAACAGCCAGACATGGGATGTCATAATAGTCAGCGATACACATAGACTGAAAGCAGGAATGTGCAAATTCCTGGAAGTCAGGAATATAAGGTAAGGGTAAAGGGACCCCTGACCATTAGGTCCAGTTGTGGCTGACTCTGGGGTTGCGGCGCTCATCTCGCTTTATTGGCCAAGGGAGCCGGAGTACAGTTTCCGGGTCATGTGGCCAGCATGACTAAGCCGCTTCTGGCGAACCAGAGCAGCACACGGAAGTGCTGTTTACCTTCCCGCTGGAGCGGTACCTATTTATCTACTTGCACTTTGAAGTGCTTTTGAACTGCTAGGTTGGCAGGAGCAGGGACCGAGCAATGGGAGCTCATCCCATCGCGGGGATTCAAACTGCCAACCTTCTGATTGGCAAGTCCTAGGCTCTGTGGTTTAACCCACAGCGCCACCTGCGTCATGAATATACAGAGGCATAACAACCAGCCTTCTTGCTAACAATGGGAAGCTGCAATATGTGGGTGCAGGAGGTTCAAAGAAGTTAGAAGAAAGGAAAAAATAGATCGTTTCACTTTAAGAAGCTACGATTGCTGCAATTTTGTCTAAGATGCATTAAAGTTCTCAGGATTGAAATTAGCCAGTATCTTGGATTTGCCCATTACTGTGATCAAATGGCAATATCTTCAAGACCATTCACACATGCCTCTCTGGGATGCAACTACCTACAGCAGATTTATCCAATGCAGGGATAACTTTGCAATTAATTATGACAGCAGAACAATGTGAGGGAAAGCTGTCAAATGCAGAGGTTTGCATTGTTTCATGTGACTGCAACTCACAACTTCAACAGACCATACAAAGCAGCCCTCAGAAGTGAAGGGATCTGAAAAAAAGTGGAAGGGTTTTTCTCCACATAAAATAATGGGGGGGGGAGTCAATTCCCGAGAAGAATAGTCCCCCTTCTACCTTACCACATGATTTTATATTAGTCAAACGAGTTGCTTCTTCACTCCTACTCAGGTTTTAAAAATAATCTGAATTGCTTTAAGTTAAGCTCAACTCCAGATAACTCTTTAGTAATTGACACTGCACGTCTCTCTATTTATTGTATCTGATGTTTCTTAAGTAAATTGAGCAAATTTGCAAGTGAGAATATCTTTTTTGTTTCCCAGCCAAGTGAGCGCCACTTTGAACCTGTCATGTTAAAAGTTAATTTGTACATTTATCACCAGTTTTTAAAGTATGGTGACTCATGGCATTATACATGTTATAGAATCCAAATGTTACTCATGTCAAAGTTTGAGCCTTTGGAGTTGTGGGCCTTCTCTAGGGATGGGTGACTTTCTCAGTTTTTGTTTCTCTCCATTTTCCCCCAATTTTAAATTAATTTCTATGTCATTAAAAGTCTTCAGCAAATTTATCCCAATATGCACATGGGATCTTTGCAAAGCAAGTTCCCCTTTATAATGCATTTTTATATCATACCTTTCAGTAATATAGCCATTTAATGCACACTTTACATTAGTAATATGCATTTTTGTACACATTACTTGGTGGGAGAACTGCGTTGCAAAATACAGACATGTGCGAATTTAGGAGGATGGCTGAGTTTTAGTTCATCTGTTGTTTTAGAAAGTGTGAATTAGCTAGGTTCACCTTTTGTGCCAACAATCACATTTACACACACACACACACCCCCGCCCCCATCCCTAGCCTTGGCAAAATTGCTGCTGATAGCACATGAGATGAAAAAGTTCATTCACAACACTCTTCTTTTAGCTATTAATTCTCAAGGAACATGTGGAGCTCAAATGAGATCAATAGAACGAGAGCATTTAAAACTGGATTAATTCTCTAGGATGTGATAATTCTTTTTTATGAGATTTATAATTCATCGTTTTGGAATATCTGTCAACATTTACATATCGACCACTTAAGGCATGCCCAACCATGTCTGTCTCCATACTGTATTCTCCTTGCATCTTGAACGCAACAATCTAAACATCAGAACATCTTGCAGAACACTATAGGTAAGTAGAGTTAACACACACAGCAAGTGAGGTTTTAAACTTGTTTGGGGACTGTGCCACTTCAGATAGCATGTGGAAGATTGTGTGGCTGAATGCTTTTGCATGAAAAGAAAAATATATTGCTGCAGATTTTTAACGTATCATACAGGATTAGAATAACACGGAGGTGGCACCATATGTGTGGTCTTGAACTCCTTGAAGGGAAGGTGTGATTTAAATATAATAAGATAATGTAATGCAAAGCTATATAAATGTACAGAGCTACATGCATACACTGGTCATCGCCCCAGTATACCTGAAGGAGCGTCTCCACTGAGGTCCAGCGCCAAGTGCCATCTGGCAGTTCCCTCATTGCGAGAAGCAAAGTTACAGGGAACCAGGCAGAGGGCCTTCTTGATTGTGGCTCCTGCCCTGTGGAATGCCCTCCCACCAGATGTCAAAGGAACTATTTGACATTTAGAAGACATCTGAAGGCAGCCCTGTATAGGGAAATTCTTAATTTTAAAAAAATTACTGATGTTTTAATGTATTTTTAATCTCCTGTTGGAAGCCACCCAGACTGGCCGGGGAAACCCAGCCAGATGGGTGGGTTATAAGTAAATTATTATTATTATATTTATTATTATTATTATTATTATTATTATTATTATTATTATTATACTTATTTATACCCCACCCATCAGCCACTCTGTGCGGCTTCCAACAGAACATTAAAATACAATAACCTATTAAACATTAAAAGCTTCCCTAAACAGGGCTGCCTTCAGATGTCTTCTAAAAGTTTGGTAGTTGTTTTCCTCTTTGAAATCTGGTGGGAGGGCGTTCCACAGGGTGGGTGCCACCACCGAGAAGGCCCTCTGCTTGGTTCCCTGTAACTTGGCTTCTCGCAGCAAGGGAACCACCAGAAGGCTCTCGGAGCTGGACCTCAGTGTCCAGACAGAATGATGGGGATGGAGACGCTCCTTCAGGTATACTGAATAATAATAATAATTTTCTAGTTATTATTTCCATGTTTGACCAGCAGCAGGGTGTTGGTGGTGTCATAGACTCTTGCTAAGAAGGAGAGGGGAGATGCTCAAGGAGCTCAGTGCAGTGCAAGCACGGCAGCAGAAGTGACCCAACGCTCCTACCACCATCCCCGTACCACACTGACCTCCCCACCCCTCACCCCTTGCCTCCTGGTAAGCAGCAGGGATGCTCATGACAAGGAAGCCAGACTCTGCCTTGTCAACTGCTGCTGTGTCAAACAGCTGCTTGCCCAGAAGCTATGTCAGCTGTATATATATGAATTTGGGGGCAGGAAGTGGTTTATCTAGGTTAGCATGGGATCGGGCTGCTTCCAGTACAGGGACCGGAGAACCTACACTGTGCCTATCAGAGTACGTTGCACAGACCTTTGGATCTGGACCAATGGCGGTGGAAGCATGAGGAACAGGAATATAATATTTGTAAAGCCATTATTTTACTCCATTGATTATCAACTCTTATTTTTACAGTCACCTATGTCAAGAGCTAAACTCCCTGCAGACTAATGGGGTCATTTAAATAAATTGAAATCTTCTCTGCCAGGCAGCTCAATATGCAAAATCAATACCCCATGCATTTTCTACTAATGCTGTTGCCATTACAGTAAAATTAATGGTGCATAAACTAAACAGTATTACTGCCTTTATTAATAAACAGCATAAATCAAATTGCAACTGATTGCCAGTATATTCCAGCTTCTGTACGACTGGAAGCAGTTAGAGAACTGGAGGTGTGTTCATTTTATTTATTTATTTTACTGGTATTAGGTTGTGTTTTTTTAATTTGGGCGATTTTCAGGAGCTTGCCACCTACCTAGGCCTAGTAGAAAAAGAGAAATAGTTTTTTTTAAACAAACAACAACAACAAACCACAACTGCAATTAGTGTTTATCATTTCTGTAGCACTTTTGAGTATTCAAAGTCCTTTGCTGTTGATATTTCAACTACAGTTATTCATTTAGGGGAGGAATAAGCATGAACTTCAAAGGATGGCTGCGTTTCAATTTTCATATTGTTTTTGAAAGTGTGAATTTGATAGATTTAGCTTTAAATATGCACCAAATCAAATTTCCCCTGCACCCCTACTCCTGTTTATTGATATATAATGCACATTTGTCTGCATTCCACACACGCTATTAATCAAATCGCTGTGGGGTTTTGATTAAAAACGGAAGAAAATCACAAAAACTAAGGGCTGAGATAATTCTCCTTCATGTTTTCTAATCCCCACAGACAAACTCACCCTATGTAACTATTGTGCACATCTTCACCAGTTGCTGTTTGAAGAAATATTTGTTCACACTTAGATTAAAAATATGATCCGGTGTTTTCGAGTAGCTATCTGTTAGATCTGTTTTGCAGTGATGGAACATGTGGATCATCCTCTCCCTGCAAATTCTCACCCCTACTGCGCCCACTTTAATTACAGCTTCTCCTTCAACAGGCAAACTGCAAAGCTTCTTAAGGAATGAACAGAGAGGTGGAAATGACTTTTCCTCCTCTTTAAATCCCGACAAATGTGCAACACATTGCATGGCAAGACCAAAAACCCATCGCTGATACGAATCGGCTTCCTTGATCTCACTACATTTTTAGCACAGAGGGTGCATATGTGTTTCCTTTACATTGTTTAGTTGTATCCTCCCGATCTGCCTAGGAAAAACGAAACCTACGAAAGCACCTTTTGTCATGGGGGAGGAAGGCAAATTCCCCCGCCTCTCATTTGGGAATAAGGACAATCAGCAGAACAAGCCGTGACAGCACATGTTGTTTTGCTCAAAGTCAAGAAAGCATCTTTTGCTTTCATCCCACTCCTGCTTCAAGAACAAGGCTATTAAATGCACTTCACGGCCGGGGTGGGGAGGAGGTTGAGGGGGATGAAAGGGTGTGGGTTTCATGGCTCAGTCAGAGCCTCTGTGCTGCATTCGTTGACACATGGAAACTTTTGCGGAGCCCCATGGACAGTTGCCCGGTTTCAATTTGTTTGGGGTGGTAGCTACAAAAACAGGAGGAGTCACCGCCATCCGGGCTGAATATTGGGGAAAGATCCAAAGGTTTGGAATTGCATCTGGCCAGGCCGCAACTGCTTTCAAAGTCGCAGAAGCAAATCCACATCTTGCTCTAAGCCCTGGTAAACCTATCAGACTCTTGTTTGTTATTGTTGTGCCCACCCCCACCCCCCGCCGCTGCCACCCGCCTGTCTGCTACTTGACAGCTGGCATGACGCAGAATTATAAATCTCATGTTTGTGCCAGACCCTTTTCCCAACTCTGGAACAGAGGCTGAAACAGTAGGATTACTGTTCAGCAAGCCGAAGCAGGGGCCACACGCAGCAACAAGTGCAAAGATGCCTTTCCCATTTTTCGTGGTGCAAGGCGAGCAGGTTGGGCAGGGCCAGTAGGAGCCCAGTGCTTTGCCCAGGTTCATTATGGTCAACCATGTTTTCATTACTTTTGCTATTTTATTTATGGTAAGCCTCTATATATTCCAAGCTTCAATATAAATATTTCCTGGGTGGCACACGGATGAAAAGAGCCTGTTTATTTAATGTTTTACTTATGTTAAGCTTGGAAAAGACATCATAGCTGTTGGATAGGCGGTGGGTATGATTCATGTTTGCCACAAGCAAAGAAGTTAGATGCTTTTTATTAGCCTGGCTTTTGAGGAGATGATGCCCATTATTTTCTAGTCAATAGTGAAGTGCTAAACAAGACTGTTCTGCCTCGTCTTTTCTTGCCAGCATGGATTTAAGTTGACATAAAATGACATGACTGAATAATAAACTGCATGATGGACTGAGGTGAAGTTTATCATTCCTTCACCTTCCAGGATCTTGGGCTTTTTAATTAACTTTGGCTGACATATCATTTTTTTGATTGATTCATAATGCATACTTCCGACTTCCTCCGTTGCTTCTTCAACTGACGGTCTGAGCCACCAGCCACAGGATCCAGGCTCACTGAGGTTATGGGGTCTGCCTTAAAAGGGAAATGTCGGCCTGAGGATATATCCCTCATCTGTCTAAATCAGAAGGAGGAGTTGAAATAAACTTTTCCAATTTGCACTTTTCAGAACAATATGGCTGCGAGTCTTGAAAGACCTGTTCCCTGCTTTGCAAGCCTTTTCACACTTCGCCTGGGAGGGCAAGGCCTGGACTGACTCCAACTACAAAAGCTGAGGCTGCTGAACAGACTCTTGTTTGTGTCTTTATTTTAGATCTTATTACGATGTATGTGGAAATTATTTTATTCAGTTGTGAACCTTTTGATGCTTTATTGTTTATGAGCACTTTTGTTATGTTTGTAAATATGTATTTTTTTTCATCTTGTAAGCCTTGTCTTTTCTGGGCTTGCTTAGATTGTTTACATGGTGCCCTGGAATTTAGTGTGATAAAGAACAAATTATAAATGCTCCTGATCAATAAACCACCGAATAAATTTAATTTACACCCCAATCCAAAACATGTTCACTAATTTCAGTGGAATTTGCCAATAATTAGGTAGAAATCCTTTGCATTTTTACTTTCATTGAACTTGGTTGAATTTATTTCTATATACAGTGGTACCTCAGGTTAAGAACTTAATTCGTTCTGGGGGTCCGTTCTTAACCTGAAACTGTTCTTAACCTGAAGCACCACTTTAGCTAATGGGGCCTCCCGCTGCCGCCACGCGATTTCTGTTCTCATCCTGAAGCAAAGTTCTTAACCCGAGGTACTATTTCTGGGTTAGCGGAGTCTGTAACCTGATCAAAACAAAATAAAAAAATTCCTTCCAGTAGCACCTTAAAGACCAACTGAGTTGGTCTTTAAGGTGCTACTGGAAGGAATTTTTTTATTTTGTTTTGACCATGGCAGACCAACACGGCTACCTATCTGTATCTGTAACCTGAAACGTCTGTAACCTGAAGCGTCTGTAACCTGAGGTACCACTGTAAATATGCAAAAGATCAGGCTTCAAGGCTACTATCCAATATACATTTACTTGGGAATAAGTGCAACTAAGCTCAGTGGATTTCACTTCCAACTAAATCTGCATAGGATGTGGCTATAGATTATTGCACATGTTGCTTTTTAAACTGTCTGTATGAATAAACTTTGCCAGACTGAATCTGAAGCCACAACTTGTGTGCCTGTTGTTAACCGAGGCACAGCTTTTATTGCCACAACAAGATGCAAAATGGCTTTAAAGTGAATTTACTTTAAATGCGCGAGTCACATTGGCCAACACAGAAATGCGCGAGTCACATTGGCCAACACAGTCGAGTCTTCTGTCATTGAATTCATAGACAAAATATCCCTTGCTCTATTCATTTCAGATCATAGATGTGATTCTTAGAACTGGTTAAAATGGCTGCAACTGAAAGCATTTGCAGATTGACTCTGTTATACAGCCAAATTCTCCAGAGAGATTTAGGAAGGCAGGGAGTGGAGACAGAGAAAGAAGTAGCAGCTCTCACACCTCTGGAAAAGAATTAGCATATTTATATATTTTTTAACTTAAAAATTGAATAATTTACAGATCTCCAGACAAAGCGGGGCTTTCTGAGGACCTTTGAAAACCTCCACTCCCTGGTGCCAGCTAAAATACATAGGGGACAAGGCCTACTGTGTTAGTCACCCTTTCAGGGGGTTCTCTTCCCCCCGCCACTGCCGCACCCCCCCATCATGTCATGACAGATCACTGAAAAAGAGGATGCAGAGACTACCAGTATTTGCAGTACCGTCTTGTTCTGAAAGAAGAAAGTGGACTGTGGAACTCACAAATGCTTGCTTATATCAGATGCCACAGGGGCACACACTCAGCAAATTACCTTCAGGCAACAAAAGGTTAGTTTTCCTATGCTAAAAGCAATTAAGAGCCCGATTGCCATTCCTACAAAACCTGGCTGGGTCCTAAAGAAGCATTTGCAGTGGAAAGCTCAAATATTTGCAGAATTTAAGGGACTTCCTTGAGTAAGTAAAGGAAAACAGAGGGAATGCTTTAAGGAGACTGAAAACTCGGCTTGGCCAATATTTCAGGAGCCACCACTCTTTGTGGCATATATTATTTGTGCTCATCCGCTGTGTGAAAAAGCAAGAGGCCACATAACGGTTCAAGGGAGAATATGGGTTAGGAAAGAAAGGTGGTCAAGAGACCCCATTCGTCATTTCTTTTTCAGCTGCATTGAGAGTATGCTAGGGATGGAGTAAGAGCCATTATGAATCGAGCAATTTAGCACTCTAATCCCACAGGCAGGCAAGAAGATTAAAACTGGTTTCTTTCCTCTTCCTCTGCAATGCTGGGGGGGGAGGGGGGACTAGCTATGCTTTTTAAATGCTTTATTATCTAGAATGGAGAGGATGGCAGCAGGGAAAATCATTCTTACACACATTTTAGCTCGACTAAATTGGCAAAAAAAAATCTGCCAGAAAAGTAATCGGTGTGCAATACTTACACATGCATTTATACCTTTAATAAATTTGTTAGCTGCCTTGCAAACGACTGTATTTTTCCAATGCAGCATGCAGGAGCCAATCAAAACAGTTTAAAGCATATTGTCAGGGGCTCAGGAGCAGAGGCACAGGGGAGAGAGGAAATGGAGAGCGAAGGGGAAGAATCGGAGGGCAGCGTAGGGGAGTATGACAGTGGCCCGAGAGATTCCATGAGCCTCTCCAGCGAATCAGAAGATTCCCAGAAGGGGGCGCCGATGGCCAGGGCAAGGGGGATCCCAGGGGGGACGCACCAGAAGCAAGGGGCCAGCGGGGACTCCCAAAGCAGCAGCGGGAGATCAGGGCCAGCTCCCCCACCAGAGCGTAGTGGGGGGGAAGAGTCCCATGTATCAGGGCCAGCGTCTCCTCCAGCAGGGAGAGAAGATGAGTCAGGGCTGACCACGCCTCTATTGGAGAGTGAGGGAACGGAGGGGAGGTCAGGCCCAGCTAGCCCCCCCGAAGGGGGAAGCAGTGACAGGAGCAGTGTAACGGTCAGGAGGAAGGTTGCCGGCTGGGCGCGGGCGCCAAGTTCGAATGTACAGGCGCGCGGGACAGCAGAAAACCCGGATTGGGAACCAGGTCCTAAAGCCCGCCGGAGGCAGGGGGAAGACTCAGGGGACTCAGTGTCAGAAGAGTCCAGAAAGGGCAAGGACCCAGCGGACAGGCGGACCCAGAGGAGGAAAGAGCAGAGGAAGAGGTGGAGCAGGGCTAGGGTCTTAAACTGGTGTCTGGGGGGAGGAGATTCAGACGGAGCTTCAGCGGTCTAGAGTTCAAGACGTAGAGCTGCGCGCCGTGGCTTTGAAATCGAAACTGAATTTCAATAAAGACTTTGTATATATAAGAACTGGCGTTGGTCCTTTGTGAGCTGGGACCTCGGGCAGCTCTGACACATATGAAAATAATAAATAACACAATAATATTAGGAGAAAGCAATACAAATACAGTGGTGCCTCGCAAGACAAAATTAATTCGTTCCGCGAGTTTTTTCGTCTTGCGATTTTTTCGTCTTGCGAAGCATGGACTTTGGAAAAGCTTCAAAAATCACCAAAGTCTTCAAAAACCTCAAAAAAGGCTACCACACCGCGTGCTATGAGTTGCTCCTTGAAGTGAATGCACGGTTTTAAGAAAAAGGAAACAAATTTGCAAGACAAAGGAAACAAACTCGCAAGACGTTTTCGTCTTGCGAAGCAAGCCCATAGGGAAATCTGTCTTGTGAAGCAACTCAAAAAACGAAAAACTGTTTCGTTTTGCGAGTTTTTCGTCTTTCGAGGCATTCGTCTTGCGAGGTACCACTGTATGCTGTCTGTTCCAGCTAGCCAATGGGCTAAAGAGATGACCACCAAGAAACTGTAACCTCTTGTGGACCAAATTGGACAGCTGGGACCTGTCAATCATCTCACGTCATAATGCTTGTCACATGACTTTGCTGCCTGCAAGGGTCTTCAGGAGGCCTCTCAAAGCACCATTGTTCAGCACTGAGGTCTAGCTCTGAGGGCCTTCTGGCGGTTCTCTCACTGTGAGAAGTGAGGTTACAAGGAACCAGGCAGAGGACCTTCTTGGTAGTGGACAGTCTGTCCCCCGACTTCTTCTGAAGGCTGGGGGGGGGACAAGGGCTTTTCTTCCCACCCCCAGCATTTTAAAAAACCCCGGGACAGCAGAGGACTTCTCCGCTGTCCCGGGATTTTTTAAAATGCTGGCGGGCGGCAGCGAAGGCTTCGCTGCCACCCGCCAGCATTTTAAGATCGCACCGGACAGCGGACTTCTCCACTGTCCCGGGGCGATTTTAAAGCCCCCGGGAAGGCAGGCGGGGGGGAGCAAAGACTTTCGCCCCCCGCCAGCCTTCAGAAGAGGTCCAGGACCTTTTCTGAAGGCCGGTGGGGGGCGAAAGTCTTTGCTCCCCCCCGCCTGCCTTCAAAAGCCGTCCAGGATAGCGGGAAGCGCTTCCCTGCTATCCCGGACCGCTTTTAAAATGCTGGTGGTGGGGAGCAAAGCCTTTCGGCCCCCGCCGGCCTTCCTGGACCTCTTCTTAAGGCCGGAGGGGGGGGAAAAAGGCTTTGCTCCCCACCGCCAGCATTTAAAAGAGGTCCCCGGAGATTTCCCTATGGGCTTCCTTCTTGCAAAGCAAGCCCATAGGGAAATTCATCTTGCGAAGCGCCTCAAAAAACGGAAAACCCTTTCATCTTGCGGGTTTTCCGTCTTGCGAGGCATTCGTCTTGCGGGGCACCACTGTATAAGTAATAAATTATGATTATTGTTATTATTTTGTGCAGTGCTTTGAATGGGGCTTCTGGAGAAGATATGACAATCAGCTGATTCTCAGAGCTCCAGAAGCTCCGTGCAAAGCACTTTGAAAAGGGCTTTGCATACCCACCCGGGAAGAATGGCAGATGAAGTTGATGGGCTATATGGAACTGGCGGAAATGACTGGCAGAATCCGAGACCAGGGAGAAGAGTCGGTGGAAGAAGACTGGAAAAAGTTTAAAGATTATTTACGGAAACACTGTAAAATTAATGAATGTTAGAAAAATGTTGGAATTAAGTTATATGGCTTTAGTAGAAATGTTATAAGGAATTAAGTATAAACAGATTAATAGAGTATTAAAGGAAAAAATAAGGTTAGAATGTGTTAAGATAATTATAGGATAGAAAACAGAGGAAGATGGAAAGGAATTGATGAAACAATTAACAGAAGTGGAATACGAAAAGGGAGGTGTGAGGAGGTCGCGGAAATAAGTGAATGAAAGATAAGATACTGAAATTATTTAAAGGATAACCTACCATTTTGAGCCCACACAAAACAACCATTCTACTGCTTTTCTGCCACACGTTGGCATTAGCAAAAAAAAAAAAAAAAAAATCCCCTCTTGATTGGTTGGATGACCCAAATGACAAAACTAAGCTATGCTGGGGTGAGATTGTTAACCCAGAGGTCACTTGTGTGGGATCAGCTTGTTCTGCTTCCTGCCTTCACTCCTGCTGTTTACATAAGCATCTTGCCAAAAGTGAAATCCCGTAACAACTCACAAGCAAGAGCACCACAGAAACAGTGCTTGGAGGGATAAAATATTCAAAATCCTAACCCTTTGGCTTTGTTACAGGACAGCTACCCCCCACCAGCCTTGGTCCAGTATACCTGAAGGAGCGTCTCCATGCCCATCGTTCAGCCCGGACACTGAGGTCCAGCGCCGAGGGCCTTCTGGTGGTTTCCTCCCTGCGAGAAGTGAGGTTACAGGGAACAAGGCAGAGGGCCTTCTCAGTAGTGGCACCCGCCCTGTGGAACGCCCTCCTATCAGATGTCAAGGAAATAAACAACTACAGTCATACCTCACGTTACAGCTGCTTCAGGTTGCGTTTTTTCGGGTTGTGGACTGCCGAAACCCAGAAGTACCAGAACGGGTTACTTCCGGGTTTCGAAAGTCATGCATGCACAGAAGCATTAAATGTCAACCTGCATGTGCGCGGACGCGGGTTGCGAACACTGCGGGCTGCGAACGTGCACCCCGCATGGATCACGTTCGCAACCTGAGCATCCACTATATCTGACTTTTAGAAGACATCTGAAGGCAGCCCTGTTTAGGGAGGTTTTTAATGTTTGATGTTTTATCGCATCATCATCATTATTATTATTATTATTATTATTATTATTATTATTACAGTGGTGCCTCGCAAGACGAAATTAATCCGTTCCGTGAGGCTCTTCGTATAGCGGTTTTTTCGTCTTGCGAAGCAAGCCCACTGACAGCTTAGCGGATTAGCGCTATTAGTGGTTTAGCGGCATTTAGCGGATCAGCTGATAAGCGGCTTAGCAGCTTAGGAAAAGGGGGAAAAGGGGGGGGGAACCCGCAGGAACTCGCAAGACATTTCGTCTTGCGAAGCTAGCCCATAGGGAAATTCGTTTTGCGAAGCGCCTCCAAAACGGAAAACCCTTTTGTCTAGCGGGTTTTCCGTCTTGCGAGGCGTTCGTCTTGCGGGGCACCACTGTATTATTATTATTATTCTGGGAGCTGCCCAGAGTGGCTGGAGAAACCCAGCCAGATGGGCGGGGTATAAATAATAAATTATTATTATATTATTATTACCATTCACTACCCGCAGCTCAGAAAGGGAGCCATGCATAACAACAGAACAGAAATTGGTAGGAAATGCAGTTGGCAAAATGTCCTGGAAAAACAACTTTTTGAACCACCTGTTAGAGATTATTATTAGATCCCAAAGGCTGGGGAGAGGCTAGTCTGACGGTCTTATGGTTGGCTCCATAGGATGGGCCATTGAACCCTTAGCTCTGGCCTCTCTGTTCCCAGTGGCACATAAGGAAGCAGGGTATTGCCACCTTCTCCTTCCATCAGATGTATGGCTCTCTGGTGCCAGAACAAAATAATGCCTGAACAAGCTGAAGCTGTTTTCAGACATTCAGCCAAATGCCAGAGGCCACAGACTACATGGGGGCATGTGTGCTAACCCCAGACAGGTTGGCCCCACCTTCTGCATGCCCAGCCTTCATGCCAACATTAACTTTGGCGCTTCGGATGTTGCAGAACTCCTGCTCCCACCATCCCTCACTATTGGCCATGCTGGCATGGGCTGCTGGGAGTTTGAGTCCAGACCACGACTCGGCGATGGGGTGCATGATCGCATGCAAAACGCCCCAGATCCAATCCCTGCTGACGTCAGGTATTGCTGGGGAAAACTCCTGCCTCAAAACCTGGAAAGACACCAGTCGCGTGTATAATATTGAGCTAAACGGAGCAGTTTTTCCAGGTGGTTAGCAATTGTGACCCACACAGTTTGTTCCCTGTCTTTATTTGAATGCCCGAACGCACCTGGAATCTTTGACATTAAAGCCATCATATACCTGCACCCTGCCCTGCATGTTGAGGTGTCCTCTGACCTCAAAATCCCTGTTGTGTTCCTATGGTAATGATGGTTTGTGCTGTTGGGAAACTGTGTACGTGCAGCTACTCACACAGAGTCAATTAAGGTTTGGCAGACAGCCAGAAGGCAATCTGAAGGAGTAAGTCTGCCTGGTGATAACAGAGACATGGAGACCGCTCCCTGATTGGTCAAGCTCTCTCAAGCGAGTGATAATTAATGGCCTACTAACTGGAATGTGTTAGTTCAGAGTTCAGTGGTTCAGTGTTCGTGAGTTCAGAGTTCTGTGTCAGTGTAGGAGCTGTGAGTCGTATCAGAGAGAGCTAGCAAAATATCCGTGTTCTGTTCCTGTAAATAGTCCACTGTATATAATAAACACCTAACTACAAGTTCCTGGTTCCTGCTTCGTCTATCCTGTCTGCAGCCAAGTCGCCAATTGCTTCTGTGGATTCTGCGTTTACTCTGCTAGGTCTGACTAAGGTCTTGCAACTAGTCAGAAAGTTGCAAAACACCAAATAGGTTTTACCAATGGGAGATCTAATAAAACTTGCTTGTCCCCATTAACTCCACCTCTGTAAACCACATTCTTCCCTTAGGGTTTTCTGCATTTCACTTCTTCTGCTGTCTGGGCTGCTGGCATTCTGCTTCTCATCCTCCGATGGGTGCGTAGTCACTATTTTCAGAAGTGAAAGCAGTTTTAAAGTAGTTCAGCGCATTGGGGGGGGCACATTCTGTGCTGAGAAAACTGTAAAACATCAGAGGTCCCTGCTTGGCTACAGCCCCCTCGCCCCGGTCTCTTACTCAGCACTGTGGTTAAAAAGGTAAAGGTACCCCTGCCCGTACGGGCCAGTCTTGACAGACTCTGGGGTTGTGCGCCCATCTCACTTAAGAGGCCAGGGGCCAGCGCTGTCCGGAGACACTTCCGGGTCACGTGGCCAGCGTGACAAAGCTGCATCTGGCGAGCCAGAGCTGCACACGGAAACGCCGTTTACCTTCCCGCTGGTAAGCGGTCCCTATTTATCTACTCTCACCTGGAGGTGCTTTCGAACTGCTAGGTTGGCAGGCGCTGGGACCGAGCAGCGGGAGCGCACCCCGCCGCAGGGATTCGAACCGCCGACCTTTCAGTCGGCAAGTCCTAGGCGCTGAGGCTTTAACCCACAGCGCCACCTGCGTCCCAAGCACTGTGGTTAATTCCATCCTAAAGTGTGTTTGCATTGGTGTGGTAGAGCACATTTTCTGCTGCTGGCCTGGGAACCTATTAAGCAGTATTTGTGAAAGAGGATTTGAAAATCCCAAGTAGGAAAGGTGTGAACCATACGCCTTTCTCCACTTTGGGAAATGGACAGTTTTCAGGCCTCATCTCAGTCAAGAGTAGCGGCAAGGAACTGTGAACATACACTCAGCATGGTCTACGGAACACAGTTTTTACAGCTTTGTAAGTTTGTCAGTCCTCATGAGAGAATTCTCTTTGGAAATAAATAGAGTTTGCCCAAAGCAGACATAAAAGAAGCAGCTGGGCAGTTTTATATCCAGCTACCAGGAAAAGAACATAAAGAACCTTTCCCCATAATTTATATGCTGTACATGCCAAGTTGAACATAAATAGTAACCAAACATAGATGCCCACTGTAAAAAAATAAAATAAAAATTATGCAAGTGTTTCTCACATCAAAAGGTGTCATGTAGATGCTGAACTATGCATGGTAGATGTATTTATAAAAAAATAACTATCAGAAGTCAGAGCCACATGAATACATTTCTGGATAACTATCCTTAATTAATTACGGTATATGTACTACTGTCAATATAAACCGACTAATCAGAAAATCAGTCTACTGAGCCTCAGGTTGAAAAACAGAGGCAAACAGAGCATATGTGTTTCCTGCTCCTCACACAGAAAGACATTAATGCAGGGGTCGGGAACCTAAGGCCCATGCACCGGAAGCAGCCCATGGAGGCCATTTAATCGGCCCACAAGCCGCCTCCAAACTGAGCCACCCACTCGACGATTCCCCACACACTGTGCTTAACCGGCGCGGGGACTCTCTTCTGCAGCTCTGGAAATCGAACCGCCAACCTTTTGACTGGCAAGTCCTAGGCTCTGTGGTTTAACCCACAGCGCCATTGTATAAAAGAAGAGTGTTCAACAGGCATAGCATCCCAGTTGCTGCCAAAAGTCCTTCTCCCCAGTCCTTCGAAAGTCCTTCTCATCACTAACCACCCCTCATGACTGCAGGGCATCTAGTTACACTTGTATTTAAAAATGCACACACTCATTTGTACGTCTAGGTGCCCACTTAGAAATAATTGCTCTCATTTTAATAGAGATAAGCTCCACATCGTGGAGAAGACTGTGAGCAGGTGCCCTTCAAATGGAGGACTGCCCTCTGTAAAATAGGACACAAGGCTGCCCTACAGGGCTGCTATGGTTGTTAAAAGAAAAACAAGCAGCAACGTGGTGTTAGATTTTTAAAAGCAGGAGCTCCTCATGACAGCCCACTTAGCCAGCGGTGTAGCGTGGGTTGTCAGCACCCGGGGCAAGGCAAGTAATTTGCGCCCCCTAACCCGGGGCAAGGCAAGTAATTTGCGCCCCTAACCTGCCGCCGCTGCCAGCTTCTTCTTGCTGCTGCCTGGGCTGGTCGGGGGTAGTTCTCTCCCGCGCTCAGCACTGCGCTGGGCGGCCGCTGCACTGTCCCTCCCCCAGATAGTCCCTCCCTCGCTCTCTCTCCGCTCCACACCGCACCGCACGCCTAGCACCCTCCCCCTCCACAGTGGGCGGCAACCCGGCAGCTCGGATCGGATTCGCACAGCCAGCACTGCAGTGAGAGAGAGAGAGTGAGCCAGGTAGGGGCAGAGAGCTGCGAGTGCGCCCCCCAAATGTTGCGCCCGGTGCGGCTGGCACCCCCTGCACCCCCATGCTACGCCACTGCACTTAGCCCTGACCTCCAGGAGAGTCCAAATAATGCACGCAGCTGTGTGCATATCACACACACAAGTAGCAGAAGCATGTAGTTAAAAACTCAATTTATTAGTATCAGCATGCCTATAAAGTTTCCTGGGACTAAGCTCCAGTCAGCTCCGCAGTGCTTACTTCTCCTGCAATAGGTTCAACGTGCAAAACACATCGAGCTTTCACAAAAGATCTTCAGCCAGCTGAAAGGCAATCTTTAGCTTTTAATTAGACATGCACAGAAGTGTTACCATTTTAAACGGCTAATGTAAAGTCGGAACCCTATCAATGGAAAGAAAAAAGGATTCAGCAGCTTTTTGATTATTTTCCTCATTTTCTGGCCTCCTTTATGCTAACTGCCACAAACTTGAAAGCGGAATTATCCCCTCGTTCACTGCCAGAGGAAGGAGAGTTTATCAATTTCCCTGGCAGGCTAGAAGACAGGGTCCTCACTCCCGCTCTGGCGGGCTGAGTCTTGGAGCTGTGTTCACATGCCTCCCTCTTCCAAGAAACATAGGTGAAGGTAAAGGGACCCCTAACCATTAGGTCCAGTCATGACCGACTCTGGGGTTGCGGCACTCATCTTGCTTTATTGGCCAAGGGAGCCGGTGTACAGCTTCCAGGTCATGTGGCCAGCATGACAAAGCCACTTCTGGGGAACCAGAGCAGCGCACGGAAATGCCATTTACCTTCCCACCAGAGCGGTACCTATTTATCTACTTGCACTTTGACGTGCTTTCGAACTGCTAGGTTGGCAGGAGCAGGGACCAAGCAGCAGGAGCTCACCCTGTCGTGGGGATTCTAACCGCCAACCTTCTAATCGGCAAGCCCTAGGCTCAGTGGTTTAACCCACAGCGCCACTCGCGTCCCTCCAAGAAACATACCTGCATGCTAAGTATTAAGTGTAATATGTATTTTGACCTTCATAGGTTCTGGAGCTCCCTTCCCTTGGACACCTAGCTAGCTCCCAGGCTGATGGTCTTTTGTAGTCCAATATGTTTTTGTTTCAGCAGGCCTTGAGATGATGGAATTGTCAGATTTCTGCCCTGTTACTTTATGGTAAGTTCCCTGTTTTTAGCTTTCATCTGGATGCCATGCTTTTCTTTCTTCCTGCTCTTTTTTTAATTTTTATCGTATTTTGTTACTTGAACGGTGTGAGCAGTCTCAGCCACTGGGTATGAAAAAGATGAGGTATAAATCCTATATAAAGAAACTAATTTTAAAAGTTCTCTCCAACAGATCCCACAAAGGCAAAATAAGGATAGTGCTTTACGAGACATGGGGACCAGTCCAGGGACAGTTGACTTATAAAAATCAGTCCCTTCAGCTAAGGGGGGGAGGGTTCTTTCTAGTGATATGTGGCACTCTTCACTAAAAAGAGAAAAAACTCTCATCTTAAAGATCCTAATGGGAAAACTAAGTGATTTACCAGTATTAAACCATGATGTAACACTGGCGCTATGAGCCAACATGCTGATGCAATTGTTTAGGATCCAGGACCTGGGGGCTTTTAAAACTATTTTGTTGTACCCAAGGGTACCATGATGTATCTTTCTGAGTTGCGAAAAATCAATCCACTGAATATCCATACAGGAAAGTGGTAAAATGTTCACACATCACCACTATATAAAGATCTATGAGATGCCCAGATGCTTTGCAACACAAGAGGAATGGTAGAATTCTCACAAGGGACTTCTGTTCCAGAATTGCTGAAATTTCATAACCTTATGTTAATTTCCAGGAAGGAACAGTTAGTTACCGTGTTAATATTATGCTGATTATCATGCAGACACACACAAAGCTCCAGAGGTCATTACTTTATGTTTACTGTATCTCACTTGCAAAAATTAAGCCAATGCTCTTCTACTATCAATAGCCTGAAAACTGGGAGGGGGGTTAAGAATGGAAACAGCAGCATTATTTCAGAATGTTTCTTTAATGTCCTATGTGTGCTATTTCCCAGAGAATTTATGGTCCGCTTGAAGGGCCCCAGATTCTATTATTACGTTTAATCACATTTCATTTTAAACCACTGTGATTTACATAATTAAAAACACAAATACAACGAATACATTTAAAATAAAACCTTATCAAGTGGGCACCTGTGTTAAAAACCCATTTATCTGGCTGGGAAAGCCTGTCTCTGGCATTTCCAACTAGGGTTGGGAAACACTTCTTTTTTTATATAATAATTTTTATTAAGTTTTCCATTTAACAATCCAATCATATCGCATTAATGATTCCAAATTATACCAATACATATTATGTATTCCAAATTTTGTTGGGGGTTTCCATGTTTCGAGCTCAGTGAGGGTCCAATCATCTCATATTTCTGCTGCTTTTGATGCTCACAAATCACATCTTCCAGTCTTCTTGTTGTTATCATTTTTCTTCTTAATAACCTCTGAGTTGTTTCCGCGGGCGAGCTAAACCAAACAAGGATTGCGAAACACTTCTGTCTGAAACCCTGAAGGCCCAAACCAGCCATTGTGTTGAGATGGGCCAATGGATCTGAATTGTTATAAGGTAGCTTCTATGTTCTCGCCATGTATTCTCTTGCCCAGCCTTTCCCATAAATTGCATCACACTGAACTACACACACTCACACACCGCCTTGAGTACCTTGAGAGGAAGGCGATCTACACATTTTGAAAACCAGCAAACACTGCCTCTCGCACACCAGCCCGTCTCTGAGCACGGGTGGCATAAATAGTGGAGCTGCGCTTGCTCATTCACTGAAATGTCTTGCTGCTTGAATCAGCGAATGCCTGGCTCAATTTGCTCTTTGTCCTCCAGGCACGTCTGGCCTTGGTGCTGTTTTTGCTTCCTGCTCTCCACATATGGCACCACTAATGATGATAGAGGTTTGGCAGAAGAATGCGATTGTTCAATGTCCGGGAGATGGATTGGGGTTGAAGAATCTGTGTTTATTTCTGTGATCAGAAACTGATTGCACTCAACCACTGACCAAGCAATAACTCACTACTGTGTACTTACTGCTTGTGAAAAGGAACCCTCCTTATCTTCCTTGTTGCATGTACATTCTGACAAGCTCCCACCTGATAAAACAGCAGCTGTACTCTTCCGAGACAGGGTCCAGAGGCTGCGCATTGCAGTACAGGATGGAGTCAGTGTGTTCATCCTTTTGCCTCTCCCCTGCTCCATGCCCCCACTGGCCTCATATACATGGACAGGCCCTGTTTTTGGGTTCAATGTGATTTTGGGGGGGCAGTAGCCACAGGGCAGTAGCAACCCCTTCTTTTGACCAGCTCACAGAAGCAGCCAGGGGCCGCCACCACTGTTGCTGCACATTGATTGACTGGTTAGTCACATGATCCAGTACAATAGCGGGAAGGGCTTCTACACCACTAAGGGTTATGTGGCAGAGGGAATTTTCACGTGTGGCTTGGCATATCCTTGGTCCAGATAAGCTGTGCCTGTTGAACACTCTTCTTTTATACAACGGCGCTGTGGGTTAAACCACAGAGCCTAGGGCTTGCCGACCAGAAGGTTGGAGGTTTGAATCCCCGCGACGGGGTGAGCTCCCGTCCTGCTGCTCAGTCCCAGCTCCTGCCAACCTAGCAGTTCGAAAGCACCTCAAAGTGCAAGTAGATAAATAGGTACCGCTCCGACAGGAAGGTAAAGGGCGTTCCCGTGCACTGCTCTGGTTTGCCAGAAGCGGCTTAGTCATGTTGGCCACATGACCCGGAAGCTGTACGCCGGCTCCCTCGGCCAATAAAGCGAGATGAGCGCCGCAGCCCCAGAGTCGGCCACAACTGGACCTAATGGTCAGGGGTCCTTTTACCTTTACCTTTATGGGTACCCTGCCCTCTCTTCCTTCCACTCGTCCTTTTAGAGAGAGAAGGCTCACGTCCACTGTTGGCCCATCCACGAGGTAGATTGAGGCAGCCGCCTCGGGTGGCAGAATCCTTGGGGCACTTCTGCGGGAGCTCAGCGCCACTGCCAGAGAAGCGAGCGGAAGCGGCGGAAGTGGCTTCAGGGTTCCGGCAAGACCTTGGTAAGGCAGCAAAATGCCTCCGTAAGGCCTGATCTCTTCACTAAGAGCCCGTCTGGCAAAACCTTTTTCTATGCAGAGGTTCACACGTGCAGCAATATGATTGTGAAATGCAAGGGATGAAAAGAGCATGATTTTCCAAGAAGAAAATGTAAGCAGGGACAGGCAGGAAGCTAGCATGTCCTTCTTACAAAATCTAAATGAATTTTCCTGCCCACCCCCCACCCCGCTCCCCGCAATCCAACCGTGTGCATTTCCCTGTTGAGGGAAAATCTATTAGAATCAATCCTTCAAAAGCACTTAGCGCATGTCTCTTTTACGTGTTACAGCCTCACCACAAGAGCCACTACGGGGTCATATCCTGCTTGTGTTTTTCCCATAGGCATCTGGCTGGACACTGCATCGTAGCCATATGTTGCACTGAACAGTGCTGTAATCCAGAAGGTCTTATGTCCTTACGTTCCATGAGTTCATTCCATGGCATGGCTCTAGCCTGGAATGACATAGGCCTGGCCCATCCCGTTGTCTTTCCCCTAGAATTATTACCCTCCCTGTAGGTAGGTTGCCAATACTGTGGGAAAGACACATGCAGATGTCCCTTTCCACACGGTTGGAGCCAGACTATAGGATGGATCCATGTGGCTCCCATAGCAGGGTTGTAAAGTGCAGTGGGCCCCATAAGTGCTGGCCTCCTGGCCAAATAGTCCTGAGGACAAGAAAAGCACAGGTGCAAAGGCGAAGCTGCCAGTTTTTCTTTGCAATTTGCACTGAATTCTACTCTGGAGAATCTCTGACCTTCAAGAGGCTGCCTTGGGAAACAGTGACATAAAAGAGAGACACTGTATATGGAACTCTGCGCATGGGCCTTTGGATCCTAGCCAATGTCTTCTTGGCAATACCCAACCCCCCCCCCAAATATGCAACTCCTCATTGTCTTCTCCAGGCCATCCTCAAAACTTGACACCATAGTACTCAATTCTTAGGCTATACATGCAAGTATTTTACACCGGTGCACGGCAAAATAGAGTTAAGATCCTATTACAGGCAGGCTTGAAATAATCGTGTTTAGACTCGGTTTAGTTTGTGCACTAAGTTTTTACTAAGATCACAGTAAGAAAATACTATTACTACTAAGCTCATATCCCTTTTTTGTCTTGGTATACATTTGTGTTCTGTTTCACTTCCTGTGCAATTGCAATGCAGAGGTACAATCTGATGATGAAATTATTACCACCCTGCTGGTGGATGAAGACATTTATTTGCACGGAACTATGCGCCCTTCTGGAATATCCTGCTTGATCTTTTGAGGGACCAGTCTTTTTGTATGTGTATCCATTTGCTTTTAAGAGATTGAAAGCCTCTGCCTTCAAATTACTCATGGGGGAATCAGAAAGGAAAATAAAATAAAAGGTGAAATGCCTATTGCCTGAAGCTCAGCCAGCAGACTATGTTTATGAAGTGTCAAGTCCCATATCCAAGCCACCACCAAAAAACAGCACAATTAACAAAGAAGAAGAACAAACACATTTCAGTCACGCTAGTTTTGAAAGAAAGAGGGAAATTGTACTTTCTGGGAGGTTTTGAGAAGTCAAAGGGGGGCAGGTACTTTTTAAGTGTGCTGTCTTTTGCACTTGGGTGTTCATCCTGACACTATCTAAAGAAGGACAGCACTATTGTGACACATAAGACACACACACACCCCAGCAGGGTTCTGGCTACAGGATCACTTTGCAAGATGATGCCATTGAATTGAATACAACAGGGTCCTTTTGAATTTGCTTTGCTCCCTAAGTATGGGCAGAATTGCACCAGTGTTTATTACAGAGTGGATTGTCGTGAAATTATGCTATTGACCAAGACACTTCATCATATCTGACCATGAGGGTTAGTCTAGCTCTTGCACAGAATGTTTTAGAGAATGACAGATGTATATATAACCAGCAGAGAGATTGAAAAATAAAGGTTTGGGGTTGTTGTTTTTGTAGAGCTAGTATGTTTGGAACTGCTACACAACAGCTGTCATTGGGCTTGACTGCATTTCTTCACAAAACAGACTTCCTGGAACAGATCCTCACAGTGATATATATTCATTTCTGGTCCAAGGCAAGCACAACACGTTCAGAATAATTTCTTATAAAACGTGATATCACCAGGTTAAAGAAAACGATAACAAGCCAACAACTTGCAGAAAGAAAGCTTCAAGTTTTTTAAGCTGGGATTCTTGGGTGGAGTGCAGTGGCATAGCGTGGGTTGTCAGCACCCGGGGCAAGGCAAGTAATTTGCGCCCCCTAACCCGTGGATTTGCGCCCCCTAACCCTAACCCCCAGATGTTGCGCCCGGTGCGGCCGGCCCCCCCTACACCCCCCACGCTACGCCACTGGTGGAGTGGGGAGGGGGGCTGAGATTACTTTTCCCGATATATTCCCCTCATGCCCAGCATCTCTCCCTAGTGAAATCACAGTCTGTTTTGTTAAGATGATGAGAGAGAAAATATTCTGTTCTGAACATCTGGACAGATGCAGCTTAACATGCTAACACTCTATGTAGGCTTGATCAGAAAAGGAATAAAGCAAATACTCTGTTGCCATTAAACAGATTTACAGCACAATCCCATGCATGCCTATTCAGAAGTAACCCCTACTGAGTTCAGTGGGACTTACAGCTAAGTGTGTCTAGGGTTGCAGAACTAAAGTTTCTAATAATAATTTCATTGCCCCCCCCCCCACACACACTTAGAAACAAGAGATCCTGATACATACATATATATGCATTTCAAACCTCCCAGAACTATTGAATAACACTTTTATTTGCCTACCTCACCTTTCCTCTGTCATGCTGCTAGGACTAGCTGTACCTCCAATACGGCAAAAACCATGCCCATTCCAAAAGTTCAAGTAAATAAACACATGCTGAATCACAAGCATTTAACAAAAATAGACATGAGTTTCCTGCCGTTAAAAAGTGAATTTCAACTGTGTTTTCCAAGTTCCTCCACATTTGTTCAAGCTGCTTTTGGGAGAGGGAGGGAGGAACACACAAACAAACACAGAGGTAAACAGAACTGGGTATAGGCTTAGTTTTAATATGACAGAGGTGTGGCTGTTTGTTTTTTTTTATGCCCACTTGCATATGAAAACATCGTTGCATTTGTGCTGACATAAATGGCATTTCTTCACTGTAACATGCAATTTCAGCATATTCAGAGTAAAGACCATGGGTTTCTTTTACCCCTGTAAGTGGCTGGAAGTTGGTGGATATGCAGTAAGCAGGTGTGGTTTGTCCTTTGACTGGACTAAAAAGTATGTGGAAAAGAACAGATGTCTAAATCATTGCCATAAAAACGAGAGAGAGAGAGAGAGAGAGAGAGAGAGAGAGAGAGAGAGAGAGAGTAGGGAAAGACAAAATATAAGTGTTACTTACAGTCCTCTGAGGCGAAGCCATATCTTCTCTATTTGTTCCGGTTGCAGGTATTTCAAAGAGTTGCTCTCAAATTCTTCAATTTCCTTCGTTGGAGACTCCATAGCTCTATGTTTTCACTTTGGTCAAAGCTCAGAGAGAATGAATGCGTCCCCCGAAACATGCACACGCTCCAATTTCCTTTTCCTTTTTCTTTTTTGGTTAACACTGACCAGGAGCAGCAACCATATTTTCCCCCTGCCTCCAAATGCTCCCCCCTTTGCCACGCACACCCCTGGCTTCCACACTAGGAGCAAAAAATTTCAGGTGTGCTCCGGGGGGCAGCTGCGGTGGCATGCCATGTTCCTCAGAGTGATGGAAGGGATTAGAGGCTGATCTCCAGATTGAAGGCAACCCACAGATTTTTATTTTTTATTTTTACACAATAAGCCAAGGATACAATCAGTAATACCAGCTGAAGGATCTTTATCAGAGGCAAGGGAGGGGGTGGGGGGAAGCCTTGTGGACAATTAAGCTGTCTGAATGGGAGGCCTTATAGTACTGGCAGATGTACAGCTCCCAGTTATCCGCCTTGCCATTCGCTGGACTCACTCTGCGTCTCCCCTCTGTGCTATGAAAGGCAGCCCTCATTCCTTGCAGTGCCGAATTTCTCTCTCTCTCTCCTTCGCTCTCACACCCACCCACAAATGCCCTCCCCTTCTCGGGTTCTTCCACTTACCAGCCACTTTACTGACAGGCAAGGAAACCGGCAACTGAGGAAAAGTCATCTGTCAGCAGAAGCCTGACCAACGTCTGTGTCTCTTTCTTTCTCTCTCTCTCTTTCCCTTTCTCTCATTCTTTCCCTCTTCATACACAAAAGCACACCAAACTAGAGTAGTACAGAGGGAGATAATCCAAAGGGGGTGGGGGAAAGGCCTGCTTCAATTAAAGTGGAACAGAGTCAAGCAATTGCACTAATGCACCTCCAAGAGAATCTGCCTAAGTGAGCGAGCAATTGTGGATGAGAGACGACGCCACTGTGTAAAACTGTTTTAGATCTAGATGCACCCTTTTGGAGAAAAGGGTAAAATCAACTAGTAACCAAGTAACTGCGAAATGGAAAGCTAATTACCAACAAATGAACCATTCCTAAACAAGTATTGGCAAAAGGTGGGAACAGCTGACCAATGAGAAAACTTGCTTCATCTCCCGTCGCTGAAAGTAGCCACGGACCGATCAGTTTAGCTACAAAGACATTGCTTTGGAGTAAAGGCTTCCATCAAATGACTTTCTGAAGCAGCACTTTTCCTCCAGGTTAAAATTTTCAAATCATGTTCCATAGGATTCTTTGACTAAAAGATGCCCAAATCTTAAGCATTATTATTAAAAACTGTTTACATTGTTTTCCTCTGAATTTGTGTATTGAGAATAACACTGTATGCATCTGATGAAAGAGACCTCTCTGTGAAAGCTTTTGTAATAATCTAGTCTTTAAGATGAGGCAAGATTCTTCATTGATTTTGCTGCAACAGACTCACACAAGTCTATAACCCTGGTCAAAAAAGTGTTATTACTGAGGCATTTCAGTCTATTTGTAAAGTTTATTCACAGTACCCTAGCACCACGACAAAGTCTTTTTCCAATGGACCAGGGTCAATTCTATATTCAGATATAGATTCTCAAGTGCGGCTTTGTAAACAGCTTTGAGGTTTCATCACAATCAAGTGGTATAAAAAGTATGAAACACACACACACGTTTATTTTTCGCCCTGCCCCACTTTAAAATGCAACCATGAGCAGAGGCTCAGATCAGGCTTTTGCTCACAAGCATGTGAAACTGGAGTGCGACAAAACGATTGACACGTGCTCTTCATTAGAGATGTCAGAAGATTCCATCAGAAATGAGAGCAGAAATTTCCACAAGTCGCATTTTGGTCCGAGGTGAGGGACAGAAATCACACGAGCATATCTGAGTGGTGCTTGCTATCATTTTAGTCTGCAAGTGTTAGCATAATAAATTGCATTATTTTCTGCACTGTTTTTGACATTTCCTTTCATTGAGATGTATTCAAATCAGAGAGAGTTCTTATCTCTCCTGCATCAAAGGAGCGGCATATTTAACTGTTACCACCAGGTTACAACTCAATGAAAGAGCCAGGAGGAGGGCAATGTTTTCCCATGGTGAGCGCTTGAACGGATGGCACAGCATTGCTTCTCTGGCTTCCCAGTGCCACATGTCACTGCTGGTTACCTAGAAGGGGAGGGTTGAGGCAAGCAACGAGAGCAGCGGATTGGCTCCACTTATGTGCCCGCACGATGTCAGGATTCCCACTCGGCTCTCCCTCTCAATAACCAGCAGCAATGAACCCTGCAAGCATTGACCTGCTGGCCATTCCTGATTTAACCCCTGGAAAGCATGGAGAAGGAAGGAAGGAAGGAAGGAAGGAAGGAAGGAAGGAAGGAAGGAAGGAAGGAAGGGGAAGGAAGTACCAGGACAATTGCTAAAGGAGTGCAACTCCATGGAACTCCCATGTTGTGTGTGTGTGTGCGCTTGCCTGCCAATACAACTTTCTTCATGGAATCCCTGGAACTGGAAATGCTGTTTGTGAAAAGGTGTCTCAGAAGATCCCGGCTTCAGCTCTTGGCTCAGGGGTACCCAATGTGATGATCTCCAGATATTGGCGCTACAATTCCCAGCTTCCATGTTGGCTACCCCTGTGCTTTGCAAAGAGATCTGGAATATTTCTTTCAGAAGGGCTGAAGTCACTTTACAGTGGTACCTCAGGTTAAGTACTTAATTCGTTCTGGAGGTCCGTTCTTAACCTGAAACTGTTCTTAACCTGAAGCACCACTTTAGCTAATGGGGCCTCCTGCTGCCGCCGCACCACCGGAGCCCAATTTCTGTTCTTATCCTGAAGCAAAGTTCTTAACCTGAAGCACTATTTCTGGGTTAGCAGTGTGTGTAACCTGAAGCGTATGTCACCTGAAGCATATGTAACCTGAGGTACCACTGTATTACTTCTTTTAATTAGATTGTAAGCTTTGGGTACAGGGCCCTGTGGGTTAAAAGCAAAAGGATTCCTGTGCAGCACCCAATTACTATAGACATTTATTTATTATCATTCTTCCATCTTTACCTCTTTGGCTCATGCCTCGCTCAGCTCAATCACCTAGTTCCCTCCACCTTTGAGACGAGGCAGTCGAGAATGAAAAAAGGAACATTTCATTCTGACAAGGTCATTGTTTCATAAATTGCGGCACATTTTTCAGTGCTGAGACCTAGCAGCCCACCTAGTGCTCTTCCTCCTCGGAAAAGACCACCTTGTATTGAATAGAATAAAATAAAAATGCTAATCTGGTCTTAAAATCAGAAGGGGGGTGGGAATGGGCACTGTAATGGCAAAAGTACTGCAAGCACTAAGTATGTGAAGCATTAAGTATGTGAAGCATTCACCAAAACCAGCTCTCAGGGACAGAAATTTATCATCAGGAGAAAAAATCCCAATCAACGGAAAGGAAGATTGGGTACGCAGAACAGGTTCAGTCCTGTTTGTAGTCTGGGTTATGAGTGATCATAATATCTAAATACAACCAAATATGTAATATTAAAATGTATTGATACCCTTCCCACAATACAAGATTTTAAAAAAGTTAAATCAATACAATTTACGTAATCAAGTACAAAAAACCTCCCCTTTACAGCATAGAGGAGGGAGAAAGGTTGTTTTCTGCTGCTCCAGAGAAGCGGACACGGAGCAATGGTTCCAAACTACAAGAAAGAAGATTCCACCTAAACATTAGGAAGAACTTCCTGACAGTAAGAGCTGTTCGACAGTGGAATTTGCTGCCAAGGTGTGTGGTGGAGTCTCCTTCTTTGGAGGTCTTTAAGCAGAGGCTTGACAACCATATGTCAGGAGTGCTCTGATGGTGTTTCCTGCTTGGCAGGGGGTTGGACTCGATGGCCCTTGTGGTCTCTTCCAACTCTATGATTCTATGATTCTAACCATTTTTTTCCTGCAGTAATTCGTAACAGTTTTTAGATTCACAGGCAACAAAGCCAGCCACCCATTTAGTGATGTAATTTTCAGGATCTACTAAAAGACACTTTCCTTTTGATGATGCATTCCGGTCTGCAGTTCAAACATTGGGTTTCAGAGATCATCAAAGTGCTGTTAGAGAAGGCATATTAACAGATATGATCTTCCGCATCCCAGATCTACAAATACATAGCCTATTCCCATAACCAGACAAAATATACCATGTCTATTTTTAGAGCAAGGCCTGCACAACTTGAATCAATAATCTGAATTCGTTCTGTGATGATGCACAAACAGACTACAGTATCTTTGTTTTGGCTCATACATTCTCTCAAGTGATGCAGTTGTCTCTTCCCTGTGGTTAAATGCACACTAATAACATTTGGACGACTGAATGACATGGGATTGCTGAGGTTGTACGGTACCATTCATGCCATTAGCCATGGACCAGATTGGGGGGGGGGTGCTGCTGCCCCCAAGGGCTTGAACCTAGTGACACATGTGAGTCAATCATCCAAATGGTAGCAAAGTTCCACGATACTGAGTCACAGGAAAGTCATAGCGATACCACACTGGATATGAGTTAAAAGGTAAAGGGACCCCTGACCATTAGGTCCAGTCGTGGCAGACTCTGGGGTTGTGCCGCTCATCTCGCTTTATTGGCCAAGGGAGCCGGCGTGCAGCTTCCGGGTCATGTGGCCAGCATGACTAAGCCGTTTCTGGCGAACCAGAGCCGCACACAGAAATGCCGTTTACCTCCCCACCAGAGCGGTAACTATTTATCTACTTGCACTTTGACGTGCTTTCGAACTGCTAGGTTGGCAGGAGCAGGGACCAAGCAACAGGAGCTCACCCAGTCATGGGGATTCGAACTGCTGACCTTCCGATCGGCAAGCCCTAGGCTCAGTGGTTTAACCCACAGCGCCACCTGCGTCCCCAGCAAATGAGTGAGCCATATCCAAATGATTTAGGGCTTTTCTGGCCAAAACAAGCAACCTAAATTATGTCCACAGGGTTCTACAAATGCAATGTGAACCATGGAGCAAGAGGCTCCAACAATTGACCTCTGTTCCACGAGCAGCGGCTCAAAATTCAGGAAAAAGTGAGCATCATTACCTCCATGTGGGCAAGTGTGATGAATGAGCAGACCATCATTAATCAAGACAATATTAAGCTATAGCCTTTCATGATAAAACACAGGGAACATTCCGAAAACTGGGTGTGCTGCAGAGTATAAATATATCCCTACATTTTAGCTGAAGGATTTAGTTCAAAGCTATGGAATTTGTTTAAAGCATTTGGGTTAATTTTAAATCCACCCATTTCTCAAGGTTTCTCCAAATTGCCTTTCAGAAGCACTTAAGTCTAAAACAAATCACTGGGCATCTTTCTGAAACCTGAGCAACTGAATGTATGGATTTTGGCTATAAGACTGTCGGGAAAAGGTTGATTTTCTATTCAAAATATACTGTCAATATTCCACATGCAACAAGACTGAATTGGGTTTTTCATCTAATGTCATCACAACATCTCCCCCCCCCCCAGCAATTAATGAAAGAAATACAGCTTTCTCTCGATGGTTAAGATGTCTGTGCATCAGTCCATGAGGAGAAAACAGTTACATTTCATTTGAATGTTGGGATTTATTCAAATGAGTGCGAATGAAAATTGCCTTTTGGCTAATAAAGAGGTTGAGTCCAAAAACCAAACTGGTAAGGCAGAAACAGGGTGAGCTCCTGATATTACGGATTTTGCCCTTGATAAAATTCCCTCTTGAAGGCCACATTTTCCATCAGGGCAACCATGGCGGGCTTCAACAGTAGAGGTAGCAAGCAAAATGGCCTTGGCCCAGTATTCCTGAAGGAGCGTCTCCACCCCCATCATTCTGCCCGGACGCTGGGGTCCAGCGCCGAGGGCCTTCTGGTGGTTCCCTCATTGTGAGAAGCAAAGCTACAGGGAACCAGGCAGAGGGCCTTCTTGGTAGTGGCGCCCGCCCTGTGGAACGCCCTCCCGCCAGATGTCAAAGAGAAAAACAACTACCTGACATTTAGAAAACATCTGAAGGCACCCCTGTTCAGGGAAGTTTTTAATGTGTGACATTTTAATGTATTTTTAATCTTTGTTGGAAGCCACCCAGAGTGGCTGGGGAAACCCAGCCAGTTGGGTGGGGTACAAATAATAAAAAATAATAATAATAATAATTCAAAAGAATCATTGGAGGCTGAATCTAGCTGACATTTTAAGTTTCACAACATCCACTAGGGAGACACAAACAGGTATACTATGGGAAATTGACATGGTGGAATGCTTGCCATCCCTTGGAGCTCTGGTCTGGAAGATTTCTCAACAGCTGCCCTTGCCAAGGTGCCAGGGCCCTAGCAGCTTACTAGGGATGCCAAGTGCTGGTGCCAGCCCTGACTGGAAATGCTAGCCTGTGCCTACTGCCTAGGAGAGGGGTATAGGGTCTCTAAAAGAACTCCCAGTACTCCCATGAAACTACTGCTCCCATAATTCTTTGGGAGAAGGTGTATCAACTAACAGATGGAAACTGGTATGTTTTGGTTGCACAGATATACCTAAGAGAATTCGTGTATGCTCAAATCGGGCACTCTTCTCCTGCTAAAGCTATCAGGTAGGTGTACAAATCCACCTTAACATAAGACACAAACCTTTAGGCCACAGGAACATGCAATTCCGATAATACCTGGGGGAAATGTTTCTACCCATAGATTCAAAAGACATTAATTGGGACATGCCATTTTGTATTATTTTGGATTTCTCAACAAATGGGGCAAGCTACTTTTCCATTTATTAGAAAGAAAATTAGCACACTTGAAGAAATGATGGCAATAGCTTTATTGGAAAGAAAACAAGGGGAAGACTGACACTTCAGAAGCCATTAAAAAGTTCTGCCTGGTGACATAAAATGGAATGCTTGACATAAAATGCAAATTATGAGAAACAATAAAGAATATGCCTGGAAAATATCTGAAACACTGAATTTTGTCACACTGATTGGAAAGTGATCTTAACAACATGAAATCTTCCATTTGAAGTACTTTGTAAATGCCACTAATAGAAAACCTTTTCATTTAAAGGTTTTCATGGTAGGACACCATTGGGACTAATTAGAATTTTACTGGCCAATATTATCTATCTTCCTGTCCATGTGGCCTTAAGTTATGCAAATCCTTTGTACAAATGAAATACACAAAATGCACCTTACTACGCTGATAGATACCTATATTTGTGTAAATAGGACTGTGTGAATGTCACCAAAGCTGATCTCTAATTAAAAAATGACGCCAATACAGTAGACATTTTCCTGAGAATGTCGGAGATAGGGAGGGAGGGGCAGGCAGGAGTACCAGATACATATTGCAGTGTTGTTGTTAATCCCTGCTCAGGCTTCCCCTTAGTGCTGTTGTTAACCACTGCTCTGGCTTCCCCTTACCCTGAGACGTTCATGTTCTGTGCATCTGCACATCAAGACCATGTTAGTTATTCCTGTCCTCTAGGCACACTCAGTTTCTACTTCCTGAGCATCACATTTCATAGAGACTTCCCAGCCATGTGGGCGGGAATTATATGATCTGTATATACCCTTCTGTTTTTGCAGCCCTATGTGGACTGGGCTTGGCATCCACGGGCCCCTATGCATCTACTGAATTGAAATCAGGCATGAAGAAGAAATGGGACCAGTCAGCATGCTCATGATGAAACTCAGAATCCTAACTGCTGCACAGAGGTGATATCTTCCAAGCCCAGTTTTTGACCCACTAGGACTGCCATAAGTCTGGATTTTCCCAGAAAAATCCAGCAATCAGCCAGCAGAATGGCGTCAGGGCGGATTTTGCCAAATCGGCAAAATGTCTGGGAAAACCCTGACGTATGGCAAGCGGGGGTAAGTTAGCCACAAAATCTCCCCCTAAAGCTCCAAAACTTAAAAGCTCAACAACTTTGAGAAAAAGAAAAAAAAGCTCAACAACTTTACCCAGATATCCACTTTTAGGAATATGGCAACCGAAAGACCCACAAATTGCTAAAGGATTTCAATCTTAGATACCCAGGTTACTGTCTTCTTTCCTAAATCTCCTCTCTCAGAATGCAGTTAAACTTAACTTATGTAGTTAAACATCCAGACCCTTTAGGGGGAACACCATGCTTAAATAACCTCTTTCCTGAGCAGATCTACTGAGCGACAATTTGGTTTGCTGGTGAAGGCATCCCTAGGGCTTTCCTGAACTTCATGATTATTTGTTCCTCACTCCCTGCATACAGATGAAGTAAAATCTGCTTTCTGTAAACTTTTCTTGCTCTTTGCTTTTTCCTTCACATTATCTGGGCACCGAACCAAAACAGAAAAAAACAACAACAACAAATCTCTGTGGTAGGATTTCTTGCTCCTCATGACACATTGAGCCCAAACTTGTGGAAATAATAATCACACAGCAAGTCCTATCTTAAACTTTACTTTGACCATCAAGGGGTTGGCCTCCCACACACTGGCAAAAGGGCACCTCCTCAACTTGGAAATTCACATTTCAGCTCGTGAAAGAGTTGCGTCTCCTCAAAGATGTCATTCCATAAGACACTTAACTTCACATCCTCAACAGCAGCTGCGCTGTTTAGTGGGATTCTTCTAAAAACATTTGGCACAGCTTGACTTAGATTTCTTGCTTCGGATTTCGGGAAATAACAAACTGGCAAAAGCAGTGGCTTATGACTTCTTCACACGTTATGTTTGACTCCAGGTTACAGTACAGGACAGACAAGAATAAGTACTTCTTCACACACAACACATCAGTTACCAGTGGAATTCACTGCCACAAGCTTTGGTGACAGCCATTAGCCTTGATGGCTGTCAGGGAACTGCCATCGGAGAGACAGGTAGTGGACAGGCTACAGGAGAATAGGAGAGAATCTGCGGTAGAAGAGGGAACCAGCAGGGGGAGTGCAGGAGTCACAGCGGAGGGGAGGCTCTGGGATGCTTCCAGTGAGAGTAGTGGAGAGGTAACGGGACCCCCGTTGGGAACGCCCACCCTTCGCCGGAAACTGTCACGCAGAGAGTCTCGAAAGCGCATGTCTGTCAAAGAGCTTTTATGTTGGCGTAAATTCCGTAGACGCCCACTGTCAGATTCTACCAGCGACTGACGGAGTCATGCTTTGGGGGCTCCGTTAGTGCATCGGTTTGGATGACCAGCCAAACCCCAGAGGGATCAAGCTTTTACGCACAAGCAGCACACTATCCCACCACAGCAATCTGACAGTCTTTGAAAGCAGCTTGTGCAAGCAGAAGGCATCATGAGCGAACCATCCGGAACCGGAGGAGCAGGAGCGGGAGCTGGCGCAGATCCAAGCCTGGAACAAAGGTACAGGGCGTTGGAGGTCCAGCTGGCACTGCAAACGGCGAGGCTCGAGGAGAGGAGGGCTCAAGATGCAGATAAGGGGAAGACCACCCCACTTGCCAGACGGGTGCCTGGACTGGTGCAGAAATTTGGGGGGGATCCCCGGAACTATCAAGCCTTTAGGACAGAGATGCAATATGCACTCAATCTACTGTTTGATGACTTCCCCGACGAGAACTCTAGAGTGGCGTACGTGATTGGCCATCTAGAGGGAGGGGCGAGGGACTGGGTTCGGCCCCTGATGGCAGCCAATAATGAAATCTTAAAGGACACAATGAAGTTTTTCCGCGCCATGGACTTGATGTTTTCCAGCGAGATCGAGCAGGGAGTGGTGCGCAGGCAGTTAATGGCGTGTAAACAGGGGAGCCGATCTGTACGTGAGTACTGGACTGAGTTCACCATGCTGAT
The DNA here is from genome assembly GCF_964252035.2 of Podarcis erhardii. Lineage (NCBI taxonomy): Eukaryota > Metazoa > Chordata > Lepidosauria > Squamata > Lacertidae > Podarcis > Podarcis erhardii. The sequence continues at coordinate 44,939,217 of NC_138513.1, forward strand.
TCATAGACTTGGGTGGGACCTTGCTAGTGAACCTATTCAAATGCTGTTTGAAGAAGGTCTCTCTCCGGCAGTGAAAGATGAACTTTCCCGGGCGCCTAGGGCGGAGTCTATGGATCAGCTGACTAAATCAGCGCTGTCCATTGGGGCACGCCAGGAAGCTAGAGCTATGGAAAAGCGGGAAGGAAAGGGGGAACGTTGGAAGGACTTCCGCATTCCAGAGATTCCGGAGCAGCCTTTCCCGCCAGCAGAGCCGATGGAACTTGGAACAGCGCGCGCGCGCGCAGTTTCAAACACCAGTGAAGGGCGGAAGAAGGAGGGAAAGAGCGGCAAGAGATGCTATCTCTGCCAACAGCCAGGTCACTTTGCCAGAGTCTGTCCGCAAAGGAAGGAATGGCAAGGGATGGCGGGAACTGTTGGGGGGAAGGAGGAAGAAGAAATCACGGAGCCAGTAAAAGCCAACGCCTGGTTGCCAACATCAGGGCACAGCAGCCAGGCCAGGGAGTAATGAATGTGCCCACGCCGGAACCTCCAAGACCAGCGCTTGTGATAGAGGTGTTGCTGGAACTGGCAAACGGACACCCACTGAAGATAAAGGCGCTATTGGATTCAGGTAGCTCATGTAATTTCATGAGCAAAGAGTTTGCAGCTGCACACCAAATACAGACTATCCCATTGAGTAAGCCTTTGCAGGTTACCACGATTGATGGGAGGGAGCTGTTGGGAGGAGAAGTGAGCCAACAGACTGTACCAATGATAATGAGGGTGGCACGACACACCGAACTGATAGCGTTTAACGTAGCCACCTTGGGAGGAGCTCCTATTATCTTGGGTATGAGCTGGCTGGCGCTACACGATCCGCTAGTAGGCTGGCATCAGAGAGTGGTTTCCTTTGGATCAGCACATTGCCTAGAACACTGCAAGGAGGGAGAGGCTCAGGCAGGCGCCAGGGGCACTCTAGCAGGGATGGAAGTGATGGACAAAGGGAGGGTGCCACCACAATACGCTGACTTGCTTGACGTATTCAGCGAAAAAGAAGCAGTTAAACTGCCCCCGCACAGACCCTTTGATTGTCAAATTACCTTACTCCCAGGAGCACAATTGCCAGTGGGCAAGCTGTATGCAATGTCAGACAGTGAGATGCAGGAGTTAAGGGAGTTCATTGACAAGAATCTCAAGCGAGGTTTCATCAGAGAGTCACGAGCGGTGGGGGGCAGCCCAGTGTTCTTTGTGGACAAAAAAAACACAGGCAAGCCCAGGCTTGTATGTGATTTCAGGGCCCTAAATGCAGTGTCAGAACCAGTGACTTTCCCTATGCCCAGAATTGATGACATTCTAACACGGGTGAGAAAAGGGAAAATTTTTACCAAGCTGGACCTTAGGGGGGCATATAACTTGATACGTGTGAGAAAGGGGGATGAGTGGAAGACCACTATGTTCACCCCCTTGGGGGCCTTTGAGTACACCGTTATGCCTTTCGGATTACAAGGGGGCTCCGCCTGTTTTCAATCATTCATGAATCACGTCCTGGGGCCACTGCTCTACAAGAACTGCGTAGCGTTCTTAGATGACGTTCTGGTGTACTCAGACAATGAGGAGCAGCATGTGCGAGATGTAAGAGAGGTACTGAGCAAGCTGCGAGAAAACCGGCTGTGGGTGAAACTGGAGAAGTGTCAGTTTCATACCAAGGAGGTGGAATTCCTGGGGTACCGGTTGTCTGACAAGGGATTGGCCATGGATCCCAGCAAGGTTCAAGCGGTACTGGAATGGAAAACACCAAAGACCAAGAAGGACGTGCAAAGGTTCCTGGGCTTCGGAAACTTCTATAGGAAGTTCATCAAAAACTTTGCCCATTTAACAGCGCCCATCACGGATTGTCTTAGTAGCAAAAAGAAATTTGTTTGGACGGGAGAAGCGCAACAAGCGTTCGAACGCTTAAAGCAGGCGTTTGCGTCGGAAGAGCAACTCTTGCACGTGGATCTACAACAACCAATGAGAGTGGAGACTGACGCGTCAGACCGAGCGGTGGGGGCCGTTCTTCTCCAGCCGGGAAAAGATACGTCTGAATGGAGACCGTGTGCATTCTTCTCGCGGAAGTTGAACAAATCAGAGAGGAACTACACAGTGTACGACCGAGAACTGCTCGCCATTCATGAAGCATTCCGGAAATGGCGGCACTTGCTGATTGGGGCGCAGCACAAGGTTCAAGTCCGAACTGACCACAAAAATCTGGAATACTGGAGAACAGCCCGAGTGCTGAACCAGAGACAAGTGAGATGGGCCCAGGAGTTCTCCAAATTCCACTTTGAGATTCGTTACGTGCCCGGCTCCGAGAACGTGAGGGCGGACGCTCTTTCCAGGAAACCTGAGTACTTAGAGGGGGAGGGAGCGCCTGAGGCAAGGCATGTAATCCCTGAAGACCGCTGGGTGTGTGGGGCGGCATTGGTGGGGCAGAGGGAACTGATAGAGGGTACGGAGAACGATGAATACGCCCAAGAGAAACTCAGAGAGCTCCGGAGGACAGAGGAGAACACAGGGGGGTTCGAAGAAAAGAACGGGGCGTTGTATTACAAAGGGGCACTGTACATACCCGACGGGGAACTGAGGGGCAGAGTACTCAAGCAGTTGCATGACAGCCCCACAGCGGGACATTTTGGACAGCACAAAACCATGTGGTTGGTTACCAGGGAGTTTTGGTGGCCCAAGGTGAGGGAGGACGTACGGGAATATGTCAGGGGTTGCGACAGGTGCCAGCGAGCGAAAGGAGAGAGGGTGGCGCCAGCGGGGCTATTACAACCCTTACCCACGCCCGAAAGGCCATGGGAGGCAGTATCCATAGATTTTATGACGGACCTGCCAAAATCCAAAGGCAAAACAGCTGTCATGGTGGTGGTAGATCAATTAACCAAGATGTGTCATTTTATAGCTTGTTCACATGCAGTCACAGCGGAGGAAACCGCCAAGTTGTTTGTAGAACATATTTTCAAGTTGCATGGCGCCCCCTTGAGGGTGGTCAGCGACAGAGGGAAACAATTTACTTCCAGGTTCTGGAGGAAACTTATGAGCTTACTGCACGTAGAACTCAATTTCTCAACTGCCCGGCACCCAGAAACCAATGGGCAAGCGGAAAGGGCAAATGGGGTTTTACAACAATACCTGAGGTGTTATGTAAAAGACAGAGAAAATGATTGGGTGGATAAGTTACCTCTAGCAGAATTTGCCTACAACAACGCGGAGAACGTGTCCACAGGGATGAGTCCCTTCCTGGCAAATTATGGGTGTCACCCCCGGGCATTCCCAGGAGAGGGAGGGGAGAGGTGGAGCGTGCCGGCGGCGGAATATTTTTTTGAAGAGATGGAGGCGATCCACCGTCAGCTTCAACTTAACTTAGAGAAAGCCAAGGAAGAATATAAGAAGCAAGCAGACAGAAATAGGAGGGAAGGTGAAACTATAAGGGTGGGGGACCGGGTGTGGTTGTCCACCCAAGGGCTACCGTTCAAGGGCGGGAGTAAGAAATTGAGGCCCAAAAGATTGGGACCCTTTGAGGTCATACAGCAGGTCAACCCAGTGGCATTCAAACTCAGGCTGCCCAGTCACATGAAATTACACCCAGTATTTCACAGGTCATTACTGTCGCCGTACCGAGAGGGACGCGAGTGGGGGGAGCGTGAGAGAGAGGCCACCCAAACGCCCGTGATAGAAGAGAGAGAGCGCGACATGAACGTGGCAGGAATCATTGATTCCAGGTGGAAGGGGAATCAGGTGGAATATCTGGTAGAATGGGAGGGGGAAGCAGAGTCGGAAAACACTTGGGTACCAGCAGAGGTAGTCAATGACGAGGTTTTAATAGAAACATTTCATCAGCGTTTCCCAAGAAAACCGCAACCCGTGGCTCGATTTAGAAGGGAACACTTTGGGACCACCGATGAGGAAGGAGAGTTTGAAGGGTTCCCAGAGTCAGGGGTGGGTGAAGAAGCCGACTCCGACGAAGAAGAGGAAGACGGGGAGAGAGACGGTACGCCGTGGCTGGAAGTGTTAGAATCCTCGGACGACGAGGAGAGTTCCTTCAGGGGCTTTCCGCCCTCACCGCCAGTGGGAGAGGAGGCGGGAGGGGGTGAAGGGGGCCCTGGGGGGGAGGTGGATGTCAGGGAACTGCCATCGGAGAGACAGGTAGTGGACAGGCTACAGGAGAATAGGAGAGAATCTGCGGTAGAAGAGGGAACCAGCAGGGGGAGTGCAGGAGTCACAGCGGAGGGGAGGCTCTGGGATGCTTCCAGTGAGAGTAGTGGAGAGGTAACGGGACCCCCGTTGGGAACGCCCACCCTTCGCCGGAAACTGTCACGCAGAGAGTCTCGAAAGCGCATGTCTGTCAAAGAGCTTTTATGTTGGCGTAAATTCCGTAGACGCCCACTGTCAGATTCTACCAGCGACTGACGGAGTCATGCTTTGGGGGCTCCGTTAGTGCATCGGTTTGGATGACCAGCCAAACCCCAGAGGGATCAAGCTTTTACGCACAAGCAGCACACTATCCCACCACAATGGCTTAAGGACTGTGTGAGCCAAATTCCTAACTTCCAGTCACCCACTTTGCCACTGCATACTGGTTCTGCTGGTGTGTTCATACTGAGCCGAACTTGTCACTGTCTCTCCCCTCCCTCACTCTTATCTCAGTATACAGCAGTGGCACACACAACCAGAGGTCAGGTGAGCATTGCTGCTCCACCTGATGCTGCTAAAATTCACAGATAACGTTTGTTGGCAGGACCAGCTCTATCATTAGGCAGAGTGAGGCCACCACCTCAGGTAGTAGATGCTCAATGGGGGCGGCAGCAGTTTTCTGGCCATTCTTTCCGCACACACCCAGCCATTCATTTTTGTTGGAGGACAGAACTGCTTATGCCACATGATCTGTGCTGGGCGCCCTAAAACTAGCCTGCTTCTTCAAGGGCAGAAGAGGAAAAGATCCCATCTCCAGTGTTGAAGGAAGATCCAGCTGACAATCCAGTCAGTCTCTGTCTGAGGAATGAGGAAGGGCGCCATTTTGTCCTTTTCCTCTGGCTGCAAAACATCCTGGGCTGCCCCTACCCATCACCCCCTCTAGCCCCAAACCTGGACAAGGCCTGCTGATGTCTTTGCAGCCAAAACACTTCCACCCACACACAACACGGAACGCTTCTGCATGCTTGTGAAAAACCAGAGATTTGCAGAAGTGCCTAAAAATGTTTAGTGGGAGGACCCCTCGAAAAAACCAGAATGAAATCCAGACTGCATATGCATGCTTGTGTAGAGAAAACGGGAATTAGGAAAGGCATCTGCAGTGAATATGGAAGTGAGGGGGCTGGTGAGCCAAGCCACCTGCTCCCAGCAGGAACCATATTCAAAACTAAAGCTCAGCTGAAATTTCTCAAGACTTTTTTTTCTGAGGGAATTTCTGACAATTGCATTTCTTTTCCTCACAGCCGTCCTGGAAAAAGAAGACCACTTTGCAGAATTTTCTTTAAGTATTCTTCGCCACTGGGGGACGGCAGCCACCATTGTCCCCTTGCCCTGGAACGACACCAGGTCTGGGGCACCGTGGAAGATGCAAAACGCTAGCCAGGCTGCCAACACAGTGACAGTTGTGTGTCGAGGTCCCCAAGGCACCACCCCCCCAAAAAAATAAAACACAATTGACACATGATTTTTGTTTAAGGTTTTTGGCATAATTTTAGCCACAACATTATTAAAATACAAGAAATGTGAGTGGTTGCTTAGGCATTGGTTGCGACTATCTGGCCCCGCACGGAGACAGTCTGACATCCACACGCCCGCGAAGTCAAAAAGGGAAAACATTTTGGGGAGAAAGATGGAGCTGGGTACCATGCCCTCACCTCTCCCCTAATGCTCCCAGGGGTTCTTACGTGGCCCTAGCCCCTTGACAGGGGTTCGGACAAAAGCATGGCGAGTCCCTGGATTCCTTTAACGGAATCCCTTGCAGCAGCAACACTTTTGGAGGGGCAGGCACAGCCAATCCATACCCCTCCACCAACCAATTCATAAAACCAATGCCTAACCGCAACCTTACAGGTTGTGGCAATTTGCTACGCAGTAGGCAAAACCCAAATGGCACCAGCCAATCAGCCAAATGGACAAAATTCCTACCGGGCCCCTGCCCCAAAAGCAGATGACCACATGACAGGCATAGCAAGGTCAAGCGAAAACCCCTGAACATAGGGAGGGTGGACGGGTGATCCAATGCACACAGCGAAAAGAGGAAGCTCAACGCTGCACGCAGGGTATATAAAGGCTATGGCTGTCAATCACAAAATGGCAACATATGACTCTCCCCAGCAGCAAGAAGAACTCAGTTATAATGGTAGCCAACCTCTTTTCCCGCCCAGCAACAGTGGGGTGTCTTGTTAGCCCCCACTGCAACACGTGCTCTCCATAAAGGAGAACACGCTCTGGTGTCAGATGCAGTCGCAGCAAAATAAGCCTGAGGGTAGAAGAAAAAAGTTGCACCACTGCTAATGGGGAGCCCCACAGGCCTGCAAAAGCGTTGGGGAATTTCTCCCCCTCTGGAGAAATTCAGTGAAATTCTCTCTCTCTCTCTCTCTCTCTCACTCACTCACACACACACACACACAAATTCTCTGCTCCTAAATTGAGTGGAGAATTCCCAGAGGTCACTTGTGCACTGCCTAGGACTGCCATACATCCAGAATTTCCCAGATTCATCCATCGAAAATGGCATCCAGGCAGAATTATCGAAAATCAGCTTAAATGTCCACGAAAACCCGTGCATATGGCAGCCCATATTGGAAGAGTTGGTTTTTTGGTGATTTCCTTCATTGGGGGGAGGGGACTAAAAAGAGTTCAACAACTTTTGTGTCCGGATATTCACTTTTTGAACTATGGCCAGCCTAGCACGGCAGTGTTACAATGGGGCAATAACAAAGCAACTGTGTTGGGTTAATGGGCAGTGCCATGGGGCAGAAGGGGGGCAAGCACACACACACCCAAACAAGGATCTCTCTCCCCATTCCATCCCTCATTGCTGGACTCTTGTCAATAATATAAACTGTTCTTTTTCTGTCGTGGATCTTAACATGTGGAACACAATGCGCACACATAGAAAAATACTTTGACTTTTCTGTGTTCTCTCTCCCCTCCTCCACTCCCCACCCTAAAAAATTCTGGGTCTGGGAAGGGAAGGAAGCTGGAATTAGGTGGAGGTACTTAAAGAAAGGGACGCGGGTGGAGCTGTGGGTTAAACCACAGAGCCTAGGACTTGCCGATCAGAAGGTCAGCGGTTCGAATCCCCGTGATGGGGGGGAGTTCCCATTGCTTGGTCCCTGCTCCTGCCCACCTAGCAGTTCGAAAAGACGTCAAAGTGCAAGTAGATAAATAGGTACTGCTCCAGCGGGAAGGTAAACAGCGTTTCCGTGCGCTGCTCTGGTTCACCAGAAGCGGCTTAGTCATGCTGGCCACATGACCCGGAAGCTGTACTCCAGCTCCCTCGGCCAATAAAGCGAGATGAGCGCCACAACCCCAGAGTCGGCCACGACTGGACCTAATGGTCAGGGGTCCCTTTACCTTTACAGGAAAAAAAGATGGCCCAGGAAGAAGATGGCTAATGGGGGAAGGAGAAGAGGGACGCACAGCAGTACAAAGGGGATGGGCTGTGACGTTTTGTGGCACTTTTTGGTTCAGAAGCAGCTTTTGAATACCAAGTGCTGAAGGAAAGCAAGCAGAATGGGCAGTCTAGAATGCTTAGAAAATTTTTGATTTACAGTGGTACCTCGGATTAAGTACTTAATTCGTTCTGGAGGTCTGTTCTTAACCTGAAACTGTTCTTAACCTGAAGCACCACTTTAGCTAATGGGGCCTCCTGCTGCTGCCGCGCCGCCAGAACACGATTTCTGTTCTCATCCTGAAGCAAAGTTCTTAACCTGAAGCACTATTTCTGGGTTAGCAGAGTCTGTAACCTGAAGCGTATGTAACCTGAGGTACCACTGTACATTGCAATTCTACATGCCATTGTTCTGAAGTAAACCACATTGAATTCAGTGGGGCTTCCTCCTGAGTATGTGTGCACAGGAATCTGCCCATCCGTTGCTACCTACCTAGTCAACCATGAAATTAATACCACTAGCTGTCACCACTGAACCACATCGTCTCTACCTTGAAATACATTGGTCTGGAACGATTCTCTTTGAAGTGAAGGTCAGAAAAATCTATCTGGCAATCCTGAGTTTATTTTTTCCTCACCCTCGGTTTTGCTTTCCAATTTATATGGAATGCAAGAAACCTTTGTAGCTAATTTAAAAAAATAAAAAGCACAGGGGGTACCACGCATGATGTCCTCAGATGTTGCAGGATTCTAACTCCCATCGCCACCAAGAAACAGGGCCAATGGTCAGGAATGATGGGAGAAGTAACCCAATAACATTAGGAGCATGTTGACGAGCCATGGCTTAACAAAATGCAACTCAAAATGTGAGTGTGATCTTCCGGAAATTGTTTTATTATAGCTTTAAGTGCTTCCACAACCATTGCAAAGCTGCACACAATCAGAAAATGTTTGAAGCAATTAAATCTGATCTTTTGCAAAAAACAATGTCAGATAGAGAGGCTCCTCCACAATCACTTCCTTGCAGGTGAAACTTTTTTCAAATGGTAGCCCACTCCTATGTGGGCTTCTTCTTCTTTTTTTAAAAAAATGAAACCTCCATCAATATAAAAAACATTATTTCCATCTGAAAGTTAAATTACACTTTAACTTTCCTTCGCTTCAATTTAGCAGAAGACTGAAAGTGTGACTCATTCTCCCACAAATATACCAAAAGAACAGGAGCTATCTATCTCAATTCCAAAAATGTTGAGAATGGAGAACCATTAGTTTTGTTTGGCTTTTTGGCCTGTTTAAACTTTTATGATATGAAGGAAAGGTAGGCAGCTCCATTGCAAAAAGAACATTTGCCCTCAGGATATTGCTGTTACTTCGTTGCGGCACATCAATACACCCAGCTGTAATCAAAAACCAGGGAACCTCTGGCAACAAAATGCCAGAGCGCATTATTTCCTGAACAACTACAAATCAAACAGTGATGCAATCTGAAACAAACAAACAGAGCCCGGTTCAACAAACCATTGGGCCTACCAGCCACATACAGAAAGAAGAGCAAGTTCGCGTGGTTCTGCTTTTTAATTTCATGAATGGCTCAACTGCTTTTTCATAGCAATGCACAGAGCCGTAAGCATGAATGCGCACAATCACTATAATGCTCAAGCAATGTCCACATATGAAACAGCTATTGCAGGAAATCAGCCCTGAGTGCTCACTGGAAGGACAGATCCTGAAGCTGAGGCTCCAAGACTTTGGCCACCTCATGAGAAGAGAAGACTCCCTGGAAAAGACCCTGATGTTGGGAAAGATGGAGGGCACAAGGAGAAGGGGACAACAGAAGACAAGATGGTTGGACAGTGTTCTTGAAGCTACCAGCATGAGTTTGACCAAACTGCGGGAGGCAGTGGAAGACAAGAGTGCCTGGTGTGCTCTAGTCCATGGGGTCACGAAGAGTCGGACACGACTAAACGACTAAACAACAACAAAAGTCCACAGTATAGTCAGAGCTGAATGAGAAAGACTGGATTCAGCCACAAAACACTGTTCATTACTTTTATAATCCACCATTCCTCTAAGCAGTGGCTATCAGTAGCACAATCCCTACTACCAAAATATTCTCCCCTCACCTCTGCAGGGAGATGGTTCAAAGCTCTATGCATGGTCACCCCCAAATGGGATGGTGTCAAATCACACTGGCATGTGGCTACTGAGTGCCCATCTACCACTACTTATGGTCCTGGGCAGCAAAAGTGTTGCTCATCCTTGCTCCAACCACAATGTAACCATTGCATCAGACTTAACCAATGGCACTACCCACTGTCATGATGCTATTGCTCTTAGGCAAGGCATTTTTCAGTATGGAGGACCATTCAAAACTACAATAATGATATGAGGCGCAGGCTATGTCATCAGAGGAGAGGGGACAACACACAATTAAAGGTTGTCACCTGCCCCAGCTTTCCCTTAAGCAGCAAGTTGCAAGTGCCATGACAACTTGACCTCCCACTTAGTGGTGGCAATTCTGAACACCAGGCGACATCACAATAACATAAAACTCATCCGCAATATGGCTGTGGACAACGTGGCTCACCTGGGCTGGTAAGCTAGGTGGTCCAGATATCGCACAGCAATGTCCACTCAGATAGTGCAACAACAACATAAAAGGGCAGGGAGGGTTGGCACAAGGAGATCTGGTCCAGGATCTAACTGGGCTCCTCCAGATCCCTCCTTGTCTGGGAAGGAAACAAGCTGTAGAAGGAGGTGACGGCAACTACAGGAGAATTAGAGACACAGCCAGCCTATCTTGCAAGGCAGGTGTGTAAAGAAAGAGAGTAAAAGAGGGTTCTGGCGGCCACCGTTGCATATTGAAAAAAGGCCACCAGAACCCTCATAGCACAGTACTGGAAAACACCAAAAATCCCAACACTAAAGGAGTGGCAACTTAAATTATCCGATTATTTGGAGTTGGCTAAATTGACACAGAAAATAAGAAATCAAAGAAGTGCAAAATTTAACAATGAATGGGATAAATTTAGGATATGTATGGAAAAAGAGACAAGGGGAAAATCAAAATGTTGATCAGAAACACATATGTACTTACAGAAATCACAGTAGGCATGAGATAACGCTTACTACGTAAAAAGTTTTATTAAGGAATAGACACAGCAGATAGATAAACAAGGCAATATTTTCCGAAATCGAGATAAAGGGAAGTCGATCAATGTCATTTAAAGTTGTATGTATTTCGTGTTTTTCTTTTTTTTTTTCTTTTCTTTTTTTTTCTTCTCTTTTTCTGTTTTTTCTTTTTCATTTTGTCTTTTGTACGTTTGTGAAATATATTTATGTCAAAATTTAATAAATAAAATTTAAAAAAAAGAAAAAAGAAAGAGAGTAAAAGAGGCTGTCCTGAACTTGCCCTTTCACTATGGTAGTTAACCAAGTCCTACTCAGAGTAGACCCATTGAAGTTAATGAAACCACATTAGCCATATCCATTAACTTTAATGCGTCTATGAAGAGCAGGACTAGCATTGAATACCACCCTAGATTTCCAACTGCATTACATTAAATTAGCACTCCTGCCAAGAGCGCTGTAAAGTGCAGCGATCTACCTCTCAAGTTAAATCACAAAATTTCTCTTTCTAATGGAGGCGAAGGACCAAGGGTAGGAATTATAATGCACTTCACAGAGCTCGGAGTTGGTTTTCAGCAATGAAATTCGCAAGCCAAAACAGAAAAAGAATATGATCCTGTTTCTGTCAAATTCAGGTTTGAAAAGAAAAGAAGGAGGAACGAGCCTGCTAATTAATCAGAGAGACTGATATATTTTACAAATAAATCAAAATAGTTATATTTTCTTTTAAGTCAGCTTGTTTACCTGAATTATTATTACCTGAGAGTAGAGGTTATCCACTCTCTGGAAAAGACCGTTGGAGTTATATGAATATGCGGATAAAGATTCTAATGTTGCCTGGGTATAAACACAGGATGAAGACTGTGAAATCATCATTTCAATACAAGCCATGTCCTTGGTGCCTCACAGACTTACAGAGTCTATCCCTGCTTTGAAGAAAGCTTACACTACAAAATGGACAGTGGGAAAACAACCTCTCCTCTTCATTTTTGCATGATTCATTTACCATGAAGTCATCTGTTTCTTTGTGTATACATTTATATCTTGATTTTTGTGGAACATGCTCATTGATTCATACAAAAAAAAAAAAAAAACACACAACCTGGTGGAATAGGTTCACCCAAGACAGTGATTAACCCAAAAATACCCAGTGAGCTTCATGATAGAGTGGGGGGAAATTTTACACATCACTTGGGAAGACAGGCGAACTAATGCTGGTGTACTGGAAGAAGCAGTGATCACCAGTTTCAAAGCAATGATTCTTCAACATCAACTTCGTTGGACTGGTCATGTTGTGCGGATGCCTAATTATCGCCTTCCAAAGCAATGACAGTGGTACCTTGGGTTACAGATGCTTCAGGTTACAGACTCCGCTAACCCAGAAATAGTACCTCGGGTTAAGAACTTTGCTTCAGGATGAGAACAAAAATCACGCAGTGGCAGTGGGGCAGCGGCAGGAGGCCCCATTAGCTAAAGTGGTGCTTCAGGTTAAGAACAGTTTCAGGTTAAGAACGGACCTCCAGAACAAATTAAGTTCTTAACCTGAGGTACCACTATACTCTATTCTGAACTTAAAAATGCAAAGCATAATGCTGGTGGTCAGCAAAAGAGGTTTAAAGACTCACTCAAGGCAAATCTTAAAAAATGTAGAATAAACACTGACAATTGGGAAACACTGGCTTGTGAGCGCTCCAGTTGGAGAACAGCCTTTATTTTGAAGACGTTCGAACTCAGGACGAAAGGGAGAAACGTGCTAAGAGGAAGGCATGCTTGGCAAATCCACACTGTGATCAACTTCCACCCAGAAACCTATGTCCCCACTGTGGAAGGACGTGTGGATCCAGAATTGGCCTCCACAGTCACTTATGGACTCACTGTTAAAACTGTGTTCATGAAAGACAATCTTACTCAGCTATGAGTGATCACCAAAAAAGAAGAAAAAGCAGGGATTTAAGCAGAACTCCTTCCACCTTCTGGTCCAACACTCCAGCCACTGCACCCTAGTAACTCTTGTTAGTTGAGATGTATTAGTCAAGCTACTGCTGCTGCTGTCATTGAGTAAAATGTCTTGAGTCCCTAACAGTGCCAACCAGCCATCTTCGTCATACCTTCCCTCCCCCCAGCAATATTTCCCTTCATCCCTACAGCTGCTCAGAGTGCAGAAGGGAAACTTAAAGCCCTTGAAAAGCAGCCCTCTAATGCAAAAAAGGGGGAAAGTGATGGTTCACTAAAGACAAAATAAAGAGAGCAAATCCTCAATACATCAATGGTTTACGAATTACTAATAGATGGATGTGATCGTGACTGGGCCTGTAATATATGATCTGTGAATACATTTTCAGAGGTTGAGAATCTAGTTTCATTTAGTTTTTTCCCTCTGCAGTGACAATGATGTACAGTGTGAAATCAGTTTAGTTGCTTGCCACAAAGTCCATTTAAAACGGGAAAATAAATATGAAAATCTGGCGTTGATAGATGAATGTTTTTCTGCTATGCAAAGGAGCAAAGAGAACAGAGAATAGGCCACATACCAAAGAGCCAATCTGTTTGCTGTTTGGGGTTTGGGACTCCCCCCACCCCCACCCCACCCCTCCCCAGAAAGTGAAGGCAGAACAGTTTGCAGCATACACCGCTAATTCAGACATTTTAAACCATTATTATGACAATGTGACAGGGGGAAAAAAGAAAAATATTGTGTTAACAATGGCATGTTGGCTATGCTCTGGAAATTAAATATTTCAGAAGACAAAGCAACCTTTCCCCATAAAAACACTTTATCACAAACCATTGTTTGGTTTCACTGAATCGAGGGAATGGCTCACAAGGAAGAGACTCGATTTTCAGTACGCCAAAATGACAACCATGACAGCCTCTTCTGGTGCTGACAGCAAACCACCATTATCACAAGCAGCAGCATTAGCGAGAAGGGCAAACGTTGATTGCAAAAGGTCTGCCCCAAATCCATGCATTCTGCACTTACTGGCCTTTACCTTTCTATCCACCCCTTCCACACCCATTTCTCTTCATGGCCATGACAGCAGGTTTACTGTGCCTGGAGGGGTTTGGAGGCAGGATCTCAAAGCCTTCAGTCTGATGCACACTAACTTGGGAACAAACCTGAGTGGGACTCGTGCTCAAAGAAGGAACGGCTAAGGGAGCTGGGCATGTTTAGCCTGGGGAAGAGGAGGTTAAGGGGTGATATGATAGCCATGTTCAAATATATAAAAGGATGTCACATAGAGGAGGGAGAAAGGTTGTTTTCTGCTGCTCCAGAGAAGCGGACACAGAGCAATGGTTCCAAACTACACCTAAACATTAGGAAGAACTTCCTGACAGTAAGAGCTGTTCAACAGTGGAATTTGCTGCCAAGGAGTGTGGTGGAGTCTCCTTCTTTGGAGGTCTTTAAGCAGAGGCTTGACAACCATATGTCAGGAGTGCTCTGATGGTGTTTCCTGCTTGGCAGGGGGTTGGACTCGATGGCCCTTGTGGTCTCTTGGCAGGGGGTTGGACTCGATGGCCCTTGTGGTCTCTTCCAACTCTATGATTCTATGATTCTATGAAATATTCGTGGGACTTGTCTGTATGTATACAGTCATACCTCGGGTTGAATGTGCTTCAGGATGAGCACGTTCGAGTTGCGCTCCGCGGCAACCCGGAAGTAATGGAGCGCATTACTTCGGGGTTTGTCGCTTGCGCATGCCAAGACGCTCAAAATGACATCACGTGCCTGCGCAGAAGCGGCGAAAAGCGACGTGCGTGTGCGCAGACGTGCCGTCCCTGGTTACGTTTGCTTCCAGATGCGAACGGGGCTCCAGAACGGATCCCATTCGCATCTAGAGGTACCACTGTATTTTGGATCACAGGCAGGCAATCCAGTCCACACAATGACTGAGCATTTTACTTGAACGGGGTCAAGTTATAAAAATATATGAGACTTAGTGGTTTTTAATGGTAGGTGATGTTGCTGTGTTGTATTATTATTCTATATTATATTGTATTGTGTTATTTATGTACATCGTTTAATTTCTGGGAGTTAAGAATAGATAGGACTGGGATAAATTGTGTGTGCTGTGCCCGTATTTTATACAGTTTGTATATGATGTTTGTTTGTTAATGTGTGGTGTGCTATGCCTAATAAAGGATTTTGAATTGAATAAAAATATAAGAGCTCTGCTGGATCACACCAAAATCACGTCTAGTTTGGCATCTTGTATTCCACTGTAACCAGCTAGGTGCTCATGGGAAGCCCACAACCAGGGAATGACAACAGGAGCCTGTCGTGAGTCTTCCTCTATTACCTTGTGGTGTGTTTCCTAAAGTGAAGCTATCATGGCAAATGACAACTAATTGGAGCAGCCCCAGTGTGTTTTTTCTGTTTATAAGCCAACTAAGCCAGTTACCATCACCAAGCCTGTTTCATTCCACATACATCAGGTTAACCAGCTTTGAATCACAGTTGAATCTGATATCTGCTAGAAACGTAAACAAAAAGAAGGCACCTTCTATCATATGTGGTGGACATGTAAGGTAACAAAAGCATTCCAGGAAATGATAAATAATAAATTGAGGAAAAAATGTTTAAAATAATTTTTGTTAAAAAACAACAGAAGCAATTTTCCAAAGGAGCAGAAAAGACTTTTTATGTAAGTGACAACAGTCGCACGGATCTTACTAGCCCAGAGATGGAAAGAAGACAAAGTCGCTACCAGAGAGGAATGGCAAACTAAGCTGTTGGATTATTGCCAAAATGGCAAAACTGACTGGAAATGGCAAAACTGATTACTGAAAATTACATCATCTTATAGTTTCTGCAAGTGGCATTAAAATGTTCATTTCTAAAAACAGTGCTAAGCTTCACCGTACACAGATAAAGCAGTCCTTTTCCCATTTAGTTTCCTATTGGTGTTGTGAACACTTGCTAGTAAACTTGGATATTCATTTGCATTCCGCTTACATTTTAACATAAATCTTAGGAAACAGAAGTGCGACTGTCCTTCCAAAATGGAGTTAACATTGGAAATGATGTTTTGTAACATATATTTTTGTTCTCTGTTCCATCTGGGACAGAGCCTCCCAATCCTAGCAATTTCTTAAGTAGTCTTTGGTCTCCTGCTCCCAGCATTGCTCTGTCAATAGCAGTTATGCTAATTGACCCGCTTCAGTAAAGAGAATTGCACCACAGGCAATTAGATGAGAAACGCCTTGGCTTCTTCATTTTCATTGTTGGTTATTACGGTGTAGAAAAGACAAATGGAAAAGACAGGTGTAGATTTTCTCCCTCCTTCAAATACTGTCATTCCAGCAGTTCTTTCTTTCTTTCTTTCTTTCTTTCTCTCTCTCTCTCTCTCCTACACCTATTACAGATAGGTAGCCGTGTTGGTCTGCCATAGTCAAAACAAAACAAATTCCTTCCAGTAGCACCTTAAAGACCAACTAAGTCAGTTCTTGGTATGAGCTTTCGTGTGCATGCACACTTCTTCAGATACAGGTTACAGACTCCGCTAACCCAGAAATAGTGCTTCAGGTTAAGAACTTTGCTTCAGGATGAGAACAGAAATCGTGCTCCGGCGGTGCAGCAGCAGCAGGAGGCCCCATTAGCTAAAGTGGTGCTTCAGGTTAAGAACAGTTTCAGGTTAAGAACAGACCTCCGGAACGAATTAAGTACTTAACCTGAGGTACCACTGTACATAGGTGTAGGAAACAAATTCCTTCCAGTAGCACCTTAAAGACCAACTAAGTCAGTTCTTGGTATGAGCTTTCGTGTGCATGCACACTTGTGTATCTGAAGAAGTGTGCATGCACACGAAAGCTCATACCTAGAACTGACTTAGTTGGTCTTTAAGGTGCTACTGGAAGGAATTTGTTTCCTACACCTATGTACAGTGGTACCTCAGGTTAAGTACTTAATTCGTTCCGGAGGTCTGTTCTTAACCTGAAACTGTTCTTAACCTGAAGCACCACTTTAGCTAATGGGGCCTCCTGCTGCTGCTGCACCGCCGGAGCACGATTTCTGTTCTCATCCTGAAGCAAAGTTCTTAACC
Source organism: Podarcis erhardii (assembly GCF_964252035.2). Classification (NCBI taxonomy): domain Eukaryota; kingdom Metazoa; phylum Chordata; class Lepidosauria; order Squamata; family Lacertidae; genus Podarcis; species Podarcis erhardii. The sequence goes on from NC_138513.1 coordinate 44,955,996, forward strand.
TGAAGCACTATTTCTGGGTTAGCGGAGTCTGTAACCTGAAGCATATGTCACCTGAAGCGTATGTAACCCGAGGTACCACTGTATGTTTTCCCTTTGACTATGTGGTGGAAATTTGTGCAAGAGTTGAGCAATGAAGTAGTGACATAAAGAGTCCTCCATTTCCAATGTTAGACTATTTTTTATTTATTGAACATACCGGTAAACGTTCACTGCAGTCTGCACAAATGTTCACTCTGTACCTAAGGACTGGGAGGCGGCCAATGTAATACCAGTATTATTATTTTTAAAGAGAATCCAGAGGGGGTCTGGAAAATTAGTGGTGGGTTAGCTTAACATCTGTTCCAGGAAAACTGATGGAAAGCATGATTAAAGATTAAATTACCAAGAACAACTGCTGCAGAAGCAAAACCAACATGTCTTCTGCAAAGGTTAGTCCTGTCTCACTAACCTATCACAGTTCTTTGAGAGGGTCCACAAGCATACAGAAAGACGTGATTCCATCAACATTGTGTACTTTGACTTTCAAAAAACTTGTGATTAAGTTCCTTACCAAAGACTCCTGAGTAAGCTCACAGCTATGGGTTCGGAGAAGAGGCCCCCTGGTGGAGTAGTAACTGATTAAGGAACAGGGGGAAAGTAGGAATAAAATGAGAGTTCTCCCTATGGAGGGATGTTCCCTTTTGTCTGCCAGAGATCAGTACTGGGGACCAGCACTTTTTAACTTGTTCATTAATAATCTTGACTTGGGGGTGAGCATGAGCTAGCCAAGTATGTGTGCAAATGAACCTAGCAGTGTTTAGCTTATTTCTTAACTGCTATTTTGTTAATCTTGCTTTATAGATTACGAATGACTCGTTGATTTGTTAATCATCTAAAACGACGTTGCTGTAATTGTGAAGTTAAGCTCATTTTTTTTAGTAGCTGGTTTTTTAAAATTGCTGGTTTGGTGTTTTATAGATAGTGATTGCTTTACAGATGATTTGTTAATTGTATGATTTACGATGCACTTGTGATGTTCTGTTCCGTTATTATTACTTATTGTTTGTAGGCAGCTTTGAGATTCATTTGAAGGGAAAGCAGCATAGAAGTGCAACAAATAAAAAAATATTAAAAAATCAAGTTTGCCCATGACACCAAATTGTCCAAGGGAATTAAATCGAAAAGGGATTACAGGAGCTCCCCAAAGAATCTGGAGTTGAATGTATGTTGCTGTGCAGAGGAAATCAATAATACCTCTGATCAGCTATTTAGAAAGGGGAACAGGAAACTTGGTTTAATTATCTCTTGTCCCTCCTCCCTCCAGAACAGCTAACTGGTGCAATTGCTGAATATTTCAACTGTCTGCTAAATGCATGTTTAGCTGGCTCAAGACAACTTCAGGCATACTTTTTACAGTGCCTTTATGAATGGTGCTCATGATGGAACTAGAGAGATCGTGAGAGATCCCACTTTCAATACTGTTCGTGATGGCAGAGGTTTTGGGATAAGATATATACTACTTTATTTCCAATCAGTGTGTCCTGTAACTTTCTGCTGAAATCCTGTAACCTCTTTTATTACAAATGTTCTGGCGATAGGTTTTTTGTCCAGTTTCTCTTGAGTTCCTCTCCACACGGCAGTACAGTGGTACCTTGTTTCTCAAACACCTTGGTACTCAAACTCCTTGGTTCTCAGACGCCGAAAATCCAGAAGCAAATTTTCTGGTTTCCGAAGGTTTTTCAGAAGCTGAACGTCTGATGCGGTTGTTGGCTATTGTTTCCGGGGCGCCTGCACCAAACAGAAGCTGTGCCTTGGTTTTTGAACATTTCGGAAGACAAACAAACTTCCAGAATGGATTAAGTTTGGCACTCCCCCCCCCCGCGCGCTATTTCTTTTGCGTTTTTGTTTTTGAGGCTTCTTCGGTTAATTTGTTTTTGTGACTGTGTGGAACCCAGTTCAGCTACTGATTGATTGATTGATTGATTGATTGATTGTGTGACTGTGGAAATGGATAAAAGCGCCCCATCCAAACAATGACTATCATCAGTGCAAGTAAGAAAAAAAATTAGCGTATTTTTCCGTGTATAACACGCCCCTGTGTATAAGACACCCCCTTTGGGGGAGGACTCAAAATTAAGAAAATGAGGGGATACACTATCCGTGTACAGTGGTGCCTCGCAAGACGAAATTAATCCGTTCCGTGAGTCTCTTCATCTAGCAGTTTTTTCGTCTTGCGAAGCACGGCTATTAGTGGCTTAGCGGCTATTAGCGGCTTAGCGGCTATTAGCGGCTTAGTGGCTATTAGCGGCTTAGCGGCTTAAAAAAAAAGGGAAAAACTCGCAAGAACTCGCAAGACGTTTCATCTTGCAAAGCAAGCCCATAGGGAAATTCGTCTTGCGGAACAACTCAAAAAACGGAAAACTCTTTCGTCTAGCGAGTTTTTCGTCTTGCGAGGAATTCGTCTTGCGGGGCACCACTGTATAAGATGACCCCCCCCCCCCCCAATTTTTAACAGAACCTTTAAAGAAAAAATCCTAGTCTCATACATGGAAAAGTACGGTAATTTTTATTTTTATCATCTACAATACTGTCTTATTTATTTTATAGTACAGTACATTGATTACTGCTTTCATTTTATGGATCAATGGTCTCATTCGATAGTAAAATTCAGGTTAAATTGCTGTTTTAGGAGTTGTTTTTAAAAGTCTGGAACGGATTAATCCATTTTGCATTACTTTCTATGGGAAAGCGCACTTTGGTTTTGGAGCGGACTTCCGGAATGGATTACGTTTGAGAACCAAGGTACCACTGCATGTCAGAACTAAGTACATGAGCAGCAAATGCCACTTATCCCAAATACCTCTAGTAGAGATATCTGCTTGCAACAGGCAAAAATTAATAACACTTGTTTCTAAAGTAGAACCTGGTAATGGACTCAGAATCCAGAACATCTGAGTGTTTGTTTGAGAGAAAGAAAGAACATATTTCTAGCCCATAATGGAGGAAATAGTAGGGTTCTGAGTAAGTCATCTAGTAACCAGATTGACATTTCTTCATCATGGCTTATTGGTGATAATGAGGATTCAATAAAGATGATAAGATAGAACCAGAGCCTAAGAGTTAAAGAATTAAAGCTGCTGTATTTTGCTACTAGACAAAATATATGAAAACAATATCAGATGCTTGAGGAGGGCAGGGTGGAATATCCAAAAAAGAAGGACCTAACAAATTCTCTTTGATAACTAGACACAACGTCATGTTCCTTGCCTTTTGTAGATTTGTGAAAAACTTTTTGGGGGCCCTTGCCAGTTAAGCAGAATTGTTATAGTATAAACCTAAATACCTTCCCCAATTTTCACTGCTTTTTTCATTGGACTGAAAGGTCAAATTTGTAATTTCTCCCCTCCACACTGGTTCAACATGACTGTGGTGAATTATTCAGAAGTTCAACGACTTTTGGGGAAACAAAGGGACGCCGTTTGCTTTTTGATAGTTTGCCATTTAATTTTCTGGATTATAACGATATGAAACTGTTCTGAGATTGATTGTTCCTGACAATCTATTAGTACTGACAAAACAAATGCGAAGAAGTGAATAGAAAGCCGAGATATCTTACAAACTAAGATTCTGAGCTACTTTGGGATAAAACATGTATTGAATTTTTCAGGGGGCAGCTTTGATACTTCTATCAGAATATGAAATGGTAGGGAAAAGAGAATAAAAACCTCCCAAATGTGAATTCCTTATGAAAGAAGACTGCTTTGAAGTGTTCTCAATGGCACTAGACTGCCGTAGCAGCTGAACTCCGGTTGTCTGAACAAAGATCAGTTTCTCTCTCTCTCTCTCTCTCTCTCTCTATATATATATATATATATCTTATGTTTCTTTGGCTGAGCAGGAAAAAGACTGTCCCAAGGAGTTGGGTCAAACATGTAATTGCCTTACTGACACTTGAAATTAGCCCAAAGCAAAATTTAAAATATATGGGTTAAGGACATAGGCAAATTGAGCCAGTTCAAATAGGTTGGCAAGTATGTTCACATGATAGAGATGTGAGCAGGTGCAATCCTTTGCTTGCGTGGATCATGCCAGGTGTGATCCAAGCACCCCACACTGATGCTTGATAATTATTTTTTTTAAATGATATTTTATTAGATTTTAACAAGAAAAAAAGTTACAGAACAGTAAACTAAAAAAAAACCCCAAGAAAAATACAAAAACCAAAATTTAACGTAAAAAAAGAAAAAAGAAAAAGAAAAAATAAAAACCCCTCTTTTCATTTTCTTACCATTCATTTACTTATTTTCCTGACTTCCTCTCACCTCCCTTTTTTGTATTCCATTTAAAAGTTGGTTCAGCAGATTCATACCCTCTTAATTTACCCTTACTTGTTTATCCTCATATGTTATAACTTGAGATTTTCATCTAATATCAATCCATTCTTGCAAGTTCTTTTTTTACCTTATTACTAGAACCGCTTCATTTCATTTCAACATCATTAACATTTAAAAATTTTACAGTTCATTTTACCATTAATTTCTTTAACCTTGTCTTACCTTCAAAACATTAAAATTTCGAAATTTAAACCATATTTAAACTTAACTCCTTCAAACCTTTCTGCTAAAGCCAATTAATTCCATTCCAGCACATTTTAGTATTTCATTAGTATTACACTAATTCCAAAAATAAAATGATTTATAAAAAAGAAATTCTCATTCTGGTTTTATCCAACGTCCCTTCTTCCTGGTTTTGGATAATGTCAGTCCTTACACCATTATATCCTGTCGATCAGTCGGGTGTTCTAATATCTGAGGCTCTCAGGTCCCTTCTATGCCCCCTCTGCAGGTTTTCTTGATCCTGTTTGTACTTGCACACATCCTTGTCCCTTGTTGGATTCTTGCATAGTTTCTTCCCTTTCTCCTTGGGGAGTGAATCTCCGGGGCGTTCCATACAGTAATATTCTCCATTTTCTTTTATCAGATTGTCCCACTCCCCAGTAATCCACTCCCCAATGTTTGGTTTATAATCCAAAAGGTAGTTGTTCCAAACATAATCATCCACTTGTTTCACAGTCCCACCAGAGCTAAAGGCTTCCTTAACTCCAAAGTTTTGCAGATGTTCTCCAAGTTCAGTCTTCCAATGTTGCAGCTTTTGGTCATGCGGGATTTTGAGCAGTGATGCTTGATAATACACATACCAAATCCAATTTTTTGGGGGGGGGAATCCTCTCCAAAAAAGGGGGGAGAAGTAGAGAAAATTGCATTATTTATCTGTACACACGCGTTATGCATGGCAGAGAATGTATACCCATGCAAAGACTCTCTCTAATCTGGTAAATGTCTGAACAAGGACAAAACCTTTGACTGCTATTATGAAGGAGGGAGAGATGAAGGGAGAGAGAGAGACTTACATTTACTTATGAAAAATAAATGTGTATCACAGTAAAGTGATACAGCATACTCATTCACTCCATTGATCAAGTAGTCTGTGTAGAGAAGATTGGAACGAACATTTTTTTAAAAAAAAAAAAAGAATCAGCCCATATATTCAAAATAAATGTCTCATCCACACAAGTTACGGTCAACTTTTGCCTCCAATTTTCGTTTTCATCATCTCCCTTCCAGATACGCAGAGATCAGGTACAAGGATCTGTCACAACTCATCAAACTGAAGGACTGAAGCTTCGTTCTTCACATGCTGCATTAGAAAAGAGCGGGATGGGCTGTAACCTGCCCAAGGCCAGCTTTAGCATTTTGTAGGCCCCAGAAAGAGAGACTGGCTGCCATGGATTCCTTGAGAGTGCAACTGGCTTGTCAGGTAGGAGACAACCTAATTTTCCAGAGAGCCCTGCAGTGATGCTACAGTATGGGGCATCATTGTTGTTTAGTCGTTTAGTCGTGTCCGACTCTTTGTGGCCCCATGGACCAGAGTACGCCAGGCACTCCTGTCTTCCACTGCCTCCCGCAGTTTGGTCAAACTCATGCTGGTAGCTTCAAGAACACTGTCCAAGCATCTCGTCCTCTGTCATCCCCTTCTCCTTGTGCCCTCAATCTTTCCCAACATCAGGGTCTTTTCCAGGAAGTCTTCTCTTCTCATGAGGTGGCCAAAGTATTGGAGCCTCAGCTTCAGGATCTGTCCTTCCAGTGAGCACTCAGGGCTGAGTTCCTTCAGAATGGATAGGTTTGATCTTCTTGCAGTCCATGGGACTCTCAAGAGTCTCCTCCAGCACCATAATTCAAAGCATCAATTCTTCGGCGATCAGCCTTCTTTATGGTCCAGCTCTCACTTCCATACATCACTACTGGGAAAACCATAGCTTTAACTATACGGACCTTTGTTGGCAAGGTGATGTCTCTGCTTTTTAAGATGCTGTCTAGGTTTGTCATTGCTTTTCTCCCAAGAAGCAGGCGCCTTTGAATTTTGTGACTGCTGTCATAGGAACCGGCAAGCCACTCCAGTATCCCTGCCAAGAAAATGCCATGGGGCATCATAGGAAATTTAAAATGGTCACCTGTTGCTGCCGCTGCCAGGTAAGCCTACAAAAGGCAGGTGGAGGTCATTAGAGGTCACTCTGCCGAGAGCACCCTCAAAACTGGAGCCATCTCCCCATGAGAGCCTCATGGTCACTACAGTCTTTTAAAACATCTTTTAGTCCTGTGTGCATGTCTGATCCCACACGCAAGCCCCCCCCCCCCACAAAAAAGGTGGATCTTGTTGGGTACCCTAAATGCCTCTAGTCACCTGTGGCCCCCTTGCCAAGCCATGGTCCTAGGGCATCATGTGACTATGCCAGTGTGTGATTCAATAAGCATTTTTGCGACTATTTTAAGTTATCTCCAATATTGGCCTTGGCTTCACACCAAATGACCACTCTTGGACTATTTCAGTGAAAATAGTGAAGAATGGACACTGATGCAATGAAATTACATCAGTTCTTCACATGCAGACTTGCTGATGGGAAATAAAGTGATACAATTGTTTTATTGCATTTAAGCAGAAGATCAAGTTGAAATTCATTATAGTACATGTTCAGCCAAGAATTTATGTCCATTAACTTGGTGAAAGCTGAGTGTTTGTATGAATCTGTATGTGTTTTTATATATTTTATAGGCTTTGCCTTTGAGTTTATTTTGAAGGAGGATGGGCATACCTATCTGCAAAAGTTCAACATACTATTGCCCCCCATCTATAAGTTTTGTCAAGAATTAATATTGCCGTTAGGGAACTTGAGCACACTCACTAGTTTACTAGAGTACTAACCATTTACAGTAGACAACGGCTCTGGCTAAGCCTTGGTCTTCATCCTTCAAATAGATTTCATTTATCTTTATACAGATGCAAAAACAAAGCCATAGCAAGCTCCCCATTGTGGCCAATGGGGAGGGGAGAGAAATATAATAATATAACCTTTCAAAATGTCATAGAAGAAAACGCAGCAGATAAAAAGTTTGCAAGCTAATGGAGATACCTTCAAGATCACTTCACCTTCCAGGGGAATCGTATTTCCCTCTCCACTTGCGTTGCCGAAAGGTTTTTATTACCACCCTGTCTTTCTGAAACACCATTTCTCTTACAAGTGACAATAGTTGTCAAATTCAGATGCAAAGATTTGAGATGATAACAAGCTCCCAAGGCCTTTATTTCTACGCCACTCTCTCTTCATTCCTTGCTTGTTTTCTACTGCTGCCTCTGCCGTGAGGGAAATCTCCTTGACATAACTGATAGGGAAAAGCAGGAGGCTGTAACAATAACATGGTAATTGAATGGAAGAGGGGGGGAATAGATGTGCAGCCTCCAACCTTCATCTCTTTGACCTGAACCCTCTTCAAGGAGTAACAATGAGAAACATACTAGCATAATTCTAGAACTTTCATAGCACGTTGATACTGAAACCATGTGGAACTCCTGAACTAGCGCAGTGGTTCTCAAAGGGTTTGGTTTCCACGTTGGTGTGACAGGAAGATTCAAGGACACTTAATATTATATTTTGGGAATGATTCATGTTCTCATGTAGCTGCATTGGTTTATCCTTTCTGGATGTCCCATGATCTTGTTCTAAAGTAGTTGTGTTCTAGGGTATAAATAAAGCACTGTTAGTTGTCAGGAGCATCCTACACACGAGTAGAAACCTGGCAGGGACACATGCCCAGTGGGCATGTTCTCTCCCTCCTGGTCGGTCGTTTGGGAGACTCAAAGTCTTTCTCCAGGCCGAACATCACAGTGACTGATGCCTCAGAGACATCAGCACACTTCAAGATCAGCAGAGTGTTAGCAGTCAGCATGACAGACTCAGTAATGCAGCAATATTGGCTAAACTACTTTATTTACATATACAGTGGTACCTCAGGTTACATATGCTTCTGGTTACGGACTCTGCTAACCCAGAAATAGTGCTTCAGGTTAAGAACTTTGCTTCAGGATGAGAACAGAAATCGTGCTCCGGCGGTGCGGCGGCAGGAGGAGGCCCCATTAGCTAAAGTGGTGCTTCAGGTTAAGAACAGTTTCAGGTTAAGTACGGATCTCCGGAACGAATTAAGTACTTAACCCGAGGTACCACTGTAATACACTCAGAGCATTCTGATCCTTCCTCATCAGCATCGAACAGCAAAGAGAAAGAACATAGGACAAAAAGTCCTACATCACGGAAATACAGTAATACAAACATCCTGTCTCCGTCACTTCCAACAATGTGGAACGAAAACATACACCATCTTGTGTGAAAAACAATCCCATGACTGCAAGCATAGGAAAAGAATCCTAACAGTTTAGTGGGAACAGGTTTTTATTCCAGAAATGTGGCCCAGAGGGGGTGGAGGAATCAAGAAACACTGAACCTAGGTGCAGCACTAGGGTGAAACAAGGCTCATCCATCGACTTGTCCCATGGGGTTTTGCCTTTGCCCCACTGCTTTCCCCCAGAAAACCCACTCATTATTGCTAAATCGGGTTCCGATTCAGCACTAAACCACATGATCCAGTTACCACCAAGCTGTACTAATGTAATACACTTCATTGTGGGGCTGTCTCTGAAAACCATACAGAAATTCCCACTGGAGCAAACTGCAGCCACCTAGGTGCTACTGGGGGCTCAAAGTCCTAAATGGTTTGTAACCTAGTTGTCTTAAGGCCTTCCTTGACCATACTGACTCTGCCTGTGCACCCAGATTGGCTTCAGAGGTCCTGCTTGTCTGCCCACAGGTCAAGTCTCCTCAGAATTGGCCCCATAATTATGGAAATCCCAATTAACTTTGACCTGTCATCTTCAGACATTTAAGACAGCCTTGGAAATCTCTCTTCACTGCTACCTTTCTTTAAAAGTGTTAATGGCTCTCACAATAATTCCATTCCTAATTGACATGCCTAATATATCTACTATCTGGTATCACTCTTTTTAAAAAAATAAATAAATCATCATTTCTTCTTTATTAGTTGGTTTTGTGATGGCTTAGCCCTAAAAACTTGTTTTTATTTATTTATTCATTTGTTTATTTGAAAGCATTTCTAAACCTCTTAATATTTTAACAAATCCCTAAGCCGTATACACTATGCCCGACAGAGAAACAAGATCCATTAAAACAAACATACAACCTAAAACCAATAAAGAACATACAGCAGATTCAGGGGTCCATACATATAAAACCAGGACCACTCATGTGGGTCAGGGATAGCCAATGGGAAAAAGATTAGTCTTTACAAGATGGCTGAAACAACTGGTTGTTGCTGCTTTAGGTACAGAAGGGCATTCTACTGTACTTTGAAGGAAGGAAGGAATGGACAAATGTTGAAGATGAAATAATACAGTGGTACCTCGGTTCTCAAATGTAATCCGTTCCGGAAGACCATTCGAGTTCCGAAACATTCGAAAGCCGAGGCACAAAGGGCTGTCAGCAATTCAGTTGAAAAAACTGAAAAACACAACAGGAAGTATCTGAGACCGGTGGGACCAGAGGTTTACCAAAGACTGGGTAAACCTGAATTCTGAATTCTGGGTAAACTAAAAATTTACTGAGTATTTGAAAAGTATTTGTGATGATCAGATTATGTTTGTAGGACTACAAGAAGTTCTGTGAGGAGTAACTTAAGAAATATTGTAAAAATGGAAAGGGAGAAACGATTTGTTAGAAAATGTAAAGGCAATATTAAGTTAAGAATTGCAGGAGAAATAATCAAGACAGAAGACTATCAGAGATGCTGAAGGAAGTCCAAACAAGGATATATGTATAATAATTTGTGTGGTATGTCTTTAAAATTTTTGTATGCTAAAAATTAATTAAAAAATATTATAACACTAAAAAAAGAGAATCCACAATACTCTGTTACTAGACTAACACAGATTTGTGTGGGACGCGGGTGGCGCTATGGGTTAAACTTGCCGATCAGAAGGTTGGAAGTTCAAATCCTCGCGATGGGGTGAGCTCCCGTTGCTCAGTCCCTGCTCCTGCCAACCTAGCAGTTCGAAAGCACATCAAAGTGCAAGTAGATAAATCGGTACCACTCTGGCGGGAAGGTAAACGGCGTTTCCATGTGCTGCTCTGGTTCCGCCAGAAGCGGCTTAGTCATGCAGGTCACATGACCCGGAAGCTGTACGCCAGCTCCCTCGGCCAATAAAGCGAGATGAGCGTCGCAACCCCAGAGTCGGTCATGACTGGACCTAATGGTCAGGGGTCCCTTTACCTTAAAAGATATATGCATATTAACCCATGCATGCCCTACTTAGTTATAATGATGTACCTTCCTTTCAGCATCTCCTGTGAAGTATGTTAATTTTACTGACGTCATTCTCTGTGATTACATTTTGGTTTCCGAAAATATCACCACATTGTCTTCTCAGAATTAGTTTCCAGCATAATTAAAGTGATGGATTATAAACAGGCACACACAAAAACCCACTGAAAGATGACAGGGAGCTAAATATTATGCTTGGAAGTTATTGGTGGCTTTCATTATTTCGTCTTGCACTGACATCCCCCCACCCCTTGCCTTTTATACTTTTCCAGAATCCACGACAGCCGCTTGGAGTAAAGCAATTACAATTTCCCTAGTCAATTATCAAACCTATGGAACCTCATTTTCCTACACCTGTTTATTTTTAACACAGCTTCTTTAACATCACTTGGTTTTAAATAAATAAAAACTGGAGAATAAATGTGGGCTACAATAAGCCCATATGATTGTTATATCCAAGTTTACAAGAACCATGGACAACGATTCTTAAACAGAGGTAGCTTCCACAGACATAAACCAGCTACACAGCTGCAAATAAAACATTTGAAATGTGTTGTAAACTGCAATATACAAATGTGACACTAGATGGTGAACATGAGCTATGCAAAATTCAATGTGTTTTTCAAAACTTTTTTTAAAAAGCATTTTCACAGCGTTTTTTATATGTTTGTAGATTCCACCAGGATCCTGCCTGTCAAATCTAGCAGACGTCAAGTTGATCCGAAGTGCCGTCCATTGCAAGAGAAAGCACATGGTGGACCACCTTAAGAAGAGGTCTATATGCCCATACGGATAGGGATGGGGTGGACCTCTCCAGCAAGAAATTGATTTTTAGACTGCCCTTCAAATGAAATTAGAACCAGGCACCATTTTTCTAAAGTTGTGGCGTTCGCCCTCCTAGGTGGGTCATAAGGAAAGGGTTAAATGAGTGTGAAGTGATTGGCCAGTGGGAACCCAAGGTGAGGAGTTAGAGTTAGAGTTGGAGTTGGAGTTGGAGTTGTAGTTGTTGGGAAGTTAGTTGGGAGTTGGAGAAGGAAGAGGGAGGATAAGTCTGTGGGTTGGTCTAGTTTTGATGTGTGGGAGTGAGAGAAACTGTTAGGAGGAGTCAGATAGACAGCTGGGATAATCAGTTAGAAGTTATTAGGAAGCTATAGGCCGGTATAGAAACTAAGATTAAGAAACTGACAAGAAAAATTATCTGAAAGCATAAACTTGTTCATGCTTATAAAATAAACTTGATTATTGGTTTTAATGTTAACAACTGTCTGGACTCAGTGTGTGCCCGAGAGAAACGGGTTGGTGGCAGCGGGGAAGTGATCATAGTGGTGGCACAGGGATCAATAGACCGTCAAACGTCCGGGGACCCTGTGTGATCACCACAAAAGTCATTATCAAATCTGAAATTAGATGAAGCTTTTAATGACGTGAGAACTTCCCCATAGCGTGTCATACGGTCATTGGATAACTAGAGCCTTGATGGAATCAAAGTCCTTTAGGCCCCCAAGCTTCATTCACCCTTGGCCAGCCCTCTTGGGGCTACATGCCCACAGTGTGCTTGGCCAAAAGTAGATGTGGCTACCCCACACTCCCCATCAAACACTGTCACATGCACACAGATACAGGCACACAGCCTCCATGAGGACCCGGTGGGGTCTTGGGGGAAGCAGAAAGCTTATTGAGGGGTGGATCTGGCACCCAAACTGGAGGTTAGTAAAGGTAAAGGGACCCCTGACCATTAGATCCAGTCGTGGCCGACTCTGGGGTTGCGGCGCTCATCTCGCTTTATTGGCCGAGGGAGCCGGCATACAGCTTCCAGGTCATGTGGCCAGCATGACGAAGCAGCTTCTGGCGAACCAGAGCAGCGCACGGAAACGCCATTTACCTTCCCGCCGGAGCGGGACGTGCTTTTGAACTGCTAGGTTGGCAGGTTGGCTAGGTTGGCAGGAGCAGGGACAGAGCAACAGGAGCTCACCCCGTTGCGGGGATTCGAACCACCAACCTTCTCATCAGCAAGTCCTGGGCTCAGTGGTTTAACCCACAGTGCCACCCGCGTCCCAAGTGGAGGTTAGCCGCCCTTTATACTCTTCAATCTTATGGCAAACTGTTGGCTGTTGAAGACCAACCTATCCTATTTACATTGCCAGTGACAAATCCAAAGATTAAAGTGGCAGGGAATGCTTGACACATTTTTTAAATTGATATGGAAATTAGCGCACAAAACAGTAATTAAGAAATAATTCACACAAATATACATCTGCTTTGTGAAGTAAGTATATGCTAATAGGCTCACCAATAGCTTCATTCTAACCTCTGAATAGCACCATCTTTAAGGTTTTTGAATTATGGTGCTGGAGGAGACTCTTGAGAGTCCCATGGACTGCAAGAAGATCAACCCTATCCATTCAGAAGGAAATCAGCCCTGAGTGCTCACTGGAACAACAGATCCTGAAGCTGAGGCTCCAATACTTTGGCCACCTCATGAGAAGAGAAGACTCCCTGGAAAAGACCCTGATGTTGGGAAAGATGGAGGGCACAAGGAGAAGGGGACAACAGAAGACAAGATGGTTGGACAGTGTTCTTGAAGCTACCAGCATGAGTTTGACCAAACTGTGGGAGGCAGTGGAAGACAGGAGTGCCTGGCGTGCTCTGGTCCATGGGGTCACGAAGAGTCGGACACAACTAAACAACAACAATAGGCTCACCGACAGCTTTATTCTAACCTTTGACTCTCATGGCGTATAGCACCTTATTTAAGGTTTTCTACTCTGACATTCTTCTTTCCCTTTTAAGGCTAATGGTCATCATAATCCAGCCAATGTTGCTTCTTTGAATAGGAGAGCTATATTCATACTTAATGATCCCAGTAACATTAATGAAACTTAGAACCAATGTACTGCCCTCCGGGGAATCCCTCACTTCAGAAAGCAAGTTGGGCAATGTTATAATTGAATGCTGCAATGCAACTTGGCACACCCTCTACATAAAAGCCAGCACACGCCTCCCGACATGCTTGCTTTCCATGGGCAGAGAGATTTTGACCTCACATGCACTATACATTGAAATCACTGGTGCCACCTGAACAGTCACTGCTTCCCCCAAAGATGCATGGGAAATGTAGTTTGCAATGGATGCTGGGAGTTTTTAGGAGACTGCTCTTCCCCTCAAAGAGCTACAGTTCTCAGAGTTCCCTGGGAAGAGGGTGTGATGTTAACATATGAGAGTGCTGGAGGTGAAATAGTTAAACAGCTTACCCAATCAGGACCCAGGGGGTGGAGTCAGAGGGACTATAAAACCAGCTCTGGGAGGGGCAAAGGGAGGAGTTCATTGGGAGTTCAGTGGTTGGTTGGTGTGGGAGTGAATTGGGATAGAGTTTGTGTGTAGGTTGAGTTAGTGTAGCGAAATAAGCTGAGTCAGGAACAGTTAGGAGCTAGGAAGACAAGTAAATATCTGAGAGGTGGTTTAGGGAGTGAGAGCAGGTAGCGTAAGTTATAGGTCTGGATAGGCACCCCATGATTGTAATTGACCGATACCGTTTATGAAACCACACGCTTGTTAAACTGCAATAAATAAACAGAAGTTTATGTTCCAATTTAACCCTGACTGGACTCAGTAATGTACCAGGTAGGGCCTGGGTGGTGGCAGCGAGAAATAAAGTGGTGGCACAGGGATCAATAGATGGTGAAATGTCCAGGGACCCTTTGTGATCGCCACAGAGGGATCGGCTGTTAAACCACTCTGGGAATCGTAGCTCTGGGAGGGAAATAGGATTCTCCTAACAATTCTCATCCCCCTTAACAAACAGCTCCTGGGATTTTTTGCAAGAAGCCATGAAGTGGTACGATCCAGCTTTAAATGTGCTGGTGGGGCCTGACACTGTTTCTGTCTAACGAGAACAATATAACATTATTGCATCAGTGAGGATGAAAGGGTTTAATGAGACTATATAATTTGAGATGTTGACTCTCATGTGGAAATACATTGGTGACAGAAATATACATAGGGGAGCCTTCCAGTGTTCAGTGTGTGGCTACCCACTCCAATTGCAGCAGCAACATTTATCATGACCGCATAACAAGCTGACACAGAATTAGATTTCACATTTAACACAGAAAGTTCAAGAGGGAAGACACGATAACGCAAGATGAACCCGTCTTATTGTGATGAATTGATTTCATTCTGGCCTACAAAATACATCTATCTGGATTAAATCCTCAGAAAAGCAAATGGAGCCGTTGCATGCTATCTGACGCCCACGGAAGGTGTCAGTTCTTAGACTTAATGAAGAGTTAGCCCTGCTGTTGCTGGGTTATCTATATGCTCACCTACATAAATGGGGAGGAGGTGACAATGGTGTAAAGTTAGGGCTGCCAGCCTGCCATTATTTTACTGATCTGATGCCCTCAAAACCCCTGCCGTTCTCACAGTAAATCAGTATCAGCAGCAGAGAAGTTGTTGCAATGCTTTTATTTCGAGCTGCTCATAGGATCATAGAATTGTTACGCTTTAAGGGACTCTGAGGATCACCAAGTCTAACCCTGAAATGCAGGGATCTCTACCACATCTTTATATGAAATGAAACTTAAAAAGTGGCAACTGCACTTGATTTCTCCCCTCCTCCTGCTCCCCTGTTTCCTCATTTGTTGTGCCTTTCAGATTGCAAGCCTGAGGAAAAAGGGGCCACCTTACTACCGATTTGTGTAAGTCACTTTGGGAACCTTTTCAGCTAAAAAGCCGCGTAAGAATGCATTCAATAGATAAATTTTAGCTGTCGTTTATCACTAAAGTTGCCTGAAGATCTTCCTTGCTCTTAATCATCGTTGAATATTTGCGCCAGGCATTTTGACTGACCAATAATAGCATGCGACAAACCTGTGAACAATCCTGTTCAGTTTAGGATAGACATATTGGCTTCATGTGAACATAAATGCTAAACATGATACATGAATGAGCCTTACCTCCTTCCCGGTTCCTACACACACATTCCCATCTCAGGTCCTGTGGCTGGAAGGGGAATTCTGGAAGGTTTTGTTTTTCATTTCCAGTTAGCCATCCAAACTGGGGATCAAACGCAAGCTTCAAATTGTGGTTTGTGATTCCTCCCCCATCGTTCTGCCCGGACACTGAGGTCCAGCTCTGAGGGCCTTCTGGCTGTTCCCTCACTGCGAGAGGCCAAGTTACAGGGAACCAGGCAGAGGGCCTTCTCGGTAGTGGCACCCGCCCTGTGGAACGCCCTCCCATCAGATGTCAAAGTGATAAACAACTACCTGACATTCAGAAGACATCTGAAGGCAGCCCTGTTCAGGGAAGTTTTTAACATGTGACATTTTAGGGTACTTTTCATCTTTGTTGGAAGCCGCCCAGAGTGGCTGGGGAAACCCAGCCAGATGGGCGGGGTACAAATAATAAATTGTTGTTGTTGTTGTTGTTGTTGTTGTTGTTGTTGTTTAAACTAACCATGGTTAGTAATAACCATGGTCCTTGGTTTGGATGGAACTGGAAACCACAGTGAGTCGAGCAAGCTGCAATTCCCTTTCCTACACAACTACTGAGCGTGCAGCAGCCATTGGGCCACCCTATCAGGGAGGACTGAGCTCTGAAAAATGTGTCTCCCCCCGCTGAATCAGGAAAGCTGCAGGGTATGCTATCAGTTACCTCTACTTCTATGTAAGTGATGTTTTCATTTGGCTTAATCAATGCTAAATTTAGAGGCTTCACCTCTGGTTTATGCACAGTTATCAGCTTGCTGTCAAGCAAGTCCTTTTGCCATGTGGCCGCTCCTGCAGCGAGCGGAGGCTACCTATAATTATCACAGCCCATGTGTGCGAGCCAGTGGCAAAATCCCTTGGTGGATAACAAGGGAAAACTAAGAGGTAATGTCAGGGAACTGCCATCGGAGCCAGAGGGAGAGGGAGGGCTCCAGAGGGATTCTGGAGAGCGTCCCGGGAGGGAGAGAAGCAGCCCATCTTCTGGGGAAGGAAATCAGCGTAGCACCAGTAGAGAAGGGGGGCAGATGGGGGAATCGGCGAGGTGGCTCCAGGACTCCTCGCCGGAGACCAGCGGGGAGAGCACGGGTCCTCCGCTGCCCACACCCTCCCTGCGCAGAAGACTTCCGCGCAGGGAGAGTAGGAGGAGACTAGGCGTCAAAGAGCTTCTTTGCTGGAAGAAGTTCAAGAAACGCCCACTGACGGATTCTGCCAGCGATTGAGACAGCCACGGGCGAATGGCTGTCCGGACAGAAAGGGTTTACTCAGGCAACCCAGCCAGGTGTGGCGCCGATTTACGCACAAGCAACCCCTAGAACCATTACAGGTAAGGACCAAAAGACAAGAATCGCCTTTGGCAACGAGAATAACAAAAATCACGCACTGGGCTGAAAGATACAGGCCTGCTTTGTATCTTTACCATGGTAAAGAATTGCATGCATGTAGGAATGATCCCTGGGTTGCTGCGCACACTCCCGCCAGCGGGCAGCCTCAGCTGTCTGCACATGTGACCTTGGGGTGTGGAGCACACTCCCCCTCACAGATAAGGCCACAGCTGTCTGAACATCTTGCCCTCTGTCTGACCTTTTGCAGTCTCAGTAGTCTGCCGTGTCCTTTCTGTGACCTTTGTCTCTGAGACCTTTGTCTCCTTCGTCATACATTGTGCAAGGGGGAAATGACGTGGTGGAAACAGGTGCCAAAATAACTTTGTACCACCCCACGATCTCGGGACTGGAAGATGTGTAAAGGTCACAGCCCAAAATGTATCTGCCTGGGTTTGCATATTGTGTCAATAAAAGGAGCCTGCACAGAGCTAGCTGGCAGCTTGCTTGTGCACAGCTCACCTGCATTATCAACTCCTGCCTCATGTCCTTGACTTCACATGCACGCCCTTCCGCTTCCTCCCCATGCAAGCAACGTGTGAGATGCAAACTCTGCACATAGCCAGGATTTGCATTACTCTTCCCACAAAAGAGGACGACCATAACATCAAGCCCCTTAATTAATAATAATAATAATAATAATAATAATAATAATAATAATAATATAATTATCTGTCTTGTGATTCCTGATGTCAGATTTATGTCCGTTTATTCTTTGGCATAAGGTTTGGCCTGTATTAGCACAGCCCAAGCCAGCATGACTTGGAGAAACCAGTAGGAGAACACTTCAATCTCCCAGGACATTCTATACAAGATCTCAAAGTAGCTGTTCTATTACAAAGGAATTTCAGAAATAGACTGGAAAGAGAAGCTGCTGAATTGCAACTTATTACCAAACTTAAAACCATGGAGAGACCTGGTCTGAACAAAGACATTGGATTCTTATCTCATTATACATGACAAAGCCATTTTTCACCTTCTCACCCATTGCTTTTTCCTGTAAGACCTATTGCAGTCGTTAAGAGTCGTCAACAGGCTCATCACAGCTATCTGCCAATCACCCAATCCCACCACCCTTCTGAGTAATACCCCTCCCCACCTTCTCACTATATAGAAGGGTCTGGTGACTTCTGTTTCAGTGTATCTGAAGAAGTGTGCATGCACACGAAAGCTCATACCAAGAATTAACTTAGTTGGTCTATAAGGTGCTACTGGAAGGAATTTTTTTATTTTGTTTTGACTATGGCAGACCAACACGGCTACCTATCTATAACTGGACCTTTGAATTGTGTTCGGAAACATACTGAGAGCAAATGTAGGTTTTTCAGGGCTGGTGTTATATGGTCTCGGTGGTCACTCCCACTCACCAGTCGAGCTGCTGCATTCTGGATTAGTTGTAGTTTCCGAGTCAGCTTCAAAGGTAGCCCCAAGTAGAGCCCATTGCAGTTGCATGGGTCAGGCTCTAATTTTGCTGTCCAGTAAGCGGAAAGTGTGCAAGTATTAGCACAGCCCAAGCCAGCATGACCTATGATCAGAGGACTTCAAGAGAGACATTCCTACTTTGGACCACACATACTGCAGGCATCCCTGCTGTGAACTATATCAATTGTCTCTAACCTGGGGCCCTGCAAAAACTTTGGACCAACTCCCATCAACCTGGCTGGGGCTGATGAGAGTTGGAGTCCAAAGCATCAGGGGGAGGGGAATAGGTTGGGGAAGGCCAAAGTATATTATCTGAAATGTTTAAGATAAATTAATAGCACGAACATTATGCTGATTCTTTTTTGTTATCCATTTTACCCATCAAAGATTTAAAGTTGCAGGTATCTGCCAAATGATGCATTAATTTAGATTTAGGCAATCTTTTATTAAATATCGTGCCAGATTCCAGTCTCATTCCAATTTTCCAACAGAGTCCACACAGTTTACCCTGTCTTATACAAATGTATAGTTGGCTCACTGAACATTCATTGATATTTTCTATAATCTTTCTAATTGGTTAAGTATTGCTGTCATTTGGAATAATAATATTAACAGCATTGTTAGAGTAATTAAGGAAATGGAGAAGCTCTCCAAAGGATGTTCTTTAATAAAACCCCAATATTCTTAAGCTTTCATCTTCAGAATGAGTTTAAAATAGTGCCCAAGAAATGCATTATTTGAAAATGGAGCTGAGTTAATTATTATTTTGATTTGGTTACAATGAAATAAAATAGTGGGTGTGTTATTTTAATTCACGTTGCAGATATTACTTACTTATTTATGTCCTTGGACTCACAATCCACCCTTCTTCCTCCCAGTGGGAGCCGACCCCATTAGTAGAGGCATGACCTTGTTACCTCTTATTTGATGTTCTCACGCCCCAGAAAGCTTTGAGAATTGGGCACGACAGCTCCAGAAAAGCTATATATACCGGTATAAACATTTGAACTGAATTCATAAATTGTCCCAGACATATTCCAAACCACATCCTGGTTCCAAGCTTGCTGGCTATATCTGCCTCAGCAATTCCCACTATAAAGTTTCACCAGTTCAATCTACTGCCACACACCCACCGAGATAAAACCACAAAGCCAAAGAACCAGTCTATTCCAAACTTAAAAATGGAACTTCCAAACTTAAAAATGGACAAACAGGCCAGACCTTACGCCAAAGAATAAACGGACATAAATCGGACATCAGGAATCACAAGACAGAGAAACCAGTAGGAGAACACTTCAATCTCCCAGGACATTCTATACAAGATCTCAAAGTAGCTGTTTTACTACAAAGGAATTTCAGAAATAGACTGGAAAGAGAAGCTGCTGAATTACAACTTATCACCAAACTTAAAACCATGGAGAAACCTGGTTTCAGTGTATCTGAAGAAGTGTGCATGCACACGAAAGCTCATACCAAGAACTGACTTAGTTGGTCTTTAAGGTGCTACTGGAAGGAATTTGTTTTGTTTTGAAAATGGAAAGCGTCATGCTGGTGGTCAACAAAAGAGGTTTAAAGACTGTCTCAAGGCAAATATTTAAAAATGTAGTATAATCACCAACAATTGGGAAACACTTGCCTGTGAGTGCTCCAATTGGAGAACAGCCTTTACCAAAGGTGTCGTGGGCTTTGAAGACACTTGAACTCAGGATGAAAGGGAGAAACGTGCTAAGAGGAAGGCACACTTGGCAAATCCACACCGTGATCAACTCCTGCCCGGAAACCAATGTCCCCACTGTGGAAGGACGTGTGGATCCAGAATTGGCCTCCACAGTCACTTACGGACTCACTGTTAAAACCGTGTGTATGGAAGACAATCTTACTTGGCTACGAGTGATCGCCAAAGAAGAAGACAACTTTTCACATCTTCCAAGCGCACTGCCAGCTGAGGTGGCCTTGTGACTTCCTGGTACATTATTTTCAAATATGAGGGGGTCCATCTGAATGCTCTCCGCTTCTGTGACTCAACTTTTTAAAGCACCACCTCAAACATGTGAAAGAGCTGCTTCATGTTCAATTTTTGGACCTGCCATTGCCCTTTACATAGCTATGGCTGCCAGGGTTGAAAGTTAAGAGTTGGAGGGTGGGCAGATAGTTTGGTAATGAAAATATTGTAGCTTGTCTGTAGTGGCTGTAAGTATAAAAATATAACAGGCAGACTCTCCATTCCAAACATTTTGCACCAAACCTGCTGTGTAGCATATGAGGCAGGAATATTTAGAAATTCATTTTCTGCCTGTTGCCTTATCAGTTTCTCTCAGTTTAGGAAAGACACAATAAGGAATTTATCTGAACTTAATCTGTCATTCCCACCCCCCTCCCATCACTCTAAGTTGCTGTCAGAGAGAGAAAACTCTTTTGTTCTTACTCCAGAAAACAAAGTCACAAAGGTATTAAATTGAGCAGGTTCTTTTTACGAAATTATTTTCTGGAGCTACATTCTGAAGAGCCAAAATGTCTTTCCCTTTGTCTAAATGTAACAAAAGAAGCCCAAAGGGACCACCAAGTTAATGAGTGATTTAAGTCTACATGCATGCATATGGCTTTTATCTGTGCAGGTTCCCACAGTCCCAGTGGGTGCAATGATACACTTCTGTGATCTATGGTCAGAAATCAAAGGGAAGTCACACTGGCATGTAATTTCTGACTACTTATTGTCATTACCCCAAAGTCCACTAGTGACCAGGCCCCAGGTTCAGAAGCTACATTGCCATTGGCTGAGGGAAGCAACCAGGTTCCTGCTCTGAGCCCAAATACAGTGGTGCCCTGCAAGACGAACGCCTCGCAAGACAGAAAACCCGCTAGATGAAAGGGTTTTCCGTTTTGGAGGCACTTCGCAAAACGAATTTCCCAATGGGCTTGCTTCGCAAGACGAAAATGTCTTGCGAGTTCCTGCGGGTTTTCCCCCCTTCCCCCCCCTTTTCCTAAGCTGCTAAGCCGCTTATCAGCTGATCCGCTGATAAGCCGCTTATCAGCTGATCCGCTAAAAGCTGCTAAACCGCTAATAGCGCTAATCCGCTAAGCTGTCAATGGGCTCACTTCGGAAGATGAAAAAACCGCTATACGAAGAGCCTCACGGAATGGATTAATTTCGTCTTGCGAGGCACCACTGTACTGGTGATTAGAGACCCACTAAAACTGAGACTGGCACCAACAGGCCACCAAACTGGATCCCACAGCACCAAGGTTCATAGAACCAGAGGAAGAACCCTTCACAAGTATTTCCCCTTAGGAACCAAGTGTCTTTGACACAACTTGCTAGTCCAGCGCCACCAGGAACATACCAGGCAGGAGACCATAGAGGGGAGGAGACACACCCATTTCCAAGCCACAGTGTTGGCTCTTTATGGGTCTACAGTTCTCCAAGAGAAGAAGAGGAGGATTTGAGAGGTTGACTATGGGCAGAGGCTCAAAAGCCTCAGCTCACCTCTTGTGCTAGTCAAAGCAAGAGGCTCACTCGGAGCTCTCCGTGGTGCTGTGAGAACCAATCTGCCTTGCTTGCTTCCTCCCTCCCTCCCAACTGTGGATTCCCCCGAGAAACATAAACAGGACACTTTATGGCCCAAGTGCATGGTTTAAGAGTCTTTGAAACATGACACTGGGCCACATGGAGCAATACACATCTAAGTGCCTTTAACATGCCCAATGTTTTATTTAAAATTGGCTCAGGGTACATTACAAACCAAACGTTAGTCTACTCAAATTATTTTTATTTATTAGAAGCTTTTTATTCTGTTCTTCAGTCCAGAGACTGCCAAGGCTTTTGGAAAATTAAAAATGTATAAACTACAAATTAAAAGCAGTGGTCACTAGAGATACCCGAATACAAATCTTTATGGAGTGACGAGCACTATAGCGGTGAGCTCCGTGGCTCAGGCAATACTAATAATGCTAATGATCTCCTGCTCCATTTCATTTCCTATCACATTTTCAGCAGCTCATATGTGCAAATGGAAATTTGAGAAGCAGCATGTCTTTCAGGGATAGAAGGCAAACTAGTCCTGCATTGGAAAGGGAGTGCGCACTCCGACAAATGTGTCGAACTCTTTCTGCCTTAATAGCGGGGATGATGACTAATACAAAAATGTGCAGCTAAATGCTTCATTAGCAGGATAAAACCACACCATTACCAGCCCACGCATAACCCTCCTCTTTTGCAGCAGAAGTGCAAGTTAATGGACTAAGCTTCCAGCAGCCTGGAGGAATAAAACTGCCAAGAATCCAAAGTATCAACACCCTTTCGATGGGCTCCCCAATGTCTCTCCTAAGCTTTGGGCCACCACTGGTTTTCTCCCTGCAACTGGGAACGGAGGCAAGAGTGACAAGTCTGAGGCCAGAGGAGAGTCGAGAGTTTGCACAAGGCTGAGAGCAGTAAAGCAAGCATGTGTCACTATTATACGTCATTTCCACACATTTTCATGCCAAACGTTTTTATGCCAGACAGTTTTCCTAGGAAGCAGGTTGGAGACAGCGGAAGATGGTCATCTGCATGCAACCGGGAGAGCAGTGATCCTGTCTCACTTGGTCTCCTCTTTAAATTAAGGAAACAGATCCTAAGCAAAGAAGAAGAAGCGCTCAGCGTCTTACCAGCCTGGTGGAACGCTCTGTCACAGGAGACCAGGGCCCTGCGGGACTTGACATCTTTCTGCAGGGCCTATAAGACAGAGATGTTCCACCTGGCTTTCGGTCCAGGCCCAGTTTGATACCCCTCTATGGGACCCTGTAAATTACCTCTTTGGACCTGTAATCAGCTGATGTGGGACCAACATGGATAGCTGGCCCTGATGAATACTTGAGGTTCTTGACCCCTATGGTTGTAACTCGTGGGCAGTCATTTAATTTTATCCTGATTCTAATTTTTAAGCTGCATTTTAATCAATTGTTTGATTGTGTTTTGATGTATTAGATATTTGATGTTAGCCGCCCTGAGCCTGGTCTTGGCCACGGAGGGCAGGGTATAAATAAAAATTTACTTACTACTAATTTACTTACATTCAGCACCACACATGGAAGAAGTAAGCCTGGTCCTCAGTGTGGCTTTTGAGGCACCAGAAGAAGCAACTGAGCATATTGATTTCTGCATGCCTGATGATGATGTTCCATCATATTTAAATAGCACCATTTATTTCTTCAATTTATTTATGAATCACTTTCCATGAAACATCCCAAAGCAATTTAATGATAAAAACACCAGCAGTAAAAAACATGTGCACAAGTTTCGCTTCAGACGTTGGTACCTCCAAGGGGATGTGGGAAATAATTCTGCCTGAAACGGTGAGGAGCTGCTGCCCGGCCGGCAGTGTTGACAATACAGTCTTACCTTGGATCTCAAACGCCTTGCTTTCAAGGTAATTTACAGGGTCCCATAGTTCTTGCTTTCAAACGTTCTTTCAGAAGCCAAACGTCTGACGGGGCTTCCGTGGCTTCCGATTGGCTGCAGGAGCTTCCTGCAGCCAATCAGAAGCCACACTTTGGTTTCCGAATGTTTTGGAAGTCGAACGGACTTCTGGAACGGGTTCCATTCGGCTTCCAAGGTACGACTGTGCTGAGCTCGACAGACTAACAGTCTGACTTGCTATAAGGCCATTTCCTCTGTTCCTACAATTAATTTGTCCCAGTGGTTTTAATGGAGCATTGCTCATCTGGCTTCCTGACACTGAGGGCAGAGCCAACCCAATAACCCTGCTTCTGTACCCACACCATGCTGAGGTCCCCACAGCTCTTCGTGGTAACCAGCAGCAACACTTGCCATTGGGAAACCAGGTGGGCACTGCCATCCTTCCTTAACTACCCCTCTAACTGATGCTCAATTTGTCTCATTTAGCATGGATCCAACACAACACCACACATTGCAACAAGCTGCATGTAGCACCGAAAGTCAGGTGTGTGGAGGCAGCTCCCAGCCAGGGGTCCTCCTTTCGGCCACCAGCAGAAAGCAGAGAGGGTTCAGCGCACCACACCTAGCTTCAAATCTCTTTCTTGAGGCTCATCTTCCACACAAGGCTACCACAATCAGGGTGAGGACTCAGGTTTGAAAGATCAGCAGTAGCCACGACTCCGCAAGGAGAAAAAGGAAATTCTGATGGAGCTCTTGTACTTTAGGATCAACAGGAACTTTTATCTGTCACATTTATTTCCGGGCAGCTTACAGTATCAATAAAATGCTAAAATACAAACGTTAACCATCAAATGCCTGTTGTCTTTGTCCATGGAAAAGCAGAAAGCAGAGACATCACCTTGCCAACAAAGGTCCGTATAGTTAAAGCTATGGTTTTCCCAGTAGTGATGTATGGAAGTGAGAGCTGCACCATAAAGAAGACTGATTGCCGAAGAATTGATGGTTTTGAATTATGGTGCTGGAGGAGACTCTTGAGAGTCCCATGGACTGCAAGAAGATCAAACGCATCCATTCTGAAGGAAATCAGCCCCGAGTGCTCACTGGAAGGACAGATCCTGAAGCTGAGGCTCCAATACTTTGGCCACCTCATGAGAAGAGAAGACTCCCTGGAAAAGACCCTGATGTTGGGAAAGATGGAGGGCACAAGGAGAAGGGGACGACAGAGGACGAGATGGTTGGACAGTGTTCTCGAAGCTACCAACATGAGTTTGACCAAACTGCAGGAGGCAATGGAAGACAGGAGTGCCTGGCGTGCTCTGGTCCATGGGGTCATGAAGAGTTGGACACGACTAAATGACTAAACAACAACAACAAAAACCATCAAATGGCCCAGGGGTCAGCAAACGTTTTTCAGCAGGGGGGTGGTCCCTCAGACTTTGTGGGGGTCTGGACTATATTTGGGGGGGAATGAACGAATTCCTATGCCCCACAAACAACCCAGAGGTGCATTTTAAATAAAAGGACACATTCTACTCATGTAAAAACACGCTGATTCCCGGACCGTCTGCGGGCCGGATTTAGAAGGTGGTTTGGCTGGATCCAGCCCCCGGGCCTTAGTTTGCCTTCCCATGAAATAGCCAGTCATAGCCAATAATTTGGCTAGTGTCTGCAATTTTTATAGATATATTAGGACAGTACAAGCAAGTATGTAGCTACAAAGGTGAGATTTCAGGTGATAACAGAAGAAGAATTTGAGTTGCCTTTCACAAATGACTGTTTAACAAGGTGCTTTGATTACACACACACACACACACACACACACACACACACGTTCCCATTTAGAAACAGTGGGGGTGAAGTGATTTGAGGGCTGGTCTTAGACCAGGGAAACCTATATACAGATCCCTACTCAATTACTGAATAAAGGTGCACTAGTAACTACCATCACAGATATGTTTCCAGGATAAAAGCAATGATGTGACATATGCTGGCCTCATTAGAGCAAGGTCAGGATCAAAATATAATAAATATACATAAATATAAATATATTTAAAAAAATAAGTAGGTACATCCATGGAACTTTCAAGCTCTTGAGCTGAAGTTCAAAAGTGAAATTTAAATGAAAAAAAAATGGCATTGGTGAAACTCTTAACCTTTTGACCTTAAATTTCACAACCCCCCCAGCAGTGCTTTCTTAGTCCAGTGCAGGAAATACTTCAGAAACAACACAGACATGTTCTTACATCTATAATGCTGTGCCAGGAGATGAATATATGTATTTGGATGTATTATCCATTATTACTTTGTGCCCTCTAGTGGCGTTTCAATGCTTCGTTCTTAACATGAATGTTCTGGCATTTCACTGGGTGTAAATGCAAATCTGAAACAGTCAGAACCTACTGCTATCCACAGGCCAGAATAATATGTTGCTGGCCAAAGAGCACTTCCAAACCCCTGGCCACTGCTTCTCTTACTGCAAAACAACAGCAGACCGAGCTGGCCCAAGACATTTTGCTGCCTGAAGCAGAAGACAATATTGCGCCCTTCCATGTCTGAAAGTTGACAGGACTGGCAACCAAATCAAACTTCAATTGTGGCTATAGTCTTCTACAAACTGATGCAGGTTGAATAAAGTATCGTTCGGCAGAGCCTAGCTGCACTGGACTGTAAATATTCTCCAGCTGAACCAACTTTCAACACTAGTTAGGGGTCAGTGGACTCCTAAGTTAGCCAAGGGGCCCAGGCAGCTGGGTGCTCCAGGACCACCCCAAGACATTTTGCTGCCTGAGGCAGAAAACAAGATGGTGCCTCTCACCAACTCCATATACAGAAACTCACTACACTGGTTGTTACTTCAACACTGGCAATGGGATAGCATCCTGGTTAATATTATGCCATTGCTTATCCCACCAAACCTCTCATCAACCAACACACATGCTCAACAGAGTGCCACTCAATGCACTAAGCAATAATGTTGTTGTTTTCAAAATTTTGCTGATAGCCAAACTCTCAGTACTGTCAAATCACACAAAAAACAACCTTGGTACAGTAGCATAGTGCTTTCCTTGAAAAATTTAAAAACACATATACTGAAGTAAAATCCATGCATTAAAAACTCATCAAAGATAATATGCTTATGAGTCAGAAAAAAAGTGTTAGTGGTGGAGAAGGGGAAACCTATTAAAGAACAGTGTTATACAGTACCAATCTTTACAATATTGAAAGTGTTTCTAATCTTCCATTTTCTATTGTTCCAGTAAGTTCAAGTTGCTTTCTAAATTGTGTTTTTGCATTGTCCCTTCTT
Source organism: Podarcis erhardii (assembly GCF_964252035.2). Lineage (NCBI taxonomy): Eukaryota > Metazoa > Chordata > Lepidosauria > Squamata > Lacertidae > Podarcis > Podarcis erhardii. The sequence continues at coordinate 44,983,184 of NC_138513.1, forward strand.
GTGCCTTCAAGAATGCTATTTCAACATCACAGTCCAGATCTCCCAACGTATATCACCCAGTGAGAGTATTAATTAACTTTTCGGGCCTGCCATCACATTCTTATAAAATAACAGGATTTACTACAATCCTTCAGATGGCAAATTTCACAAACAATCTGATAGATCTGCTAGTCGTGCAGCATTTGTGTCTTTCTAGATTGCAATGTAAGAAAAACACAGGTTGGCAGCCATAATTTTAGTGCACTAATTTTTTTGTTTTTCGCAAGGGCACTGGAGAGTCATCTCTTGTAAGAGTTATCCCATTCAACCCTAAGACTTTGATGTGCTGATGATTAAGAAAGATCAAGCTTAAGCAAGGCACATCTATATCGGCCAAACCTGAACGAGGTTTTCACAAGCGCTTCGGGACTCTCCACTGCCGGCAGCTCCTCTGCTAAGATTTCTTCAGGAGGTCTTGGGTCAAAGACGATGGTTGGCTTCTGTTTTTCCTTAAGATTCCCTGTAAGCCCACCAATAATGGTATTCCAAAGACAGTTCTGAGATTTCGACCCTGGGTGGAAAAGAAGACAAACCGATATGAAAACTCGCCCTTCAGAGAACTGAAGACAAGGAGTACAGTGGTACCTCAGGTTAAGTACTTAATTCGTTCCGGAGGTCTGTACTTAACCTGAAACTGTTCTTAACTTGAAGCACCACTTTAGCTAATGGGGCCTCCTGCTGCCGCCGCGCTGCCGGAGCACAATTTCTGTTCTAACCCTGAAGCAAAGTTCTTAACCTGAAGCACTATTTCTGGGTTAGCGGAGTCTGTAACCTGAACTGTATGTAACCTGAAGTGTATGTAACCTGAGGTACCACTGTAAATAGTCCTTCGGCTTTTGACCATGCAAAATCTCACACTGTGCCAAGGGTTAGTCTCATTATTAACTCTGGAGAGGGAATGAGATCTAATATTCAAGTTGTTGTTTTGTTCATTTTACTTATTTATTAAATTCATAAGCCAACCTTCACCACAAGGTCTCAGGGCAGTTCACAGAATAAAAACAAGGTAAAAACACAAGTAAATAGTTAAAACAGAAACAACAAAACAATACCCCCCCCTTCCCACAAACACATTTAAAAGGCTGTAGAATATTAATCAGCCCAAGGCCTGGTCAAAGAGGAATGTTTTCGCCTGGCACCTAAAAGGGTGTAATTAAGACACCACTTTATATTTTAAAGAACAAATCTCAAAGCATCCTACAACACGTTAAAATAGCAAATAAAACCATCCAAACTAAAACATTCCTGAAGGAAGTCCAATATAAATTATACATTCAATGCAACGTAATTAACAGGCAACTAAAATATTATCTTAAAGATTCCAAAATGAAGCACTACAAAGGAGGGCAGCTGCAGAATGCACATGTAACGCAGGAAAATGAACCAAATCACAACAATCTTAAAGATTTCAAAAGAAAACATTACCAAAAAAGGTCAAATAGAAAGTGCACGTTTTAAAAAGCCTAATTGCCAATGGAATAAAATATTATTGTAAGAATATAATGTGTCTACTGCTGTTGCTCCCAATCCTGCAGCTGTGGGAGCTCAGGCTTGATGACCTGGGTCTGCACTAAGAGGCAGACAAGATGGTTTCTGACCTCTTCTGCAGTCTTCATTTTTGTAGCTGGAGTCAGTCCGGGCCCCACTCTGCCAAGCCAGGTAGAAAAAGGACTGCAAGGCAAGGAGCAGGTCTTGCAGGACACACAGCCAGGAGAGCCCTCGTCCTTAGTGTTGCCAGTTGTAAAGCTCAGCAAGGAGGAAAATGAATTGGCCCTTCCTGTCACTGGTTCTGGCACCAGTTGGTCTCCCGGCCCTACCAATCTCAGTGGGCACAAACGACCACTGCACTTGAATAAATAAAACAGTGGCTTGGAAGAGTATCATATATTGAGGCTGAATCCTGACAAGACAGAAGTACTGTTTTGGGGGGATAGGGGACGGGCGGGTGTGGAGGACTCCCTGGTCCTGAATGGGGTAACTGTGCCTCTGAAGGACCAGGTGTGCAGCCTGGGAGTCATTTTGGACTCACAGCTGTTCATGGAGGCGCAGGTCAATTCTGTGTCCAGGGCAGGTGTCTACCAGCTCCATCTGGTACGCAGGCTTAGACCGTCCCTGGCCGCGGACAGTCTCGCCAGAGTGGTGCATGCTCTAGTTATCTCCCGCTTGAACTATTGCAATGCGCTCTATGTAGGGCTACCTTTGAAGGTGACTTGGAAACTGCAATTAATCCAGAATGCAGCAGCCAGACTGGTGACTGGGAGCGGCAGCTGAGACCATATAACCATATAACACCGGTCCTAAAACTCCCAGTACGTTTCCGAGCACAATTCAAAGTGTTGGTGCTGACCTTTAAAGCCCTAAACGGCCTCAGTCCAGTATACCTAAAGGAGCGTCTCCACCCGGACACTGAGGTCCAGTGCCGAGGGCCTTCTGACAATTCCCTTGCTACAAGAAGTGAAGTTACAGGGAACCAGGCAGAGGGCCTTCTCGGTAGTGGCGCCCGCCCTGTGGAACATCCTCCCATCAGATATTAAAGAAATAAACAACTATCTGACATTTAGAAGACATCTGAAGGCAGCCCTGTTTAAGGAAGTTTTTGATGCCTAATGTTTTCATGTATTTTTAATCTTTTGTTGGAAGCCGTCCAGAGTGGCTGGGGAAACCCAGCCAGATGGGTGGGGTATAAATAATTTATTATTATTATTATTATTATTATTATTATTATTATTATTATTATTATTAAACAGCTCATGAAGAACACTTTTTTGAAAAAGGAAAAAGGAAAAAAGCAGCTTGTGACCCTTTTCTTCTGCAAAGACAGCCAGAAATCACTTGCTGCATGTAATCAAAATGCTTGTTATAATTGTAGTCAAATAACTGTTTTGCTTTCTATCTAGATATTTGCGAATTGATATCATGTATTCTATTCATATTTGTGTTCCATGTTGTAAACCGCCCTGTGGTCTTTGGGCAAAGGGCCGTATATACCTTTAATAAAAATGAAATGAAAATGAAATGAAATGCATGGAAATTGCAGATTATAAATCCCACAAGGTTTTTGAAATGTGGAATTCTAGCTTATTCTTCTTTCAAGAAAAACACGTTCAGTTGTCTGAGATCATTCCACTTTGCTGTCCCGGGGGGGGGGGCTGCCTTCTCCTGCTGCAATTACTGTTCGTGCTTTTTGCTTCAGTTAACGTTCAGCGTCTCTCACTCAAAGCTCCTCTCATAATGGGAGCAAATGGGAAATACATCCCTGGAAGCCGAAATTTGTCACTGCCATCCTCTTATTACGAAAAAGCTCGACTTGGATGTGACATTCGCTCTTCCACTTCGATCCTACGTGGAAGAATTCGGAGGGGAAGCAGGGTCAGGCGAGAGAAAGATTTCTTTGTCTTTCTTTTTAATCTTTATTGATTTTATACAACGAATCACAGCTGTAACTCTCCAACGGTAGGGTAAATAAAAGAAGTAAAAAATAATTAAAAAGTTGGGAAGAAGGCAAAGTTATTTCCATATTAAGACTTCCTTCCTCCCCAACCTGGCTTCTGTACATTTCTATATCAACTGCGTATTAAAGGTAAAGGTAAAGGTACCGCTGCCCGTACGGGCCAGTCGTGTCCGACTCTAGGGTTGTGCGCCCATCTCACTTAAGAGGCCGGGGGCCAGCGCTGTCCGGAGACACTTCTGGGTCACGTGGCCAGCGTGACGAAGCTGCTCTGGCGAGCCAGCACCAGCGCAGCGCATGGAAACACCGTTACCTTCCCGCTATAAAACGGTACCTATTTATCTACTTGCACTTAGGGGTGCTTTCGAACTGCTAGGTGGGCAGGAGCTGGGACCGAACGACGGGAGCTCACCCCACCGCGGGGATTTGAACCGCCGACCATACGATCGGCAAGTCCTAGGCGCTGAGGTTTTACCCACAGCGCCACCCACGTCCCTCAACTGCATATTAGACAGCATCTATTTTGAGATTATCCAGTACTTCCAAGAATTATATCACATTACAGGAGTCATTCAAAGCCAGCCAAAAATTTTACATTTGTACAGTGATCTTTTAAATATTGCATGTATTTATCCCATCCTCTGTTAAATTTTGGATCTTCTCGATTCCTAACTTTCCCTGTCAATCTTGCCATCTCAGCGGACTCAAATAATTTCGTCTGCCATTCCATTTTTGTCGGTATGCTCTAGGAGAGAGAAAGATTTCATCGGGCGGCGGGAGAGGGGATGACGGATGAAACAGTTAAATAGAAATGGCAGCTGTACATCCAGGCTATTCCCAGCTTTCCAATTTCAGAATTTGAGGCATGAGCCCTATTTATGCAGATAAGCAAGGTGAAGTAATAATAATAATAATAAATTTTATTTATACCCCGCCCTCCCCAGCCAAGACCGGACTCAGGATGGCTAATTTAATGAACATAAAGTCTTGTGCAAAATGGCTGTCTATCCTCTGAGAGCAACACTGGCTAGGAGGTTGGTCTTTGGGGAACTAATAGGCCAGCAGCTGGGGAATGGCAGGCTTTTTCGCCATCTGTTTATTTGAATTCTGTTGATATATCCTTTTTGAAAACCTCTTTGAGATTTTTTTACAACCACACAGGTGTATAGTTTTGTAATGAAATTAATAAATAATACGTAAAATAAAATCATTCAGCATTCAACTGCCCGCCAAACTTAAAAGATCACTTTTGGGGGGCAACTTTTTGTGCTCAGTCTTATGTGAGTCATTCTATCTGCTGAAAGAATTTAACAGGGCAAAATCCAGAGACCTATTAGTGGTGCGCTTCATCGCTTGCAATCTTATGCCATTTCGGAAGTAACTTTCACTGGATCTTCAACAGCTGTTGTTAAAATTTTTTGAAAAGCCTCAATGTGCATGTGAAATGAATAATTCACATTATTTGCATTGTGGCAGCATTTGCGTTTCCTTCCTTCTAAGCCACAGCGTGCAAAATATGGTTCTACTGCCCCCATGTGGCGATATGGGAATACTGCACCCTAAACTGAACAATTTGCAGAGAGTGAGCCCTGCTAGTTTCTTTGCGCAAAAATAGGGATGAGTCTTGTGGCTCCTTAAAGGCTAACAAATTTACTACGGCAAAAGCTTTTGTGGACTGCAGTCCACTTCATCATTTGCATGAAGTGTCATCCTGAGTACCAGGTACATAATATTCATGGTTGAGGGGGGCGAGGTTTACAGACACTCCAAGTGTCCCTCTTTTCCAGGGATAGTCCTGGACTTACAGAATCATCCCTGGTTCTGATTTGATCCCAGAATGTCCCACTTTTCCTTAAAAGGTAAAGGACCCCTGACAGTTAAGTCCAGTCACGAATGACTCTGGGGTTGTGTTGGTACTAAAGGGTTAAGAGGTAACAAGTCGCTCTAATCACTGAGCAGCTGGAAGTCATTATGCATCCAGGAATGTGAGTTGGTTTGTATAAATAGTCAGTTCACCCGTGTTTCTCTCTCTTCCCCCCTTGACCTGACTCGCAGACTCAGTTTGTGGCCATGGGCGTGTTTGCTGATATGAGTTAAGTTTAGAGTAAAGTTTTTCTTTATGCCGGAGATAAAAGCATGTGTGCTTTATCGCCAGGGTTTTTTTTTTTTTTTGCTTTTGTGAATAAAGTTTTTCCCTGAGTTCCAAAGTGCTTGCTCCAGGATTCTTCATTTATAAAAGGTACTGACTCTCCTGCCTCCTTCAGCCGCTGCACGAAATTCTCTGCTGAGATAAGACTTACGGCGTTGGAAGTGCACTGGACGTTTACTTAACATTAAACTAATCAAAGTTTAATGGACAGGTTGCGGCACTCATCTCGCTTTACTGGCCGAGGGAGCCGGTGTTTGTCCGCAGACAGTTTTTCTGGGTCATGTGGCCAGCATGACTAAGCTGCTTCTGGCAAAACCAGAACTCTGCTTCAGGATGAGAACAGAAATCGCGCAGCGGTGTTGCAGTGGCAGCGGGAGGCCCCATTAGCTAAAGTGGTGCTTCAAGTTAAGAACAGTTTCAGGTTAAGAACGGACCTCCGGAACGAATTAAGTTCTTAACCCGAGGTACCACGGTAACTATACAACCTTTAGAAGACATCTAATGGCAGCCCTGTAGTAGGAAGTTTTTTAATGTTTAATGTTTTCATATGTTTTTATATGTACAGTGGTGCCTCGCAAGACGAAATTAATCCGTTCCGCGATTCTCTTCGTCTAGCGGTTTTTTCGTCTTGCGAAGCAAGCCCATTGACAGCTTAGCGGATTAGCGCTATTAGCGGTCTAGCGGCTTTTAGTGATCAGCTGAGAAGCGGCTTATCAGCGGAACAACTGATAAGCGGCTTAGCACTTAGGGAAAGGGCGGAAAAAAGCGGGGGGGGAGCGGGAACTCGCAAGATTTTTTCGTCTTGCGAAGCAACCCCATAGAGAAATTCGTTTAGCGAAGCGCCTCCAAAAACGGAAAACCCTTTCGTCTAGCGGGTTTTTCGTCTTGCGAGGCATTCGTCTTGCGGGGCACCACTGTACTGGAAGTCGCCCAGAGTGGCTGTGCTAAACCAATCAGCTGGGTGGGGTATAAAAATTTAAAATTCATTATAGTACTAGTATTAAATAATAATAATAATAATAATAATAATAATAATAATAATAATAATAATAAATTTTATTTATACCCCACCCACCCCAGCCAAGGCCAGGCTCAGGGCAGCTAACAAGCAATAATAAAAACAAGCTGAATGAATACAACTTAAAAACAAGATTAAAATACAACATTAAAACATTGAAACATTAAAATGCAGTCTCATCACAGGGGGAGAAAGGAAAAAAGAAAGAGGATGTCCCTTTTCTCAGGGAAATGTTGGAGGGTATGAGGTTATAAACAGTAAGGTCAGAAGAATAAGAAATGAAGAAGATTGCAGAAGATGGTCATACGAAACAGTAGTTGTTAATGAAGGCACCCTGGGAATTAACATACATAGTGTGTTTTTTATTTATATATAAAAAATCTATTGTGCCAATTCGGACCACAAGTGATAGCACAGAACCTCTTTCTGTATTGCAATCCAGTGATTTCAAATCACACTTTCCTTTTTTTAAAAAAAATATTGTCAAAATGTTTCTGTACCACCTTTCATACACAAAAGCAAGGCAGTGTACAAAAAGGCAGAAGTACACAAGAATTACATTTAAGAATTTTTTTTAAGGGATCTGCAAGGTCAGTGGCTAATAAGTTTAGAAGAAAGCAAATTCTCAGGAAATGGATGGGCTTTCAGCAAGTGTTTTGAAGATCGTAAGCCCAAGGATGCTCTGCTCTGAGTGCTCTGAAATTCCTTCCTTGTGCTTTAAATCCACATAGAGTGGTACCTTGGGTTAAGTACTTAATTTGCTCTGGAGGTCTGTTCTTAACCTGAAACTGTTCTTTACCTGAAGCACCACTTTAGCTAATGGGGCCTCCCGCCGCCACTGCGCTGCCGGCATGCGATTTCTGTTCTCATCCTGAAGCAAAGTTCTTAACTTGAGGTAATATTTCTGGGTTAGCAGAGTCTGTAACCTGAAGCGTATATAACCTGAAGCGTATGTAACCAGAGGTACCACTGTACTTATTAATTCTTCACTAATCTCAAACTGAGAGTGGCAAATATATTTAGTGTACATCGCCTTGAGATGATCATTTAGAAGGCAATTAATAAATCAATGATGATGATGATGATGATGATGAGCAAGGGTAAAAATAGAGGCTAGGTACGGGAATAGGGGAAGGTGGAATCCAGGAAAGACTGGAATTTCTCCCAATAGTGGAGGCATCTTGCTCACAAATGGACCTTCTGGCATGACTGCAGAAAGATGGGAGGAAGGAAAGAGTACAGTTAAGGAGAAGGGAGTGGAAACTGCTCATTTGTCTGACCTGTTCCTTTGCAGAGAGTTCTAGTGCACTGATCTGCAACTTTCAGGAAGCAAACTGACAAAACTCGGCTACTTACGGGCAAATCTTGAAAGCGGCCGAGCATTCTTGTCCCCCGCCTCGTTTGCAACTGAAAGACAAAATGCAGCTCTTATTTAAAATGTATATATTGCCAGCATCACTAAGGCACGCCCCACAGCCCTTTTAACCCTTTGGGGTTGCTTCCAGAAGCATTGCCATTCCTCTCATGTAGCAGACATCTGCTTGTACAACACCAACTCCCCTTTTGTGCACCCTCAAAATCTACCCCAGATGCCTCTGGAACAGGATTCAGGGGAGGAGAGGAAACTGAAAGTCCCATTGTGCAAGAGGAACTCCATTTGCACAGGGTCAGATTCAATCCTTGGAATTAAAATCTAGATTAGATAGATAGATGATAGATAGATAGATAGATAGATAGATAGATAGATAGATAGATAGATAGATGATAGATAGATAGTAGATAGATAGATAGATAGATAGATATAGATAGATGATAGATAGATAGATGATAGATAGATAGATAGATAGATAGATAGATGATAGATAGAAAGATAGATAGATAGATAGATAGATAGATAGATAGATAGATAGATAGATGATAGATAATGAACATTTATAACTGAATTAATGCACTTTTTTATATACAAAACCAAATAAAACAAGACAATTTTTAAACCATTAATCATTATAATAACATCATCATAATAACCATCATTATAATAATGTCATAATAAAAGCATTCCATGCAGCAGAAGGAAGGCAATTCTAAAGTTCAGGGGTGGCAACAAAAAGGCAACAGAAAAAAACCAATTCTGAGTCGCAGCTAAACAGCAGCTCATGGGGTGTTAGTGCTACAAATAAAGTTTCTCTGATATATATCAGCTTCCACCAACCTGGTGCCCTCCAGGCTATAACTCTTGACAGAAGCCTAAACAGGCATTCTGGCTGGAAGTTGATGGGAACTGTGGTGAAGGTTGGCAAATGCTAATCTAACAGGACTATCATGCTTCTGAGCACTTTGCAGGAACATACGCTGGTGTGCTTTGATTTATTTGGCTGTAGACCAGAGGAAAAATCCTGTTGCATTCTCCCTACTTCCACAGGTAGAGAAAAGCTCCTGGGGTAGCGGTACCTGGGTTTAGCTGGAGACTCTTGGTACAGTATTTGGTAATAGTTCTGTTACGGATAAATGAGATTATCAGCCCTCTTTTATTGTCCATTCCAGGTCTCCCAACCACTGCCACAGTGTCTTTTCTCTTGGCAGATCAAGATGAGCAGGCGACAGCAAAGGTTGCAAGGTTTTTAGCTGGGGCAATTAGAATGAGAGCCATTATTTGACTATTGATTCAAAACCCTGAGACAGAGGTCAGCAAACTTTTTCAGCAGGGGGCCGGTCCACTGTCCCTCAGACCATGTGTGGGCCAGACTATATATATTGGGGGGGGGGTGAACGAATTCCTATGCCCCACAAATAACCCAGAGATGCATTCTAAATAAAAGCACACATTCTACTCATGTAAAAACACCAGGCAGGCCCCACAAATAACCCAGAGATGCGTTTTAAAGAAAAGGACACATTCTACTCATGTAAAAACAGGCTGATTCCCGGGCCGTCCACAGGCTGGATTTAGGAGGTGATTGGGCCAGATCCGGCCCCCAGGCCTTAGTTTGCCTACCCATGCCCTAAGATGTATTTTATTATATTTGACTTTTTATTTCTATTCTTTGTATATTGTATTGTTGTTTTATTGCTATGGCCAATGACTGATGCAAATAAATATTCATTCATTCATTCTGTTACTGATAAATAAATAAGATAGAAACAAGCAGCCTAATCACTCCTAGCAGAAACAAAACCCACGACTGTGCATCAGATCATCAGCGAGAGATATCTGGTCCCAAGATGCTAGCAGCCTTCACCTGATCTTGTTCTCACAACTGCAAGGTCACACAGGGAGAAAGCTGTCCCTTGTCTTTCATTGGAGAGTTTGTCACTTTGCCTTTCCCCATTCAGAACATTCCAGAGAGATGTCAATGATCCATTTTGTATAGATCCCATTAGGCAGCACCCGCTGTCTATTAAAGAACATTAACTCATCATTCTAGCTCATTAGCACTCTTTTATCCAAGGCCACTTCTGGAAGACCTACTTAATGAGCACTCAGTCTGATTTCTTTGCAGAGAGATCAAATGCTGGGAAGTCCCGAATGAGCATTCGCTTTGATTCCTTCGCAGGAAGTTAAGACGACCATCGCATCAAGGAAGCATCATTCCACACTTTCTGGTGATAAGATTAAATAACTAACCATCTACCCCTTATCCAACAGCCTCCACAATTTCCCAAAGTGCTCTCTGAAGCCTCCTTAGATACTGTGATGGTAAAGCTCCAAGCATGAGGGTGCTAAAATAGAAAGTGATTCTACCATGTTTAAAAAGTAAAGGTAAAGGGACCCCTGACCATTAGGTCCGGTCGTGGCCGACTCTGGGGTTGCGGCACTCATCTCGCTTTATTGGCCAAGGGAGCCGGCGTACAGCTTCCGGGTCATGTGGCCAGCATGACTAAGCCGCTTCTAGCGAACCAGAGCAGCACATGGAAATGCCGTTTACCTTCTCGCCGGAGCGGTATTTATTTATCTACTTGCACTTTGACGTGCTTTTGAACTGCTAGGTTGGCAGGAGCAGGGACTGAGCAACGGGAGCTCACCCCGTCGTGGGGATTTGAACCGCCGACCTTCTGATCGGCAAGCCCTAGGCTCTGTGGTTTAACCCACAGCGCCACCCGCGTCCCTCCACCATGTTTAGGCAACAATTAAAGAATTCACTAAGATGGGGGAGGGGATATGCAACGGTGTAGCTAGCCTCTCAGGTGCCTGTGCAGGGGCGTGTCCTGCAGCTGGGGGCGGGGCAATCTGCCCATGGGGGCGGGGCGAGCCTCTTCGAGGCTTGGAGCCTCTGTAGGGCGGCTGAGGCAGAGGCAGTTGTTGTTTAGTCGTGTTCCGACTCTCCGTGACCCGATGGACCAGAGGCACTCCTGTCTTCCACTGCCTCCCGCAGTTTGGTCAAACTCATGCTGGTAGCTTCCAGAACACTGTCCAACCATCTTGTCCTCTGTCATCCCCTTCTCCTTGTGCCCTCCATCTTTCCCAACATCAGGGTCTTTTCCAGGAAGTCTTCTCTTCTCATGAGGTGGCCAAAGTATTGGAACCTCAGCTTCAGGATCTGTCCTTCCAGTGAGCACTCAGGGCTGATTTCCTTAAGAATGGAGAGGTTTGATCTTCTTGCAGTCCATGGGACTCTCAAGAGTCTCCTCCAACACCATAATTCAAAAGCATCAATTCTTCGGCGATCAGAGCAGAGGCAGTAGGCAGACAGAAGTCCCACGCTGCCCTTTCAGGCAGCGCAGAACCCACAGGCACCTAAGCTACCATGTCACTCCTAAAAAGTTAAGTGAGCCCAATTTTTTTAAAACTAATTTTGTCACACAAACCCTCAGTGCAGACACCCAGGGTGGACCGCACCCCCCTTCCTCCACCCCTGGGGATATGGAGTTTTAAAAGACAGGCAATGCATAAATTGCAGAAGACTCTTCAGGAGCAAAATGACAAAATAAAGAGGATCAAAATGCAATCCACTATCCCTGGACTGAACAGCCCCAAAACCAGGCTCTCAGGATAATCTTACTCTCAAGTAGCAGCCCTTCTTCCTTTGTTTGCCTCTCCCCATGTGCACAAAGTTTGCCTATCATGTTGAGATTCACCTTGCACTGCCTGCCTCTTGACTAGCTAACCCTAGAGATAGACTCCCCTTGTCAATTGTAGACTCCTTCCAGTGGAACACAGGAAGTCATGAAGCCTGCGAATCATGACTCAGAGTTTAAGGGCCATTGGCAGAGGCCCAAATCCTGAAATATTCTCTGATTGGATACCAGAACACAGGGGCTTAGAATCCTTAGTCTTGAACTCAAGCTCAGGCAAACACAGGCCACTGAATATATTGTTGGCATGCAGAGGGCTGGGAGGCCAGCTGGCTAGTCCCAGCTGGGCCATTCCCTTCTAGCCGTTCCGCTGCGAAGACCATCACCTCTGCTCCGGTGTAAATCAGCGACCCGGGCTTACTCAGCCAGGGCACACTATTAGCAGATTGAACTGCACACACAGGATAGGCGTGAGGCTTGTGGAAGCATACTACAACTACAGATTTATTAATCATAAATCAGGACAAAAAACATGTTGTCTCTCTCTCATGTCGTCTCAGAGAGAACAGCTAAAAGCAAAAGCTATACACACAACGGAAGTTCCCAGCATACTGTGCTGAAATGTAAACAGACATGTGACACGTAACAATCCCATGCCTGTTCTTTGAGGTGGAATGAAAATGTCAACATATATAACAGCCTGTCTAACTGAGTTGCTAAATATCCAGCAAAACATCCTTTGTGTGCCTTTAAGAACCAACAGATGCTGGCAGCCAAAGATGTTTCTCTCAGTGCCATGAAAGCTTCGCTTTTCTATTTGTGCACATGAATTGGCTAATGACCAAGAACGTCCAGCTGTTTAATCCAGTCAGTCAGCAACCTAGAAAGGAATTAAACTTGCCATTGCCTCAGTACTAGGAAGTCTGTGAGTTTATAGGAAACACGCTTTCTGTTCACGTTAGCCAGTAGATGGAACTCTTACAACATCCTTCTCTGTGGGGATGTCTTAATCCCCTTCCAAAATTTATTTTAGATTCTGTACCATAAAGGAAAACCCTTTAGGTTTGTATTCTCCTCGGTAAGAGTTTTGTGAGCTAACCCTCTAGGGTGGAGCCCTCCCTGTGGAACGCCCTCCCATCAGATGTCAAGGAGATAAAGAACTATACAAGTTCTAGAAGACATCTGAAGGCAGCCCTACATTGGGAAGTTTTCAAAGTCTGGTGTTTTATTATATTTTCATATGTACTGGAAGCTGCCCAGAGAGGATGGGGAAACCAAGCCAAATGGGAAAGGTATAATAATTATCGTCATCACCATCACTCACCCCTAGGTGAAAAATCCTGCGAGGTAGATATCAGGGTTTATCAAACTTGGGTCTCCATCACCCCTAACTGGCAAGATTTGTGGTCAGGGACGATGGGAGCTACAGCTGTCCAACAACAGCTGGGGACCCAAATTTGAGGGCAAACTGGAACATAGGCTGAGAGGCTGTGACTGGCCCAAAGTCACGCAATGAGCTTCATGGCTGGGAGGGGATTTGAACCCTGGTCTCCCAGGGAGAGAAGAGTCACATCCATTAATCCAGGCATAGGCAAACTCCGACCCTCCAGATGTTTGGGACTACAATTCCTATCATCCCTAGCTAACAGGACCAGGGGCAGGGATGATGGAAATTGTAGTCCCAAAGATCTGGAGGGCCGGAGTTTGCCTATGCCTGCATTAATCCAACCACTTTTGCCCTTGCCCCACCCACCATGAGTTCTCCTCATGGAGGAAAGGGTTCCCTATCGTTGCTATGATATCCCTTTCCTCATAGGAAAATGTAGTATCTCTCTAAGGGCAAAATGAAAAGCAGATCCTCCAAGCAAGAACAAGACTTTAAATAGGCTTAGGAAAACATAGCAGTGTTCAAATTTATTTTGGTTTTTTCCCCCCTGCTGATATTAGTACGCCATATGTTCATACCCTCCTACATTCCTCCGAGGAAAATAGGAGCATTTCTCACACGGACCCAGTGGACACACAAACACAGAACCTGAGCATTTCCTATCAGAAGAAGGGAGAGCGCCACCATTGCTAAACCAATGAGAAACAGCACACACATCCTGAGAAAAACCCTTAATCCAAATTTTATTTTATTTTCTGGTGGATTGACAATTCCCCCCCCCCTTACATACACACCAATAAATAAAATTTAGAAAGGGGCAAGATTGGCTGCAGATCCACAAAGCATTTTTAAAAAATCAAGACTTCTTGTGCTCCACTCTGCTCCCCCTTTGTGGGTTCGAGCCCCATGTTGGGGGCCTGGGAAAATACTTATAAAGGTTGGAAAGGAATGTGGAAAATAATTGTTGCTTAAAAAATTTGAAGTTCTGATATGGAGATGTACAGGTCTTGATGAACTTACTGAACGAAATACCGTATTTTTTGCTCTGTAAGACTCACTTTTTCCCTCCTAAAAAGTAAGGGGAAATGTGTGTGTGTCTTATGGAGCGAATGCAGGCTGCGCAGCTATCTCAGAAGCCAGAACAGCAAGAGGGATTGCTGCTTTCACTGCGTAGCAATCCTTCTTGCTGTTCTGGCTTCTGAGATTCAGAATATTTTTTCCTTGTTTTCCTCCTCCAAAAACTAGGTGCATCTTGTGGTCTGGTGCGTCTTATAGAGCGAAAAATACGGTACTTTGTTCTTGTACGTAAGAGAGGACGCCAAGCCAAGACCAGCCAGCTCCTATGGAGGAAGCCTCCGTCAAAGAAGAAAAAGAAAACTGGCAAAATGAAATATCGAATTATGCAGGACAAATCAGTTAATTTGAAACCCAATAAAAGAAAGAGGACTTTTTAAAAAGGGGGTGGGGGTGGGGAAATGTTTAATGCATATCTTTTGAGCTTTGTGTATAGGTTTCTACATTAGCATAACTTTTAAAAGTCACTTGTAATAAGATGAAGAATAGTTTAAAATTGAATTATTAAGATTTGATCCCTTTTCAAAAGATGACTTGGAACTTCTTTTCTTTTTCCAATTTTTAAAATTAATTTTCCATATTTATCACAAAACGATATGACAAAGAAACACAAAACACACAACAACAAAATACACACTACAGTACAATACAGTACAGTACAGTACAGTACAGTACAGTACAGTACAGTACAGTACAATAAAATTAAACACAAAAAGAGATTATTTCTTCTAATACCTAATTCTCATAACATTGTTAACTGACTTCCTCGAATCCCCTCTAACTGAATTTCATTATATCCCATTTATAACGGTTCTCCAAGTTCATATTTCTAAAATTATTAACTCCTTTCATTTACTAATCTCTTTTCCTTTATTAATCTTCTAATCCTTAATGTTTACTACCACATATCCTTATTCTGCCCCTAGGCCTGTTTGTTACTTCTAAAGATTTTCTATTTATCTTATATTACAGTATTTAGCCAAATATTCTTTAAATTTCTGGCAAAACCCTTCTTGGCAATTACAGAGGTTTCTTGTAGGTGGCCACCAGGTTTGCACACATCTCAGGAGGTATTTTGTCCGACTCCTCTTTGCAGATCCTCTCCAAGTCAGTAAGATTTCGAGGCTGATGTGTAGCTACTCGAACCTTCAGCTCCCTCCACAGATTTTCGATGGGATTAAGGTCTGGAGACTGGCTAGGCCACTCCAGGACCTTAATGTGCTTCTTCTTGAGCCACTCCTTTGTTACCTTGGCCATGTGTTTTGGGTCATTGTCATGCTGGAATACCCACCCTCGACCCATTTTCAATGCCCTGGCTGAGGGAAGGAGGTGCTCAACCAAGATTTAACGATACATGGTCCCGTCCATCATCCCTTCAATGCGCTGAAGGTGTCTTGTCCCCTTAGCAGAAAAACACCCCCCAAGCATAATATGTCCCCCTCCATGTTTGAAGGTGGGGATGGTGTTCTTGGGGTCGTAGGCAGCATTCCTCCTCCTCCAAACACAGCAAGTTGAGTTGATGTCAAAGAGCTTGATTTTGGTCTCATCTGATCACAACACTTTCACCCACTTCTCCTCTGGGTCATTCAGATGTGCTATGGCAAACTGCAGACGGGCCTGTACATTTGCCGTCTTGAGCAAGGGGACCTTGCGGGCTCTGAAGATCTCAGTCCTTCATGGCGTAGTGTGTTACCAACTGTTTTCATGGTGACTATGGTCCCAGCTGCCCCGAGATCATTGACAAGTTCCCCCATGTAGTTCTGGGCTGCTTCAACACCGTTCTCCTGATTACTGCAACTCCACGAGATGAGATCTTGCATGGAGCCCCAGACCGAGGGAGGTTGACAGTTATTTTGTGTTTCTTCCATTTGCGAATTATTGCACCAACTGTTGTCACCTTCTCACCAAGCTGCTTGGCAATAGTCTTGTAGCCCAGTCCAGCCTTGTGCTGGTCTACAATCTTGTCCCTGACATCCTTGGACAGATCTTTGGTCTTGGTCATGGTGGCTACTTTGGAATCTGCTGGACTGATTGCTTCTGTCGACAGGTGCCTTTTGTACAGGTACTGTAACGAGCTGGGATTACAGGTGAGACCTCTCCCTTACAGCAGGTGCTTCTAATCTCAGCTTGTTACATACAGTGAAGATACCAGGTAGCCTGACATCTGGCTGGTTGATAGGGGATCAAATACTTATTTCACTCATTATAATGCACATCAATCTCTGACTTTTGTCTTCTGGGTTTTGGGGTTTTTTCCTGTTGTTATTCTGTCTTTCACAGCTACAATAAACCTACCATTAAAATTATGGACTGGTCATTTCTTGGTCAGAGGACAAACGGGTAAAATTTAGCAGGGGAATCAAATACTTTTTTCCCTCACTGTATATATGTTTTTCTTGCAAAGATTTGAACAATCAAACGAACAACAGTATTTTTTTAAAAAAATCTCCACACACAAAATTATGGGATGGGAAACCTCAGATACAAAAGAAGGCACAGATTTTGTAATTGCTAATTTATACGACTAGAGGCACATTTAGAAATAGATACCCGTGCTTTCAGGTAAAAAAAACATGAGGTGACAGTGTTCATTTCTTGATAAAAGGGCCGTGGGTGGGTAGCTAGGGCTGAGGAGAAAATCAATTCAGTTCACATTTAAAGACAAATGTATCGAATTCACTCTTTTCAAAACAGTAGGAGAAACAAAATGCAGCCATCCTCCCAAATGCTGTTTTACAATCCATATTTACACAAATGCATATATCTTGGGAAAGTGTGTGTGAAAATAAATATATCAGTGAAAATAGCATACGAAAAGGCATTGTACTCGAAGAAATTGCTTGCAAAGGTGTGCACGTTGAAATAGCATACAAAAATGGTATTATCAGGAGAAATGTCCACTAAAACACTGGAGAACCTTACAGATAGGTAGCCGTGTTGGTCTGCCATAGTCAAAATAAAAAAATTCCTTCCAGTAGCACCTTAAAGACCAACTAAGTTAGTTCTTGGTATGAGCTTTCGTGTGCATGCATGTTCTGAAGAAGTGTGCATGCACACGAAAGCTCATACCAAGAACTAACTTAGTTGGTCTTTAAGGTGCTACGTGCTACTGGAAGGAATTTTTTTATTTTGACTGGAGAACCTTGATGAGGATTTTGTTAAAAAGAAAAAAATTCAAATGACTGTGGAAATGTGCAGAACTGAATTTAAGGTGTGGGGGGGGATGAGAAATGGAGAGAACGATTTGAATTGGCAAATTGTTCCATCCCCAGTGGCAGCACTCAATGGCTGCCATGGACAGCAAAAAAAGGGGGGTACTTCATGTTGGTACTTCCTGTCATAGAATCATAGAACTGTAGAGTTGACAGGGACCCTGAGGGTCATCTATTCCAGCCCCCTGCAGTGCAGGAATATGCAGCTGTCCCATCCATACGGGGAGCGAACCTGCACCCTTGGTGTTCCCAGCACTACGCTCTAACCCAGTAAGCTCAATGAGTACCATCACAGAAAAAGCACCAGCGATTATCATTTAAAAGGGAAATACAATGCACATATTCTGAGTGAGGAAGACTTTAAACAGGTGACCTCAGGGCCGGATTTAGGTTTGATGAGTCCCTAAGCCGCTGAAGGTAATGGGGCCCTTTATATGTCCAGCTGTCCTTTGTCAACAACAAATTGTCTCTGTTTTTTTGTGTTGAATATATGTGATACGGTAATTTATGGACCTACAGTGGTACCTCTAGTTACGAACTTAATTCGTTCCGGAGGTCCGTTCTTAACCTGAAACTGTTCTTAACTAGAGGTGTGCTTTCGCTAATGGGGCCTCTTGCTGCCACTACGCCACCGGCACACGATTTCCGTTCTCATCCTGGAGCAAAGTTCTCAACTCAAGGTAACTCTTCCAGGTTAGCGGAGTTTGTAACCTGAAGCGTTTGTAACCTGAGGCGTTTGTAACTCGAGGTGCCACTGTAATAGGTATCTAAAGCCATTTGCACATGCAGAATGCAGGCACCCTATATATAGAAATGAGCAAACCAGTGCTATTTTAGAGAGCAGGCTAGCAGGCAGGACCCATTAGTTACATCATAGGAGCCTACACAACACAAAACACTGTTACTGTATGTAGCTTTTATTTTATTTGTTTTTCATCTTACATTTTGGAAATGTACATCCAGCTTTTTTTTTTTTGCTTTTTTTTGGGGGGGGCCCAAGAGAGTGGGGCCCTAAGCTATAGCTTGTTTAGTTTATACATAAATCCAGCACTAGGTGCAGGGGCAGGGGGGCAGGCTGCCCTGGGTGCCATTCCAAAGGGGGGTGACAAAATGCCGACCCCAATTGGCAGCACCCCCCGTGGGACGCATGCCACGCCCCCGGGATTTGCGCCAGGCCCCGTGGGCGGAGCCACACCCCCAGGATGCGCGTCACACCCCCTGGGAGGAATGCCGCTCTGGGTTGCTTCGCCTCTGACTGGGTGATGGGCAACTTCAAAGGCCCCTGTTGTCCCGTCTTTATCTTTAAACCAGACTTGGACCAGACCATCCTCTGTAAATCAGGACACCCTAATAGTCCCACAATGGGGCTTACTTCTAAATAATAATAATAATAATAATAATAATAATAATAATAATAATAATTTATTATTTATACCCTTCCCATCCGGCTGGGTTTCCCCAGCCACTCTGGGCGGCTTCCAACAGAATATTAAAATACAATAACCTATTAAACATTAAAAGCTTCCCTACACAGGGCTGCCTTCAGATGTCTTCTAAAAGTTTGGTAGTTGTTTTTCTCTTTGACATCTGGTGGGAGGGCGTTCCACAGGGCAGGTGCCACCACCAAGAAGGCCCTCTGCCTGGTTCCCTGTAGCTTTGTTTCTCGCAGCGAGGGAACCGCCAGAAGGCCCTCAGCGCTGGATCTCAGTGTCCAGGCAGAACGATGGGGGTGGAGATGCTCCTTCCCCCACTGTCATGCATTTGCTTCAGTTTACCAAGTGAAAAGCTTATACCATGGGACTTAGGACATGAAGGAGCAACAACAAAAGCTTCTGAGTATTTCAACGGTAACTTTTAATCCTGTTCTTTCCAGACTGCAGAACAAGCCCTCTGAATGGAGGCTGTCTTAAAGGGAGCATGAAAGCAAGTCTTCTCAGAGGGCTTTCCCAGGCCAGGCGATATAAATAAATAGCAAAGCTTCTGCCTCAGTTGAACAGTTTCGGTGTCCGGCTTTTCTGATTTGGCTCACAATCACAAGCAAGCTCCCGACCAAAGGTGGGGTTATTGGGAAAAGATAGAAGTTCTCCATCAAAGCAAGCACTGCTACCCATCTGCAAGAACAGAACAACCACACTGCATTCTGGGAAAAGAAAACAACGCCATCTGGCAATTAAAACAACAAGTTTTGCCTGATTTTCAAGGTGAATACTAATGCATGTCTGAAAATCTGTTCTTATTGGCACATGGGCCAATATAGTATGTCCCTATAATTCATTCTCTCTCTCTCTCTCTCTCTCTCTCTCTCTCTCTCCCTCCCTCCCTCCCTCCCTCTTTCCCTCTCTCTCTCTCTCTCTCTCTCTCTCTCTCTCTCTCTCTTAGACAGACAGACAGATTATTTTATCTTTTGAAAACAGTGCCTTGAAGGAAAATCTCTAGTAAGAAATGGCATATGATTTGTCCTCAGAAATGTAGGTCAAACTTTTAAATGTGTTAATGCTACAGTGCCTAAAAAAATATGAACCTCACAGATTCTGTGCCAATTCTCAGAAACATCACATGTCACATGGAAAAGAACATATGGCAGTTTTAGACTATTTGCTATTTTTCCAATACACATATTTAACCCAATTATGTGTGAAATGTAGCACAATTCAAGGCACATTTACTCAGAAGTAAGACCCACTAGGCTCAATGGGACTTACTCCCATGTAAGTATCCACAGATCTTCAGCTTATGGGCTTAAAGATCTGGAATTTTCAGATTACTAGCTTCTCTTAATATTTATTATTTAATATCTAAGGCTGCAATCCTCTACCCATTTAACTTGGGAGTAAGCGCTATTATGCAGGCTCAAGCAGTATGTGGACTGAGAATTTCCAGAAGTGCAAGCTGAATTTCGAAGGGACAGAGGAACCAGAGACCAAATTGCAAACATGCACTGGATTATGGAGAAAGCTAGAGAGTTCCAGAAAGACATCTACTTCTGCTTCCTTGACTATGCAAAAGCCTTTGACTGTGTCGACCACAGCAAACTATGGCAAGTTCTTAAAGAAATGGGAGTGCCTGATCACCTCATCTGTCTATTGAATGCAATGGGACTTACTTGTGAGTACAATGGTACCTCGGGTTACATACGCTTCAGGTTACAGACTCCGCTAACCCAGAAATAGTACCTCGGGTTAAAAACTTTGCTTCAGGATGAGAACAGAAATCACACAGCGGCAGCAGGAGGCCCCATGAGCTAAAGTGGTGCTTCAGGTTAAGAACAGTTTCAGGTTAAGAACGGACCTCCAGAAAGAAGTAAGTGCTTAACCCAAGGTACCACTGTAGACATCTATAGGACGGCACTGTTGTACGGTAGGACATGTGTATGGGAATTCACAGGACAAGTGCAGAATTTTCCCTCTAAAACCTTTTATAAATAAAAATTATCACACACATAAAAATCAAAGGCAGGGTTAACACTAAAAGTCACCCAACAGTCCGACACTACAAAGGAGCCAATCCCTGGGTGTAAATCTGTTGCTGCAATGGAAAATTCTCTCCTTTCTGGTAATGAAAGACTCCTGTGGGGCTGTTTCCTTCGTTCCCCAAAGGAAACAGCTACTAACTTCAAAAGGTATCAGCATCACATCAGCAACACTGGGACAAACTATTTCTCTCTCTTTTTAATAACATTTTTATTAAATTTTCAACAACAACAACAAAACAACAACCACAAACAAAAATATACGAAAAAGCAATATCAAATCCATAAAATGGGATTATCCGAATCCCGTGACTTCCCTCCCGCCCCCTCCCCTGGTTCCTTAAATTTCTTTTTCAACTGCATATCATTTCTACTCCAAATTATTTTTTCTACCTCAAATGTCTTATTTCTAAAATCACAAGTGTTCTTAAAATCCTGCCAATGTATTAACCTGTTTACAATACTTTTGTAAGTACATAATAAACATTTCCCATTCTTTTTAAAAATTCCTTGTCGTCTTCATTTGTGAGCTTTCCAGTTAATCTGGCCATTTCAGCGTAGTGCATTAATGTGGTTTGCCAATCTTCTTTGGTCAAGATTGGGACAAACTATTTCAATAGTTTGAAGAGTTTGAAGACTTAAGGCATTGTCCCTTGTTCCTGCTTTTAGTAAAATGTAAAGGTAAAGGGACCTCTGACCATTAGGTCCAGTTGCGGTGCTCATCTCACTTTAGTGGCCAAGGGAGCCGGCGTACAGCTTCCGGGTCATGTGGCCAGCATGACTAAGCTGCTTCTGGCAAACCAGAGCAGCGCACGGAAACGCTGTTTACCTTCCCACCGGAGCGGTACCTATTTATCTACTTGCACTTTGACATGCTTTCAAACTGCTAGGTTGGCAGGAGCTGGGACCGAGCAACGGGAGCTCACCCAGTCGCAGGGATTCAAACCGCCGACCTTCTGATCGGCAAGCCCTAGGCTCTGTGGTTTAACCCACAGCGCCCCCCGCACCCTCCTACTTTTAGTACCAGTTGTTTATCCATTTCTCTCTCGAGAATCCAAACATTGTCCTGAGTCTGACTATTGGTCCATCTTGCCCAGCCTTGCCGCAAGCTTTGCTTCAACACTAAGCCTGCAGCTAAGGACATCTAAGGTGCTTCACGGAGGGAATGAAGGATCCCCTCTTGGGTAACTCCATGCTATATATATAGCTATTCCCGCTGGGCTCAGCTTTCCACTGCTGGGCTCTGCTTTAGAAGTTATTGCACCTGTACAAGTGTTATCATCTTGTGTTACTTTCCATAAGTGGAATATGAGAGGCTGAAACATAAAGCTCTGTGGTGAGGGTCAGTTGAGTTAACTGCATACTGAAAAAAAGTGAGAGACCCTCTTGAGCAGGGTACAAATTCTCCAAACAATTTTTTAAAAAATGCATGGAACATTTTAATCGGCCTTTAGGGGCCAGTGTTATCAACACAGTCCAACAACATCTGGAGAGTACAGTGGTACCTCGGGTTACAGATGCTTCAGGTTACAGACGCTTCAGGTTACAGACTCTGCTAACCCAGAAATAGTACCTCGGGTTAAGAACTTTGCTTCAGGATAAGAACAGAAATTGTGTGGCAGTGACACAGTGGGAGGCCCCATTAGCTAAAGTGGTACCTCAGGTTAAGAACAGTTTCAGGTTAAGAACGGACTTCCGGAACGAATTAAGTTCTTAACCTGAGGTACCACTGTACCACATAGCACCATATAACTGTAGCATTGGAAGGGACCCTGGGGGTCATCAGGCCCAACGCCCTGCAATGCAGGAATCCTGCCCACTGCCATCCCTAGGTGGGCTTGAACCACCGACTTTTGGCTTGGCTACCACTGCTTCTGGGCATCCTCTCAGCATCTTGTTTTCTATATCCCTCATTCATGTACAAGCATACTATGAACGGGTTTCCCACAGGCTGCCAGCTTCCAGGAATGAATAGCCGAGTACAGCTTGGCGGCAGTTCTCCTCTCTCTCCGAACTTTGCATTTCCCCCCCTGCTAAACTCAATATAAACATCCGGTCCACACGGGCTGCCCACTGCCCTGCCCATCCCTTTTCGTCTTCCAGCAGTTAATCGACGGCACTTATAATTGTGAGAAAACAGTCTCTGTTTATGTCTCTTAGCCAAGATTTTTTCATTATAGATTTTTGATCCTACACCATTGGGCAGAAAACCAAGGAGAGGAAACGGTGCGAACGGATATTTCAGCAGCCTGAGTAAATGCCATAAATTAGTCCTCTTCAAACATTGTTACATAACCCTACACTTAAGGTACCTTGTTTTTAAAATCAACAACTGGCTCGGCGAGTCCCTAGAGCAGGAAATGCTGGCAAACACTATAAGGCAGATAAAGCCGACTTATTCCTTGCAGACTCTGTTTGATGCAGAGAGGCATTCTGTTTTTTCAGTCACCTCAACTGTATTTCATGACTGAACATTAACACCAAAGCATTGGAGAAATGTTGAAGGGTATGGAGTTATCCGACCCCAGAGCCATCTGAAGGCAATCCTGTATAAGGCAGTTTTTTTAATCTTTAATGTTTTATTATGTTGTTATGTAAGTTGGAAGCTGCCCAGAATGGCTGGGGCAGAGTGTGGGGTATAAATAGTAAAATTATCATTATGGAATGGGACATCCCTATTTTCATCAGATAAATGTTGGACGGTGTGAAAATGTCTCCTTACTCTTTGCTTACAGTACTTGTGCTCTTCTCTTTTGGTGAGGACAGGACTCACTCTTAGGAAAGGAAGAGGAGACAGCGCTTGTGAGGAGCTGGAAGACTATAATCAAGGGCCAAGGAGAAGGATGCCAAGCCAAGCTTTCTCAAAGTTGGCCACAAAATACACCTTCTGAAGCTGTCACAGAACCCGCTTCCTTTGCCTCACAATAGTGAATAGAAGGGGGAATATGACCAGTGGCGTAGCGTGGGGGGTGCAGGGGGGGCCGGCCGCACCGGGCGCAACATCTGGGGGGGCGCGCTCACACTCGAGTGCTAAAATCCACGGGGTGGGGGGCGCAAATTACTTGCCTTGCCCCGGGTGCTGACAACCCATGCTACGCCACTGAATATGACTGTGCTGATCCCGGGGGGAAGGTTACCGTTGGCATAGTCAAAGTCCGGTCCTGGGTCTCTAGCCTGGAATCAGTCCACAAGGAGTGGGGCGAGGTCCGAAGCAGGAAGCCGGGCGGGGACAGGAGCACTGGAGAGTCAGGTCCGGGTCCGGGCAGGAACAGGTACTCAACAACGACGTTGCTCCCACAACCTGGGACCGGGCCGACTGGCCTTTATCTGTTCTGAGGCCAGGGGCGGTCCCGGCCCCTAGGAGACCCACCTCTCTTGGCCTTAAGGAGAGCACTCCTCCTGGGAGAAACCAGTTCCCTTCGCCTCTATGCCCTGAGCCTCTGCAGTTCAGGAGAGGCTGAAGGGTTACTGGACCCAGGGGGAGACTCACCTGCAGGCACTGAGTCCTCAACCACCTCCGGAGCCAGAGTGGATTCACCTGGTGCCTGCTCCTGAGGATCCGGCACAGGTGCAGGCGCTTCAGAATCAAGGCCCTGCCCCAGTTCAGCTGGCCCTGGAGGCAGGGACTCCTGTGCAGGCTGGGATTCCTCTGGTTCAGCCTCTGAATTGGAATCCCAGGCCATCACAATGACACAAGCGGACAATTTCTCCCACTCACTATTGATGGCTGGATGGATTGCACTTCTATACAGTACCACCTTTCTGCCAAGGCAGTTTACCATTTTAAAATACGGAAACACATTAATGATATGAAAAGTAAAGTTGGCCCAGTGGTTGGTGGGAGCAAAAGTTTGACTGGGGCAGACCCT
The DNA here is from genome assembly GCF_964252035.2 of Podarcis erhardii. Classification (NCBI taxonomy): domain Eukaryota; kingdom Metazoa; phylum Chordata; class Lepidosauria; order Squamata; family Lacertidae; genus Podarcis; species Podarcis erhardii. The sequence goes on from NC_138513.1 coordinate 45,007,862, forward strand.
GATGTTGTCTGCCCGCATTTCTCACCCTAGAACAACAACTACATTTTTATATAGGGTTTTTTTTAAAAAAAAAAAAAAAGTTAAAGCCATGGATGCATATGCCATTTGAAAAGTTTTCACAACTCCCCCCCCCCCATTCAGAACAACAGCTTTGGTGTTACAACAACATTCACCCGAGGGCGGGGGGAATCCGCACGTGAGAAATCCACATGGGATCTCATTTACTAATGCTATGACATTTAAAATAAGAGTTCTGGCTCCAGGGACCTGTGCCACATTGTGATTCACAAATAAGAGAAAACAAGATTTGAATGAAATATGTAGCGCACCACTTCCCTCAGCATGTAGGAAAGCCCTGTTCCCCCAATTCACTGTTACTTATTGATTTCTATATATTTATTTAAGAAGTCACTTCTTGGAAACCAAAATTTAATATTCGTTTTAGAGGGAATGCTGTAGACCAAATATTTCTGTTTCCTCAGATCTGAGCAATTCTCTCCAGGAAACCTAAAGGAATGGGAAAGAAGAGGCAAATAAGCCACTTTGCCAAAATAGCTTGGGACTAAATTACCTGAAAGAGCTCCTTTCCCTGTATGGAATACTGGAACTCTTCAGAGGCTCTGCTCTGGTTAGGAGAGGATGGCACTGTCAATTTTGGTTTCTCTCAGTTTCTCATTTTTCCAATCTTAAGTTCAGTTTGCCATATTTCCACATTACTTTGCTATACAGTTGTTCCTTAGAAGTCGAACGGAATCCATTCTGGAAGTACGTTCAACTTCCAAAATGTTCAAAAACCAAAGTGCAGCTTCCGATTGGCCTCAGGAAGCTCCTGCAGCCAATCGGAAGCCACAGAAGCCCTGTAAGACGTACGGCTTCAAAAAGAACGTTTGCAAAACCCACTCCCATCCAGTTTTCGATTGTGTGGGAGCTGGAAAGTTCGACTCCCAAGGTGTTTGGGAGCCAAGGGACGACTATGTTCTATGAGAGACCAGGACATACTTGTCTATATTATTGAAAGCCATGTTGTTGTTGTTTAGTCGTTTAGGGACTCGTGTCTGACTCTTCGTGACCCCATGGACCATAGCACGCCAGGCACTCCTGTCTTCCTCCCGCACTTTGGTCAAACTCATGCTGGTAGCTTCGAGAACACTATCCAACCATCTCGCCCTCTGTCGTCCCCTTTTCCTTGTGCCCTTTCCCAACATCAGGGTCTTTTCCAGGGAGTCTTCTCTTCTCATGAGGTGGCCAAAGTATTGGAGCCTCAGCTTCAGGATCTGTCCTTCCAGTGAGCACTCAGGGCTGATTTCCTTAAGAATGGAGAGGTTTGATCTTCTTGCAGTCCATGGGACTCTCAAGAGTCTCCTCCAGCACCATAATTCAAAAGTATCAATTCTTCGGCGATCAGCCTTTTTTATGGTTCAGCTCTCACTTCCATACATCACTACTGGGAAAACCATAGCTTTTACTATACAGACCTTTGTTGGCAAGGTGATGTCTCCACTTTTTAAGATTCTGTCTAGGTTTGTCATTGCTTGCAAGCCATGCAATGGTCCAAAAACCCTGAACTGAAATATTACCTCAGAACTTGAGAGCACAGAGCAAGGGAGAGTGAATGAAGAACACACCTTTGATCTGAGGTGCTTTTATATTTCATTCTGAGAGGCAAAACACCTAACAAACTCAAGTGTCCAATGTGTCTTCACATTGGGCCAAGCAACATGAAACATACAAATAAGTTTTTTGAGATCCTAGATTCCCTTTTTTGTCCCAATGGAAATTCCTTCTTCAGAATATTTGCTCAAGAGATCACCCAAGCTGCATGTTTGTTTGTTTTCTGAGGAGCAATCTGCTTTTGTCCTTGGCAAATGGACAAAATACTTGTTGTTTTCAGATCATTTTAATGAATGAACTGGGTGTAGCCAGCCCAGGTGTTGTCTTAGCTGCTGTCTATAGAGAGCCTGCCCCAAGAGGGGTTAAATCCTAGGGGAGTCTTAATCCCCCTGAAGGTTCATTAACAAAGAGGAGGAATTTCCTAAGAACCATTCAAAACTGTTTTCATGGGTGCCAATTATATACAGTTTCCTTAGCAGTTCTATTTCAGTCAAGGGTTTCCTAAATGCAACAGATCATAGGGAGGATATTTGGTTTTTCGGGTGCAGGCCCAATATCTTCATATTTTTGCAACAGGAGCAGGGGAACTTTTCCAGCTAGCATCCTTAGGTTGCAAAACTGCCCCAGGTCATTTTGACAGGTGGGCTGGGCAGGGCTGACACCAGGTGAAACGTTTTCCTTTACCCTCACAGTTTGAAATCAAATGTCATTGTATTCTGCTCTGGTCAGACCTCACCTGGAGTACTGTGTCCAGTTCTGGGCACCACAGTTCAAGAAGGACACTGACAAGCTGGAACATGTCCAGAGGAGGGCAACCAAAATGGTCAAAGGCCTGGAAACGATGCCTTATGAGGAACGGCTAAGGGAGCTGGGCATGTTTAGCCTGGAGAAGAGGAGGTTAAGGGGTGATATGATAGCCATGTTCAAATATATAAAAGGATGTCACATAGACGAGGGAGAAAGGTTGTTTTCTGCTGCTCCAGAGAAGCGGACACGGAGCAATGGATCCAAACTACAAGAAAGAAGATTCCACCTAAACATTAGGAAGAACTTCCTGACAGTAAGAGCTGTTCGACAGTGGAATTTGCTGCCAAGGAGTGTGGTGGAGTCTCCTTCTTTGGAGGTCTTTAAGCAGAGGCTTGACAACCATATGTCAGGAGTGCTCTGATGGTGTTTCCTGCTTGGCAGGGGGTTGGACTCGATGGCCCTTGTGGTCTCTTCCAACTCTATGATTCTATGATTCTATGATTCATAGGCAGGCACTGGTGATCTACTGAACAGAGGAATCGTTCAGAGAAAAAAGTTTAACTGTCAGTTTAAAAGATATCGCCCTGTTTGGCTGCATAGCCAAAGTGCCAACTTCCTGTGCCCTTTCTATCTAGAATGACAATTTATGCAATTTATGCATCTTCAATAGAGAGGACAAAACAGTACACAGATTTGCACAGGATTTGCAAAAGCATATTTGTATGTCTGAGGCGCTGTGGTCTAAACCACAGAGCCTCTTGGGCTTGCCAATCAGAAGGTCGGCGGTTCGAATCCCCACAATGGGGTGAGCTCCCGTTGCTCAGTCCCTGCTCCTGCCAACCTAGCAGTTCTAAAGCACGTCAAAGTGCAAGTAGATAAATAGGTACCACTCCAGTGGGAAGGTAAACAGCGTTTCCGTGCACTGCTCTGGTTTCAGCAGAAGCGGCTTAGTCATGCTGGCCACATGACCCGGAAAAACTGTCTGCAGACAAACGTCAGCTGCCTCAGCGAGTAAAGCAAGATGAGTGCCGCAATCCCAGAGTCGTCTGTGACTGGACTTAACTGTCAGGGGTCCGTTACCTTTTTTTTTTTTTTTTTTTTTTTTGTATGTCTAGAGGCAAATGCAGTATATTTCGCCTTGACCGGGAAGACTATAGTCCAGCACGTTCAAACACAGGACCCCTTGCAACAGAGGACTATCTTCTGTAAACTATATCTGCCTTTTTAAGCAAATTTTTCCCTTGTATACACATTTTAGGGTTGGAAAACCGTATTGCAAAATTCAGAGAATTGCAAGTTTCAAAGGATAGGTGTGTTTTGTTTGATGTATTCTTTTAGGGAGTTGAATTAGGTCAGATCACATTAAAATTCAAACTGAGCCAAATTTCGTCCCCATCAGCTAAGTCACAAATTGTGCAAGCTTTTGTGCTTTGTTAATGACTTATTCTAGGATAGCAACCCAAGGTTTAATAACTAGTAAGCAAACCTGCCCACTGGATATATAAAAATGCTGGGTTCTTTTCTTTTTTACCGCTCCTGTTTTTGTAATTCTCCACTTCTCCAGCTGCACTACCTCACCTCCTCCCCGAAAAAAGCCATTTAATCATTTCATCCTGTTAATGTCTTTTCATCAAAATACATTTCATACCTGCCTATATTGCTTGTTGTGCTTTTTCACTTCTCCAGCTGTAGAATGGAGATAACAGTTATCTACTTTGGGTGAAGTTGATATTCATTAAAACTGTTTTGACATCGTGTATGGAAAGTCTCATAGGACTCAAACATACCAGTTTTTATTCCCATAAACTATTTTTTCCTAGTTTTAACACCACTGCCAGCATTATACAGACACTTGCCTCCTAAAAAAGTTTTTTTTATCGTATCATTTAAACATGTCGTTTTGCAACAGCAATTGTCATAACCAAGGCTCAATCCAGTCCAGAGTGTGTACAGCATCCATAAATAGAGAGATCCCCTTAGCCAGGGGTGGGAAACATTTTATAGCCTGAGGGCCATGCCAGTGACTAGTGGGGCAAGAAACAGAAGTGGATGGAGCAATAAATGTGTATTTTACCTTTGTACAGTAAGCTAATGTCTACACACACAACTCTCTTGTTAAGTATAGTAATTTAATTCACTGAAATTAAATTACTTGTATGCATTACTATGTGCTTAAATTTGATTGGTTGGTAACTGAATTCTAGGGAGTTCTCTAGTAGTTCTCACGTGATTGGCTAACATTGGTCACATGGGAGGTATCTAGCGAAGGAGAGACTCCATTTTATGTGAAGCAAGATGACTGTGCTTTAGAATCCACTGTGAACACTGCTAAATTGAATAGAGCGTCAGAGTGCTTCTTCTACGCTTGAAAGAAAGAGAGCAAAGCTGCAGGAGAAGGTAAAAGTGGAAATCTCTCATAGGAGCTACAAGGCATGGGCGAATTGAGATACGGAGGCTGAAAGTGCTGACCTCTGCCCCCAAGAATATAGATTTATATCAGAATAATTATATACCAGTGTGGAATGGGATAAAGAAAGATCTGGAAGTGTGGGGACGAATGATATTGTCGTTTTGGGGGAGGATTTCAACGATAAGGATGAGCGTGCTGCCAAAGTCGTTATTTCTATTTCAAACGATTCCAATAATCAAGGGGACTGGGACCTTTAAAGAATGGCAAAGAGTGATTTCAAGGTATATCTGGCAGGGTAAGAAGCCAATAATTCAGTTTAAGTTACTAACTGACGCTAAAGAAAGAGGAGGCTTCGCCCTGCCAGACTTGAAACTGTACTATGAAGCTTCATGTCTCTGTTGGTTAAAGGAATGGATAAAATTAGAAAACACAGAGTTGCTAGACATAGAAGGATTTGATAACAGATTTGGGTGGCACGCATATTTATGGGCTGAAAAGAAGAAAATCCATAAAGGTTTTGAGAACCACATTTTCCGAAGATCGCTGATAGAAATATGGGATAGGTATAAAAACCTACTTGAACCAAAAACTCCACACTGGTTGTCTCTTTTAGAGGTTATGAGTGTTAAAAAAATTAATATGAGAAAGAATTGGATTACATATGGAAATTTGATTGTTAAAGAAGGGGGGAAATGGAAAATGAAACCCTATGAAGAAGTAAAAGAGTTGGTATATAACTGGTTGCATTACTTTCAAATAAATGAAATGTTTAAAAAAGATCTCAAAGAATATGGATATGTAGAGAAAGATTCTAAACTTCAATCAGAAATAATAAATAATGAATATAAAATTCTATCTAAAATGTATAAGATATTGTTGGAATGGCATACAAAGGATGAAGAAGTCAAATCAGTTATGATACAATGGGCCAGAGATATTGGTCATAATATACAATTTAATGATTGGATAAAACTATGGAATGAAAGTATTAAATTTACTGCATGTACTGCATTAAAGGAAAATGTTATGAAAATGATATATAGATGGTATATTACACCAGTAAAACTAGCAAAAATGTATAAAACATGTAAGAAGTGTTGGAAATGTAAAGAAAAGGATGGTACATTTTATCATATGTGGTGGGAATGTAAGAAAGTGAAAAGCTTCTCGGAGTTGATATATAATGAACTGAAAAAAATGTTGAAATATACATTTGCTAAGAAACCAGAGGCCTTTCTCTTAGGAATCGTCAGAAATGAAATAAATAGAAAGGATTATAAACTTTTCCAATATGCAGTAACAACGGCAAGAATATTACTGGCCCAGAAATGGAAACAAGAACAAATACCAACAATGGAGGAGTGGAGAATGAAGTTGATGGACTATGCAGAACTTGATAAACTGACCGGGAAGATCAGATATCTACAAGATCAAAAGTTCATCGAGGACTGGGGAAAGTTAGTTGAGTATTGGGAATGCATAAGTGATAACGAAATAACGTTAGTGGCATTTAAAGAAGCTCTGTAATAACATAAGAAATATTGTAAAAAAGGAAAATAGAAGCGGGGGGTAGGCATAAAGGCAATAGCAAAACTTGGAAATGTGTAATTAAAGAAGATATAATTCGGATGATTGGCAGAGAGGTTGAAGGAAGTAAAAAAATGGAAAAATTTATAGAAGTTGTAATGTGGTGTGATTTGTATTTTCTTTTGATGGAAAATTAATAAAATATAATTATCAAAAAAAGAAAGAAAGTGCTGAGCTCTGAAAAGGGAGGAAAGTACAGTTGTTTGGAAGTTATACGAAGAGACTGTAAGCCCATGCTTGGAGAAGAATGTGACTGTAAATATTATGTTTTAATTCATCTATAAGTTTCTGCAAGTAAAGTTTTTGAATGTTAAAGTCTGGGCAGATGAAGATGATGGAGTTTATGGAGCTGGCTGATCTCACCGGGAGAATCTGCGACCAGAAAGAAGAGGAATACCAAGAAGATTGGAAGAAATTTAAAGACTATTTGAATAAATATTGTAATATTAAAGATATGTAATCACTTGAAAGAATCAATTAGGCCTAGGATTAAATTGGGATTAAATAAATAAATAAGAAAATGTACGATAAGAAAAGTTAGGAAATATGATTATGACTGTGATATTGTTTTATGAAATAATGATATTGGAAACTGCTATAATTACTAAGAAACTCAGATGGAAGAGATTTGAGGAAGTCAAGTAATATGTTTATGAAGATGGATTTTGAGTAATTAATTAAGTTTCAGTTTATGTGGTGATTTGATTTTTTTTCTTTCTTTTTTCCGTTTCATTCTTTTTTCTTTATTATTGTTGGCTTTTTTCTGTTATATTTATGTATGGAAAATAATAAATATTATTATGGGGGGAAATGAATGTTAAAATCTGGATATTGATTCCTAAGAAGGGCGTCAGTCATATATATGATTTGAGCTTCTTAGCTGCATTTTTGCTACCCTTTACTTCAGCATTTCCAACCTCTACTCAGGCGGTAAAGAGTTCAAAGATGCATGCCAGCCAGGCAACAACATCCAAGATGGGAGTGAAGCAAGACTGGAGAGGGTTGTGTGACCTGGGGAGAGTCCCAACCACTACACAGAGACCCAGGAGGCTGCATTTCGACCACAGTCCTGAGGTTCCCTGTAATGAACACAACTGGAGAAGTGAAAAAGCACAGCAAGCACAGAGTATACAACAACTTCACCCTCCCCAAAAGTGAGTTACTAATGTATCTGCAATTCAGATACGTAGAGTTTCACCTCATCAGCAGGCCAAGGAAGAAGGGGTGAGTGGAGATTTACATCAAGAACAAAGGTGGAAGGAGACCAGCAGTGCCTCCCATTCACCAAGAGGCTACTGTAGAGATGGCAAGGGCCGTTGGGTCTCTTCCAACTCGTAAGACTCTATGATTATATGACTTCCGGCGAGGTGATAGATCTTGCCTCCAAGGAGCGTGCCAGACCTGTTGTTGCCACTGCTGAAGCAACAGTGGGTGACGCATTCCTTGGAGGCCGGATCTGCTGTCCCTGTGGATTCTGCCAACCAAGACGGCCACTTCCCCTTGCCTCATGAGTGAGTTGGGCCTCACCTTTGTAGCAATGGGCTAGATGTGACTGGCTCAGGACACAGAGCAGCCTCCAACCGGTTGCTCGCTTAGGCAAATCACGGCCAGCCCTCCACTTATCACTGCTGGTGGCACCACAGATATCAATCATCTGCAATCAAAAGGATGCTACCCACATTGAAAATCAAAATGAAGAGGACCCAAACTACGTTCCTGGACTTCCAGAAAACATCAACAGCCACCTGCAGAGGGGAAATGACTCTTCATTTCCCAGCAGATCACTGTAAGATTTTTAGCTTTATGATCATCATCATCATCTTGTATTATTTTTAAACAAGTGCTCTGTGATTTGTATTAACTTCCTTGTGCAAACCAACAGAAAAAAAGGTTATAAAAGTAGGCAGGCAGGCAAATAAATAAGTAAAGTCTTACTTTGTATGAGTTGCTCCCAGGCCTAATCAACCAGAGCATGTCTAGAAATTTTGCATGCAAAAGGTTCCCGGCATCTCTAGTTGAAAGGCCTTTGGTAGGGGGGATGGGAAAGAGCCCGGAAAGCCAGTACCAGCCTGAGCAGACAGTTGTTCACCATATGAAGATGATTTGATCATGAGAAACCTGGCAACAAAGGTACCTACCACATTTCAATATTACCCTCAGGAAATTAACCGTGTACATTTCTGTCCAGTACAGGCCGAGTGAACTCACATTTCAGAAAAAAAGCAGCAATCAGAAACAGAGGAAGAGCCTTTAAAATTGTATGTGTGGACACAGAGTTGCTTTATTCCAGGTCAGACTATTTATTGTCTACTCTGACCGGCTACCCGACCATTTAACCGGAGATGCTGGACCTTCCATATGCATGAGAAGCATGTACTTTCCTTCACCCTAAAATTTGAGCCATCTGGAGTGCCTGCTGGAATTGCTCACTGATTGCTCATGAATGGTGAGGTAGCATTCTATTCACAGACGCCTGTCCATACTGTTTCCTTTACATTGGCTTCATAATTGCAGTGTGTTGACTGCAAATCATGAAGAAATGTTTTGTGATGAAAGCCACACATTGACAAGTACCATCTGGAATGGCATCTAGTAGGATGTTCTTTAAAATATATGAAGTTGCTGCTTTAAAAATAAGGGGGGAAAGGATTGTGGGACCTATGAATGCAACCATGCCATGTCCCAACCACAGGTCAATGTTTCATATCACTCACTTCCAGCTGTTTGCAGCTTGTGGCAAGCCATGGGCATGCTTTGGAGGCCTCTGGAAGCCAGGCCATAACAAACTACCCTAAATGCAAGTCAGTGAAGGCATGCCAAAAGCTACTCCCAGTATTCAGTCGCTGAAGGGTGTGTATGGCAGGCTTGAGGGTTTAAGAAATCCATGTGGGATTGACTTTTCCACAAAATGGTATGTGCTCATGAAAAGTGATTCTTGTTCTTAAATGAAAATAGTCACAAATATATTTGTACCCCGTTTGGTTTGAGTTTTATTTGCCACATTTAAAGACCACCTAAGCCAAGAACAACTGCTTTCCTTCTAGCTCCTCCCATGCTGTAACAATAAGAACCAAGTCAACATCAATGTAGTGAAGGGCTTAGAAAACCAGCATGGCTCACCCTGGTTGCTGGCCCTATTCTCCCCCCACCACATACAGACACCATGATGGGTGAGGTCTCAGCCATTTTAATTACCCCCATTATGGTAAAGTTAAAGGTAAAGGTAAAGGTAAAGAGACCCCTGACCATTAGGTCCAGTTGTGACCAACTCTGGGGTTGTGGCACTCATCTCGCTTTATTGGCCGAGGGAGCTGGCATACAGCTTCTGGGCCACGTGGCCAGCATGACTAAGCCGCTTCTTGAGAACCAGAGCAGCGCATGGAAATGCCGTTTACCTTCCTGCTGGAGTGGTACCTATTTATCTACTTGCACTTGGACGTGCTTTCGAACTGCTAGGTGGGCAGGAGCAGGGACCGAGCAACGGGAGCTCACCCCGTCACGGGGATTCGAACCACCGACCTTTTGATCGGCAAGTCCTAGGCTCTGTAGTTTAACCCACAGCGCCACCCGCGTCCCTGTACTCCCATTATAATTACCCCCAATGTAGCATACATAGGGATGCTCTGAAGATGGTTCAGAAACTTCAGCTGGTGTAGAATTCGGTGGGCAGGTTGCTGACCTATAAATTCTTAAATAGGTCAGGACCATGATTCCTCAAGGACCACCCCTCCCCATATGAAATGACCCACACCATGTTATCATCATCATGAGGCCCTTCTTCGTGGGTCTCCCTCTACAAGAGGTTCAGAGGGCGGCAACACGAGAATGGGCCTTTTCTGCATTGTCCCCCTACTGGTGGAATGCTCTCCCCAGGGAAGCTTGCCTGGTGCCTTCCTTACTTATATTTAAGTGCCAGGCAAAACTGTTCCACTTCTCCCGGGGCGGGGGGCATTGCTTTTGTTTGTTATTACAGTGGTACCTCGCAAGACGAATGCCTCGGAAGACGAAAAACTCGCAAAAGGAAAGGGTTTTTCGTTTTTTGAGTTGCTTCGCAAGACGGATTTCCCTATGGGCTTGCTTCGCAAGACGAAAATGTCTTGCGAGTTTGTTTCCTTTGTCTTGCAAGTTTGTTTCCTTTTTCTTAAAACTGTGCATTCACTTCGAGGAGCAACTCATAGCACGCGGTGCGGTAGCCTTTTTTGAGTTTTTTGAAGACTTTGGTGATTTTTGAAGCTTTTCCAAAGTCCGTGCTTCGCAAGACGAAAAAATCGCAAGACGAAAAAACTCGCGGAACGAATTAATTTCGTCTTGCGAGGCACCACTGTATTTTCCATACTTTTGTGTTTTAATATTGTAAACCGCCCTGTGATCCTCAGATGAAGGTCAGTATAGAAATTTAATAAATGATAATAAGTAATAAATAACTCAGTAACAGTGGCCACCACTCCCCTCCCCACAATGTCTTGGAGTGGTAATACACTCTGGGGGCAGTGTGGGTGGTTACAATGGCAGGCAACTTGACTATACCTCAGGTTAAGAACTTAATTTGTTCTGGAGATCTGTTCTTAACCTGAAACTGTTCTTAAGCTGAAGCACCACTTTAGCTAATGGGGACTCCTGCTGCCGCCGCACCGCCGCTGCACGATTTCTGTTATCATCCTGAAGCAAAGTTCTTAACCCGAGGTACTATTTCTGGGTTAGCTGAGTCTGTAATCTGAAGCGTCTGTAACCCAAGGTACCACTCTATATGTAAACTGCTAAAGATGAGGTAAAATGAAAATCAGATGGGGGGACTTGGGGAAGCTCACCTAACAATGTTTAGAAAAAATAAGGATAAGACAAGAGTTTGTTTGTATTGTCTGTTTTTCTGTTTGCGTTGTTAAGTTGTGTTATAAAATGAATTTAAAAAAATGGGGGGGGATACAATGGCAGACAACTCACAACTTCCTGGTGCAGATCTCTGGAGCGCAATCCTGGGCAGTGTGTATGGAGGTCCTGGGCTGCCCAGACAAGAAGATCCAACCTCTCGGCCTCACTGACGTGGTCCAGAGGAAAGCAGAGTACTATGTTTAGCACCAGCATGGCTGCAGGAGTTGCCAGAAGGAGACATTCAAGATGCCATCCCAAAGTCTTAGGGACTCCACTCCATATTTGTATAGTGTTTACTGCTTAGCCTTTTCTTCTTCTGAAGACATTGGTCACCACACTGCTATTGGTCATCAAAATCTCCAGCAGTAGACACACTGGGGGAAGGGACTGAATTAGAAAGGCACTCAGAGAGTACAGTTGGGTGCAGGGCTCATATCTGGTTTCCACATGAGCTGGAGTGAGTGTAAGCAAACTTCTGTATTTTCACCTGGCTTCAGTCCCTGCTATTTCATGTAGGCTCCACTTCACATTAGTGCAGGCATAGGCAAACTCGGCCCTCCAGATGTTTTGGGACTACAGATCCCATCATCCCTGACCACTTGTCCTGTTAGCTAGGGATGATGGGAGTTGTAGTCCCAAAACATCTGGAGGGCTGGGTTTGCCTATGCCTGCATTAGTGTCTAACCACAACAAGCAATGCCTATATGTTTTGGAACCTCATAGTAGACAGCCATAAGGTATGAATTGGGTCTTTTGTCTCTCCAGATTTATCATGAACATTACACCTGATATTCCATGCTTTAGCTTCTGAACATGGAGTAGGGAAACCCTGTTGCTTCTAATGCTTGATTTTTACACTCTTGCTCATAAACTTTCCTGCCTTGGAAATAGCACAAGCCCCAGCTGTCCCTCACTTCTGGCAAAGCTACTTGCTAGCCCTGAAGGCTAATAATAATAATAATAATAATAATAATAATAATAATACCATGAACAAATCCTCCTACAGAAAAATAAAATAATTACAGAACGTGGGCCTTAAGGCATACGCCTCCTTTCACTGAAATGTTGACAAGGAACTTAATTTTGTAAAAGAATGGGTTTTTTTGAAAGAAAGAAAGAAAGAAAGAAAGAAAGAAAGAAAGAAAGAAAGAAAAGGCTATATACAAAACAGACCTCAAGCACGAGTGACTAAGCATAACACAAACATACACTGCCGGATGGGAATATCTCCCTAAGGTTTCATTTAAATATCGGTGTGGAGACAGTTAGAGATAATTAGGCATGTAAAGTAAGCAAATGCCTGATAAACTAAAAGACTAGAACTAAACGACGATGTAGCGTTCAAAAGGGTAACATGCACCAAAATGACAAGAAGAAATTATCGCAGGGAAGCCAAACGAATAAAATGGCATGAATGGTTTTAATTAACAGAGAGAATCTGTGTAGAATATAGGTGCTGGAGAATAAACAGAATCTCCAGAGAAAGAACATTTACTCTGACAACTTTGTCAGTTAAACAAGCACATCTTCCCAGAGAAGGCTGATCTTTGTTATCGGGGGCGTCGTAATTGGCATTTTCAATGCTTATGCACACCCTCCTTCAAGAACAATTAAACCTCCTATATTAGCAGCAGACTTGGGAATAAGGATGATAAATCTGAGAAGCAATTGTAGAGGCATATTAATGGCATTTATCTGAATGGAGGGGAGAGAAGAAAGCTGAGAAGCATCACAAGACTACCTTTAGTGAGATTTAAGAGTACTGAATGGTTTGGCTAAGGAACCACAGCACCATGTTCTGGTGGCAACTGTCTTCCGCCATAGTTAGCATAAATGACAATCTAATGAACTCCTAGAGATACATCTGTGCTGTGCAGTGGATCTAAATGAGTTCAAGAAAGCAAAATGTGTTTTACAAAACTCGGACTATAAGACAAGAAGGGAGAAACTATGGCCCTCCAGATGTTGTGACACAACTCCTCTCATCATCTTTGATCAATGGCCATGCTGGCTGCGGATTATGAAATCAGGAAGGATCTGGAAGCAAGAAGACTGGTTGCCATCCTCTGCCATAAGGCAACACTATCCAAGTCAATTCCACACAATAAAGCTAAACAGAATAAAGGCATACCAGAATAAAGGCATACCAGATGGGAGTGGTCTACCTATCTTTCTTGCCTGTCCCAAGAGATCCATTTGGGAAAGATAATATCCCCTATGAGATGCCCGCTGTCCTAAAATTCATCAGTGTGTCCAAAATTCTGGCCTCAGTGGAGCACGCTTTCCCAAAGTGGAACCCATTGCAAATGGCAAATCTTGCATCCTGCAATTTCAGTGAAGACAGTTGTAGCTGTTCTTTCCAGTTCTTGCTCCTCTGCTGGGGAAGCTGCCGCCTCCTAACTGTGTGTTTAAGGAGAGTGGTGAACGTACTCCTAGTCAGTTCTTAATGTGTATTGTTTAGGCAAAGGCAGGTCCTGAGCCTCAATGAAGCGGAGAATTTGCTGCCTGGTATGCTTAACATAGGGACGCGGGTGGCGCTGTGGGTTAAACCACAGAGCCTAGGACTTGCCGATCAGAAGGTCAGCGGTTCGAATCCCCGCGACGGGGTGAGCTCCCGTTGCTCGGTCCCTGCTCCTGCCAACCTAGCAGTTCGAAAGCACGTCAAAGTGCAAGTAGATAAATAGGTGCCGCTCCGGCGGGAAGGTAAACGGCGTTTCCATGCACTGCTCTGGTTCGCCAGAAGCGGCTTAGTCATGCCGGCCACATGACCCAGAAGCTGTACACCGGCTCCGTCGGCCAATAAAGTGAGATGAGCGCCACAACCCCAGAGTCGTCCGTGACTGGACCTAATGGTCAGGGGTCCCTTTACCCTTTACCTTTTATGCTTAACATAGGGACGTGGGTGGCGCTGTGGGTTAAACCACAGAGCCTAGGACTTGCTGATCAGAAGGTCAGCAGTTCGAATCCCCACGACAGGATGAGCTCCCGTTGCTCGGTCCCTGCTCCTGCCAACCTAGCAGTTCAAAAGCATGTCAAAGTGCAAGTAGATAAATAGGTACCGCTCTGGCGGGAAGGTAAATGGCGTTTCTGTGCGCTGCTCTGGTTCGCCAGAAGCGGCTTAGTTATACTGGCCACATGACCCGGAAGCTGTACGCCGGCTCCCTCGGCCAATAAAGCGAGATGAGTGCCACAACCCCAGAGTCGGCCAAGGCTGGACCTAATGGTCAGGGGTCCCTTTACCTTTACCTTTATGCTTAACATTTGAAGAATATAGCAGCAGTGGCAATGAAGCACCAAAGCTGGCTTAAGACATTTTTCTACTTGAGGCAAATGGCAAAGTAGTGCCTCCTCCCATTCTACGTACAGAATCCAAATGGGCTGACCCTTAATTTTATTTCAACCCTCCACCATACATGAGAGCAGCAGAATAGCTGGCCAGGGGGTGGGAGTTGCTACTGCTTCTCCATCCTCCAACATCCCCCAGCTGAGGTAGCAACCTCACTCTGCCTAATGGTGGGGCTCTCATTATGCCTGTATATGAACGACTTCAGACTTCATCCTTTTCTCAGAAAACCAGGACTACATTGTAGGAACCCATGCCTCTCTCCTCAGGCCACCATTAATCCCGCTTCCAGAGAACAAAATACTGGTGCAGGAAGAAGCCGTAACATTACTCCACACCAGAGATACATAAAAGAGGCAGAAATAACTAGGGAAGTTATTTTTATGCTCTAACATACTGTACTCTGTGTATAACCTTTATACCAGGGAGATATTAGACCAAAGTGGTGCTTGCCAGATGTTTTTGGCTACACCAGGCTAATATAGCAAGGGTTCAGGAGCAATGAGAATTGCCATCCAAAACATCTGGATGGCACCATGTTGGCTACCCTGTTTTAGACAATGAATCTTAATATCTGTTTGATGAACAAACTACTAGAATGAAACTAAATAGAACTATTCAGTTTGATTAGTTGTTTGGTCCCTCAGATTGAGCACACCATGTCATCTAGTTCCAGTATTTCTTGAGTGGAAGTGTTTGATGTATTAGAGTATTTTAATATATTTTTTTGGAAGCCACCCAGAGTGGCTGGGGAAGCCCAGCCAGATGGGCAGGGTACAA
The DNA here is from genome assembly GCF_964252035.2 of Podarcis erhardii. NCBI lineage: Eukaryota > Metazoa > Chordata > Lepidosauria > Squamata > Lacertidae > Podarcis > Podarcis erhardii. The sequence continues at coordinate 45,023,209 of NC_138513.1, forward strand.
ATAATATATTATTATTATTATTATTATTATTATTATTATTATTATTATTTCCAGGGATTCAGACTGAAGTCTTTTAGGTCTACCAGGAGATGATGGGATGTGCTCTACCACTGAACTAAAGCCTTAAACAAAACAACTGCATATTTCTTTACTATCCCAATGGCAACTTGTCAGGGAAGAAACACCTTAAAGGAAGAATGAGAGACGGCAACAGCTCAAATGCCCTGAATCTCGATTTAAATAAAGAAGACAGTCCCTCCCTTCCCCAGTGGGGATTTCAGTGGAATTATAGCTGCTAAGACAACAAAATGAGGATGTGATGTCTCAGAATGGTCCAAGTGTCTGTAATTGTTTTGTTCTAGTATACTGCTCTTGATCCAGAAGAGATCTCATTAAGCGCAACTGCCTAGTAATTGCTACAAGTTTTCTTTCATCATGAAACATCCAAGCCACAGGACTACAGCTACTGAAATAACAAGGGCTTATTTCCAGTTGAAAGTCTGAAGCTCACAGAAGAATCATTGCATGAAAGCTCATTCACTAGCTAAATGAGATGCTTTGAAAAAAATCAATATCCTCATTAGTGGTTTTTTAGAAAGCAGGAAAAAAAATTAATCTTATAGACTTAAGTAAATGCCAATTCCAAACACTGTGTTTCCTGGTCATATTAATTTCTCCGTAATATCCGTGGAAATTTGCCCCTAATATTTTGAGACCACGCTCAGCTCCTAAAAATTAGAGCATATGTCGTATAGACAGCTGGTATAATGTTGTGAGTGGCTGGGAGGGTGAATTTGGAAGTCCTGGTTCAAATTCTGCTTGGTGGCCACTGTCCTCAGGAAAAATAATTTTATCTCTCTCGCCTTTCAACACCACCACCACTTTACATTAGGAGATTTATAACACAGACTCAGTTTACTGGGCTGTTGTAAAAGTTACTGAGGTAAATGTATATGAAGCACATTGGACAGTTAGGGGCTTCTGTACACTACAAGCTTAAGTAAGTTTTTAACTGCCATGACTGTCCCCAATGAATTATGAGAATTCATCCCTACCAGTGAGTCAGTAGGTGTGGGAAACCAAACAAAGGGGAAAAATCAAGGACTACCATGCAGTTGGTTAATAGAACTAGATACAGATTTATCTGATACCAGGGAAGGGGAGAGATATGCTGTTATGTACTGAGTTGAATAGGATCCAAAATGCAGCAGTCTGATTGGTCCTAGAACAATAGGATCCAAAATGCAGCAGTCTGATTGGTCCCAGAACAATAGGATTCAGAATGCAACAGTATGATTGGTCTGCAGAAGCCACCCTATCCAGCTCCAGATGGAAGTGAATCCACAACCTGATTGGCCTGCAGGAGAATTCCGGAATTAGCCAATCACGTGCAGCCCATTGTGTAAATAATGTATATAAAGCAGATACTTTGAGGGGACTTTCATTCCTCCTCACACTATGAGCTGAATAAAGAGCATGAAATCCACTCTCGACTCTATTTCATATGCTTAGCACAACATTCTTTGTATTTGTCTTTACAGAGTTCCAAAACCTAGTACTGTTTGTAAATGCTTTAGAATACTTTTAAAAAGAAAGGAAAACAGTCTTAGATATCATTCACAGGACTTCAAGAACAAAAATAATCCCCCCCCAAACAAGGATATCTACACTGCAGCTGGACAACAGCACGTTTCATAAAATGATTATCCATTAAATTTCTCTCTCCTGTTTTCCTATTTTTGCTATTCTCAGAAACAGATGCCTTTCTTAGAAACTCAGCCACTTCCCCCACTTTTTTAATTTCTCTAAATAATTAGATTTTCATGTGGAGGAAGCCATGTAAAACCTACTGCTTTGAGAAACAAAGGTTCAGCTAAAATACAAACTCATGAACAATGGACTTTGTTTTCTTCTTGGATAATCTTTGGATAATCTAGGGATTCAAAGCTAGGGTTGCCATGCTGTCTTCAAAATAATGATTTTCAACATCCTGATTCTATTGTAGTTTACTCTAAACATAACATAATAAGGCGGCTGTGATATGGAGACACACTGGCTTCCCTCTGAAAAAAGGCTAGAAACAGGAACTTGATCACTCTGCTTAAGCAGTTTTCCCCTGTATGCAAAATAAACAAACTATAAAGAATTATCCTTTTTATTCAGCATTTTAGTTACGGCACATAAGCAGTATATCAAATAATAAGATTATCAAAAGAACGGAAAATGTGTTTTTGCCTTGGGAGGCAGTAGCCGCAGAGGCTAATAAATGACTAGAGTAGGCCATAACCCTCATTTCTGCTTCCCATTTAAAAACCTTCAGTTGGGTGGCCACACCCTGACACTGATAAAGGTGTCCATTTGGCCTCATTTACAGAAGAGAGTCTGATGGGCTGTCTGGTCCAAGCCCAGTTTAAAAATAAAGGAATCATAAAGTAGAGAAGCGGTTGAAATTGCCCATCTACAGTTGGGTCAACGTCTTCCCTGTTATGATGAAATGGATATAAATTTTATTTAAATTATCACCATTATTTCTAAATGTGCACCTATATGTTTAAATTGGCATGTGGAAGTTTAATGTACGTACATCTGTGTCCTCTTTTTTTGTCCACCCTAGATGCTCTACTCACATATTTCTATGGGGCAGATCTGAAGGCTGAGACAGATGCAGTGGAAGCGGAGCTGTTGGTTTAAACCTGAGTCTGGCCAATCACGTATGAAGTAAGGGTGTGGAAATCTTATTTTTAATAGCAAACTAAAGTAGTGAAGAGAAGGCAGTGGATCATCTTCATGCCTGCCACTTACTTCCCCAGTCGCCGGTGCTTTTGTTCCAGCTGAGCTCACCTTTGATAGCAGGGCTAAGCCAAATAGAAAAGTCCCGGGGGGTGACAGGGGAGGGAATTCACACACACACACACACACACACACACACACACACACCTGTGTACCCCTTCTTGATTTGGGGGCAGATCCAGGCAGTGGCATAGCATGGGGGTGCAGGGGGGCGGCCGTACCGGGCGCAACATCTGGGGGGGCGCGCTCGCCGCCTCCGGAGTTGTCGAAGAGCCTCGGGCGCAGGCTGTAGCAGAGCCCCATGTCTCGCGGAACCGACAAGCTGTGCACGCATCCGGGCTGAAGGCGTCCAGCAGGCAACAGCTCTCAGCGCTCGCCGCGGTCCCCGCGCGTCAGGGCCATGGAGGGCGCGCCAGGCAGCCCCGCTGCAGCTGCTGGGCCATGTTGCATTTTCCTCGCCTCTCTGCCCTCCTCCTCCTCCGGGCAAGCGGCGTCGTTTGGGCAGCAGCGCCAGTGGCAACTCGCCTCAGATCACCTGACACGGACCCGCCGCCGCCGTGGCTACCTTACCGTAAATACCCCAGCCCAGGCAGCAGCGGCAGGTTAGGGGTTAGGGGCGCAAATTACTTGCCTTGCCCCGGGTGCTGACAACCCACGCTACGCCACTGGATCCAGGTTTACACAAAAGGGGTCTGTCTTTGTCCTGTCTAGTTTGGTCCTTATTTCCCTGTCTCTGGTCCCACCAAAATTGCTATGTTTGATTGGAAATAGGAATTGTTGGATATCCCTTTGCAAAGCAAGGATCCCATTGGTTCATAAGGGGCCATGTACTATTTAGTCCTTGGCTATTTAGAGCATTATGGGTCAGTACCTGCACCTTGAATTGTGCCACTGGTGTACTTTTAAAAACTGGAGAGATAGTAGGCACCGTAACAGTCTCGCTGTTTGGAATTAATGTTTCTGAACAGTCTTCAAAGGCAGCCCCACATCTAGAGCATTACAGTAGTCCACCTGGGTTTCATCAGGGCATGGATAACTCTGGCCTAATCTGCTCCTTCTAGAAAAGACCACAGCTGGTGAACGACTTGGAGCTGCTTACATGGCAATTAAGCAGGACATTTGGGTGTTAATGGCTATAGTCGGATCTAAAAGCACCAAGATATGAACCCAATACATCGAAGGGCATTTTAAAATTTCTTTAACTTACATACCACTTTGTTTCAACAGAAATCTTGAAGGAGGTTACTTATCTCAACAAAAATCAGTATTTCAAAACAAATATGATACAAATGCTACATTCACTATTACTGCTAATAGTGATGAAGATAATAATACTCACATTTTAAGTAGTATAATTGAGCAATTTCAAAGCAATATAAAAAACCACAAAAGCAAACTGTATACAACATATCATAAGATAGCATCAAAATGCAACATAATTTCACTATATATCGGGGGGAAACCTCATGTCTTACCAAAAAAAAACCACACCTTAATACACAATAATACAATCAAGGAACCCTGCCACCATACCCAATTTCTCAACAGTCACAATCTCCTTGCACACATCACAGCACTCCATTCACGTCAGTAAAACACTCAAGCGTTCAACAGCCCATAATCATATACCGAAAGATAAGTCCACTGAATAAGAACAATCCAGTAACTGGAGAAAAACAGGAGGAAGAACATCAGTTTCTACCCCGCCTCTCACCTGGGGCAACACACACATTCTCTCCCCACCTCTCACCTGGAGAGATTAAGACGTTTTTTCACCAACAGATTCCCACCATATGGGATGTCAGGCACAGCTACCAACACACCTGATGCCCACCACCTCACAGGGAGCATTCCAGTCAATCAAATGCAAATAAAGCAATCTTCCTTAAGGATCAGCAATGCTCCAACAACCTCAAATTGAAAAGGGCAAAGTGTGAGCTTCTGTGGATTTTCACTGATGCTGCCATGGGCTGAGCTGGCCGTGTGAAAGCCACCCATTGCCAAGTACTGACTTGAGTGGAGATGGCCTTTCTGTAGGCCGTCAACAGCTGCAGGTGATCTGACCTTGTTTGTAGCAGAGGAAAATCTAATATGCTGGATCCCAATTTCCTCTTCCACCCTACTGCTAACCAACAACATTGTGGTGAGTTTGTTGGGCCTTATCCAACCCTTACCAGTCCCAAAGCCTTTTCCAGAGCTTCTGCTGCCACACCAGGATTTGATGTTATGGTGCTTCCCCATTGCAAGCAAACTAATATTCCACCATAAAGGTTCACCTGCAATTCTACTTTGCCTTCCAAAGTAACTACATTTTGGGTCTTTGGGAAAATAATCTTATATCAACACAAATATAAAACTGGGAAATTTTTAACATGCAACTCATCAAAACAACCTGAATCGCCTTTAAAAAGAAGCTTGCAACCAATTAATTGACCAGCTAGAAGAAGAAGAGAAGAAGAGTTTGGATTTGATATCCCGCTTTATCACTACCCGAAGGAGTCTCAAAGCGGCTAACATTCTCCTTTCTCTTCCTCCCCCTCAAGAAACACTCTGTGAGTTGAGTGGGGCTGAGAGACTTCAGAGAAGTGTGACTGGCCCAAGGTCACCCAGCAGCTGCATGTGGAGGAGCAGAGACGCGAACCTGGTTCACCAGATTATGAGTCTACCGCTCTTAACCACTACACCACACTGACTAGGCACATTAGTTAGTAATGAGCAACCACTTATTGCTTCATTTCCCTATCATCTCTCCATTCAGGTGCTGCGTATTAGTTCATAAACATTTACTTACTTTATTTCCAGAGCACCTGGCACTTTCCAAACTATCACACCAATTGCAGGAGAGTGATTCACTGCCACAAGCACCACTCCGAACTGATGCTGAAAGTGGACATTGCCACTTTCCATTTGCACTGCAACACTTCTCAGTCAGCAGGCCACAAACGTTGAGTACGTTCCGACATTACAAAAGCTGCACAGAGCAACGGAGGCTCTCAGCTTTTTAGCAACATCTCTAAACAGTATCACTGCAATTGAAAATAGGGCAGCTGTACATTGGTGTGCAGGCAGGTGGTTGTGTTCACCCTGTGAAAATCAAGAGCTCCATGGGCATTGCGAACACAGATGGGATCACCACAAGAGGCCTGTCATTTGGAAGCAAGCAGCTGAGAAAGAGAAGCCTACAGAGAATGGGTGCCAAGCTAGGCCGGGAGTAGCTACAATCTTATAGAACTCTCTTCTATTGTGTTTCACTCCTAGCAATTGATCATGTGCGCTTGCTGTATGAATTTACTGTGAATTTAGATCTGCAGGACTCAGCCACCTGCCTACATCTCTTCACAGTTTTCAGAGGGATGGCATCACTCACTTACTTTAACAACATATTGACGATTAGATAGATAAGAGAATATATTTAAATGTCTTTCATTAGAATTGCCTAATGCTCTGTATTGTTTTGGTGAGGATGATCCTCAAAGATCACCTTCATATTCCACAGCAACAAACAAATGCTCTGAATGACTGACACACACACACTCTCAAAGAAAATACACCTTGCCTAACATTTTAAAAACATTTGGGATGCCTAAAGATGGCACACCATCTGTGGGCGAGTGGCTGACCTCCAGCCCTCACCTCCTACACATGGGCTAGATTGGCAGAGCTTCTACATGTGACTCTGACCTCAGAGTGAGTCTCTAAACTTTGTGCTCTAAAATAGTCGGTTCCTAAAGAAATGGAAGGAAGAAACCATGTGGACCACAGAGTCTGGTGTATAATAGAAAGCGCATCACACTACACACGGGTCTTATTATCTGAACACAATGCGTTGTTTGTTAGGCAAGTGTTTATTTAATGAGTCAACGATTTACATTGATTCCTATGGGGAAATTTCTCATGCATTCCTGACCATGGAATTTTGACCCCAAAATTGGGGGGGGGGGGAGAGAGAGACAATCTGGGAAAACTCTTTGAAACTTTGCAAAAGGCGATCAAGAAATAGAGAGTGCCATCCAGGATATGAAGCTGGGAAAATCACCAGGACCAGATGGATTAACTGCGAGATATTATAAAGTATTGAAGGATTGGTTAATACAACCATTGAAAGAAGTTTGCAATCAAATTTTGGAGGGGAAAAAGGCTCCCGAATCGTGGAAGGAAGCATTCATCTCACTTATACCAAAGACAGAAACTGAGAAACATCAAGTCAAGAATTACCGCCCTATATCACTTTTGAACGTGGATTATAAAATTTTTGCAGACATTCTAGCAAAAAGATTCAAAAAAGTGCTGTTAGAGGAGATTCACAGGGACCAAACAGGCTTTCTACCAGGCAGGCATTTGTCAGACAATGTGAGGAATATTATAGATATTCTAGAACTTTTGGAAACTGACATAAATAGAAAAGCTGTTTTGATTTTTGTGGATGCAGAGAAAGCCTTCGACAATATTTGTTGGAGCTTTATGAAGAGGAATCTCCAAGGAATGGGGGTAGGCAAGAACTTTGAAAATGGTATAAGTGCAATTTATTCTGAGCAAAAGGCCAAACTTATTGTAAATGGTATGGTTATGGATGAAATTCCAATAGAGAAAGGGACACGACAGGGATGCCCAATTTCCCCTCTATTGTTTATATCGGTACTGGAGGTTTTCCTTAACATGATTAGAAGAGACCAGCTGGTTAAAGGTATACAGGTCGGAACTAAACATTATAAGCTAAGAGCATTTGCAGATGACCTAGTTTTGACACTACAACAGCCAGAAACTAGTACAAAAAGAGTTTTGGAACTTATTGAAATATTTGGTCAGGTAGCAGGTTTTAAATTGAATAAACACAAGACAAAGGTGTTGGAAAAAAATCTCACGGTGGGGGAAAAAGATAGTTTTCAAAGAGAAACGGGTTTGGAAATTACTAAAAAGGTAAAATATCTGGGGGTGAACTTAACATCTAAGAATGTGAATCTATTTAAAGATAATTATGAGAAATGCTGGGCTGAAGTGAAGAAAGATTTCGATATATGGTCAAGATTGAGACTTTCCTTGTTAGGCCGAATTGCTGTAATTAAGATGAATGTATTGCCGAGATTGTTGTTTTTGTTCCAGACATTGCAAATTTTAGATAAGATGGACTGTTTCAAGAAGTGGCAGAAAGATATATCTAAATTTGTCTGGCAGGGCAAAAAACCCAGAATTAAATTCAAGATTTTGACTGATGCAAAGGATAGAGGGGGCTTTGCCCTGCCGGACTTAAAACTTTATTATGAAGCAGCAGCTTTTTGCTGGCTGAAACCATGGCTACTTCTTGAGAATACAGACATTCTGGACCTGGAAGGTTATGATAATAGTTTTGGTTGGCATGCATATTTATGGTATGACAAGGTAAAGGTACATAGAAATTTTAAAAATCATATTATTAGGAAAGCATTGTATAATGTATGGAATCGATATAAAGATTTATTTGAAAGTAAAACCCCCAGGTGGCTGTCACCAATGGAAGCTAAGGCGGTAAAAAGATTGAACATGGATACAGACTGGCCAAAATATTGTGAAATTGTAGAATATGATGGTGAAAAGCTGAAACTACAGAGTTTTGAGAAATTGAAACCTAAAGTCCGAGACTGGTTACATTATTACCAGATTAATGAAACTTTTAAGCAGGACAGAAAACTAGGATTTCAGAAGGAGAGGTCAAAGTTAGAAACAGAATTGCTAGAACCCAATACTAAGAATTTGTCTAGAATGTATAATCTGCTGCTAAAATGGAACACACAAGATGAAACGGTTAAATCAGCCATGATTAAGTGGGCACAAGATATTGGTCATGATATTATGTTTGCTGACTGGGAGCAGTTATGGACCACAGGTATTAAATTTACGGCATGTAGTGCCCTGAAAGAGAACATAATGAAAATGATCTATAGGTGGTACATGACCCCAGTCAAGCTTGCAAAGATATATCATTTGCCCAATAACAATTGCTGGAAGTGTAATGAATGTGAAGGAACTTTTTATCACCTTTGGTGGACCTGCCCAAAGATTAAGGCCTACTGGGAAATGATCTATAATGAAATTAAGAAAATCCTTAAGTGGACATTTGTAAAGAAACCGGAGGCTTTTCTCTTGGGCATGGTCGGCCAATTGGTACCAAAGAAAGATAGGACCTTTTTTATGTACGCAACAACAGCAGCAAGAATCCTTTTGGCGAAGTATTGGAAGACTAAAGAACTACCTACTCTGGAAGAATGGCAGACCAAGGTGACTGAATTTATGGGACTGGCAGAGATGACCGGCAGAATCCGTGACCAGAAGAAAGAGACAGTGGAGGAGGACTGGAAAAAGTTTAAAATCTATCTTAAAAATTGTTGTAAAATTTCGGAATGTTAAGATGTCAGGGGATTGGACACTAAGAATTACAGCTATAAATCGAAATTTATAAAGCAGAAACTCTTTTTAAAGAGAATTAAATATAAAAATGGGATGAAGAATTGCTAAAAATTTTGAAATTTGGATGCAGTGAAGGGGAGGTTTGGGGAAGTCGCATTATGTTTGTTTTGTTTTTTCTTTATGTTGTAAAATCAATAAAAATTATTATAAAAAAAAAAAAAAGAAACTTTGCAAAAGGCAAACAAGGAAGGAAAAACTGCTCTCTTATTTGTCCGATCTCTCTCCCTTCCTCCCTCCCTGCTTCCCACCATGTTTTCTGGCAAAATGGCTGTTGCGGACCAGCAAAACAAAAAAAAAAAGCTTTCTTAAAGCTGCTTATTTGTTTACAGTGCTACACACAGGTCTGGCTGTTTGGATATCTGAATCTGTATACAGCAAGGTTTGGGTACTAATTCCTCATGTTTGGATAAGTGAATTCTTATTTAATAAGCCAGTTTGGATAGTGGGACCTGCACGTACACTGGTCCAAAGGTCCTCTACCAGTATTAATAGTAAAGTATTAATAGTGGTGGTGGTTTTATTATTTTCATGCCGCTCATCTGACTGGGTTTCCCCAGCCACTCTGGGTGGCTTCCCACAAAATACTCAAACATTAAAAACTTCCCTGTACAGGGCTGACAGATGTTTACTTCCTTGACATCTGCTGGGAGGGTGTTCCACAGGGCAGGCGCCACTACCAAGAAGGCCCTCTGCATGGCTCCCTGTAACCTCACTTCCCACAAAGAGGGAACTGCCAGAAGACCCTCAGAGCTGGATCTCAGTGCCCGGGCAGAACGACAAGGGTCTTTGTTGTTCTGCTTCCTGGTAGTGGTGCTGTTTGATTTGATGGGGTTGAGGGGCTGAGCTGAAAGGTCAACTTGGCTAGCTTCCAGCTCAAAATTTGGGGGCAAACCTTGAAGTGGAGGCAAAAGTTTGGAAATACTTTATAAGGAATTCCCAAAATTGCAATCTCCTTTCCCCTGCTTTTCTTTCTTTAACAATGCTGCCACCCAAGTCATAGTTTCCGTAGTGTTCCTCCACAATGTCCCTGGATAGCGATGGCCAAATCTGTCAATTTCTGTTTCTTATTTTTCTAATCTTCAATTTAGTTCAGTTCTCCATTTGTGATTTGATTTTTTTTAGTTAGTCCACCAGCACTTATTTAATGACTCTAGTATATGCATTTTTGTACTTGCAAAGTTTAGAGATGTGCTTAATTTCCAAAGATTGTTGTGTTTCGCTCCACATATTGTTGTGGATTGTATGATAGGGTTGCCATATTTCAATAAGTAAAAACTAGGGCACCCGAAAATTGTTGAACTTTATTTTTTTTAGAAAGACCCCCTAAATTGATCCAAGACAAGGCGTGGCAAACATCAGTTCTGCCTTTGAAATCCTGGTAATATCCAGAAAACTCCAGACGTATGGCAGCCCTCAAGTATAAATTTGGTAGGTTTGCCTTTAAGTGTGAACTAAATCAAAATTCTGCCCCATCCCTTCCTTTGGGGCAGTGCTCTTACATGACAGAGAGTTATTTCAAGGGGGATATGGGGCTAGGCTAGCAGGAGATAGCTGGTAAAAATAAGCTTGAAAAAAAGTTTGAAAACAGGAAAAAGAGGGGGGGAATTGCCAGTCAGCTCCCCCCCTAAAAACTTTCACAAGTTTCCTGCCCATGAACAATTGCCAAAATAAAACTGAAGGCATGTAAAGCATAAAATATTCAGAATTTGTACCAGAAGATTTGGTTTGTTATGATATTTCTTTTATTTATTTCACAACATTTATTTGTCACTTGGTTGTTAATTAAAAAAAAACCCTTAAAGGTTTACAAAAATAAAAAAATGAAATTATCAGAAAAAATGATTAAAAACAACTTTTTGAAGCATTCAAAAAATAAAATAAAATCAACGCTAGGCTAAAAACATTCTACATTTCTGGGTGGACTTGCCTAAACAAAAAATGCTTTTAGCAGGCACCAAAAAGAGTGCAGTTAAGGCGCCTGCCTGATTTCAGATTTAATTTATTTTTGTGTGGGTAATTAAAACATCCATCAATCATAAGTTAAGCGTAGGAGACATAAGCATTGGAAAACCAGATTCCCTTATGAAGGTGTGTTACAATGTTTTCATAAACAAGTTTTAGTATTAATACTTCTATGATTAAATACTTTTACATAGGTAGAATCAGGAGGTGTTAGAGGCTAGGAAGTTAAAGAGAAATTGTTTCTTTTTTCTATGTGTATTTTGCATTTTTAAATTGTCATTATTTGTATGTCTTTATTTTAGCCATGGATTCCAAAGAGAACTGTCTCATCCCCATCAACTAAGACCGAATCCAGGATGATATGCAACTCATCACCCAATCACAGCACACCTCCAAAACAGGGTGACAATAACTCAAGTAAAAGGGTATGTAGCTTGGGGACAAAGCTTTCTGGCTTTGTGTCATGCATACTTAAGAGTTCACAAGGGGGGGTTGAAAATGGGAAAGAAGGAAAAAGAGCTCTTTTCACACAAAGCTCCATCTGGTACACAGGCTGAGACCCTACCTGCCCACAGACTGTCTCACCAGAGTGGTGCATGCTCTAGTTATCTCCCGCTTGGACTACTGCAATGCACTCAATGTGGGGCTGCCTTTGAAGATGACTCAGAAACTACAACTAATCCAGAATGCGGCTGCCAGACTGGTAACTGGGAGTGGTTGCTGGGACCATATAACACCAGTCTTGAAAAGCCTACAGTGGCTCCCAGTACATTTCTGAGCACAAATCCAAGTGTTGGTGCTGACCTTTAAAGCCCTAAACGGCCTCAGATCTTTCTGCCTGAAGGATCGTCTCCACCAATGTTGTTCAGCCCAGAGACTAAGGTTCAGCTCCAAGGGCCTTCTGGTGGTTCCCTTACTGTGAGAAGTGTGGTTACAGAGAACCAGGCAGAGAGCCTTCTGGGTAGTGGAATCTGCCCTGTGGAATGCCCTCCCAGCAGATGTCAAGGAGATAAGTACCGTATTTTTTGCTCTATAAGACTCACTTTTTCCCTCCTAAAAAGTAAGGGGAAATGTGTGTGCGTCTTATGGAGCGAATGCAGGCTGCGCAGCTATCCCAGAAGCCAGAACAGCAAGAGGGATTGCTGCTTTCACTGCGCAGCGATCCCTCTTGCTGTTCTGGCTTCTGAGATTCAGAATATATTTTTTCTTGTTTTCCTCCTCCAAAAACTAGGTGCGTCTTGTGGTCTGGTGTGTCTTATAGAGCGAAAAATACGGTAACTATATAACCTTTAGAATACATCTGAAGGCAGCCCTGTATAGGGAAGTTTTTAATGTTTAATGATTCATTATGTTTTTGTATATGCTGGGAGCCACCAAGTCAGATGGGCAGGGTACAATTAGTAGTAGTAGTAGTAGTACAGACCAACCTCACAACACACATAGGAACAAGAGCACATCGCTTACACTTTTCTTCCTAGAACCCTAGCAGGTACCTCGTCTTGAGACACAAATGCCCCAAACCCAACCCTTCTCTGCTTCAGCAACTGGGGGTGGGGTGCCAGGATAGAGCACCACAGAGACAGGTAAGCAAGGAAAGGGAAGATTGCATCCTAGAAAGTACAGCTGCTGAAATTGCCTCCCATATCTCCACACCCCACACTCTTTCCCATTTGTGAACATATATTGTCTGAATGCTTGTCTATTGTTCTGGGAGGTGGAGAAGATAGAAAGAGAGATGGATATTTGAGAATTAAAGTGAAATATGCCTCCTGTTTCAACCCAGGTATCAAAAGTTAAGGAAACCCAAAGTTAATCTACCAGCAAAAATGTGTGCTTGGGGAAAAGTCTGCCTCATTTGAGGAGACTGGATGAGATGGCTGTCAGACGTCCTTCAACATTCACATATGAATCTGAGCTGCTCAAGACATTGTGCTGCTTAAAGGGCAGGAAAAGATTCTCCACAACTGCCACCACCCTGCGCTGGGACATAAGATAGACTGTGTGTTGTACACAGCAGTCACTGCTGCTCCCTGACGCACTTGCATCAATCTGCCAAATAACAGGGCCGGCCCTGAAATCAGCTGAGCTGGGATGCTATAAAGAAACTGGCAACATGGAAGCCATGGTAGCCCTGGATGCAAGAAGCCAAGTTCATACCACTATCCAACTACATACAAAGCTCACTGGTGGCCTTTGGCAAAGTCGCTGCCTCTGACAAGCTTGCCACACAAGGCTGTTGTGAATTAAACACCCATCTTGGGCACTTTAGAGAAAGGGTGAATCTGGCCCGTAGTTTTTGTGATTCTTTTCTTTTTGGAAGCATAAACGTCCCACTTGTGTTTGCATTCTCTTCCGAGCTGCTAAATTTATCCGCTAGAGTTCCTTCCAACGTGAATGTGACAAGCTTGCTCGGGGCTGTCTGACTGCAAAGTTCAGAGGGATGAGAAGAGGCAGGCAGGCAGGCAAAGATCTTGATGCTATAAAGGCAGCGTAGCCCACGCGAAGACTTGATCCTAACTGAGGTGGGCATCCAGTTAGAGCAGATATGGGGGAATTCTTTAGACAGCCTTCCCTTTTGGCAAGCACTGGGGGCAGGGGCAAAAAAGTGCGTAGAGCAATGAATGAAAACTTTACTTCTGCACAGCAGGCTCATTCCCCACCACACACACACACACACACACACACACAACCCACTCTATCCTGCAGCCAGGCAAGCAAGAGTCCTTATCAGTTCAAGGACATATTCCAATCACACTCAACGAGGGTGTTAAGGCAGATACTTGGGGTGGGTTGTATATACATAAGAATTAACTTTAACCATGGGCATGATCTAGCCAAAATTAAGCACTTTGGACTGTAATCATATGCACATACAGACCCGAGAGGTAAGACACACTGTGAACACAACGGGCCTTGCATCTGAGTCAAATTGCACAGGATTGTGCTGTTTGGGTTCCAGTCTTATGTGCACACTCTTGAGAGTAAGTCCCACCTTAGTTTAAAGGTACTCACTTTTTGAGTAAACACAGAGAGCATCAGACAGCACATACCCTTGGTTTTAATAGGAGAATTGGGCACAGGCTTAACTCCCCCTGTTCCTTGAAATCAGTGGAGTCTAACTAAATGTGCTGAAAGCCATGCCCCATGGCTACCTCAACAGCCCAAAAATAGAAACACCAAAATAATGCAATTATAAACATGTCACTTTAGTCATCCTAATACATCATGTCTGAAGGAACATAATTTATCTGGAGCATCTAGTATTTGATGCATAACGCCTATTTACAGCATAACCCATACTCAGAAGCAAGTCCTACTGTTTTCAATGGAGTTTATTCTTAGGTAAGTGTGTATAGGATTGTTGCCTTAGTACTGTACTCAGTTCAAGATCACACACACAATATTAATCCTCAGATTCCTACATGAGTAAGAAACTGTCAATTCCATGCAGCTCCAACAATTCCCCCCCCCCAAAAAAGCACATGTTCTGAGCAGCATGTAAGCCAGCAGAAAGACCATGACAAAAGTTCTTGCATGCCACCGAGAACCTTTAAGCTCTCCATCTAGCCTGAAGCTCCTGTGCTATTTACATCAACATCAATCCACAGGAGCAAAGAATAAGCACAACACAATCAGCAGCTGGCCATTAGATATAGGAGAAGGCATAAAAGTGAATTTGTTCTTCATAAATAGGCCATTCGGATTGCAAACTAAAATTAAGTCAGCAAGATAGCTTGCTTTGTTAAGGTTTGCAGAGATTTGCATAGTGGAGTTCAGTCAGATTTAAAATTTCAAAAGAACAGCCTGCTTAATTCACCCTAGGAGTCTAACTACTGTACCGTGGGTTTGATAAGGGAAAAGAAAGCAGGAGGGAGCAAGAACCTGTGGCTCTGAGCAATTTTGCTCCCCCCTCTCCATCAAAAAGACAGAGTGGGACAAAGTGGTCTTAGGTTTAAAGGGCTCAGTCCACCTTAGAGGGCTTGATATGAGGCATGGCTCAGTTCTGGACCCTTTTGTCAATGCTCTTGGAGTACTGAAATGATCACCAAAATCAATGTTCATCTGAGGTTGTGCAGAGTGTCTCCCAGCACTTGAGTAACCACAACCAGCCTCCATGTCTTTGGAATCAGATGCAAGCAGAAGGCATGTTTTCCACACTAACCTCTTTTTAGAAATGAGCCACTGTTTACAACAGGGACCAAGGAGAATGGATGTGATTTTTGTGTCTTCTCTTTCCAGTTCCAGTTCCACTTCATTTCTGTTTACGTGGTACAAGGGCAATTTCAGGAAAGATCTGGTTTGCTGTGCCAGTGACCATGGGTTTACAGAAGCTTGGTTACCTACTTAAAACTCACAAGTAAGGAAAAACAAAGAAACTACACACACACACACACACACACACACACACACACACAGATTCTGTGCTCCTGAGCTTGTAGGAAGGAAATGCAGCAAGCAAGTTGACAATATGTAATCCCAAAAACACAGGCTTTCCTGAGATAAGGGCTGCCAACAAAAGTTCTGCATACCTCTTGCCAAAGCAATGCCAAAAACATTACAAAAGCACGGCGGTTCAGGGCAAAGCACCTTTCCTGAATAAAAGGAAGTCAACAAAGAGGCAGGAGGGACAGAGCAAAGCAAAAGTTACGGGATGGCAGCAGCATCTTCCAAGAGGCATCTTGGACAAGCCCCCTCATCCACCCCTGTTTCCTACTTGAGACAAAAGGAGAAGAGGAGAAGAAACACCCACACAAAGGGGCTCACCAATTGTGAAGCTATAGCCATCAATGCTGAAGGTGGCACTCCGGCATTTTTTAAATCCTTCTTTTCTGTTGCTTGCCTCTGTCATGATGATTCTGCTGGTGAGTGTTCTAGGCGGCAAGAACAGCAGCAGCAGCAATTCTCCCCTTGTGGGATGAGAGCTTTTCTAAGCAGGCAATTAGTTGCCCTTGAATCTCTCCCTTCGGCAGCACTCACTACCGACTTCACACATCTCTGAATGCACAATGCTGGATCCAAGAGAGAGAGAGACATGCCCAGCAGTAATTCTCCACCCCCTAAGAATGTCACAGCAGCATGTTACTGACATACCTACTCAAGAGGTTTTAACCACTAGTTAGAGACGCTGGGATCTGAAATCCAGCAGCAATTAGTGTAACACCGCTGAGCCAAACAAATCAACTGTGCATGTCGCAGAAATGTGGAGGAGCTCTAGGCACAACAGTATGGAACATTCAGCGCTGCTGGGATAGACGCAGATTGTGGGAATCAGAGCCTCTATAAGCCTCCCCCCAAGGGATCTTTGAAGATTTTCAGCCTAATCGGCTCCTGACTGTACCTTGGCAAGGAGTTTCTAGACCCCCTTTGGACCCAAAGTGGTATAAACAAGTTCTCTTCACTTGCCTAAAGGTCTCCATATGAAGTTTCTGAATGTGTGTGTTAGAGGAAAGTAGTTAAAAATGGTAACCTCCCTCCCCACCCCACTGTTGCCATGTGCCCAAGCCTGTGATTTTTTGGGATCGCAGGATCTTCGTGACATGGTCACCAGATCCAGACAGTGAGAAGGCTCCTTTATTTCCATCCTAGAATTTCCCTAGGCGTGCCTTTCCCTATCTTCAATTCAAATCCTTAAAAGGTCTAAGAGTGTCAGGACCATCGCTGTCAACTTTCAGATTTGAAAATAAGGGATCAGCATCCTCGAAATTAAGGGATCAGCAGCCTCACCTGTCCTGGGGACAGTCTACGGCATATCTAACAATCTGGGATAGCAGTCGGAAGCAGCGGGAATAAGGGAATTTCCCACAAAGAAAGGGAAGGTTGACAGCTATGGTCAGGACCTGCCGTCCAGATACAGAGGCTGTGGTGCTGACAGAGGAGCTGACCTCCTTTGGACCAGAGCACCTCCACTGAACCAGAGACCCCCCCCCCCAGGACTGAGATGTAAAAGGTGCCATGCCTGGACCAGATACTGCAGCCCCTGGGTTGACCATCACACTCATCTCTAAGGACATCATATTCTACAGATCTTGTGAGCCAATGCAGGCATCTTGTTTGGCATACATTCATGGATGGATAGAGTACTAGGTTCCAGGAGAAGTGGGACAATGGAAGGGGTCTGGATGCGAAGGTCTAAAATGCTTCAGCCGTGACCCAGACATTCCTGGAGGAAGTGTCATATTAGGAGCTCTCCTTGGTGCTGTAATGACTGGCCTGCCTTGCTGCACTGACCCCATTATGACCCGTGGGACCAGACCAGAAGACCTCATGTTCTGAATTTAACCTTAGTCACCCTTAACCACTCCTTCACAAGGAAAAAGCTGTGAAATATGATTACAACCCTAAAGATTGCCCTGGTTTCATCACCCAATATACCTGCTAGGCTTCTGAGCCATCCCAATTGATATGAGCATCCTGCCCAGCCCATTTCATGAGGAGGTAATTTTGCCTTACTCAGGGACCTTTTCATCCTACACTCTTTAGTAGGGTGCTTCTCCTTCATGTTCACATTGCCCACTTCAGCTATAGAAAAAATCTGCCCCCCACATCCAAATCTTGCCTTTGGGTTTCTTGTGAGAGTTTATTGAGGTCTTGCACATAGGAGATTGCTAAGAGACAATTCAGGGGGAAAGAAAGGACTGCATAATGGGACAGTATGGAATGATGTGCTCCACGCAAATGTTGTGGGGTCTCCCCAAATAAGGGTTTTAGAAGCACCTTGAATTGCACTTGCAAGGAAGGCAATAGTGACAACCCAGCCAAGAGTTACGGTACAATTTTCTGCACCCGCTACAGCTTCTAAACGTGTTACCCATAATTCTCCGTCTTAAATTATAAGGGCAGCCTGGCACCTTACAAAAAAAAACCTTTCTCTATAAATAAAGCACCATCTGAGCCTTGTCATTAAACACGTGCCCCTCAATTCACCCATCTGTAAACCTGCAGTAACTTCAGCACAGTGGGTGTTCTACGACATTAAGTATCTTTTGAAAGATGCAAAGAATGAGGCTGTTTTAAAGTGCTGCTCTTGCTATCCTTCTCTGGAGCTCTTTTTTTTTTTTTCAAGTGGTTTTCTAGGTCACCTAAACAGTGAATTTACCACTTCATAAAAAAGAAGCCATGAAACAAACTCTCCTCAGAATATGCAAAGTACAGAATAGTCTAAACTTGATTTCATGCTGGTTGCTGGTTGCATCTAGTTATTTTCTGCTGAATCCGAACAACATATCTCCCTTCTCCTAGCGGGCTCAGGTCCAGCAGCTCCAAAGCAAATTCACTTTCCTTATCTCGGTGGTTTCTCCCAGGACACATTCTTTAAACTGTGCTCTTCAATCTTAGGCAATTTCACTGCTAAATGCCCCATGGCTGCCCTTTAGCATCACACAATGCTTCATGTGGACTGTTCACTAGACATGTTTGGGTCCTTTGAGCTGCAAGACAATGTAGCAGTTTAATAAATGCAAGGTGTAATCATGTTGCCTATCAACAGTGCACTAAATTCATGCAGAAATTTAATTCCCCAAGATGAAGGAGGGCTGTTTTAATGGAATTTACCGAGGGAGGAGGATGTGTTATAGCAAAAGAGTTAATGCTGAAAGAAGAGGCCTACTGGATCCGACCAAAAATCTATGTTGATCACCATGCTGTTTCCTGTAGTGGCCAACCAGGGAAGTCCAGGAGGACACAAGCACAATAGTGCTCCCCTAGGGAGACACTAGGGTGAGGGTCCAATTGTTGGTGGGATCGATTCCTGGGTGTGAAAGAGAAACACCGAGAACCGTGTGTATGTGACCTTCTTGGTGAGAGACCAAGAGTTGCTGGGGAATGGTAACCTGGTGAGATCATGGACACCATTCATAGGCACATAACACAGGATGCATGGCAGGTGGTAGCATGATTTGTGTGCTGGATGGGGGCTTTATCTTCAAGGTCCTGAGATTTGAGAATGCATGTGTTAGAGTCAGGATGTGTCTGCGTATTGGAAGCAGGGGAAGGTATGTACTACCAGATTTTTAGAAGGCATCTGAAGGCAGCTCTGTTTAGGGAAGCTTTTAATGTTTAATAGATTATTGTATTTTAATATTCTGTTGGAAGCCGCCCAGAGTGGCTGGGGAAACACAGCCAGATGGGCGGGGTATAAATAAATTGTTGTTGTTGTTTTTGTTGTGTATAAGTGGTCACCAGTAGGGGACAGTTTGGTGTTCTGGAGAGAGAGGGTCAAAGGAATGAAAGATCTACCAGCCCATTTTCCGAAACCCTAAAGCAAATGCATTCCATTCACACCCCTAATTTAGATGTAGAGGCCATTTAATTAGCAGTGCTAATTAAGTTTGAGTGGGGAGGGAGGCAGACTCAAAATGCAAACATCACCCACTCGGAAATAGGTGTTACATTTCAAGTACAGTGGTACCTCGGGTTAAGAACTTAATTCGATCCGGAGGTCCGTTCTTAACCTGAAACTGTTCTTAACCTGAAGCACCACTTTAGCTGATGGGGCCTCCTGCTGCCGCCGCACCGCTGGAGCACGATTTCTGTTCTCATCCTGAAGCAAAGTTCTTAACCAGAGGTACTATTTCTGGGTTAGCGGAGTCTGTAACCTGAAGAGTCTGCAACCCGAGGTACCACTGTAAAGCCAACACTGACTTGACCCTAGACCCATCTCAAAATGAGGTGCATTGGAACCTGCCATTGGCCCTCCCACAATACTAGAACTATCAGTGGCTCACTGTGGCTAGTTTGCAAATCATTTTGAGGATGAAATCACTTGTATCCGTTGTGATTTAGGTTCCGCAGTTATAGCCAGTAAATCCGTGGAGATGTCCGGAATGTGATATTGATAGATGAATTTCATTTTATGTGGCTTGAGGATGTGGGCAAGGTCCTAGGTTGGGTTAATGGGCCCACTTGCATGCTGGGTCCTTGGCCTTCATTGCTTTCAAAATCTATCAGGGAGGGAAGAGCTTGGTTGGACCAAAGAGGTTATAAATGCCTTGTTGGGAATGGTAATGGTCCTGTGTTGCCTTACACTGGCTGTGGTGAGGCTTCTCCAGAAGAAACCTTCCATGAGCACTGAAGGTTTGAATAACTACAGAGCAGTAGCAAATGCCCTATTCCTGAGAAAGTTTCCAGAATCAGACCCAGGTTCTCTTGGATGAAACCAATTTTCTAGGCCTATTTTAATCAGAGTTTTAGCCTAGTATTGGCACTGAGACCATTCTGACCAACTATCTGGATGACCTAGATCAGTGTTTCCCAACCTTGGGCCTCCAGCTGTTTTTGGACTACAACTCCCATCACATCTAGCTAGCAAGACTAGTGGTCAGGGATGATGGGAATTGTAGTTCAAAAACAGCTGGAGGCCCAAGGTTGGGAAACACTGACCTAGATGACCAGGAGAGAGACACAGGAGCCAATCTGATACCTGTTCAGACTGGCGATAGAGATACCAGTTTTACAATTCTGGTTCTAACTGGTCAGTTGATCCCAATCAGATCAGGAGGCTTAGGGACACTCTGCATAACTAGAAGGCATTACCATTTATGCATCATGAAGCAAGTTCACATCATCAATTTTAGCTAGTAAACGTTACCTCAAAGTGACTGGTAGCAACCATGTTATTTTTCCATGAAACACTAACAGTATACTTAATGTGGTTGTATCTCTCTGTGTGTATATATAAGTGTGTGAGAGACATTTAGAAGAATCCATAACCAGGGTGATTTATCGAGGGATTACATTTCCCTATAAAATTAATCCTGTAAACTTCTGGAATCAAACCTCATGCCTTAAGCTCTCCAAAATGTCCTCAGACATGAATAAACCTTAAACCGGGGAAGAGCTCCTCAGGAAAGATGAACTGAAATCCCTGTAATTATGCTATGATAATTTTTAGCTAGCTAATGTGATCACCCTTTTCAGATTGGTTATGGCAACTGTGAGATCCGTGCCTGAGAGATTCTGAGAGCTTTTCCCCTCCCCTAGAAACACACCATCTGGATGTTAGGATGACTTCATCAGGAAAATACATTCTACTTCAGTGGTATTTGGTTTTACACAGAATAGCCGGAAGGCAATACAATATTTTTTCCCCCTAATGCTCAGCTGTTTTAAGTTTGCTTTCCTTTTACTTACTCCAAAGCTGACCATTTTCTTCCATGCCAAATTCTAATGAAGCATTCCACAGAGCCTGTTGCTTCTGTCACTTCAGATTTTTCACTTGGTGCAGTCACCCGTTTAATTCATAATGGCATTAGATGAGAGTCAGGGGGAAATATGGCAAATGGGAAGGAGAGATTAAAATTAATAATGGGATGGATTCCAACCAAAGCATTTCATTCCGTTCCATATCTGAATTGTCAGCCACATCATTGTCATATTTAAGAACCCACTAATTCACGATGGACTGAAATCAGCCGAGAGCTAAGTCAATTATCCCTATTCTGCCAGATGAATACAGGCTCTCCTCTGATGCCAGCTCTGAAAATTATTGTTGGACTTAGACAGGGAAGATACAGGCCTTAACTCAACACAGCAGGCCCTGCTTGGGCAAGAACCAAGTACCCGTTTTCCATTAGGCTACATTCAACGTCACGCTTGCTTTGCCCACTCGGTAAGAAGAATAGAGTAGTTGCCAGTGTTCCCTTTCACTAAGTGTGATGGCCTGGGAATCCGATTCAGAGGCTGAACCGGAGGAATCCCAGCCTGCACAGGAGTCCCCGCCTCCAGGGCCGGCTGAACTGGGGCAGGGCCTTGATTCTGAAGCGCCTGCACCTGTGCCGGATCCTCAGGAGCGGGCACCAGGTGAATCCACTCTGGCTCCGGAGGTGGTTGAGGACTCAGTGCCTGCAGGTGAGTCTCCCCCTGGGTCCAGTAACCCTCCAGCCTCTCCTGAGCTGCAGAGGCTCAGGGCAGAGAGGCGGAGGGAACTGGTTTCTCCCAGGAGGAGTGCTTGCCTTAAGGCCAGGAGAGGCGGGTCTCCTGGGGGCCGGGACCGCCCCTGGCCTCAGAGAAGATAAAGGCCAGTCAGCCCGGTCCCAGGTTGCGGGAGCAACGTCGATGAAGAGCTGTTTCGGCCAGCATCCAGTCCTGTTCCTCCAGAGTTCCTGACCCCGCCCGGCTTCCCACTGTGGACCCCGCTTCGCCCGAGGAGGACTGTCTGCCAACCCTCGACTCAGGTCCTGGACCTCGCCCCACCGTAACCTCCCCCCTGGACCAGTACAGTAAGGAAGGGAAGGCACTTGCTTTGAAAAGGACAATCTACAAATTTATGTACAAGAGCCAATGCTTGTGGTATATTCAGATAATTTTAGACTCTGGGTTTAATGGCCTGTGAGGGGAGAGTGCTTGTCTTAATGGCCCTGAGAGGCACCCCCTGGACGATTAAGTCCAGTCAAAGGCAACTGTGGAGTTGCGGCACTCATCTTGCTTTCAGGCCAAGGGAGCCAGCGTTTGTCCACAGACTGGTCATGTGGCCAGCAGGACTAAACTGCTTCTGGTGCAATGGAACACTGTGATGGAAACCAGAGCGCACAGAAATACCGTTTACCTTCCCGCCGCAGTGGTACCTATTTATCTACTTGCACTGGCATGCTTTCAAACTGCTAGGTTGGCAGGAGCTGGGATCAAGCATCGAGAGCTCACCCCGTCGCGTGGATTTGAACAGCTGACCTCCTGATCGGCAAGCCCAAGAGGCTCAGTGGTTTAGACCACAGCACCACCCAAGTCCTTGGCTAGGCCCTGTGAGGAGGCTGTCTTTAGATGATAATATCTATCACTTCAATTTCTTCAAAATATGGCATGCCAACCCTGGTGAATTTGGGGGACCTTCGCGCATATTGTGCCAAGTGGGGTCCCTGGCCTTCTGCCCCAAATGCAGACCCTGAGTATACGCCTGAATGCCCTGGGTTGTCCTACAGAGCAGAGGGCCTGAGTGGTAAGCATAAAAAGTTGCCATACATATATGTCTATGTTTACTCAGACTGGAAATTGCTCTCTGGGATCTGGGAATCTTTGACATTGCCTCCTACTTGATCTGTTTAGTTGTGCCTCCCTTCTGCACAACAAAATGTGTGTTCTACCAATGAGAATACACTCCCTTCTTCAACTCAAATCCCACAAATGCAGATTTACTGTATTTTTCTGTGTATAAGATACCCCCATGTATCTTATGACGCCCCCTCCTTTTGGGGACCCCATATTTAGAAAATGGGCATATGCACTATCCCCCAGATTTTTAACCTTATTTTAAAGCAAAAAAAAAACCTAGTCTTATACACGGAAAAGTACGGTGATTGTTTTCATGCTACCTGACAGAGCTAACCAATTGCCATGGATACAAGAATCCCAATCTCTCTGCAAAGCTTCAGAGACTGGGTTTTATTACAGATCAGAGGCCCTCCCAGTTACATCACAATTTGCAGGTGTCCATGTTTCAGTGACTAGGGTAGCAGTCTTCTCCCATCCCCTCAAAGATTTGATTTACTCACAGTAATCTGCTTTCACTGCTTATTGAAAACTTATGTATAGTGGTACCTCGGGTTAGGAATGTAATTCGTTCTGGAGGTCCGTTCTTAACCTGAAACTGTTCTTAACCTGAAGCACTTTAGCTAATGGGGCCTCCTGCTGCCACCACGCCGCTGCTTCGCGATTTCTGTTCTCATCCTGAAGCCAAGTTCTTAACCCGAGGTACTATTTCTGGGTTAGCGGAGTCTGTAACCTGAAGCGTCTGTAACCTGAAGCGTCTGTAACCCGAGGTACCACTGTATTTACTTGGGTCTTCAGGACCCATGAATAGGTCTTTACTAAGTGGTGGATACTGTTGTATTTATGGCTGTGAACCACCTTAATGTTCCCAGATCATTGGCTTTCATATATATTTTCATATATATTCTCATATATATTGCTTTCATTAAATAAGAAATAAATTATTGGCAGCTTTCAGATATGCTTGCGTCAAGCCAAATTCATTTCCTCGCAAAAGCCTTTTGGACATTTCCAAATTCTTAGGAACTGAATTGCTATTGGTAGATCAACAAGATTTTAAGTGTTGCCATTCTACTTCAAGGAGTACTCAGTGTGACTCAGAAGCACCAGAAGCAAAACACGTGCTCTCTTGAAATCTAATGGGAAATCTCTTGAGCTGAAAGAGAAAAATAATATTTTCTGTTGCAGATACAGAAATGTGCAGGCAAGGTGCTCCTTTATTTTCTAAAGGGGGGGATACAGAAGAGTGGCTAGAGAAGTATTCTAATATATACAATGTTATGTTATGTTTTGCCACACACACACACAGAGGACCCTATTTCAGTTCTCTGGATCAGTACAAAGCAAGTTAAATTTTTTTTAATTTATTTTTTTTGTATATCCAGTCTGAACTGATGCATGCGCTGCCTGGGGACCACACTGAACAGACTTCTTAGCAATCATCTGCTAACCAATCCTTAAAAATAATTAAAAAAAAATGGGCACAGTCTATCAAACATATATCTTCTGCCTATGTGGAACCAGTGGGCATTGCATGAGGGCTTCCTTATTGAATTCTCCCAATCTCAGCCCTTCCTGATTTCCTTTATTACATCAAATAAGAAACAGAGTGTTACACACTCCAGGTGTTTTTGTTACATGTTAGTAATTTATTTTTCTGACAAGTAATAGAATACCTTGCCCTCCCTCTTGGAACTCTGAGTCTTTATCGCTCCTTCCTTCACATCCTGCCGCTAAACTTTTGTTGTGTTCTTAGGATTTCATCACAACAAAAATTCTGATGAGATCAGCAGAATATCTATCAAAAGGGTATCATGAGTTGCATCAAACCCCTTTGTTTATCCCCCATAAAATACTCCCATCGGAAAGCAAGATGCTCCCTCAATTTCCAAACAAACAAAAATCTTAGGAAATTTGCTCATTATATTGTAAACCGCCCTGTGATCCTTGGATGAAAAAACGTATAGAAATAATAACAACAACAACAACAACAACAACAACAACACCAAACCCAAGGATGGAGCCAAAAGGTTTACCAACCAAGCCTGGAAGTAGATTAGCAATGAATGGGACTTGTAGACAGCCTATGCGCTATCCAGGCTAGATGATCATTTTACTGCCTATGGTTCACTTTCAAATCATACCTGCCTGAAGAGAGGAAATAATAAGCTCAGTCTACCATTTTTATCAGGTTCCAGAGCTATGAAATGCACTAGTCAGGACAGCCTCTGTTCCTGAACAAACAAAAAGGCCGTTTTGACCATTCCAACTGTTCAGAAATGCAAAACTTAATTCTAATCAAGGGAGTACCATATTTTTCAATGTATAAGACTAGGTGGGGGGTTTTTTACCAAAAAAATAGGTTTGAAATTGGGGCTTGTCTTATACATGGGTAGTGCTGGGGGGGGGCAATTTGGTGTGAATCAGCAATGTCCATTTTCATGGAGGTAAAATGTGTGTGTGTACCATTGGTATGCACAGAAGCACCTCCATTGCCCTGGCCTGAACAGGGCAGAGGGAGGCACCAGCAGCAGTGAGCAACTGTAGTCCCGTTCATTTATGCTTATTCAGTCAAACATTGACAGAGAATAAATATATCGAGAAATGGGAAAACATCAAGGGTGATGAACTTAGAAATCCATATCCAGTATTTTCTCCCCCTGCTCAGACTTCATG
The DNA here is from genome assembly GCF_964252035.2 of Podarcis erhardii. Taxonomy (NCBI): domain Eukaryota; kingdom Metazoa; phylum Chordata; class Lepidosauria; order Squamata; family Lacertidae; genus Podarcis; species Podarcis erhardii. The sequence goes on from NC_138513.1 coordinate 45,049,057, forward strand.
AGTTGTATCAATAATTCGAAAACTTTATTTATTTCCTTCCCTAAAACCCTCCTGCTCATAATCAATGCATAGCCACAGCGGCAGCCAAGAAACTAAAATGTTATCATATTTGTGTGACTTGCTACGAAGCGAGCCAGCCACCAAGCAGCCACTCAGTGGTTGCCCAAGCTCCTGGTGCTCCTTCGTTGCCAAGCCAACTCATTCGTCTCCCTGAATGTTCTCAAATGATGAGAGCTAAGCGGCTGTTGTTTATTTTTTTAAAAAAAGGAGGTTAGACATCTGTCCAGACAGAAAAATAAAAGGGGAAAACTCCCACCACTGCCTGACATGCCCACCCCTTCATTTAGGAATTTAGGTCACCGTGTTCACATGAACTTAATAGGCACTGAGGGAAGGGAAATTAGAAGTCTTCTCATGAAGCCAAGAAGCGCATACAGCTGAAGTTTCATTTCAGAGGAGCAATATTCTGCTTTTCAGGGACCAATATATATCTGTTTCTCCTTGAAATGGGGGAGAGCTAGTACCACCGTGCTCTTAGAGGTATTTTTTAATCAAGCGGTATCTAGATCTTGCTAAAGAAAGAAATAAAAATATCAGAGGCATCTGGCTAGCCACAGCTAGGGAGAGGTCATTGTGTCTTTGTGTGTTTTATGCTGCAATCCTCTACACACTTTCCTAGGAGGAAGACCCACTGGTTGAAGAAGAAGAAGAAGAGGAGGAGGAGGAGTTTGGATTTGATATCCAGCTTTATCACTACCCGAAGGAGTCTCAAAGCGGCTAACATTCTCCTTTCCCTTCCTCCCCCACAACAAACACTCTGTGAGGTGAGTGGGGCTGAGAGACTTCAGAGAAGTGTGACTAGCACAAGGTCACCCAGTAGCTGCATGTGGAGGAGCGGGGAAGCGAACCCGGTTCACCAGATTACGAGTCTACTGCTCTTAACCACTACACCACACTGGCTCTCAGTGGTACTTTGGGAACTGTATTTGGGGGAAGAGTGTTGAACATTACATTCTGAAGTGGAAGACAGATGGTCCTCTGGATGTTGCTTCATCTCTCATCATCCCTGCCCATTGGCCGTACTAGCTGGGGCTGACAGGAGCTGGAATCCAACAGCATCTCACTGGTTTCCCATCCCTGGGCCTTCAGCAAACTGAACCTCCGAGGGCTTCTCAACTGGGGCAATGATGGCAGTCAGCTACGACTGCTACTGCCGGGTTGCCAAGCCAGAGATTGATGCTCAGCCTTTGTTTAGGAAACGTATAAACTGCTTGCTCAAAAAAAAAAAATTATCCAGTTGGTGTTCAAGCAAACTCATTTATAAGCAAAAGGTGACTACAATGCACACGCCAATAAACATAAACGCATAAAACAATAATTGAAAACAAAGATAAAATGAATAAAATGTTTAAAACAAATGCAACAAAATCATTTTGCAGTAACAGAAAGGTTTTCAGCAAGCATCCGAAACAGTATAGTGTTCCAGAGCTCAGGTGCCACCACAGTAAAGGAATGGCCCCTCGCAAATGTAGAACAAACACTGTATGGCACTCAAGAAATGAGATGAGGCAGCAATGGCTTATTCTGAGCCTCTTCTGGCCCTCATGCACTTTCCTGCAATCTGTCCTCCTCCAGCACCTACTACAGGAATGTTACCGCAAACATGACGAGGAGACAGGGACCAGGGACCAGGGACCAGGTTGAAAATTGGCTATACAGTCATACCTCTTGTTACGTTTGCTTCATGATACGTTTTTTCAGGTTGAATCCCGCAGTGATCTGGAAATACCGGAAAGGGTTACTTCCGTGTTTCACCACTTGTGCATGCACAGACGCGCAAAATGATGTCACGCGTATGCGCAGAAGCGGCGAATCACGACCCGCAGACAAGGGTTGCATTCCTTTCAGGTTGCAAACGGGGCTCCGGAACGGATCCCATTCGCAACCAGAGGTACCACTGTAGTTTAAAATGATTTCAAATTGTAGTGTGAACATGACATTCCATTTTCTGCATTGTAAAATGAAGAACAAGAAAGATGGCGGGATTCATCACCCTTCACTAGGATGCAAGATTAGGAGAGCTGAGTCTTTACTGTAACATTTGTTTATACACACACACACATATATAGGGATGGGAATGAGACAAACAAGGAAGGGGGCTGAGAGTTGATTCAGTTTGTATTTAAATGTGAACCTACCTAATTTTCACTTTTTCAAACAATCAGCAAACCGAAATGCAGCCAAAAAACAGAAATTTTTACTTCTTCGAATTTTGCAATGCAGCTTGCTAGCCACGTAATTCCCCTCCCCCCATGCATATTAGCAAACATTGCTTTGGGGAAATAGGTATATTAGGCAAAATTGCACGCAAAAGTGTGTACAGTCGTACCTTGGATCCCGAACGCCTTGCAAGTTGAACGTTTTAGCTCCCAAACTCTGCAAACCTAGAAGTGAGTGTTCCAGTTTGCAAATGTTATTTGAAACCCAAATGTCCGACGTGGGTTCCGTGAGTTCCAATTGGCTGCAGGAACTTCCAGCAGCCAATCGGAAGCCACACCTTGATTTCCGAACGTTTTGGAAGTCAAACAGACTTCCAGAATGGATTCTGTTCGACTTCTGAAGTATGACTGTATTGGAAGAAAGTCACACTAAAATACTGATGGATTTTTTGAGGCCCTTCACAGATTCACCAATCCCCAAGAAGAACCTTACTAATTTCAACATGGATGCTATTGGAATAGGGCTCCTCGCCTGCACCTGACTGCACCATAACTCAAGAGATTTCGCTTCCTGCTCTATATCTCTGTTATCGTCATCAGAATTTTGCAGAATTTTGCAACGTGAACCAGCTGTGCAAGAGTCCCTGACAGCAAGACTGGAACTGTTGCAGCTTCTTGCTATACTTCTCTAGTGCAAAGGTGTCCAAAATATGTCCATTTCTCCCTATAGCTTCAACATCTATTTAAAGAAAACCAAATGAGGCTGGTCCACGATAAGAAAACTGCAGAGAAATCTCTGCCTAAAAATCAATTTTCTTTCCGGCACCTTTTGTGCAACCTTCTATTGCACTTCAGCAACTTTCTGGGGTGATGGTGGAATGGGGAGGGAACAAAATTGTGGCTTTATCTTGACACGTGAAGCTGCTGTGATTTACTAAACCTCTGTTACTGTAACCATTTATGGCCAAATATTCTGCAGACTGCTTACTTCCCGCAACATCCTCATCTGTCTCCACCACTCTCTTCAGCCCATAGTGAGAGAAAGAGATGCAAAGAGAGCCCTAGATAAGCACCACTTTGAGAGACCCCTGCAACGTTTGGCACAATATCAAGCATTAGCAGGCACTTGTACAATCCAACAATCGCTTTTATATAATGGCCTTGGAATATTGTACTGGAGATGTGAATAAAAAGAAACCGTAGAATGGAGAACACTAAAAGGTTCAAGGCAGAAACAAAATACATTTTCTCGCACAACCTGGGCAATCAGCCCTATATTGTCTGAAAAAGCCTCTTCTAGATTTATTTTTGTGTGGGTGTCTCAAAACACCTTACACAGAAGAAGCAATTTTTACGGGAAAGGGAGAAAAAGGAGGATACAGACAGATTAGTTATGAGCCACCTTCCCAGATTCATCCGTCAAACAGCACTAAAAGAACCAATCCAATATGTGGATGGTGTTTCGTAAGCCACCTTGAGGACTTTTTCAGTGAAAAGGCATTTTTTAAAACTGAAATAAATAAATATCAGCCAATTTGATTTTTAAAAAAATTCAATTCTGACTATTATATTTGCACTCAGCCCTCGGGAAAGCAAGGCAGCCTGCCAACACCACCAAGGCAAAGACAGACCGAACTCTCCGCCTCCACTTAACCCCCAAAGTCTTCCATGCTGAGATGGGATAGCCATTTTTCATTACACACACACACACACACACACACACACACACACACACGAAGTGTTAAAATGATCTGAAGGGAACTGATAAAAAGATATTCAAAGCCAAAGGGCGAAAAATAAGCATGTAAAACTGCACATGCACACTGCTCTATTAAAATGAAATTAAGAAAAACCTCAGGGTCGTTATTTTCTCATAGTGATGGAGAGCTGCATGGGAAAAGAAAATCAACAATTATTTTTAATGGCACAGCTAATTCCAATTTATACTCAGGGCAAAATCAACAGGAATAGGGCACATTTTGCAGCCTGAAAGGAACTTCTCTTTCTGGACAAACTTCCAATGGGGAAAAGGCCAGAGATAAAATTTGGTGGAGCAAGGAGAGCCATTTATTATTTTAATTTTTTTGCACAGCGTCTTTGAACAAATATGGTCCTCTCTTCCCCCAGGCAAGCAACAACCACTGTGAGTGGCAGACTTTGGTTCCTCAAAATTCAGCGGCGCCCTGGGGCATGCTAAAATTTGGTGCGCACACATACACACCTGCCTCTCACGCTCCATTCTACAGCACTGTTGTGGCGCTCCTTGCAACACAGTCCCCGGTGCAGCCAAACAGGTTGTGCTACCCTAAAAGCACATCTGGCACTGTCAGAGTGGAAGAGCACATTTCAGCCAAGGCCAGATTTAGGGTTGATGAGGCCCTAAACTACTGAAGGTAATGGGGCCCTTTATACGTCCAGCTGTCCTTTGTCAACAACAAATTGTAACTTTTTTGTGTGGAATATATGATATACGGTAATTTATGGAACTAATAGGTATCTAAAGCCATTTGCACATAACAAAATATGTATTTTATCAAAGTAATTGTTACAACCAGTCCATGCTGAATGTAGGCACCCTTTACAGTGGTATCTCGGGTTACATACACTTCAGGTTACAGACTCCACTAACCCAGAAATAGTACCTCAGGTTAAGAACTTTGCTTCAGGATGAGAACAGAAATTGTGCTCCGGCGGCGCGGCTGCAGCAGGAGGCCCCATCAGCTAAAGTGGTGCTTCAGGTTAAGAACAGTTTCAGGTTAAGAACGGACCTCCAGAACGAATTATGTACTTAACCCGAGGTACCACTATATATAGAAATGAGCAAACCAGTAATATTTTAGGGAGCAGGCTAGCAAGCGGGGCCCATTACTTACATCATAGGAGCTGTCAGGGGCTCAGGAGCTGAGGCACAGGGAAGATGGGAGATGGAGAGCGAGGGGGAGGAATCCGAAGGGAGCGTAGGAGGGGACAGTGGTCCGAGGGATTCCATGAGCCTCTCCAGCGAATCGGAAGATTCACAGAAGGGAGCGCCAGTGGCCAGGGGCAGGGGGGTCCCAAGGGGAACACCCCAGGAGCAAGGGGGCAGCAGGGACTCCCAGAGCAGTAGTTGGAAATCAGGACCAGCTTCCCCACCAGAGCAGAGTGGGGGGGAAGAGTCCCAGGCATCGGGGCCAGTGCTTTCCCCACCAGGGAGAGGAGACGAGGCAGAGCCTACCACGCCTCCCTCGGAGAGTCGGACAACGGAAGGGAGGTCAGATCCGGCCAGTGTCACGGAAGAGGGAAGCAGTGATAGAAGTAGTGTAACGGTTAGGAGAAAGGTCACTGGGTTGGCGTGAGAAGCAAGTTCAAATGTACAGGAGCGCGGGACAGCAGAGAGTGAGGATTGGGAACCGGGTCCTAAAGCACGCCGGAGGCAGGGGGAGGAGCTAAGCGACTCAGCGTCGGAAGAGTCCAGAAAGGGCAATGCCCCAGAGGGCAGGAGGACCCAGAGGAGAAGAGAGCAGCGCAGGAGGTGGAGCAGGGCTAGGATCTTAAACTGGTGTGGAAGGGGCGGAGACTCAGACGGGACTTCGCCGATCTAGAGTCTAGACGTAGGGCTGCACGCTCTGGCTTTGAAATGGAAATTAAACTTCAATAAAGACTTTTGTACATAACATCAGCCTGGCGTTGGTCCTCTGTGAGCTGGGACCTAGAGGCAGCTCTGACAGGAGCCTACAGAACACCAGTGGCGTAGCGTGGGTTGTCAGCACCTGGGGCAAGGCAAGTAATTTGCGCCCCCTAACCCATGGATTTGCGCCCCCTAACCCGTGGATTTGCCCTAACCCCAGATGTTGCGCCCGGTGCGGCCGGCCCCCCCTGCACCCCCCACGCTACGCCACTGCAGAACACAAAACACTGTTGCTATATGTAGGTTTTCTTTTATTTGTTTTTATCTTATATTTTGGAAATGTACATCCTTTTTAAAAAAAATTTGGGGGGGGCCCTCAAGAGAGTGGGGCCTTAAGCTATATCTTGTTTAGCTTATACGTAAATCCGGCACTGATTCCAGCCATGCAAAAACACTTGGGGTGTGAAACAAGGGCAGGGAGGAGTGTGGCCTGGTGTCACTATACTGAGACTAGGACAGTATATCTTGTGACCCATCACTCAGCTGATCACAGCCCACCTGAAGCTCTGTAAAACCCTGGCTACAGATGTAAAGAATATGGGAGAGATGGATCAAATTTACGGAATGGAGGTTTACTTTCAGCTTGGTAGGCTACAGCCTACAGTTTGGTAGGCTACAGACTTGCAGCCTGATTCTACCTGTGTTTATTGGGAAACAAGTGCCACTCATTCCCAAATAAATGTGCAAAGGACTGCAGCCTCAATGGGGATTGCATTCCACTCAAATCAGTGTTATCTACTTTCGAGTATACAAGAACAAAATCAGGCTGTGCTACTAATATTGTAGTGAAATACAATATTTTGCAGTTGTTCAGTGAAGGAGCTCAGAAGACAGTTTGGAATCTATTTTACTGGGCAACCCAGTTAGATGGGAGGATACACATAATAAAATTATTATTATTGTTGTTGTTGTTGTTGTTGTTGTTGTTGTTGTTATAGCTGAAATACACAAACCCATCTCAAGCCTTATTCATTGGACAGCATTTCCTTCTATACTATGCTAACTATTCTGCAGGGACATTTAGAACCAGGAGCTTTCTAAGGGCCAAATGGCAGTGCTTTTTTCTGGGGGGACGCAGGGGTAGGCATACCCCTAAACATTTTGTGAATCTAAGTTTGGCCTCTTTCAGGGGCAGTAATTCAATATGAGTAGGAAAATGAGAGTACCTCTAAACAATTTTTTAAGGGAAAAAAGCACTGCCAAATGGGATATGGGATCCAAAGATCAATGACCTGAGTGCCGCTTTTTAAAAAGCATAAGACTGAGATTGAGGCTGCCCCATGGAGAACATCTCCTTCCCCACCCCCAAACACATATATGGTGACATTCAGTTAAGTTTTACCCAGACTAAATTAAGTCCATTGATTTTTTTTCTTCTTGCAGCACAAGGAGAAACATTTAGATGCCATAAGGATACATCTGTGTTTTCCCTGGAAGGAAAATAGTGTGTCTTTTGGTGGTGGGTGTTATGTACTGAAGTTCTCACCCTGGGCCAGCAGGGGGATACTGTAGATAGTTATGCAAATAAGGCATCGAAAGTGACGTTCAGTGATTGGATAGTTTCAGAAAATTGTTACAGTTACGTTATACTGGAGCTCTATATAAGCAGGCGGACTGAACCCTTCAGTTCAGTTCTGTTCTGGCCTGTGAATAAACAAGAGCTGTTTGAAGAATTGCTGTGTCGTCTGATATGTTCACCCACAACTTAACAGTGGGGGTGCCACCACCACAGTTTTGATTCAATTTGAACCTGCCCTCAGCTACATTTAGCATTTCCAGACAAAAACAGAGATCTAATCCTGGATCTCTCTCACATGCACACACTCCTCAGTTGCAATCCCAGATCAAAGGGGGCAGGTTTTTGGAGGCTGCTGAATGCCATTTTGAATGAAGGCGGTAGTCTAAACCTTTCAAAAACGTTCTGATTTTAACCACAGATTTTGAAACTGGTCTTTTAGTTTCTCAGAATTCCTGAGCCACACCAGGCAGGAGGCTGCTAGTACCTTACAAAGGGGGCTAGGGATCCCCAATAAAGATTTCTCAGCAATCACTCAAACCTACATTTTCCAGTTTTCTTTCTGGGAGTCCACACCACAAATTGCAAGCTGGTTCACACATGAAACCCAGCCAAAATATGGCTTTCGCATGAAGGTTCCTAGAGTGGAGATCATAGCCGCTGTGCTCTTCTTCCTGAACCCCCTCTGGCTGCACTGTGTTTAGGTGAGTGTGTCAACAGAGCTCAGGCTCATAGTCTGTCTCCTCTCGAAAAACCACAAGCTGGGAATCCCAGAATACACATTGGTTACAGCTTGTGGTTTGCCTGGAGTGAGACAAACCATGAGTCCTGGTTGAGGTGACATGCTGTGCAAAACCATGGCCTCACTCAGAGCAGCACAGAAGGAGAACCAAGAGAAGAGCTCTGGAGCTGCTGTCTCTTTACCATAGCTGTCAACTTTTCCCTTTTCTTGCGAGGAATCCTATTCGGAATAAGAGAATTTCCCTTGAAAAAAGGGAAACGTTGACAGCTATACTCTTTACTGGGTGATGGAATGCTTGCACATTCCTATTAAGGCATAGATTGCTTTAGTATTGCATGCAGCCGACTCAAAGAGATACAAATATATCCAAACAATATCTCTATTACACTGACGCAAGTTCACAAATCAATGCCAAATAACAATGAACACTATAAACCCACAAGAATTCAGGATCACTGGTTAAAAGTCCATTTCAGCTATGAGTCTTTCTCGAGTTATTGATGGTTTATTCCCCTTGGGGAAAAGTTGTCAGATTCCAGCTTCAACAAAGACAGCTATATGATAGGTGCAAATCTTCAGACATGGTGTGCCTTCTTTATAGACAATTTGCTTCTGGTGGCCAGCTGTGCTTCTGTTTGGATATGTTTGAGTCTCCTTATTTGTGGTGTAGATTGTTGTTGTGAGACTCTCATTGCCAGTATCTTTTCTTTGGGGGGGGTCATCACAACTGAACAGGTTTCAAACTGTTTTTGCTTGGTATTGGAGTCGGTGTGCGCTTGCACACAATTGCTTTCAGTTCTGTAACGCACATTTGCAGTAATTCCTGTGCATGTGCTATCGCTCATCACAGACCCTGCCTATTCCCCTGAAAGCTACCGTATTTTTCGCTCTATAAGATGCACCAGACCACAAGACGCACCTAGTTTTTGGAGCAGGAAAACAAGGAAAAAAATATTCTGAATCTCAGAAGCCAGAACAGCAAGAGGGATCGCTGCGCAGTGAAAGCAGCAATTCCTCTTGCTGTTCTGGCTTCTGTGATAGCTGTGCAGCCTGCATTCGCTCCATAAGATGCACACACATTTCCCCTTACTTTTTAGGAGGGAAAAAGTGTGTCTTATAGAGCAAAATATACAGTACATCTTGTGAATAACCCACTTGACTTAGTCCCTCTCCCTACATGTGCACCGTTTGAAGAGGCAAACGGAAACGGAAGATGACCAGCTCATCCGATTCCACCGAATTCTAGAACTACAGCTGCAAGTCCCTGCCGGGAACCAGAGAGTGGGGGAAGCTTAAGAAGAACTCTCCTAGCAACAGCCTCAACAACAGAACTGCAAAACAAAAGAGATGGAATCTGCAAGATGTAAAAAAGAAAAAAGAAAAAACCTCGCAGGCTGGGAGAACAATTCCATCTCGTTGCCAAAAGGCCTTTGGTGACATCGTCTCCTGTGCCACTAAACAGGACCACCTAATGGGTACTTCAGAATTCATCAGACGGGTAGGAGAGCAAAGGAAGAGAAGCAGAATACTTTATCACTGACCAAAGAAGAAATAATCGCACTACAGGAGCAGGCTGCCCTCTCTCCCATTTTCTTACAATTTCCTCTTATTTGTCTATTCATTTATATTTCAGTTGTATGGTCTTTCATGTTATGAAAGTACAGCTGAAGACGAACTATGCAGGGACTTCAAGCAAGCGGTCCACAGAAACCCAGTGAAGCGAGCTCAGTGTCACGCCAGCAGGAATGTATTCTGCAGATGTACTTATAAGCATCTACCCAGGTTACTGCAATGCCTTCAGTAATAATATTTTTTTAAAGCTGATTAGGACAATGGAAATTATTTTCCCTTCAGTCCACACTGATTAGTCCCATCAGCGTCAATGGTAGTTCCACATGCGTATGAAAGGAGAGGAGACCCCATTATAGGATCTACTTCCTTGACTGTTATGGAATAAACACAGCGAACCGACACTCCCATGGGGATGTAAAAGATCTCAGATTACCGAACCATCCAAAGCATATGGCTTGCTAGGAAAGACAATCAAGCAGTTTAGGCAGCAAAAAAACCCAACACTCAGAACCATACTTTGAAAAATAAAATGCTTGCTTGCCACTGTTTCCACCACCCTTGAAAAAAGGCCATTATTTCCTAATAAATTGCATTTCTACAGCGCCTTCAATGAGGGCATTCTAATGGAACTTGCAGCCATGAACCAAGTCTCAGAGTGCATTGTAAGCTTGGACTTAATGGTTGTCAAATGCTTGCTCTTGAGAGAGTTTCTTTCAGCCTAAACATGGGAAAGGCTTAAATGAAGAGGCATTGTTTTTAGTTAATATAGATGAAGAAACCATGATGTTCAAAACGCACTGACTAATCAAATTGGCCAGGCAGACATTTAAGTAGCCTGGAATTTGAGGCTATGGGGAAAATGCTAACTAAGAGTACAATCCCAGCCCTACTCGGAAGTAAGTCTGGTTGAAGTCAGTGGGGCTTACTCCCAGGCAAGTGAGGTTAAGACTGCAGCCTAAAGCAGAAAGCAACACCAAGAACGATGCTGGGAAGATTCCAAAGGCGAGGGCAGAAGGAGCAGGAAAAGTAAGAGAGGAGGTTCCAGAAAGCACAGCTTCTCCTGCAAACATTGGGGGGGGGGGGTTGCTCTTCCATGATCATATAACTATCATATATCAGTCAAGTATTGATGGACATTTGTGGGTATTGTGGGTATTGCTTTAGAGCAGGGGTAGGCAACCTAAGGCCCGGGGGCTGGATGCTGCCCAATCGCCTTCTCAATCCAGCCCGTGGACGGTCCAGGAATGTTATGTACTGAGTTGAATAGGATCCAAAATGCAGCAGTCTGATTGGTCCTAGAACAATAGGATCCAAAATGCAGCAGTCTGGTCCTAGAACAATAGGATCCAAAATGCAGCAGTCTGATTGGTCCTAGAACAATAAGATTCAGAATGCAGCAGTCTGATTGGTCCTAGAACAATGCAGGAGTATATGATTGGTCTGCAGGAGCCACCCAATCCAGCTCCAGATGGAAGTGAATCCACAACCTGATTGGCCTACAGGAGAATTCCGGAATTAGCCAATCACGTGCAGCCCATTGTGTAAATAATGTATATAAAGCAGATGCTTTGAGGAAACTTTCATTCCTCCTCACCACTATGAGCTGAATAAAGAGCACGAAATTCACTCTCGACTCTGAGTACCGTATTTTTCATCCCATAGGACGCTCCATCCCATAGGACGCACCTAGTTTTTTTGGGGGGGGAATAAAGGGAAATTTTCCCCCCTTCATTTCCCCCCCCAAAAGCAGGTCGGGGAAACCGAACCAGGTCGAGGAACACCAGGATGGCGGCGCTGTGCCTCCCTGCTGTCCCCCGAGTTTGTGGGGCTAGCCGATGTCTGCCCGGCACGAGGGGCGCTCTGCTTCAGGGTGCCCTGCCTACCGCGCCGGGCAGGAGGCTGCTATCCGCAGCGTGGGGAGCCCTGCGGGGAACTCCTGCAGGGCTCCCCACACTGCGGATGTCTGTCCGGCACGCGGGGCGCTCTGCTTCAGGGCACCCCGTCCACCGGGCGGCAGGCTGCTATCCGCAGTGTGGGGAGCCCTGCGGGGAACTCCCGCAGGGCTGCCTAGGCTGCGGATGTGTTCCCAAAGCGCCGGGCACTCTGCTTTCAGGGCGCCCAACGCACCGGGAAGCAGGCTACTATCCACAGCCTAGACAGCCCTGCGGGAACTCCCGCAGGGCTGCCTAGGCTGTGGATGTCTTCCTGAAGCCTGGAGAGCGAGAGGGGTCGGTGCGCACCAACCCCTCTCGCTCTCCAAGCTTCAGCAAAAGCCTGCATTCGCCCCATAGGATGCACCCAGATTTCCCCTTCATTTTTGGAGGGGAAAAAGTGCGTCCTATAGGGCGAAAAATACGGTATATTTCAAGGAATCAGCATGTTTTTACATGAGTAGAATGTGTGCTTTTATTTAGAATGCATCTCTGGGTTATTTGTGGGACATAGGAATTCGTTCATTTTTTTTTTCCAATTACCACATGGTCTGAGGGACGGTGGACCGGCCCATGGCTGAAAAAGGTTGCTCACCCCTGCTTTAGAGCAATGCCATTGAAACCAATGGGACTTCAAGTAGTCATAATTAAGTTAGCTAATTTACAACTCTCTAAACATTGCCAAGTTCCAATATATTTCAGACCCTAAACATGTAATATGTCTAACCTTGAGTGAGAATCCCTGAGTGGATGGAGAGGGTGGTCTTTAAAACAGACTATTTAGGAGACTTTATAAGCTGAATAGGAATGCGGGTGGCGCTGTGGGTTAAACCACAGAGCCTAGGGCTTGCCGATCAGAAGGTTGGCGGTTCGAATCCCCATGATGGGGTGAGCTCCCGTTGCTCGTTCCCTGCTCCTGCCAACCTAGCAGTTCGAAAGCACGTCAAAGTGCAAGTAGATAAATAGGTACCTGTCAGAGTTGCCTCTAGGTCCCAGCTCACAGAGGACCAACGCTAGTCAGTAATAACTTATAAAAGTCTTTATTGAAGATTAGTTTCCATTTCCAAACCGCAGCGTGCAACTCCACGTCTTAGAACCTAGACCGGCGAAGCTCCATCTGAGTCTCCGCCTCCTAGACACCAGTTTAAGACTCTAGCCTTACTCCACCTCTTCCGTTGTTCTTTCCTCCTCTGGGTCCTTCTGCCCCCTGGGGTTTCCTCCTTTCTGGACTCTTCTGACGCTGACCCCCCTGAGTCTTGCCCCTCCTTCCGGCGGGCTTTAGGACCTGGCTCCCTATCCGGGCTACCTGCTGTGCCGCTCGCCTGTACATTTGAACTTGGCGCGCGCGCCCAGCCGGTAACGTTCCTCTTGACCGTTTCCCCGCTCTCCGATGGAGGCGTGGTCAATCCTGACTCATCTCCTCTCGCTGGTGGTGAGAACACTGGTCCCGATGCCTGGGACTCCTCCCCCCCACTGCGCTCTGGTGGGGAAGCTGGTCCTGATTTCCAACTGCTGCTCTGGGAGTCCCCGCTGGCCCCTTCCTTCTGGTGTTTCCCCCTTGGCACCCCCCTTGCCCTGGCTATCGGCGCTCCCTTCTGTGAATCTTTCGATTCGCTGGAGAGGCTCGTGGAATCACTCTGACCACTGTCACCGCCTACGCTCCCCTCGGATTCCTCCCCCTCGCTCTCCATTTCCTCCCTCTCCTGTGCCTCTGCTCCTGAGCCCCTGACAGTACCTCTCTGGCGGGAAGGTAAATGGCGTTTCTGTGTGCTGCTCTGGTTCGCCAGAAGCGGCTTAGTCATGCTGGCCACATGACCCGGAAGCTGTATGCTGGCTCCCTCGGCCAGTAAACGAGATGAGCGCCGCAACCCCAGAGTCGGCCACGACTGGACCTAATGGTCAGGGGTCCCTTTACCTTTACCTTTTTATGAGCTAAATATGTACCCTGTGCCACCATTAGGCAAAATGAGGTCGTTGCCTCTGGTGATAGGGACCAGGGGTGACAAATCAGCACACACATACACAGCAGAGCCTACACACACTTCCTCATCCAACCAGTGGCACTCTCTTGACGCCCTCTTCTTGGTTGCAGCCAAGATGAGGGGGTGTGGCAACCCAACACCACTTCTGCACACAGCCTCTATAGGCGCCAGCCACAGCAGAGACCACATACAGCGGCGCCCCGCAAGACGAACGCCTCGCAAGACGGAAAACCCGCTAGACGAAAGGGTTTGCAAAACGAATTTCCCTATGGGCTTGCTTCGCAAGACAAAAATGTCTTGCGAGTTCCTGCGGGGTTTTTTTCCTCCCCCCCCCTTTTTCTAAGCCGCTAAGCCGCTTATCAGCTGATCCGGTAAGCCGCTAAGCCGCTAATAGCGCTAATCTGCTAAGCCGTCAATGGGCTTGCTTCGCAAGACGAAAAAACCGCTAGGTGAAGAGACTCGCGGAACGGATTAATTTTGTCTTGCAAGGCACCACTGTAGTGCCAAGAACAGGGGTCAGCAAAATTTTTCAGCAGGGGGCCGGTCCACTGTCCCTCAGATCTTGGGGGGGGCGGACTATATTTTGGGGGTGGGGAAATGAACGGATTCCTATGCCCCACAAATAACCCAGAGATGCATTTCAACTCGTGTAAAAACACACTGATTCCCAGACCATCCGTGGGCCAGATTTAGAAGGCGATTGGGCCGGATCCGGCCCCCGGGTCTTAGTTTGCCTACCCACGGGCAAGAAGATGCCTGGCTGGTGTTGGCAGTGACTTCAAAGGCTCTCCGATGTCAACAGCAGTCGTAGCATCAGGAAAGGTTTGTTTCATCTGGCAAAACATTTAAAAGTAAGTGGCGGGGGGGGGAGAGAAAGAGAGAGAGAGAGAGAGGAGGAAGGAAGAGGAAGAGGAGTGGCGGATCAGCTCAGGCAGTGCCATGGTTTGCGTCAGTCCTTCTGAGCTGTGTCGCCTGTGATTAGAAAAAAATCAATCCAAATTCTGTGCCAAGAAACACTGCCGATGAAACACTAAGCACAACAGTATGATTTCTTTCATTTTGCAGAAGTTACAATTCCACAATGTTGCTTTATACTTAATTAATTAACTGCTTTGCTTCTCACGGGAAGGGGTAGTAGCTGGGCACCCCAACTGCTAGTAAGCTAAAACTTGAATCCAATGCGCTCCTAACTGGGAGTTAAGCACCCTCAATTACAGAGCATAGGGCTGCACTGTGATCCAGCTGTTCCATCGGGCTCCTGGGATATCCTGTACTTTGAAGCATAAAGACTAGAATCAGTGCTTTTCTTCTAGAAAGAACTGTTTCAGTACTGCGTACCCTTGAGTACCCCCAGAAGAAAGCACTTACTAGAATTATGATTCGTTCTTAGGCAGGCTTCCTCAACTTCAGCCCTCCAGATGTTTTGAGACTACAGTTCCCATCATCCCTGACCACTGGTCCTGCTAGCTATGGATCATGGGAGTTGTAGTCCAAAAACATCTGGAGGGCCAGGGTTGAGGAAGCCTGTTCTTAGGTGTCTACTGTGTCTTATCCAACTTTATATGCATTTTTCCATGCTTCACAGAACTGCAGCATACACACATCCCTGGCTATGAAGAATAAGCCAGGAAACACTGGATTTTCAGGTGTGGGTCAGAAATGTAGTCGAGAAGTGGAGCAAGCTACCTTGGCTTCACAGCTGGTTCACCCATGAGGCAGGGTGAGGCAGCTGCCTCAGGCGGTACTTCCCCCAGGGCAGGATCTCCATGCCGACACCATGCTTCGCCGCCTGTCTTCCTGGCTCTAGGGGCAGAAAGGAACCGGTGGCAAAACTCTGCAGAATGCCCCCCAATTGGCAAGAAGGGAGATGTTCCACCACCCATCTTTGCTGCCAGGCTGGGAGTGTGTGTGTGGAGATCTTCTCCTCGAGGGAAGAACCAATGCAAAGCCCCATAACCAGGCGAAAAGAGGGATCTGGAAAGGATATCCCTACCCACACACCCAGCTGGGCAAACTCTACATGGGCTTACAGAAGAAGAAGCCCTTACAGAGTTTGACCTCCTATTCTTGGGGGTGGCTCCACGGCATTTTGCCTCATGTGCCAAAACACCTCAGGCCACCCTTCTTGGCCCTGTGGAATCTTTTGTTCGGGACCATCAAAAGAGACGGGGTGATTTATCCTTTAGAGTTAGTTAGCGTTTCCAAAAATGCAATACAGTGGTACCTCGGGTTACATACGCTTCAGGTTACAGACTCTGCTAACCCAGAAATAGTACCTCAGATTCAGAAATTTGCTTCAGGATGAGAACAGAAATTGTATGGTGGCGGCACGGCGGCAGCAGAAGGCCCCATTAGCTAAAGTGGTGCTTCAGGTTAAGAACAGTTTCAGGTTAAGAACGGACCTCCAGAACGAATTAAGTATGTAACCAGAGGTACTACTGTACAGTTAATGCTTTTAAAGGTTGCTTCTGGACTGATTTCAATGGCATAAATTTTATTATCACAGTTTAAGGATGGGGAACCTGTGTCCTCCCCCCAGATGTTATTGGGCACCAGCTTCCATCAGCCTCTGCCAGCCTTGTCACTGGCAAGGGATGGTGGGAGCTGGACTCCAACAACATCTGGAGAGCCACTGGTTCTCAAACCCTCTTGCGGTGGATGCAGATCCCAAAAACGGAGACTTTCAAAAGCAAGGTCTGGAAAATGAATGTGGATTTAAAAAGAAACAGAGGGCGGGGGAAATATTGATGAGCTAGAATACTGTGGGCAATTGAAAGCTTTTTTTATTATGGCGTGGGTGTTATCACTATTATTAATACTGTTATGCACCACTCGGCGTAGCTCTTTATACTAGCGGCATGAAGATTATGAAGTGGCAAAGATGATGTGGCACGAAAGGCGTGCAGAAGAAGATGCTCATCCAAGAGGACACTACAGGGAGGTAGTCAGTGTAAACAAATAATCAAAGGCCACTTCATGAAAGCAGCTCAGAATGCATCACTCATCCCGTCTGGGTCTGGTTCAGGGCATCTTGCCATGCCTGTTTGAACCGAGATAAGTGGCTTGTGATTCCTTGCAGAATCAGATGGTGGATTGGAGCCCTCATCATTTATTCTCACTGTGAAGTTCCTATCCATTGATGCTCCCTTACTAGCAATCCCATACCATTCCTGCTATTTCCTCACAAACAGTGGAACCTCTGCAGTTTCTACAGAATTGCGATGGCAGTCAATTTTTTGCTTCTTTGCAGAGTCTGAAATCTCTTAACTTTTCAAAATTAGAATAACAACAACAACAATTGGCTCCCAATCGAATATTAAAAACACAATACAACATTAAACTTCCCTGAACTTCAGATGTCTTCTAAAAGTCAGATACTGTAGTTGTTTATTTCCTTGACATGTGATGGGAGGACGTTCCACAGGGCGGACGCCACTACCGAGAAGGCCCTCTGCCTGGTTCCCTGTAGCCTCAATTTTCACAGGGAGGGAACTGCCAGAAGCCCCTCGGCACTGGACCTCAGTATCCGGGCTGAACGATGGACTTCCATGTATGTGCAAATAGCTAACACATCAGGGGGAGGCTGCCAACCTCAGATGCCACCTTATGCATTGCCTGCCCATATGCAGGAACTTTTCAAAGAAACAGTTTTCCCACATGCACCCTGAGATGATACAGCCCTGCATGACACATGGTTGGCTTCATCACACTAATTCTGAAGAGATGTTGGCCTTGGGTGCCTCAGGCTGTTTGAATTCAACTTTTTTCGGCATCATTCATAGACCCTCCAGGTGTCCCTATTTTCCAGGGATGCCCCTGATTTAGAGATACCATTATGGTTTCTGATTTGATCCCAGAATTCCCCACCTTTCCTTAGGACATCCCTATTTTCATTGGAGAAATGTTGGAGAGTATGGAGCTATCCAACCCCCGAGCTATCTGCTGGCAATCCTGTATAGGGAAGTTGTTGTTTTTTAAAATGTTTGATGTTTTATTATGTTTTTATATATGTTGGAAGCTGCCCAGAGTGCTGGAGCAACCGAATAAGACATGTGGGGTATAAACAGTGAAATGATCATTATGGAATGGGACGTCCCTATTTTCATGGGAGAAATATTGGAGTGTATGCGTCTATACGGCATTGCCCTCAAGCCGAACTCTGTCGGAGCCTCCGTACAACCGAGCTGTAATGGCTCTCCTCCTTGTCGTATCTTCAGAATCTATCTAGGCTCTCCTCCGACAGTGATTGACGATCCAAGCCTTTAATGAGGCTTCAGGCACGCTCCCCATTACACAGAGTACCCAGAAAGCAGCAGAAGAGCCAGAAATATGTGCTACATTGCTACGTTTATTTCTAACTACAGTGGTGCCCCGCAAGATGAATGCCTCGCAAGACGGAAAACCCGCTAGACGAAAGGGTTTTCCGTTTTGGAGGTGCTTCGCAAAACGAATTTCCTATGGGCTTGCTTCGCAAGACGAAAATGTCTTGCGAGTTCCTGCGGGGTTTTTTTCCTCTCCCCCCCCTTTTTCTAAGCAGCTAAGCCGCTTATCAGCTGATCCGCTAAGCCGCTAAGCCGCTTATCAGCTGATCTGCTAAGCCGCTTATCAGCTGATCCGCTAAGCCGCTTATCAGCTGATCCGCTAAGCCGCTTATCAGCTGATCCGCTAAGCCGCTTATCAGCTGATCCGCTAAGCTGCTTATCAGCTGATCCGCTAAGCCGCTTATCAGCTGATCCGCTAAGCCGCTAATAGCGCTAATCCGCTAAGCTGTCAAAGGGCTTGCTTCGCAAGACGAAAAAACCGCAAGACGAAGAGACTCGCGGAACGGATTCTTTTTGTCTTGCGAGGCACCACTGTACGCATGACAGAAAGAATATGCGTCTGCTCTCTGTGAGAGACAGACAACAACAGGAACAAAGAAACAGGAAACCAGTAACATCAACATCCGTCTCCCATCTCCCGTGAGACTTCCAACAGTTTGGAATGTCAGCAGAGACTTGTGACTCCAAGAACTGCACAGTGGCATAACAGAAACCTAACAAACTCACCCCACCCCCCTTTTTTGTACAAGCATAGAATCATAGAATCATAGAGGTGGAAGGGGCCATGGGGCTCATCTAATCCAACCCCTTGCAATGCAGGGATCTTTCACCCAAGGCGGGGCTCAAACCCACAACCCTGGAATTCAGAGTCTCAGTGGCTTAATTTCTTTGCTTATCTGTGTGAAATGAGTTTTGAGTAACTCTTTGAACATCCCTGACAAGTAGAAGATAAAGTTGTCTGGGTACTGTAACCTTAAGCTGTTTGGCCATTTGTCTGTCTCAGCCGGCTCAGTCGGGGAAGGGCACCTTAAATTCTTTCCTGATAGGGAGGGGAGGGGAGGCTCATTTGACATGGCTTCTAGGTTTTCCAGGAATAGCTCCTGTTCTAAACTTGCTTCAGGTCCCTCTTTGGCTAGCTCAGCTTGTTTTAGTTCTGTTGCCAGGTCCACTCCCTCACCTCTGACATTAGTTTTCTCCTCCCTTCCAATCCAGGTGTGGTCATCAGACCACTCATGAGAATGGAGGATTATTTGCTTCATCAGCCTTGGGATGGAAGTAGGTTGAAATTTTGGCCTGTTTTTTCTTTGTGGGAGTTGTTACAGTTTGTAAAGGTGAAATCCCCAGTTCTTGAGTCTCAGTGAATTTGGAATTTTCCCCTTGTGGGGAAATCAGAAAAGCAAAGCAAAGTTCAATATCCAAACCTAATATCCTGTTGCCTGGCTGTGGGATGGAGCAAGGAGCGCTGCTGTTGTTGAATTCTCTTCAGTTAAGTTGGCACCAAGAAGGCCTATGCAATCTGAAGGAAGGAGGCGTCTTTCTCCACTTCCAGGCACTCACCAACAGCCTGAGAAGGGACCCACATAAGGATATTGCATATAACCTGGACTTGTTTTTGATGGAAGATGGAGATTTGTTTATGGGGTTTAAGGAAACGGCTTCGAATTCACTGCTTTGAGTCAACTATTGTCTCTCCCGCGTTGTGAACGCTTCTCAGTTTTCCAGAGAGAGGCTGATCTTCTCTCAGCTAGCTCCTCCATCAACACACACACAAACATACCATGCCTTGTGGGTGGCCACCCCGCCCCGCCCCCCCCAGCTTACAAAAGGGCTCTCAAACTTCCACAGACACCAATAATAATATAGAGAGACTGAAAGAAAGCGTTGTGTGGCTTCATACAAAAAGGAAATTAAATTGCCTGCTGTTTTTGGGAAGGGAGGTTTTTCTTAACAATGACTTTTTATATCACCCTTATGCCCGGGTTTGAAAGCCATATTGCTAATATGTGAGGAGGAGGAGGGGGCTGTTGCAATGAAAAATGTCTAAATGTCTGACAAAAGCAGTTCAGGATTAAGGCGTTCATGCTTCCATTTGCTGCTATTGGTAACAGGCAGTCTTTTCTCATGATAATGTGATGTGTCTGACTTGCAAATCAAGCATCAGGCAATAAGAGCATAGGAAAAACATAAGGTAAAATCTACTTTTAATCATGACAGCCATATTATGGTTGTGCTTTGAAAGGCGGGATTTGCTGGCACGCGGAAATCAACCTTTGAGTCGTTTTGGGAATCTTTCCAGTTGTACGGATTGTATGTGGTTTGAGGAGCAGGAGTAGGATGCCTTTTGCCAAATACAGTGGTACCTCTGGTTGTGAATGGGATCCGTTCCAGAGGCCCATTCGTAACATAAAAGGAGCGCAACCCGCAGTGGCGCGTCTGCACACGTGTGGGTTGCGATTCACCTCTTCTGCACATGCGCGTGACGTCATTCTGCGCGTCTGCGCATGCGCAAGTGGCGAAACCCAGAAGTAACCTTTTCCAGTACTTCCGGGTCACCGCGGGATGTAAGCTGAAAGAACGTAACATGAAGCGGACGTAACATGTACTGTAATGTTTCACTTGAACTAGACTTGATTTTGTTAAGTTGTGAGTGAACATATCAGACGACACAGCGATTCTTCAAACAGCTCTTGTTTTATTCACAGGCCAGGACAGAACTGGACTGAAGGGTTCAGCCAGCCTGCTTATATAGAGCTCCACTACAACGCAACAGTAACCACTTTCTGTAACTATCCAATCACTGAACATCACTTTCGATCCCTTATTTGCATATGTCGACCTGAGTGAAAACTATCTACAGTATCCCCCTGCTGGCCCAGGGTGAGAACTTCAGTACATAACAATGTTAATCATCTGTGTGGCCTTCGTGTCCTAGCTACTGCTGTTCTTACTATAAGGCAACCACAGGAAGGGACATCCAGATCAGGACCATGCCTGGGACAATGGCTTAAATCTCCCTCCCACCGAAGTGTCAGCCCAAACCACACACTGCCACAGGAAGTTTCACGATGTCTGGAGTCTCTCACTAGATTTTGCATAAGCTTCAACTGGGTTCTACCAAGGGTCTCATAACCTTCATCAGATTTCACCAAATTCTAACTTCACATAGATTTTGCCTGCATTTTGGTAGGTATCACATAAGTTCCAATGAGGTCCACCCCAGCAGGACAGGGAGCCTTAGTGGAAGTTGGGAAGTACTGTGGGCAGCCAATGGGGACTCAACTCAGGAGGCAGCATTGGATCAGGAACTGGAAGAGGAGAGCATAGAATTGTTGCCTGGAACCAAGTGCAACCTCCACAGATGGGAATATACCCACCTACTCTAGAGGAGCGCAGTCTCGACATTCAAAGAGAGCAAGTCTCACCACTGAGCACATCATTAAAAGCTTGGTGGGCAGGGTGTGTAAACAGTTGGGACATCTTCGCTGCTTCTGTCCAGTTCTGCATGCCTTGTCCTGTTCCTGAACTCCTGAATGGTGTCTCCAGAACTCTGTCGTCCACTGTCAAGAGTGTACTGTTACTTGCTTGAACAGAGATCTCTTTCTTACTTCAGTGTCAGAAACTCTGCCTGCCTGCGCTGAGCGAGAGGCAGGGCACATATGGTTTTCGCTACATTTCACAGATGTTTCACAGGACTTCACATATCTTTCCTTAAGGCTGCAATCCTAAAGGCATAGGGAAGATGACTCAATTACTCCACCAAAATAAAGGCAGAGCAGAGCTCTTGTGCTATTCTATCCCTTCCTGGGTTCTCTTTCTTTCTTTCTTTCTTTCTTTCTTTCTTTCTTTCTTTCTTTCAATTTCCCTGTCACTGGGAACAATGGGAAGGAAAATCACTAGAGCAGCTCCTTCAATTGTTTCAGCAAAAGACCTACAGTGTTTAATTATTATTTTTAATTAACTGAAGCAAGTATCCTCGTTGCTTGTCTAGGACATCAGTTAATGCTGAAACTTCTAAGAGCGGCACCTTATCTTAATTCTGAATCTTGCTCCTTTTGTTCTGAAGAAATTGCACAGCACAAGTGACTCAAGACGCAGTTGTCATGACAGCAAAACTGGAGTAACAAGCTTCATCACTGAAGGTATTATTATTTGAATTAATATTACATAGCACATTGATTATTTAATTATATCGAAGAAGTAATCCAGGGAAGGGGGAGGGAACGGCAACCCACATCTGTCCATGTTACCTGTTTCAAAGTTCACAAATGGCAAGTATTTTGTTTCTATTTGAATTTCCCTCCCAGGACTATTATTTTTTAAAAAATGAACGCTAATTGCTACACATCTAAAAAGCCCCAAGTGTACATCAATTCACCCTGTAAACAGCAAAGAAAGCAGAGTGTGTTTATCTGAGATGAGGAAGGATTTGAAAGCAAGGTACGTGGGCGGCCAAGGTGTTAGGCTGTGGAGTGGGCCGGTCATCTCACAGTTTTCACCCCACCTGTGTGAAACTTGCAAAGTCCAGATGGCTAGACATTTTCAAATGTCTGTTTTTAACTCTTTGGGCGCAGGCTAAGAGAGACTATCATCCTTCTGTCTCCACTTCAGTGTGTTACATAGGAAAGCATCCTACAGTTTGTTTCCCATGCTTCCCAGCTCCCTCTTGAGACAGTTTTGTAGGCCCTCTACAAATT
This sequence comes from Podarcis erhardii, assembly GCF_964252035.2. NCBI lineage: Eukaryota > Metazoa > Chordata > Lepidosauria > Squamata > Lacertidae > Podarcis > Podarcis erhardii. The sequence goes on from NC_138513.1 coordinate 45,071,702, forward strand.
GTGGCTAGTTGGTGCCACTCCTTTGGCAATTTATTCATACAAAAGCATGCAGCCATACTGTCAGTGAATGGGCAGAGGAGGAATGATGGAGACTGCCTCCAGGGAGAAGGAAGAGGAAGACGGTATAGAATTACAACAGGAGTTTGAGGGAGGTCACAGCTCAGAGGCAGATGAGGGGTGAAATTGGAAAATCGTGAGAGAACCAGAGCAACACCCAGGGCTGTCTTAAGCATATGAGGCACCAGGGTACAAAAATCCGCCCGGCGTCCCCGCCACCTCCCAGGTTGCCCAGAGTTATCAACCTTTTTTTAGGGAGCTGACACTATGTTTATCTCTGCTGAGGGAAAGAAAACAGGAAACATAAGGAGCCCAGCACAACAAACCAGCCCGAGACATTGACGTTGGCTACTGAGCGAAGCCGGGCGCCTCGTGGTGTAAGCACTGGGCGGGCCTCTCCATGGCCCTACACCAATCCCAGGCGCGCAGGAGGCCGGAGTCGGCCGGCTGCCTCAGTGTCTCACTGGCTCGCTCACCCCCGAACTCATGGCACAGAGCCGCCTGCAGCAGAAGAGCCCACTGCGGCGCTCCAACCGACGGGCAGGCTCTTCCCCGGGCTCCAACTCTCGGGTCCCGGACTCTCGGCCTGGTGCCCCTGAGAGCCCGCGGCCTGGGGGCACCGCACCCCTGGCGCCTATGGTTAAGACAGCCCTGGCAACACCTGGCTGACACATTGTTATTAGAAAGCATTCCAGACCCTCCATCTCCCAGAACCCAGCGAGCCTTAAAAGTAGGAGAGCAAAGAGCTCAAAGACAGAGGGCACATAGCAGCACCCGTAGAGGAGGTGATGAGGATGATGAATAAGGAAGTGGGAGAGACAGAGGGTGGAGATTCACTCAGAACAACGCCATTATCCAAGAGGCTGGGTTCTATAGCCTCTCTCCGCCAACCTTCTGATCGGCAAGTCCTAGGCTCTGTGGTTTAACCCACAGCGCCACCCGCGTCCCATTTGGGTGAGAGGTTATATCAGGTCAAACAGAGTGAATAAATCTGTTCAAATCAAAATTATTTTGAAATCTTTAATTTTTTAAAAAAGAAAAATCAAAATGATTTAAACGCATTCTCACTTTTCCCCCTCTTACTATTACAAGATCATAGGCAACAATGCATGAAGTCTGTTTAGACAGCAAGGATTTACAAGGTTCATTTAAACTATGAGATGATGATGCATTAAGCACTGAAGACCAGAGACTTCTGTGATCACGATATCAATCTTTTCTCACTAACATCCAGGACCATAGTTCACTGAGCTGCTCTGTCAAAATGTCATTATTAGCTAACAATGGCAAGCTGTTCGGTGTAGCCTGGTCAGCTAGTCTCCTTCTGAAATTCAGGTATGTAAATTTCATCTAAGTTTGCCAAGCTTCCCTCCCCTTTTTTAAACTCAAACAGTAAGGCCAAAAGCAACAAGGATGTTACAAAGAAAAATGTAAAGTCCAGGCAAGTTTGCTTCTCTGTTCTTCAGGGTTTTAAATTAGAATGGCAAATATTGACACAATATCAGGTAAGATAACAAATTTCCCCTTTGTCAGATGTGCCGTTTTCATGAAGCTCACAGCCGAACATGAATACCAATTTAATCCTATCTGATTTCTGTAACTGGGGGAGTGCTATAGGCCACATCTGCACAGTTAAAGCACTCCTATGCCACTTTTAAAAGACATAGCCTTCCCAAAAGAATCATGGGGGATCAAATCAGAACCAGTGAAGGTGGTGAAGGTCCTGTGTGAGTGTCTGGAGGCGGTTGGAGGATGGATGGCAGCTAACAGATTGAGACTGAATCCTGACAAGACAGAAGTACTGTTTTGGGGGGACAGGAGGCGGGCAGGTGTGGAGGATTCCCTGGTCCTGAATGGGGTAACTGTTCCCCTGAAGGACCAGGTGTGCAGCCTGGGAGTCATTTTGGACTCACAGCTGTCCATGGAGGCACAGGTCAAATCTGTGTCCAGGGCAGCTGTTTACCAGCTCCATCTGGTATGCAGGCTGAGACCCTATCTGTCTGCGGACTGCCTCGCCAGAGTGGTGCATGCTGTGATTATCTCCCGCTTGGACTACTGCAATGCACTGTACGTGGGGCTACCTTTGAAGGTGACCCAGAAACTACAACTAATCCAGAGTGCAGCACCTAGACTGGTGACTGGGGGCGGCCACCGAGACCATATTACACCGGTCTTGAAAGGCCTACACTGGCTCCCAGTATGTTTCCAAGCACAATTCAAAGTGTTGGTGCTGACCTTTAAAACCTAAATGGCCTCGGTCCAGTATATCTGAAGAGCGTCTCCACGCCTATCGTTTTACCCAGACACTGAGGTCCAGCACCGAGGGCCTTCTGGCGGTTCCCTCACTGCGAGAAGCCAAGTTACAGGGAAACAGGCAGAGGGCCTTCTCAGGAGTGACACCCGCTCTGTGAAACGCCCTCCCACCAGATGTCAAAGAGAACAACAACTACCAGACTTTTAGAAGACATCTGAAGGCAGCCCTGTTTAGGGAAGCTTTTAATGTTTGATGTATTACAGTATTTTAATATTTTTTTGGAAGCCGCCCAGAGTGGCTGGGGAAGCCCAGCCAGATGGGTGGGGTAAAATTATTTATTATTATTATTATTATTATTATTATTATTATTATTATTATTATATATTATTATTGTTATTATTATTATTATTATTATTATTATTATTATTATTATTATTACTGTCATTTGTTAAGGGTGCAGAGAACTACAGTTCCCAGCATTCTTTGGGGGAAGCCATGGCTGTTAAAGTGATATATGAGTGTTTTGGTATGGCAGATGCAACCATAGGACATGGATACAAAACAGCACATGGTTTGGCCAACTAAAATCCCAGGTTTGATTCCTGGCACAAAGATAGACAGAAAAGGGGGGCATGCTTCTTGGAGACTGTGCATATATATGTTAGAATTCCTGCTCCATGATTGCAGTCATGGGATTGTTGTCTATCACATGACGGTATATGTTTTGACTCCACAGAGTGGGAAGTGATGGAGACAGGATGTTTGTGTTACTGTGTTCCATGAAGTGGGACTATTGTTTTTTGTTTTTTCTCTTTGCTGTCTGATGCTAGAGAGAGAGGGAGCCATGCTGCAGTGCTCCGTGTGGTGTTTATATGTAAATAAAGTAGATTAGCCAAAATGCTGAGTTGCTGAGGTTTGTCATGCATGATGCGCAAACTCTGTGGATCCCTAAGTGTGCTGTTGTCGGTTGGCATCGGTCACTGTGATGTTCAGGCTGAAGAAAGCTTTTGAAGCTTCCAGACGATCGACCAGGAGGGAGAGAACATGCCAGTTGGGCATGTGTCTCTGTCAGGGTCCTACTTGAGTGTAGGACGGTCTCCAAACAATATACTGGAGAATGTTCATAATAGCCGGATGGTGTACAAATATAAGGAAATATGCACATTCCTCAAGGGCTGCTGGAAATTTTGCATACTGACCAGGAAAAGTGCACAATTCCCTCTGCATGCAAATATTATGCGCAGATTCTCCATGGGTGGGGTAGGAGCCCCAGTGTGGTGTAGCAGTTAGTGTTTGACTAGGACTCTGGAACATTTTTCAGGTTTAAAATTAAGCTATCCCTCCCCCAATCTCTCATACGAAGCATTTAACTAGGCAAATATTTAACTATATACACAAACACAGCTTTCTTTCACTGAAGTTGTCTTTTGTAAGTGGCAGCAGGCTCTAAACCCCACACTCCCAACAGTGGACATGAATAAAGTCATACTAGAAATGAACCCTTAGCAGTTTTACTAAGAGAATCCAGTGGGTCTTCCTTCTGAGAAAACATGCCTGCAGAGGAGTTACAACAATAAATATGGGCACCCAGAATGTTATGGATGCTGATTTCATTCATTCATTCATTCATTCATTCTTCCATTCTATTAGTTTTATTATTTATTGAATTTATATACAGCCCTATACCCACTGCACAATCTTCCCACCCAAAGGTCTTATTTCTTTAACGCCACAGCAGCAGCAATTTTTAAAGCTCTCAGCAGGTGGCAGTGTTGATTTTATTAATTCTGTTGCGTTTCCCTTGCCTTGGGCTCTGCCCAACACTTCCATAGTTCTCTCTTCCCCTGAATTCTGCACTCTCTCTTTTCCTTTCTTATCCCACTGGAGCTTTCTTCATCAACCTCCTTTTCCAGCAGTGCTACCCACACCCCAGCTCCCTCCTGGGAAAAGGGGAAGGGGAAGGGGAAATAAGGGAAAAGGAAAAAGGAAAAAAAGGTTTGTTTTCAGGACAAACCTGGTTCTTCTCTGGATCCGTGGAATCCACAGAGCACAAATAACGAAGCACGTTTTTCACAGGAAGAAGCACTGTTGCAAAACAGTTCAGAATACGGCTGCCTACATGCTATATCTTTAAAGCACATTCGAAGCACATTCTTTTCCTCAAAGAATTCTGGATACTGTAGTTTGTTAAGGGTTGCTGGGCATTGTAACTCTGAGGGGTAAACTACAGTACCCAGAATTCTTTGAGGGAAAGAATTGTGCCTCGAATGTGCTTTGTGCATCAATGCAGCCCAGTTATACTAGATTTATTTATTTTTCCTGACCATGGAGGTGAAGGCCATTTTGATAAGGGCTAACATGCTAACAAGCACCTAACCACAATTTTCCTAATGCAGTCCTGGCAAAGACTACTAATTTCTATCCAGAAATGTTTTTAATTACTTTGTTCACTCAATATTATTATCACTAGAGAGGATAGAGTTGAAATGTCTCAGGAGACAGGTTTTTCTCCGAAAACGACTTAAGATTTTTTTTCTTTGTCTCAAACCCATCTTTAAAAAAGAAGGCCCCTTTGCAGAGCTTTCTCCCCCAAATATTCTGGGAGGATGCAACATAGTGACCAAGCCATCTCCAGAGTTGCTACTGTCATTTTCAGAGATGAGAGAGGGAGCCCTTAGGAGAATTCGATTAAATGCTGCCCCCGCCCCAATCTCTCTGCCCACAGAGAGGGTGGATAATTTCCCACAAATAAGGTGGAAGGATTTTGAGAGGCCATTTGGGCACAGCTATAATTCTCACCTGCTTTCTTGCCAAACAGCCAGTGAGCAAGTATGGGGTGGCATCCAATGATTCTACTTCCCACCATTGCTGTCATTCACTTGCTCATCTCTTCGGGGCCAGAGGAAGAAAGCAGGTGAGGAGAGAGCAGCAACAAGAAGAGAAGCAGGACCCGGTGGCGCTTGATATCAAGTCCCTTGAAGATGCTTATCTGCTTGCACATCCAGAACATGATCTTTCTCTGGGCCTCATTAAACTAGCTGGACGTGTCTTTTGTTGTGGGTGAAGGTGTGCATTCCTGTCTGTGACCAGCAGTTGTGTGCAACTGGTTTAGGATAACGGTGCTCATCCCTAGACTGAATATGTCCACTTTCCTCAGTCTTTTTGGCATACCTGTTGCCGTTTACCTGTGTATTTTGCCCTTCAGTAGTTGAAAACACACCATCATGCTTCAAGAAGGGCTTCATTGCACTCTTGTCTCTAGTGAAACAGTCAAACAGACCTGCCAGGTGTTATGTACTAAGCTTGAACAATAGGCAAGTAGGATTCTAGAATGCAACAACTGATTGGCTTGCAGGAGAAGACCAATCAGGCTCCAGGAGGAAGTTAATCAGTCTATTAGGCTGGTAGGATCCTAGAATGCAACAACTGATTGGCCTGCAGGAAAAAACCAATCAGGCTCCAGGAGGGAAGCAGAATCAGCCAATCAGATGGGACTCATTGTGTAAATAATGTATATAAAAGCCTGAGGTTTGGGGGGGGGGAATTCAATCACTGTTTTACAAGCTGCAATAAAGAGCATGAAATCATTGCAGGACTCCGAATATATTTCACAAGTTTTGCATAGTGTTGCCATGTGTCTGGGTTTTCCCGGACATGTCCTCTTTTTGGGGGGAGCAACGTACGGGCTTTTGCATTTTATAGGAAATGTCCAGGTTTATTGGGGGGGTATTATTATTTTTTAATTTGTTTGTTGGGCCCCGGAAGCAGAAGCAGTTGCCTTGGCCTGAGGACAGTGCATCACCAACTCTTTCCAAACTCGGGTTCCCCCTTTCTGCTCTGTTCTGGCTTCCCAGAGCCCAAAGTCTGGGAGCAGTGGGGCTAGGAGTGCTGGAGGAGGAGGAGTAGGAGTAGGAGGAGGGCGGGGGGCTGCTGGTGAGAGACCCGGGTGGCGGTGTTTAGGAGCTGCATTGGGACTGGAGGAAGAAGCAGCTTGCTGGAGCCCACCGAGGACCCAGAACTGCCTCTCTGGCTCTTGTAAGTCACTGCTGCCACCTCTTTCCCATCAGCTGTGCTGCCGTGCTCAGCCCCCAGCAGCCCCGCATCCTCCCCAAGCCATGGGTTTTTGGGTCCAGGTTTCTGCTTTTTGGAATATTTTTGTACCACTACTAACCCACCAGACTCCGATTTTGGCTTCACCATAGGACACTTTTCAGTCTGCAACCATAACTCAAGGTGGCTTACAAAGGAAAACGGCAATTGCCAAAATAATAATTAAAAATAGACAATAAAGCCACTTCCCCTTAAACAAAATATATATAAAAAAATTAAAAATGCCCAGTATCACCTTTGTTGTTGTTGTTTAGTTTTTTAATCGTGTCTGACTCTTTGTGACCCCCTGGACCAGAGCACGCTAGGCACTCCTGTCTTCCACTGCCTCCCACAGTTTGGTCAAACTCATGCTGGTAGCTTTGAGAACACTGTCCAACCATCTCGTCCTCTGTCGTCCCCTTCTCCTTGTGCCCTTCATCTTTCCCAGCATCAGGGTCTTTTCCAGGGACTCTTCTCTTCTCATGAGGTGGCCAAAGTATTGGAGCCTCACCTTCAGGATCTGTCCTTCCAGTGAGCACTCAGGGCTGATTTCCTTCAGAATGGAGAGGTTTGATCTTCTTGCAGTCCATGGGACTCTCAAGAGTCTCCTCCAGCACCATAATTCAAAAGCATCAATTCTTCGGTGATCAGCCTTCTTTATGGTCTGGCTCTCACTTCCATACATCCCTACTGGGAAAACCATGGCTTTAACTATACAGACCTTTGTTGGCATGGTGATGTCTCTGCTTTTTAAGATGCTGTCTAAGTTTGTCATTGGTTCCCTAGTGGCACCTTAGAGACCAACTAAGTTTTTTTTTCTGGGTATAAGCTTTCGTGTGCTTGCACACTTCTTCAGATTCCTGCATGCACACGATAACTTATACCAAGAACAAATTTAGTTGGTCTCTAAGGTGCTACTGGACAATTTTTTTATTTTCATATATATTTTGACTGCGTCAGACCAACATGGCTACCTTCCTGAATCTAATCCCCTTAAACGTTTGTACAGCCAAGACTTGTTTGAGGAGATATAATAGTGGGGCAAAAGTGGTTACATCATGTACAAAGACGATTCTATGATTTTATGCCCTAATACTATCTCAAGCCAATGTGGCCAAAGTGAAGAGGATGCAAACATGTGCTTCTGCATACAAATGGATCTGCAAAAAAGACATTTCAGTCTACAGGCTTGGCGTGTTGGGTTTTCCGTGCATAATAAGTGAACACTGTGACTGCTTTACATGAGTGACTATTCAGTTGTGAATTGGCTATTTATAAACACTTCTTCACAGTACTCTCTGCTGAGTCACTTTCCACACCATAAAGGCAGTCAAATGCTAATTAAAGAACGAAAAGCAACCATGCCAGAATTCTCATCCCTGTAGTTTTATCAGCTGAACACCCTACCATTTGAAAGGATGGATTAGAAATAAAGATGCTGTTAAAAAATAAATACCTGCCTAAGGTGACTTGTCTTATGCCTTCTCTGTTGACCTTCCACCACCTGGTGAAAATTTATCTTTTACAGTAAGCATCTTACCTACTAAGGTGGATGTGGTGCTACTCTCACAGTCTTCTGTTGGAAGCAGGCTGCGAAACTCTGCTGCTGGCCCTTCCCCTGGAAATCACATGCAACACAGGTGCATGTGGAATCATAGAATCATAGAATCATAGAGTTGGAAGAGACCACAAGGGCCATTGAGTCCAACCCCCTGCCAAGCAGGAAACACCATCAGAGCACTCCTGACATATGGTTGTCAAGCCTCTGCTTAAAGACCTCCAAAGAAGGAGACTCCACCACACTCCTTGGCAGCAAATTCCACTGTCGAACAGCTCTTACTGTCAGGAAGTTCTTCCTAATGTTTAGGTGGAATCTTCTTTCTTGTAGTTTGGATGCATTGCTCCGTGTCTGCTTTTCGGGAGCAGCAGAAAACAACCTTTCTCCCTCCTCTATGTGACATCCTTTTATATATTTGAACATGGCTATCATATCACCCCTTAACCTCCTCTTCTCCAGGCTAAACATGCCCAGCTCCCTTAGCCGTTCCTCATAAGGCATCGTTTCCAGGCCTTTGACCATTTTGGTTGCCCTCCTCTGGACACGTTCCAGTTTGACAGTTTCCTTCTTGAACTGTGGTGCCCAGAACTGGACACAGTACTCCAGGTGAGGTCTGACCAGAGCAGAATACAGTGGCACTATTACTTCCCTTGATCTAGATGCTATACTCCTATTGATGCAGCCCAGAATTGCATTGGCTTGTTTAGCTGCCGCGTCACACTGTTGGCTCATGTCAAGTTTGTGGTCAACCAAGACTCCTAGATCCTTTTCACATGTACTGCTCTCAAGCCAGGTGTCACCCATCTTGTATTTGTGCCTCTCATTTTTTTTTTTGCCCAAGTGCAATACTTTACATTTCTCCCTGTTAAAATTCATCTTGTTTGTTTTGGCCCAGTTCTCTAATCTGTCAAGGTCGTTTTGAAGTGTGATCCTGTCCTCTGGGGTGTTAGCCACCCCTCCCAGTTTGGTGTCATCTGCAAATTTGATCAGGATGCCCTTGAGTCCATCATCCAAGTCGTTGATAAAGATGTTGAATAAGACCGGGCCCAAGACAGAACCCTGTGGCAATGTAAATCCAAAAGGCATCCATTCATGTGGAGATCCCCTTTCTGAGATCTTGGCTCCAGACGTGAAGGCCAGGCATGGGGCCAGCAGGGTGCAGGACATGGGGCACAATCTTGTCACCCCAACCCTACTGTTCTCCACACATTTAATGTATACACATTTAATGTATAACGCATTGTTATGCGTTATACTCAGGGCTGCTTCTGAAGACGGTTCGGAAGACTCAGCTAGTGCAGAATTCAGCGGCCAGGCTGCTCACTGGAGCAAGAGGGTTTGAGCATATTACACCGATCCTGGTCCGACTGCACTGGCTACCAATTAGTTTCTGGACCCAATTCAAAGCGCTGGTTTTGACCTACAAAACCTTAAATGGCTCAGGATCGCAATACTTCAAGGACTGCCTCTTTCCATATGAACTACCCAGACCCCGAGATCATCTTCTGAGGCCCTTCTTTGTGTACCTCCTCCTTGAGAGGTCCAGAGGGTGGCAACACGAGAACGGGGCCTTCTCTGCAGTGGCTCCCCATCTGTGGAATGCTCTCCCCAGGGAAGTTCAACTGGCACCTTCATTATACACCTTTAGGCGCCAGGCAAAAACATTCCTTTTAAATCAGACCTTTGGTTGATTTGATAGACATCTTATGCCCTTTTAGAATGTAGTGGGGTTGGGGGGGGGTTATTGGGTTGTTGTTTTTATTTTGATTATATATTTTGATTTTATTCTGTGAACCAACCTGAGACCTCCGGGTATAGGGCAGTATATAAATTCAATAAATAACAATAAAATAATATACCGTGGAGTTCTTTGAACACTCTTTCTGTAGCGCTACACAAAAGCTAAGTATTTTAAAATGTTTTAGAAATTATATGCTCAAAAAGATAAAAGCAAACGTTAACATAATAATTTAAGAATCTTGCCACACCGGTCCAGTGTTTTCACATCCTATTTCTTAATGGAAACATTTGGCTCCATCCACGTAATTTGGTCAGAATTTGGCATTAACCTTTTGCCCAGCAGCCTGGTCTGTCTCTGTCAAGACAGAAACACAACCGGCTTTCTCTCTAAAGGTCGCCTCACGCTCAGAGGCCTTTGGCCATCGCAGTTCATCATTTAAAAGAGGAGATGGGCACTTTCTGCAACATCTTCTTGTGTTTTTGTTAAATGTTAATTCACTTTGTGATATATATGGTATCTGGAAGTGGAATATGATTAGCAAGATGAGAAGCCTTGACACAGGGTTGCCTGTACCATTTGTTGCTGTGGTTACAAGTATCAAAGGCCACAATAAAACACACTAAAGACCGGATATGAAAAAAACATGGATTATTTCTTTCATTTCCCCATCTCCTTACACAAAAGCCCTCCAAATGGGTTTGAAAATGAGTTTTGCCAGAGCGGGCTTCAAAGGAAAACTGCATTTCATCACTAAGCATAATTCTGATACAAACGAGTCAACATTTGTTTTAGACAACCGAAGGGAGGGAGAAATGGAAACTTGATGTCGTCAAGAACAGGCCGGAGGCACTGGCGACCATACCTAAATCTATTCCCTGACAGCCCAATCAGTCTTTGAAAGTGGAGCTGAAAGCTGGGAACATGCAGCAGGCAGGGGCTAAATAAGACTTGTCCAATCCAGAGGCTCCATATTTCTTGCCCATCACAGGGGCTGATGTTGCGCTTAAACTGCTCTGGTACAGCAGTTGCCAGAACTGACAATCTGTACATCTCACTTCCTCCTGAGCCTCCTCCCCATCCAGCTGTTTTCCTTGCAGTCTTACACTTCATCAGGGAGGGGGTCCCTGTGGTCTCTGTGTAGGAGGGGAGCTGAATACAGTACTGGCCCCGACTTGGTGGAATGCTCTGTCACAAGAGACTAGGGCCCTGTGGGACTTGACATCTTTCCGCAGGTTCTGCAAGACAGAGCTGTTCCGCCAGGCTTTTGGTCAGGGCACAGCCTGACTCCCTCCTAACAGGCTAGAGTGAGAGAGAGGAAGAAGAGGCAGAAGACACTACAGACATAGGACAGGCAGCTGAGGAGGAGGCGGGAACTGAGGCTGCAACAGAATCAGTTGCCTGTCCTATGTCTGCAGTGTCTTCTGCCTCTTCTTCCTCTCTCTCACTCATGCCTGTTAGTTGCGCAGCCGCCCCACCTCCCCAACCTTTCTTCCATGTCCCACCACTACTCCCCTCGCTCAGAGCCTTCCTCTTCTGAGGCTTCCCTAAGGGCTTCTCAGGCTGCAGCTTTCCATCACTCTTCCTCACCCAGCTAGTCCCTGACTTCAGGGTCGCTCATTTAGATTGGTCCTATCTTCATGGCCAGGTACAACTTCCAGAGCCCAGGATGCATTTCGGGGGGAGTTTATTCAAATAGCATGACCCGACTGCAGAGTTCATGTATCAGCAGAATTGAACCAGAGGCATAAATCCCACATTCAGATAAGATTGACAAAACTGTGTTCCTCCACCATTGTGCACAAGTCCAATGTAGTGGACTTGTAAGGTAATAAAAGCTTTCTGGGAGATGATATATAATGAAATGAAAAAAAAATGCTTCAAGTTATTGGGCATTGAAACATGTCACAGAGTGAGTGCAGAGTGGACCACACAGATGGAAACACTGAAGAGACGCAAAGATATCTTTGCAAGGTTTAATAACAAATTCCCAAACATACATCTTACGTAGTGTCTATAATCGTCACCCACCCACCCACCAGGGCCGAATAAGGCACATACTGCACATTATATATCATTCACAATTGCTGACACAGTGACTTATCAGCACTGCTACACAGCTGTAAAAGCTAAGTCAGGATATGCACTCTGGCTTTAAAAGTGGTACACATCCTGTGAAACAATAATGAACCATAACATTTAAACAAACTATTCAACACAAATAACCTTTCTTAAGAAACCAGCAGCTTTTCTATTAGGAATTAAAGGGACTGACATCCCAAAAGAACAGAAAAGACTTTTTATGTATGGATGGCACAACAGCCGCCCAGAAGCTCCTAGCCCAGAGATGGAAAGAAGACAAAGTCGCTACCAGAGAGGAGTGGCAAGCCAAGCTGATGGGCTATTCCGAGATGGCAAAACTGACTGGAAACTCAGAAACCAAGAGGACAAAAACTTTATAAAAGAAGGGGTAAAGGGGACCCCTGACCATTAGGTCCAGTCGTGGCCGACTCTGGGGTTGCGGCACTCATCTCGCTTTACTGGCCGAGGGAGCCGGCGTACAGCTTCCAGGTCATGTGACCAGCATGACTAAGCCGCTTCTGGTGAACCAGAGCAGCGCACGGAAATGCCGTTTACCTTCCCGCCGGAGCGGTACCTATTTATCTACTTGCACTTTGACGTGCTTTCGAACTGCTAGGTTGGCAGGAGCAGGGACCGAGCAACGGGAGCTCACCCCGTCGCGAGGATTTGAACCGCCGACCTTCTGATCAGCAAGTCCTAGGCTCTGTGGTTTAACCCACAGTGCCACCCGCGTCTCCATAAGTTACTTAGGAGACCACTGTAAACAGATGGAAACATTAGCAGGATTCTGACTCACTTGTAGCGTAACACTGACCATGGATAAAATGGCTTGATATAAAAACTGGAGGATCGAAGAATATGTAGTAATAAATGTTTAAAATGAGACCCTATGGAGGGGGCGGGGGGGGGAAGTCTGGAGATTCAGAGGAATCTCTCCATATGCATACTTTTTTCAATTTGTTGTTTATAATTTTGCATTTGTAAAACCAAATAAAAATGATTTCAAAAATAAAGATAAGAAATTTGCGGGAAATTGATTAAAATCCTGTGTTTTGAAAAGTAATGATGCCTGTCAGCTGTTGTTGATCACATTTCTCCATGCCCTGCCCTGCCCCACACCAACACCTGCACATTTCATTTTTAACCATTTTAACATAGTCCTGATGGACATGCCTTTTCCTAACTTGCAAGTGTGCTTTTGACAAGTTAATTCCTCGCTCTGCCATTCTCGCCTGGCAGCCCTGTGACAATGGCAACGTCTCCTTCGGCTGTGAACTTGCAAGCATGAATGGAAGGTGGAAAGATGAGGTGGGAATGAAGAAACCTTTTGTGTGGGTGGTATAAAGTAAGAGCCACAGCCACTGTGCTGCTCGCCCCAATTCTGCCTCTGGTCCTCCTGTCCTTGGCATGTGGCCCTTGGAAGGTTGCCCATGAGAGAAGGTGGCCCTCCAGCTGGCCCCTGTTGAACTGGTAGCTGCAGGGCCACCCTCTTTTTGAGCATAGCAAAGTACATTTCCAAGCACAATTCAAAGTGTTGGTGCTGACCTTTAAAGCCCTAAATGGCCTCGGCCCAGTATATCTGAAGGAGCGTCTCCACCCCCATCGTTTTGCCCGGACACTGAGTTCCAGCGCCAAGGGCTTTCTGGCGGTTCCCTCGCTGCAAGAAGCCAAGTTACAGGGAACCAGGCTGAAGGCCTTCTCGGTAGTGGCACCCGCCCTGTGGAACACCCTCCCACCAGATGTCAAAGAGAAAAACAACTACCAGACTTTTAGAAGACATCTGAAGGCAGCCCTGTTTAGGGAAGCTTTTAATGTTTGATATATTACTGTATTTTAATATTTGGTTGGAAGCCGCCCAGAGTGGCTGGGGAGGCCCGGCCAGATGGGCGGGGTATAAATAATAAATTATTATTATTTAATGTTCAGCCATAACAAGCAGAGCAAAGTCCTCTTCCAAGTGTCTACCAGGCTACCAGACAGCCACCAATCTCTACCCGTGGAACTCAAACAAAAACAAAATTGAGTTCTTGTCTTCTTCAACAGACTCATTGTCTAACAAAATCGTTCTGCTCTTTTTATTGCAGACTGGTGCCTTAGGTCTGCAGGTACAAAGCGCTGTTGTGAAATAATGAGACTAGCTCTGGTTTATAGTAAGGGACACAATGGAAGACGTTCCGTGGATGCAGGCCAATTTACAGCCAGCATAAAACACTTCTACTGCTGAATCATTCACAGTATTCACAGTCTAAGCCATCATTAATTCAGACACGAGCTCATTCAGAATTTGGAACCGCTGCCAGCATTTGCTCAGACACATCCTAGGCTCCGAGTTGTAAACAATTTCGCAGATCTGAATAGAGGTCTTCTGGCAACAAGATGTTGAAAGAAGAGCTGCATTTAGCCACAATCCTATAAAGGAATGATTGGGAGTATCTTGAGCTGAAATCAGTGGGCAAAATCCTACCAAAAGTAAGCAAGTTTAAGTCTCGTCTGTCTTATTGGGAGCAATTTAAGCAAATACCACTCCCATTTAAATGTAATGTGAACAAGCATAATTTGAATTGTGGTCAATGTGGTGAAAGCCACATTGCAGCAGAGTGAGGTGGTAAGTAATAATAATAATAATAATAATAATTTATTTATACCCCACCCATCTGGCTGAGTTTCCCCAGCCACTCTGGGCGGCTCCCAATCAAGTGTTAAAAAGAGTACAGCGTTAAATATTAAAAACTTCCCTGAACAGGGCTGCCTTCAGATGTCTTTTAAAGATAGGATAGCTCCTTATTTCCTTCACATCTGAAGGGAGGGTGTTCCACAGGGCGGGTGCCACTACCGAGAAGGCTCTCTGTCTGATTCTTAAAGTAGGATGATGATTAATTTAAATTTGTTAGTTGCTTCATCTTGCCCTGGGTGACCAAAAGCAACATACAAAACAAACCGACAGACAAAAAAACCCCACATAAATACATTAAAACTATCTCTCTGGGCCGTGGGTGTAGATTCTCATATATGAACACTCCCTAACTGGACAAACACAAAATACCATCCCTGCAAGAATAATTGTTTAAAAGAACAAGGAGAAATATTAGAGTCCAGCCTGTGGTGGTGTCATCCATCTCATGATGAAACTGTACCATCACATTCTGTTGCATGTGCTGCTTCACCAGTGGCGTAGCGTGGGTTGTCAGCACCCGGGGCAGGGCAAGTAAATTGCGCCCCTAACCCGTGGATTTGTGCCCCCTAACCCTAACCCCCAGATGTTGCGCCCGGTGCGGCCGGGCCCCCCCCCCTACGCCACTGTGCTTCACACTTTAGAGGTGCAAGGTCCACACCAAACATTTAAAGCACATCTAACACACATTTAAAGCACATGACTTCTCCCAAGGAATTATGGGAACGGTAGCTTGTTAAGGTTGCTGGTAATCTGTAGCACTGTGAGGGGGAAACCACAGTTCCCAGCGTGCTTGGGGGGGGGGAAACCATGTGTTTTAAATGTGTGTTTGATGTGATTTTAATACATGGTGTAGATCTATACTGGGAGAGACTAAGAGTGGGAGACTGGTGTGGCTGGGGTATTAAAAAGGTTTGTGTCAGCATTATGATTAAGGAACAACAATATGGTTACCAGATTTTTTCAATGAATCTTGGGACACTTTTTTTTTTTTTAAGTTGAGTAGCAACAGGGAGTCAGTAGTGGGGATGGTGAGGCCAAAGACCCTGGGCCCAAGCACACATGCATATTGTATAAAGGTGCAAAGCCCTTCTTTCGCACCCTGTGAAACATAAATGCACAGTTTTTAAAAAAACTGGGCAATGGCGTGCCGCCTGCCTGTGACACCCAAGCCTTCCCTGAGCTCCTGCCCCCTCCCCCATTTGTTTTGACAGATCAGGGGAGGCTCAGGAATCACAGGCAGTTTTTTAAAAACTTTGTGCATTTATGTTTCTCAGGGTGTGAAAGAAGGGCTTTGCACCTTGCCTGGCATAGAAACAGCACGCCTTGCGCCCCTCCTGGGCAACAGCCACCCTCCCGTGACTCCTGAGCCTCCCCCGATCTGTTAAAACCAAGGGGGGAGGGAGCAGGAGATATGACCCGCCGGACGTCCCCGGTTCACCTTCGGCAGTGGCAGCAGCAGCAGTGAGAAGCTCCTGAAGCCAGCCAGAGCCAACTAAGCTACCAGGCTGGCTCTGGGCTGCTGCGGCTACCACTGCCACATTTTCCGGGGACAGATTTGCAAATCTAGGGACATTCTAGGGATGGAATTTGTCCAGGGACAGATTTTCAAATCCGGGCACTGTCCCCGGAAACCGGGGACGTCTGGTAAGCCTAAACAACAGTTACTTTGTGAGCACACACTTTCAGTTTTTGTGGAGTGCAGGCAGGCAGATTTTGAAAAGCCTGCTACCATTTTCTTTCTGGCCAAACCTCTTGGCCTCCACTCTGTCCTCTGCATGCTTCCTTCTCTCCCCCTCACCCATTCTGACAGTAAGAGCTCTTCAACAGTGGAACAGACTCCTTCAGAAGGTGGTGGACCTTCAAAGGAGGTTTTTCAGCAGAGGTTGGATGGTTGCCTGTCATGAAGGCTTTAGCTGAGTGTTATGTATTGAAGTTTTCGCCCTGGGCCAGCAGGGGGTTACTGTAGATAGTTCAGGTCCACATATGCAAATAAGGGATCGAAAGTGACGTTTAGTGATTGGATAGTTACAGAAAGTTGTTACAATTACGTTGTTCTGGAGCTCTGTATAAGCAGGCTGGCTGAACCCTTCAGTCCAGTTCTGTTCTGGCCTGTGAATAAACAAGAGCTCTTTGAAGAATCGCTGCGTTGTCTGCTATGTCTACCCAAAACTTAACACTGAGATTTCTGCATTGCAGGGGAGTTGAACGCTATGACCCTTGGGATCTTTTCCAACTCTTCAATTCTGTGATTCACACACAGCTACCTCCATCTCACTGCCACTTCTCTCACCACATCCCTTAATCTAGAACAGAGTTTAGTAACTGGCCTGGCATTTGTTGGTGGCAAAAAAAAAAGTAGGCATATAAAAGAAAATTCCCCAGATACCAAGATCCAGGTTACTCTTTGATGAGAGAACACCAGAAGATACGATACAATAATCTTTACTCTCATTGTCCCATACAGAAAAACAGAATTGAAAAAAATCTACACCAGACATTCAAAAACCAACAAGCCTGCTACCCCAGCTTGGTTAACCCCCTAAAAACTCTGATACCCCATAATTAAATACAATATACTCCCATAGAGACTCCTTACACTGCGTTTAAAACTAAAATCGCATTTGGATAAAAACTGTTTCTCAGGCGGCTAGTCCTAGTCTTTATAACCCTGTACCTTCTTCCAGAAGGCAGAAGCTGAAAGAAGATCATTTCTGGGGTGTGCACTATCCTGCGCTATCTCTGCAGCTTTCTTATGACACCTGGAAGCATAGAATTGATCCAAAGTGGGAAGAGTGCAAGGTGGGGAGATATTTAAAACCATAAAATATGCAACAAAGTAAAGCAGGCTTCCTCAGCCTCGGCCCTCTAGATGTTTTTGGCCTACAACTCCCATGATCCCTAGCTAGCAGGACCAGTGGTCATGGATGATGGGAATTGTAGTCTCAAAACATCTGGAGGGCCGAGGCTGAGGAAGCCTGAAGTAAAGCATGGAAATATAGGCTTTTAGACCTTTAAAATATCCTCTTTCTTAGTTGCTTCCAAAGTTTCCCATTTCCCCTAGCATAGAAAAAGACCATAGATTTGGTGTGTTAAAAATGGTTTACTTACAAACCCTCTAAAGGTCAGGTTCATGTGCTTTTCCATACAGTAATCAGAAAACACAGGCAGTAAAACTTGGCTTAGTGACAGTTGTGGAAGTTTCTAAATTATTGGTACAGGAACACAAGAATGGCTTGTAAGAGCCATGTGGCTAAGCTGCAGCAACCTGCCTAGCCTCTTCACATGCTGAGCTTCTCTGGTAGAGTTTCTCAGGTACAACAATAGGCTTGAATACCTTCCTCCTAAGGTGAGGGTGAGTGACCAAAGTAAGCCTGGCAGGCAACTTACTCTATGGTATTAACCCCTCCCTGCACTGATTAGATTTAAGCATGTTGGCTCTCTGAGGCTGGTTATCCCACAGAATTTGCCTTTTGTTCACTTTATCATTAAGACCCAATTTCTATAAAAATTCAGATCTAAGAATCCTTTTCCTTTTGGGGAACTATACAAGGGCACTTCACTATTCAGATCAAAGTCCTCATCTCGATACACACTGTTCTTCCGTGTATTTGGTGAAACGTGCATGTTTCCAGGCCAGGTGTACGAGACAAACGGTAACCCGTCTTCTGACAGAACAGCTCCAGAGCTCTCGGACGAAAGAGGTTCCCCTAGCAACCAACTCATTTCCCTCCAGGCACTCAGGTTCCTGAAGGGTTTGCGCCGTGAAGAACACAGAAGAACTGGCTTCAAAGACACATGTTCTGAGCACATGTGTTAACAGGGGGGCTGAGGTACCTTCGCTCTTGTGCCCATGTCTGTCAGTACACACAGCTGGGCATAAAGTATGAGTATTCTGTTTACCTTCCACAACCAACCAACCTAGAGAGTAAACGTTGCAGGCTGTGTTTGACTTCAAGAGAGATTCCCCCCAGGTTTTGAATCAGCTGGTCTTGTTTCCAAAGTGGAAGCAACGTGTTCGGGAATCCTCCGTTGTTCCTTCTGCAACTACCCAATAACAACATGCTTCTCTGCACGGACGGTTGGGTTCAGATTTCAGTTCATTACTGATGCGCATGTACACAGTGGCAGGTACAGTGCCACAAAGGCAAGAAGCAGTTTCGGTGCAATGGTCTCTATGAGTGGATCAAATTTCTCAATTGCATTGGGCGTTGCCAATGAGCACGGGGCAATTCTGTGCAGCGATGAAACAAGAAAAGAAAAAAAAGTAATTGTGATGCAATGACACAATAAGTCCACTTACCCCCTTTTAGGGGTGCGGCGGCTTTGTGGGATGGACAGCGCCTCCCCCCCCCCCAAGCCGACAATTCAGGGCTGTGTGTTGAGGCAGCCTTCTTTCTTATACAGTGGTACCTCAGGTTACAGACACTTCAGGTTACAGACTCCACTAACCCAGAAATATTACCTCGGGTTAAGAACTTTGTTTCAGGATGAGAGCAGAAATCATGCTCTGGCGGCACGGCAACAGCGGGAAGCCCCATTAGCTAAAGTGGTACCTCAGGTTAAGAACAGTTTCAGGTTAAGAACGGACCTCCAGAACGAATTAAGTTCTTAACCAGAGGTACCACTTTACAGTGTTTCATAGATGCATCTGCAGAATTTCTGCAATCTGCTCTATGTGGAGCTGCTTTAAAAATGGTTCCTAAACCGCATCTGGGACAGACTATGGCAGCAAGGATGCTGCAAGGGACCATGTATTCAGAACATATTGCACCATTTTCTACCGGTTACACCGGCTGCCTGGTTCCGGGCTTGGTTTGAAGTGCTGCTTTGGGTCTTTAAAGTCCTAAATAGTTTAGGATCATGTTATCTAAAGGTCCTGCTGCTCCTGTACAAGCCTGCCTTGGGTTTACCATTCTCTGTTAAAGCCCTGCTCTCTGGCCCATCTATAAGAGACATTAGATTAAAGGATAGCAGGAATTGGGTCTTTTCAGCAGTGGTCCTGCAGTTATGGAATCCTTTCCCCCAGGAAATATGAGTGGTCTCCATCTTTGGAAAAGTATTTTTTTTTTAAGAAAAGCTTTAACCATTTTTATTGTGGTTTTCTTTTTATGAAATGCTTTTGATGTCTAAATTGCTACTGCTCTCTTTCAAGGGTGCTTATTATGGCTTAAATTTAAAATTATTATTTAATCATATTTTATTATTCTTATTATTACTGCATTTTTATAAAACCTTTTACACCACTTTGTAAGGGCAATTGTCATCTAAAAGACAATGTATAAATGAGGCAATTAATTTAGGAAAAGCCATGATTGTCTATAGCAGTCTCTATATTACAGTAGTACCTCAGGTTAAGAACTTAATTCGTTCCAGAGGTCCGTTCTTAACCTGAAACTGTTCTTAACCTGAAGCACCACTTTAGTTTATGGGGCCTCCCGCTGCCGCCACACCGCTGCTGCACAATTTCTGTTCTCATCCTGAAGCAAATTTCTTAACCCAAGGTACCATTTCTGGGTTAGCGGAGTCTGTAACCTGAAGTGTCTGTAACCTGAAGCGTATGTAACCCAAGGTACCACTGTAATACAAACTATGGTTGTCTCTATACTAATGCACAGAGTATAGGGAACCAGCAATACAAAGTTGAGCTCTTAACACAGGATGGAAAATATGACCTAATAGGCATTACTGAAACCTGGAGAGATGAGACTCATGAGTGAAATGTAGAAACTGAGGGGTATAACCTATTCAAAAGAAATAGACCAAACAAAGTGGGAGAAGGAGGAGCATGGAGGGCAGACTGAGAATATATAGGTAAAATGTAGGAAATGAAACAACAGTGGCCATGCTGTGGGGGTCTGCTGTAGACCTCCAAGCCAGACTGAAGACTTGAGTGATGCCTTCCTAGAGTAGATTGCCAAACATTCAAAAAGTGACAAATACAGTGGTCGTGGAAGACTTCAACTATCCCAATATCTGTTGGAATTCAAACTCTGCCAAGAATGTAAGGCTCAACAAATTCCTCAGTTGCCTCACTGACAATTTCATTTCCCAGAAGGTGGAAGATGCAGAAAGGGGGTCATCTCTCTTGGACCTGGTTCTTACCAACAGGGAGGAACTGACGAATGAAGTGAAAGTACAGGGAACCTTGGGAAGTGATCGTGTCCTCTTGGGTGTCATTAGAAACAGGCAAGCGAAAGCTGGATGTAATTGGACATGCACTCTGGACTTTAAAAAGACTGATTTTGAAAAGCTTAAGTACCGTATTTTTTGCTCTATAAGACTCAATTTTCCCCTCCTAAAAAGTAAGGGGAAGTGTGTGTGTGTCTTATGGAGCGAATGCAGGCTGCGCAGCTATCCCAGAAGCCAGAACAGCAAGAGGGATTGCTGCTTTCGCTGCACAGCGATCCCTCTTGCTGTTCTGGCTTCTGAGATTCAGAATATTTTTTTCCTTGTTTTCCTCCTCCAAAACTAGGTGCGTCTTGGGGTCTGGTGCGTCTTATAGAGCGAAAAATACGGTAACTATTGGGTGAAGCCCCATCCTTAACAGATTGGAGAACTGGGCCCAAACTAACAAAATGTATTTAAATAGGGGGAAATGTCAGGTTCTAGGCAGGCGGAACCAACTGCACAAAAGTAAGATGGGGGTCTTTGAATCCTCTGTTATGCTCAAATGAGGGAGGGCTTTATCATGAGGGATTTTAAAATTGCATTCCTGTAATTTTAGTATGTTTTCAATCATGTATGTAAACTATTTTACATAGGCAATTTTTATTATTATCATTTCAGGGATGAGGAACCCCTGACCCTCCAGATATTTGTTGGACTACAGTTCCCATCATCCTTCACCACTACACCTGCTGGCCAGGGCTGATGGGAGTCAGAGTCCAGCTGTACCTTGAAGGTCAAAGGTTCCCCAACTCTGATTTATTCCATAAAATAAATAACAAATGGACCTGGCGCTTGGGCCCAGAAGCATTTTCAGCAAAAACATGCCTGCTAACCACATAGCCCAACTTCTGCACGTTTGGTCTAATGTCTGCTCTGCTCACATGGGTGGGGGACCCTGCCTTTGGGGTGTTCTCTGAACTGTGTTGACAGAGACAACATGGGTGCATCTGGATGCTATACAAAGCTCACATGCATAAGCTGAAGGCACAGCAGGCAGGGTGAGGCCCGCAGGCATGACCCTCCACCCCTCCCTGTAGACATGCTTATATGACGCATTTATACAGCTCTAGGTAACCACGCAAATATCCGTGAATAAGGAGCTAGAGCCCTGAGAAGTAATAGCAGTGGGGGGTGAAGTTAGCAGTTGCCGTATTGACAACTCCAGAGCAGCTGCAGCTGAGCTTTCGACTTGCTCTGCCTATTAACAGTTTCACTTAATAATAACTATCAGGTTCTCTTCGAGACCACATGGGGTAGAATGAACACATAATTGTAGCCGGGAACAATAATTTTGAGTCATTTCTCAAAATCACAGTTGGATGCTTGTTTAATTATACCCTTGGTAGTCAACTGTACTGTGCAAGTATTAAGAGCTACTAGTAACCTTTTGTTCCCCAGCAACAGGGATGCAGGACATGGTGTGAATGGGCTTTCCATGTGCTCTGCTCAGCAGCATCTTTCCCACAACCATGTACTGTACCAACCCTGTTATCACCTCTAGTTACCATGTTCCCATTTGAATAGGGTTCTACACAGCCATCAAGACATGTTTCAAAGGTGTTAATAATGCAGTGGTTCTTGCAAGTGAAAGCAGTTTTGAGGCACCTAACCATAAGCCTGCATTTTTATCAAAGCTTCTATATATTTCAATCAAGGCTTGTATTTAAAAATGAGCTTAAAAAGGATTTTCAAATGTTTCATGCCAGGCAGAGAAAACCTTGGCCATTCTCCTAAGACAAGAGGGCCCCATTGATTTATAGTAGAAAAACAATTCTCAAAGTCATAAAAAGGGAGAATTACATATGCTGCCCCAAGGCTGAAAAAACACCATTAGGAATGGGGTAAGATAATACTAATGTGCCTCCCAGTAAAATGAGCCAGATCTTCTTTCTAAGGTTGAAAGGCCAGGAGCAAATGGGAAAAAAAACATTTAGCTGACAGAAAAAGAGAACATTTTTGAAAAGTCTCTTCTAAAGCTGTTTCTTAAACTGAGAGAGTTAAAAAGGTTAAAATGTGTTAAATGTTGGAAAGGCAACTGGCTTGGCAGAAGAAGCAGCTTCTTCCTATTTTATTTTGAGGCTGGAAAGGGGGAGGTGTACACTGAAGAGGCTTCTTTTAAAAGCTGTGTTTTACTGAGTTTCTTCCTTTTTACTTTGAAAAGCTTTATTCTTTTAAGAGGCTACCTATGATAAATGTATGAAATATATTAGCTTAAATATATTGGCTTAAATGTAATTATGCAAAGGATTTAAGGAATGCTAGATTCTTATTTCATATGGTTGTAAGAGTTGTATTTATCCTGAAATTAAGTCAGCCACCAGCCTAGCCCCCCCCCCCTGCCAGACAGAAGACGCCATCCAAGCAGTCTTGATATATAGTTGTCAGGCATTTTGTTTAGAAACATTAAATGAAGGAAATCTTTCAATGTTGATGTGAAACTCAAGATCCTTGACATCTGTTGAACATAAAAATGTAAGATTAAACATTTGTTTTAGAAGGCAATAGGGCAAGGAGGGCAAGAGGTGAGCTGGTAATTAAGATTCCATGTAAGATATATTATTACTTATATGTCATATATATAGCTCTTTGTCTCCCTTATAAGGGCAAGGAAGTGGGTGTATCTTTTGTGGGTGTATCTTTTGTGATTGGTTCTAGCAAACAGCCAATAGGAATTTCAACCAGGCTGATTGGACAGAGGCAGCCACAGGAGGAGCAAAGGGGGCTGGATTAAGGGAATATAAGTGCTGGCCAGAATGGCAGGAGGCCAGGCCAGAGCTTGGTAACCATGAACCACTGTGCCTCTTATTTATTTGTCTGACAAATAAATTACTATTTTAATTTCTCTATTGCTGCGTTGAATATTTCATTCCAGCTAAGCGTTAACCACAAGCAGGGTGCTACATTTTATGGTGCCCTGTGACTCGGATAAGTGGTCTGCTGGAACGCAGCCCCTTCGCCCTACTGGGCAGGGTACAAGAGAGAGGACAACTGCTTACCCAAAGCGCGCACTGGTAAATTTTTCCAGGGGGAACGCAGAAGACTCGTCTGTCTGATACCCTGCTCACTGGCGGCGGCGGACCGGGGGAAACAGGGAACCAACCAAGGGTAAGTGCACAAAGGGATTTTTGGCCCTCCAATTAATTAGGAGGAAGAGAAGTCTTGATCAAACTTCTGCGTCTCAGTAAGGGGAAACTGAGTACGCTAGGTGGTTGGGTACATCAGATGGTGATCTGGTGTAGGGAAAGGGAAGGATTGGGAGGTAGAGTGTGGTGAAGTATCCAGCGCATTGTATGTGTGAGAAAGTACAGAGCAATCTGTAGCTGACCCGAGTGTGGAGTGGGCAGTACTTCGGTTCCTAGTGAGGCGACTCCATCTAGGCAAGGAAACCCACAAAGCGCGTCTGTGAGTGACTGAGTGGATACTTCACAGGGCCATACAATGGGAGTTGGGGGTTCAAAGGGGGAAAATACACCTCTTGAGTGTATGTTAAATAATTTTAAGAAAGCCTTCTCAGGGGCATATGGAGTCAAAATGACGCCAGAGCGCTTGAGAACGTTATGTGAACTAGAATGGCCAAAACAAATTACTGGATGGCCATCCCAGGGAACCTTTGATATAAATTTAGTGAGCAAACTTTGGACTGATATCGCCAAAGAAACTGGAGGGTGCCCAGAACAATTTCCATATATAGATTCCTGGCTGAGCACATTAAATAAAAATCCTCCATGGATAAGGGAATGCAAAGTCAAACGATGCAAATTATTGGCTGTAAAAGCCGAAGCTAGGAAAGGAATCTTGCCAAATAAACTCAAACCCATTTTTGAGGGGCCAGAGGAAGAGGTGCTTCCACCTCCACCCTATGCTCCACATCGAAGGGAGCTTAATCCAAACACTCCACCAGTTGTAACCCCAAGGCAAGAAACTGGAATGAATAATGGGGGTGGAGTCACAGAGCTTGATTCCTTGATAGATTATGATAAATATCTTCAGGAGGCATTGGAGTCCTATAATAAAGCCCAAGCAGAAGTGGTTATTCCACCTGTGACCCCTAATAGACCTCCATCTACAGTCTCCTTTAGTGGAACAACTGATTGCCCACCCCAAACCCCTGTACATCCAAGTCCCAGAGAAATATTACAGAAGTTACAGGGAGACCTTGCTCGGTCAGCAAGCAATACAGCCAGGCGTATAAAGCTGCTAAAAGAACGCCTTGCGACAGATACCATCCCCTATGATTTGAGGCCCCTAGAGCAAAGTGAAGAGAAAGATCACGTAGTAGCCCCTCTTAGAAGAGTATTTGATGCACTTGAGGAGCCTGCGCTGGTTAATGGGCAACCCGGACCACGGCCACCTCGAACTTCGACCCTGCAATATATTCCATTCACAACTACAGATCTGATGAATTGGAAAACACACACCCCATCTTTTGCAGAAAAACCTCAGGCTATGATGGACTTGGTGACTTCAATAATAAATACTCATAGTCCTACTTGGACAGATTGCCGCCAGCTCCTGAATACTCTGTTCACCACTGAGGAAAGGAGAGACATAATTGAAAAGGCACAGATATATTTGCGTGAGCAGGCCAGAGTGGGAAATATTTATAATATTGACCGTCATCTCCAAGATAACTTTCCCTTGGAAGATCCTAATTGGGATCCAAACAATGCAATTCACCTGGCCAGACTCACCACCTACCGCCAGACACTTGTGCAAGGTATCCGCAGGGCATGCCAGAAGCCCACTAATATGTCTAAAGTCTCAGAAGTAGAACAAAAACCAAATGAGAGTCCGGGAGACTTTTTAGAGAGGCTGCAGGAAGCCTATCGTATATGGACTCCTTTTGACCCTGAAGCCCCTGAAAACAGCAGAATGATTACTGCTACATTTGTGGCCCAGTGCGCTTCTGACATTTGTAAGAAAATTCAGAAATCAGAAGGATGGGAAGGGATGCTGATGAGCCAAATTATGGCCATTGCACGCCGAGTTTATCGGAATAGGGATGAGGCTGAGAAGCAAGAGAAGAAGAAGTGGCAGAAGGAAAAGATGGTAATGCTAGCCACAGCAGTGAAGCAAGACCACCGCCCCTTAAATGGAGGGCGAGGGCGAGGAAGGAATCCACCACTGGGAAGGAATCAATGTGCAAATTGCAAGAAGGAGGGTCATTGGAAGCGGGAGTGTCCTGAACCCCTGAGGTTGGAAGAAGTACGCCCAGGCCCAGGCCCAGGCCCAGGCTCCGGCCCAAGAAACCAGGGACGGGGACGGGGAATGATCCGAGATGGAAGATATCAGAGACCAGGACAGGGACGGAGTAGAGACAATTTCATTGGACTGGCAGAAGAGGATTTTACTCAAGACTAGGAACGACCGGACTCCATAAAGTTAGGCTTCCAGGAGCCCACGGTCACGATTCAATTAGGAAGCCATTTAATAGATTTTATGATTGATACTGGGGCTGAATACTCAGTACTCCCAGAACTATTGCAGAAAAAGGCATCCAAAAGTGTAATCATTAAAAGTGCCACTGGACAGTCAGCTAAGAGGTCTTTCCTCCAACCTTTGGAATGCCAGATTGGGGGACATCGTTTAACCCATCAGTTTTTGTATATACCTGAGTGTCCAATACCTCTCTTAGGCAGAGATATGCTGTCCAAATTGCAGGCCCAAATCACTTTCACTCCTCGAGGTCCAGAAATGAAACTGCCATCAAAAGCAGCAGGAATAATTACCCTCTCAGTACCTAAGGAACAATCATGGCGCCTAATGTCAGCCTTGCAAGTCCAACCCACATTGGATACAGAATTAAACAAGCTCCTCCGAACTCTACAGGTGCCACCAGGAGTATGGGCCGAAAATAGCCCACCAGGAATGGCTAAGAATATAGCTCCAATTGTAGTAACCCTAAAACCTATGGCTACCCCTGTATCTGTAAAGCAATATCCCTTACCCCGGCGAGCAGCAGAGGGCATCCAGAAACATTTGGACCGCCTATTAAAATATGGTCTGCTTAAGCCTTGCCAATCAGAATGGAACACACCCCTTTTGCCTGTTCGAAAACCTGGGACAGATGAATACAGGCCAGTGCAGGACTTGAGGCTCGTAAACCAGGCTATCGAGACCTTGCACCCAAATGTACCAAACCCATATACCTTGCTGAGTTTGATCCCACCAGAAGCAACATTTTTTACTGTATTGGACTTGAAAGATGCATTCTTCTGTTGCCGGCTGGCACCACAGAGCCAACCTATATTTGCCTTCCAGTGGGAAGACCCTTTGACAGGAACAAAAGGCCAGCTAACCTGGACAAGATTGCCCCAAGGATTCAAAAATTCCCCAACTTTATTTGGCACTGCCTTGGCGAGGGATCTAACAAGTTACCCCTCAATACCGGGAGAAAAGGTGGTTCTGCAATATGTGGATGATCTTATACTAGCTGCAAAGGATTTTGATACCTGTAAAGAAGGGACAGAGGAACTGCTCCACTTGCTCTGGGAAGCTGGCTACCGAGTTTCCCAGAAAAAGGCACAGTTATGTTTAGAAAAGGTCAAATATTTGGGCTTTGACATCTCACACCAACAACGAGCATTGAGACCAGAGAGGAAAGAAGCTATTTGCCTTATCAAGGAACCTACCACAAGAAAACAACTTAGGGGATTCCTGGGAACAGCAGGGTTTTGTAGACTATGGATACCTGATTTCAGTAGTCTGGCCAAGCCCTTACATGAAAGCACTCGAGGTGCAGAAAAGGACCCATTCGTATGGGGACCTGAACAGAAACAAGCCTTTTTAGTTATCAAACAACGACTTATGGAGGCACCAGCCCTTGGATTGCCTAATTCGGAAAAACCCTTTCAGCTGTATGTACATGAACAGAATGGGATTGCAGCGGCAGTCCTGACCCAGAGATTAGGAAGTTGGAACCGTCCAGTAGCTTATTTGTCTAAACAATTGGACTCAGTAGCAAAAGGATGGCCTCCATGCCTAAGGGCAGTAGCGGCCACTGCGAGCCTTGTCAAAGAAGCTGATAAATTTACCTTTGGCCAGACGATGTATGTGAATGTACCTCATGCTGTTCTGACACTCATGGAATATAAGGGTAGTTATTGGCTAACGAACCCAAGGATGGCTAGATACCAAGGCCTATTGTGTGAAAATCCCAGGATTCATCTACGAGTAGTGAATATGCTCAATCCAGCGACTTTGCTGCCCCTACCAGAGGTAGATGATGAGGAATCACATGATTGTCTCCAAGTAATGGATGAAGTTTATTCCAGTAGACCTGATCTGAAAGATGAGCCATTGAAAAATCCAGATGTTGTATATTATACGGATGGTAGCAGTTACCTGCATGAAGGTGCCAGACGAGCAGGATATGCTGTGGTCACCAATGAGGAAGTTGTGGAAGCTGAGGCTTTGCCTGCTGGCACCTCAGCACAAAAGGCTGAACTTATAGGTTTAACTAGAGCTCTGCAATTGGCAGCCGGATGTAAGGCAAACATCTATACTGATTCAAAATATGCCTTCTTAACCCTGCATGCACATGGAGCTCTATGGAAAGAAAGAGGTCTAATCGGAGCCCACGGGAAGGCTTTGAAATATGGACCTGAAGTAGAAATCCTGTTAGAAGCAGTATGGGCTCCAGAACAGATTGCTGTAATGCACTGCAAAGGTCATGGACGAGGAAGGGATCCAATAACCAGAGGAAATCATGCTGCTGACAAAGCAGCCCGAGAGGCAGCCCAAAAGCCTGTGGGAGGATTTATAGCAGCCCTCATACCAGAGGTAGTTCCAGAAGAAGTTAAACCTCACTATACCCCAGAAGAGAGGAAGTGGGCTGAACAGGAAGGAGCAGTTGTGAAGGACGGTTGGATGATCCTGCCGGACAATAGGATTTATGTACCTCATCATCTAGCAGGCACAATTGTAAGAAATTATCATGAATCTACTCACCTTGGCGGTACTGCAACTAGAGAGAGTCTCAGTCGGAAGTTGTATATTATTAATCTATCACAATTAGCAACTTGCATTTCACAGAAATGTGTTCTTTGTGCTAAAAACAATCCCAGGCAGGGACCGGTACAACCTCCTGGAATTCAGCATGTGGGATACGTCCCCATGGAAAGCCTAATTGTGGACTTCACAGAGCTGGTCCCTTCTAAGGGATTCAAGTATCTCCTTGTGTTTGTAGATACTCTTACCGGATGGGTTGAAGCTTTTCCCACCCGAACTGAAAAGGCACGAGAGGTAACTAAAAGACTCCTCACTGAATTGATCCCAAGGTTTGGATTACCTAGATGCATTGGAAGTGATAATGGGCCAGCGTTCATTGATCAAGTAGTACAAGATGTATGTCGAGTCCTACAAGTAAAATGGAGACTGCATACAGCATATAGGCCTCAGAGTTCAGGGAAAACTGAAAGAATGAATCGGACTCTGAAAACCCAATTGGCAAAATTAACCCAGGAAACGGGATTGGGATGGGTAGATGTGTTACCCATAACACTGTTTCGTGTTCGGTGTGCACCCACAAAAAGACTTAAGTTGTCACCTTTTGAGCTCCTGTATGGGAGACCGCCCTCCTTTGTTCAGGATATTCCAGCTGACCTTAAACAAATAGGAGATCATGTGACACAGGGACAAGTGCAATCTCTCTCCCGTGTTTTTGTTTCTCTTAACAGGTGGGCCCTCGAGCGCACGCCGTGCAGCATTGCCGAGCCGATTCATCAGTTCCAGGCTGGCGATAGCGTATGGGTGAAAGAGTGGAAACGTGATCCACTTGCACCTAAGTGGCATGGACCTTACACCGTCTTGCTTTCTACTCCAACAGCGGTGAAGGTAGCTGAGGTGACCCCCTGGATTCATCACTCTCGTTTGAAGAAGTCTGAAGGCAGTTGGACGTGCAAAGGTGACCCCTCTAATCCTTTAAAACTAACTCTCTCCAAAAACCCCTGTATCTAGCCCTACCGGGAACGGGCTAGGTCACGGGCAACATTTGACGACCGGCCTGCTGCAGCCACAACCTGGAAGCTGGCTGACCTGCGCACGCCTGAAGCTTGAGGAGCGTCTGAACCAGCGACTGTGAACGGAAAGATTCTCTAATACAATTGATTGACTGCCCCCCTTGTGGAACAATTATCAGAGATATTACTCATTGGGGATCCTCGGGATATATGTTTTGGTCTTGGTGGTTCCCCATTTCTGTTACTGGGGGAATTATATTGGGGCTAATAATTATTTGCTATCACAATAAGGTAATCTTTTGTGGAAGGAATGCATATACTAGACATCAACATGATTTTATTATTAATCCTGATCCCTTGGGAAGGGGAAGGGTCCTTGAATCTGACCAAATTGGCTAAATATGGATTCAGCCATGACCACAATATGTGGGTAGGTTTAGCTGAAATGGTAGCTAATGTTGCAAATAGGACCAATTGCCTTGTTTGCTCTCTTGGGCCAGATGATTCAGAGGGAGGTATGCCCTTATTACCGATACCATTAGATGCTATTGGTATGGTAAGCGAAATGCCACACCAAACTGAAATACAGAATTTCCCCGGATGGAACTCAACTAAACCATTACGAGTTATACCTGTACAAGGGGAATTCTGTGTACATAAATCATCAGATGCAGCTGATTCTCCCATGATAGGCTCTTCTCATTGTCACTATACTTGGGATTATAAGAAGAATAGTCATACCTGGGCACACGGTACTACCTATCGAACTCGGAATACCTTGCCCTGTGCACCTCCTTTTATTCACGCATGGAAAGTGGTGTGGAACATAACTGTGACAGAAAAAGGCAATCTAACATACTGCACTGTGAACTCTCTACCCCTTTTGGTATTTCGCCTTCTGTATTCCACGTACCAAAAACCTCAGACCCGATGGTTGTGGTGGATATGTGGAGAATGGGCATACAAGAAACTCCCTTCCAAATGGAGTGGGACTTGTTTCTTGGGTTGGGTATTACCACCAATGTGGATTATGCCCACTAGTTCGGCCAGGCGAACACGAAGGAATGCTGATATTTCTCATATAGCAGGAGGAAGTACCCAAAGTTGGAGCGGTACTGATGATTGGCCGCCAGAGCGCATTATAGCCTATTATGATCCTGCCTCCTGGAATCCTGGTGAGCTCATACAAGGGGCACGGGATCCTATTTATAATCTAAACAGAATAATTCGATTGCAAGCAGTAGTGGAACTTGTAACCAATGCAACGGCCCAGAGTTTGAGACTTATTGCACAACAGTTGGATGAAAGTAGAGCCGCCATTTTGCAGCTGAAAATGGGAATGGATTATGTACTTGCCAGGCAAGGAGGCCTATGTGGAGTCTTGAACTTGACAGGGAATGCCTGTTGCTTTAACATTTCTGATAATGGTGAGGCAATCCGTGTGTTGGCCACAAAGATGGAGAATATAGCACATGTCCCAGTACAAACATGGGAAGGATGGGATATGGGATGGCTCACCAATTGGTTACCTAATGTCACAGGACTCAAAGGGATACTATTGTCTTGCTTGTTTTTCTTGACAGTAGTAGTATTGGTTTTATGTATGATGCCATGTATCATTTCATGTTTTAGAAGTACAATTAGCAAGATGGTTTCAAATGAAACTCTACCTCATATCATGGCCCTATACAGAGCTTTACCTCAGGAATATGATGAAGGTCAAGCTATCAAGGACACTTGGGATGAAGGTCCTTGAGCTTGAAAGGGGGGAATGAGGCACCTAACCATAAGCCTGCATTTTTATCAAAGCTTCTATATATTTCAATCAAGGCTTGTATTTAAAAATGAGCTTAAAAAGGATTTTCAAATGTTTCATGCCAGGCAGAGAAAACCTTGGCCATTCTCCTAAGACAAGAGGGCCCCATTGATTTATAGTAGAAAAACAATTCTCAAAGTCATAAAAAGGGAGAATTACATATGCTGCCCCAAGGCTGAAAAAACACCATTAGGAATGGGGTAAGATAATACTAATGTGCCTCCCAGTAAAATGAGCCAGATCTTCTTTCTAAGGTTGAAAGGCCAGGAGCAAATGGGAAAAAAAACATTTAGCTGACAGAAAAAGAGAACATTTTTGAAAAGTCTCTTCTAAAGCTGTTTCTTAAACTGAGAGAGTTAAAAAGGTTAAAATGTGTTAAATGTTGGAAAGGCAACTGGCTTGGCAGAAGAAGCAGCTTCTTCCTATTTTATTTTGAGGCTGGAAAGGGGGAGGTGTACACTGAAGAGGCTTCTTTTAAAAGCTGTGTTTTACTGAGTTTCTTCCTTTTTACTTTGAAAAGCTTTATTCTTTTAAGAGGCTACCTATGATAAATGTATGAAATATATTAGCTTAAATATATTGGCTTAAATGTAATTATGCAAAGGATTTAAGGAATGCTAGATTCTTATTTCATATGGTTGTAAGAGTTGTATTTATCCTGAAATTAAGTCAGCCACCAGCCTAGCCCCCCCCCCTGCCAGACAGAAGACGCCATCCAAGCAGTCTTGATATATAGTTGTCAGGCATTTTGTTTAGAAACATTAAATGAAGGAAATCTTTCAATGTTGATGTGAAACTCAAGATCCTTGACATCTGTTGAACATAAAAATGTAAGATTAAACATTTGTTTTAGAAGGCAATAGGGCAAGGAGGGCAAGAGGTGAGCTGGTAATTAAGATTCCATGTAAGATATATTATTACTTATATGTCATATATATAGCTCTTTGTCTCCCTTATAAGGGCAAGGAAGTGGGTGTATCTTTTGTGGGTGTATCTTTTGTGATTGGTTCTAGCAAACAGCCAATAGGAATTTCAACCAGGCTGATTGGACAGAGGCAGCCACAGGAGGAGCAAAGCACAGAGTGGGAAGTGACAGAGACAGGATGTTTGTGTTACTGTGTTCCGCAAAGTGGGACTCTTGTCCTTTGTTCTTTTTCTCTTTGCTGTCTGATGCTAGAGAGAGGGAGCCATGTTGCAATGCTCCGTGTGTGTTTATATGTAAATAAAGTAGATTAGCCAAAATGCTGAGTTGCTGAGGTCTGTTACGCAACTGCACAAACTCTGTGGATCCCTAAGTGTGCTGTTGTTGGTTGGCATCGGTTGCTGTGATGTTTGGGCCGAAGAAAGCTTTTGAAGCTTCCGAACAATCGACCAGGAGGGAGAGAACATGCCATTCGGGTATGTGTCTCTGCCAGGGTCCTACTCTAGTGTAGGCTGAACTCCTGACACTAAAACCCAATGCAGAAGTGGTCAATGTTGTGCCTTCTAGATCAAGGAGGTCCAACTTTTCATACAGACTAGGCCACAAGAATACTTCAACACAGAGCCTGCAGACCCCACACTGAATTAAACTCCATGTTGTAATTTAAAGTGCTCACAATGTCTTCAATATTATTAAATATACACAATCAATAGATCTAATTACGTACACAATTAATAGATTTAATAAAGATAATGTTTAAACAGATTTAATACACAAACAGGTGTATGCACTTTTGTGAACAACGCATGACAGAAAAAAAATACTCTTTTAAGACTTTAAGATGTTTTTTTTTTTCTTGAATGTTGCCAAGGGCTGCCAAAAAAGGCCTTGTAGGCTACATGTGGCCCACGGGCCACAGATTGGGCCACCCTGTTCTAGATGTTGCTGAGACTACATTAACTTCACCCCTGACCATTAGGCATGCTGGCTAGGGGGGATGGAAATTGGAGTCCAGCACGTTCACCACCCCATATTGCACCAGGGAATGAGTACATGCAGTCTATGCCCAGAGACCCATGCTATTTCCAAGACCAGCCTCCTGCATCCAAAAAAACCCCCAAATAATTTCCAGAGCATCTGGATGCTTTGGGCTATTCATCTTTAGCACTTTTTACACCTAGAGAATTTTATTTGGATCAAAGATCTACCACAGAATTTCTGCAGGTGACACTTTTAGCATTATAATTTCTTAGTAAGTTGCTGGCTTTCCTGCTTGAGGACTGCGGAGGCAGACTTATGTCAGGCAGCTTTCAAACGCTACCTGGTTGTGCCATGGGAGCAGTGTTTAAAGACCCACAACCATGTAGGCAGGGTCACCAGCCGGAGGTCTTTATCTGTAATGTGAAAACATCACCCAGCTGGGATCAGGCTCTCAATCTCACATTGAAGATCTATTGCCTCTGCCCAAATGGCTATGGTGACTTTAAAAGTTCCAGCCAATTTATGAAATGAAGCTACAGAAAAGTGACTCTTATGGCGAGGCTGTGACAAGCAAACGGGCCCCAGAAATATACAAACGGGCCCCAGAACTGGACCACATCAAGAGCTTCAATTCTTCTGCATCTTGCATGACCTCAAGTCACCAGACATTACTTTAAATACAGCTTTGAATCACATGTTTGGGGTTCTCCCCGTGCCTATTTTAAAATCAAAGCAGCTGCAGATCAGAGGCCCATGCAGCTCTTTTTCCTTTTTGAAAAAGGCATGGAGAATCCCATTTTGTCCTACCAATATGCACACCTCCCTCGACTACTCTGTTTCTTTCCTCCTTCTGTTAATTGCCCCTTCCCACCCACCCACAAAATCCACAAAGGGAATTCTGCCACAGCTGCAATATCTTCAGACTCAAGCATACCAAAACAATATTTAAGAGGCAACTTTGCATAAATATGCAATATATTCTCAGGACAGAGTTGTGGCTGGTTTTTGCTTGTTTTTATCACGCAGCTTGGGCCAAGCTGGGGGATAAAATTCTTTTTCAATCTCATTCTGACTGCTTGGGATTTTGGAAATCTGGCAAAGAATGGCTTTTTTACTTCTTAAATAGTGTTTACATTTCCAGCTCTCTCTTTTAGCACAGGGTGTGTGTTTAAATCTTACATTTTATTTTCTTCCTTTTTGTACACTCACCCCCTGGAGATTTTCCCCTTGATTAGTTTTTGTCTCAGTTGCCTTGGTTTGTTTCCTGAGAGATCATGGCGTGACATTCACATTCCTACATTTGTAAATGCAGCCTACAGTCTTTTATGCTTTCGTACCCATCTGTGCACTACCACACTCCATTTGATCTCTGTGCGGGGTTATTAAAGTTAAGGCCACAGCCTGCTGTGCAACTAGCCAACTCTGTTTCACAAAGCCAAAGAGCATGAAATAGAAATATGTGAGTATGCCTTGGCCAGAGCATGGAAGCTTGCTTTGAAGAATCTTGTGCGCATTTACAAAACAAAGAACTATCTTTTAAAATGTTTCATGAGTTCTTCAGCAAAAAAAATATATGTGCACTCATGCACATTATTATTACTCTATTATGCTAGCAGGGGAAAAGCTGTTCAATCCTTTATGCCCCAAAATAAATTCCTACATTTAATTGCAATTGTCAATAAACTTGTCGTCATTAAAATACAGCAACAACCATTGCAGCTGCTTTCCAGATAAAGGTTAAAAAAAAGGTAAAGGACCCCTGGTTGGTTAAGTCCAGTCAAAGATGACTATGGGGTTGTAGCACTCATCTCGTTTCAGGCCAAGGGAGCCGGCGTTTGTCCACAGGCAGCTTTCCATGTCACGTGGCCAGCATGACTAAACTGCTTCTGGTGCAACGGAACACCGCGATGGAAACCCGAGCGCATGGAAACGTTGTTTACCTTTATGCCACAGTGGTATCTATTTCGAACTGCTAGGTTGGCAGGAGCTGGGACAGAGCAGCGGGAACTCACTCCATCATGAGGATTCGAACCGCCGACCTTCCAACTGGCAAGCCCAAGAGGCTCAGTGATTTAGACCACAGAACCTCCCTAAAGTCTATAGGAGCAGTACAATGTCTCACTGGGCTGCTCTTTAAATAGTACTATGCTCTGAAGAAGGTATTTTATTGCTTCTTTGCTCTTGGATATAGAGCACACACACAAAAAGAATCATAGAATTGTAGAGTTAGCAGGGACCCTGAGGATCAGGGACCCCTGACCATTAGGTCCAGTCGTGGCCAACTCTGGGATTGCGGCGCTCGTCTTGCTTTACTGGCCGAGGGCGCCGGCATACAGCTTCCGGGTCATGTGGCCAGCAGGACTAAGCCGCTTCTGGCGAACCAGAGCAGCACACGGAAACGCCGTTTATCTTCCTGCCGGAGCGGTACCTATTTATCTACTTGCACTTTGACGTGCTTTCGAACTGATAGTCATTTGGGAATGGAGGAGAGGCGGATGAACCTCCCTCAATGGATTGATGCATGTGGTTTTAAGAACAAAGTTTTCAACTCACTCACTCCCTCTCTTCCCCAGCAACTAAATAAAACATGTTTGCCATTGTCAAAACAGCATTTCCTTTCTAAATCCCATGTTGTTCAATTACAAGTGCACTTTTACCCTCATTAGCTGATTGGTTTGAAGGGTTTTTTTTCAAGCTCTCAATATCTCAGACATGATTATTTGGTTTTTTTAAACGACTGGACAATATGAGGGATACAGTTCCCTAAGATGTTCTGCCTACTAGCACAGCATTGCTCTAAAAATGAATCCCTTTCCCCTTGTAAGTGCAAACTCAAATGTATCTGGAGTTATACAAAAAGAGCCTGGGCTGGCGATGGGAAAATATGAAGATGAAGACCCAGAGTGAGTAAAGGTAAAGGACCCCTGGACAGTTAAGTCCAGTCAAAGGCGACTCTGGGGTTGCTGCACTCATCAAACAGTCTTTGAGCACCTGGAAAGGAATGCTGTGATCACCAATAGTCAGCATGGATTTCTGAAAAATAAGTTATATCAGACTAACCTGATCTCGTTTTTTGACAGAATTACAAGCGTGGTAGATGAAGGGAACACAGTGGATGTAGCCTACCTTGATTTCAGCAAGGCATTTGACAAGGTGCTCCATGATATTCTTGTAAAGAAGCTGGTAAAATGCAGTCTTGACTATGCTACCACTCAGTGGATTTGTAACTGGCTGACTGACCGAACCCAAAGGGTGCTCATCAATGGTTCCTCTTCATCCTGGAGAAGAGTGACTAGTGGGGTGCCACAGGGTTCTGTCTTGGGCCCGGTCTTATTCAACATCTTTCTCAACGACTTGGATGATAGACTCAAGGGCATGCTGATCAAATTTGCAGATGACACCAAACTGGGAGGGGTGGCTAACACCCCAGAGGACAGGATCACACTTCAAAATGACCTTGACAGATTAGAGAACTGGGCCAAAAGAAACAAGATGAATTTTAAC
Organism: Podarcis erhardii; assembly: GCF_964252035.2. Lineage (NCBI taxonomy): Eukaryota > Metazoa > Chordata > Lepidosauria > Squamata > Lacertidae > Podarcis > Podarcis erhardii. The sequence continues at coordinate 45,108,505 of NC_138513.1, forward strand.
AGGGAGAAATGTAAAGTATTGCACTTGGGCAAAAAAAATGAGAGGCACAAATACAAGATGGGTGACACCTGGCTTGAGAGCAGTACATGTGAAAAGGATCTAGGAGTCTTGGTTGACCACAAACTTGACATGAGCCAACAGTGTGACGCGGCAGCTAAATAAGCCAATGCAATTCTGGGCTGCATCAATAGGAGTATAGCATCTAGATCAAGGGAAGTAATAGTGCCACTGTATTCGGCTCTGGTCAGACCTCACCTGGAATACTGTGTCCAGTTCTGGGCACCACAGTTCAAGAAGGACACTGACAAACTGGAATGTGTCCAGAGGAGGGCAACCAAAATGGTCAAAGGCCTGGAAACGATGCCTTATGAGGAACGGCTAAGGGAGCTGGGCATGTTTAGCCTGGAGAAGAGGAGGTTAAGGGGTGATATGATAGCCATGTTCAAATATATAAAAGGATGTCACATAGAGGAGGGAGAAAGGTTGTTTTCTGCTGCTCCAGAGAAGCGGACACGGAGCAATGGTTCCAAACTACAAGAAAGAAGATTCCACCTAAACATTAGGAAGAACTTCCTGACAGTAAGAGCTGTTTGACAGTGGAATTTGCTGCCAAGGAGTGTGGTGGAGTCTCCTTCTTTGGAGGTCTTTAAGCAGAGGCTTGACAACCATATGTCAGGAGTGCTCTGATGGTGTTTCCTGCTTGGCAGGGGGTTGGACTCAATGGCCCTTGTGATCTCTTCCAACTCTATGATTCTATGATTCTATGATCTCGCTTTCAGGCCGAGGGAGCTGGTGTTTGTCCACAGACAGCTTCCCGGCTCATGTGGCCAGCATGGCTAAACCACTGTTGGTGTAATAGGACACTGTGGTAAGTGCCAGTGTGCACGAAAACACTGTTTACCTTCCCCGCTGCAGTGGTACCTATTTATCTACTTGCACTGGTATGCTTTCAAACTGCTAGATTAGCAGGAGCTGGGACGGAGCAACAGGAGCTCATCCCATCACCCGGATTCAAACTGCCAACCTTCTGATCGGCAAGCCCAAGAGGCTCAGTGGTTTAGACCACAGCACCACTCACGTCCGTAGGTTCAAATGGTTCAGATTTAGCATTCCATGTTTGCAGCCTGCTCACCTTGCCAAACAGTGATGAGTATATTCCATGAGCTCTGCATGTCCTCACCCATAAATAAACCCTCAAGAGGCCAATTTAGAAGTATACATCTCTTGATGTCTTAAAATAATTTTAGTCTAATTATGCATTTCCTTTGTGATAAGTGGAATGGGCTTTGATGAGCTGCTAGTTAGTGAACTGGAAAACTTTGCACTGATGGTGTGCAACTTTTGCCATTTTCTCTATTCATTCAGCTTATTGCATTATCATGAGGATGTATTCTAATAAATGTGTGCAAAATAATAATGGTGAGCTGGATACACGTCATCAGCAGAGAATTGACAGGAAAGCATTCATTGCCAAGATGATTATTTTATATCACACCCTATATGAGTCAGACTGTTGGTCTATCTACCCAGGCATTGGCTAGATTGAGTGGCTCTTGCTCTCCAATGGTCTTTCCTTGCTCTGCTACCTGTATGGTTATTAGCAGGAGATATGCTTTTGAATTATGGTGCTGGAGGAGACTCTTGAGAGTCCCATGGACTGCAAGAAGATCAAACCTCTCCATTCTTAAGGAAATCAGCCCTGAGTGCTCACTGGAAGGACAGATCCTGAAGCTGAGGCTCCAATACTTTGGCCACCTCATAAGAAGAGAAGACTCCCTGGAAAAGACCCTGATGTTGGGAAAGATGGAGGGCACAAGGAGAAGGGGACGACAGAGGACGAGATGGTTGGACAGTGTTCTCGAAGCTACCAGCATGAGTTTGACCAAACTGCGGGAGGCAGTGGAAGACAGGAGTGCCTGGCGTGCTCTGGTCCATGGGGACATGAAGAGTCGGACATGACTAAACGACTAAACAACAACAACACAATATGGATCAAACCTGATACCTTTTGAACACAAAGCTTGCACTCTACCATTGAGCTATGGGACCTCCCATGTTGTTGAAGCCAAGAGAAGGGAGCAGCGGCCAAGCAAAAGAAAAATTTAAAGAGAAGGGATGCAAAGATCATGCTTACAGCTCCAGTGGCTTTTGAGCTGCTGTCAGCTTGCCTTCACAGGATCTGTCATATTGTTTCTCTTCCCAAGTGCATCTCCATATCGATTGGTGGTGCTAACAGACCACATAAACTAGGGTTACCAGATGTCCACGTTTCCTGGGGACAGTCCCCGGAATTGCGATTAAGTCCCCGGACAAATTCTGTCCCTGGAATGTCCCCGTATTTCATCTAATGTCCCCTGGAAATGCAGCAGTGGCAGTCTCAGCAGCCCAGAGCAGTTGGCTCTGGCTGGCTTCTGGAGCTGCTCAGAAGTCCCCATATGATGGTGGTGTACAGGCTCTAAGATGCAGTTTTTGGGCTGCCTCCACCTTCCCTGACCCCAGCAACTAAGCTGTGAAGGGAGGCTTCATGCTACCTATCAGAGCAGCCTCCCAACTCCTACTTGTGTGCAAGCAGGAGCAGGGCAGGGATCTCTCAGCTGTGCAGAGAGGCTCCACACTGTCTATCAGAACTTGCATGCAAGCAGGAGGGAGCAGGGATCTCTCAGTTAGGCAACGGGAAGCCTCCCTTCCCAGCTGAGGGATCCCCGCCCCTCCTGCTTGCACGGAAGTAGGAATGGGATTGGGGCTGCTCCAATGGGAAAGGAGGCCTCGCGCTGCCCAAGCCTCACTGCCGCTGCCGCTCTAACCCTCCTTCTCTGCCTTCCATGCCTGAACCACCATGCACCGCTTCTCCCACCACCACCACCAAGGAACCAACAGCTATGGGGCTGCCCAGGCTCATGGAAAAGGAGATAGTAGCCTTGGAGGAAGGGGAAACATGGTGGTTGAGGTCAAGGCAGTGGCCACCCCTCTGCCACCGCCATTGCTGCAGCATCAATGTCCCGAACGTGTAGTATTGATTGATTGATTGATTGATTGATTGATTGATTGATTGTGTCCCCGGATTCATTGAAAAGAAATCTGCTAACCTTGATGTAAACTAGTGTGGAGCTCATTACTGTGCTCCCATTGGGAGGAAGAATGGGATAGAACATGGGTAGACAAACTAAGGCCCGCAGGCCAGATCAGGCCTATTTGCCTTCTGGATCTGGCCCATGGACAGTCCAGAAATCACTGCGTGGATCACCAGCGCACACATTCTTTCCCTCTCCCTCCCTCTCCCTCACACGGTGGCGGCGGCGGCACCTCCTCCCTCCCTCCTCCTGGCTTCTCCCCGCCCTGCCTAAAGGAGGAAGGGGGCTGGGCTTTGTTGGTGCCAGCAGCAGCAGCGCTCAAGCGACGGCCATTTAAAGCAGCCCCTCTCTGGAGCCCTTCTGTATGGCACTCATTGTCTCTCCGCTGCTGCTGCCCCCAGCCCCTGCCAGGACACAGGTAAGCAGCCACTGGGGCTCATGGTGCTCTTGCATCATTATTATTTTTTCAAAATATAGTCCGCCCCCCCCCCAAGATCTGAGGGACAGTGGACCAACCCCCTGCTGAAAAAGTTTGCTGACCCCTGGGATAGAAAAACAAGGTGGGAATGTAAGAAAGTAAAATCTTCTGGGAAATGATATATAATGAGATGAAAAAGATATTGAAATATACATTTATTAAAAAACCAGAGGCATTTTTACTTGGTATTGTAGGGGAGGATATTAATAGACAGAATTGTAAATTGTTTTTATATGCAACAACGGCAGCAAGAATATTATTGGCACAAAAATGGAAACAAGAATAATTACCGACGAAAGAAGAGTAGCAAATGAAATTAATGGACTATGCAGAATTAGACAAACTGACAAGAAGGATTCAAAACCTGCGGGACAAGAGATTCTTAGAGGACTGGAGTAAATATTTGAACTATTTGAAAAGCAATTGTAATAAACAGATTACGCTAGTAGGACTGCAAGACGTTTTGTAAGGAGGACTGTGTGAAATATTGCAAGGAAGACTATGAAGAGAATTATCAGTTAAGGACAATTAAAAGTAATAGAGAAATTAAGAAATGCAGATTAAGTGATAAAGAATGTAAAATCTTCAGAGGCAGTTGACGGACGTCTAAAATATTGTATAAGATAAGAATGTACGTTAAATGATTGTTGGAAATGATATGTTAAAAAACTAATAAAAATGTATATAAAAAAAGAAATACAAGGAAACAAGTAAAATATATCTATTGTAATCACAACAATATTAACTCATTCAAAGTCTTGCACATTCCTATGTTGAATTATCTGCTTTCATAAAAGTTGACAAAATAGATAAGATCAATACAAAGCCTATCTAATCCACTATCTTGTATCATACAGTGGTCAACCAAATGGACCAGCTCAGCTACTTGCAATTAATTCTTTGTACTGGGTTACCTGGATGTGAGACCAGCATTCCCCAAGGGTTCATGTTCCTTTCCCTCTGACTTCTCTCTCTCTCTCTCTCTCTCTCTCTCTCTCTCTCTCTCTCTCTCTCTCTCTCTCCCCCCCCCCCCGCACACATATGCAGCCTGTCAAGTGAGGATAACACTTCATCCACCTAATGGAGCAAACTCCATTCACTGCAAAAGCTTATGTCGTGATGAATCTGTTGCTCTTTACAATGCAAAAGGATTCTTAGCTTCCACCGTGGTTGAAAAAAAGTTGCAGCACATTTTTTTAAAAGGCGGGGCTTTTTCAAAATCACATGACTCTTAATTGTTTGCCATATCAATGTACACTCTTAACTGCATTCTGCCCTTGCCAGCACCTTGGGCTTTTAAAAGCTCATTCTTTCCCTCCTCCCACCCCTTAAATTATTGTTTCCCTAAACACATGGCAGTCATTTGCTAACAGCTCAAGCAACATTCATTTATACACAGCATAACATAGCCATGGTCTCTTACCATCCTGTCTCCACCCAACCACAGAAATTAAATCAAGCATTTAAAAAATGAACGAGTATTTGAAATGCAAGGGACAGTATGCTTATGAATTCTCTGACTGGGGGAGTGAAGGGGCACGGTTTTGTATTGGAAGGTCTTCCTGGAAGAACATGCTGTAAGTCAGAGCTTCATTGTCACCTATCCTCATGCCTCAGCTTGCAAACTGCTAGAAGGTATGCTGTGAGGCTGCTGACGGCCAAAACTGTTGAATCAACATCCAAGCCCTACTGTAACTCAGGCTTATTGCACGCGTTTCCTCCTATTGTTTACTCCTGCCTGCACTTCCTCTGCTGTCTCCCCTGTGCCAGATATAGTCTGCACATTTTCTGGGCAGGGACCACCCCTCCTGCCCTGCATTGCTCTGCAGAAACAAATAGATATCACTTTAGCGCGTGCAAAAGGACACCCATCAGATACAAGCACACCACGGAGCGCTGGGCAGCAAACCCAGATACAAACCTCCATTCGGCAGCGAGCGGACCTTGAAACTATAACTTAACTCCGCAGATCTGTTGAGAGGCTACAGTGCCACTCTGAGCTGCTTGAATAACCAGATGCTAAACAATTTTTAAAAATATGCTACTATCCTTTGATACAGGGGGAAGGGATTTCAGCCGGCGCCGCTTGCCATGTCAGAGCGTTGGAGAGCGCTGCGCTTTCCCCTGCCTGAAGTGGGTTCAACCCAGTCACCTCGGTTACCGCTGTCTCTCTCAACTAAACTTCCAAGCAAGTTTTGCCCGACTCAGAAAGCCGAGCAGATTCAAAAGTCCTGAGCGGGGAGGTCCGTGGAGTGGCTCCGATTGAAGCGCGAGGGTAGCAGAGAGAGGCGCATAGGATGAGATAGGAAGAGAAAGGATAGGATGAGAGGGAAGAGAAAGGCGAGAGAGAGAGAGAGAGAGAGAGAGAGAGAGAGAGAGAGAGGCACAATCGTCAAATACTCACAGGCGCTCCGGCAGCGGCGGGGATTGAGGGGCAAGGCCAGCCCGGCCGCTCCCTGTTCCTCTTCGGGGCGCTTCAGCACCACGGACAGCTCCTGGAGAGCTTCCTTGTGCTCCGCCTGGCCCGGCCGGTCGCTCCCTTCCCAGGCGCCCGGAGCTGGCGGCGGGCGGCGGGCAGGCGCGGCAGCGGTGGCCGCCTTGCTCGCCCCTTTGCTCCGGGGCGCGCGCGGCTTGCTGCCGGCCGCCGGTGGAGCCCCCGACGGCTCCGAGCGCACCTGGACCACGGCGTTGCGCGAGCGCGTCAGCGCGGAGGCGATGGAGCCCATGGCTCCGCCGGGAAGAACTGAGCGCCCGGGTCCGCGGCCAAGGCAGGTAGGTAGGTAGGTAGGCAGGCGCCCCGTCCGCGCTCGCTCCGCCTTTGCCTCGCTCGGCGAACGCAACTCCCGGGTTCTTCCGGACAGCTTCGGGCGCCAAGCTCTGCCTTGTGCGCGGAAACCGGCAGGCTGCTACCCCCCACCCCACGCGCTTTTTGGACGTCCCACTGGTGGTGCTAGCGCGCAAAGGGCCGCCCCCTCGGCGCTCAGAGGCGCTGCTTGCTGAGCCGGTGGACAAAGTTGTTCCAACTTAGCTTGCTCGGCAGAAGAAGGGGTTGCAGTCAGAATCTGAAAAATATTTTTCTCTTTTTTAAAAAAGAAGAAGACCTAGACTGGCTTACCGGCTCCATAATCTAATCGTTTTTGTTATTTTATTGAAAACATTTCAGCTAAAAGGGTTTTTTAAAAATGAAAAACAAACGGTGCGTAGAAACACTATAATTCTGTACATACCAGTCTAATATAGAGGTATATGAATGAAGTTACTATTCTAATAAATTTATTTATAACCTACTTTTTATATACAAAAGCTTTCCAAATGTCATAATATTTGTCGATACATAGTCTGTGTCTATAAGATATCCATTCATCTAATCTCACTAAGTCGATAGGACTTTGTAACTGCTTGCTGTGATGTGCAGGGGTGCCAACTTGAATAAAATATTGGGGGATGAGCAGGTAAATCCCACCCTACATAATCGATCACATGATGTGGCACACACAGTATTTGAATGACAATGCCCATCGACTTGTGGGGGGGGGTTGGCCCCCTCAAATATTTTATGGGGAGAGATGAAGGGACCTTGGCTCCTATTGCAAATCATAACAAGCTGATTTGCTTTTTCCCATTTGAAGCTGCAAGTCTACTTTTTTGCTTCCTCTGCGTGCTTCTTCTCCCTCGCTCTTTCAAGTGTTGGCGGAAGAGTCATTTGGACCAGGGCATCAAGCCAGCTGCGGAGCTTCGTGCTCTGGCACTGGGGGGCGGAGAGCAGGCGGGGGCGGGTCTTGCATGCATCCCGGGGGCATGGTGTGCATCCTGGGGGCGTGGCATGCCGTCTGTGGGGGTGTGGCACCCAGTGCGGGCAGGGGGGCAGCCGCGATGGCACCCCACCAGGATCGCGCTGCCGGGGGTGGTGCGCTACCCCCGCACTCCTCTTCCTCCCCCAGTGCGTCAAGCTCAAATAGGGCCTCGACTTTAGACTCTTGTCATTTATTGTTGGCATTTGGTAAGTTTCACAACTTTTTTTTATCTGCACTGGACCAAACTGTGGCATGCACACACACTCAGTTTGGAGCTGCAAATGAGAGATGTGATTTAGTAAAACACTTGCTTTGTTGTTCCCTGTCAAATTAACTAATTTTAAATAGCCATAATATTAATGATATATATATATATATCGGTTCTGATGGCACAAGTTTAGACTGAGGTGAACGAGCCCTCTCAGATCAAACCACTCACTCATGTTTCCTGCCTTATTTTGGTTTTTTGTGTTGTCATTTTATATTTTTTATTTATTTTTGGCAGAAGCCAGAAGTGGCCCAGGTCACTATGGTCCTCAGAGGGCCTGGTCTTCATGGCTGAACTGAACTCAGCCATTTGCTTCTCATATAAGGATGTGAGCCTCATACCCTCTGCTTGGGAAGCCTTTTCTCCAATCCTCATATACGGGAGCTGCTTGGGGTCATTGGCTAACTAAGAGGTAAACATTCTGCATACGTTCTACTCTTTATCATTTCTGAGAATCTAGTACTACAGAACAGGTTGTGGGACTGAGCCCTAGTGGAGATGTAGATATATTAAGGTTTCAAATAAATGTCTGTGTAGCTCATTTTCAGTCTTGCAGTCACTTTTGATTAATTGTTTCTTTGAGCAAGCTACTGCAAAATACAAATCTCTATCTACATCCATCTTATCCCATCCTGACACACATGCACAATTCATTTGTGTGCAGCTGTACACAATCAGTTTATACAATCTGTCATACAGGGCTAACAAACCTCTGAGTCATTTTCATGACCTGGTTTGTTTACATGTTTGAGGGGATATGAATTGCAGGTTGAAGCAAACTGAGAGTAAGCAAACCCAGGAAAAATTCAGGGTACAACTGGATGTAGCCGGCGTTGTTATGGGGAGGGACAGAGGGAAATTGTAATTGTTATTTTCATGAGTGTATTTAATAGTTACATATAGTGACACAGAGTGACCAATAAGTTACCAAAGAGATTGGCAAAATATTCTGCAATGCAATCTCTAAAGCAAGTGTCAGGGAACTGCCATCGGAGAGACAGGTGGTGGACAGGCTACAGGAGAATAGGAGAGAATCTGCAGTAGAAGAGGGAACCAGCAGGGGGAGTGCAGGAGTCACAGCGGAGGGGAGGCTCTGGGATGCTTCCAGTGAGAGTAGTGGAGAGGTAACGGGACCCCCGTTGGGAACGCCCACCCTTCGCCGGAAACTGTCACGCAGAGAGTCTCGAAAGCGCATGTCTGTCAAAGAGCTTTTATGTTGGCGTAAATTCCGTAGACGCCCACTGTCAGATTCTACCAGCGACTGACGGAGTCATGCTTTGGGGGCTCCGTTAGTGCATCGGTTTGGATGACCAGCCAAACCCCAGAGGGATCAAGCTTTTACGCACAAGCAGCTCACTATCCCATCACAGCAATCTGACAGTCTTTGAAAGCAGCTTGTGCAAGCAGAAGGCATCATGAGCGAACCATCCGGAACCGGAGGAGCAGGAGCGGGAGCTGGCGCAGATCCAAGCCTGGAACAAAGGTACAGGGCGTTGGAGGTCCAGCTGGCACTGCAAACGGCGAGGCTCGAGGAGAGGAGGGCTCAAGATGCAGATAAGGGGAAGACCACCCCACTTGCCAGACGGGTGCCTGGACTGGTGCAGAAATTTGGGGGGGATCCCCGGAACTATCAAGCCTTTAGGACAGAGATGCAATATGCTCTCAATCTACTGTTTGATGACTTCCCCGACGAGAACTCTAGAGTGGCGTACGTGATTGGCCATCTAGAGGGAGGGGCGAGGGACTGGGTTCGGCCCCTGATGGCAGCCAATAATGAAATCTTAAAGGACACAATGAAGTTTTTCCGCGCCATGGACTTGATGTTTTCCAGCGAGATCGAGCAGGGAGTGGTGCGCAGGCAGTTAATGGCGTGTAAACAGGGGAGCCGATCTGTACGTGAGTACTGGACTGAGTTCACCATGCTGATTCATAGACTTGGGTGGGACCTTGCTAGTGAACCTATTCAAATGCTGTTTGAAGAAGGTCTCTCTCCGGCAGTGAAAGATGAACTTTCCCGGGCGCCTAGGGCGGAGTCTATGGATCAGCTGACTAAATCAGCGCTGTCCATTGGGGCACGCCAGGAAGCTAGAGCTATGGAAAAGCGGGAAGGAAAGGGGGAACGTTGGAAGGACTTCCGCATTCCAGAGATTCCGGAGCAGCCTTTCCCGCCAGCAGAGCCGATGGAACTTGGAACAGCGCGCGCGCGCGCAGTTTCAAACACCAGTGAAGGGCGGAAGAAGGAGGGAAAGAGCGGCAAGAGATGCTATCTCTGCCAACAGCCAGGTCACTTTGCCAGAGTCTGTCCGCAAAGGAAGGAATGGCAAGGGATGGCGGGAACTGTTGGGGGGAAGGAGGAAGAAGAAATCACGGAGCCAGTAAAAGCCAACGCCTGGTTGCCAACATCAGGGCACAGCAGCCAGGCCAGGGAGTAATGAATGTGCCCACGCCGGAACCTCCAAGACCAGCGCTTGTGATAGAGGTGTTGCTGGAACTGGCAAACGGACACCCACTGAAGATAAAGGCGCTATTGGATTCAGGTAGCTCATGTAATTTCATGAGCAAAGAGTTTGCAGCTGCACACCAAATACAGACTATCCCATTGAGTAAGCCTTTGCAGGTTACCACGATTGATGGGAGGGAGCTGTTGGGAGGAGAAGTGAGCCAACAGACTGTACCAATGATAATGAGGGTGGCACGACACACCGAACTGATAGCGTTTAACGTAGCCACCTTGGGAGGAGCTCCTATTATCTTGGGTATGAGCTGGCTGGCGCTACACGATCCGCTAGTAGGCTGGCATCAGAGAGTGGTTTCCTTTGGATCAGCACATTGCCTAGAACACTGCAAGGAGGGAGAGGCTCAGGCAGGCGCCAGGGGCACTCTAGCAGTGATGGAAGTGATGGACAAAGGGAGGGTGCCACCACAATACGCTGACTTGCTTGACGTATTCAGCGAAAAAGAAGCAGATAAACTGCCCCCGCACAGACCCTTTGATTGTCAAATTACCTTACTCCCAGGAGCACAATTGCCAGTGGGCAAGCTGTATGCAATGTCAGACAGTGAGATGCAGGAGTTAAGGGAGTTCATTGACAAGAATCTCAAGCGAGGTTTCATCAGAGAGTCACGAGCGGTGGGGGGCAGCCCAGTGTTCTTTGTGGACAAAAAAAACACAGGCAAGCCCAGGCTTGTATGTGATTTCAGGGCCCTAAATGCAGTGTCAGAACCAGTGACTTTCCCTATGCCCAGAATTGATGACATTCTAACACGGGTGAGAAAAGGGAAAATTTTTACCAAGCTGGACCTTAGGGGGGCATATAACTTGATACGTGTGAGAAAGGGGGATGAGTGGAAGACCACTATGTTCACCCCCTTGGGGGCCTTTGAGTACACCGTTATGCCTTTCGGATTACAAGGGGGCTCCGCCTGTTTTCAATCATTCATGAATCACGTCCTGGGGCCACTGCTCTACAAGAACTGCGTAGCGTTCTTAGATGACGTTCTGGTGTACTCAGACAATGAGGAGCAGCATGTGCGAGATGTAAGAGAGGTACTGAGCAAGCTGCGAGAAAACCGGCTGTGGGTGAAACTGGAGAAGTGTCAGTTTCATACCAAGGAGGTGGAATTCCTGGGGTACCGGTTGTCTGACAAGGGATTGGCCATGGATCCCAGCAAGGTTCAAGCGGTACTGGAATGGAAAACACCAAAGACCAAGAAGGACGTGCAAAGGTTCCTGGGCTTCGGAAACTTCTATAGGAAGTTCATCAAAAACTTTGCCCATTTAACAGCGCCCATCACGGATTGTCTTAGTAGCAAAAAGAAATTTGTTTGGACGGGAGAAGCGCAACAAGCGTTCGAACGCTTAAAGCAGGCGTTTGCGTCGGAAGAGCAACTCTTGCACGTGGATCTACAACAACCAATGAGAGTGGAGACTGACGCGTCAGACCGAGCGGTGGGGGCCGTTCTTCTCCAGCCGGGAAAAGATACGTCTGAATGGAGACCGTGTGCATTCTTCTCGCGGAAGTTGAACAAATCAGAGAGGAACTACACAGTGTACGACCGAGAACTGCTTGCCATTCATGAAGCATTCCGGAAATGGCGGCACTTGCTGATTGGGGCGCAGCACAAGGTTCAAGTCCGAACTGACCACAAAAATCTGGAATACTGGAGAACAGCCCGAGTGCTGAACCAGAGACAAGTGAGATGGGCCCAGGAGTTCTCCAAATTCCACTTTGAGATTCGTTACGTGCCCGGCTCCGAGAACGTGAGGGCGGACGCTCTTTCCAGGAAACCTGAGTACTTAGATGGGGAGGGAGCGCCTGAGGCAAGGCATGTAATCTCTGAAGACCGCTGGGTGTGTGGGGCGGCATTGGTGGGGCAGAGGGAACTGATAGAGGGTACGGAGAAAGATGAATACGCCCAAGAGAAACTCAGAGAGCTCCGGAGGACAGAGGAGAACACAGGGGGGTTCGAAGAAAAGAACGGGGCGTTGTATTACAAAGGGGCACTGTACATACCCGACGGGGAACTGAGGGGCAGAGTACTCAAGCAGTTGCATGACAGCCCCACAGCGGGACATTTTGGACAGCACAAAACCATGTGGTTGGTTACCAGGGAGTTTTGGTGGCCCAAGGTGAGGGAGGACGTACGGGAATATGTCAGGGGTTGCGACAGGTGCCAGCGAGCGAAAGGAGAGAGAGTGGCGCCAGCGGGGCTATTACAACCCTTACCCACGCCCGAAAGGCCATGGGAGGCAGTATCCATAGATTTTATGACGGACCTGCCAAAATCCAAAGGCAAAACAGCTGTCATGGTGGTGGTAGATCAATTAACCAAGATGTGTCATTTTATAGCTTGTTCACATGCAGTCACAGCGGAGGAAACCGCCAAGTTGTTTGTAGAACATATTTTCAAGTTGCATGGCGCCCCCTTGAGGGTGGTCAGCGACAGAGGGAAACAATTTACTTCCAGGTTCTGGAGGAAACTTATGAGCTTACTGCACGTAGAACTCAATTTCTCAACTGCCCGGCACCCAGAAACCAATGGGCAAGCGGAAAGGGCAAATGGGGTTTTACAACAATACCTGAGGTGTTATGTAAAAGACAGAGAAAATGATTGGGTGGATAAGTTACCTCTAGCAGAATTTGCCTACAACAACGCGGAGAACGTGTCCACAGGGATGAGTCCCTTCCTGGCAAATTATGGGTGTCACCCCCGGGCATTCCCAGGAGAGGGAGGGGAGAGGTGGAGCGTGCCGGTGGCGGAATATTTTTTTGAAGAGATGGAGGCGATCCACCGTCAGCTTCAACTTAACTTAGAGAAAGCCAAGGAAGAATATAAGAAGCAAGCAGACAGAAATAGGAGGGAAGGTGAAACTATAAGGGTGGGGGACCGGGTGTGGTTGTCCACCCAAGGGCTACCGTTCAAGGGCGGGAGTAAGAAATTGAGGCCCAAAAGATTGGGACCCTTTGAGGTCATACAGCAGGTCAACCCAGTGGCATTCAAACTCAGGCTGCCCAGTCACATGAAATTACACCCAGTATTTCACAGGTCATTACTGTCGCCGTACCGAGAGGGACGCGAGTGGGGGGAGCGTGAGAGAGAGGCCACCCAAACGCCCGTGATAGAAGAGAGAGAGCGCGACATGAACGTGGCAGGAATCATTGATTCCAGGTGGAAGGGGAATCAGGTGGAATATCTGGTAGAATGGGAGGGGGAAGCAGAGTCGGAAAACACTTGGGTACCAGCAGAGGTAGTCAATGACGAGGTTTTAATAGAAACATTTCATCAGCGTTTCCCAAGAAAACCGCAACCCGTGGCTCGATTTAGAAGGGAACACTTTGGGACCACTGATGAGGAAGGAGAGTTTGACGGGTTCCCAGAGTCAGGGGTGGGTGAAGAAGCCGACTCCGACGAAGAAGAGGAAGACGGGGAGAGAGACGGTACGCCGTGGCTGGAAGTGTTAGAATCCTCGGACGACGAGGAGAGTTCCTTCAGGGGCTTTCCGCCCTCACCGCCAGTGGGAGAGGAGGCGGGAGGGGGTGAAGGGGGCCCTGGGGGGGAGGTGGATGTCAGGGAACTGCCATCGGAGAGACAGGTGGTGGACAGGCTACAGGAGAATAGGAGAGAATCTGCAGTAGAAGAGGGAACCAGCAGGGGGAGTGCAGGAGTCACAGCGGAGGGGAGGCTCTGGGATGCTTCCAGTGAGAGTAGTGGAGAGGTAACGGGACCCCCGTTGGGAACGCCCACCCTTCGCCGGAAACTGTCACGCAGAGAGTCTCGAAAGCGCATGTCTGTCAAAGAGCTTTTATGTTGGCATAAATTCCGTAGACGCCCACTGTCAGATTCTACCAGCGACTGACGGAGTCATGCTTTGGGGGCTCCGTTAGTGCATCGGTTTGGATGACCAGCCAAACCCCAGAGGGATCAAGCTTTTACGCACAAGCAGCTCACTATCCCATCACAGCAAGTAACAATATTTGTATCCTGACATTGTAAACAAGCACTGACAACTAAGAGATGCACCTACTTTTCCTCTCTCTCTCTCATCAGCTCATCTGCTGATGTTTCTTCATTCTCGTCTCTGCCACAGAGTGGATTTGAACATGCATGTATGTCAAACACACCAATATGAACAAGCGACTTGCCTGCACAAAACTACCACTTGAGACCAACACCACAGATGCTTCTTCTGACACAACACCTTTCAGTGGAGGCAGTTTAGACATTGATCCATGTTCAAGACCAGCATGGGCAACCCAACCACAGAGTCTTGTGGCACTTTTAAGACTAGCATGTCTACTGTAACATATGTTTTCCTGCACCATTTCATCAGATGAACAAATAATTATCCTGAGTTACAGGCATATGTACATCTGGTATGTGAAGAGAAGGAGGGGTCAAGAGAATGTTCCTTTCCATCTGCCTCACCCCAATCCCACCCTCTGTTTGGACATCTTCCAACTCTTATTCTGCAAATAAAAGAGTCTAGCCTCCTAGTATGAAGTTGCACTTCCGTCCACGATCATCTCTGCAAGTCAACTGATACAATCCCAAGTCACAGCCTGCCACAAGCACAGAGCTGTTTGCAGAATGAACATCTTGTGGTAATTCCCATAAATGAGATGTGCAATGTGCTGTGAGGGAAGGAAGCACCATTGCAACCATGTCATTGGCCAACCTGACATTGGGGGACACTACCAAATATGACAATCAGTCAGACTTGACAGTGAGCAAAGACACTCCAACATACATACATATATTTAATTAGGCCCATATCTCACATCACCCAACATCCTGTCCCAAATAATAGCAGTTCCTGCAGACCAAGCCTGATATTTACATGAAATTCACAGCTGCTGAAAACAGCAAATGTATCTCACTTCCTATCTCCTTTCATAACATGTAGCAGAACTTGCTTAATTGCATTACATTTTACACTGTATTGCATTCCACACCCTGTTGCCATAACTGGATGCCTCCCGTAGCGAGTGGGGAAACACTTAACATCACGATGACATAGAGATGGAGGAGGAGACCCTAAACTCTGTGTCTATGTTTAATCTATCAAATTCCAAAACAATATGCATGCCAAAACACAGCCATTCTTCAAAATTTGTACTTATTTGAATTTTGCAATGCAATTCTCCAACCAACGTTTCAAAAAAATGAATTTATATGAGGAAATTGCTTGTAAAAAAAAATAAATGTGTGTGCATTGGTCAAAGCTGCATATGTTTATCAGGAGAAAATTGGACTAAGAGGCTGATGAATTTTCATTAGGTTTTTTCTTTAAAATAAATTGTGAATTGCTGCCGATTTGGAGAAGTGAATTTAAGGTTAGAAGCATGGGAAAATGAGAGAACCAAAACAGAACGCTATTTCCAACCTTATGAAGCCATGATACAAGTAAAGTTGTCTAGATGGTACAGAGGAGGAACAAATGGTGCAACTGTCCTTTTCAGTGGCTGCAGAACACCTCATGTAACATTGGGTTTGGCCTCGGGACCAAAAGTGGGGGATGTAACATCACAAAAGCAGTCAAATACAGCATTTCCTGTTTGCCCAGAGGGGACACACAGGGGAATGTTGCTCTAGTCAGGAGGACTTCCTGTCTCACCTGGTCTGGAACATCCTCCCCCTGCGTATGACCCTGAGAGACCCTATAAAGGGGCTTGTCACGCAGCCATCTTCCTCCTGGTGCTCTCTCTTCCTCTTGATGCTATTCCTCTCGACTTTCTTGATGCTTTTACTGTGTACCAGCTCTCAGCCAGCAGCATATGTCCTCATCCCTCACAAGAGGATAAACCCACACCTTTCTTTGTAACTGTAACTAAAAGCTAAAGCCTTCCTTCAGGATCACACTGTGAACTGAATGTAAGTAAACCTTATAATTACTTTCTAAAAGAAGACTGTTGTTTCATTATTTTTAAGAGGGAACTAAAGGGTGGTGCTGTGGTCTAAACCACAGAGCCTAGAGCTTGCCGATCAGAAGGTCGGCAGTTCGAATCCCCGCGACGGGGTGAGCTCCTGTTGCTTGGTCCCAGCTCCTGCCAACCTAGCAGTTCGAAAGCACGTCAAGTGCAAGTAGATAAATAGGTACCACTCCAGTGGGAAGGTAAACGGCATTTCCATGTGCTGCTCTGGTTTGCCAGAAGCAGTTTAGTCATGCTGGCCACATGAGCCGGAAGCTGTCTGCAGACAAACGCCAGCTCCCTTGGCCAGTAAAGCGAGATCAGCACCGCAACCCCAGAGTCGTCCTCGAGTGGACTTAACAGTCTTGGGTCCCTTTTCCTTTACCTTAAAGGGGCTTTATCAGGAACAGTCCAATCTGAACAAGCCAGACTGGATTGTTTAACTCAAATGGTTCTAGTGAATCTGTCAACTAGCTTTCTGCTATGTACAAGGGAATGTGTTCTGTACTCTGTACTACTACTGTAGCTCACTAGCGTAACGGAGGAACGATAATATTTAATCAATATATCCTCTCCTACTATCCTCAACGTTCCCACAAAAGAGGGTAGACAAACAATGATGTTCACCACTCCACTGATTTCTCTGCTGTGCTTCAAGGACTGCTTGTCTGTTGCAAGGCTTTTATTAAGGAGGAGAGCTTGTGAAAAAGCAGGAGGTGCTAGAAGGGGTTAAACTGAGTAGCTCACCTCCTCTCCTTTCAGTGGAGTTGACAAAGGCGCCAAACAGATTTTCCTATTCCCTTTTGAGGAGCAACAAACACCCTCACACTTTTCGCTTTATAATTTCAGCCTTCCTGGATCTTTGCTCGCCCTGCAAAGCTGAACATTCAGGAAAGTCTCACTTGTGGGCTGCTAGGAGCAACCTTCCTAGCATTTCATAGAAAATCTGAGGATTATGTTAAGTCATAATTACTGTAATACAACACTTCATCTCTGCTAAGGGGCTGATAATAGACTTGGGAGAAACTGCCTATGCTAGAGATGTGATTAAACACTGAGCACACCTCTGTAATTTCCAAGAAGGGAAATATATGATTACAGTCTTGCCTACGCCAACATGCAATGCTGTGTATATGTATTAAGTTGGCTGGCTGATGTGCGACGGCTAATATAAATGCATATTATTTATTCACTTACGCATTACATCTGTTTTTCCTGGGTAGCATAAGTGCTGTGGAAATTTCCATAACAAAAAATGTTGCAATTATAGCTATCCATGCAACTCTCTTTAGCATCCGTCCCCTTTTCTGCCATATTAACAGTGCAATCCTAAGTAACTCAGTCTCATTGTGTTCAAGAGGGGGGCTTATGCATGAGTTAGCATGTTTGGGTCTGAAGCCTTAGGATGCTGTCCTATACAGAGGGCACCATGTTGGATAATTCCTGCAATCTGTCAAGAGCAAGTCCTATTGAATTTAGTTAGAGTCAACATGTATGGGATTTATAACACAAAACACAAGGACTTTATAATATGATCATGGGACATTCATAAACAATGCACCTACATAAGAACATAAAACATAATTATAAACAAGCCTCTTAGATATGTGCCTTAAGAATGTACACAAGCTCAGTGAGATGACTGAGCTTGCTTTTGTATCTCATTTATATTAGGTCTAATTTGAGACAAACCAGCTCTCATTTCCTCATTGACACAAAGAGCACTTCCTCCTTTTCTGATTTTTCATATTTGTCAGAGTTGGAAATCCCTGTTCACAACAATACGTTGTGGAGAACTGTAGAAAAATAGCCAGTGCTCTTGACTATCGATCCATATTCTGGGGATAAACAACATTTTGTTACTATACTATACCTCGCTACACTACACTGAAATATTTAAATGTTTCTTTGATTGTCCTTGAGACTTCCTGCCACACTTGGTATCCTCTCCTGCCCCACCAGTGTGGCGTGTCAAACCCTTTGAGGACCATTGTTCTAGACCAGGGTTTCCCAAACTTGGGTTTTTGGACTACAACTCCCACCATCCCTAGCTAGCAGGACCAGTGGTCAGGGATGGTGGGAATTGTAGTCCAAAAATCATCTGGAGACCAAAGTTTGGGAAACACTGTTAGACAAACCCAAAGAAGGCAGGTGTGAGGCATGGCCAGTATAGGTGTACTTTGGGAAGAGTTCCCAACCACCAACCCTCGCCATATTGGAATAAACTTTATCCTATTGCCACGCTGTTATCCAAGGCAACTCGGCCCCACAGACATCATCACAGGGAGTTTCCACTGCTAATGGAATTGTTCCTTATGTGAACATATAAACAATGCTAATGCACTCAACCTAAGATACAAAACAAAGCACAGACGTGCTGCTTTCCTTTGCAGATCTATGTCTCCAGTGTCTGTCTCTGGAGCTTTTCCCGAAGGGAAGAAACACAGACTAGCATCATAAGAGAGATAACATGATAGGTGGCAAAAAAGAATCCTGTCATCCCAGGAGATGCCACTTTGCTGGTGATTAAAAAATGGGGCTTCCTTATTATAAGTGGGAGTGGGGGAGGTGGAAACAAGCTGCACGTTTTGACATGTGTATTTTAAATTATTAACCACTCTCTTATTGCCACCTGCCCAGATTTTAACTGGTCTGAATTAATTTTAAGATGTATTTTAATTAATTGATGTCTGTTTTTATGCTTATTGTGTTGTTTTTATGATGTTCGCCACTCTGAGCCCGGCCTCAGCCAGGGAGGGCAGAATACAAATATATTATTATTATTATTATTATTATTATTATTATTATTATTATTATTTTGACTCGATGGCACTCACCATTGCCGAGACAATCTAGCAAGCAGCAACACACCTGGGGGTACAATCCCAGAAGGAAAACAAACATTTTAAACAATGTACAACAATAAACTTAAAATTTATAAGTGCAATAAGCGTATAGACACTTAAAACTTTAAGATAAGCTACCGCAGAGAGATGACCCAGAGTCACCCATGGAATCAAATTTGGGGATTTTCTTAACGAACTAGTTTGGGTCGGAGGATGGTCTGCGCCTGCAGATCTGTACGCAGAATCTGGCGACCATCCGGGTCATCTTATGATCTTTGCCTAACAGGAAATGTCAAATTTTTGCAGCAACATTTCTTTTTCTCATAAACACTCAGAGCAACCCGTATGAGGCGATCACTGCTACTGCCATTTAACATGGGCTGCCCACCAATTAAATTGCTTTACCTACTCAAGCAGCTTTTAACCAACTGAAAAATCCTGGCAGGTAGAGGCGGCCCACCCACGAGGCAGAGTGAAGCAGCCCCCGAGTGCCCCGCAAGTGCTCACAAGATACTACTGGAACCTGCTGCCATGGCTGATTCTTGCCACCACCACGCAAGCTAGGTAAGGGATGCTTTAGTGAGAGGTGGCACTGCAGCGGCAAGACAGCACTGCACTTTCCTCAAGTGGCAAAATGGGACGGACTGCCCTGTTGGCAGGTGGGACTTATCTAGAATCCACTGCAGTTCTGTGATTCTATGATGCGGTTCTATGATTCTGTGCCAACCACAGAACAGAGAAATAGCACGAACATCTGCTCCTGTGTCGACATATTGCCCACTAGCCCTTCCCTCATCCTCCTCACCAAGAGGATTTGTGTAGCTTCTTGCTGAGAGTGGAACAACAGGAAGGGCCCCCATCTTCAATTTCTATTGTACATAGGGTAAATGCCCCTAGTGAGAATGGGTGTATGGGCTTTAAAACTCAAGGCCCTCGCATTTTTAAAATGTTTGTTTTGTTTGGAAACTCTATTGTGGTGTGGTGTAGTGGTTAAGGGCGGTGGACTCGTAATCTGGTGAACCAGGTTCGCTTCCCCGCTCCTCCACATGCAGCTGCGGGGTGACCTTGGGCTAGTCACACATCTCTGAAGTCTCTCAGCCCCACTCACCTCACAGAGGAAGGGAAAGGAGAATGTTGACTGCTTTGAGATTCCTTCGGGTAGTGATAAAGCAGGATATCAAATCCAAACTCCTCCTCCTCCTCCTCTTCTTCTTCTTCTTCTTCTTTATAATGGTACAACCTTGCCCTATTGATTGAAACTGTTGGGTTTTGCTCTGTGGTGCTTTCTTCAGAGCTTGCATTTAATAAACTGGAGAGGGGTTGCAGGATCTGTAACAGAGGTTACTGGTAGGGGGGATATGAAGTATCTGAGCCAAACAACAACCCAGGGTTCTTGTTGGTTCAAATGGTGTCAACTGACCAGAGCTGAAAACCAGCCCTGTGAGGTAGTACAACTGTCACCACTCCTGTAGTTTGACCAGCCTGAGTCAGGAGACTCACAGACTTTACTGAATGTCCTTAAGATTCCAATAAGCAAGTTCTTAAAATGTCATTTTTTTTGCTTCTGAAGCCTAAAGCAGAAAACCACCCCACAAACTATACAGTAGCGGGTTTGACCAAAAGGCTAAGTCGCTGGCTTAATAACCGAGGATCAATCCAAGGAACCACAATAAAATTGAAGAGGTGGCGCTGTGGTCTAAACCACAGAGCCTAGGGCTTGCCAATCAGAAGGTCGGTGGTTCGAATCCCCGCAACGAGGTGAGCTCCTGTCGTTCGGTCCCTGCCCCTGCCAACCTAGAAGTTTGAAAGCACTTCGAAGTGCAAGTAGATAAATAGGTACTGCTCTGGCAGGAAGGTAAATGGCATTTCCGTGTGCTACTTTGGTTTCACCAGAAGCGGCTTAGTCATGCTGGCCACATGACCCGGAAGCTGTCTGCGGACAAACGCCGGCTCCCTCGGCCTATAGTGAGATGAGCATGCAACCTAATGCTCAGGGGTACCTTTACCTTTCTATTTTATTAATAATAATTAAAACAGCAGCATATGAAGCCTAGAGCCTGTAAGTCAATAGGAAAATATAGTTGGAGAATACAGGAAAGAAATATAAAAATATAATTTGAAGTTACAAAACAATAAAACTACCTTGTCTCAACTGTTCTTCACCAATAGAGCAACAATCCCACAGAAGGCAGCAGGCAGCACAGATTGCAGGAATGAAGTTGGACGTCCAAAACTAAGATGAAATGCCCAGCAACAGATGTGTTGCACAAACTTCAAAACTAAAAATGTTGGGCCTTGCACAAAGAAATATAGAATACTTTTAGGCTTTGACCCGGCAACAGGCCAGTGTCTTCTTAGCCAGCCAGAAGTTACACTCCAGAACTGAGTGTGTTTGTGTGTGTCTGTGGCTCCACAGCTGAGGCAGGTCAGCTCTAATTAGCAAGGCAACAGAATCGCCTTGACACCCTGGCACACATGACACAACACAGGTGCAATCCATGAGACCATTTGCAATGATTGTGAGAAAGAAATTGCTTTTGCATTAGCTGAGTTCTTTCCCCAGAAGCCTGTGCAAAAAGGAAAGAAACCACATTGCTGGGGAAATCTAAGAAACCAAAAACTCAATGCAGTACAGTGGTACCTCGGGTTAAGTACTTAATTCATTCCGGAGGTTCGTTCTTAACCTGAAACTGTTCTTAACCTGAAGCACCACTTTAGCTAATGGGGCCTCCCACTGCTGCCGAGCCGCCGGAGCACAATTTCTGTTCTCATCCTGAAGCAAAGTTCTTAACCTGAAGCAATATTTCTGGGTTAGCGGAGTCTGTAACCTGAAGCGTATGTAACATGAAATGTATGTAACCTGAGGTACCACTGTATTGAAAGGTTCAGTCCACCATCTTTATCCAAAATGGTACAGTCAAACCTTGGTTCCCGAATGCCTCTGTTATTGTACATTTCAGCTCCCGGAAGGAAATGCTCTGGTTTTTGAACAATTTCCAGAAGCCAAACGTCCAACGCAGCTTCCGCTTGAGTGCAGGAAGCTCTTGCAAGCAATCGGAAGCCACGCCTTGGTTGTCAAACGTTTTGGAAGCCAAACAGGCTTCCAGAACAGATTACATTCGACAACCGAAGTTTGGCTGTATCCATTAAAGCAGAGGCTAAAACTTGCTTCCTTGTCTCAGGAAAAAGCAGCAGTAAACAGCAGATTTTTGAATAAGTCTTAAAAGCCCTGGTGGTCGTGGGAGCAGCAAAAGGACAGGGGGTTGCCTGGCCAGAATCAATGAACATTCTTTTGAATTTCAACTTAGCTGGTGACTGTAAAGGAACACAGTCAAGGTCTAGGCTTTGGACTACATACAGCAAACCATGACCAACTTTGTTTGCTCTTCCTTTTGGAAGATGAAGTTGTTTCAAATGCTGCCCTGAATCATGTCACAAACATCATACCACTTACTATACATACCTAGAGACATGGGCGTAGCCAGGGGACAGCTGCCTTCCCCCCCCCCCATCAACAAAAATCAATACAGTGGTACCTCTGGTTACGTACTTAATTCGTTCCGGAGGTCCGTTCTTAACCTGAAACTGTTCTTAACCTGAGGTACCACTGTAGCTAATGGGGCCTCCTGCTGCCGCCACGCCGCCGGAGCACGATTTCTGTTCTCATCCTGAAGCAAAGTTCTTAACCCGAGGTACTATTTCTGGGTTAGCGGAGTCTGTAACCTGAAGCGTCTGTAACCTGAAGCGTATGTAACCCAAGGTACCACTGTACAAATCTGAGATTCTGCCCCCTCTCAAAAAAATCCTGACTATGCCCATGTCTAGAGAGCTTGGGCCAGTTTCATCGCAGGCCAGTGTAATCAAGAAACCCCACCCAGAAATTGAACAATGTCCTGCGCTGATCGCAAAAACCTTGATTCTCCAGTGCCTGAGTCACCAAGAATAGGATTAGCTTCTGCTTTTTCCCCAAGTCTTCAAGACTCAAGTACACCTCATTCTTCCACATCAGCGAATGGCTATCATTCACGGCTACATGGGTAGTCAAAACCCAACCCTTCCAGTGTCCCTATTTTCCAGGGACAGTCCCGGCTTTACTGAAGCAGTCCCAGTTTCTGATTAGAACTCAGAATGTCCCACTTTTCCTTGGGACGCCCCTATTTTCATCGGAGAAATGTTGGAGGGTATGGAGTTACGCAGCCCCCGAGCCAAGGAGATAAGTAACTATACAACCTTTAGAAGACATCTCAAGGCAGCCCTGTATAGGGAAGGTTTTTTAAAAAATGGTTAATGTTTTATTAGTATTTTTATATGTTGGAATCTGCTCAGTGTGGCTGGGGCAACCCAGTCAGATGGGCAAGGAATAATCACACTCATTATTATTGAATAGAACAAGATCATATTGTACCAACCACACCATATCAGCAGAACTTGAGTGATACTTGTAAACACAACAAATACCGTTTGTGGAGTAGACAGAAAAGAATATAAAACTGTGTGAAAAAAACGATGACAGTATAAACAGTACAATGAGAATGATTGGAAGACTCATTTTGTCTGAAGTCTTTTTTTTTCATTTAAGTGTTTATTTAAGTTATTAATTAGGAAGATTAAGGTTTTTTATGCACGTAAATCTTTTTATTCTTTCTTTTTTCTGTATTTTCTTCTTTTCTTTTTTCTTAATTCTTTAATTTTCTTTTTTTAGTGTGAGATTGTAAATTCTTTGTATATGTGTGTAATTTAAATTAATAAAGATTATTTTAAAAAATATATATATTATTGAATAGGACACCCCTATTTTCATCAGAAGAATGTTGGAGGGTATGCAAAATACTGCACTGTAATGTCTGAACCCCCACCAATGGGTGTCTCACAAGGTGGAAGGGGCCCTACCTCTTTCTACAGTGTGAGTAGTGGTATAACACATCTCCCAGGGGTCCCTCCTGTATTGCAGTTCTCACTGTTGTGTATTGAGTCAAAGGATTTTATATCTGTATTATTATTGTCTGTATTTGCATTAGGGTAAAGTAACTGCCTTTTGGTTCCAGAGGGTACATCTACTATTGGTTCATTTAAGCTGCTGTATTTGGATCCTCTGTCTTATTGGTTTCCTCCAAAAGGCAGGACTGTGATTGCCTGATATTGTTCCCTCCAAAATGTATCCCTTCTAGCTAGTTCCCTGTCCCTATAAATGTAGCTCTCCCCTCCTCAGGTCTTAGTCTTGTTGCTTTAATAAAGAAGTGTTACTAGAGAACTGTCTCCAGCATATTATGTCAAGAGAGCTGAAATCACAAACCCCACGTCACAACACTCACTGCACACAGACACACTTTGCTAAACCTCCCACATTAATTTAGCAGCTTCATCAGCTCGTTCCGAAAGGCCTTGCTTCTTATAGACCCTCTGTTCCGAAAGGGACCCACAGCTTTTGAAACAAGCTGCACATTTCCCCATCACCGCCCTCAAGCATTTCAAAGCTAACCACCTTGTTTTCAGAACACTGCTAATCCTCTGCCCACTAGGAAATATAACTCCTTTGTGCCCCACACAATGTAGACAACCAGCCGTACAGCATGTGAAACATGGAAAGTTGTTATTTCAGTTTCTGGAGGCAAACGCCCTGACATTTTAGTGAGTTATGAGCTAGTGTTCATTATTTGCACCTACGATATAAACTTATGACTTTTAGTTCTGGACTATATCCAACCACCAAAAAAAGAAAAAGAAAATCAAATTAAGTGCTTGCTGAAAGCACAATTCCATAAAACAGCAAAGCCTCGAGACTGTTGAAACACATTTACTTTATTTGAAGGAAGACATCTGCCAGAGATACATTTCCTGTTTGGGGTTTGCAGAAAGAAATTACAGTTTTAGTTGAATTCAAGATGTCCATTTACTCATAACTCAATAGGACAGGAAAATATTTTGCAAAGAGACAAGTGCTCCCCTGGCTTAATACAGACACCGGTTGTGTTCATGCAACAATTAATTCCCAATGGATAAGCTCATAATGAATGGTAATGATTTTTTAATATAGGAAAGACCATCTTTTAAAGTTTTATAAACAAAATATATATTACAGAGAAGTTACTAGATGAAATGGTTATTCCATTGCTAATTATCCAGTTAAATATTGCATATTGATAATTAAACTGGGTAAGTAAAGGACTCACCATACAATAGTTTTCAGGCAACTGAAAATAAACATTGTTTTGAAAGAGTCATCTCTACAGAAATGTCAGGTTCTCCCTGTGAAATATACTCAGTCGAGAGTGGATTTCATGCTCTTTATTCAGCTCATAGTGGTGAAAAGGAATGAAAGTCCCCTCAAAGTATCTGCTTTATATACATTATTTACACAATGGGCTGCACGTGATTGGCTAATTCCAGAATTCTCCTGTAGGCCAATCAGGTTGTGGATTCACTTCCATCTGGAGCTGGATTGGGTGGCCCCTGCAGACCAATCAGACTGCTGCATTCTGAATCCTATTGTTCTAGGACCAATCAGACTGCTGCATTTTGGATCCTATTGTTCTAGGACCAATCAGACTGCTGCATTTTGGATCCTATTCAACTCATACATAACACCCTGCATTCAGGGAGACCCTATCTCACAATGTGGACTTATTTGAGGAGAACCTAGTGTAGTGTAAAGTGACTGGAAATGCAGTTAGATTCCATGTATTGTTTAAAATTGTATCCCACCACAAAACGAAACATAATCCATTACTACCCTCAATGTTCCTTGAAGAAATATAGACTTAAACGCCACTCTATTAGCAGACATGTTTTTATTTCGTCATAGAAACCATTAGCTCCTGTCAAGTATTTCATACTGCGAAGCCAATTCTATCTTACATTTTCTCTGCACCAGAAAAAGTAGTTGCATAACAGCATCATTTTCACCCAGTGTTCTCTTCTCATAAAGTGTTCTCATCTCTCTTACTGATCAGTAACTAGACAGTGTAAATCCCACCCTGTCATGTTATATAAATCTTTGCGGCAAAGATTTTTGTTTTAACCAAGTGATGAACTCTTTTCATAAAGCAGTGTATATTGGGGAACCCTGCCACAACAATTACTAGGCTAGTTAGTGCTAAATACATGCAAGGCAGGCAGCTGCTGTCCATTATTCTGCAGACAGTAAATCGCCATCCTAACATCTCATATTTTGTGGCTGTTGTGATAAAAGGCCATATTTTCAGCTCTCCTTTATTTCCATACAGCCTCCCACCTCCCAAGAGCAGTTGAAAATTCAACGCCCTGGACAAACATGGATAAATCTCACATTGGCAGAGCCTAACAACCAGATCATGTCTGGAGACAAGTCGCTGTGTTCTGATTAAGACTGCAAACCCCTGGGCAGTATGAATCATTCACATGATTTTCTCTTAGGAGGTAGCTTTTTCCATGTTTCCCTACCAAAGGCAGCTGAGATTTTCAGAATTAACCTCATGTTCCTATTGATACATAAGGGACGTGGGTGGCGCTGTGGGTTAAACCACAGAGCCTAGGGCTTGCCGATCAGAAGGTCAGTGCTTCGAATCCCCGCGACGGGGTGAGCTCCCGTTGCTTAGTCCCAGCTCCTGCCCACCTAGCAGTTCGAAAGCATGTCAAAGTGCAAGTAGATAAATAGGTACCGCTCCGGCGTGAAGGTAAACGGCATTTCCATGCGCTGCTCTGGTTCGTCAGAAGCAGCTTAGTCATGCTGGCCACATGACCCGGAAGCTGTACGCCGGCTCCCTCGGCCAATAAAGCGAGATGAGCGCCGCAACCCCAGAGTCGGCCATGACTGGACCTAATGGTCAGGGGTCACTTTACCTTTACCTCCTATTGATACATAGCAATTTAACCACAAATAAGTGACGTAGATAAGCTTAGAAGTAATTCTTTATGCAATGTCTTGGAACATCATTCACACATGCATTGGCATCACTTTACTTATTCACGAGGACCAATAAGATACAGCTGTGTTGTTCTTCCCTCTAAGGCAGGCATGGCCAAACTTGGCTCTCCATATGTTTTGGGACTACAACTCCCATCATCCCTGACCACTGGTCCTGTTAGCTAGGGATGTTGGGAGTTGCAGTCCCAAAACATCTGGAGGGCAGAGTTTGGGGATGCCTGGTATTAAGTGTCAATTGGCTGTTCCTTTTCAGCTGGTCCTTCTCTCAAACCGTTGGTTAAGCTGCTGTGATGTCACAACATTCCAATAACTCAAGGTGAAGTAATACTCATGGAAAGCTGGACAGCCGCTGAGAGGAAAATGAGTAAATTGGGAAAAGGTTAGCAACTGGCCTGCAACAAGACTAATACGTTGACAGTGGGGAGTAGATAGGAAGAGGCAATGTACTATGTAAACTGGAAAACTGAGCAGAAAGAAGGAATATGAAGGGTGAAAGCTGTGATGCTAGGGTATAATTAAAACAAATGTCTGAAAGGAAGGAAAACAGAAGAGGCAAGGAGTATGTGGGATGGGGAAAGACAATCCTAACATAGGATTTAAGATGGAATAAATTATGTGCTTTTGAAAGCTAAGGGATTGTCAGCCAGGAGCACTAAGGGAAGGCTGAATTCTTTATAGGTTAACACACAAAAAACTGTAAAACTTGCATACTAGTCCAAACGCATAAACATGTTAAAAAACTCGAGTCCAAGCTAGTGGATTAAAACACATACCAGAAAATATCATCTCATGGGTATTAAAAATAATGTTGTCCTTCCAAAAATGTCCTACTGGCTTTCTAGGTAACGTTTTGGTAGAACATAAGACTCTACATCTCAGGGCCGTGGGTTCGAGCCCCACGTTGTGCAAAAAGATTCCTGCATTGCAGGGGGGGACCCATGTGACCCCCTCCAGTTCTCCAATTCTATTATACAGAGCAAATTGAATTCTGCACGCTTGATCAAGTGACATGCCAACAATATGAGTCACCATACATTTAAAGCACACCCCAGACCCCAAAGAATCCTGGGAAATATAGTTTACAAATGGTGATGGAATTTTGGCTCAGGATTCTCTGCAGAAGTGAGGATGTGCTTTACATAGGAGTCATAGAACTGGGAGGGACCCTGAGCATCGTCTAGTCCAGGCATCCCCAACCTTTGGCCCTCCAGATGTTTTGGACTACAATTCCCATCATCCCTGATCACTGGTCCTGTTAGCTAGAGATCATGGGAGTTGTAGGCCAAAACATCTGGAGGGCCACAGGCTGCGGATACCTGATCTAGTCCAACCACCTGCGATGCAGGAAAATGCAACTGTCCCATATGGGGATCAAACCTGTGACCATGGCATTATCAGCCCCACACCCTAACCAACTGAGCTATCCAGGCATGCGGGGTGTGTGTGTGCAGATCTGCTACCTGCTTCCAAGGAGTCAATTCCTTTGACCAGAGCAACAAAGATAGGCTACTCTATTTAAGAGAAACAATTCAACAAACGATGTTAATCATCTTTATCCTAGTGGCATCATGCAAAACTGAACAAAAAATAACTTGCCACCTTGATCTTAAAAGTTTAAAATGCCTATTTCAAGAATGTCGTTGGAATTCTAATAAATTACTCCCCACTGAAAGGGCAATTACTACTGGAGTCAGGGCTGAAATCAGGGGGCAGGAGAGAAATCAGCGATGAACTTGATAAAAAGGCTCAAGCTCAGATGTGAGTCTGTACTTTTCCACTGGTTGAAAGCAACTGACCAGCTGCTTTGAAACTCCCAGTGCATCTGGGCTTGTGCAGTTGCCTGGTAACCTGTCATGTGGTACTGCACATATATTGCGTTTAAGGAGAGAGACACAGTTGCTGGCCTGGTAATCTTTGGGGACGAAGAATTTGTCAAGTATTGTATTGAAAATGCTTTGGTTTTATGCTGGATGGGAGTTAGATGCAGGATTCGCATATTTCATTAGTCCCTTTTTAAGGTCGAAGGGCTTACCAACAGTCATTTTAACAAGTTTATGTGCTCTGGATAAATGAGGTCTTTATTTGAATATACTTTAAGAATAAGGTGCAAAAGTGTTTGTAGAAATGAAGCTAAGGTTGATGACTTGCAGTTACCAATTCCTTATGCGATGCTCTGTAAAATCCTTACAGACACATCAGTCGTATGCATGTCTGCTCAGAAGTAAGTCCTGTTGAGTTCAGTGGAATTTACTCCTAGGTATGTATACACTGGGACGCGGGTGGCGCTGTGGGTTAAACCACAGAGCCTAGGACTTGCCAATCAGAAGGTTGGAGGTTCGAATCCCTGTGACGGGGTGAGCTCCCGTTGCTCAGTCCCTGCTCCTGCCAACCTAGCAGTTCGAAAGCACGTCAAAGTGCAAGTAGATAAATAGGTACCGCTCTGGCGGGAAGGTAAACGGCGTTTCCGTGCGCTGCTCTGGTTTGCCAGAAGCGGCTTAGTCATGCTGGCCACATGACCCGGAAGCTATACGCCGGCTCCCTCGGCCAATAAAGCAAGATGAGCGCTGCAACCCCAGAGTCGGCCACAACTGGACCTAATGGTCAGGGGTCCCTTTACCTTTACCTTATGTATACACTGGATTGTAGCAAGAATGGAATTAATCTCATCATGTCTATTCTTTAGCACATGTGCCTCATGTCTTTTGGCCATGATATTCTACTTTTGTATATTCACTCAAGTAGCTCCCACTAAACAACTTCCTATAATTGGGGGGGGGGATTAATAATTCAGTTATAGCATCCTACTTTGCTTCTATCAAATGACAATGTGAACATTAATGCAGTCAGTACAGATGACAAACAAGTACTTAGTAGAAGTATGAATTTTCAAAGAAAATATTTTAATGAAGCAATTAAGAAGCATAAGCTGGAGATTACGGGAAGAAGCATGAATGGATTTATATGCAAGTTTGGGCAAGACAAAACTTCCCCTCTTCCATGAACTCTCTTATGGTTCAGACTCGAGAGTATTGTTTTAAAGCCGCCGTGGTTCAGTTAAAATGCTAACTTCCATCGGCTCCCTCTAGTGGAAAAGATACCAGTGGAAACAATACATTAGGAAACCAATGTAGCTTAGATCTGAAGGCACTTTCACATACAGGGAAGGGGTTTCCCCCCAATTTTCCTTCCTTGTTCCATCCACTATGCTTTGGGGTCAATCTTTGGGAGGACTTTTCAGTGGACATGGAGGGTTACCACCAGAAGGGCAGTGAAAAAAAGTCCCCTTGTACTGATAGAGGCAACCTCCTAGTCTGCTTCAAAGCCTATAGATACAGAGAACAGCATTCAAGGCACCAAGTAGGATAAACTTCCTTCAGTTTGCAATTTTTGCTTAATTAAAGCAGGACAAGATTTCATACAGCAAGATCTAACATCTTGTTGAGTGCATTTTTAAAAAGATGCTCTTAAGTCTGAAAACTGTTCAATTGTTTGTGTCTCTATAGAAAACTAAACTCTAGTTATCCTGCATAGTAACTTCACCTTTCTTATCATTATTTTCTAATGCCACAAACTGTCTACAGACAAAGCTTCTCTCTCAATTCCCTCCGGTTAACTAGAAATGTAAGCTGAGCAGCACAACTGTAAGGAAAAAACTTAAATCAGCATTAAATCTGAAGATCAGAATAGTCAATAAACCAATTTCCAAGTAAATGCATTTAGGAATGGAAAGCTGGCTTTGTTAAAACACTGTAAAAAAATCTCTTATATATTGACTGCAGTAATATTTTTTAAGAGGAAATATTTGCATTGTTTCTGTGTGGAAAGCTACTTAAAAATAAATAAATGCAGAGTAAGCATATATGACCAGGCTTATTGTAATTATTTTACATCAATCCATGGGTAGGCAAACTAAGGCCCGGGGGCCGGATCTGGCCCAATCGCCTTCTAAATCTGGCCCGTGGACAGTCCAGGAATCAGTGGAATGTGTCCTTTTATTTAAAATGCATCTCCAGGTTATTTGTGGGGCATAGGAATTCGTTCGTGTGTTTTTTTCCAAAATAAAATCTGGCCCCCCACAAGGTCTGAGGGACAGTGGACCAGCCCCCTGCTGAAAAAGTTTGCTGACCCCTGGGGTAGAGCTTGAGACTCTTAAATCTCACGGTTGTGGGTTTGAGCCCTATGTTGGACAAAAGATTCCTGCACTGCAAGGGGGTTGGACTAGACGACCCTCATGGTGCCTTTCAAATCAGCAATTCTATGAATAATGATTAACATTGTACTATGAGACCAGTTTGGAATTGCTTTAAATATTATAGGAATTAACTGTGGTGTCTGTTGTTTACAGGATACAGGTACATTTTCTTCCTTCCATATACAGTCATACCTCGGGTTACAGATGCCTCAAGTTGCATTTTTTCGGGTTACGGACCGCCGAAACCTGGAAGTACTGGAACAGGTTACTTCCGGGGTTCGGTGGTCGCGCATGTGCAGAAGCACTAAATTGTGCTTTGCGCATGCGCAGAATCACAACCCATGTGTGCGCAGACACGCTGCTGCGGGTTGCGAACATGCATCCCGCACGGATCACGTTCGCAACCCAAGCATCCACTGTACTTTATTTGGTTCTTGAGAACATCTTTTAAGTAGATAAGCCACTTCTCTGGCAAGGCAGAATAGTGTTTTAACGGTGAATGATATTGAGCAATTGGTACAATATGGTAAGAATTTGGCAACAGAAATCTCTTCCTTTTAGTTATTTTTATCTCAACTTACTGAGCAGTTAACATTTGTTTTCATCTAAAGGAAATAAAATCACAACATATTTTAGCAAGGTATTTACTATCACAGCCTAAAACTCTAGGCTGTGGGGACGAGGAAGGAAAGCTAGAGAGAAATGCATGAGAAAACAATTCCCCCACACATTATGAACCACAGCTTAACCAGCTCGTGTATGATATAGATAAAAAGTAAGAAATATTTATAACCAGCTCATAACTTGCTCTAAGCAGCCTGACACAGAACCATTCAAAATTCCTGGTTTTATCTAAAATGCCAGAGTTAAAAAAATTTACTCTAAAATGCCAGAGTTACAAAAACAACAACTGTGTTCAATATGGTTATTTTTTTTAAAAAAAAACCACCTCTTTATTGCCTTGCTCTGAACAGCAAGTTAATTTTGCCTTTACAACAAAGTCATGATTTTAACTTACAAAGTCTTTGTTAACGATGCATTTTTCCTGAAATGGAAATTTGCCTTTATATAAATGTAAAAAATAAAAATAAAAAACACATCAGGTTTCATCAATATATTCCTACAGAAGCTTTAACAGGAAGTCTTCAATGATGACATATGACTTTATTTACACTTCTGGTCCTTCTCCTCCAGGAACCAGCTGAAAAAAAGGTCACATGAGAAGATGAAGAACATAAGCATTTCATCTAGAAAAGAGATGTACAACCAACCATTCTATCCTCTCTCAAGGATGGAGCTACAGAAACATGCCCAGCAAGATCAGTTCTCTTGGCCTGTTTGGAAGAGCCACACCCTGACTACCCGTCTCAGGCAATGTAGTGGAAGAAGCATTAACAAGATTCCTCCCACCAATTGCAGTCTGGCTCATACAACACACTAAGCCAAACAAGGTTCACACTTGGTTATAGCTCACAGTTACTGGGGAGAGAACTTAGCCGCAAGCTCTGGTGCAGATGGTAATCTAAACCAAATCTTGGCAGCAAAAAAGGATGAAGGAGCAGCAAGGCAGCTGTGAGCTTGCCTCTGGGGACACCGGACACTCCCCCATTCTCACCAAGTCAGGGTTAGGCTTAGCATGTTGTGTGAAGCAGGCCATTGTTTAAGCCACCTTGAATTTTTCAGCTCAAAAAAGATTATATACACATGTGTGTCTGTAAATAAATTACATTAGAATAGCTTATATTCCTTTGTTTTACATTTATTGAGACCCCACCCACCCAAAATAGGCAGTATCTCCACCTCCCTGACTCAGAACATGCAACATCTCAGTTCTTTTTTAGGATACCACTTCAATTTTTTGGCATTTTATTGGATTCTGTTTCAGTTTCTGACAACAGTTTCTGAATTAACCAAGCTTCCACAGTTAACTAGTTTGGCCTAGTTAACAGGAATTAACTAGGGACAGAAATGTAAGACTAATTACTTACCATTGTTATGTTATTTCCATTTAGCAAAATCTGGTCTAGCTTTGTAATTCTTCGTCCTTCAGGTGTGATCTCACTGTTGAACACAAGACAAACAGAAAAAGGATACAAAACTGGAAAGTTTGATGAAAACTATTTTTCATTCAAGTCTTAATTATCTGATAAGAGACTGCTAGTCTCCATGCCAGAGTCACCCAAATGTCCCTGAAGGGGAAAACTGGTAAGATAAATAATTGCAGCAATCCTACCTACATTGTTCTGCAATTGGTACTTTCCTAGAATAGCATGGGAAGGGAAGTTGTTGCAATTATACCCTTATACAGTAGCTAACGAAAAAAGTAAGGAATGAGTATCTCTGAAAGATGCTGCCACAGTAGACTGGGGATTTGTAGAGAGGAGCACCCCAGTGTCAGGGGGCAGGTGCCAAGAGCAGGATAATAATAACTCACACAGCATCAATGAAGTTAACTCTTTCTTCAAAGAAACAAACAGCTCAGGAGACCAGGCCTAATGAACACAAAAACTCTTCCCAGTAGATCTTGCCTCAACGAGGCAGTTGTGAGGACTGAAGGTCCCTGCCTTCTCACTGCCTAAGTCTCCACCTCCCCTGGTTCCTTCCCAAGCAATCTGAGACTCCATTGATGTATCTGTCTCTGCTCCACCCTCTTCATACTTCTTTTGGTCCTGGGAGACCAGGGGGGAGGGGAGCTGGTCACAACAGGAGGGCTTCTTCAGAGGTCCACCTCATCTGCTTCTTGCCCCCCCTCCTCTCCAGCCCTGATTCTGGACTGCTCTCTACCACAGGCTCTTCCTGCTCACTAAACCCTGTTACCTCTTCAACTTCCAACACCACCTCCTCTCAGTCTGCTCCCTCTTTTCCCTCTGACCCCTTATCGTAGTCCCACTGGTGAACAGTATTACAGCATGCCTCACAAAAGTAGCTAATATTGTCAGCCTATGTCCAAGTGTGGGAGAGGTCAAGAGAGCAAGTTCCGAAGAGTGAGTGAAAGTAAAGACAACTGTTGGTACAAGATGTGCTGAAATTGAAAGCCAGAAGCAGCCATACTTACAATTCTGTAACATCTTCCAATACCATGTCTGAAGCCTGATGTCAAGGAAAAAGTTACTACAAAAGCAGTGATTCACATTTTCCCCTACATTCATTAGATGAGTAGATATCCAAGATGACTAACAGCGTTTATATATTATCAAGGTGTAGGTCCTGTTCATATAATACATGGCTGTCACACAAGTGCCTCAGCGCATGTACAACAGGTGCTAGGCTTGCAGCCTGGAAGATTGATGTACAACAGGGGTAGGGAACATGTGATCTTGTTGGACTCCAATTCCCATCAGTCCCATTCAGCATGGCCAATTGTGAGGGGTGATATAATCCAGCAGCGTCTGGAGGACAAGGATATAATACCCCATCCATTATGTACAGGTACCATCTGTCAGTACTGCAGACACAGTAATCGCAGAAGTCCAGTGGCTGCAAATGATCTTGCACAGTTGGAGTGCAAACCACCAAATGTACGAACCTAAATGCAGATCTACTTTTCTCCAATTCAAAACACCAGAACAACTCCCTTTCCAGGGGAACGTTATTTTAAGCAGCTGCTTGCCAAAAAAACCCCCCCAACAACCCACACACACAACCCAAAAAGAAAACTGTCAAAAGCTTCCACATTATTCCCTGTAAAGGATACTGACAAAGTCATCAAATCCTAGGAGTGTGCCAACAATTTCTTTATCACTTTTCATCACGATGTGAATTCGTGAGCCTATGCACTTGTCCACCAGCTCTGTTAATCAGAAAAAGCATTTAATTAGCAGTTACTAATGTATGTACAAATGTATGAGCATTGTCTCTTTCTTCAAGATGTGTTTGCAGTTACCAATGATTTTAAACATACTTCATTTACAAAACAGTCTGTATCCAAAACTAAAAGCAATCTTATTAGCAGGGGACACTAGCATATTACATCATTAAATAAATCCAGTGGGTCAATTAAATAATCCCAAAGTTCAAAAGATGCAGTGGGGAGCTGACTATGATCACATACAAAATAAAAGGATTGCTAGAGTCTCAAATTTTAATGTGATTTCAGTTCTGAACCTTTCCTGGTTTTCAGCAACTAGCATTGAGGAGCACTGTTGGCTGCAGCTGTGGAGGCAGAGCACAGCCACTGCACTTAGTAGCCATTGCTAAGCTTATTATCCTTCGTGAATCTGTCCAATCCTCTTTAGAAGCCGTTCAGATTGTGGGCCATCGCTGCCTCCTGTGGAAGCGAGTTCCACAGTTGAACTAACTGCACTGCGTGGAGAAACGCTTCCTTTTATCCATCCCGAATAGTCCAACATTCGGTTTCATTGGATGCCCACGAGTTCTGGTGCCACGAGAGGGAAAGAACCCTCCTCTCCATGCTGTGTGTAACTTTGCCCCAGGTATGCATGTGGCCATGATGCCACACGTACAAATGCTGCACTTGCCCCCCACACCTCCTCTCATCTCCCTCATCCTCCCCCCTCCCCTCCCTGTCCCACCCCATTTCCCACTCCCTCAGCCCACTCAATTTCCCCTCCCCCACCCCATTTCTCCCTCTCCCCCACCCCACCCCATTTCCCCTCCCCCACCCTGCCCCAACCCATTTCAACCCTCTCTCCCCACCACACCACACCCCATTTCCCCCCTCTCCCCCACCCCATTTCCCCCTCTCCCCCACCCCATTTCCCCCACTCCCCCACCTCATTTCCCCACTCCCACCCTGCCCCAGCCCATTTCAACCCTCTCTCCCCATCCCACCCCATTTCTCCCCCTCTCCCCCACCCCATTTCTCCCCCTCTCCCACCCCATTTCTCCCCCTCTCCCACCCCATTTCCCCTCCCCCACCCTGCCCCAACCCATTTCAACCCTCTCTCCCCACCACACCACACCCCATTTCCCCCCTCTCCCCCACCCCATTTCCCCCTCTCCCCCACCCCATTTCCCCCACTCCCCCACCTCATTTCCCCACTCCCACCCTGCCCCAGCCCATTTCAACCCTCTCTCCCCATCCCACCCCATTTCTCCCCCTCTCCCCCACCCCATTTCTCCCCCTCTCCCACCCCATTTCTCCCCCTCTCCCACCCCATTTCTCCCCCTCTCCCACCCCATTTCCCCTCCCCCACCCTGCCCCAACCCATTTCAACCCTCTCTCCCCACCACACCCCATTTCCCCCCTCTCCCCCACCCCATTTCCCCCTCTCCCCCACCCCATTTCCCCCACTCCCCCACCTCATTTCCCCACTCCCACCCTGCCCCAGCCCATTTCAACCCTCTCTCCCCATCCCACCCCATTTCCCCCCCTCTCCCACCCCATTTCTCCCCCTCTCCCACCCCATTTCCCCTCCCCCACCCTGCCCCAACCCATTTCAACCCTCTCTCCCCACCACACCACACCCCATTTCTCCCCCTCTCCCCCACCCCATTTCCCCCCTCTCCCCCACCCCATTTCCCCCCACTCCCCCACCTCATTTCCCCACTCCCACCCTGCCCCAACCCATTTCAACTCTCTTACCCCACCCCATTTCTCCCCCCTCTCCCCCACCCCATTTCCCCTCCCGCCCTCTCTTTATCCCTCTCCCCCGGCTTCACCGCTCAGAGACGAGCGCCCGCCATTCAATTACCAAGAGGCAGAAGCTGAGACGGGTTGGTAGTCGCGTTGGCCGCCATTTTGCCGCGAGGCCTGACTAATCGAGTTCGCCGTCCTCTTATTGCTCACTGGTTTAATAAATAAATAAATAAATACCGGGGGAGGCGGGCTCTTGCGCCCCCAGCCACTCATAACAGAGCAGACTGTTCTAGCTTGAGCAGGCTCAGCGAATCGATAAGAGAGCAATCGAACTAGGACAGCCCTCGGAAAGGAGTCCCAGCGCAAGTCGAGGCCGAGGGGCACGTGACGACCGAGCGCTAACTTTAAAAGCTAAGCCCTACTCTGGTTTTTTTTTTTTTTTTTTAAAGCGTACCTTGCTTTATATCCGAAACGCATCTCCTGGAACAATTTTTATTGCCTCCAAAGACCTAAAGGAGAAGGCACTCTGTGCATGCTCAAGGGTATCTTTTCACCCACCTGTTCCTAGATTGACCCTAGTATGGAAAATCTGGGGCGCTTGGATTATGGCCGAAGGAGGACTCGAAAGGCCGGAGTTCTGAAAATGCACAAGCATCAGGCCTCCGAGGGTTGCATCCCTTTAAAATATGGGTTGCGTTATCCACCCGTTTTTAAAATCTGCAGCATGTCAAAAAGATGGATTTTAGCCCGTCGTTTTGTGTTCTAACCTTGGAGATTAGTAAAGCAGTCAGTACCCACCCAATTCCTGTACCTGCCCTTCCTAAATACAACAAATAGCATTTGCAATGAGGTTTCCCAAACAAGCTAAAAGGCCACGGGCTTTGCTATGTATAATATATAGTCAGGGTCAAGCCTGCATTCTTATCTGCTCTCCACTTCCACACTTAGAAGACTTCTGTGGGTTGAGCAGTCAGGCCATGGGATGTATGTGTATATATTGTGATATGCACTACAGCAGGCTTTCCCAAACTTGGGTCTCCAGGTGTTTTTGGACTACAACGCCCGCCATCCGTAGCTAGCAGGACCAGGGATTATGGGAATTGTAGTCCAAAAACATCTGGAGACCCAAGTTTGGGAAATCCTGCGCTAGACTGATGACAGGACAACTAGTGTAAATGAGCTCTAGTCTGGTTCTTATTTTTTTGCTATGGGTACCAACTGATGCTAGTATATATCCCCTAGATGTACCCATGTTGCTGGTAAACTGCCAGCTTTTAATCCATAGTACTAAAGGTGACAAGTTTTCTAGTGCTATATGTAAAATGCATGCCTTGTAAGCAGTATCATACAACTGGCTTATTCAAGCCACTTTCTCTCTATGCCAGTTATAGGGCTACCTTTTAAGGTAACATTAAACAAGTGTGCTGATTTTCATTGGCCAGATGTCACATGTTCCAGACTTGTGCCCTGGTCTGTGCTATAACCATACACTTAATGGTCCCCACCCACCAACTTTATCTCCTGAGAGGAAAGAGAATCAGTTAACTTAATTGAATGATGGAAAGCAAAGCACAAGCCCTGTGGTGGTTGTGTATGTGGCGAGAGAACCCACAAAGGCACTGCAGTTGTCTATAGTAGTAATAGCATTTGTAGTATGTAGTAATAATATTATTTATTTATATGCCGCTCATCCAACTGGGTTGCCCCAGCCATTCTGGGTAGCTTCCAGCAAATTAAAACATCAAACACAGTCAAACATCAAACATTAAAAACTTCCCTGTGCAGGGCTGCCGACAGGGATTCCCACACGACAGGGATGATGTTGCCAGCCTTCATGTCATGTTTGCAGACATCTTTGTAATGCAGAGTTGGTCAGCCAGCTCTCCAATAGGAACGTGTGGACATGTTCCTATGAACATGTCCACATGTTCATTCTGTGGATATGACCAAGCCAGCATAGATGTTGCTGAGACAGGACTGCGAACATGCTGGGAATGTGGACTTGGGAGAGACTTTGTCCAAGGCTCTGTCCTGCCACATGATACCCATAACTTTGGCCGCCATGGTAAATCTTCCCATTTTGCAAGCTGCCTTGAGAACTATGGACAGGCGGCATTCAATTAAGATGACGATATTGGCCAGTGTGGCTTAGTAGTTCGGACTGAGTCCCTACTCAGCCATGACGCTCCCTGGGTGACCTTGGGCCAACCAGTATCGCTCAGCCTAACCTTCCTCGCAGAGTTGCAGGAGTGCCAGCTTGGCCCCGCGACCGTGGGTCCCTGGGGCTGTGGGTGCCATGCAACATCATGCATGGCCCTGGCACCGAAATCTGTGGGTGCCTTTCAGAATTCATGGAGGGGAGGAGGGGAGTCCTAAGATTCAAAAGAATATTGTTTTATTTGCAATGTTTTCAAGAATGTTAATTGTGTGGTTTTGTAAAACCAAATAAAATTATTAAAAAAGAAAGAAAAAAGAAATCTGTGGGTGCCTGGCCGCTTCATGGGAAATTCTGTGGCTGCTCCAGGGCCCTGGCACCTATGCAGGGTTGTTGCTGCGAGGAAAACAACATGGGGAGGGGGAGAACCACGCATGCCCCCTCAAGCTCCTTGGCAGAAAAAAAGGCAGTGTACAAACATGATAGAGAAAGAAATGCGCACGCCTCTGGGCTACTTCAAGCAAACAGTCTAATTTGTCTGCACCTAAATGATGTCGGGGATGCGGGTGGCACTGTGGGTTAAACCACAGAGCCTAGGACTTGCTGATCAGAAGGTTGGCGGTTCAAACCCCCGCAACAGGGTGAGCTCCTGTTGCTCGGTCCCTGCTCCTGCCAACCTAGCAGTTCGAAAGCACGTCAAAGTGCAAGTAGATAAATAGGTACCGCTCCAGTGGGAAGGTAAAGGGTGTTTCTGTGTGCTGCTCTGGTTCACCGGCCAATAAAGCGAGATGAGCTCCGCAACCCCAGAGTCGTCCGCAATTGGACCTAATGGTCAGGGGTCCCTTTACCTTTTTAAATGATGTCGAGCGTCAGAACAACCTGGCCACAATAAGGAAATTTTGCCCATGGTATGACTATTTTCCACCTTCCCATTTCGACCATTTGGCACCCTATCTGCATAACCTAGCAATTCTAAAATATAGACATCCTTTTACTCTCGCAAGATTGAATGTATTGCCCTCAGTTGTACTCAAGGGACGGTTCCAACAGATTCCACAAGAAAAACTCTTATGTCCCTGTGATGGCAGTACCGAATCAGTGGCACATGCCCTTCTGGCTTGCACTCTTTATAAAGACTTGAGGAATGAGGTTATCACCCCTCTTTTATTGTCCATTCTAGGCAGTGGCGTAGCGTGGGGGGTGCCAGGGGTGCCGGCCGCACCGGGCGCAACTTCTGGGGGGGCGCGAGTCCAGAGGGAAGGGACAAGTTCCTTCCTCCGCCGGGCTCCCCGCCGCCACCGCCAGCCTTGCGCCATAGTGCGCGCGCGCCCCCCGCCGCCGCCGCTGCGGCTGCGCTCCACTCACTGCTCGCAGGAGGAGCAGCCGCTGCAGCAGCGCCAGCGCCGCCACCAACGCCTGGCCGGCACAGGCACCCTCCGCACCCCGCCGCCGCCGCCATCCCCTCGGCCCAGCCACAGGCGGCGGCTGCTTCTGCCGACTGGGAGGGAGGAGAGCTCCGAGGGGCCTCGCCGCGCCCTGCTCTCCCCAAAACCCTCCGAGAGGAAGCCGGCGGGCGGGCGAAGGTCTCCCGGCGGAAGGGGGCGCCGCTGGCTCCGGCTCTCAGCGCAACTCTCAGCTGCGGGGGGGGGGGTCGGGCGAGGACGGAGCGCGGCTGGAAGCCCCCGGTCCAGGCCGGGGGGGAGGAGAGGCGCTCGCCAAGCCCCGATCTGGAGCGCCTCGGAGCGCGGGCTCCACCTACAGCCCAAGGAGAGGAGGGGGCGGGGAGGCGCCCGAGGGGAGGGGGCCTCGGCTGCCTCGGCCCGCAGGGGCGCCGCAAATAATAAATTTAATAAATTCCTGCTGAGCCTTAAGGGGGGGGTCCTTGGCTCCTTCGCTCGCCCCCAGCCCCAGTGGCGTAGCGTGGGGGGTGTAGGGGGGGCCGGCCGCAACATCTGGGGGGGGCGCGCTCGCACTCGAGTGCTAAAATCCAGGGGTTAGGGGGCGCAAATTACTTGCCTTGCCCCGGGTGCTGACAACCCACGCTACGCCACTGATTCTAGGTCGCCCAACCACTGCCCCAATGTCCTTTCTCTTGGCAGATCAGGATGCTCAGGTGACAACAAAGGTTGCAGGGTTTTTAGCTGGGGCGATCAGAATTGTTGTTGTTTAGTCGTGTCCGACTCTTCGTGACCCCATGGACCAGAGTACGCCAGGCACTCCTGTCTTCCACTGCCTCCCGCAGTTTGGTCAGACTCATGTTTGTAGCTTCGAGAACACTGTCCAACCATCTCATCCTCTGTCGTCCCCTTCTCCTTGCGCCCTCCATCTTTCCCAACATCAGGGTCTTTTCCAGGGAGTCTTCTCTTCTCATGAGGTGGCCAAAGTATTGGAGCCTCAGCTTCACGATCTGTCCTTCCAGTGAGCACTCAGGGCTAATTTCCTTAAGAATGGATGCGTTTGATCTTCTTGCAGTCCATGGGATTCTCAAGAGTCTCCTCCAGCACCATAATTCAAAAGCATCAATTCTTCGGCGATCAGCCTTCTTTATGGTCCAGCTCTCCCTTCCATACATCACTATTGGGAAAACCATAGCTTTCACTATATGGACCTTTGTTGGCAAGGTGATGTCTCTGCTTTTTAAGATGCCGTCAAGGTTTGCCATCGCCTTTCTCCCAAGAAGCAGGCGTCTTTTAATTTCATGGCTGCTGTCACCACCTGCAGTGATCATGGAGCCCAAGAAAGTAAAATCTCTCACTGCCTCCATTTCTTCCCCTTCTATTTGCCAGGAGGTGATGGGACCAGTGGCCATGATCTTTGTTTTTTTGATGTTGAGCTTCAGACCATATTTTGCGCTCTCCTCTTTCACCCTCATTAAAAGGTTCTTTAATTCCTCCTCACTTTCTGCCATCAAGGTTGTGTCGTCTGCATATCTGAGGTTGTTGATGTTTCTTCCGGCGATCTTAATTCCGGCTTGGATTTGACTGCTGATTCAGGACCCTAAAGTGTGTTTTATATAATCGACTTTTTATTTCTTTTATTTGTATATCATGTTGTTTTATTGCTATGGCCGATGGCTGACGCAAATAAAGATGAATTCATTCCCTCTCTTTCCTCTGGGACTACACTGGGCTCCCCCCATGTTTGGGGGGGGGGGTCTGGCATTCTCCGCCGGGCTGCACCTTTAAGAACAGAGCCCTGGCCGCCGGTTGCCAGGAGGAACCATCCTGAGGTAACCGGGGGAAGGCGGCCGCCCTGTTTGGGCAGCTTCCCCTCGGCTCCCCGCAGCAGCCGCCGCCTCTTCCTCCTCCTGCTCCGGCCTCGTCGCGCCCGTGAGGCGGCGCTGGCTCCCGCGCGCCCTTGAGGCCTCGTCGGCGGGGCCCGGCGCCTCTCTCTCCCCGCCCCCCCCCCGGCTTCGCGGCTTCCTCGGCGGCCAGGGAGCATGCTCAGAGGACGGGCGCCGGCGGGCTGGGGAGGCCGGCCGCGGAAGGAAGCGGCGCCCGTAGCCCGCCGGTAAGCAACCTCCTCCGGCGGCGCTGCTGCTCCCGGGCTCCTTGATGGAGCGAAGGGGCAGCTCCAAGGGCGACCTGCACCCCCGCGGCTCCCGGGGTCCCGTGCTGCACATCGCGGTGGTCGGCTTCCACCACAAGAAGGGCTGCCAGGTGAGGAGGCGTCTCCTTCTTCTTCTTCTCTTCCCTTAAGCCTCGTCAGCCGAGGTTCCCCCCCCCCTTAAACGCGTGAGAATCGTAGACTGGGGATCCCAAGAGTCATTCTAGACCTGTTTCCCCCAACCTTGGGTGTCCAGCTGTT
The DNA here is from genome assembly GCF_964252035.2 of Podarcis erhardii. Lineage (NCBI taxonomy): Eukaryota > Metazoa > Chordata > Lepidosauria > Squamata > Lacertidae > Podarcis > Podarcis erhardii. Next base: position 45,150,969 of record NC_138513.1, read on the forward strand.
TGGGGACTACAACTCCCATCATCCCTTGCTAGCAAGACCACTGGTCAGGGATGATGGGAGTTGTAGTCCAACAGCAGCTGGAGCGCCAAGGTTGGGAAACACTGATCTAGACCAGTGTTTCCCAACCTTGGGTGTCCAGCTGTTTTTTTGGGACTACAACTCCCATCATTCCTAGCTAGCAGGACCAGTTGTCAGGAATGATGGGAATTGTAGTCCCAAAACAGCTGGAGACCCAAGGTTGGGAAACACTGGTCTACTCTAGACCAACCCCTTGCAGTGCACGGATCCTGGCCACAGCCGCCCTGCTGCGTGGGCTCCAACCACCAATTATCAGCCAACAATTGTGGAGGTGCCTTTTCGCCTTGGGCAAGGCGAGGGTTGTTTTTTGTTTGTTTGTTTAAACCGCTCGGCCTCTTTATTAATTTATTTATTTTGTGAATAATTTGCACACTGCTTGATGGTCCCCCGTACCCCCCCCCCGCAAAGAAAAACCACACACAACAACAACAACAACACCTCCAACGCAAAAGGAGGGTTTCTGTTGTTGGCCCAGGCTGGTCCTGTTTACACCTGCTTGCATGTAACACAGCCTCAAAAGGAAAATGTGCATCCTTGATTTGGTTCTACTTTGCATTTTTAGGCTGCAAACCGTCCTGAGATCATCAGATGAAGGGCGGTATGCAAATTGAACAAATAATAAAATTAACAGCAACAACGGCTGTGGAGTGCAGATTTTAGTTTACTTGTTTGAGGAAGGATAGCTACCATCAGTCTGTAACAGAGCATGAGACTCTTCATCTCAGGGTTGCAAGTCCCACATTGGGCAAAAGATTCTTGCGTTGCAGGGAGTTGGATTAGATGGGCATCAAGGCCCCTTCCAAATTTACAATTCTATCATTCTGTGAAATAATCCCAAACATACTTGCTAGCTATAGGACTTGCCATGCAATCCTGTGCATGGAGGTAAGTAAAATGAGATCTGGGCTCACCTCTGTGGCGTTAGACACATATGCCGGCAGAATTATCTTTGTACTTGCTTGTGGAAGGCATTAAATAAGGGAATGGGGCAGTGAAAGGGACTTTAAAGGGTTGTCATCTGAAATGAATGCTCTTGAAAGCATGCTCTCCTATCACAGAGCCCTCTCTGCTGCTGAAGTTAGACAAGATGAGCTTTGACCAGGGTGGATTTGATATAAATGATACCGATTTAAATCACTAGTCAGTAAGACTTGATTTAAATCATTTTTTTTATAGAAAGACTCATTCTTGTTGGTATAATCTTAATATTTACAACCAGATGAAGGTTTCATTTTTTGGAATAATAAATTTTCAGAGTAGTTTTTACAGTTATATCAAAAATTACTGATTTGGTTACACTATTAGAAATACATAGACAGATAATTATGAAATTATTGTGAGGTTTAATAAGTTAACTGTTTATAGTTGGACAACTTTTCTGCTGTACTTTATTGGAAGGAGAAAAAGAATATTTAACTAAAAGAATAACATTATAGCATATGTATCCATGTTTGTTAACTGATGTGGTTAAACGGTTTTGGTTTTTTTAAAAAAAAACTTAGACTGAGTTTTAGCACACATGAAAAACTTAAAACAAATCCTTATTTCCTGATTTGGACTATAATGTAACTTAAATAGAAAACTATCTTTAGAAAGATTTTTCCTCCAAAAGCATTTTATTTTTAAAATCCCATTTAAATAAAAAAAAATTTGATTTTGATTTTTATTTTATTTTTAAAAACCATTGCTTTTTATCCACCCTGGCTTTTCAGACACATTTCCCTTTTGTCCAGTACCCTGTTTCCAGCAGTGGCCCATCAGAATATTTTTTAAGTCCAGAAGTAGTGCCTGCATGGAGTGCATATAGATATATATTATTAAAAAAAAAATTGTACCTAAAAGTGGCCATAAAACCTGAGTAGCAAGTGAATGAGTGTGATACTGTACTAGCTCAGCATGGCATCAGGTGAAGAGTTACTCCAGTGGTGCCTCGCAAGACGAAATTAATTCGTTCCGCAAGTTTTTTCGTCTTGCGAATTTTTCGTCTTGCGAATTTTTCGTCTTGCGAAGCACGGACTTTGGGAAAGCTTCAAAAATCACCAAAGTCTGCAAAAACCTCAAAAAAGGCTACCACACCGCGTGCTATGAGTTGCTCCTCGAAGTGAATGCACGGTTTTAAGAAAAAGGAAACAAACTTGCAAGACAAAGGAAACAAACTCGCAAGACGTTTCTGTCTTGCGAAGCAAGCCCATAGGGAAATCTGTCTTGCGAAGCAACTCAAAAAACGAAAAACTCTTTCGTTTTGCGAGTTTTTCTCCTTTCGAGGCATTCGTCTTGCGAGGTACCACTGTACAGAGGCTTGTTCTTTTCAGTCATAGAATATTTTATTGCCCCCCACCCCCTTGCTTGCAATATTTAACCTGCAAATAAAAAAGTACATTTCTTGAGCTGCAATACATTTGTGACATACTGTGAGACTCAGGTATGGCCTTTTATGATGGCTAAGATCCTATACCTTGGAAGTATGTGCTTTGAATTCAAGAGAGCTTCCTTCGAGATAGACATGTATAGAACTTAAGTGTAATAAATATGTGTTTGTGTGATTTAAGGCTGTTTCTTTTCCATGCTTCATGAATAGACTATGTCATTTTTTGTTTGACCTTGTTTAAATAATATATTGTGCTTTGTGGGTGAGGCTGTGATTACTTTGTCTGGCATCAACGGAACTTAGTTTGTAAAGAAGGAATGACTCGATTTGTCAGCTGTAGTTAATACGCCGCATTTATACACGGGAACATTTACTCAGTTAGAAGAAAGATTTTCTCAGGTTTCAGACTCAAAAGGTTGTATGTTTAGCAGAAGGTGCCAAATTTCAGGTAGATCTGAAGAGAAGTGGCAGAACAAGTTGTGAGTATTATCAGGTAAAGGTATCTGGCAACTTAGCCGTTTTAAATGTAAAATAATGATTATGAATGGACAAAGACAGAAAATGGATTGTGAAAAACATGTTGCTAAACTTCATAGTCCTGAGCACATTGACTAGGGAGTAAAATTCACTACTGAACTCAGTGGGAGTTGTTTATGGGTAAACTTGCCTGGGATTTGGTCACAGGCTGGCTGATTCTTTGTGTGTGTGTATTAATTCAATTGCTACATTCCTTTTGTGTATTCTTATGTTAAGTTCACTCAGACTTGTGTAACATTCTTCCTGGTGGGCACTTAATTGACTGACGAAAGTTGGCACAGTTTGATCATGTTTTATAGACATTTCTTGGGAAACAAGTTTTCTCCCTTCTGCTTCAAAGGTTAAGAGTTGTTCAGTCATGGAACAGACTCCCTTGGACTCTCGTTCCTTGGAGGTGTTTAAGCAGAGGTTGGACGGCCATCTGTCATGTATGCTTTGAATTGAGATTCCTTCAGGGCAGAGGGTTGGTCTAGGTCAGAAGATCCCTTCCAGCTATACAATACAATGATTCTGTTCTGTGAACACTGTTTCTTACTCAGTGGAAACCCCTGCACTGTGTCTAAGAAGGCAGTTCTCAGAAACTGACCCCAGCACCTAACTGTTTGATGCAGCCAGCCAAGCGATGGTTGCCCTTCAGATTTGTTTGTTGTTGTTTAGTCATTTAGTCGTGTCCGACTCTTTGTGACCCCATGGACCAGAGCACGCCAGGCACTCCTATCTTCCACTGCCTCCCGCAGTTCAGTCAAACTCATGCTGGTAGCTTCCAGAACACTGTCCAGCCATCTCGTCCTCTGTCCTCCCCTTCTCCTTGTGCCCTCCATCTTTCCCAACATCAGGGTCTTTTCCAGGGAGTCTTCTCTTCTCATGAGGTGGCCAAAGTATTGGAGCCTCACCTTCACGATCTGTCCTTCCAGTGAGCACTCAGGGCTGATTTCCTTCAGAATGTAGAGGTTTGATCTTCTTGCAGTCCATGGGACTCTCAAGAGTCTCCTCCAGCACCATAATTCAAAAGCATCAATTCTTCGGCGATCAGCCTTCTTGGTACTGATTATTAAATTCTGCTGCCTTTTCCCACCCATCACACAAATTGCTGCTTTCCAGGCAGCTATTGTCTCTCAAAGCAGCACACAGAATAGAAAAGAAAATCAGAAAAGGAGATAGGCCTTTCCTTTAGGCTTACAAACTAAAAAAGACAAGGAAAAGAGAGTAGAGAGAAAAAGTGCAGAAGAGGGATCAGCTCATCAAGACCAAAACAAGGCAGTGATCTATAAGAGAGCATATATATCCTGTTTGGCAAGCTGACTGTCCCTTAGTGCTGGTATTGCTTGAATAGTGATGGGCTCTTGTTCCTTTGACTGATGGATGGAGCCAGAGAGTCCTTTCCCCCCCCCATGTATCTGCACTCCCAGGATAACAGACAGCTGCAGTTAAGTGGTCTTTCAGGCATGAAAGAGAAGAAAAGCGATCTTTCTGCTAGTGTTCCTTCTGTGCTGATGGATGGAGCAAGTTGGTGTCTTTCTTGCCTTTATGCTATTCCTGAGAGGCATTGGGTAGGTGAGCTTCCCGTGGCCCCAGCGCCCCTAGCTGATGGCAGAAGTTAGAGTGCACTTCCTTTCTTCAGTCCTGTTCCAATACTTTTTCTAGGAAGGCAGTTGAGCTTCTCTCAGAAACTGACAACAGTACCTGACGGTTTGGCATGATAAGTCACATGATGGTTGCCTTTCAGAGGGACCATTTGTTACTGATTAAATTATACTGCCCTTTCCCATCCAATACATAGGTTATTACCTTTTTGATAGCTTTCCCTTCCTGAGTCCTGGATAGCTCAGTTGGTTAGAGTGTGGTGCTGATGATGCCAAGGTTGCAGGTTCAAACCTTGTATGGGGCAGCTGCATATTATTGCATTGCAGGGAGTTGGACTAGATGATCCACAGGGTCCCTTGCAGATCTACAATTCTATGATTCCAAAGAACTGTATGCTATCAGTGGTGCTTTATGTTTATATTTCCCAAATAGCAGCCCTTCTGCCTCAGGACAAACAATTCTTTGAAACTGAAAGGAATATCAAATGCTGTTTGTTATAAGGTACACACTGTTTTTCAAAAAGCGAGAAATCCCACAGGGTATATCTTGGGTGTGTCTAAAGTAGCCTTTTAACTCACAGGTAATTGAACTATCATTAGCTGTCTTGCTTCCTCACACTTATAAGACCAATTATATTTCTTCCCTGTAACTGGTTTGTGGCAACTATTTTCCCAGATGTGGTAGGAACTTGGAGGTTGGGTTACTATAATATGTTTGCCATAATTCTTAACACACATTGTTTAATGTTTTCCCTTTTCTTTTCTGCTCAATCACACAGTTTCCCTAAAGATGTAAAGGTTACCTGTTTTATAAGCAATTCTGGACAACATTCCTTGAGAACAAAAATATACAATATATTGTTTGTCAAAGCTCCAGTTTGAACTCAAGTTCAGCTACAAGCTTGATTCTGCTATTGGTTGAGCCCCTTTTTGGCCTGTGGGTGCCTTGTCATTTGTGATAATTAGCCCTAGCTAGAGCTAGCATTGCATAAGGCACCAAATTCATTATAAGAAGGAGGATAAATTGAAACTGTCCTGCAGAGCTGATGAGCAGAGTTTATGAAATTATAATCTTTCTTCCTCATCATTTCAAATATAAGCATAATGTGTAAATAAGCCATAATAGACCTCACTTTAAAAAAAATATAAAGGACTCCTGACAGTTAAGTCCAGTCGCAGACGACTCTGGGGTTGCGGTGCTCATCTCGCTTTACAGGCTGAGGGAGCCAGCATTTGTCCGCAGACAGTTTTTCTGGGTCATGTGACCAGCATGACTAAGCCGCTTCTGGCACAACAGAACACCGAAACCAGAGCAGCGCATGGAAATGCCGTTTACCTTCCTGCCGGAGCAGTACCTATTTATCTACTTGCACTTTGACGTGCTTTCGAACTGCTAGGTTGGCAGGACCTGGGACCAAGCAACAGGAGCTCACCCCGTCGCAGGGATTCAAACCACCGATCTTCTGATCAGCAAGCCCAAGAGGCTCAGTTGTTTAGACCACAGCGCCACCCGCATCCCACTAGACTTCACTTAACTTGTTATAAATCTCATCTTTTTTCTGGGCGAGGGGGGAGAGTACACAAGGTGGCTTATGTAATTCCAAAATAAAACAAACTGATAAGTAAACATAAGAAACCTTTTTAAACAGCAGCAGAAGTATTAACATGTTTCTCTCCTGTGTACCCATTTGTACAAAGAAAAACCTCAAAAGTTAAGCAAAAAAACTGGGCATGCTCACAACAAACTGTGCCTTCAGTTTTTATCAATCCTGACAAGACAGAAAAATGGTCATATAATTAGGCTTCAGTCATTTCTGGGGCATTCTTGAGTTCTGTATTCCGGGGGTTACTGTCCCTGCTATGAATTAGAAATTTGTTCCTGACACAACATGGAATAAAGTTCTTACCCGCTGACTGGCAAATTGCTCCAATTAGAGTGAAGTGTCATAATTTCTGCTCCAATGCCTACCTTGTGACACTGATGTTTCCCATTCGGATAACTGCCTTTTGTGAATATGCCATAAGGAAGAAAGAGGTCATCTGCTTTTGAAATTGGATTAGGGAGATCTGTGGTAGAATCTTATATTAGCTGAATTTGCATTCCTTGATGAGCTTTTTGTATTGAAGCTATTATCACTGAATGTTGATTCTGCAGAGAACTAGGGCTTTTCACCTTGAATCCATTTATTTTCCCAAATTATATTTCCTGAAAACAGGGCTGTTCTATACTTGCATTACTCTGTGGTTTAAAAAATAAAATACAGTTCTTAATTGTGTTATCTTAGTCAATAAAAAAGTTACTTTTTGTGTACTGAGGTACATTTTTAAAAGAATGACAAAGCTATATCTTTATGAAATTTTAGGTGGAATTTAGAGGCAACAAACAGGGTAGGATTTTGGGAAGAGCATAGTCAGCCTACATCTTGTGGACCTTCTTACACTAGCGGGGTCTGATGAACAAACAAGAGTTTTTTGCACGCAGAGTCTAACTCATTAATTTGTGTCATGTTATTTTGTGTGTGTAAGAGCCTGACAGAACTTGGACTTTGACCACACCTTAACATGGCAATAATTCCCTAAATTGGTCTTGCTTAAAAATATTAACTACTTCACCACCTTTTGGAGGATTTTGCTTTTTTAAAGTGGAGGGGAAGGAGATGGTCTGTATTTCAACCCCACTTCTGCTCTTAGGAATTAAAATGCACAATCCAAAATGTTCCATTAGTGAGTACGAAGGGCAACACCATGGGAGGAATGCCCCTTGCTATTTTGAGAAATAAACTGAATTTGCACAATATTGGCCATTTAACATATGCTGTAATGTGTCTTAATGAATTTGATCTCTTCAGTAATACCGCTGTTTTGTTTTGTTATCACTGAATTTCATTCTGCGCATTTTATAGGTGTTCCTATGTTCTAGCTTTCAACAAGTTTGAGGTTGTTGTGAGCGCTGCATTAGCTGACAGTCTCTTGAGAGGGATATGTACAATAAGCAAAGGTTTATGGAGGATTGTCAGCTGGTTTGTTTTACATATTGATGCAAAGCACATTCATATTTACAATTTTCCTTAGAGAAGGGATGCCCAATGTGGTGGTATCCATTATCCCCCATCATCCCTAATGTCTTACACTTTCACGCTTGTTTGTTTTTCACGTTGACTGGGTTGATGGGAACAATTATTTGTTTTAGGGAAAAGAAGCACAAAGGGATTACTTACCCATTGTTCACTTAGATCAGGTTACTGGCTGCTGGGTTTGGTGGGTCAGTCTTCTGTTCCCATGTAGCAATTCACTGAACATATTATGCCTGTTTGCAGGTTGAGTTCTCTTACCCTCCCCTAATCCCAGGAGAAGGCCACGACAATCACAGTTTGCCAGAGGAATGGAAATACTTGCCTTTCCTAGCATTGCCAGATGGGGCTCACAACTATCAAGAAGGTAAGGAGTTATTTGGGATGTTTCTGCCCAATCTTGTGTTATGTGAACAAGCACAGAACTGGGCACTGTCTGAAGAATTCAGCACCCTGAAAATCTCAGCATTTTTTTTTATTTTATAGAAACCAGGTTTCTAGCCCCTGTGGCTTCAAAGGTAAGGCGCAAAATATTCCACCGAGAAGAAATTAGGCAAGGCGACAGACATACGCAAATTTGGTACATAGACTAGTGGGCACACACTAAGTAGTTAATGTTTACCTGCTTCTAACTGCACCAAGTGAAACATTCCTAGATGTCGCAGCCCCAAATGCAAAGGCAAAACACAGCTGCAGGCCAATCTGTTCCTATGGCAACGAGGCATTAGTGCATAGTTTTGGTAAAAGCAAAAGTAATGGTTACAAAGCTATCATAGCAACAAAGCAATCAGACCTGTTCACTTGAAAGGTTTCTCCTGGGTATCTCTGCTCTCTGGCTGTAAAGTGTAAGGCAGCTGTTCTTAGAGCAAGTGCTTTCTTCTTGTAAGGCTGCCATTCAAGCTTGATGTTCTTTGCCGATTAATACTGACAATTTAAAACAAAAAATCCAGTTGATCACAAGAAGCTTAATTTTATATCTGTAGAACCTTGGTCAGCAGCCTTTTTCTTCATTTGAAGTGGGAGTGAGAGATGGTGGACAGGAGCCCCTGTCCTGGCCAGCTCTTAAAGTAGCTGACAAGCAAGTTATTAGCAAACTTTTCTCTATACCTTTTTTGCCTCGGATTTGGCAGGAAGTATGCTTTAAGGTGCCAGATTTGGCTTATCCTGATGCACTTCTGACAATAAAGGCTCTAACCCTGATTAGCTAAGTTTGCGGAAGGTGGGGTTTGGAATGTTCACTTAAACAGGAAACTTAAATTGGTTGCTGTCCATCTTCTGTGAGGAAAGCAAATGTCAGTCTGGCTGGGATTAAAACCTGACATATGGGTGTGGTAGATTGGGTAATCCTGGGAGGGAGTGAAGGCAAAGTGACTGAAAGAAGGGTGCATGGGTCCAAGCGGTTTTCTGTTTGCCCTGGTGCTTTCCCCAGGAAAACCTCTTTACTGCTGAATCGGAGCACACATAAGTCTGCGAAAACTCTATTGACATTTGCTGCGATTCAGTGCTGAAGAGCAGGTTTTCCTGGGGGAAAGTGGAAGTGTGGATGAGCCCTGAGAAAGAGAAACCCTGGGGAGAAGATTAGAGGCAGTGTAGAATGACAAGAAGCAGCTGATGAGGCTCTCCTATGGGACAGGGCTGGAGAGATTGGCTGGTCAACAAACAAAGTGATTAAAGAAAGTTCAGTAAAGTAAGCAGCATAATGAAAAGCTGGAAGCCAAGCAAACCACGGGTGGTGGAGGTGTGAAGTTGAGGAATGGCCAAAAAAGGTAGGCCTCAGGCAAAACTTCAGTTAGGGCCTAGAAACCGGAGTAGTTCTCCTTACCAGCCAGAAGGAAATAAGCCAAGAAAGGAGAGAGACAAAGAGACTCATTGACAGAATTGGGATCACAGGCTGGTTGTGGTTTTTGCTGTCATTGCAGCATTGTGACCCGGTGATTTTGAGAGGGTGTCAAGAGTCAAGGAACGGTGGCGGTGCCAAGTTTCACCTGCGGATTTCAACTAACCAGCCAGTTCTTGGGCAGCAGGTTTATAGTTCCCTGGAATGGGATAGGGAGCAGCAGCTGTAAGATATCGCTGCTGACTGAGGTGCACTCCTGGCTGTTACAAAAAGATCCATTGATGGATGAGCAAAATTAATTTCCCCCAGGGCAGTAAAATAGCTTGAGCAGGCTCTGCATGGTAATATAAAATACTCATGTAGACCCATGTTCTACCCATTATTCCACACCATAATGTTTTAGTTTTTTCTGGACATGTTAGGCTAGCTACCAAATTGGCTCTCAGGGTGATACTGAGCAGGATAACACTGTAGAAACTTCATACCTCTATGTGATACCTTTAGTGAATGCTAAGTCCATTTCATTCCTCTTTCAGACACTGTGTTTTTTCACTTGCCACCAAGAAGCGGAGATCGAAGTACAGTGTATGGCGTCTCATGCTACAGGCAGATTGAAGCTAAGGTAATTATATTGCAAGTGTGTGAACATTAAAAGAAAAAAAGGTCTTGTGCAGGAACTTAGGTAGCTTCTCCAGTTTGGCATCCTCCAAATTTGACCATTTGTACAAAGTACTGGTGCAGATATTGGTATAATGTGAACATTAAGTCTTTAAGGCCCTTGATGCAGGGTAATATTTTTCCTGAATCTTTTTACGACAGAGCCTCTGTCATATGTTTGAGATTTTTTTCAGTTCTTGTGAATTGTTGGACTTAGCATTTGGCAATTGTCGAGGAACTTTTCATAGTGGCCTTTGTTTCAAACAAAATATAGTTAATATAAGCCACAGTTTGTTTGAGTGAAATGATAAACCATGGTTAAGCAAAATGAAAGACTCTGAATTCCTTCCTGTCACATGGGAGAAGAAGGGGGAGGAATGCATGAGCCTAAGGCTCTCCTGAGCCATGGTTTAGCATGATGTGCAAATATGAACATGGAAACATTAGCTAGGAATCCAGCTGCAGATTTTCTGGCCTGTATTGATACCACAAATGCAATTGCAGGAGTAATGTTCATTGTTTACACGGTGACTTCTCTTGATATCAAATGTTACGTGGGTAGTGATGTGGGGTGAAAATATTCTCCAGAGAATATTCTCGAGAATGAGAATTTTCTTTGCTAGAAAATTCTCCAGAGAATATTCTCCACAAACTGTAAATTCTAATGTAAGAACCAGTTTTACAACCCACATTTAAAAAATCTAGTAAATAATAAGTCAAGCTGTGATATTGCCAGTGTAAGTAATGAATAATTTTTTTGATCCAGTTACATTACTGGGCATTGTGTCATTCACCATTGGCAGTTCTGAAATGCGAGCTACAGAAAACATTTATTTATTTATTTAGTTAGTTAGTTAGTTAGTTAGTTAGTTTTTAAAGTGCTATTCATTTAATTTGATGAACATTTGAATTCATGGGGGGCCACTAGGGGCGCATCGGAAGATGGCTGACAATAACATCTCTCCGACCCACACGAGGTAATTAAGAGGCTGTGATGGGAGTAAACAGTCTCCCGGCCCCCCCAAGCGTATGGGGGGAACTGCCCTTGCCTGCTGTGCCCTATACCACCCCCGAACTTGAGGGGGTGGGGGCACTAGGCAGAAAGCCCTTGTGCAGATTTCGGCGCTCCTGGACGCTGTCTCTGATTCGTGCCTCTAGCTGCAGCAACTTCAAAAGAAACAATTAGGAGGAAGCTAATGCACATATTTCAAGGAAGAATGGGGAGTAAAGACTGCTAACTGAAGAGATCTCTGATAAACAAGATGGGTTGGAGAATAAATCATGAGAAGACACACCAAGGCTCGGTATGTTCGGCAACGGGACTGGATGGGGGGGGGACTTTCCTTTCTTTTCTCTATGTGATTAACCAAGAACCCCCCCCCACAAGTCACAAGTCAGAAATGCCGTTTAAATGACTTAAGCTGAGGATTTAAGACTGTGTGGAGATACCGTAATTCTCTAACCAAAGCATGTTTTAAGGAGATCGTGGAAAGCATAAGAGCTTTGGGATGACGCAGCAAAAAATAGCGTCGCCATTTTGGCAAGTTCTGTCGAAAGATTTATGTCTGGGAGGAGGAATAGATCTGTTTTCATATTGTGGGTGAGCCTCCTCAGAGGGACTAAAGAAGGCGACAGATTTGCGAGACTAATGATGGAAAGAGTGCTTTTATTTATGAAAGTGATGATATATGGAAACCATCTCGACATGATTGGACGAACGGAAAAATTCACACAGGATTATAACTGGTGTTTACCTGCTTAAGGAGATTATCAGAAGAGATCATAAAGAAAAAAGAAAAATATACGAACAAGATGAGATGTGGGAACAGCAAGATAGGACTGGATAGAATTATGAACATTATTTGGACAGATTTGTGGATATTAATGTAGCAGCAAGAAGATGATTGGAATCCCCTTCGGAACTTGAAATATCGGTCCCCCCAACAAAAAAATTAAAATTCGGCTTTGTAATTCGGAATTTATGTGATGTGATTTGATTTGATTGGTCGGTTAATAAAAAATATTTAATTAAAAAAAAGAACATTTGAATTCATATGTATTTCAACTATATGTAATAGCCCTTTTTTCTATTTTGATGTGACCTTATTCCTAGCAATTCTATATCCTTGGCCATATAGTGTGCTTTTTTTTTTACAGAAAGTGGCCTTAATGCTTTATACACTTAAAATACCTAAGCCTAGCAAAGAATGTGAATTCACTGCATTGCCCCATTGAATAAAAGTATCTGTACAGTTTCTGGTTGCCATCTGAGCAAGTTTACCCATGAATAAATTTACAGTGCATTAAAATTATATCTTTTTCAGTGCATCAAAATGAATATTCTCCTATTTTAAATGAAAATTCTCTAATACTCTCATTAACTGAGAGCAGTCTCGAGAATATTCTCCAAAAGATTATTCTCGAGAATTTAACATCACTATACGTTGGAACATATTTTTTTACTTTCTGTCCAGTTTAGTATACATTTAGCTATCAAATAGCACTTAATCTGCAACAAAATATCCAATAGCCTGGGATTCATAATCATATGTGTTTTAACCTCTTGTTCCATTATAGGATGACTAACTCCTCTATTTACATAAACCCAGAGAAGCTGATAGAGATTATTTTGTTGATTCATGTTTAAATTAGCAGTTGGGTGAAGCAGGTGGAAGTTGGCCGTGAGCATTAACTATTAATTTTCCAGGGGTTTTATGTTTAAAAATAGAGTCGTAAATATATGTCTTCCTTTTGTTGGAGAAACTGATTTGATCTTAACCTAAGAGATGTAACTCGGGTGGTATGACTATGAAGGTTTTGATATGTTTGGTAAAGGCAGACCATTTTTCCTTTCTATGAAATGATAGTTTTAAAATCATGAGTTCCTAAATTATTCATTTAGATTCTAATATTGTTGCCCTGTCATACTCCAGCAGCGTTTATAGTCTGTTAAACCTCTGCAGCAATTTCATAACTCTAACTGGATATCACAGGATATTACAATAAAAGATTTATAGCAATGGAACTTCTTTTTTATTTCACTGTGACTGTTATAATTTTACTGGTCTTGTCTTCACTTACTACTATTTCTGCATTTAAAAAACAGATCTTACATTATATACCTGTCCATCTACACTCCCTTGGTTTTTTGTGTGCAGTTTGGGTGAATTATATGGTGGTGCTATGTAATTTTGGCTAAGAAAGCAACTGACTTTGTGACTCAGTTCACAGATGATGCAAAACCATGGTTTAGCGTTACAAGGATGACCCTGTGTGAGTGTTAGGTTCACAGTCCCATGCATGCTTTCCTGAAAGTAAGCTCCACTGACCTCGACTGCGTAGATCTATGCATAGGATTGTTTGCCCTGTAAGGATAGTACAGTGGTGCCTCGCAAGACGAAATTAATCCATTCTGTGAGGCTCTTCGTATAGCGGTTTTTTCATCTTGCGAAGCAAGCCCATCGACAGCTTAGCGGATTAGCACTATTAGCAGTTTAGCGGCTTTTAGCGGATCAGCTGATAAGCGGCTTATCAGCGGATCAGCTGATAAGCGGCTTAGGGCTTAGGAAAGGGGGGGGAGGGGAAAAACCCCGCAGGAACTCGCAAGACATTTTCGTCTTGCAAAGCAAGCCCATAGGGAAATTCGTTTTGCGAAGCGCCTCCAAAACGGAAAACCGTTTCGTCTAGCGGGTTTTCCGTCTTGCGAGGCATTCGTCTTGCGGGGCACCACTGTATCTGCTTCAACATACCTCTTACACAGGAAAAGTGCCTGATTTTTCAGAACTAACGCATGTCTTCACATGTAAACTTGTGGAAGCTTCATAAATACATTCAAGTTGATATGATTACTGGGGGTGCCAAAAACGTAAACAATGTATAGAAAAGGGATGGATCTCCTCTTCTATTATTGTATTCAAAGCAAATCTTTTCACTTGGCTTTCCTTATTGACCCCTTCTTCTCTCCCTTCTTTTTACCTCCCTTCTCCTTTCTCCATAATGTGCCCAGTGCTTTATTAGACAACATGCCTACAGGCAGAGACTGTCCTATTTTTTATTTTGTAGAGTGCTCAGTTGTTTTTATGAATGCTGCGGCTAAATGAGTATTTGTTCCTTAAAGGCGGATGTGTAAAAATGCAGTAAAAGCTTGTTCTCTCTTACTCTTTTTCAAAGGCCTTGAAAGTACGGCAAGCAGATATTACCCGAGAAACAGTACAGAAAAGTGTCTGTGTTCTAAGTCAGCTGGTAAGAGATAGTTACATGCCTTAAAAATAGTGTGTTTGGGGATCTTTCTTTCATGTTAGGCACACTCCTGTTGAAATCCAAGACAAAAGCATTCTTTCAAAATTGTAATCTAGTAAACAGAAAAAATGCCATTTGCAAGCTCTTAAAATGACAGCATTTCTAATTTAATACATCCCAGAGCATTTCCCCCCTTTAGCTTTGTACGAAAGTGAAATAGGACACACAACACTTCTGGTCACACTTTTTATCATCGTTCAGATCTGTGAGATCCATCACTGTACAGTTGAAGAACTGAATCTGGAGCAGGGTTTGCCCAGCTCCCAACCCAAGATCCAGAAATCTAGCTATTAGGCCACATTAACTCTCCCCCAGCATGCCTTTTCAAGTCACAACTCATGTAACAACTACCTGATGTGAAATACTTTTTGGGTGGCGCTGTGGGTTAAACCACAGAGCCTAGGACTTGCCGATCAGAAGGTCGGCGGTTCGAATCCCCGCGACAGGATTAGCTCCCGTTGCTCGGTCCCTGCTTCTGCCAACCTAGCAGATCAAAAGCACATCGAAGCACAAGTAGATAAATAGGTACCACTCCGGCGGGAAGGTAAACAGCGTTTCCGTGCGCTGCTCTGGTTCGCCAGAAGCAGCTTAGTCATGCTGGCCCCATGACCCGGGAGCTGTCTGTGGACAAACGCCGGCTCCCTCGGCCAATATAGCGAGATGAGCGCCGCAACCCCAGAGTCGGTCACGACTGGACCAAATGGTCAGGGGTCCCTTTACCTTTACCTTTACATGATACTCAGAGTTAGATTCTGGAGTTGAATTGCATAAGGAGAGAGAGAGAGAGAGAGAGAGATTCTTCATGGAGAAGTTGACTTGCACAAGCAAAGCTTATTTATGTTTCTTTATGTATTGCATTTTTATCCAATCCTTACTCAAGGTGCTCAAGGTACTGTGTGTGGTTCTTCCTGCCCTGTTTTACCACAACAGCCCTATGAGGCAGGTTAGACAGAGGGTTAGTGACGGGCCCAGACTCACTCGGTGAACTTCATGGCTGACTTGAACATTGGATTTGAACCCGAGTTTGGTCTAAACCACAGAGCCTAGGGCTTGCCGATCAGAAGGTTGGCGGTTCAAATCCCTGCGACAGGGTGAGCTCCCGTTGCTCGGTCCCGGCTCCTGCCAACCTAGCAGTTCGAAAGCACGTCAAAGTGCAAGTAAATAAATAGGTACCACTCCAGCGGGAAGGTAAATGGCGTTTCCATGCACTGCTCTGGTTCACCAGAAGCAGCTTAGTCATGCTGGCCACATGACCCGGAAAAACTGTCTGTGGACAAACGCCGGCTCCCTTGGCCAGTAAAGTGAGATGAGCACCACAACCCCAGAGTCATCTGCAACTGGACTCAATGTTCAGGGGTCCCTTTACCTTCCCTGGTCTAACACTGTAACTCTATACCAGCTCTCAAATGGAGCAAGGCAGCCCAAGTTTGCCTGTATTTTACCACACTACTCTGATCAGATAGGAACACTATCATATTAATAAACTGTTGCTTATTTTGACAGCAGGATGACTGACATAGTCAATCGTTATAAATAAACTGTTACCTAATGTATGTGTAATTTGTCATCAATTTGAGATCAATATGTGCAATTTGCTTTGAAGGGAAGCTGTTTTTGTCCTTGACTATGTGCCTGCCTTTCTTGATGTAACATGATGATGTGTTTTCCTTTCAAGCCTCTGTATGGGCTGCTCCAGGCTAAGCTGCAGCTAATTACACATGCCTACTTTGAAGAAAAAGACTTCTCTCAAATTTCAATACTTAAGGTAAGTTTTCGGTCTAGAAATGCAAACTCTTGGGTGATACTGATCTGTGAACCATAGAGGGCCTTCATTATTATCCATTTGATTCCTAAACTTTAACGTCACCCTTCCTTCATTTCTACCTGCATAGCTTTCCTTTCCCTTGAAGCAAATGGGGAAGCCCATGTAGACTGAGAGATAGGTGAACTCATTGGAGTCCACAGCCAGGATAGAATCATAGAATCATAGAGTTGGAAGAGACCACAAGGGCCATCGAGTCCAACCCCCTGCCAAGCAGGAAACACCATCAGAGCACTCCTGACATATGCTTGTCAAGCCTCTGCTGAAAGACCTCCAAAGAAGGAGACTCCACCACACTCCTTGGCAGCAAATTCCACTGTTGAACAGCTCTTACTGTCAGGAAGTTCTTCCTAATGTTTAGGTGGAATCTTCTTTCTTGTAGTTTGGAACCATTGCTCCGTGTCCGCTTCTCTGGAGCAGCAGAAAACAACCTTTCTCCCTCCTCCTTGTGACATCCTTTAATATATTTGAACATGGCTATCATATCACCCCTTAACCTCCTCTTCTCCAGGCTAAACATGCCCAGCTCCCTTAGCTGTTCCTCATAAGGCATCGTTTCCAGGCCTTTGACCATTTTGGTTGCCCTCCTCTGGACACGTTCCAGTTTGTCAGTGTCCTTCTTGAACTGTGGTGCCCAGAACTGGACACAGTACTCCAGGTGAGGTCTGACCAGAGCAGAATACAGTGGCACTATTACTTCCCTTGATCTAGATGCTATACTCCTATTGATGCAGCCCAGAATTGCATTGGCCTTTTTAGCTGCCGCGTCACACTGTTGGCTCATGTCAAGTTTGTGGTCAACCAAGACTCCTAGATCCTTTTCACATGTACTGCTCTCAAGCCAGGTGTCACCCATCTTGTATTTGTGCCTCTCATTTTTTTTGCCCAAGTGCAATACTTTACATTTCTCCCTGTTAAAATTCATCTTGTTTGTTTTGGCCCAGTTCTCTAATCTCTCAAGGTCGTTTTGATGACACCCAGTTTGGTGTCATCTGCAAATTTGATCAGGATGCCCTTGAGTCCCTCATCCAAGTCGTTGATAAAGATGTTGAATAAGACCGGGCCCAAGACAGAACCCTGTGGCACCCCACCATTGATAGAAAAGAAGACCCTTAGCTTACATTATTTGCATTCAGGAGGTTTCTTTTTCTTGATTTTCTTGTTTTAATTTTTTGCAAATTACTCACTTTGAGGGGTGGGTGGGTGCACACGCGTTTAAATCAAGGGGTATATACTTTTTATGAAATAAAGAAAATAGACCAGGGGATGTGAGTGTCGTGCTTTCCAGATGGTGATCAACTTAATTCCCATAATCCCCGGACACGGACCATACCAGCTGGATGGACGTTGGAGTCCAACAGTATCTCAAGTGGACTATGTGAGCTACCACTGGTTAAGACCCGGGGGTAGTCACCCTTGTGGTAGAGGTTTTCTTGCTATCACCCTGAGCTCCACCTGCTGCAAAAAAGGCACACACTTAGAATCAAAGAATTCTGACCCTGAGGTTTGTTTGCTTTTGAGGCCCAGAACCTCACAGTCCTTCTCCGCCAAAGTCCATTCCTGGTTACTCCAGCTTTCTTCATTTCAGCAAAGAGCCATTTTTGTTGCTACCTTTGCTTAATAGTTGTGAGTCAGAAATGCTTGTCGCAATAATAAAATTAGGAAATGCGTAACTAAAATTTAATTACGGATGATTGGCAGATAAGCTGAAGGAACTCCATAATATATAATTTGTGATAAATCTTTGATATGGTATTATATGTATATTGTATTGAAAATTAATAAAAACTTTCATTAAAAAAATGCTTGTTGATCTATTGAAAATTACCCAGGGATCTATTAGGTAGGACCCAGTCTACTTTCTGCCCATCCCTGGTGTAGCCAATACTGAGCTAGGTAAACGAGTGGGTCTGCTCAGTTTAAGACAGTGCCCTATATTCCAAGATCAGCCTTTCTCGACCTTGGGTCCCCAGATATTGTTGGACTACAACTCCTATCATTCTTAGCCAGCATGGCCAGTGGTCAGGGTGTAGTTCAAGAACATCTGGGGATCCATAGTTGAGAAAGGCTGTCCTAGAATGAGCCCAGGGGAGCTATGTGTTGTTTTTCTCAACCAGTGCTTTTCCCCATTGCAAATGAGAGGATTTTCAAATGCCATTGGTGGTGTAGCACATTAAAGAAGAAGAAGAAGAGAAGATTTTGGATTTGATATCCCGCCTTTCACTCCCCTTCAGGAGTCTCAAAGCAGCTAACATTCTCCTTTCCCTTCCTCCCCCACAACAAACACTCTGTGAGGTGAGTGGGGCTGAGAGACTTCAAAGAAGTGTGGCTGGCCCAAGGTCACCCAGCAGCTGCATGTGGAGGAGCGGGGAAGCGAACCTGGTTCACCAGATTACAAGACTACCGCTCTTAACCACTACACCACACTGGCTCTAAAAAGGGTCACAGTGGGTTTACAGCCACTCTGGGTTCTACCAAAGGATCTCTTTGGATCCCAGCTGAAGCCTCTTTGAGTCCATTGGATCGATGTCTATGCATTTAGCGACTCATTGAAAAAAAAATGCCAAGATTCTTCTTCATAGCATGGTATTTTGGCAGATCCATGCTGTATGAAGCCTTTTCATTTATTTTCTAGTAGATGCCTTTAGAAAGTGTTTTTAATGCTTTCAAAATTTATGGCTTTGCAGGAACTTTATGAGCATATGAATAGCTCGCTGGGAGGAGGCCCCCTGGAAGGATCACAAGTTTATCTTGGTAAGCAATATTTACTAAATAACACAACTGTTCATTTCATTTCCTAAAGTACTTTGTTGGTTCTAAAGTCTAAGGCCAAGTCTGCGCACCCCTAAATAATGTACTAATTATTGTGATTACTTTTCCCATCAGTCACGGGGCTAGATAAACCTGTCACTTTTTTCCTTTTACATAGAATGCTTGTCATTTTCGCTGCTGTGTGAGGAGAGCTGTTCAGATGCTTTTTCAAAACCATGTTTATTCAAAAGTAATGAGTGGATTATTAAAGGCCTATTAATAGGAGAAGGGCCAGGTAATGTTCCTTCCTCCTGGCTTTAATAGGAGAAGGCAGTCAACTATTATTGGTAGTTAAAATCCAATTTGCATTTGTGATCAATGAACCATGTAAGCTCCCACAGATTCTTTGCCCCTAAGTGCTGGGAAAATAGTACAAAATCTTTTAATCCTGCTGCCAGCAGGTTTCTCCAGATTTATAAGCAGGAAATGTTGGTGGTTCTTACTAAGGTGTGCTAATTGTTTTGCTGTCCCTACTTTTAGGTCTGTCTCCACGAGATCTTGTCCTTCAGTTTAGACACAAGGTATGTTTCTTCCTGATGTGAATTCTGAAGGAGGTACATCTACTTCTGCCTTTGCTTTGCTTTTGACAAACAGTGAAGATGCATCTGCTCCAGCAAGGTTTATTAGGGGATTCATTCTCAAATGTATTAAGACCGCTCAGTTTGTAAAGGTTACTGTTCTGTGGTTGATAGTTGGCTTAGTTCGTTTGGGCTGAATGTGATACTTAATAGTGAAGGGTTGTAGCTCATTGGTAGAAGATCTGCTTTGCCTACAGAAGGTCCCAGGTCTCCTCCCTAAAAACATGGAAAGCTGCTGCCACTAAGTGCAGCATAGTGGTTAAGAGCGGTAGACTCGTAATCTGGTGAACTGGGTTTGCGTCTCTGCTCCTCCACATGCAGCTGCTGGGTGACCTTGGGCCAGTCACACTTCTCTGAAGTCTCTCAGCCTCACTCACCTCACAGAGTGTTTGTTGTGGCAGAGGAAGGGAAAGGAGAATGTTAGCCGCTTTGAGACGCCTTCGGGTAGTGATAAAGCGGGATATCAAATCCAAAGCTCTTCTCTTCTATTTACAACACTGATCTAGATGGACAAAAGATCTGGCCTTGTGTGAGGCAGCTTCCTTTCAAGGCAGATCTTGTACTGATGTAGACGGCCTTCAGGTAACATGGCCCCAAACCATTTGAGACTTTAAATATCAAAACCAGCACTTTAAACATGGCCGGAATTGGTGTCACGTGCTCTGATCACCTTGCACCCGCTAGCAATCAAACTCAACAGCTGACATTTCCAAATCATATTCAAAGGCAGCCTCATGTACAGTGTATCTACCTTGGATGTGACCACCACATGGATTACTGAAACAAGGTCCAGTCCCTCTAGATAGGGTCAAAGATGGCGTCCCGGTTTCCCCTGGAAAAAAAGGCACATGTGCTTCCAAAAATAGTGCTGAGCCCAAGAGAAACCACAAACTTAGTCCTTCAGGGACGTCAAGGCCCATCAAACCGCAGTTGTACCCCTGTGTCCGGATCAGCTTGCTTCCCTAAGCATAGCACCTCTATATTATTTGGCCTGAGCTTCTGTTTATTCACCCTGATCCACCTCAGGACTGTCTCCAGACACCTATTTAGGATTTCCACAGCCTCCCTGAGATTGACAGATGGAAAAGAGAAGCAAAGCTTGGCATCATCTGCAATTTGAGCTCAAGCTTCTGGGTGATTTCTCCCAATGGTTTGACTTAGAAGATAAACAGCATGCAGGACAGAATAGAATCTTTAGGGCCTCCAGAAGCCAGAGGTATAGGCTACAAGAGAAATCCTTCAGTATCATATTCTGGGACCAAACCCCCAGAAAGGACTGAGGCCGATGTAGTACCATTCCTCCTCTTTCCAATGCAGCTGCACGGCTCAGAAAATACCGTGGTTAATGGTACTGAATGCCACTGAGAGGTCTAAGAAAATGAATCGTGTTGTGATCTTGTCTGGTTCTCATTGTAAGTCATCAACCAGGATGACCAAAGCTGTTTCTGCCCCGTATCTGGGCCTAAAACCTAGAAATGTATAATATCTCATTACTACTATGAGTTGTTTAATTGTTTGATTGATCCTTTCAGGTGCTTTGAGTATTTTAAAAGAAAAGCCAAGTTATAAAAGTAGATGAAATCATTTGTTCAGATATTTACTGTGCATTTCTGAAGTGTCAAATGGAAATGATATCATGAAATATTAATATGCATACCTATTGCTGTTGTTTAAGATTTGTGTCTCTTTGTTTTGAAGGTCTTAATACTTTTTAAGCTGATTCTCCTAGAGAAAAAGGTAAGATCTCTTCCTTCTCCCCAGGTTGGCAGAAAGAACTGAAATGGACTTGCTTAATGACGTAGTTTAATGGAATATGGATAGATGTTATCCTCTGTGGATAGATGTTATGAGCTATCCCACACATGCAGTTAGCTAGTATGGAGACGTGCCTGTTCTGTTTGCCTGCTTTTTAACGTTTCAATTCGGCAGTAGTTGCCATGGCAAAGGTAAGCAAACTTTGCTAAGTTTGTGGTGTGGCTATATGGAGACAGATATGCAGATGTACAGAGACAGCTGTATGCAAGGCAGCATAACACAAAATGGCTGCCAAGTATAAAAGAGCAGAAAAGGAAAGTACCCCAAAATGGTACAGGCATGTCTCCTTCCGCCCCACTGGGGAAAAGGCACCCACATCAGCCAACACTGTGCTCACTCCCAGAGAGAAGCTGTCTGCACTTTTCCTTTGCTCAGACCATGTCACAGCCTTGACATGTAATAAAATACGGGCAGGCTTGTAAGAGTGTGCGTTTAGTGTAGTGGAAGCCAGGCCAATGTAAATAGGAACTGCGCAGGAAGAACAAATCGTCTCTCAAGCATTGTAGATTTTTGAGAGGATATTTACCGAGATCATTTGCGGTAACCATAGGAGGTTAGGGTGCGCCTGTGGGTACCCTTGGTTTATATTCACCCAGTAGCCACCTATGTTTAAAAATGAAGGGTGGAAGGGATTAATTCATGGGTAGGCAAACTAAGGCCCGGGGGCCAGATCTGGCCCAATCACCTTCTCAATCCGGCCCACAAACGGTCCGGGAATCAGCGTGTTTTTACATGAGTAGAATGTGTGCTTTTATTTTAAATGCATCTCTGGGTTATTTGTGGGGCACAGGAATTTGTTCATTTTTTTCCCCAAAATATACTCCGCCCCACCCCACCCCCAAGGTCTGAGGGACAGTGGACCGGCTCCCTGCTGAAAAAGTTTGCTGACCCCTGAATTAAATGCTGCATGCTATTATAGCTACAGCAGCATGGGAAGATGATTATTAATCTGAACTTTTTACATGTCACAAAGCATAAAAGCAAGAGTACTCCAGAGCGTTGAGCCATACTTGCCCTTCCCGTTTTAATGCACTGGAATCTGTGGGATGTTTCCTGGAACCTATGAGGAAGCAGACCAAATGCAGAGTAGCATATTCTCTGCTTCTAGGTTCAGTCTTCAGTGGAGGTACTGAGGGTTCTTCCAGGTGTATAGCTGGAACTATCTGAGGAGATTACAAATGTTGCAGAAGAAGAGGGGGTAGGGTCATGAAACAAAAGAGCAGGCGAACCTCTTTGAAGAATAGGTCTTAACTAAGAGCAGGTCCATGCTGACTCAGACTATATACCTTGAGACCTGGCTCCAGATGCATTCAAGAACTATTAACAGCACACAGTACCCTGTTGGCTCCTAGGCTCTGGATATAGATGGAGTTGGGGCATCCTTGAATAATTTAGCTAAACTGCAACGTAGGAAAAATTGTGTCTAATGCTTTAAAAAAATGCTGCTTGTGATTCCTATTTCCAGTGCTGTAGAGTTCTGCATGCTGTTCTTTAAACATCTGTACCACTGAGCCTCTTGGGCTTGCCAATCAGGAGGTCGGCGGTTCAAATCCCCGCGATGGGGTGAGCTCCCGTTGCTTGGTCCTAGCTCCTGCCAACCTAGCAGTTCAAAAGCATGCCAAAAAGTGCAAGTAGATAAATAGGTACCGCTCCAAGTGGGAAGGTAAACGGCATTTCCGTGCGCTGCTCTGGTTTCCGTGTTCTGTTGTGCCAGAAGCGGCTTGGTCATGCTGGCCACATGACCCGGAAAACTGTCTGTGGACAAATGTCAGCTCCCTCGGCCTGTAAAGCGAGATGAGTGCCGCAACCCCAGAGTCGTCTGTGACTCAACTTAACTGTCAGGGGTCCTTTACCTTTCACCTTTTTATGCCTTAGAAAGTCATGTGCTGCTGTCATTCTGGGTGTTATGAACTGGAATTGTTTGTTTTTCGTTCTTCTCTTTCTCTAGAAATTAACGTTTGTCATTCCCACCCACCCCTCCCTTTCAGGTTCTGTTTTATATCTCTCCAGTGAATAGGCTGGTGGGAGCCCTAATGACAGTCTTATCACTCTTTCCTGGTAAGTGAGAGTAAAGTATTTACAACAATAGAAAGCATGTTACACAGTTTCCCATGTCACCTGAACCTAGAACTGTGATTAGCTGTGGTTGGTTTCCACAAGCCATTTTTAAAAATCACTGTTCGAAGCTGGATTGTTTGAAACAAACCATAGTTAATGTTAACCACAGTTTGCTGGCCCAGATCACCTGAAAAATCACAGTTAACCAGAACTCCTCCTCCCAGTCATACAGTAAGAGGAGAGGAAGGGAAATGTCAAGGCCGAAAGAAGACTATGTTCATTCAGGTATTGCTAAACCATAGATCAGAATGACATTTGGATACAGCTTGTCTCATGAAAGATCACTAGTATGGTATATTCTAGCAAGTATATAAGGCTATAAATATACTGTGCATGGAAATCGAAGATTATTCTTAGAATCGTAGAATTGGAAGCAACCCCGAGAATCATCTAGTCAAACCCCCTGTCATGCAGGAATCTCAACTAAAGCATCTTTGCTCAGGAAAAAGGGAGCCTTCAGATACAGAGCTGTAAGGTAGCTTTCAAAGTATACAATGTGTTTTGCATTATGATAAACTCACTTTTCACGATGCTATTATCCAAGAGATTTTTATAATTTCCAGGTATGATAGAGCATGGTCTCACTGACTGTTCACAGTACCGGCCAAGGAAGAGTGTTTCAGAGGATGTCGGCCAACAGGAAGTCCCACCTCCTACAGATTATTATGTTTCCTTGTCCACTGTGGCGCTTTCAAACGAAAACGTGGAAACAGATGCAGAAGGCCCAACGTTGTCCGGAAACCAAGAACGGGACACTGAGAAAGTAGATGTACCTTTATTTCAGACCGAGGACAATCTCAACGGAGCACATGTCTCCAGGGACAATGGGCAGCATTTGAAACCTCTCTCACGCACTTCTCCAGAATCATCTGAAAGTGACTGGGAAACCCTGGATCCTAATATCCTGGAGGACCCCAGTTTGAAAGAAGGAGAAGGTGAAATCACTGCAGTAGCAGCACAGACTGAAATCCTTCCAAAGGAACCTGCAGTCTCTGAAAGCATTCCCATTACTGTGCAGCCTCAACCTAACACAGGGAACGCAGTCTTTGTTCCTGGTCTTATATCAGGTTTGGAAGAGGACCAGTATGGCATGCCGCTAGCTGTTTTCACTAAGGTAACCTGGCATGTTTTGGCTTCTGGAAAGTTTCCACGTTGCTTTTGATCTTGTTTCAAAGTTGTATTTTTATCCTCTTATTGGGTAAGCTGTCCTGGAGCAAGTGCTACTCATAAAGGTGGACTGCAAATATTTTCAAAAACAAATAAGCAATTCCTTTAGTAAATCAGTCAACAAAACATTATGGCCCCTCTTTTGAAAAGGTGAGGACCTGTTTTCCACAAGGTCTCCTTTTTTGGTTGGTGAATGCCATGGGGTCATAACAAACCTTGCACAGTTTAAATCTGCCACAGTTGTAGAGAAATGAATGAGGTATCTGATCAAAGCTCCACAATTAGAGGAGGGGGGAAATACAATAATGTGACAGGGGGGGAAAAGCACAGCACAAGTCTTCCAGCTCTCTCTGTCCTGGTAATACAAGCTGGGCACCTGTGCTGACAGGGTCAGTGGTGTTAACTTTTTGGGAAACTGCAAGGATATCTTAATACCCAAAGGGAGTGGGACAAAAAACCAAAACAGACAGAACACCCCAGAGTCATTGTGCCATCACCAGGAACTGGGGTGTACTCACTCATGGCAGGGCCCTGCTAAGATGGAAGTAGCAAACACTTTCTCTGATCTGGCCAGGGTCATAGGTCATTGGTGGAGAACTGCTTTGCATGCAGAAGGTCCCAGGTTCAGTCCCCAACATCTCCAGGAAAGACTAGGAATTTCCCCTGTCTGAAACCCAGAAGAGCCATTGCTGGTCAGTGTAGGGACCATAATGAGCTAGATGGGCTGTTGGTCAGACTTGGTATAAGGCAGCTTCCTATTCAGCTCAGAATAGGCCCACCAAAGTTAATGCACATGGCTTAGTTTCAGTAATGTTAATGTGTGTACTCTGAGCAAGACTTGGTTGAATATTGCCCTGTTCCATACAAAGAGTCTCAAAAGAGCAGCACTGACTTTGTGAGTCTGGGACCTAGCCTAGCTCTGCGTTTCCAGCACTTGCCATGTATGAATCACTCATTAAATTCTCACGACTAAGGGATTCTCTATCCAGTAGTGTAAAACAGTGGTTTTATTGTCACATGAATTGTGGTCCTCAGATCTTCAGCAGTCATTAGCTTCATGCATTTTAACTGCATGTTTGCCGATTTTATATCTGTAACTTGAGACATCCAAGCAAGAATCCTAAAGCCCATGATCCACTTACAGGTCACAACCCACAGATTGGGAAATGCTGGTCTAAAAGAGACCTCCAGAATATCTGGGTCCTGTTGACTACTATGGCTGACAGATACAGTGGTATCTCGGGTTACATAGGCTTCAGGTTACAGACACTTCAGGTTACAGACTCTGCTAACCCAGAAATATTACCTCGGGTTAAGAACTTTGCTTCAGGATGAGAACAGAAATTGTGCGGCGGCAGCAAGAGGCCCCATTAGCTAAAGTGGTGTCTCAGGTTAAGAACAGTTTCAGGTTAAGAACGGACCTCCGGAACGAATTAAGTACGTAACCAGAGGTACCACTGTACTGTATAAATAAATCTATCATGAACAACTTGAGTCCTGGTGGCTCCTGTAAGTAAGATAATGTCAGGAGCATATTGATACCTTAGGCCAGAGGTAGCCAAGGTGGGGGTCTCCAGATGAACTCCAACTCTCCTAAGCCCCTGCCAGCAAGGCCAAGGGTGATATAGGAACTTTGGACCAAAACATTGGAAGGGCACCATGCGAAGCGGTCTGAAAGGCTAAACAACATTACAGATGTTATAGTATGGGAATTCTTGTCTCTCATGCCCAGATTGAATGAGGCAGTGCCCTAGTTCATGTTTGTTTCCTATGTGTCTTTAGTCTTTCAAGTCAACAGAACAATTTTTATAACAGCTGGAAGTGGGCTAGAGTTACTGATTCTATTTATAAGTTAAAATTATGCTTTCAATAGCATCAGTTAAAATTGGGGTATAATCTACATAAAAGTGTTTTGTTCAAAGACTTCTTAAAAATAGTAAACTTTCCTGGAAAATACTGGCGTAATTGATGGCAGACACACGCAAACTATAGCCATGTGCTCTGTAATCTTAATTTTGTGAAACTCTAGCTGGAACACCTGATATCAACTTCTTTTAGAATGAGTTTACTTACTCAGTTTTTATAGGATACTGTTGTATCATAAGCTTGACTTCCTGTAATTCTTCCATGGTTACTCATTTAAAAACAGTTCCCCTTCCTCCACCATAAATTTTCCATGTTAAACTCACAGTGTTACTGCAGTATTACTTTGGGGGGGGGGTTATTTCTAAAAGTGAGTAGTCACAAAGCAAGAGTGTTCTAGTGGTGACAGTTTCCTATAAAATTTAATAATGAAACGATCAACTTTTTGCCTTACTCAGATACAATTTCCCAGCATAGTACATTCTGTCCTTATGTTCTTTGCTGAGACTCCGAAGGTCACAGTAATTGGGCTTGCAGTCAGATCAATCTGTTCTCATTGCCCTTTATCTGACAACTATAAAATGCAGGCACCATCAACTGGACGCATTTAAAGCAAGGAACCACAAGACATTGGTCTGGCGTTACTACAAAAAAGCCTTGCATTTCTATGTTCCCTCCCTCCCACACTTCTCCTTTCATATTCACTTCCAATTTAACCCACACCAAAGGCTTCAAGCCCACAATTTGTCTGCTTTAGATTTAATTCATATTTGCTCCCATGTATGTCTGGGAGGAGGCAGTGTCTGAGAACAGGGTCTGTTCATACAATTTGCTGAATCTGTATCCTGCCTAGATTTCCTGCTAATTTATTGACAGTAATAGTTTAACTCAACAGAGCAATATTCCACCGAGGTGTGATTGTTAACTGATGAGGAAGTAACAGTTCAAGTTGCAATTACAATCTTCATTATTTTTTCCTTGTTCATTAGAACATCACAGCATTTTAAAGTATCAGCTCCTGCTCTCCAGCCTTTTTCTTTCTCACATTGATCTCCTCCCTCCCTTTTCTCTGTTTCAGGGATACCTTTGCTTGCCGTACATGGCGCTGCAACAACACCATCTCCTGTCTGATATAACCATTCGGGGGTTTGTTGCAGGAGCCACCAACATCCTTTTCCGTCAGCAAAAGCATCTAAGTGATGCTATTGTAGAGGTATGAATCATTTTCTTTTATATCATAGGCAGGTAACTGAATGGCAGCTTTTTTAAAAAAAGAAGAAGAGTTTTTTGGGTAAAATGTGCCATAAAAATAAGGATACAGCCGGCAAAGGGTCATACGTCCTAACAAATACAATTGCTTAACTACTTGAGTATATTCTACCCAACAGGAAGATTCTTCTTATCCCAAGTCCTATTTCGTCTCTTTATGGTAGGAGGGAAGCAGATCTTAAACATAATTTCCAGGACCGCATTTGGGCACTCTTCAGATACCCAGAGTAAAACTAATGGTTCTTTCCACTCATACAGAACTGTTCCAGAAAAGACTGCCTTGATGTCCAGTCTACAGATTGCAGCTCCCACATGGTAGTTGCTTGAAAGAATCTTCCACAGCTTTTCCTTGTAAACACATAGTGACCTGCCCCGTGGAGTGGCAACATTGCTTGGAGAACTTCCCTTCTATCTCCAGCAATCCAGTTGTAGAGTTGAAATAGACCCAGAGAGAGACTGTTCATCCCTGCCTCCCCAGAACAGGACCCGTACCCCAAATTCACTCTGCGGTCTGCTCTATACCTCAGTTTATCACAAGGAAAAAGAAGCTGATTGCTTGTTGTAGGGACTAAAGATGGTTGATCAGTGACTGAGTTAGTTGTAAGAGTAGTGGACTCGTAATCTGGTGAACCGGGTTCGCTTCCCCGCTCCTCCACACCCAGCTGCGGGGTGACCTTGGGCTAGTCACACTTCTCTGAAGTCTCTCAGCCTCACTCACCTCACAGAGTGTTTGTTGTGGGGGAGGAAGGGAAAGGAGATTGTTAGCCGCTTTGAGACTCCTTAGGGTAGTGATAAAGCGGAATATCAAATCCAAACTCCACTGTTGCCACCTGCAACTCTGCAGTCGGACTGAGTTTCATCTCCAAACGCTGCAGCACTTCACATCAGTTGTGGCTTGTGGTTCAGCAGAAGTGAGTAGCTCCTCTCAAGAGTTCAGCTCAGGTTGTTTAGTTTTTCCTCTGCACTGCTTTTTCATGTTGGGTTTTTCTCAACAGATTGAGGAAGCTCTGGTTCAAGTCCATGATCCTGAGCTCAGGAAGGTTCTGAATCCCACAACAGCTGACTTGAGGTTTGCAGACTTCTTGGTAAAGCACGTAACTGAGAACCGGGACGACGTCTTCCTAGACGGCACTGGCTGGGAAGGAGGAGATGAATGGATCCGAGCCCAGTTTGGCTCATATCTCCATGCGCTGCTCGCTGCTACTCTGCAGCCAGGTAAACCCTGGTGCCATTGCTTCCATTTTTTATTTTTTTAAAAAATCCTCTAAGATTATACTTAGCAGCTGTAACTAGGACGAGTAAAAGGAAAGGACAAAGAAATATAGGGATCTGGGTCTGACCTAGTTAGTACAGTGGTGCCCCGCAAGACGAATGCCTCGCAAGACCCACTAGACGAAAGGGTTTTCCGTTTTGGAGGCGCTTCGCAAAACAAATTTCCCTATGGGCTTGCTTCGCAAGACGAAAACGTCTTGCGAGTCTTGCGAATTTTTTCGCTTTCCCCACCCTTTTTCTAAGCCACTAAGCCACTAATAGCCTCTTAGCTGCTTTGCCGCTAAGCCGCTAATAGCCTTAATCCGCTAAGCCGTCAATGGGCTTGCTTCGCAAGACAAAAAAACCGCTAGACGAAGAGAATCGCGGAACGGATTCTTTTCGTCTTGCGAGGCACCACTGTAACCGTATGTTAGCTCTGATGCTGTATTAAAAAGAGGGATTGCTTTTCACAGGCCCATGCAGAGGTTGTCTGAGGCCCGAGAGTCTTGTCCATGAGACCTGCTGCCGCCTAATCTCAGTCTTGGGGTCTCAAATATTAGCAGCTCCCTGTGCAATCCCAGAATTTGCTGCCCCCTCGCCTCTCTCCTTCCTTTCTACATCATAGTTGCAGCTCCCCCGGGGCTCCGCACTTAGCACAGCCCTATATCTGCCTCTTAATCTGATCTAATGCTATATTCTAGCACACAGTAATGCAGATCCAGGTTTTACTATCAAAGCGCTTGGCTCTGTCTAAAGGACTGTGTGATGATTTGGGGTGTTTTATATCAAGATGCATGGGAAGAAATGGTCCCACCTCTCCAAATCCAGTTAAAATCCAGATTAGTTCCTTCTTAAAATTCTGTCTCTTTTCAAGCTGTTTCTTATATCTTAATTGCATAATCTGCTTAGTTTTAACTTTCCATCAATTTCACTAATTAAACCTTTTATTCCCAGTTGTTTATTTGCTTCCTGGCAGTTGCAACTGCCACTCCACACTGAGTGGGGAAGGATAGATTTGCCTGTTTGTCAGTTGGTCCCAAGTCCACACTCCTATTCTTGAATGCTAGCCCAGGTGCATGTTTATATATGAGGGTGGTGTCTTTCTTCTGTCTGCTGACACCATGCCATTGAAAAACAGCTGTGGAGGAGCTGTCTTTCAGTGACTTGGTATGTCATAGACCAGGGATGGCCAAACTTGGCCCTCCTGCTGTTTTGGGACTACAACTCCCATCATCCCTAGCCAGCAGGATCAGTGGTCAGGGATGATGGGAACTGTAGTCCCAAAACAGCTGGAGGGCCAAGTTTGGCCATCACTGTCATAGACGTAATCAGGGATGACACCAGCCCTTCCACACCTGTATTTACAGTGATACACAACACATCAAGGGGGGAAACAAGAAAGATTTTTGGGCTTTCAAACATGTGGAAATCCAGTCTGTTAGTCAGCACCATCCCCTTTCTATTTGTTGCTGTGTTGCATTGACAGTATTACTGTGCAGAAGGTGCACACTGCCTTTTAAAAAATTAAAATGTGCTTGCTTCTTTGCATGCACACACATAGCATGCAAAGTACTGAAACTGCTTAGGTTTCTCTTATCTATTTTATTCATCAGACAGTGAAAAAATATTATCAGACTTTGGAACAACCTTTGTAGCAGCTTGGAAAAATACACACAATTACAGAGTGTGGAACAGCAATAAACACCCAGCTCTCGCAGAGGTAAATCCCAGGTAAGAAATTTGAGCTATAATGTTTGCATGGAAGAAGTAGAGAGAGGAGTGCTGTCGCCTTGAGCATCTGTGACTTCCTAGGTCTGCCATTTAATTTCCAGGAAGCACAAGCAAGAAGTAGTACCAGGCTTCAAAATTACTAACTTCTAGTTCTGGAACTCACTTTCCCCACATTTCTTTCTCCTTGCTTGAGCTTAAGATGTTGTATGTTCTGCATTTAGCTTGCCTTGAACGCTGTTCTTTAGGTAAACAAAAATATGGTACTCTCTGCCTGCTTGCCTGGTGTAAGGTGGCCAAAATTTGTCCTGTTTCTGAAGATCAGAACACAGTTCAAACAATTAGTGCTTCCAAGCCCCTAACAGCAGGCTGTATCTGTGCTCTTGATGTTGCTTTGACCATTTTATCTGAATGTAATTCTAACTGAACTTCAGAGGCTTTTAGCCAAGAATTTAATTTCTTCCGTATCACTGCACTGCCACACCAACAAGTACTTACTTAAACAGTTGTTTGGAGGTGCAGAGGCCCTTGGCTCCTGATTGTGGCCACTGTCCCAAAGAGTCAGAAGTAGGAGAGAAGACTGGAAGACATTGGAAGTGACTGTGGTGTAACTGAACAGCCACTTTAATATGAAAGGCATTTCAGAGGAGCAGCAGGTTGTAACCCAGGGAAGAAATTCAGAGATGGATCAGTGCCAAATGTTTTGTCCACTGGGGCCTCTGAGATCTCCCCCTCCCCCCATGCAAACTGATCAGACCAGGAGTCAAGAAATGTTAATGTTTTCAGTCTAGTTAGAGAGGAATGGCTTATGATTTCTGTTTTTATTGTTACAACACACACAACATTTTAAATTTGTGTTCTGTTTTTCTCTTCTCTTTTCTTCCACCTCCTTACAAAACACTTTCCAGTCACCCATTCCAAGGCCAATACTCTGTTTCAGATGTGAAATTAAGATTGTCGCAGTAAGTAGTATAACTGAATATGCTTTTCAAGGCTGGGATTTTTATAAATTGGCGAGCATAGTTTCATGTTAAACTGGGGTTTGGTATTCTGGCAGGCGATGACTGT
The DNA here is from genome assembly GCF_964252035.2 of Podarcis erhardii. NCBI lineage: Eukaryota > Metazoa > Chordata > Lepidosauria > Squamata > Lacertidae > Podarcis > Podarcis erhardii. The sequence continues at coordinate 45,182,889 of NC_138513.1, forward strand.
TGAAATGTTCACAGTAATTGTCAGATTGATTCTGTGGCAGTTTACACATAACACTAAACCATGGTTTTAAAATAACGTGAACAAGGACTCAAAAGTCCCCACTTCACTCATCCCTCATGCCTGCCTGTGCCACACTTGTGCGAACACAGTACAGACTTTGTGTTCTGCACAAAGCAGCACTTGATGGAATAGTTTGTTGACCATAATAAATTACATTTATTTGAATTGGGTCTGTAATCTTATGGCCCAGGACAAACCAACCAGATCCAGATGAATGCATTTTCCAATAATTTTTTAAATTTTTTTACATTCTGTTGACCATTCTGCTGTAGAAAGAATTCTATGTTTCCAGATTGGTGGTGATAGGTCTCAGTTAGAACGTCAATATATAGTTTGGTCATATGTGTAACCATCAGATTTAAATGCTTTATAAAATACTGTGGAGAACCTATCTGGGGCTGGGGTTTGCCTACCTTTAAAAAAAAAAAATTGAATCTCTTCTTCTATAATCAGCTCTTCCATAAGTTTTGCCTCTGCATCCCCCAAAGTTGGTGTTGTTATTGTGTCCAGAAATTATTGTATCTCTTCTGAGTGGAGGGGACTTGGGAGAGTACAGAGATGAAGAAAAACTCCTTAAATCTTCACAAAATTTTAGTAGAAAATAATTTCCCCCGTTTTGGTCTTTGTACCTGTTAAAGTTGTTTTATTCCCCCCACCCACCCCCGTTTGCTAGTTTAGGTCTCTTCCCTCCAAATTCATAAAACTTTTGCTTTAAATATAGTAGTTGTATCATTGCTTTCTATATTTCTATGGTTTCTAATTCTTTCCATTTTTTAAGTGCCCTTTTTTGGTAGCTGAGTTGAGTTTTACAACTATGGTTTAATGGTATGTGCAAACTAGATCTACATCCCTGCTTACAATATTATAAAGAACCTTTATTATTGTCTGAGAGTAGTGACCACAGGGCTTAATACCTGCCATTTAAATCTAGTACCTTGGCCTAATAAAAGTATCTGCCTACTAGGTACTTTTTCTTTCTTTATTGCCAACTCCTTTGTTTAGTTTCATGATCAGTTTACATACTTGGAAACAGTGAAAGTCAGTTGTATGATGCTATGACATTTTCCTCTCGTTTAGTTCTGTACAGAATAGTGAACGGGGCAAGAAGATTGGAAATGCCATGGTTACAACGAGCCGGAACGTTGTACAGACAGGAAGAGCCGTAGGTAAGATGCTTCATAACTGGAAATCAGTTTGTGCTGTGACATTTGTATGCCACAAACATAAACCTTAACTTCCACAGCCTGTTTCAAGAATCTTGTTGGTGGTATATATCTCCACCAACAGCACGCAAATGTTGCTACCTTCCGTAAATGAAGGGATAGCTGGAAACTAGCTGAAGTTCTATGTATGGAGAAGTGAAACAGGAAACTTCATGCACAACACTCGTAGGACGTGTCATTTGGGGAGATGAAACTTTATCGCATATTTCTTCAGTAAGAGGTCTTAAAAATATGCTTTTGAGTGTGAGGAATTCAAATCTTACTATTTTTGTGAATGGACAACATCTAGCTTGGTAAAAACCACATAAACTAACGAATTTTAATTTTACCTTCTGAAAATGTCAGGTAATGCTAAATAATAAGAAGTAATATATAAATGCAAGTACTTGGCAATCATTTTCAATGATTTCTGTACAATTGTACACACACCTAACTTACCAAGCAGAAGGAAATTATATTAACTTAAACAAAATACCGTATTTTTTGCACCATAACACTCACTTTTTTCCTCCTAGAAAGTAAGGGGAAATGTCTGTGCGTGTTATGGAGCGAATGCCTGCGGGGGGCGGGGGGAGGATCTGCTGCAGTCGTGAGCAGAGGATCCATGGTTCCCCTTCCTTCCTTCCTCCATGGTTACAAAGCATGGATTCACATGGATCCTCAGGATTTTTGCATTGGGCTACTCCAAACTCACTGTCAGATCACATGTCTGTGGCCACAGCATGAACCACAAAAATCATATATCCACTATTTTGTTTAGAATTTTCCCCCCCTTGTTTTCCTCCTCTAAAAACTATGTGCGTGTTATGGTCTGGTGCGTGTTATAGAGCGAAAAATACGGTATATTTGGGATTCCCAAGTCATGTTACATCTTTTTCACATTTTTGGAATTTGAAAGCTGTAAGATTCCACATGCCTATCATTTCGGCCATCAAGTTTACCACTGCAGTGAGGAGAGCCCCTCAGCCTTGCATACTTCTCAGCCCACTTTCCCCAAACCACCAATTCCAGAGCTAGCTATGAGTGTTGCATACTTACACAGATCTATGGCGCGTTCATCCCAAGTTTCGCCAATCTGAACCAGCTTTAAAAATGTTGTAGAGAATGCCAAAATAAGAGGCTGTCCTGTTCGAGAAATCTGCTTTTTACACATAGATGCAAGTGCCCTTGCACTACAATCCCATATATACTTTTCAAGTCCTATTAAACTTAATGGGAATTACTTCTAAGTAAGCATGGTGCTATTAATTGCTCTCATCTTAGCCTTACCTTTGCCTAACCTTCCCCTTTTTCCTATAAAATCCAGGTCAGTCAGTTGGAGGAGCTCTCACGAGTGCAAAATCAGCCATGTCCTCATGGCTTTCTACTTTCACCCAGTCAACACAAAGCCTTGGGGAATAACTGTTCTGCCGCGGACCAAGCCCTTACATTCATTTTGAGAAAGAGACCTGTGGTTTTGCTTTAAAAAACACACCCATGAATTCAAGCATGAGGATGAAGGAATGGCCTTTAAAGCTGCATTGCAGGATGTCATTGCAGTTTGCATTAATGCCTCTTTTAAAGAATCTGAGCCTTTGTAACAACAGTAGCATACAAGCCTTGTTGTAAGACGGGCTTTATTTTTCAATGTGTGCTGTTCTTTGGTTGTTGATAATGATTTATGTAAATTTTGTTGTATTAACTCCAGCTGTCTAGACTTTTTCTTGGAAAAAAGAAAGAGTGGGGCTGGCTAGGTTTGGAACAGAAAACTGACCTCTCACTTCCACCCTCCCATACCAAATGCAGTAAGTAGTAAGATCTTTTCATTTCAGTGGAACCAACTTGTGCAAAGGATTGCAGCCTAATGTTGCAACCTTTTGCACCTGTGGGTGGAATGAAGTGAAACAAATACAGATTAAATGAGACGTTCACACCCAGTTTAACACTTAAAGCGCCTAAATGACAGCTGATCTGAACAGCTGTTGGCAGTTTTGCACCAGCTCATTTCAACTTTCGGAAATCTAGCTGCTAGCACTTAGGTTTAAAAAAGTTTGTTTTTAAAGGTTGTGGATAAAATGGAAGTAAGATACTGACTAAAATACACAGGTTTACCATATTTTTGTTACCGCTTTGGAATTAACACCCAAGATACCTCTTAGCAGAAAAACAACTCCTGCAACTCTTGCGCAGTAACTGCAATTTCCTTGTTTTCAAGTTGTGTGTGTGAATTTAGCTTTCATCTTTCACTTTCCCATTTGCTTGTGTTGCATCAAACAGTGGCTGTTCGAAAACTTTCACTCGTGAGTACCTATAACCAAATACCTACCTCTCTGGCACAGTTAAGACTCCACATGCAAGAGTCGGAAGTGCTTTTCCCCTTTCCTAGCTGCTTTAGGGTTTTCTAATTTAATGTGTAGGTTAGCAGACATTTGAGAAATGACTGTAACGAGATATTACTTGGCTTTCTGCCCGCGATACTTTTATGGATTGCAACATAGACAGCCGTGAGATTGCCTTGGACTTTAAGTAATTCATCTTAGTGTAGGACATTACAATTTGAATGATTTACCAAAATAAAGAATTCCAGGGCTTACCTTAGATCATATTTTTGCTTACAACTGCCAGTTCAAGTCTCCTCCCCTTTCTTTCTTGGTTTTCTTCTCCAAACTGCAATGATTTAAATGGATGTGGCGTATAAAGTGTTAATTCAGGTGCACTATATCTAGACTGCTTTACTTCATATCCAATATTTATTAATGATGTAACATTCTGCACCAGTAGTCACATCATACCCCAACCAGAATTCCTGTATTCTGGCCAAATCTCAAAAACCCAGTTTTCAGAGATGGCTATGGTTGCACTTCAAGAAAGATTTTCATATAAGCAGTTTGGGCTACTTCACCCAACTTTCCTGTAGATTAATTTCCCAAGAGAGAAGCATGTATACCACTGTGTGCAGCTGTTTTCACACCTGTTCCACATACGCATTATGAAAATTAATGACCAATTGTGGACTGCAACCAGTACACAGGTGCAATTTTCACACATCTGTGTATTTTTCATAGGTGCTGTACAAGGGAGGTTGTTATAAAGTGGCAGGTGCCCTGCTATAATCCATGTATATAGTACTGTTTGCAAGACACATCTTATGCTTTCAAGCTTACTCAGATATCTGAAATAATATAGCCAGCATAAAAAAACCCTTGTATGTTTTCTTCCACACTACTTTAAATGAATGAGCCCATAAACTAGAGTTATAGTTTTCTAACCACAGAAGTTGACTGTGCTCCTAAAGAAAACATTTTACAGGGATGCTGTAGCTTGGAGATGTTACCCTTTTATTGAAACTACAGAACTAGGCACGCCATGAGTGTCATTACACTGCAGGCAAGCTGATACAGCTTGTAAACAGACTTTTTTTCTTGGGAGTTCCTTGGTTGGAATTGTTACATCCAATTGTTGGTTTCCATCCTTCCCTAAAGGGAGCACAAATTGGGAGGCATCTGACTAACACCTTTTGCCAATTAATCCACAGGCACCATAACGAGGGATCAGCAAAATCCTTAGGGACAAGATGGAATGAAAAGCTGGTGATTCTTTTAAAATGTCTTCTCTTCTTTGGCAATCGCTCGTAGTACATGACAATACGCTGTATAAGTGTTTATAGTAGCCATCATCTTGGCAGTAGTTAATTGTACAAGTCAAATGCAGGAATAAACTGTAAAACCTATTGAAAATGATTACTGTGTGTACTGCAGTAGTTACAATCACATAATTTGGATTCAGCAGGTAGTCGTAATATACACTGAAAAAAACCGGCATAAGCACATAGTGTGGTACAAATGTGTGGGGTCACATACATATCTTTGCAAAAGGGTATTGAAAGACTAGATTAGATGGAGGTCTGTAAGGGAAAATAATTCAAATTTAATATGAATAGCATTTGTTTTCTAGCTACTGATTTGTTTTGAGGTTAGAGTTTAATTTATTCTGGAAAACGTAAAAAGCAGTGCTGCTTGTATTATTGAAACATCACATGTAGCGCATTGAAGCACTCTTGCTTGAAGCACTTCACATCAAGAAAGCACCAGCTAAAATGCAAGCACTGTCATTTACTCTAGTATTGTAGTGACAATTCTAGTGATTTAAGCCTTGCTGTTCCTGTAATGCAGAGGTAGTCAATGTCGTACCCTCCAGATGATGTTGGATTCACACTAGCATCAGCCAGCATGGCTAGTAGGAATGGTTATGAGCTCAGTATCATCCAGGGCACACTCACTGGCTACCCCTATTTTCAAGTTACATTCTTTAAGGGCTGGTTAGTACCGCATGCAAATTCTACCCGTAATAGGGCACACAATGTTGATGTGATCTAAAGCCAAATTAAGATCATGAAGTGCTTCAAATTCAAATAATACATGTGCTGTTCTATAGAAAATGGCAAGAGCATGTTAAATTAAAAAAATTCCCCTCCAAATGTAAAAGCATTGCCCAGCCCAAAGGAACACCTCCACCCCAATTTATATCTAACAGTATGATCTTAATACTTGCTCCACAAGGAATGTTCAGGATACAACACCTTGACTGGTGCCAACATACTGCATAGTACAGTGCTTTATGGCTACTGAAAGAGTATTATGCTGGTGTTTGAACATTTTGTCCCACACAAGTGTTTAGAATCAGGCTGCTAACTTGGTATTTTGTAAGGCTGTTTTATGTGCTGGTGCTCCCTATTACAAACGTATATATTTGCATCATGCACAGTAGAGAAACTGATTTTTATATTTTTTTAAATGTTACAAGTATTTGGAAATGTGTATCATATTACAGTATGAAATAGACTAGAAATACCTCTATTCCAGTTTCTATACCACTTAACAAATTAATATCAATCATTCAAGGCTGGTTTTGAGACATAAACCTGAAATCAGTTATCTAATCATGGCTTAAGTGAAATGAAACCTAAGTTTATTTCCATATGGTTTTTACTGCTACCAGCCTGTTGGAAGAGGAGGGTTGGTAAATATTTGGTATTTCATCTATCATCAATGTGTAAAAAAATAGGTTACTATGTTCAAAAGACTATTAATGCTTCTGCTGTATATTTTGTTCTAAAGAAAATAAAGATTGTTCTTGTTTTGCTTGAATGTAACTTGTTTGGCACAAGGGTTTACTTGCAGTTTGAACTGCAAAAGCTTGAGACCTACTCTCTCTCACAACCTAGACAGGGGAAGAGAAACAGGCAAGAAACACTAACAAGTGTGAACAGGCCCTCCCCACTGCCAGCTATATCAGACTAATTTTGGTGGTTTAAAAATGGGTATTCATGTTTTAACTCTTTTCACTCATGACTTTCTCATACCGGTTTATTTTCAAGAGTATGCTAAATTTATCTGCCTCATGCAAATCAGCAGCAGCTTTTAATTATATAGCCTTGATTTTCACCTGCTGCAGTCAAAATTACAGCCGACATTCTAAATACCAAATATGAATCCATGTCTTCTTCTGCTTGTTAAAGTTGCCCAAGACATTCAGTTGACACTGAGCAAAATCTCAAAGAAACTGATCCATTCTAGACCACAGGTTAGGTGCACTATTACAGGAACAAAATCATCTTCATAAAAAATACAAACCAGTTACTTGTTTATCTTCATGAACTTGCAATCAGTGTGATAATAATTTCCTCCAGTATTTCTTTCCTATACTGTTTTCTTCCAAGAAACCTATTGGCTAGTTAGTATTAGTTATAAAATTCTGAATAATATTTCCTCCTGTTCTGTTAGAAGGGCAGATTTACAGTGGTACTTCGGAAGTAAAGCGGAATCCATTTTGGAAGTCCGTTCGACTTCCAAAACGTTCAGAAACCAAGGCGCGGCTCCCGATTGGCTGCAGGAAGTTCCTGCAGCCAGTGGGACGCTTAGGTTCCAAAAAAGTTTGCAAACCAGAACACTCACTTCCGGGTTTGCGGCATTCGGAAGCCACAATGTTCCAACTCGCAAGGCGTTCGGGATCCAAGGTATGATTGTATTCAACTTAAAATAAGGTTGGCTTTGCTTCTAAACTTAACAAGTTGGAAGTGGGATTTTTTTTTTAATAGGTTCAATTTTTTTACCAAAAACAATTGGCAGAAAAGTGCTGGACAAGAATCTTTCAGCTACTGAAAAGAACTATGCAAGTTTTAACAGTGGCCTGGTTCACACGTCATGCCAAGCCAAACTACAGCTTAGGGAGATGATTGTGCCCACTTCACTCCTCACCTGCTGTTTTGTGCCATGTTCAGCCAAGCTATGGTTTGTCTTAGCATGCTATCCAAACCTGGGCTTGTGGTTGGTTTGTTGTGGACAAAAGGTAATCAAGAACAAACCTTGGTTAGTTCATGGTTCCTTCTGGAGTTAAACCAAGGTTTGTTTTTGGTCTCAGAATGGCACAGCAGCAATACAATGAGTAAGGCAGGCACCATCTCCCTGGAAGACCGCACACTCACATGTAGCCACTGTTTGGCTTAGCATGACGTGTGAACCAGCTATCAGAAAGCATGCATTTTAAATCCGATTTTCAGCACCTTGCCTATGATTCCAAAGTGGTGTGAGTGCACTGTACAGCATCATCTGTCCCCTCTACACCTTGTGGCCCTCAGAGGAAAACAAACTTGTATACTGTAACTTACCTCTCTGGAATATTTCAGAACACGAGGCACTTGACTTCCTGTTGCGCCTAATTTTCTGAGCCACCCAGTACCAGAATATATTTTGACGTTAAGAGTTTGAGGAAATATTTTTTTGACCTTACAGTTCGAGGGAAGATACCATCTTGCAGAAAACGCGGGAAACAAGTCTTTGACTCAGGTTTTTTTTTTAATAAATTAATATCATTCAAAATACAGTGCCAGAACATGATGCAGCTGAACATGCTAGTATGATCCATCATGAAGCACCTGTGCTCATGTAAGATTGGCGGCGCTCCGCTACTGCTAGTGGTTCCTGGGATTAATGCCAGAGCAGCACTACTGAACTGCTCTCCTGCACAGAGTATTCCTGAAAAAAAATAAATTGTTCCCCCCCCCAAAAAAAACAAACAAACAAAAGAGAGACAACTAAGGGATATCTATACACAGTCACACTACAGTAATGCTTGTTATTAAATTAACAAAAATAAAAACCTGGTTAATCCACACTATATCTTGGTTAACATTGGGGCAGGGGGACATAAGCAGCAGGAAGTAATATGCATGAGCCATTGTTTCTGAAATACAGAATGTGGAACTGTTTACTGAGCAAAAGCTCCACACAGACCCGCACTAGGTAGGGCTGGCAATTCTTACTGCAAGCCCAGCAACGTAAGTTCACACCTGGCAAACTACCAGCTGCTCGGAAGACCTGTATTCTAAATAGACAGGTATAAGTTAGTGAAAATACATGCACCTAATAATAATAAAATAATAATAATAATACAGCTTGACTGAGCCTGCAGTCATTTTGCCCTGCATGTCACCGTAAATTGGAAGATCTACCCTTCCTACCACAGGTAGATCCATGGGATTTGTTTCTCTCTTTACATGGCATTATTATACCAACACGGCTGTTGTGTAATAAGTGTAGCACATTCCATTAGGCCACACAATCTATAATAACTAGCACATACAAAGATTTCCAGAACTCACTCAAATATAACTGGAAGATACTTTGAGCAATTAACATACCATCCTAGAAATAGAAGCTGCTTTTGTGAAAGTTTCCTGAACTAAAAGTCTTCACAAGACTAAAAATTTAGACAATAAGCAGACGCTTTAAGCTTGCAATATACATACAGATCCCATCAGCTACCAGAGGGATTGTTTCAGATTATGGAAGCATATCTGCTTATAAATTCCACCGATTTACACTCAATGGCCACAAAATGTTAAATAGGGCATACATACAAGACAGCTTATTGTTTCATATTCCAGCCCTGTTCTCTCAAAGAGTTTTCATGATAACCAGTTATAGGCATGCAGTCTCTTAATTTGGGGAGCTATACAGGTGGCAGTGTCAGCATCTCTCCATCAATCTCAAACTCATCAGCTCCATCTGGTGAAAAGAGATACGGTGGAGGCTTCCATGGGGATTCTTCAAGGCAAGATGGATATAGCTTTCCCACAGTGCACCGAAAGTCTTTCCCCAAATCCCAGAGCACCCGTTCAGATATATGCTGGCGCAAGAACCACCGGTCAAGTTCCATATCATACTGGTAGGTGGCATACTTGGCTCTCTCATTCATGTGGGTTTCTCGTATGAAGACACATAAGGAGTTGGAAATTACAACAGCTCTGACACAGGGGTCAGAATATCGTTTGGCAGGGATGTTGGCTGCCATTCGCCATTCATTTTTATTCACATCATAAACTTCCACAGTAACGGAAGACCCATCTACAGTGCTAGTAGGGAGCCTTATACCAGAGTTGCTGCCAACGTGCAAGCCTCCGATATAAAATATTTTATCCCCAAAAGCAGCAGCCGAAGCAAAGCATCTACTAGTTTGTCTCATAGCCATTTCAACCCAAGCATCTGACCTGGGGAAGTAACAGTACATCAGGTTGTGTGCCATTACATAAATGCAGTTATGAACAGCAACAGCTGTGCTCCATTGCCACGCACAGGGCAGTGGGCTTACCATTGTCCATTCATCTCTCTCAGTATCATACCTTTCAACAGTTCTCCTGTTGAGCTCTCCACCTACACTGTCTCCTCCAATTGCATAGATGTGGCCTTCACAGCAAACTAGGGATGGCTTTATACGAACAAACAGCATTGGACTCTTTGGAAACCAAGTGTTTTGTTGGGCATCAAACCAGTAAAAGCAATTCACAGTTCGGAAGGCAACCTGAAGTCTGCTAGTTTTACTGTGGTTAGTTTTTGCATTTTTCAATGGGATCTGCCCCCCTGCTATATAAATATCATTATCAGGAGTTACAAGCGTCCCAACCTTATGCAAGTCAGCAGGAGGGCTGCAGAGCTTGTAAACTTTTTCAGCCTGTGGGCTGTAGCAAACTGAAGAGTAAAGACCACCAGGGTTTTCAGAAGCAGCTTCAATGAAGATCATCATTTCCTCTTTAGTCATTCCAAGTCTTGGTTTAAAAAACTTCGGCATAGATTTATATAATCCTTGAACCACTACCGATTTATCATTCGGCGGTAAGCCTTGAAACCAAGCTCTTTGTGTAACTTCAGAAAGCGCATCAATTCTTATTTGGCTAAGAACAGACGACAAATACTGTGATCGAGATTCTGTGTTGTATTCCAGCCATAACATAGCAGCTTCACGAACGGTTTCCTCCTTTTCCACATTTAAGTTGTCACTACTCAAAATGTCTATCAACAGATCATGTGAGAGCTGCATGAAAGCCTCCTGGTGGCATACAGCTGTGAACTTGTGTTCTACCATTCTTTTAGCACTCTGTTTTAACTCCTCACAGCTGAAAAGATCAGCGAAGCTCAACAGCCGCACACAGTTCTCTGCATTTATTTTTTTAATTAAGTATTCTCTGCAACGATGTAACACATCTTCTACCTGCAATAAAACACAATGCAACGCTTACATTAACTTCATATTTAAGGTCAACAGAAAAGAAAAAGAAACAGGAAAAGAAACAAATTTCCCTACATTTCTATAAAAGCAACCTCTCCTTAACTTATTCTATGTTTAAGATAATATTTTATTCTCTTGCCATTTATGGTGTTTTAAATGTGTATTCTATACTTCACCTTCCTTTGTAATATCTTATTTTGAAATATTTAAGAAAATATTTTAGTTTCCTGTTAATTACATTGCTTCGACTGTATATTTTGCATTTGAGCTTCTTTTGTAATGCTTTATAGTGTAATACTTTATTTGATGTTTTAATGTAGGTTGAAAACTGATTGGAGATTTTTTCTTAAAAATATAAAGCAGTATAGAAATGAAATGAATAAACAACTTCTACTGAACAAAGGTGAAGGGATCATTTACAGAATGTGCCTAAACATACTGGCTACAACATACAATTGTTCACAAAAAGGAAAGGGAGAAAGTGCCCCAGTTCATCTGCAAAGGCCAAAGTCTATTGGTTACTGAAGAAACTGACCATCTTTCAGTGATCAGGGGTCTTCCCTATTTATCTCTGTAGATAATAGGGAGAGAGGTTTTCCCTATTGCTGGTCAAATTGTTACATACCGTACCTCAAAACAAAGCAAAACAAAATCCCTGCTTTCCCACCTCACTAGGTATCAGACAGCTCCGATCTCTGCAGGGATGGCACTGAACAGAAAAAGCTGAAGCAAACCTTCTGCTAGTTCACTGGCAAATAAAGTCATTCAACTGTTAGCTGTAAACATCAGTCTCCAAACAATTTCAGGTAGTAATGATGTCCATAACAAGGCAACAGATGCAAATCTGGGAGGTTCCACTTCCTTTTACTGAACTACTGCCCCTTATCCTAGAATGCTGCAATGTATTCAAGTACCTCTAGATTATCACTCCCCTTATAAGCTTCCTCAGACTCTTGAGATAATCATATAAAAAAAATTCCCTGTGTGCCTCCTACAAGAGATGTTTGTAGTAGTGCTTCAGTTGTACAATGCTCTCCCTAGGGAAGTTCACCAATATCTCTTCTGTGTCGTGCTAAGACATTATTTTATTATCCCAGGCATGTGGGCCTTAAGTTAGTGTACTTAGGTATGTATCTGGCCATTAGTGGGAGGGATATTTGTGTTTTATAATGGCTTCTGTGGCTGAACACTTTTAATGTGTATCATTATTTTTAATTGGTCTGTTATATATTGCATTTTGGTTGTAAAGAGGTTAACAAATTAAATATATAAATTCCCTTTAGAAAGCTCATGACAGTGCATGGCTCCCTGAAATCATGAGTAGCTAAACTTTTGTGGCCTGGGGGACCCATTCACCATTGGCCACCCTCTGAAAGTGGCATCCATGCAGGACTATAGAGGAGTAGGGCTATTGTTTCCCCTCTGCTCAAATGATCAATCCTATGATCAATCAGGGTTTGATCTGCACCCCTATCTGAACAGTGGGCTCCACCCAGTGCAACACTGCTTAGTTAAATTGTCATTACCAAAAATCAGTATCTTAAGGGGCCAAAAAAATTGCTTAGGGGGCCACATTAGGCTCTCAAATCGAGGGTTAGCTATCCTTGCCCTATATCAATACATCAATTTTACATCTTAATTCTAGAAGTATGTAATGGAGAGCAAACTCATTTGAACCAAATAGAAATAGATTGTAATTAGTTTATAGTAGCACCATTAGGGCAGAAAATGCAAATACTTCCATGGCAGTTTCTGTTAAATGTAAAGGAAAGTAAAAAGTTAAATATTCAGAAAGATACATTTTTTAAAGGGTCTTAGAAAAGTTAGCATATAACATTCCTACCTGTAAGAAGCAAGCCGTTTCATAAAGCTGTTCGACTGTAGTGTCACTTATTGCCAAATTACCCGTGTATGCGTAAATTATGATGATTTGCAAAGTGGATGCATCCACATTCCGTAGATGGACGTGCGTTTGCTTGCTTTCACTCAACCCACTCATAAACATAGCCCTGAAAGATAAAACAAAATACATTAACTTCTAGCTTCTATCTTACTTTGTCCAAGTCTTTGAAGCCTGGAGCTGGATAAAATTCAGTACATATAAGAGCATTCAAAACTATTAAATGGTTCACAAAGGCTGCATTCCAAGGATTGGGATTTCACAATATTTACATCCAGTTTCATGGATAAGCTACTGTCCAGTCCATGTGCAAGTGAACTCCCTGATCTTATTGAGGTACAAATCAGTTTAGAAAACATTAATAAATGCTATATATGAACTTCCTCTGTGTTTAGGTTACATTAAGCACATATACCATCTTTTTCAGTGTATAAGACTATGTTTAGCTAAATTTGCTTTAAAAAAAAGTAGTCAAAAATTGGTAGTCATCTTATACGCAGGGGTGTATACACAAGGGTTTGGGTTTGGACTCTGGTGCGGGCAGCATGGGCTCAAGTTTGTGTTTGGGCTCTGATGCAGACAGCCTGGGCTTGGGTTCAGGCTCTGGTGGGGGCGACACAGGCTCAGGTGTTCTAGGCTCTGGCGACACAGGCTCAGATTTCTTCATTTTGGGTTCAAAAAAATAGGGGTCGTATTATACATGGAAAAATATGGTATGTAATCTCTCCCATAAGAGCAATGCTGACTGAAATCCAACCATTCTGCCCTTCTTTAAAGTATAAAAACAGTTATTACTTTCGAAATCTCCTGTTTAGAACAACTGTCAATGGTCAAACACATTCTGACATCAGTCAATGGCTTGTAGTAAGCACCAGAACACTTGGACATACAGTGGTGCCTCGCAAGACGAAATTAATTCGTTCCGCAAGTTTTTTCGTCTTGCGAGTTTTTCGTCTTGCGAAGCACGGTTTCCCATAGGAATGCATTGAAAATCAATTAATGCGTTCCTAGGGAGACCGCCTTCGGACCAGGTCCGGGGACAGTCTGTCCCCGGACCTCTTCTGAAGGCTGGGGGGGGGGAGGACTTTTCTCCCCACCGCCAGGCTTCAGAACAGCCTTCTGAAGGCTGGCGGTGGGAAGAAAAGCCCTTCTCCCGCCGCCAGCCTTCAGAAGAGTTCCTGCAGGGCTGCCTAGGATGCGAACAGCAGCCTGCTGCCCGGTGCGAGGGACGCTCTGAAGCAGAGCGCCCCTCGCGCGCGGCAAACATTCACAGCTTGGGGAACTCTTCTGAAGGCGGGAGAAGGGCTTTTCTTCCCACCGCCAGCCTTCAGAACAGCCTTCTGAATGTTGGCGGTGAGGAGGAAAAACCCTCCTCCCACCGCAAGCCCCGGGAAGAGAGGAGAAGCTGTGCGCCTTCTCCTCTGTTCCCGGACCTCCCACCGCAAGCCTTCAGGACAGGTCCGGGAACAGAGGGGAAGGCACGCAGCTTCTCCTCTGTTCCCGGGGCTTGCGGTGGGAGGAGGGTTCCCCGCTGTCCCGGAGATTTCCCTATGGGCTTTCGTCTTGCGAAGCAAGCCCATAGGGAAATTCGTCTTGCGAAGCCGCTAAAAAATCGGAAAACCCTTTCGTCTTGCCGGTTTTTCGTTTAGCGAGGCATTCGTCTTGCGGGGCACCACTGTACATACACAAAATTGCAGATTTCTGTAGTTAAAACTAGTTTCATTTGAGTATTTCACACTCATCTGCAACTTTCTAGTAATTTTAACTCCATCTTTCATGCAGTCACCAGAGACACACAGGCATAAAATTTAAGTTAGTTCAATGTTAGTATTCCTTGAGTACTTGCATGTCACTAGTGTGAAAATCATTTTGTTTTGGGAAAGTTTCAGGTTTTCAAAAGGTCTGGAATTGCCAGTATGTCTTGGTACACATAGCACAATTGAAAGCCAAGAGGAGCCACTGATACTGTGCTTTTATTTCATTTCATTAATACTCACTGAGATATCAACCATACCAGAAGCTTCAAATACACAATGGAACAAAGCACATGGAAAATGCAGCATGTCCCAACATCTTCTACAATATGTATAAGATATTTTTATTTATAAAGATATTAGTTGCACAAGTTATTTTGCTCTTGTACAATGAACATCACAGCAGATATTGAGCCAGAACTCTGGGCATATTCCCCATGGTCAATTTGAACTCAAGCTTGCCTAATTCTTCTAGATTAGTGGTAGCCAGTGTGTGATGCTTTCTGTAAATTATGGACTATATACACATGGCAAATTGTAAACAATGATTGATGGAAGTTGCAGTCCATGACAGCTGGAGGGCCCCACTGGCTACTCC
Organism: Podarcis erhardii; assembly: GCF_964252035.2. Taxonomy (NCBI): domain Eukaryota; kingdom Metazoa; phylum Chordata; class Lepidosauria; order Squamata; family Lacertidae; genus Podarcis; species Podarcis erhardii. Next base: position 45,197,967 of record NC_138513.1, read on the forward strand.
TGTAAGTAGAATGCACTCTTCTCCCTAACCTGCCATGGAATAGTGGAATCATGCTCTTATTTCATGCGAGTATTCTATTTCCATGCCTCCTTATTTGCTAACACACAACAGAGCAATGGGATTTTGCATGCATGTGCACACACACACACACACACACACACACACACTTTAGATCTGTTCACCCTCAGCTCTAGGGCAAGAGGGACAGTTGTCTCTCTTCCCCCCACTCAAAAAGGAAAAAACTTTGCAAACCTCAAAACTGTAAAAAGAAGAAAAACCTCCTTCTCCTTCTGTGAAATTGAGCTGGAGACATTTCAGACCTTGTTTTCATTAACCAAGCTTCCCTCCATAACACAAATGTCATGTTTGGCATTCAAACATCACTCTTACAATAGATATTCCACACTTTGTGAAGCCATCAAAGTAGTTGTACATCCCTGTTTAGCTATTCCACATCCACAACTCCATTCACTTCAAATTACCCAGTAGAACCATTTTAAAATTATATTATACACTGTAGTCTTAGACATAAGAGATGAACAGAATACATTTTAATGGAAGAAATAACACTACTTTAATCACATACCTGAAGTAAGAGCTGCATGTAGCAAGAACCATCTTATGGCATGGGAATTCAGTGCCCTCAACAATTAAAACAATGTCAGTTAGCAACTGCTGTTCATAGAACAACTTTAACTGCTCCAGTAAGGATACAGCATATTCCGTATTGATCTGCCTTTCTTCCTGGGTAGACATGATTGCATTCCATTAATATTTCCAGAAACAGGTTATAGAAGCCACTTTACTTCAGCAGGAAAGAGGTCAAGCAACCATTTTTTGAAGAACTCAGAAGAAACTACAAGGGATATTTTGAATCCTTTGCTAACTTTATTAAGACATTCAGCAATGATAGACTGGACTGTTGAATCAATACTTCAGATGGCAACCCACTCCTTGGATGCAATAAACTGACTTGGTGTCCATCCGTTCGCCTGAGACTTTCAAGAACGACCGCCAAGTTCCTGTTCAGATTTCCAGTGATGCAGTTCATGGGCAAACGAATGCAATTTGTGAGGTAGATTTTCTTGAACCATCTCTCAATCACTTGTGACTAGAAGAAAAAAAAATAATCATGTCAGCAATTTTTCTAAGCCTGTTCTACCATTGTTCTGCCTAGAACACTGTCTGGTATGCTACTTTAAACCATAAAGTTGCTGTTATGAAGGCCATTCATAAATGAAAAGACTAACAGTGAAGAAGACATCTGATGCCTTCTCAACTCCTCTGATGATTTAAGAATGCCCAGAACTAAAATGAAGCATCGGGTAGAAGTAGCAGTGTGGAAATGTTATTAAACCCATCTAATGTGGTCCTAACTGGTCCTCCCGCTCCTAGCACTGGCAATGTCTCCTTAATAATTGCAATAATGGATCAGGTTTTTGTCTCTCTTCACAATATTTAACATGGCCACAAATGTCATTGGACTCTAGATCTTATCTATACCACAGAAGCTTTGTGATCTCTGTGACACAGTAAACATTTCTCTAATGCTGTTTAGGCTAGTTGAGAGGTACCACCTAATTTCACATATTTAACATTATTTGAGACAGATTTCAATCAAGATGAAACTACATCTGCAATGTCACATTCAAGTATTTTAGTTTACGCACGTGGTAATCCTACAGAGGGGGCTACGACCACTTCCTATGCCCTACTGGCTCATTACTGTCAGACTACCTTTTCTCATTCTGTTTTGACACCCACAACCAGGCGTCATGTGAAGAATAGCTTTACTATCCCAGTTTCTAACACTGGTGGAGACAGAAAGGGTGGCCCATGTTTTTGCACTGGGTAATAGAGATGCTATGAGAATCTCAGCAGCCTATCCTAGCTGTCCTCTCTGGTTCTTCACTCCAACTGTGGGGGAGATCACCACCCAGTGTTCAAAACTCCCATTGTTCTAGGCGCATTTTGCGACAGGGAATTTCATTAGTGCAAACAGTTTCTGAGCTCTGGGAGCACTACTATGCCAAAGATTTCAGATTAAAACTGCAGAGTGGAAGGAAAAGAGGACTTTTTTTTTGCCTCCCCACTTCCAGCTACTCTCTGAAGACTGGAGAAAAGACCCTCTTAAGAATATTAGGGGGGGTGAGCAAGGAAAGGGCTATACTATGTGAAAAATGGACATAATATTTTAGCTGCAGTTCATTCAGTTTCAGCTTTGTATTCTTGTTATAAAAAATTGTGCCTAGACATTCAGTTGTTGTGCCCATAACCTAGGTTTAAGGTGCCATTTAGCTCCTGGCTTTTCATATCTCAGTTTCTAACACTGAGAAAGTGGGGCTCACTGTCATGGCAAGCCACTTTCCAATTCAAGGGTAATGAGCAGATGGTTCTTAGCCTGTTCCCAATCAAGATTAACGTTTCCCCATTAAACACCAGCAAGGTCTCCATAACTTGAAAGCTAAATACTTTCAACCTTTGCTTATACTATTTGTTTTCTAGCAGTGATGTGGAGAAGCAAAAATTCCAGTGCTTTATTTTTCTGTCAAAAAATTTCTCTTTTTTAACTTCATTAATAACAATGAGTGGATGCCAACTACAAATACAGTATTAGGCAAGCTTGGCAGTTTCAAAGTTTTTAGCTTGTTTACTAAATACAAGTAGAACATACATACTCCTTTGATTCCCTCCAAACATCCTTCTTAAACCATAGTACTAAGGAAAAAAGAATACCAAAGCTCAAATGTAGCCAAATACTACTACTCCTAAAGTCTTGGAAATACTGCTTTTATTAGAACTATACTGTGACAGCACCAACTACTGGCTCATGCACAGACATCTCTAAATATCTTCTGGGAGTTCTGTAGCCTAACCAGTTACATTACATCCTATCAAAACTTGTACACAATTTGGTGGCTTCATTTCAGAAACTTGTCCAACTTATCTCTGTCAACACAGCTTACATTTATATAATACATATTACTACTTTCCCTTATCATTGAACTTATTTTGAACTTTAAGACAACATTCATTTCAGCTACTCCCATACACCTACAAATCTCAAACGCTACTCTTTCAACCATGTCTTAACAAGGCTGCTCAGCTGCACCAAACTTCAGTTCAGATCCCTCTGTAATACCAAATGACATCTTTTCTGATCACTACCATCACCAATCACTTATTCTTATGGTCCATGCTATTTCTCTAGAAAAAGAGGTGCTGGTGCTCACCCTGAACCCCTCCCTTGTTCTCATAATGGCAACGGTGTCCACTTGAAAGGTGCCAGAACTGAGTTTTGGAAAGTTCTGGCTTAAAAAAGCCCTGCTTGTGGTTTCTGTAAGTATTATACTGGCATACACTTCAAATTTCCAAATAGGATGACTCTGCAAGACTGAACTCTCCAACTTTCAGTCTTTCAGATCAAGAGAAATCTGATTTCTAAACAAGAATTGCAAGATGTGTTATAAATCACACACACAATCCTATTCAAAACTATTTTTCTTTTAAAGCCTATATACAGAACTGCACTTTATATTATTTTTATTAAAACACCATCATCTGAAATTAAGCTGTATGAATTGTCCTTCTGATCCTCGGTTATTAACCCAGCCAATAATTGCTGTTAAAAAGTAAGATATCAATTAAAGCTCAATATGAATTGTAGTGCCAGCACAGAAACACATACTATTGCTGAAATATGAGCCCCTGGGAACAGCAATAGCACCAGTCACTAAACCTGGCAAAATTAAGAATGCCAAGCAAGCCCTATGATGCCATACCCACTCCCTACCTCCCCCCACAAAAAAAATCTTGCAGCAACAGCTATATCAAATGCACAATATATTTCTTTACACCTCTGCAAAGACTGAACTTGTTACTTCAACTCAGTAGTTAAAATTTGCATCTGTTCTATGTAGAACAGGTGAAAAAGTAACCTGATCACCATTCTCAAAACATTACAACCCAAACATCCATTTACATGCCAAGTTCACAATGCAACTATATAATTATGCCAAGCCAATATAAATCATCATTAAATTTATGTGTGTGTGAGAGAGAGATCGAGATTAAAACCAAAGAAGCAAAAGGAGTCTGTTGCTCAGTTTCAATTAAGTACCTCCATTTCAACATCATTAATTGTAACTTTACACCTACAATTCATTTTTTGGGGAGGAGGGGGAGCGGAATCCCATCCTCACCTTCTCTGCTAAGCAACGCCAACCTCTTTCCGCTAGGAGGCTGTGGTGTCAAAAACACCCACCTGCTTTTCTCATCAGGGAGGGGAACAAGGTGTGTTTCTAAATAGCAGCTCTGTAAGGATGACCACCCAAAACCAGTACAGTGGTACTTTGGGTTAAGAACTTAATTCGTTCTGGAGGTCTGTTCTTAACCTGAAGACCACTTTAGCTTGTGGGGCCTCCTGCTGCCGCTGCACGATTGATGTTCTCATCCTGAAGCAAAGTTCTTAACTCGAGGTAATATTTCTGGGTTAGCGGAGTCTGTAACCTGAAGCGTCTGTAACCCGAGGTACCACTGTATTTTTATGCAGCGGCGTCAGGATGCAGCAAAGCAGACCCCCTGACCGTGGCTTCACCTGGATGCGATGCTAAGCCAGGCCGGGCCCACTCCTCAGCTTCCACCTCCACACCCACCACAAGACCCCTCCCTCCCCAAAGCCACGCACCCCCCTCCCCAAAAGAGAAACAGCAACCCCTCCGCCCACCCTTCGGAACAAAGACCTTGGGCGCCCGCTGCCCAGAGAGCCGCAGCCTGACATTGGAGGCGGCAGGCGCGGAGGAGGAGGATGCGCCGCTGCGGCGGCGGCCCTGAGCGGGGAATTCCGCGCCCCCCCCCGGAAGCACCTACTCTCCAGTCGCGTCGCCGCAAGAGGCGGAGTCGGGGGGGGGGGAGAGAGAGCCGTTCACGGCGCGTGGGGCCCCCGAGAACAACGCACTTGACACAAACACACGTCGCTCAGGCGCCTCACACCCCCGCGGCCTTCCTCCTCCTCCTCTTCTCCCCCCCTCACCGTCCGCGGAAGCCGGTGCCGACCACCCTCAAGGCCGCTTTGTCCAGGCCAACGCGCGCGGGGGGGGGGGAGAGAATAGGAGTCTATGGCGGATTTTCTTTTTTGAGGGGGGGGGGAGTTCGCGCGCGTTTCCTGTCAGGGAAGGGCCGACAGAGGCCTAGGAGATACTGGAGGCGGCAGCGGCGGCTGCTCGCCATCCCTTCACCCGCTCCCACAGGACAGGCGCCCCTCACAAACCTGCGGCCGCGTCGCCTTCCTCCCCTCAGGATCCTCCCGGGCGAAAAGGAAAGCGGAAGGAGGTGGGGGGGGAGGGGAGGGAGGTGGATGGGGGGAGGGGAAGGGGCCCGGGGCGGAGGGACACACAGGGCGGCTGCGCACGCGCGGGAGGCCTTACCTCGCTCTCCGCCCGCCCGCTTGCTTGCTTGCCCGCCCCGACGTCCGTTGAAAGGAGCGCAGCGCGCGCGCGGGCGCACCCTCTCGGCGTTCGAGCCCGCCCTCCTGCGCATGCTCGGAGGGAGAGGCGCGCGACGCGGGCGGGCGGGCGGGGGAGAGAGAGAGAAATGGCAAGGAGGCGGAGCTTGGGTGTGTGGGTGGGGAATGTTTTCGCGCATGGGCAGGGCCGCCTCCGCCCGCCGCGGCCTTTCTCCCTTCGTGCGCACGCGCTTCTCGCCCCACCTGTCGCCGCCGCCGCCGCCGCTTCTCGGGGAATGAGGCTCCTTCCCAGAATGCACCGTGTTTCGGGCGCCTGGCGGAAGAGGCTGTTCCCTGCTTTGCGCCCTCTGCCGGCCGCCTGGAAGGCGCAAGAAATGATGGCGAGAGTCGCCTCTGTGGAGAAATTAAGGAAGCATCTTTCCTGCCCTCAGGAACACAAACGACGGTTTTGAAACTGTATTCTACATGTACGCAGGGTGTCCCCAGCTACCCATGCAAACAGTTGTAAACCACGAACCTAATGTGCATTATTTACATTGTATATGCAGGGAATGTTTCTATGGGGCTTGCCAGCTGACCATTAATTTACACAGTGATTTTTTTTTCCTGGGGGGATGCAGGGGGTACGCATACCCCTAAGCCCTCGTACTTACGGGACCGCCTCTCCTGGTATGTCCCTCAGAGGACCCTAAGGTCCATTAATAGTAATAGGGAAGTTTTTAATATTTAATGCTGTATTGTTTTTAACACTCAATTGGAAGCCCCCCAGAGTGGCCGGGGAAACCCAGCCAGATGGGCGGGGTATAAATTATTATTATTATTATTATTATTATTACAGTGGTGCCCTGCAAGACGAATGCCTCGCAAGACGAAAAACTCGCTAGACAAAAGGGTTTTCCGTTTTTCAAGGCGCTTCGCAAGACAAATTTCCCTATGGGCTTGCTTCGCAAGACGAAAACGTCTTGCGAGTTTTTCCCCTTTTTTCCCCTTTTTCTAAGCCGCTAATAGCCGCTAAGCCGCTAATAGCCACTAAGCCACTAATAGCGCTAAGCCGCTAAGCCGCTAATAGGGGTGCTTCGCAAGACGAAAAAACAAAAAAAAACCGCAAGACGAAGAAACTCGCGGAATGAATTAATTTCGTCTTGCGAGGCACCACTGTATTAGCTTAAAGGTCCTGGGCCCTGAGGAAGCCAGACTATCCTCCACCAGGGCCAGGGCTTTTTCAGTGACGGCTCCGACCTGGTGGAATGCTCTGTCCCACGAGACTAGGGCCCTGCAGGACTTGATCTCCTTCTGCAGGGGCTGTAAGATGGAGCTATTCGGCCTGGCCTTCAATTTGAATTAGCCTGATCCTCTATTCCCTTTTCCCTTTCCTCTTCTATGAAGAAACCCTTTCTGGGACCCCACATTTAAATTCTTCCCTGGTCTCCTTGCTGGCCCTAGTAGGACCAACTTGGCCAGTTAGCCCTGATGATCATTTGATCTCTACTGACTGGGTCCCCCCCCCCCAAAAAAAAATGACCCCTGAATTTTTGAATTTTATTGATATTGATGCAGCATTTTATGTTGTATATTATGCTGTTTTTAAGTCGCATTTTAATCAATGTTTTATATTTGCTGTTAGCCACCCTGAGCCCGATTTTTAAACCGGGGGTGGGGGGTGGGGTATAAATTAATTTATTATTATTATTATTATTATTATTATTATACATTTTGTGAATCTAAGTTTGGCCTCATTGCGGGGCAGTATTTCAATATGAGTAGGAAAATGAGAGTACCCCTACGCATTTTTTCAGGGGAAAAAGCACTGAATTTACATAGCTGTTTTCTCCTACTCTGAAGTAAGTCCCATCCATTCAATGAATGAGTCTTCCTCTCTGAGGTAAGTAGCCAGAGGATTACAGCCCTGGCCATTTATTTTACCTTCTTAGCTGACTGCAGGTACTGGTGGAAAGCTATGCTCCAGAAAACTCCCCATGTTAACCACGCTTGCTGCTGCTTCCTGTTTGTGCATTGCCATAATTCACACCGGCACAATAAAGTGTCCCACCTTGGGACAGTGAGCAGCAAATTGTGTGGTGCAAGTGCATGTGCATCATGCTTTGAATGCATTCCATGCACGCTGCTGTGCCACTGAGATACAGTTTGCATCTCTCTCTTGAGAGCCAGTGTGGTGTAGTGGTTAAGAGCAGTGGACTCGTAATCACTTCCCTGCTCCTCCACATGCAGCTGCTTGGTGACCTTGGGCCAGTCACACTTCTCTGAAGTCTCTCAGCCCCACTCACCTCACAGAGTGTTTGTTGTGGGGGAGGAAGGGAAAGGAGAATGTTAGCCGCTTTGAGACTCCTTCGGATAGTGATAAAGCGGGATATCAAATCCAAACTTTTCTTCTTGTTGTCCTTCAGGGGAAAGAAACAGGCCATTTTGGAGGTGGTATTGAGCCAGACAGCAAGATGTGTTTCAGTCTCTCTGTTGCCTACATGGAACTTTGCATTCTGTTAAGTCAGTATTTACCCTATTTTACCCTAGGCTCTCTCACCAGATGAGGACTAGTGAAACAATCAACATCTTAGGCAGGCAGACTGAATTGGAGGCATGGTGTAGGACACCAGATCCCCAACAGCAGAGTGAGAATCCTTTCCATGAAGTAAAGTCTGTACATGCACAGGGGAACTTTTGACACTAGGTCATTGAAACTTCATTTTCCCCCCAGGGGGCTTTGCACATGCTCAGAGGCACTCAGTCCAAAGCGGTAGAACTTTTTAGGGTGAATGGGGTCAGGCATTCTGTTGGAAAGCTGCCTTAATGACCCTAGCGGGGTGGCAAATATATCCCACGATCTTTTCTTGTCATTTACTTGCAACTGTAACTTCGTTAGGTAAGGGGTCCCAGGCTGGTTCTGTTAGCCTGACCCTATGCAGAGTAAGGGAGACATGAGAGTGAGTTTACTGGATGCAGAGTGGCACTAAGTATTTGCAGGATCAAAGTGCAAATGAAATGCAGTGGTTACTGGCCTTACTGTGTCTCTACCTTGGCAATAAGCCTGAACTTTATAGGTTGAGGGTGAGTGAATGCATGCAGCCATTGTTGTTGTTTAGGCGTGTCCGACTCTTTGTGACCCCATGGACCAGAGCACGCCAGGCACTCCTGTCTTCTACTGCCTCCCGCAGTTTGGTCATACTCATGCTGGTAGCTTCGAGAACACTGTCCAACCATCTCGTCCTCTGTCGTCCCCTTCTCCTTGTGCCCTTTCCCAACATCAGGGTCTTTTCCAGGGAGTCTTCTCTTCTCATGAGGTGGCCAAAGTATTGGAGCCTCAGCTTCAGGATCTGTCTTTCCAGTGAGCACTCAGGGCTGATTTCCTTCAGAATGGAGAGGTTTGATCTTCTTGCAGTCCATGGGACTCTCAAGAGTCTCCTCCAGCAACATAATTCAAAAGCATCCATTCTTCGGCAATCAGCCTTCTTTATGGTCCAGCTCTCACTTCCATACATCACTACTGGGAAAACCATAGCTATAACTTTAAGCAGCCATACCTTATGCAAAGTAAAGTGTGCATCAGCCCATTGAAATTAATCAACTTAGATGCACTCAAATTTGCACAGGACCAGACTGTTAGCTGTAAGTCTCCTGTTGCTTTAAAGAAAGGGCCTCAATTAGCTACAGGTGTGGTGTGCTGAGGAAGGGCTTGTGCTTAAGAGAGAGGAGAGAGGTGTTAGCAATTAGTTCTTTGCTGGGCTGTCTTCGGATGCAGCAGCAGCATGGATACCTGGTTTGGGGCCAAATACAGGAAGGGCAGGAATGACTTGGCTTCGTAGAGCTTGCATTTAAGGAGTAAAAAGCAATTGGAAGGTGGGGATTCTTGGTTTATAGAAAGGTGTAGAAAGATGGTGAGAGCTTTAGTGGAGGCTTGGAAGAGGCTGGCCTGTTGTTGAAAGAATTCTCTGTATTGTTGGACTGTCTGGGTTTCAGAAGAGGTTTGTAGGCTTTTTGTTACCTTTGAATAAGTGTATTTCTCTTCCTGTCGTGCTTTTTATATGTTTATAAACTTACAGCCCCTTTCTAAAAATACAAAACTATAGTTTGGCAGTCACTGCTAAAGTTTTGTGTATGTGTTAAATCCTAGTAATAATGCTGACTACAGCAATAATGAATACTTGAGGGGTAATGGGAGATTTATTGTCTTTGCCTAGGAGGAAAGAAGAGAACTTTGACTGTAATGAATTGAGACGGGTGTGTTCACTGTAATAGCCTTCTGCCATTTTAGAAATAGATGTATTTCTGATTAGTCATTAAGCAAGCTGGGTCAACATTGTGCCCTGTATACTTTGAAATTGGTCCTACTGAAATTTTGAAATTGAAGAGACTCAGTTCTGAGTAACCTTGCACAGGAGTGAGCTATAATGTATCTGTGGGATGTGAAATGTATTTTTTCAAAGTTATATGCATTTTCCATTTCTGCTATTGTATTTAAGCAGTGGCCATAGTCTCTGCTAATACTTATGGTTTCTCTACAACAGTTTGCACAAAATAGTCAGCTTTGAGTGGAAAAGGTGATGATTAAAGTAGGAGAAAGCGTATTTGCTTGTATGTTTGTGTAACCAAATAGAGCACTTATGGCATAAGATTCACAGAGAGCAATGAGGCTTAAGGACATGGTTTCACAAAAATCTGTTTGTCTGGAAGACTTTTCCAATAATAAATAATAGAGTTCTCTGAACATTGCAGGGATCAGTCAGGCTGAAGTTGTTTTTATCCTAAATGCATGAATGGCTTTAAGGTCACAAGGGAGCCTGTTGAATGGTCAATACCCACCTGTCCCATAAAGCCCCCTTAAGGCTCTCTACTTTAAAGGGGCTTTCCCCAAAAATGTGGGGGGAAAGAACAGGGGAATGATATCTAGATGAATGGGTATCAAGCCCATGCCCCCCCAGCCTTACTTGCCACTTTCCCTCTGCTTCTCTTTAATTTTATTTATTTATTCATTCATACATACATACCCCACCCATTTGGCTGGGCTTCCCCAGCTATTTATATTGCATACAAGGCAGCCGGTTGCACTGCAGAACAGAGTGCTGGTGGACCCCAGCCACTCATCAACTTAAGTTCTCCAGATAACATAGAAATTAACATTTGTTTCCTGTTCCTTGAGCCCTGCCAGAGTCCTTTAAATGCGTAACAGAACCACCATTCCATGGGGAGTGTTGAATCTGTTTCATCCCCAGAAAACCCAGGCCGTCCACAAACTTAACAAAGGTGGTGTGTGTGGTTTTTGTCTCTGTGTGTTTTTTAAAGTGCTGCTTTTCTGTTTCCCAGCCTACAAAATGAAAGCTTCCTCGGAAAACGGACCCTATTCCACAAACCAAAGGCCCTTTTTTTACGCACAACCGACGGCACAGCAACCTTTCCCTAATCCATGGTTCCTTGGCCCAATGTACAACCCGTACGGCATCCCTACAGCAGGTAAGGCTGAGGAAGAGGTACAGGTTGGGCCACGGATGAAATAAGAATTGAATCCATTTATGTAGCATTGGTCTTGCAGTTCATATTCAGGTTTGGATTTAATGTTGGTATTTCCCTAGTCCAGCCTTGGCCAACCTGGTGCTCTGCCAGTCAGAACTGAATAGTGTTGTAGTACAAACCACCTGGAGGGCATAAAGTTGGCGAAGGCAGTTCTAGTTTGTTTTTTAACTGGCTATCTGTGATATAACAGAGAATTCTACAGAGACCTTCATGATTGCAGCAATTACAACTGTGGTTTTGCCATGTTGGGGTGCTCCCTTCCTGGCAGGAATCCTCTGTGCACCAGAGGAATTGCAATGGGTAAAGCTCTCAGTAACAAGCAATAGTGATGGAAAACGCTTCACCTACTGAACTTCTGCATGTTGTCCTGTAAGAAGAAGAAAAAGAAAACCCTAAAGCAATTTTTATCATAGCCATTATTTTAATACTTCATTACTCAAGTTGCTTTATTTCAATAAACTTTATCTCACTTTTGCTTTGAACCTACCTGGCAACAGTGTGAGGCTCTAAGCTAGAGAATGCCGCCCCTGACCCTAAAAAGGTTGATCCTTTGGCGGGGGGGGGGGCAATAAGAGCACCCCTGAGCTAAAGGAATCCCCTTCAGAGCTAGACATTTGAACAGACCAGATTTCCTCAACCTCGACCCTCCAGATGTTTTTGAGACTACAATTCCCATCATCCCTGACCACTGCTCCTGCTAACTAGGGATCATGGGAGTTGTAGGCCCAAAACATCTGGAGGGCTGAGGTTGAGAAAGCCTGGAACAGACGATAAGAAGCTTACTCCAGGTGAACTAGAGAAATCAAATGGTGGTCTCTTCACCATCTCATTTGTCTATCCAGAGCCAACAAACAGTTGGTGTAAATAACTACCCGCAAGCTCATCTTGGGAACATGCCCAAGATTAATGGTTGCCTCAGTGGGAGAGAAGCTAGCCCCTTGCCTTATGGTCTCTAGGCAAGTCTAAGCCTCCAAAAGGCTAAACCTGAAAAGTATGTGACTCTTCAGTTTGTAACCTCAAGGAGCATCTCCACCTCCATCGTTCTGCCCGGGCACTGAGGTCGCTCGCTGCGAGAAGCCAAGTTACAGGGAACCAGGCAGGGGGCCTTCTCGGTAGTGGCACCCGCCCTGTGGAACGCCCTCCCACCAGATGTCAAAGAGAAAAACAACTACCAGACTTTTAGAAGACATCTGAAGGCAGCCCTGTTTAGGGAAGCTTTTAATGTTTAATAGGTTATTGTATTTTAGTGTTTTGTTGGAAGCCGCCCAGAGTGGCTGGGGAAACCCAGCCAAATGGGCGGGGTATAAATAATAAATTATTATTATTATTATTATTATTATTATTATTATTATTATTATTATTTATTACAGCTCAGCAGAGTGATCCAATCCACTGGAGGTGATGGGTCATCCCCAAATGCCCCTGAGCGTGCCAGGATGGCTGTGATGTAAATGCAGTTGTGTAAATATAGGACAGGACAGGGCTTCCTTCCATACCATGCTGGTCTGTTGTCTGCTGCTGTTTACCCCTGACAGCCAGGCATTTATCAAGTTTTGAGTGCTGCCCCTTTGGCAGCCGACGTCTGCAAGGTCCCCAAGGTCCCTGCAAGGGTGGGGGAAAGTGGGGCAGAGCACATGGGACAGTTCACCCCAGATGGTTCCAAATACAGGGCTCTTCCCCGCATGATGGGGTTGCTTGTGCTACCCTGTTCTTGATTCCCCCAACTGCTGTATTCAGTGCACATTGCAGCAGAAATCAAGAACACCGATTTCTTCACATGATGCCAAGGAGGAGCAGAAGCAACCTGAAGAGGTTGCTTTGGTAATGATAGATGCAACCTTTTTTCATCCTTGAACATCACAGAGGGATTTCAATTAACTTTTGCTGATCAAAAGTAGGTCTTGTTAAAGATCTGAATGTCTTCTGTGAAATAATGAATCTTAAGGTTGTTTGGGCAAAACTTACATTGGTGGAAAATGCATGCTTATATTCTTTTTAGGTTTAAGAAGTGGGAATCCGTATTTCCCCTTTTACTCCGTTCCTCTTCAAGAGTATCCTGGATATCTTATTCCACAGCACCCCATGCAGATGAGAGTTAACAGGAGACCCTATTTCAATGGTCCTCCGCCCTCATCACCCATGTTTTTCCAAGCCACACGCTTCAGGCACTATAATCCCGGCAAGCGAACAGAGACCAAAGAAACTCAGACTGACCCTAGGCAGGCTGAAAGTAAACCGAAAAAACATCAGGATCATGGTATAGAAGTGAGAGACTCTGAAATGGGGAACGTGGCCTGTGTCTCATCTGGTCTTGGTAAAGATGCTGATATCTCTTTGGAAAAGCCAGAGAGGGCTGTATCTCCTCTGATTGCAGAGAGAGACTTTGCCAAGGGCTCTGCAGGTTCTTTACAGTTCCGAAGCCTTCCCCCATCAGGGTACGCTTTTGAGAAAGAGGAAGTGAGAATAGAGTATGGGAACAGTGGGGGTCCCGCCATTCAACTATGGAAGTCCTTCAAAGAAACAATTCCTCTTTATGACGTGGTGAAGAAACCAGTGCCGGAGAATGTGATGCAAAGGGATATGTTTGCTATGAGTTCCTGCGAAGGCGTTGCATATGGGCCTCGTGAACAGACTGAACTGGTGCCGAGCATTTCTTACCCAGAGGAGCAAGAGGCTGTTGAAGATGTGCAAGAGACGGAGCCTCAATATAAATCGAAGCTGGATTTGGAAAAACAAGGAGCTACTACTCATGGGCCAAAGTCTCCTCTAGACGAAGCCAGAACAGTGCTGCTGGCTGAACAGAACAGACCCGACCAGTTAGGTGCGAGGCAAGAGGCTTTGATGTCGAAAAGATCTGGCTTGAAGAGGTTCGGTGGTTCCAGAGCTCCTCATGATGTGTCCAATCTGGTTCGGCAAAGGGAACTGTTTCCGTCTGGCATGGAGATAATGAATGATTCCTATTTCCCTCGCAAGTTGAATGAAAACAATGATGCGAGTGATGAACACGTGCCAACTTCAGAAAAAAGCATGTGGTGTGACGAGTCAGAGAAATACATTCCTCCTGAGGGCTGGTTAGCTTGCTTAAACAGCATGGATTCCAACTCAAATTACAATCCACATTTCTCCCGAAGGAAACGTCCGAGTGTACTTAGTTTTACCTCCGATGAGATGTCTTCTGGAGATGAAGACTCGTCGATGGACGATGCACCTCTGTCATACTTTGCTTCTGACTACATGCTTCAGAATATGTATACCTTTAAGAAAAGCGTTGAAGGTTTGGAGATAGATAAAATAAAAAGTGGAGGCTCCCTCAATGAAGATGAGGAAGTGGTGGGGATGGAACAGGCCAATACCAACTGCAGCCAGAACTTGAAGGGCAGTTCACGGGTCAAGATCAAAGAGGTTTCCAGTCCAAGTGGCAAGCTGGGTGCTCTCCCCAGGACTTCCAGTAAAAGGCATCTCCAGTCTCTCAAGAAGAAAGCTACTAAGAGTTTGTCTCCATCAGAAGCAGATGAGTCTGAAGAATACTGGGTAAAGGAACCAGAAGAGGAGGAGGAAGAGGGGGAAGAGGAGGAGGAGGACAACGACGACTACTTGAATCAAAGAGGCTCCAGAAGAACCTTGACCCCCACCAGAAGTTGCCCTTACAGGCAGACTGGCCAGCAAGTGATCTGGAGAGTACCAAAAAATGCTGTGCCGGCACACCTCCTTAGTTGGCCTGTGCAAGATAAAATGAAGACGGCAACTAAACTGAAGAAGGATCAAGAACAAGTTGAGGATCTCTTCGGCGACTACAGCTTCTGGCTGCAGAGGCCTACGTCCCAGCAACTAGAAGTGCTTGAGGCACGAAGAAATTCACAAAAGAGTTCAGGTAAATAGCAAACACACAAGTGGCATTTCTGCATGTTGGGACAATGCAGTATTCATTTTCTCACACACTATGGGCATTGCCAGTTTGGAAGGAGGGCAGGAACCGAAGCTTTAAAGTACCTTTTAATAGACTGGTGTATGTGGGATCCACATTCTTCTAGTCCCAATGTATATTTAGTACGTTTATACATACCGTATTTTTTGCTCTATAAGACTCACTTTTTCCCTCCTAAAAAGTAAGGGGAAATGTGTGTGCATCTTATGGAGCGAATGCAGGCTGCACAACTATCCCAGAAGCCAGAACAGGAAGAGGGGTCGCTGCTTTTGCTGTGCAGCAATCCCTCTTGTTGTTCTGGCTTCTGAGATTCAGAATATTCAGATCTTTGTACATGTGATTGTGATCCTGCTCTGCAGTTAAATCAATGCATGAAGTGGGTGGGGGGAAACAGTAAGATGGTGATACTTGAAGGTTGAAATGTCTTGGCCCAGGACCCTAGAAAACGAGGTCGGTGGTAGAATTCAGTTCAATAAGGCTTTCTGGATTAAATGATCTTGAATGCTTGTTGGGAGGGGGGCGCTGGCAAGGTGGGTGGAGAGCATTAAGGCTAGTGTAATAGCAGGAAACACAATGACTGATTGGATTCTTCTTCCTTATCTTGCCCAGGAAGGCTACAGAAGGAAGGTGGGAGGACTGCATCTGCTGAATACTGGGTGAAAAGTGGAGCTAGGCCCAAATTTGCTAGCCTTGTACATGGTGACCACTTCCCCGTAATCAGAAGCAGAGAGAGAGGTATGGCATTGTCTATATAAATGTTTTACGAAAGTGCAGCTGTTAAACATTAGGCACAAAGTACTTTCTTCTGTCCTTGTAGCGATTCATCTAAACTTGGTTGTTATCTCTGTTACGGCCCAAAGAAGGGGAAAAAACACATTGTCAACAATTTTAATAGGGAGAAATGTAAAGTAATGCACTTGGGCAAAAAAATGAGAGGCACAAATACAAGGTGGGTGACACCTGGCTTGAGAGCAGTACATGTGAAAAGGATCTAGGAGTCTTGGTTGACCACAAACTTGACATGAGCCAACAGTGTGACGCGGCAGCTAAAAAAGCCAATGCAATTCTGGGCTGCATCAATAGGAGTATAGCATCTAGATCAAGGGAAGTAATAGTGCCACTGTATTCTGCTCTGGTCAGACCTCACCTGGAGTACTGTGTCCAGTTCTGGGCACCACAGTTCAAGAAGGACACTGACAAACTGGAACGTGTCCAGAGGAGGGCAACCAAAATGGTCAAAGGCCTGGAAACGATGACTTATGAGGAACGGCTAAGGGAGCTGGGCATGTTTAGCCTGGAGAAGAGGAGGTTAAGGGGTGATATGATAGCCGTGTTCAAATATATAAAAGGATGTCACATAGAGGAGGGAGAAAGGTTGTTTTCTGCTGCTCCAGAGAAGCGGACACGGAGCAATGGATCCAAACTACAAGAAAGAAGATTCCACCTAAACATTAGGAAGAACTTCCTGACAGTAAGAGCTGTTCGACAGTGGAATTTGCTGCCAAGGTGTGTGGTGGAGTCTCCTTCTTTGGAGGTCTTTAAGCAGAGGCTTGACAACCATATGTCAGGAGTGCTCTGATGGTGTTTCCTGCTTGGCAGGGGGTTGGACTCGATGGCCCTTGTGGTCTCTTCCAACTCTATGATTCTATGATAACACGACAGCTTGAATGCACACACAAAGCAAGTAGAGGCAAAGCTGGATTTGGCACAGATAATGTAGACTTGGTATGCAGCTGCAGGGCTCAAGTCAATGTATCTAATACAACACACGTATTTGCAAATATGCAATATGATGCACATGATTCCCCTGGTCCTGAATAGGGTAACTGTGCCCCTGAAGGACCAGGTGCGCAGCCAGGGAGTCATTCTGGACTCACAGCTGTCCATGAAAGCGCAGGTCAATTCTGTGTCCAGGGCAGCTGTTTATCAGCTCCATCTGGTACGCAGGCTGAGACCCTACCTGCCCGCGGACTGTCTCGCCAGAGTGGTGCATGCTCTAGTTATCTCCTGCTTGGATTACTGCAATGCACTCTACGTGGGGCTACCTTTGAAGGTGACTACAACTAATCCAGAGTGTGGCAGCTAGACTGGTGACTGGGAGCGGCCGCCAAGACCATATAACACCGGTCTTGAAAGACCTACACTGGCTCCTAATACGTTTCCAAGCACAATTCAAAGTATTGGTGCTGACCTTTAAATCCCTAAACGGCCTCGGTCCAGTATACCTGAAGGAGATTCTCCACCTCCATCGTTCTGCCCAGACACTGAGGTCCAGCTCCAAGGGCCTTCTGGTGGTTCCCTCGCTGCGAGAAGCCAAGCTACAGGGAACCAAGCAGAGGGCCTTCTCGGTAGTGGCACTCGCCCTGTGGAACGCCCTCCCACCAGATGTCAAAGAGAAAAATAACTACCAAACTTTTAGAAGACATCTGAAGGCAGCCCTGCTTAGGGAAGCTTTTAATGTTTAACAAGTTATTGTATTTCGATGTTCTGTTGGAAGCCACCCAGAGTGGCTGGGGAAACCCTACCAGATGGGCGGGGTATAAATAATTTTATTATTATTATTATTATTAATAATAATTTTCATTGACCTTTTAATGTATCCCGAGGGCCAATCTACACAAGGCAAGAGTTCATAGGGTTGTAGAGTTGGAAGGGACCCCCAAGGCGCATCTAGTCCAGCCCCCTTCCAATGCAGGAATCCCAGCTAGAGCATCCATGGCAGATGGCCATCCAATCTCTGCTTAAAAACCTCCAAGGAAGGAGAGCCCACAACCTCCCAAGGGATACCATCCCACTGTGAAACAGCTCTTAATGTCAGAAAATTCTTCCTGATGTTTAGTCATAATCTCTTGTAACTTGAAGCCATTGGTTCGAGTCCTACCCTCCAGAGCAGGAGAGAAAGTTGCCCGTGTTGCTCCAAATGAGATTAATCCACACCATTCTCCATAGCTGTCCATGAAACTATTAACAGTATAAGCCCAGCTTTATAGCATAATCAGTCATTCATCAGTGGAGGCAATAAACAGCTCTCTGGTCTAAACTGGGTTAATAAAACTGGCATTATTTAAAGCGTTTTCATATTCCCTTCAACCAAACAGCAGATGATACATCTGTGATAAGACTTCATAGAAAAGGGAGAGGGGTTGGGAGGGAGAAAGGGGTTGCGGAAGCAAACTCTGGAATATTTTGGATGAAGAAATATTTGTTCCCTTTTTCTTCAGGTGACTTGCTTCTAGGCATGCCAAAGAGAAAAGCACAGAAGCCTCCACATAAGCGTAGAGACACAAGACATGACATAGAAATTGAAGAATGGCAGAAGCCCAAAGCCACCCAACACAAGGGTAGGTTTATTAAGTCTAACCTAAGACTTAGTCCAGCGGTCTTCAGAGTGTAGGTGCCAGAATAGATTCTCAGAAGAAATTGCTGGTCAGTAGACACGGGTGGCGCTGTGGGTTAAACCACAGAGCCTAGGACTTGCCGATCAGAAGGTTGGTGGTTCGAATCTCCATGAAGGGGTGAGCTCCCGTTGCTTGGTCCCTGCTCCTGCCCACCTAGCAGTTCTAAAGCGCGTCAAAGTGCAAGTAGATAAATAGGTACCACTCCGGCGGGAAGGTAAACAGCGTTTCCGTGCGCTGCTCTGGTTCGCCAAAGCAGCTTAGTCATGCTGGCCACATGACGCGGAAGCTGTACACCGGCTCCCTCGGCCAATAAAGCGAGATGTGTGCCGCAACCCTAGAGTCGGCCACGAGTGGACCTAATGGTCAGGGGTCCCTTTACCTTTACTTTAGAACTGGAAAACTTAATTATGAGAACTTCACTGTGAATCTGTGCATGGGATGCTCCTAGGAAGTCGGATTTGAAACACAGGTCTGGGGAAATATGAAAGGGCACATGAATCTGAATCTTCAGGTGTTTTTCTATAGTGATTTGGCTTATCTCTGATGATAAGAGAGGCCACAGACACTTTCCGAGTTGCAAATGCAAGCCATCTGATGTTATAATCTCTACAGCGTGGATATCTGAAATACCAGCCCTGCTTTGTAGGATGTAGAAGAGATGAACAACCTGATTTCAGGTGTTGGCTATGGTGACTTTTTATACTCAGCTTGCTATAGCTTTGCCTGTATTCTGACTCCCCAAGCTGGAAAGGTATTTTGTGCATTGGGAAGGGCCCATTGCCTTGTGCTTAAGATACCTTGTTCAATCCTTGGCAGCTGCTGGTAGGGCAGGGAGTATTCTCTGCCCGAAGTCCTGCACAGCTGCTGCAAGTTAGATGGACCAAATCAGTCATGGCATGGTATAAGGCAGCTTCTCGTGCAAACTCACCTTATTTTTGCTGCATTTTACCCTGTTGCCTGCTAAATTGCACCTATTATGTATGCAATGAGTTTGTAGCTGCAAGAATGAGTGAGACGCAAGTATCTGTTGTGCCACAATACTGGCTGTCTTGTGGGGCTTAGCACTGAGTTAACACTTAAGACTTGGGGACAAGTCAAACGTTTAGAAAGTGTGTGGTGCACACAGGTGAGCTCTTGAGAATAGATTTTTTTAGGAGTCCTGCAAGCTTCCCCAAACAGGTATTGCTTTCTCGACACTCCTGCACATGACCCATGTTTAGGCTCTGCCTCATCTAAGGTTTGCAGGTGAATCTCGGACAACTCCTTTAGTAGGTCAGTGTCCATCAAAATGTGATTGGATAAAAAGAGAGCCTGCAGCAGAGTCCCTTAATAATTAGCCTTCTTTAATATCATTTGTGCAGGACGTGGAACAAGGAGATCTCTCTATAAAAGAAGATAATCATAACCGAACTGTAAACCCCAGATATCATTCGGATGAGTCCTATTTAATGGTTGCAAGTGGCTCGGCAAGGTTAAAGTTGCACTGTAAAGGTTTCTGAGCACACGTCTGACAAAATGTATAAAAAAATGAACACCAAAACAAAGGCACTTGGTTTTGTAAATAACACAACTGATATTTAACCAAAATAAAAGTTTAAAATTGCACTAATGGGATGTCTTCGGAATATTAATTGTAGCGCCTCAAACATTTACTTGAAGTGGCAAACTTTGAAGCAAGTAAGTTTTCTGTTTGGAAACTGCAACTTAGTTTGAGAAACTTTCATTTAGGGTTGAATGAAGTTCCATTTTCAGAAGAACTCTGTTGGATGTTATTCACTCGATCAAGCATTGTGAAATCCAGGGACAGCAAGAGTTGTTTCAATTTTTGTGGCCCAAACGCTCCTGTTGCCCTCTCATTGTTACCTGGTTTTCATTGGCACATATCTTCAAGCCAATACAGGTGAATGAGTTTTTTATTTGAGAAATCAGCTGCAACAATATTAACGTTTCTACTCTTATAAGGTTTCTCTTCTTCTTCTTCTTCTTCTTTTTAACAAAAGAGAACCTGAATTTATGGTCTAGTGGTGCTACGTAAAAGTATATTCTGATTATAACCACTTCACAAACATTTTCTGATATCCCAAAAGAATACATCTTGCTAACTTATTTTACAGACAATGTTTAGCTTTTCAAGCAATCTTTCTAGCAGTCAACCTGTTTGCTGCTTATTATTTTAAAAACATAGCAGCAAGATTATTTTTAACGCTTAAGGGTTCAGTTCCATAGGGCAGCAGAGCTATTTTATGTGCTCTGCATAATGATATTTGCAGGAAAAAGCACGACTGAAATTTTAAGTCTAGATTTCAATTGTAGTAATGCCAATCCTGTTATATGCTTTTGGTATGATGAAGCACACCTCTTTAAAATTACTGCTTGAAGATGGCATCATATGCAAAATTTGCATCATTTTGCCCTGTGAACAGAAAAGGCTTGTTGTGGCTCCCTATGTTACATCATATACACGACGCTTTCAAGTATGGAATTATCAGACAAAACAAAACTGTGCCATAATTCACATGGGACAGAGAGCTTTAAATCTGGTTCTCTACAGCTTGTGATCCTGCAAGCTGAATGCAGACCACTAACCCTGTTCCATTGCTTGACGACCCCTTCTGCTACAGTTCCAAGAAGACGGCCCAAACAGGAGATTTGAAGAGGCCCTCGTCTGTCATATAAGGCTGCTGGATTGCAGTTGGCTGAGTGGGTCACCTATTTTACAGGCTGGCATTAAGTTAAAGCAAAAATGTTTACACTGTCCAATTGCAGCCATGAAGACATTTCCTCCCAATGGCAGAAAACAAACCAGTTTCCACAATACTGTGATCTGTGTTTAATCACACTGTTCTGTACAATAATAGAAAGTCAACTACAGTACAGGCAATTGGAGTGAAGGTCACACCAAGTTCCTTTGTAGTTCTCTCGATTTTTCCCATTGTATTGCCTCAAACCGAGTGGCCAGAGGCATTCCTTGTTAGTCTTCCTTCAACAAAGCCCAGGTATTGGCTGTGCAGGACCACAGAGGCCTTGTTTACATGCCACTAAAGGAATTCCTTTCTCCATATTCTCCAGGAAATACCACGGGGCACTTCTCTACGCCTTGGGAGCTGTGTGCCTAGCTTCTCCACTGGCAGCTTCCCCCTGCCTGAAAATTCTAGATTTAATTTTTGACCTCTCAGGAGGCTAAAAAAATTTGGGGGGGGAGGGCGGGGACACAACAGGGCCCAAGAACTGCCAAAAAGGGAAGTTGCAAGGGGTGGAGAGAAAAACATTTAAGACGCCAGAGGCTCTTTATCTCAGGTACAGCCCTCTGTGCTCAAAGTACCAAACTTTGTCAAACCCAAACAATGAGAAAAATGCAATGTGGAGGGACAGTGGGGGAGACCTGATAGGACGACTCACAAAATGACACCAAGGAGCACCTAAAACACGCCCTTTGCAGAGAATTGTTCTCCGAATGCTTCGCAAGATATTGCAAGCTTGCCACAAGTCTCCTCAATGCACTTTGGACCTCTTGCTTGGTTTAGAAGATTTGTGCTTTTTCTTCTTCTTCTTCTTCTTCTTTTCTTTCCTCTTCCTCTTCCTCTTGTGTTTTCCTTTATATCCCGAAGAGCTGGAGCTGCTGCCGCTGCTGCTGCCTTCTTCATCCGAAGTGGAATCCTCTAGCAGCTGCTTCAACTGTTGTATCCTAAATGTACAAATGGCCAATGAACACAAGATCAAATTCCCCCTTTTGCCTGGCAGGGCAAACCCCCTGTAGTTTTGTTTTTTAGGTGGGTGGTAGTCTTAAATGGAAATGGAAATTATGACAGGAAAAGTGGAGGTCTCTACCCTTGAAAGCAACACTGAACTTTTCAAACCATCACCATTAAATGAGCTACTGAAATGTAGTGGCAGACACACTGAGCTTTGAATCAAAAGTTCCCCTGGGTTAAAAAAAATATGCATAACTGGTAATCTCAGCCTCACTCAAACACATGCCCTGGCCTGAGGGTAAGACTGATTTTTTTGAAAACTGATTATTATTAGGGAAGGGGTGTAACTCACTGGTAAAGCATTTGCTTTACAGAAGGTTCAATCCCTGAGGTCTCCAGGTAGGCCTGGAAATGTCTCCTTTTCTGAAACCCTGGAGAGCCTCTGCAAATCAGTGCAGAAAATACAGAGCTGGAAGCACCCAATGGTCTGATGCATTGAAGACAGCTTCCTATGTTCCTATAGCACAGGGGTAGGCAACCTAAGGCCTGGGGGCCGGATCCGGCCCAAACGCCTTCTAAATCCAGCCGGGAATCAGTGTGTTTTTACATGAGTCGAATGTGTCCTTTTATTTCAAATGCCTCTCTGGGTTATTTGTGGGGCATAAGAATTCGTTCATTATTTTTTCCTTCAAAATATAGTCTGGCCCACCCCATGGTCTGAAGGACGGTGGACCGGCCCACGGCTGAAAAAGGTTGCTGACCCCTGCTATAGCATATGGAGGCCTCCAAACACTCTATAGAGTGCTATTATATGTGTACATTGCGGCAGCCTTTGGCTATGTGCCTGACTGACTGAGTGCTATTATGACTGTGGTTATTATTGGATGCATGGACCCAGATTAAAACAGGAATCAGTCTTACCGCATTTCCTTCTCATGGCGTTTATTTTCCCTTATAATATCATACATGGGGTCTTCGTGTGCCTTTAAAGAAAAAGGGGGAGGGAAGCTCAGTGCCCAATAGAATAACTTGCAATTGATTTGTTTTTAAATAATTGCTGTTTCCTAAGGATTCAAGCAAAGACCTTGCCAGCCTATGTCCTCATGAAGAATCATTGGTGATTGTTTTATCCATATTAACTGCTCTTCTTTAATTTAGAGTCAGAACCAAGAGGTATAGGCATCTAAAATCAATGAATGAATCAATTGAATAGGTGCCTTACCCATTTTGCACTTGCAAACTCTCTCTTATAAGTTCCCCTTCTCAACTGTTTTTTTCTTACATCTGGGCTTCTTTACTGTTTCATTACCAAGCTGGGGATAAAAACCTTAAAAGCAGCAGTAGGGAATATTAGATGGGGGAAATCCTACCTCTACCTAACAGCACACTGCAGAAGATACAAAGTTCCCTCGTTAAAAGAAAGAATTCAGACACTCTTAACGTAGCAGAATTTTCAAAAACATCATTAATAAACTAATGCCGCAATGTTTTACTTACTACTCTGAACTGTTCTAGCTTCTGGTTGCCTTTAATAAAGAATGGGCATTCTTTGTCTCCCGTTCTGTGTCCATAACGTTTACATCTCCAGCCTTGAGGGAGAAATGAGAAATATTAACATAGTGCTGTGCCCCCAAAAAGTAAATATTCAGTACCTTTCAAACCCAGTATCTAAAAATGATTGGCTTTTCTTTACAAAATGAAGCACTGACCATTAGTTGCTTGCCCTCACATGACCAGATTTCTCCCTGCCCTTGTCCTGCAGAGGGAAGGCAGTTGTGGTATGAGAGCACATATAGAGCAAGACTGACATGCCCCCCGCACTCTGTTTTAAGCAGGCACTGAAAAAGATTACAGCATTTCCCCCCACCCCTTACCCGGGGGTTACATTCAGGGGCACAGGGCACGTAAGCAGAGCCATAGATCTTGCACCCCCTAGCCATGGACAAATTAGCTGCTCTTTCTCCCTCTCCTCCAACCCCCCCCCCACTCCACCCATTCAATTCACCCTCTATTTAAAACCTTTTCTTATGAGGCAACAATAAATATTTTTCTTTATAGAATATTTATGGACATGGGACGAGGATGGAGCTGTGGGTTAAACCACAGAGCCTAGGACTTGCCGATCAGAAGGTTGGCGGTTCGAATCCCCGCGACGGGGTGAGCTCTCGTTGCTCGGTCCCTGCTCCTGCCAACCTAGCAGTTCGAAAGCATGTCAAAGTGCAAATAGATAAATAGGTACTGCTCTGGTAGGAAGGTAAACGGCGTTTCCGTGCGCTGCTCTGGTTCGCCAGAAGCAGCTTAGTCATGCTGGCCACATGACCCGGAAGCTGTACGCTGGCTCCCTCGGCCAATAAAGCGAGATGAGCGCCGTAACCCCAGAGTCGGTCACGACTGGACCTAATGGTCAGGGGTCTCTTTACCTTTACTATTTATGGACATATTTTAGCCAGTTTTGCCCCCCCCCTCACCTGAGCCCCTGGCAGGGGGGGGCACCTCACCACTCCCTAGCTACGGCCCTGCACATAAGTGAAATTGCATAAATTGGGGTGCACCCTCTAAATGCCTTCTCTGCCATTCTCTCTCTAATCCAGACAAAAAAATACTATATCCAAAAATACCCACCACTATATTTGCAGCTCTGGGGCTGTAAAAATGGCCGTTAGATGGGATGGCTCAGCAGCCTAAACAAAGCCCCACTGAGCCTCTGGTCTCTCTGGGGCTTCTTTTGCCCTCACAGATGTGGTCTTTCAGTCAGTTCAAAGCAGACAAGTTGGCACAAATGGCGCAAGGCGATCACACAGGTAAACTGGTTCCTAGCTGTATAAGGCTTCATATACCAACAGTATCACTTCCAACATGTCCAAGTACTGAATCAGCAGCCAGCGTAGATCTGCTGAGTAGAGATGCTACAAGCTATCAGCAACCGTGCTGCAGCATTCTGCATTGACTGTGGTAAGCCCACATAGATGGCTCAGGACCACGATACCTCAAGGACTGCCTCTTCCCATATGAACCTACCTGGACCCTGATATCATCTTCTGAGGCCCTTCTTTGTGTACCTCCTCAGCAAGAGGTCAGAAGGGTGGCAACACGAGAACGGGGCCTTCTCTGCAGTGGCTCCCCGTCTGTGGTCTGTGGAATGCTCTCCCCAGGGAAGTTTGCCTGGCACCTTCACTATACACCTTTAGGCACCAGGCAAAAACGTTCCTTTTTGACTAGGCCTTTGCCTGACTTGATCTACATCCTGTACCCTTTTTTAAAATGCTGGCTCCTTAAAAAAAATATATCCTGGCTCTTTTGGGGTTTTTTTGTTGGGTTGTTGGGTTTTGTTTTGATTTTATGTATTTTATCTGAGACCTTCGGGTATAGGGCAGTATAGAAATTAAACAACAACAACAACAACAACAACAATTACAGTGGTATCTTGGGTTACATATGCTTCAGGTTACATATGCTTCAGGTTACAGACTCCCCTAACCCAGAAATAGTACCTCGGGTTAAGAACTTTGCTTCAGGATGAGAACAGAAATCGTGCTCCAGCGGTGTGGCGGCAGCAGGAGGCCCCATTAGCTAAAGTGGTGCTTCAGGTTAAGAACAGTTTCAGGTTAAGAACGGACCTCCGGAACGAATTAAGTACTTAACCCGAGGTAAAGGTAAAGGTACCCCAGCCCGTATGAGCCAGTCATGTCCGACTCGGGGGTTGTGCGCCCATCTCGCTTAAGAGGCCGGGGGCCAGCGCTGTCCGGAGACACTTCCGGGTCACGTGGCCAGCGTGACAAGCTGCATCTGGCGAGCCAGCACCAGCGCAGCACACAGAAACGCCGTTTACCTTCCCGCTAGTAAGCAGTCCCTATTTATCTACTTGCACCCAGGGGTGCTTTCGAACTGCTAGGTTGGCAGGCGCTGGGACCGAGCAACGGGAGCTCACCCCGCCGTGGGGATTCGAACCGCCGACCTGACGATCGGCAAGTCCTAGGTGCTGAGGTTTTACCCACAGCACCACCCACGTCCCGAGGCACCACTATATTATTATTGATAGAGTACATTGCAGAAATCCAGTCTCGAAATCACCAGTACCTGAACTGCGGTGGTCAAGCTTTCCTGGTCCAGGAATGGTCAAAGCTGCCGTACCAGAAGTGCAATATGAAAAATGACAGCAAGAAAAGAGAAGCCATTGCCTCTTCTGCCAAGATTTTCCTAAACCCTTCTAGGACTTCCTTGTCTGCATATCAGCTGACTCCTGCCTCTGAATCCTCATTCCTTCTCTCCAGCCTGTCAAGTCCAGCTTGCCATCAACTTGGTCCTCTACAGATTTTTGAACTACAATTCCCATCAGCCCCAGCCAGCAAAGCCATTCATTCTTTGTTCCCCATTCCCCAAAAGCTGCACAGAAATCTACTTTGCTCACTCACATTGCATAACTTTGACCTCCTTCCCCAAAGGCATCCAAAGCCCTTTGGTTGGGGCGTGGGCAAGGAATTCTCGGGCATTTTCATTGCCAGGAACGTCAGGAATGCAGTCCTCCGGTTTAGTCTCATCTTCCTGTACGAAAAAGAAGCAAATCAAATGAAATGAAGCCGCAAAAACAAAATGGGACGAACTGGTCTAACCTACACCCCTGCGAGGTGGGACGGACTGCAAGTCACTCTTCATTTCTTACAGCAGATCTGCTATCTCCTCCAACTTTTTAGCCCACAACCAATTCAGACTTATGGTTTGCACTTCTGGAGAAAGGCAGACCTTTTAAAAGGGCTTCCTTCAAATTCTGCAGAACCAGGCCGGTGTGTGAACCAAGACATCTAGGCAGGCTGAGTAAAGAATTTGGCTTCCAATTCCAATCTGTTAACTACATGGCTGCCACAAACAAACTCACTCACCTCAGGGTACATGAGATTGCAATAGGGAGCTTTGGGGTCATCTAATTCAACCCCCCATCTAATTCAATTTTATCTATACCACAGATAAGTATAGTTTTACTCTAGTTTCATTAAGCTTTTCAAGCCTTGCGCTGTATTTTTACATATTGTGTGTGTGTCCCTCAGTTATATTTTGTGTAAAACACTTCAAGGTTTCTTTTTGTATAAAGTGGTAGAGAAACTCCATCTTTATTCCTGGTTTACTGTATTTTCATATTTTTTTTAAAGAACAGTTTTACAAGCTACCCAACCTACCTTAATAAACCCTGGAGGAAGTTTCTCATAGCTGAAAAAAGATTGAAAATATATCTTTAGTGTCATAAAAAAAAAAATACAAAGCAATGCAGAAAGTTCAGCTGAAGCAAAAATAGAGAAGGGGGTAATGTTTTTTTAACACCTGTCACTCAGTCCCCCCTCCCTTATCTAAAGTGGATAGGGAGAACCACAGCAAGCGGGCTTATTATTTATGTCATTTATTTTTCACAAAAGTCACAAACTGGTTTACAAGTAAAAATATAAGATACTTGATCATAAGCAGCTAATAAAAAGCATCCTTATTAAAATCTCAAACCAACTCATCAACTCCAAACAGTAGTGTAATAATACATAGTAAAATATGATTTAATAAACGAGAAATCTTGAAGCAACATCAAAAAGGCCTCAACTATCTGTTGATGCTGGTAATGGTATTAAGAAAAAAGAAAAGAAAAAAAAGGTACCCCCTGGTATGTTACAGAGTTCAGGATAACTGCAAATCTTGATCTGAGTTTGGCTGAAAATGGCTATATCCCAGAAACTATTTCAAGCAACAACCTATTTGTCAGACATAATGCAGCCATCTCTGAGAAAACAATATTTATTTTCACCATCTTGCCACAAATGAGAAATTTTGAAAGCTTTTGTGTGTTTTTTTTTTTTTAGTGGCAGAAATGTAATATTGACTTTAAGCAGCCTGCCTGTTCCTTTTAAAAATAAAATAAAATTCTGTGTCATGGATTTGAAGCGATGCCATTTCATGGATACAGGTGGCTGTGCTAATTTGACAGCAAAATAGCAACTCTGATCGACAAAGTCAGAATGGGTAAATAAAAACAGCACTAGACAGGATTTAAACCTTTGATCACTTCCTGTGATCACTAAGGCTATGTCTAGAAAGGAGGGAACATTTCCACAAACACCCCCAAAAAGAATATTGGGAACTTCTCAGCGGCTACTCCTAGATGCTGGAACTCCCTCCCTGCAGAAGCTAGAATGTCCAACCCCTGGCAATGCAGAAATCACAACACCTGGGACCCTAACCTTACTGGACCCTGCTTGGCTTTGCAAATATGCCAGCAATTTTATTGCTTCCTGTCCTTCCACCAACAGCTGAACAAATGCTTTCTTGTTAAAACAGCGTTTTGGGAACTGACTGCTTTTAATGAAAAGGTCTGGTGCTGTGCTGTTTTTTATTGTATTTGTATGGTTTTAATAAATTATACACGTGTGCATGTATAAAAGAAACCCAGACAGACAGAAATAGCTGAAGCTAACAATTATTATTATTATTGCTATTATTTATGAAACCACCCTTCATCCAAAGATCTCGGGGCAGTTCACGGAATGAACATATGAGACAAAAACACGAAATACGTAATAATAAAAACGAAGGCGAAAAATATGTAATTGTTTTTTCCTGTGTTTCTGACTGTTCGTATTTTATCAGCAAGCCGTCTTGAATCCTGTCAAGGGAATAGGTGGTAGTGTGTGTATATGTATGCACATATCTATCTATCTTATCTATCATCTATATCTATCTGTAGTTTGTTAAGATTTCTGAGAAAAGCAGCTCAGCCACTTCCCGGGATTCGGGGGGCAGGGCCAGATTTAGGCTTGATGCGGCCCTTACTGAAGGTAATGGGGCCGTTTATATGTCCAGCTGTCCTTGGTCAACAACAAATTGCTGCTGTTTTTTTGTGTTGAATATATGCTATATGGTAATTTATGGACCTAATAGGTATTTAAAGCCATTTGCACATGAAGAATGTAGGCACCCTCGACCCTCCAGATGTTTTTGAGACTACAATTCCCATCATCCCTGCCCGCTGGTCCTGCTAGCTAGGGATGATGGGAGTTGTAGTCCCCAAACATTTGGAGGGTTAAGTTTGGGGATGTCTGGATTCAGGATGCCGTGCGCCTCCCCGCTGCCCTCGGAGGAAGGCGGAGATTTCAAGCCGCCCCCAAACTCGGCCCTCCGGTTATTTTGGGACTACAACTCCCATCATCCCCAGCTAACAGGACCAGTGGTCAGGGATGATGGGAATTGTAGTCCCCAAACATCTGGAGGGCCGAGTTTGCCTATGCCTGACCCCTTGATGGGGGGGGGGGGAATAAGAGAGCACCCTGAGCTAAAGGATCCCCTTCAGAGCTAGAACATTTGCACAGACCAGATTTCCTCGACCCTCTAGATGTTTTTTGAGACTACAATTCCCATCATCCCTGCCCACTGGCCTGCTAGCTAGGGATGATGGGAGTTGTAGTCCCAAAACATTTGGAGGGTTAAGTTTGGGGATGTCTGGATTCGGGATGCCGTGCGCCTCCCCGCTGCCCTCGGAGGAAGGCGGAGATTTCAAGCCGCCCCCAAACTCGGCCCTCCGGTTATTTTGGGACTACAACTCCCATCATCCCCAGCTAACAGGACCAGTGGTCAGGGATGATGGGAATTGTAGTCTCCAAACATCTGGAGGGCCGAGTTTGCCTATGCCTGACCCCTTGATGGGGGGGGGGGAATAAGAGAGCACCCCTGAGCTAAAGGATCCCCTTCAGAGCTAGAACATTTGCACAGACCAGATTTCCTCGACCCTCTAGATGTTTTTGAGACTACAATGTTTTTGAGACCGCCTTGTTTTTGAGACCGCCTTGTGGAATGCCCTCCCATCAGATGTCAAAGCGATAAATAACTACTTGACATTCAGAAGACATCTTAAGGCAGCCCTGTTCAGGGAAGTTTTTAATCTGTGATATTTTAGTGTATTTCTGGTTTTTATGGAAGCCGCCCAGAGTGGCTGGGGAAACCCAGCCAGATGGGCGGGGTACAAATAATAAATTATTATTATTATTATTATTATTATTATTATTATTATTATTATTATTACAATTCCCATCATCCCTGCCCACTGGCCTGCTAGCAAGGGATGATGGGAGTTGTAGTCCCCAAACATTTGGAGGGTTAAGTTTGGGGATGTCTGGATTCAGGATGCCGTGCGCCTCCCCGCTGCCCTCGGAGGAAGGCGGAGATTTCAAGCCGCCCCCCCAAACTCAGGCATCCCAAACTCGGCCCTCCAGTTATTTTTGTAGTCCCAAAACATCTGGAGGGCTGAGTTTGCCTATGCCTGACCCCTTGATGGGGGGGGCGGAATAAGAGAGCACCCCTGAGCTAAAGGATCCCCTTCAGAGCTAGAACATTTGCACAGACCAGATTTCCTTGACCCTCCAGATGTTTTGAGACTACAATTCCCATCATCCTTGACCACTGGTCCTGCTAGCAGGGGATGCTGGGAGTTGTAGTCCCAAAACATTTGGAGGGTTAAGTTTGGGGATGTCTGGATTCGGGATGCCGTGCGCCTCCCCGCTGCCCTCGGAGGAAGGCGGAGATTTCAAGCCGCCCCCCCCCAAACTCAGGCATCCCCAAACTCGGCCCTCCAGTTATTTTTGTAGTCCCAAAACATCTGGAGGGCCGAGTTTGCCTATGCCTGACCCCTTGATTGGGGGGGGGGGGAATAAGAGAGCACCCCTGAGCTAAAGGATCCCCTTCAGAGCTAGAACATTTGCACAGACCAGATTTCCTTGACACTCCGGATGTTTTTTGAGACTACAATTCCCATCATCCTTGACCACTGGTCCTGCTAGCAGGGGATGCTGGGAGTTGTAGTCCCCAAACATTTGGAGGGTTAAGTTTGGGGATGTCTGGATTCAGGACGCCGTGCGCCTCCCCGCTGCCCTCGGAGGAAGGCGGAGATTTCAAGCCGCCCCCCCAAACTCAGGCATCCCCAAACTCGGCCCTCCAGTTATTTTTGTAGTCCCAAAACATCTGGAGGGCTGAGTTTGCCTATGCCTGACCCCTTGGTGGGGGGCGGGGCGGAGTAAGAGAGCACCCCTGAGCTAAAGGATCCCCTTCAGAGCTAGAACATTTGCACAGACCAGATTTCCTTGACCCTCCAGATGTTTTGAGACTACAATTCCCATCATCCTTGACCACTGGTCCTGCTAGCAGGGGATGCTGGGAGTTGTAGTCCCCAAAACTTTGGAGGGTTAAGTTTGGGGATGTCTGGATTCGGGTGAGGGATGCCGTGCGCCTCCCCGCTGCCCTCAGAGGAAGGCGGAGATTTCAAGCCGCCCCCCAAACTCAGGCATCCCCAAACTCGGCCCTCCAGTTATTTTGGGACTACAACTCCCGTCATCCCCAGCTAACAGGACCAGTGGTCAGGGATGATGGGAGTTGTAGTCCCCAAACATCTGGAGGGCTGAGTTTGCCTATGCCTGACCCCTTAATGGGGGGGGGGGGATAAGAGAGCACCCCTGAGCTAAAGGATCCCCTTCAGAGCTAGAACATTTGCACAGACCAGATTTCCTTGACCCGCCGGATGTTTTTTGAGGCTACAATTCCCATCATCCTTGACCACTGGACCTGCTAGCAGGGGATGATGGGAGTTGTAGTCCCCAAACATTTGGAGGGTTAAGTTTGGGGATGTCTGGATTCAGGATGCCGTGCGCCTCCCCGCTGCCCTCGGAGGAAGGCGGAGATTTCAAGCCGCCCCCCCAAACTCAGGCATCCCCAAACTCGGCCCTCCAGTTATTTTTGTAGTCCCAAAACATCTGGAGGGCCGAGTTTGCCTATGCCTGACCCCTTGATGGGGGGGGGGATAAGAGAGCACCCCTGAGCTAAAGGATCCCCTTCAGAGCTAGAACATTTGCACAGACCAGATTTCCTTGACCCTCCGGATGTTTTTTGAGACTACAATTCCCATCATCCTTGACCACTGGTCCTGCTAGCAGGGGATGCTGGGAGTTGTAGTCCCAAAACATTTGGAGGGTTAAGTTTGGGGATGTCTGGATTCGGGTGAGGGATGCCGTGCGCCTCCCCGCTGCCCTCGGAGGAAGGCGGAGATTTCAAGCCGCCCCCCAAACTCAGGCATCCCCAAACTCGGCCCTCCAGTTATTTTTGTAGTCCCAAAACATCTGGAGGGCTGAGTTTGCCTATGCCTGACCCCTTGATGGGGGGGGGGGGAATAAGAGAGCACCCCTGAGCTAAAGGATCCCCTTCAGAGCTAGAACATTTGCACAGACCAGATTTCCTTGACCCTCCGGATGTTTTTTGAGACTACAATTCCCATCATCCTTGACCACTGGTCCTGCTAGCAGGGGATGCTGGGAGTTGTAGTCCCCAAACATTTGGAGGGTTAAGTTTGGGGATGTCTGGATTCGGGATGCCGTGCGCCTCCCCGCTGCCCTCGGAGGAAGGCGGAGATTTCAAGCCGCCCCCCAAACTCAGGCATCCCCAAACTCGGCCCTCCAGTTATTTTGGGACTACAACTCCCGTCATCCCCAGCTAACAGGACCAGTGGTCAGGGATGATGGGAGTTGTAGTCCCCAAACATCTGGAGGGCCGAGTTTGCCTATGCCTGACCCCTTGATGGGGGGGGCGGAATAAGAGAGCACCCCTGAGCTAAAGGATCCCCTTCAGAGCTAGAACATTTGCACAGACCAGATTTCCTTGACCCGCCGGATGTTTTTTGAGACTACAATTCCCATCATCCTTGACCACTGGTCCTGCTAGCAGGGGATGCTGGGAGTTGTAGTCCCCAAACATTTGGAGGGTTCAGTTTGGGGGATGTCTGGATTCGGGATGCCGTGCGCCTCCCCGCTGCCCTCGGAGGAAGGCGGAGATTTCAAGCCGCCCCCCCCCCAAACTCAGGCATCCCCAAACTCGGCCCTCCAGTTATTTTGGGACTACAACTCCCGTCATCCCCAGCTAACAGGACCAGTGGTCAGGGATGATGGGAGTTGTAGTCCCCAAACATCTGGAGGGCTGAGTTTGCCTATGCCTGACCCCTTGATTGGGGGGGGGGGCGGAATAAGAGAGCACCCCTGAGCTAAAGGATCCCCTTCAGAGCTAGAACATTTGCACAGACCAGATTTCCTTGACCCTCCGGATGTTTTTTTTGAGACTACAATTCCCATCATCCTTGACCACTGGTCCTGCTAGCAGGGGATGCTGGGAGTTGTAGTCCCCAAACATTTGGAGGGTTAAGTTTGGGGATGTCTGGATTCGGGTGAGGGATGCCGTGCGCCTCCCCGCTGCCCTCGGAGGAAGGCGGAGATTTCAAGCCGCCCCCCCCCCCCAAACTCAGGCATCCCCAAACTCGGCCCTCCAGTTATTTTGGGACTACAACTCCCGTCATCCCCAGCTAACAGGACCAGTGGTCAGGGATGATGGGAGTTGTAGTCCCCAAACATCTGGAGGGCTGAGTTTGCCTATGCCTGACCCCTTGATGGGGGGGGGGCGGAATAAGAGAGCACCCCTGAGCTAAAGGATCCCCTTCAGAGCTAGAACATTTGCACAGACCAGATTTCCTTGACCCTCCGGGTGTTTTTTTGAGACTACAATTCCCATCATCCCTGCCCACTGGACCTGCTAGCAGGGGATGTTGGGAGTTGTAGTCCCCAAACATTTGGAGGGTTCAGTTTGGGGGATGTCTGGATTCGCCTCGGAGGAAGGCGGAGGGTTCAAGCCGCCCCCCCCAGCGACCCCCCCCCAGCCTTACAAGGACTCCAGATGCTGGATCTGCTGAATGTGCTGCACTTCCCGCTTCTTCCTCTTCTGCTCCTTCCGCTCGTGGCCTCGGCTGCTGGAGCCGGCCGGGCTGCCGCCGGGCAACGACGACGACTCGCTGCGGCTCCGGTGCCGCTTCGGGCCTCCGCCCTCGCCGCGCCGGGACATGGTGCGCCGGGGAAGCGCAGCCCAGCCCGGCCTGGCGCGCCTCACTTCCAGGCGAGGCCAAGCGAGCACTTCCCCCGGCCCGACGGGGCCGCCTGGCGCTCGGAGGAAGGCGGAGCTGCTTCCCAGCGCCGCCGGCTCAGACCGAATCGAAGCCACCCAGGATCAATCCATCAAACGAAACCCGATCAGTTCATAATAAAAACCCGATTGTCGTTTGCAGCGCCGGATTGAGCTCCTCTCTGAGCAGCGCCGGATTGACGTATAAGCTAAGCAAAGCTCTAGTTTAGGGCCCCCCTCTCTTGGGGACCCCCAAAAATATAATGGGGGAAAACTGGATGTACGTTTCCAAAACGTAAGATGGGAAACAAATAAAATATCATGGGGGGGGAAACTGGATGTACATTTCCAAAATGTAAGATGGGAAACAAATAAAATATAATGGGGGGAAACTGGATGTACATTTCCAAAATGTAAGATGGGAAACAAATAAAATATAATGGGGGGGGAAACTGGATGTACATTTCCAAAATGTAAGATGGAAAGCAAATAAAATATAATGGGGGGAAAACTGGATGTACATTTCCAAAATGTAAGATGGGAAACAAATAAAATATAATGGGGGGAAAACTGGATGTACATTTCCAAAATGTAAGATGGAAAGCAAATAAAATATAATGGGGGAAAACTGGATGTACATTTCCAAAATGTAAGATGGGAAACAAATAAAATATAATGGGAAAACTGGATGTACATTTCCAAAATGTAAGATGGGAAACAAATAAAATATAATGGGGGAAAACTGGATGTACATTTCCAAAATGTAAGATGGGAAACAAATAAAATAAAACCTACATACAGCAACAGTGTTTTGTGTTGTGTAGGATCTTAGGGTGCAAGAAAAGGCCTGCTAGCCGGCTCACTAAAATATCACTGGCTTGCTCATTTCTCTATATAGGGTGCCTACATTCTGCACATAGCTGTCAACTTTTCCCTTTTCTTGCCAGGAATCCTATTCGGAATAAGGGAATTTCCCTTAAAAAAAAAGGAAACGTTGACAGCTATGATTCTGCATGTGCAAATGGCTTTAGATACCTGTTAGGTCCATTAATGAGCATATAGCATATATTCAACACAAAAAGCAGTGACAATTTGTTGTTGACAAAGGACAGCTGGACATATAAAGGGCCCCATTACCTTCAGTAGCTTAAGGCGTCATCAAACCTAAACTGGCCCTGGCTAGGACATCTCCTTCCCCCGACCATGCCTTCCCTTCCCTGGGCACACCTGTTGCTGATCCCACTTTCTCCATACCCTCCAACATTTCTCTGATTAAAATAGGGGCTTCCCATTATTATTATTATTATTATTATTATTATTATTATTATTATTATTATTATTTTATTGGAATTCTAAGGTTTCAGATATATATAAATCATATGCATATAAGTATACATAAGTATATATATATTTTTTAAAATAGATTTTTATTAGGATTTTTTTTATAAAAAAGTTTACAGGAAAAAAAGAAAAAATATAAAGAACAATCAAAAAAGGAAAAGAAAGAACAATACATATAAAACAAACATCATCCAAAAACAGAAAAGAAAAGAGGGGGGGGGGGAAACAAATCAAACCTTTACATCACTTATTTTCATTCACTTACTTCCTTGACCTCCTCACACCTCCCATTTTTGTATTCTAGTTCAATTAGATATTTCAGCAAATCCTTTCCAACTTTGTTTTAATCTTTCACCAATTCATTTTTACTTAATCCTTTATATCTTTTTTTCTGCTAAAACCACATACTTTTATTCCAGCCTCCTTCTAACATTCCTTAATTTTGCAATATTTCTGAAGATAAACTTTAATTTTTTTCCAATCTTCTTCCACCAACTCTTCTCCTTGGTCTCGGATTCTGCCAGTTATCTCTGCCATTTCCATGTAGTCCATCACCTTCATCTGCCATTCTTCCCGGGTGGGTAGATCTTGTGTTTTCCAATACTTTGCGATGAGTATTCTTGCTGCTGTTGTGGCGTACATAAAGAAAGTTCTATCCTTCTTTGGCACCAATTGGCCGACTATGCCCAAGAGAAAGGCCTCTGGTTTCTTCTGGAAGGTATATTTAAATACCTTTTTCAATTATAGATCATCTCCCAAAAGGTCTTAATCTTTGGGCATGTCCACCAAAGGTGAAAGAATGTGCCTTCAATCTCTTTACATTTCCAACATTTATTATCTTTTTTTTTTTTATAAATTTTTATTGGGTTTTCAAATTTTTTAACAACACACAACATATATGACTTCCCCCCACCCCCCCACATACATCCCACTTCCCCCATTTAATTCAGCAAGTTCTTATTCCTCTCTCTAAACTTAATCTCTTTATTCTCCAACTTAGTTCATCTTATTAAACCCCATATTATTACCCTATCTTCTTATATGCAATAAATCCTTGTTTCTAAGATCAATCAAAATTTATATACCAATCTCCCCTTTTTTTTATATTAAAGTATAAATCGAATTTACAATAGCCAAAAATCATAAAGTTTTTCAAAAATCTGTTTTCCCCCCTCCCTCCCTGCCCGGGTATCTGTCCCTTCCCAAGTAGTTATCCTTCCATAAAATTCCTAGCCAGGATTCCTCACATCTCCAGCCCTCAAGTCTATTTCAGTCTCTCTCCAGTTTTTCTGTTGATATTCCTTTTTGCTGGTTTCCAGGTCTCGAAGGGTGTCTGTTACAGTTACTTCCTCTTCTCCCAGTTCAAACCTAATTGAGAAAACTTGTTGCCAGGGTTCTACCAAAAGTCCTCCAGGTTGCAGATAATAAAGGCCAGAAAAGAGGAGGAAGTCCCAGTTATATTTCTTTACTCCTTTAATTTTCATAATTCCACAGTTTCCAAGGGCTTCCTCCTTCACTTTTCTCCTCAGTCTCATATCTTCATACTTTGTAATCCAAAAGGTTTCTTTGTTCTCTGGCACCATAGGTTTCCACACTTTCTCTTCTCCAACTTCCTCCTTCACCCCCTCCAAAGATGTCATATTTGGTTGAGCTACAGAGTCTCTCAAGAACAAATCTCTAGTTCCGTCAGCAAGATTGTTTGTTTTGAAAATCAAGGTCGTGTATTGTTCTTGTAAGATTCCCACGAGAAAAGAAGCTCTCTCAATTTGTGCTAGTAATTTTCCTTCTGCAGCCATTGTAGTGTCACTGGTTTCCCCTAGGGGGATTTCCATTGTTCACAGTTCTACGCCAGCAATCCTTTACCCTATTGTTTATTTACTTTGTTTCAAATCACGTCTGTTTATATGTAACACCTTTAAACCAAAGAGATATATAGTAATACAGTTTTGTCCTTTGTTCAGCTGTTTGACAGCTCAGTTGACAGCTGTCAAACTCCGATTCCTTAAGGCTAGATTGATGCAGGACGCTCCCAGGTCCAAGGGGGGGGGGGTCACAAAAGTTTCCAAAGTTCGTTTCTTCCCTCCAGCACAACTTGACAAGATAAAACTTGTTCTTAAAAGTTATTAAAGTCTCTTACCAATTTCCGTAAACGTAAAATCTTTTTCCCGATCTTAGATTTTCGCTCCTTGCTTCCAATTGCCTGTATGAAGGGGGGGTGCGGACTTCCCTTTAGCACATCCCCCCGTTTGCCCGATTTAAGGATAACGGTTTTTTTAAAAGTCCAAATTTTCTTCTACTCACGGGGTGTTTGTATCCAATCGAATTTTCAGGTAGAAAGTTGACGCTCTCCGGTGAATGGCTTGCGGCTTCACTCCACTGAGGTAGCGGTTTACTCTCAGCACCACGCCACCCCCCGTACCTTCTCCGCAGCCTTTAAAAAGGCTCTTCGACTGTCAGGGGGGGCGCTTAAGGTGCCCACCGAGTCACCAGGTCCACAGGTATCCGCACCTGTGGTTTCTAAGGGTCCCCGCGTCGCCGGCGCGGCAAGACCCGTCCTCAGAGGAGCCGATTCCCTCCGGAGCTCGGAGGGAATCCGCCATTACACCGATCGCATCAACCCGGAAGTCCTTTATTATCGGGCAGATGATAAATTTTTGCAAGCTTGACTGGTGTCATGTACCACCTGTATATCATTTTCATTATATTCTCTCTTAAGGCATTACATGCCGTAAACTTCATAACTGTTCCCAGTCAGGCATCATAATGTTATGTCCAACATCTTGTGCCCATTTAATCATAACAGATTTCACCGTTTCATCCTCTGTATTCCATTTCAACAGCAAGTTATACATTCTTGACAAATTCTTAGTTTTAGGATCTAACAATTCTGTTTCCAATTTTGATTTTCCCACCTGTATACATAAGTATATAAACCACGTCTGAAATAGTACAGGAGAGCAATCCTGAAGCCATTCTGACTCTTCCAGTGACCTCAGATATTCTCTGCAGTGAGGAAGGAAATTGGAAACCCCTCCCCCTTGTCTCTTTGTTCACAAATCATATCTTAAGGGTATACTATGGGGAGCCTGTACCTGGATTCAGGAACTAGGAACAATGGTACCTTGGTTCTCAAACGCCAAAAACCCAGAAGTGTTCTGGTTTTCAAATGTTTTTCGGAAGCCGAACGTCTGATGCAGCTGTCTGTTATTGTTTCTGGGGCGCCTGCAGCGATCAGAAGTTGCGCCTTGGTTTTTGAACATTTCGGAAGTCAAACAAATTTCCAGAATGGATTAAGTTTGGCGCTTTTGTTTTTGCTATTTATTTTGCATTTTTGAGGCTTTTTCGGTTAATTTGTTTTTGTGACTGCAATCAGCTACTGATTGATTGTGTGACTGCGGAAATGGATAAAAGCTCCCCTTCCAAACAATGACGATCATCAGTGCAGGTAAGAAAATAATAATTTTAATTTTTCTCATCTACAATACTGCCTTATTTATTTTATAGTATGCAGGTGGCGCTGTGGTCTAAACCACAGAGCCTTTAACTTATTAAAAATCGGCCTTATTCACAGCTGCCTTCAGATGGCTCGGGAATCAGGTAACAGCATGCCCTCCAACATTTTTCCAAAGAAAACAGGGATGTCCCTAAGGGAAGGCGGGACATTTGGGGATCCAATCAGAAACCGGGATGGCTTCCTGGAATGTCCCCAGAAAATTGGGACGCTTGGAGGGTCTGTAATGCAGTCGGTCACATTCTGACCATGTTTGCTTATAGCTCCCTGCCCCACCTCCATGTGGCCCCTGAAAGGTTGCTTGTGCAAAAAAGCCTATGAATAAATGGATCCTAAACCATTTTAGATCTTTAGAAAGGCTAGTGGTGCGGTGCCTGAATTCGCAAAAATGCAGAGTAATGTTTCAGGTAAGTGGGGCAGAAATTCACTTTCACTGCCAGCTTTTGCATCTGGCCTGTCCCTAATGAAGTGCCAACATTCCAGTGGAATATTGGCTGGTGTCTTTAAAACATTACCAGAGCGCTGGGAAGTAGCGCAGAAGCTGCTGAAGGCCATTTTTCATGAGGTTTGCGGTGATGATTAGGGCTGAGGCCTGCTTTATTTTTCAGCTTGGTTTAAAAAAGAAAAAATTGCATGCGTGGCATTTTTGATTGGTCAGATATGCACACTTTAAGGGCTTATCTATGCTTAAATGAAGACCTTAATTAGGGAAAGACCACATCTTTATCTTTACAGTTCCCGAATCATATTTTTTTACCCTAAGAGTTTAATTGTCTCTGTTTAAATCTGGTTCCTACTTATAGGAGGGTGACCGGTAGACCTGTCTGGCAAATGCAGAGATTGGTACTCCAATATCTTCTGCTGGCAATAGGTCAGGATGCTGTTGTGTCTAGGTCATGTACAAAATAGGAAATTGTACCAGGGTCACAGACAATTCCTGAGGGATCTATTTAGTATTAAACTTATGCCTTCTGCACTGATGCCATGATCCAAATAACTAAACCATGTAAAAAGTCCAGAAAAGTCCCTTTTGCAAGAGTGAGTAGAACTGGGGGTTGGTTATAAAAAGGTCTCAGCACCTTCACAACTACAATTCCCAGAACTGCCTGGGGGAAGGTAGGAGAGTTCAACATTTTAAAAATAGTTTGTGTCACAATTGTGCCCCAGCACTTGTTGGGGTAATGAAGGAAGTGTCTGAATGAATGTTTGCAATAAACTAAATGTTAAGGCAGAACCAAGTTTTTATACAACACGTTTTATTGTACAGTGGTATCTTGGGTTACATACGCTTCAGGTTACAGACTCCGCTAACCCAGGAATAGTACCTCAGGTTAAGAACTTTGCCTCAGGATGAGAACAGAAATCGTGCTTTGGCGGCGCGGCAGCAGCAGGAGGCCCTATTAGCTAAAGTGGTGCTTCACGTTAAGAACAGTTTCAGGTTAAGAACGGACCTCTGGAACGAATTAAGTTCTTAACCCGAGCTACCACTATACTTTCCTGCAATCATTTATCTTCTTGCTCATCTGCATGTATACAATCCAGGAATTCAAAGCAAGCAATTTCTCTAGATTACAGAGCACTTTCCTTTGCAGCAGAAGTACAACCTGTGTTTTTATGGTGCCCCTGCCATGTAATCCAAACTGCAAATCCCACCAGTGTTTAAAGGCATCTGAGGAGTTTAGCCCTTAGCTATAATGTAACAGGTTATTATAAACCACAGCTAGCTAAAAGCTGGGCAAATCACATATGCTAAACTATAGGATAACTCTCTGCTCACAGTTTGCCCTATACTTTACAAACGGGACATTCTTTTGAAGATTTTTCACTGACAAAGAAGAAAATAATACCTTTGCTTTTCAGTTCAATATTTAACTGATGCGCTCTATTGTAAGTCAAAGTTGGTGTCTAACATTCTTGCGACAACGGTCTGGAAATTAACTTGTCCTGATGTTATGAGGTCGACCCCTGAACATGCCCAGCACACATACGAACCCACAAACACTACTAAGAAGAATAGACACTTTTGAGTGGAGTCAGGGTGTGTGGCCGTTTAAAATGTGTGTATACCTTCAACCCAATAGAGAACTTGTCGCCCCAGGAAGCAAAAACAGATGGGTTTGTTACATGCAAATGGAAGAGACATGGCAGATGTGTGCTGCTTTAGACAGTGAAGTTGCAAATAAGTGGGGCAGCAAATCAAATTAAAATTCAAACACCTTAATCCTAAAGATAAAAGGAGTCCCTACCTACCCAATGAGTATAGAGATGTGCCACAATACACATACTAAAATACACATACATTTTCCATCATGAGAGGCGTAAGGCTTCTGTCACCTGATCTGAAAGTTCACTCTGTCCTTATTAGAAAAGGCAGTCCAGAAATCCCCTTTTCTGAGTATCTTAAAAACAGAGGAACAGTCTGAATAGCCCTTTTATGTAACAGCATCATGGATGTAGCCAGGATTATTATTTTTTATGGGGGGGAAGGCTTTATGTTTCATTGGGGGGGGGGAGGGGTAGAACTGAGTCGGGTCAGTTAGTTTAAAATATTTATATATTTACACACACACCTGGTTCCTATGCCCATGAACAGCATCCTGTGGATTTGACTTGCAAAGAACGCTTTCCTGTCCTAAGTGAGAGTCTCAAAATACAGTGGTACCTCGGGTTAAGTACTTAATTCGTTCTGGAGGTCCGTGTTTAACCTGAAACTATTCTTAACCTGAAGCACCACTTTAGCTAATGGGGCCTCCTGCTGCCGCCGGAGCACGATTTCTGTTCTCATCCTGAAGCAAAGTTCTTAACCTGAAGCAGTATTTCTGGGTTAGTGGAGTCTGTAACCTGAAGCGTATGTAACCTGAAGGGTATGTCAGTGGCGTAGCGTGGGTTGTCAGCACCCGGGGCAAGGCAAGTAATTTGTGCCCCCAAACCCGTGGATTTGCGCCCCCTAACCCTAACCCCCAGATGTTGCGCCCGGTGCGGCCGGCCCCCCCCTGCACCCCCCACGCTACGCCACTGGGGTATGTAACCCGAGCTACCACTGTAAAAGGGTATGTAGCTTGAAATAGATTACAGTGGTACCTCGGGTTACATATGCTTCAGGTTACATACGCTTCAGGTTACAGACTCCACTAACCCAGAAATAGTGCTTCAGGATAAGAACAGAAATCGTGCTCTGGTGGTTAAGAACAGTTTCAGGTTGAGAACGGACCTCCGGAACGAATTAAGTACTTAACCCGAGGTACCACTGTACTCCGGTAGATCATTTCTCCACTGCAGTTAATTCCAACTTCCCCCCTGCGACTTCATAACTCC
Organism: Podarcis erhardii; assembly: GCF_964252035.2. Lineage (NCBI taxonomy): Eukaryota > Metazoa > Chordata > Lepidosauria > Squamata > Lacertidae > Podarcis > Podarcis erhardii. Next base: position 45,240,088 of record NC_138513.1, read on the forward strand.
AAAGGCGGCGTGCGCTCCCGCTCCCCCGACAGCCGCGCGCCACAGCCCTGACTCATCGCCCTGGGGGTCGGACAGGAGGGCTGGGCAGGGCAGCTGCTCCGCTTGAGGCCTCGAGGAAAAAACCTGAGCCCTCAGCAGCCTCGTCTGGGCTGGAAACGAAGAGGCGCCACGTCGAAACGCGAGGGGACAGTTGTCTCCCCTTTTCCACCCCACGAGATGGAAAAAACACGCAGGAACTAGAAACTTGACTCTTCCCCCCCCCATTTTTTTTATTGGTTTTCACAACATTATAAACAAACAAACACATTAGACAAACAAACATAAATCATAGCCTTATTGAAAATTGCACTTATTAACTTTGTTAAGTGACTTCCTCGCTTCCCCTTGGCTGAATTTCATTGCATATACTTCTAACGGTTTTCCAAATCACAGCTCTTCTAAAATTTAACTTAAATATTAACATCCTTAAATCTTCACTTTATGAAATTAAACATATTAACTCATCACTTAACATAAATAAAATCCTCAGCCAGTTAAGTATCTTCAAGCTATTTCCAGTTAGTTTAACTTAACAAATTTAACTAAATAATCATTAAATTTATTCCATTCTTCCTGATACTCTTCCTCCTTCTGGTGGCGGACTCTTCCGCTTAGGTCGGCTAGCTCCGAAAAATCCATCATCTTCATCTGCCATTTGTTGGTAATTCTTGGGTTTTCCACTTTTTAGCTAACAAAATAGGAGCAGCTTGACTCTTGACGGCTCCCCTTGACTCTCCCCTTTGCTCAGCCTTTTCCCCCTGTTTCCCGAGTGAGAAGGAAGAACAAGCCCCCTGTATTGGAAGACACAAGATCTACCCACTTTGGAAGAATGGCAGACGAAGGTGATTGACTATATGGGATTGGCAGAAATGACTGGCAGAATCCGTGACCAGGGAGAAGAGTCGGTGGAAGAAGATTGGAAAAAATTTAAAGATTACTTACAGAAATATTGTAAAATTAAGGAATGTTAGAATGATGTTGGATAGAAATTAAGTGGTTTCCAGCTGTAATGCTTTAAGATAATATGAAAAAAGGGTTATAAATAGGTTAAAAAGTAATGGTAAGGATTTGCTGAAACAACAATTTGAAGCGGAATACAAAAAAGGGAGGTATGAGGAGGTCCGGGAAATAAGCTAAAGGAAAATTAGCAATGGAAAATCTGTATGTTTTTAATTATTTTTATTTTGTATTTTTGTTATTTTCTTTTTTCATTTTTATTGTAATACTAAAAAAAAAAAAACCTTAATAAATATTCTATAAAAAATAAAAGGGAAAATAAATGCAAAGAGCAGCCAGTGATAATTCTTAAATCTTAAACATATCTGTCCTTATACCAGGGATGGGAAATTTTGTACCGTCAGCTGCATTCCAGCCATTCAAAAGTCAGAGGTGTCGGCCCACATGTTCTGTGCATAGGAATGGCAAAACCATGTTGAGGAAGGTGCAAAGTTTTCCATAATGGAACAGCAGCTTTCTAAAGAACTGATGGTTCTAATGATTCTTTTCTCTGTTTATAAGCAAAAAAGGGAGGTATGAGGAGGTCCGGGAAATAAGCTCAAGGAAAATTAGCAATGGAAAATCTGTATGTTTGGAATTATGTTTCTTTTGTATTTTGGTTCTTTTCTTTTTTCATCTTTATTGTAATAGTCTCAAAAAAACACCTTAATACATATTCTAGATATATAAAAAAGGAAATAAAAAAATTCCTTCCAGTAGCACCTTAAAGACCAACTGAGTTAGTTCTAGGTATGAGCTTTCGTGTGCATGCACACTTCTTCAGATACACAAGTGTGCATGCACACGAAAGCTCATACCTAGAACTAACTCAGTTGGTCTTTAAGGTGCTACTGGAAGGAATTTTTTTATTTTGTTTTGACCATGGCAGACCAACACGGCTACCTATCTGTAACTATAAAAAAGGAAGAGCAAGCCCCCTCGGGCACCCGCCTGGTCTCCCAGGCCCTCCCCCTGCCTCGCCTCCCCGGGGGGCTGGCTCCTCCCGCCGGCTCTGCAAGCCGAGAAGCCGCGGCTGGCCGTTTCCCCCGCCGACCCTCCTCCTTCTCCTTCCTCCGCCCCTCTCCACGTTTGCAGCTCGGGGAAGCCGGGATTTGGGCGCCGGACCTCCGCCGCCTCCGCCGCCGCCATGGAAGGGCCAGGAATGCCGCCCGGCCGGAGGAGACGCCGCTGCTTCTCTCCGCTGCTGCTGGCGCTGCTGGTGAGCTGCGCGGCGTGCCAGGCTCCGCCGGTGCCGGGCGCCGGAGAACCGCCCTGGGACGGCCAGGATGTGCTGGTGGAGCGCAGCTACGTGCCCCGCGAGTGCCCGCGCACCGTCCGCGCCGGCGACTTCGTGCGCTACCATTACCACGGCACCTTCCCCGACGGCGCCAAGTTCGACTCCAGGTAGGGCGCCGCGTCGCGCCTAGGCGCGCTTCCCCGCCCGCCAGGCCCATCCCAGGCGGGCGGGCGGGCGGGCGCGCGCGCCCACGCTCGGCAGCCTGCGCGCTCCCTCAAGCTCGCTGGCCGGCCGAGCCTCTCTCCCCGAGCGGCTTGGGCCCCGATCCAGCCCAGGGCGGCTGTTGGTGTGGGGCAGGGCACCCGCTTCGCACCAGGGAAAGCGCAGCCCCTGCCCTCTCCTGCGAAAATGGGGAGCCCACGGTCTGAGAGAGCTCTCCCCAGGAGGCAGTATTGTACAGGGGTACCTCAGGTTCCATACGCTTCAGGTTACATACGCTTCAGGTTACAGACTCCGCTAACCCAGAAATAGTGCTTCAGCTTAAGAACTTTGCTTTAGGATGAGAACAGAAATCGGGCTCCGGCGGCGCGGCGGCAGCAGGAGGCCCCATTAGCTACAGGTTAAGAACAATTTCAGGTTAAGAACGGACCTCTGGAACGGATTAAGTTCTTAACCCGAGGTACTACTGTACAGTGGTACCTTGGTTCTCAAATTTAATCCTTTCCCGAGGTCCGTTCCATAACCGGAGTGTTGCAAAACCAAGGCACGCTTTCCCATACAAAGTAATGCAAAACAGATTAATCCGTTCCAGACTTTTAAGAACAACCCCTAAAACAGCAATTTAACATGAATTTTACTATCTAATGAGACCATTTGTCCATAAAATGAAAGCAATAATCAATGTAAAAAGGGAAAGGGACCCCTGACCATTAGGTCCAGTCGTGGCTGACTCTGGGGTTGCGGCGCTCATCTCACTTTATTGGCCGAGGGAGCCGGCATACAGCTTCCGGGTCACGTGGCCAGCATGACTAAGCCGCTTCTGGCAAACCAGAGCAGTGCACGGAAACGCCGTTTACCTTCCCCCCAGAGCGGTACCTATTTATCTGCTTGCACTTCGTGCTTTCAAACTGCTAGGTTGGCAGGAGCAGGGACCGAGCAACGGGAGCTCACCCCATCACGGGGATTCGAACCGCCGACCTTCTGATCGGCAAGCCCTAGGCTCTGTGGTTTAACTCACAGCGCCACCCGCATCCCTCTAATAAACAATGTACTGTACTAAAAAATAAATAAGGCAGTATTCTAGATGATAAACGTTAAAATTATAATTTTTTTCTTACCTTCACTGATGATAGTCATTGTTTGGATGGGGGGCTTTTATCCATTTCTGTAGTCACACAATCAATCAATTGGTAGCTGAACTGGGTTCCACACAGTCACAAAAACAAATGAACCGAAAAAGCCTCAAAAACAAAAACGCAAAATAAATAGCAAAAACAAAAGCACCAAACTTAATCCATTCCGGAAGTCCTTTTGACTTCTGAAATATTTGAAAACCAAGACGCAACTTCTGATTGGTGCAGGCACCCTGGAAACAATAGCCGACAGCCACATTGGACGTTTGACGTCTGAAAAACATTCAAAAACCGGAACACTTCCGGGGTTTCGTAATTTTGGAACCAAGGCGTTTGAGAACCCAGGTACCACTGTACTGCTCTATGTAGCCAACTGCTAGGGCTGAGGTCCCTTTGCCCCCCGCCACAAAGATCTGAGTGAGTCGCCCCTCCCAAGTTGATGGGCATTGCCATTCAAATAGTGTGCATGCACCGCATCATGTAATCAATTATGTGGGGTGGGGTTTACATGGGCTCCCTCAATAGTTTATTCAAGTGGGCACCCCTGGCTCTAGGTGTAGAGGCATCTGTTTATAACCTGGGAAACCCTGGGAGAAGCCATACCTGCCATCATCTTGCAAAGGTATAGTCTAGTCTAGAAAACCCCACCAGTACCAGATATAAGGTGGCAAGCTAAGGGGGCATAATAATAAAAATAATAATTTAAATGCCTATACTTATACAGGTACCAACTGAGAAGATATTACAGATGCTTTATGTTTTCATATGATTTATGCTGCATTTGCCCTGCTCTAGTAATTGTTCTGTTATGTTTCCACAATGTATTGTTTGTAAGCTGCTTTGGGATTCATTTGAATGAAAAGAGGCCTAGAACTACTAATATATCAATCAATCAATCAATAGCCATAAAAAAGCAACTGTACCAAAATGAATTACTGTGAAAATAATAAATACGATGGGAGGGGGGGATTTGCCAAATTTTGTCCTCCCTGCAGGCACCACATTAGCAATGTCTGCCCCTGACCCCACCCTAGGCGGAGAGGCTGCTTACAGCGCAACCTTTTGGATCACAGGCACCCCCTTGGGCCTGCAGTTGTAGCTCTGGAACTGGTCCATTTCCAAGTGATGGAGGCACTTAGGAATGTTGTCGCACAATACAGTGAACTGTCCTCTGCTATATTTCTCTTTGTGTATGATACTTTTGAATGCATTCCCACTGAAGTCCTTGAAGAAAAAGGTAGATTTAATATAACCTGGGTGTACTGTAAGTGTTCCCATGATTAAAACGTAGGCTACATCTAATTGCATCATCATTATAGGGCTGTATAACAGCACCTACACAAGGCATAGAAAGGGGTGTCTATTTCTCCTCTGGTGAGAGGGCAGCCTTTGCAGCCAGGGAAACTGCATCTTGTTAATAGATATAATGTTAATTATGAAAAATTCCCAAGTGATCATTGAAAGTGAATATGCCCTTTGGCAAAATTCCAGACATCTCTCTGGAGACAATGCATATTCTTGGAAGCTTATATTTTATACCCTTTCAACATTGTTGTAGAATGATGCATTCCTAACCCCACCTTGGGAATAAGCCCCATTGAATTCAATGAGACTTACTTCTGAGTAGACATGATGGGGTTGCACCAGAAGAGCAAAACCACCCCCCATATCTGTCAATCAAATTAAAATTGCCTTGAATATGTTCTTTCTGTCATTATCCATTCAAGACAAAAGAAAGTTCACCTTCACAGAACTTGTGGCAGAAATGTTTTGTTTGTGCTGAATCAGCTTCCATGGGTAATTCCGAGTTTGAAAGATTAGTGAAAAAATTTCTCTCACCCTTTCTACACCCTTTTCTACACCCTTTCTAGCTCTAGGACTGTCCAGGGTATTCCACACAAGGTATGAAAGCAACACTTGTTTAGATGGTTTTTGAAAGAGAGATGAGACAAATTCATGGGGGGAATCAGCAGCTGTTAGTCATAGTCATGACTGAGAAATGGGTAAAAATAAAAGAGCTGCCAACAAAATACCTGTAAACTGGATTTAAGTGAATTGCAAATGAATTTGCAAGTAACCTACTGTGTTCTCTCTCTCTCTCTCTAGCTATGACAGGGGTTCCACATTCAACGTGTTTGTGGGGAAAGGCCAACTTATTGCTGGGATGGACAAAGCTCTGATTGGCATGTGTGTGAATGAGAGGCGGTTCGTAAAAATCCCACCCCATCTTGGCTACGGGAGTGAAGGTGTTTGTGAGTACAGAACTCTGTATGGAAATGTTCATCCAAGACAAGCTGTTGAAAAGACAGAGTTTCTAACAAGTTCATCAAACCTGATTTTTTAATGAATGCATTGCTGCCTGATAAGTCCTGTTCATGGAATATATCTATGGATCTGGATGTGTGGATGAGGACGACATGGGACCATGCCGACAGACCCTGTCTCCCAAACTCCACATCTTCATTTTAAGTTCTGAACTTCTGAGAAACACGTGGAGTTCCTGCTTCCACAAATTTAGATCTCAGGATATGTTATATGAATCGAGTTCAAGAGGCCAGCTTACTACAGGCAGGGCTACAATGTCAGACTTTCATTGCTAAAGTTTCCCCCTGTTCTCCACATCAAGTCCTTTTGCCCTTTTTTTTTGAAAAATGTGAGGATCTTTGTTTTCTCCCCATTGTTCTTTTCTTTAAGACGGACTTCTAGCTACAATTGTTTGCAGAGAATACGTGATGGCAGAAATATCCATCGTGTTCCTCAGTGAGGAACAAGTTGCTGTCCTGTTCTGATCAAGATTAATTAAATACAATATGAGGCTTCAGTAGTGATGACTCTGAGCAGGGTGACAGTAGTAAAGCCAACTCACTCTAAGCCACTTGTTTTCCCAAATCCTTGATAAACAGAGGCACTTCAAGTTCCCTGTAGAGAGGGATTGATTGATAAACCATGCTGAGAATTCTTGCTCTGGGAGGGGAATGGTGGGCTGTATCCAGTAACTCTTAGCAAACTACAGCTCCCAGAATGCTTTGGGTGAAGTCATGACAGCTTAAAGTGGTATTATAGTGCTCTAAACGCGGTCTCTGTCTCTGTGCGCCTGGGCCACTGGTGAAACAGTTCCTTAGCCAGCCACAGTCCTTTGTGCATGCCTGCTACATCTGGAAAGAGACAGTCGTTTGTTACATTAATTCAGTTTTTTTCAGCAAGCATCATTTCCGTTTTAATATATTTTGCATTCACAGCTGGTGTAATTCCTGCAAACTCAGTGCTTCACTTTGATGTGCTTTTGATCGACCTTTGGAATTCTGAAGACCAAGTTCATATTCAAACTTATTACAAGCCAGAAAATTGCACAAGAACTATCCAGGTGTCTGATTTTGTAAGATACCATTACAATGGGACATTTCTAGATGGTACACTGTTTGACTCGAGGTAGTTAATATATATTTCTTTCTTTTTATTATTCATGTTTTCTGAGGTCTTGATTTTTGAGGGCTTGTGTGAGAATTTGCATAAAAATGTGAATGAAAATATTTTGTTGGCAGGGCTGGGAACAAAATCTATGCCTGAGGCTTACGAAAACCACTTCCTGTCAGTATAAGACAACATCAGACTCAATAAGCCAATGGTCTCTCACTCCTGCTATAAGGCAGCTTCAAATGTTCAGCTTTTAACCACTAAAGCAATAGAGAAAGAATGTGGCATATTTGGTGTCTTTGCCTTTGTGCAACTAAGTTTTGTTGTTTTATACTCTGTATACTTCGAAAATGGTTTGAAACAAAATGCGCATCGGTCTACATTGATTTTACTCTGCCCAACTCGTCACATTTTTTCCTGCTTGCAGTGTTAAAAAGGAAGACACTGGCTATGAGTAACTGGCTTTTTATTATATTTTCAGCCACAATAGAATGCGAACATATGACACTTATGTGGGTATCGGTTGGCTGATCCCCGGTATGGACAAAGGTCTCCTTGGAATGTGTGTCGGAGAAAAGCGCATTATCACAGTACCGCCTTTCCTGGCGTATGGAGAAGACGGAGATGGTAAATGCCAAACTTGTTTATGCCGCTAGTGCATATTAGGCAACTCTGAGAAACATAAATCAAGAGAAGATCTTTCCACAGAATTTGAACTTATGTTTTGTGTAGGAAGCAGCTGATTAGTCAATCAACTCAATATCTGATCGCCCAGAGAATGTTTATCTTTAATCTTAGTTACAGTTGAAGGAAAAGCTTAATTCCTTTAAACTTTCTCTTATTTCTTTCCAGATAGAAAATTGGCAGAATAACCAGACTGCTATTAACAAAATGGAAGTTATTTTTTAAAATTCCTGGAAGCAGCATCTCTTATGTTAATAAACATGTTGCTATAGAATTGGTGGGGGTGCAAAGAAATGAAATGGAATAGATGTGGGGGGTTGAGGGTATGTATATATGTGGGGTTAGCTTGAATTTCTTTCTGAATTCCTGCATTGACTTAAATGCCTACCGTCCACCTTGGTTATAGGTAAAGAAATCCCGGGTCAAGCGTCTCTGGTCTTTGACGTGGCTCTCCTAGATCTCCACAACCCCAAAGACAGCATCGCTGTGGAACAACAATATGTGCCTGAAACCTGTGAGCGTAGAAGCCAAGTGGGGGACTTCCTCAGATATCATTATAATGGTACACTTTTGGACGGCACATTGTTTGATTCTAGGTAACCACACTGTGTAACCAACACACGTTTTCTACTTTCTGTTTCTTTCTTTGTGTGTCCTTATAGCTCTGTTCTGCTGAGCATTCTTTAAAAGTATTCTAAGTAGCTTGGTAAATGTCTTCAAAAATCAATAAATAAGTAAGACTAAGAAAAAGTTTTAAAAAGTAGAATAATGGTTCCAATGGATGTGGGTTATCCTGAGCCAGTGTGGTGTAGTGGTTAAGAGCGGTGGACTCGTAATCTGGTGAACCGGATTCGCTTCCCCGCTCCTCCACATGCAGCTGCTGGGTGACCCTGGGCCAGTCACACTTCTCTGAAGTCTCTCAGCCCCACTCACCTCACAGGGTGTTTGTTGTGGGGGAGGAAGGGAAAAGGAGATTGTTAGCTGCTTTGAGACTCCTTCGGGTAATGATAAAGCAGGATATCAAATCCAAATCCAAAAATCCAAACTCTCATTTTTTCTCTGTTTGAAACAAAAGATTTAAGTAATAAATACACAGAAGATGATGGCATAGATTACTACATTCAACAAGCAGACAGAAAAGCACAGCTAATAGGACACTAGCACATAAAGTAAACACATTTGGGAAAATTTAAAAATACTTCCTATTTCTCCTCTTGAGTAACTTTAGTGTATAAATGTTTAGTGGGTTTTCCACTTTCCATGATAATAAATGGGAAGCAAAAGTGGATCTGTGCTAAAGCTTGTTTATAATAACTTGTACGGTAAAAAACAGTTCTTTACGTTTATAGCATGTTTTATCAAAACATGTCAATGTGCAATAAGAATAATATCACCAATCAAAACATTAAATCCTTTGCTTCTTTCTGTTGTGGATAATTGCTTTTGGACATTTGCTTCCAGGGGCACATGATTTAACAAAGAGCATCTGTTTCAATAAACCTAAAAGAATAGAAAAAAATAGCCATTACATTCCATCTTAGCACTTAGTGCTTAGATTGGAGATAACCGATCTCTATTCCTGATGCTATATGACATTAAGTGACTGACAGATGGGCGTGGTTTGTCCAAAACATCCTGGCAGCCAAATTCAGAGGCATGGTGGACCTAGGTGCACAGTGAGAGGTTCTATATTACTTTGTTAGACCCCCGTGCTATTTTTGCTGACATACTTGAAAGATCAACATCTTTCAAACAGAACATCTATCAAACAGAAAAGATGAATTACTGTTTCAGATGGTACTAGCCACTAGAATTGTCTGTGCATGATAATGAAAGAGAAAAGAATCCCCTTCATAAAAGCATGGCTACTTTGAGTAAGATCTATGGATTATGTGGGTTAGATAGGGAAAACAAGGGTTTAAGAAGTTTGAATCTGAATGGGACCCATTTAGGAATTTATGGAATAAAAATCAAGGGGTGACAAGACACAACCCTATATCACGAGAGTAGTGTCTCTTGTTTGGATGACATTAATATGCTATTCTGGCTCAGTTTTTTATTTTGTGTTCTTCATACCACAAAGTGGATAGCTTTTCTAGTTTTGTTCATCTTACGTGACTTCTCATTTTGCTGCTATACGGTATATTAAAATAGTTTTCTTGTCTATGCGATTGGTCTGCTCAGTATTGTTTAAGGTTACTTCACCTATCCGTTAATATATTTGTAATCCTTTTACCGTATTTTTCGCTCTGTAAGACGCACCAGACCACAAGACTCACCTAGTTTTTGGAGGAGGAAAACAAGAAAAAAATATTCTGAATCCCAGAAGCCAGAACAGCAAGAGGGATCGCTGCGCAGTGAAAGCAGCAATCCCTCTTGCTGTTGCTGTTCTGGCTTCTGAGATAGCTGCGCAGCCTGCATGCACCCCATAAGACGCACACACATTTCCCCTTACTTTTTGGGAGGGAAAAAGTGAGTCTTATAGAGCAAAAAATACGGTACATATTTGGCTTGCTTTTTTATTCACAGTTGAAGTTTTATCATATTATACACATTTATGTATTTGTTTTGCTAGCTTAATTTCCTCACTTCTTTTAGTCACACTTAGGTTTGGTGCTATTATAAGACATGACTTCATCAGTTTCACTACCCCCTGTTGATACTTCTTTCTGATGTTTTTGCTGTAGAGCCAGTAAGCTATGGGCATATTGATAACAATCTTAGTTAAGCAAAGGTTTTTCCTTTTTGCCTGTAGTTATTCACGGAACCGAACATATGATACCTACATTGGGAAAGGTTATGTGATTTCTGGGATGGATGAAGGCTTGCTTGGTGTATGCATTGGAGAGAAGAGGAGAATAACCATCCCACCTCACTTGGGGTATGGCGAAGAGGGAAGAGGTGAGTACTGTTTTTAATTCAGCAGCAGTGCCCTCCAGTCATTCTTTTACTTCAGCATTTAAAAGATTTAAGGCCCAGTGCACTGCATGGAATAAGTTTGTTGGCCTTCCATCTTCCATCCATATATATATATATATATATATTTGCTTTCGTGTATATATATATATATATATATATATATATATATATATAGCTTTCGTATATATATATATATATATATATATATATATATATATATATATAATAATTTATTTATACCCCACCCATCTGGCTGGGCTTCCCCAGCCACTCTGGGCGGCTTCCCCAAAAATATTAAAATACTGTAATACATCAAACATTAAAAGCTTCCCTGAACAGGGCTGCCTTCAGATGTCTTCTAAAAGTCTGGTAGTTGTTGTTCTCTTTGACATCTGGTGGGAGGGTGTTCCACAGGGAAGGCGCCACTACCGAGAAGGCCCTCTGCCTGGTTCCCTGTAACTTGGCTTCTCGCAGTGAGGGAACCGCCCGAAGGCCCTCGGTGCTGGACCTCAGTGTCCGGGTAGAACGATGGGGGTGGAGGCGCTCCTTCAGATATACTGGACCAAGGCCGTTTTTGTGTATATGTATGTGTGTGTGTATATATATATAAAAATTAGATTTCTTTTGTTATAGCAAATTGCAAATACAATTATCCAATTTCACATTTTACAAACCCCCCCCCCCATTGACTTCTCTCATCTTCCCCTTCTGGCGTGTTACATTATTTATTTTCTGCATGTTAAATAACTTTAAGGGTTATTGCATTGTCTTTCTTCATATTTTACTTGAATAAAATTGTGAATGTTTATTCAAAGGCCTTACAACTTCCTGGTTAGAAGATAGGAATCAATGGAAGCTGCTATAGCCCTCTCTCCTGGCAAAGCTTGAATTTGTGCTTGCCTTTGCTTTGGAGGCAGAACTTCTCAGCTCTCCTGCTTTCTCGTTGGCTCCTTGTTTACACACAATCTCTTGGAAGTGCATGGAATTCGTGCTAAGGGAAAATTATCACACTTGCCAACCTCTGAAAAACCTTTTTCATGACATTTGGAGATGACAAAGTCTCATTTGTGGAGTACATAATTTTAGTAAGAGCAGAAAGGTGGGTGGCATCTTTTCATATAATCATTTATTGTTCTAGGAAAGATTCCAGGATCTGCTGTGCTGGTCTTTGATATTCATGTGATAGACTTCCACAATCCATCTGACTCTGTGGCTATTACCACCCATTTTAAACCTAGCAACTGCTCTGTTCTGAGCAAGAAAGGCGATTACTTGAAGTATCACTACAATGCCTCACTCTTAGATGGCACTGTGCTAGACTCAACGTAAGTATGTAGTTTAGCAGCAAAGAACAATAGAAGCATGAAACTGGGAATATTTTGTGCATGTGGGCTTACCCAATCACTTATTTTTATAAATTTGCTTTCATTAAGTTACAATTGGTGAGAGAGTAATGATGAAGGGAAGGGCTAATCAAACTGAGGGGTTTCTGGATTCTGGGGGTCACTTATCTTAACAAATTTTCTGCATGGTCCAACTTGCAGTGTATTTCTTAAAGGTAAAGGGTAAGCAACCCCTGACCGTTAGGTCCAGTCACGGACGACTCTGGGGTTGCGACGCTCATCTCGCTTTACTGGCCGAGGGAGCCGGTGTACAGCTTCTGTGTCATGTGGCCAGCATGACTAAGTCACTTCTGGCAAACCAGAGCAGTGCACGGAAACACCGTTTACCTTCCCGCCGGAATGGTACCTATTTATCTACTTGCACTTTGACGTGCTTTCGAACTGCTAGGTTGGCAGGAGCAGGGACCGAGCAACGGGAGCTCACCCCGTCGCGGGGATTCGAACCACCAACCTTCCGATCAGCAAGCCCTAGGCTCTGTAGTTTAGACCACAGCGCCACCCACGTCCCATAATGTATTTCTTAGAAAGGGTCTGTTAAGAATTCAGATCACCACATAGAAATTGGAAATGGTAAATGTCAAAAGGCTAGAGGTGGCGGCATTCTGATGTTTAGGGAAGTTTTTAATATTTAATGCTGTATTGTTTTTAACACTTGATTGGAAGCCACCCAGAGTGGCTGGGGAAACTCAGCCAGATGGGCGGGGTATGTATAAATAAATAAATAAATAAATAAATAAATAAATATTATTATTATTATTATTATTATTATTATTATTATTATTATTTTACATTGGCACATCCTAGCTTATGAACTACTATTTTCTTCTTTCAGGTTTAGCCTTGGGAAAACCTATAATATAGTGCTGGGTTCTGGACAGGTTGTATTGGGAATGGATATGGGTCTCAGAGATATGTGTGTTGGAGAGAAAAGAACAGTTATTATCCCACCCCACCTTGGCTATGGAGAGGCTGGAGTTGGTAAGTGATGCTGACACACAAACGTGTCTGGTCTTCTGTAGCATGTGTCACAGCTCACTTCTGTGAGCAGTCTTGTTTTGTTCCTTAAATGTGTTCATTGGTTCATGTACAGGTGGTGTATCTTCCATGCAATTTAAGTAAGAATATTAGTCTTAAAAGGTATATTCACAACATGAGATGTTGAGAATATAGCTGTGTAATGATATTATTATTTATTATTATTATTATTTATTATTATTATTCCCCCACCATTTATTACCCACCCTTCCCACCAAGGTCCCAGGGCGGGTTACAATTAAAAACACAATATTAAAAAGTTTAAAACTTAAATTTATAGAAATATGTTGTAAAAATATATACTTCAATTGTTAAAAGCTAAGGTAAAGAGGTGCATCTTATATTATATTATATTATATTATATTATATTATATTATATTATATTATATTATATTATATTATTAATATGGTTTTCTCTCAGAATGAAAATAGCCCAAATTAATAAAGCAATGGGGAAAGGCTATACATACTTGTGAATTAGCAAACAACCTTACCTTAAGTGCAAATAGTCACAAAGCATAGTGCACCTTCTAAGATAAAGAATACATCAGCCATATTTCTTTTGGATGCTGCAGGCCTTATTTTCTCATATTTTATCTTGCTGATGTTTCTAAGCCAGGGGATGAAATCTGAACAATTTGTACAGTGGTGCCCCGCAAGACGAATGCCTCGCTAAACGAAAAACCCGCAAGACGAAAGGGTTTTCCGATTTTTAGCGGCTTCGCAAGACTAATTTCCCTATGGGCTTGCTTCGCAAGACGAAAGCCCATAGGGAAATCTCCGGGGACAGCGGGGAAGCGCAGCGCGCCTTCTCCTCTGTTCCTGGACCTGTCCTGAAGGCTTGCGGTGGGAGGTCCGGGAACAGAGGAGAAGGCGTGCAGCGCTTCTCCTCTGTTCCTGGGGCTTGCGGTGGGAGGAGGGTTTTTCCTCCCCACCGCCAACCTTCAGAACAGCATTCTGAATGTTGGCGGTGGGGAGGAAAGCCCTCCTCCCACCGCAAGCCTTCAGGACAGGTCCGGGAACAGAGGGGAAGGCGGCAGCGCTTCTCCTCTGTTCCCAGACCTGTCTTGAAGACTTGCGGTTGGAGGAAGGTTTTCCTCCCCACCGCCAACATTCAGAAGGCTGTTCTGAAGGCTGGCGGTGGGGAGGAAAGCCCTCCTCCCACCGCAAGCCTTCAGGACAGGTCCGGGAACAGAGGGGAAGGCGGCAGCGCTTCTCCTCTGTTCCCAGACCTGTCTTGAAGACTTGCGGTTGGAGGAAGGTTTTCCTCCCCACCGCCAACATTCAGAAGGCTGTTCTGAAGGCTGGCGGTGGGAAGAAAAGCCCTTCTCCCCCGCCAGCCTTCAGAAGAGTTCCCCGCAGGGCTCTCCAAGCTGCGGATAGCAGCCTGCTGCCCCTATCCGCAGCTTGGAGAGCCCTGCGGGGAAGTCCTGCAGGGCTCCCCAAGCTGCGAATGTTTGCCCCGCGCGAGGGGCGCTCTGAAGCAGAGCGCCCCTCGTGCGGGGCAGCAGCCTGCTATCCGCAGCCTGGAGAGCCCTGCGGGGAAGTCCTGCAGGGCTCCCCAAGCTGCGAATGTCTGCCCTGCGCGAGGGGCGCTCTGCTTCAGAGCGCCCCTCGCGCCGGGCAGCAGGCTGCTATCCGCAGCCTAGGCAGCCCTGCAGGAACTCTTCTGAAGGCTGGCGGCGGGAGAAGGGCTTTTCTTCCCACCGCCAGCCTTCAGAAGGCTGTGCTGAAGGCTGGCGGTGGGGAGAAAAGTCCTTCTCCCCCCGCCAGCCCTCAGAAGAGGTCCGGGGACAGACTGTCCCCGGACCTGGTCTGAAGGCGGTCTCCCTAGGAACGCATTAATTGATTTTCAATGCATTCCTATGGGAAACCGTGCTTCGCAAGACGAAAAACTCGCAAGAAGAAAAAACTTGCGGAACGAATTAATTTCGTCTTGCGAGGCACCACTGTATTAACTGCACAATTTGTGAATGCTGGGGGTGGACCAAATTCCAAAATGCTCCTACATAACAGAAATCTAACTTTATTTTTTGTTATTTACTGTTACAGAAGGAGAAGTGCCTGGTAGTGCCGTATTGGTTTTTGACATTGAACTGTTCGACTTGGTGTCTGGCTTACCAGAGGGATATATGTTTGTATGGCATGAGGAAGTCTCTCCTAATCTCTTTGAAGAGATTGACAAAGATAATAATGGAGAAGTTTTTCTAGAAGAGGTAAGGTTTTGGCTAGTAAAGCTGCATTGGAAAAAAATTCTGTAGGAGCTAGTAAGTTCACAGATGACAGCATACAGGACACTGAGTGGAGCCCCAGTCTTCAAGCAATATATTTAAGATCATGTTTCTATTCTGACGGGACAATCATTTATGGAAAATTAAAACAAATCTTTCTACCCATAGCAATGCATATGATCATGCAGTTGCTTTGGACATTCTACAGAAACAAGAGACCAATGTGCTTCTAGGTCTTGAGCCCAGGAGGGAGATACATAATCCTACACAGAGAATAGCTACTCCAGTTAAGAGGATCTGATTGAAGCCCAGCTTAACTGAATGTCTGTGACATAGGTCCCTAACAAAAAATCTCACTCAAAGGGTCAGGACTCAGCAGCTGTTACAGTAGTAATGGATACAAACACTGCTTTCCCAATTCCTTTTGGTTATTTGAAATTCCAGCAGCGGCAGCAGTACTGGCATGCACCTTGGAATTTAAGTACTAATTTGACATCTGAACCTCTCAAATGACCCATATACAGTGGTACCTTGGTTTAAGAACAGCTTAGTTTATGAACAACTTGGATTAAGGACGCAGCAAACCTGGAAGTAGGTGTTTTGGTTTGTAAACTTTGCCTTGGAAGCAGAACATGTTTCACTTCCTGTTGAGTGTGTTCCATTTGTAAATGGAGTCCCCTGCTGCTATGGGAAAGCACGCCTTGGTTTAAGTCTAGAACGCTTTGGTTTAAGAACAGGCTTTCAGAACAGATTAAGTTTATAAACCAAGATACCACTGTACTCACTAGAGATAAAGTATTAACTGGTATTTCTTTAGCACTTTATGTGAATATGAGGGGACAGATGCAAAGGTACCGCAACATCCTATTCGTTGGAGTTTTAAGATTAAATAACCTGGCTTCAAACTTTATTTAATTTTTCTCTAATGTCATTTACTTTTTAAATTGTAGTTCGGCGACTACATCCACGAACAAGTCAAGGCTGGCAAAGGAAAGTTAGCTCCTGGCTTTGATTCTGAAACAATTGTGAAAAACATGTTCAGCAATCAGGACCGAAATGGAGATGGCAAGATAACCGCTGATGAATTCAAACTGAAAGACCAAGAGCCACAGGGACATGACGAACTGTAGTTTGTTTTTAAAATTTGTAGGAGCTAAACTGCTGTCAGAATGTATGCACAATAGAAGTGGTTTGAAATGTGTGTGTGTATACTTAAAAGTGTGGACAGTGAAAATGAATACTCCTGTCTTTGTAAGAGTGAAGTAGGCTAAAGTAAGGGGGAAGATTGTGGCATTTTTATAAAACGTGAAATGCCTCAAAATTGGTTTCAATGACTTAAAAAAAAAATAGTGACACAAATCTAGTGAGGTATGTTTTGAGCGGTGGTAAAGAATTTTGAGCTTAGAACAAAAATGTACATTTCTGTTAAAACTCCTGCGCCACAGCCCTGTTCGGTTACTCTCCAACTGTAGTTTTATAATAATCTCTCCATGATGATGGGAGCAACTGCACTAAATCTTTTTCAAAGCCGTTATTTCAAATGCTATGGTAGCACCATGAGCAGTACTGGAGATGGGGAGTCATGTTTCCCTAAGGATTGTAACTGAAGCTATGAATACAAAAACCATTAACAAAAAAGTGTATATCATTCTTTGCCCTGTATCAGAACATGTCCATTTATTTTAATGGGCCTACTCTTGAGTATCACCCTGAAATTAGTCTGTCCTCACTAACGTGTATTACAGAAAAAAGAAAGCAGAACTGTACTCGAAATATGCTGCAATATGCATAACGGTAGCTTGTAATTGTGTATACAACATATGGCTACTCCCATCTACTTTTTTGTGCAGTGACTCCTCAACTAGAGAACTGTCATAAGTGTACTTCAGAGTGAATCTCAGGTCTCATTTGTGTCTATAAAAACATTTTGTTGATCATAGAATTGTAGAGTTGGAAGGGACCATGAGGATCATCTAGTCCAGCCACCTGCAAGAATATGAACCTTACGGGGATCGAATCAGCACCACACATTAAGCAACTGAGCTAATACCCTGCGGCTAAAGAGCACAAGAGCATAAATTAAGTGAGTGACCTCCCCCAAAGGGAAAAAGGAGCACAAAGCCACGTTCCTCCCACTAACGGGAATGTACAAAGCGTCTTCTTTTTTAATTGTAGAATGGTGCTAGTTCTAAAACTACTACATACATTTCAAAACACTTTTGCAGTAAGCAAAGTTATGTTTTATACGCTTTGTAATATTATTAATGTCTTAAGGGTTTGTCAAGTGTGATACATGCTGTTATTTTTATTAAAATAAAATATGGACAGACAACATTCTGCACTACTCTTCCTCCATATACAGGCGACTGGGGATGGGGAAAGGCTTAACAGTGACAATATTGATCTAAATTATGGTTTTCCATATATATCTGAACTGCTTGGCTAGTTCTGGAATTGGAGCTGGGACATAGGGGTTCAGATCACATCCAAAAGCTCTCTGAAAGGTGAACAAACCATTTATGTAGTTGTAGCCCAACTATTGAGGCAAAGTGTACAGTGTGAATGAGCAAAGCACTGTAAATTAATATTGTATTCTTTCACCTTTTATAATTAACTGCAGGCTGAATGTGGGTAACAAATGATATGCACCAATTATGAACAGTACTTTAAATAATACTGGCTGCTTTTTTGTTTCTTTTTCCGGCAGAAGGAGAGTGGTGTTTTTTGGTTTTAAGCTACCCCTTGTAAAGAGATGAAAAAACTCCATATCAAAGCTCTCTAGAATTGATATATGTAATTAGCATTATTAGGTATCACCTAAAACAATACCATGTATCTGCACGAGGAGCTGGGCTAGAATCATAGAATTGGAAGAGAGGGTCATTTAGTCCAATGCCCTGCAATGCAGGAATCTCAACTAAAGCATTGTTGAAAGCATTGGGCTCTCATGGGAAACAGATTCATATAGGCAGTTTGTCTCACACGGGTCTGTTCCAAGTAGTAATCATGCATGAGAATTAGGCATGGATCCACCTGCCTGGTAGCCGTTACAAGAAGCAGCAGCCTGCACCCAAAAGCAAGGCATGCCAATATGGTAGAAGCTCCTCTTCCAGACTGGCAGCTCCACTTGTTCTGGATAGCTTTCCTAAGGAAGAGATGGGACTTGTTTTCCTGATTGGGTTAAACAGTAAACCCGTGAAACTTTTTCACGAATAGTTACATGAGACATACTATGGCAGAAATAGAACTACCGTAGTATTAATTTTTAAACAGTTACTGTATATCTCATCGCACACTTCACTAAGGTAACACTGAAATTATATCCTTTACACCTAGCTTGGAAATAAACATGGCAGTGCTACTGAAAATAGTGTTTTCTGTGTATTGCTATTTGGTAAAGTAGAAAAAGTGTATTTAGAACTGCTCAGGGCCAAAACATAGGACAGACACAAATCTTATTATAAAGCAGTCAAGATCTGCTTCAGCATTATTTTTATAGCCAGCATGATTTTAAAGACTGCAGTGTTTAGTCTTCACTCTTGTGTACCAAAGAGAGCAGTCAATAGCAAGCTTTCTTATCTGTGCTCTGGCACAAAGTATCTTTTTGAAGAATATACAAATATCAGCAATATTAAACCCCTTAAACTGAAAAAGTGCAAGTTATGAACTGTAATCAAGTCAATTACCTGCACATGTGCTTATTCACCATGCTTCTCATGTAAAACAGTCTCACATATTCTGAAAACATCCCTTTATTGTGCATGAATATAAACTGAAGGAACTCTTTTCCAGTTATCCATACAACCTATCCATTAGAATAAATAAGGGGTTCCATTAAAAGTGATGGGGGAGGGGGTGAGTGTCCAGAAGATCATGGATACAGTATATTACTTTACAAATAAAGTGACTCCCATACAAAACAGCATCAAGATTGATATTCTAAGATAGCACAGGCATGCTGATTTGTCCAACTGCCTTCACCAGGAGGAAAACAAGCAAATTCCAATGATGCTCTTTACAGAATCTTTTGTAAGATTGAGTTGGCCACATCTAAAGAGTCATCTTTCACCAACACAATATCATAGCAGTCCATATATTTCTCCAGCAATTCTTCAACCTAGGTTTTAGAATGCAAAGAAAAACCCAAATGTCAGAAAAAGTCAAACATCAAGAAACATTTTACAATTTGCCAAGTCAACACCATTTTAAAAGGAAAGTGGTGATATCTGTTTTTTTTTCCCCTTTTACTATGTAATGTAGGTGGTGTATTCAAAGATGTTTGCAACCAGATTTCAGAACTCTGGAAAGGCCTTTAAAGTACAAGGGATTCAACCCTCTTCCCATAATTTTGAGAAGCAAAATATAATAATTTGCTACCCTGAATACATACTGCACACAAAAGCTATTTAGCACATATGTAAGTCAGGTTGAAACATTGCTATATTTTGTAAAAACAAAAAACCTTACTTAAATACAATGCAATCTATGGCTTTTATATTACAACCGTACTAGTAGTCAATGAGGTATGAAATGTGGCTGCTGAACTTAGGCTAGGTTATGAGTTAATAAGGATCTCTAAGGAGTACATAAGTAAAAATAAGTATCAGGGTTGATCAATATATTTATATACAGTCAACGACCATTTCCGTTCCCGCCCCCCATGTGCATCAGTGGAGCACATATAACCACACCTTGCCCCTGTTCTGCCCTTTTAGCGATGTTTTGTGACATTTTCAGCCACTTCTGGGTTCAGTGCTGTGTGCAATCATGTGTCTTTTGGACACATGTTAATAAGTTGCCTGTACAAATAATTTTTTTTGTTCTTTATTATGGGTTAATAATGGACTGGTTCAAACAAATCATTCCATAAAACCTTTCTTTCAGCTGCTACACACTTAATTCCGTTGTCAGATTTGATATTCTCTATGATATTCTATAAGACAAACAATGTCCTTGAATACTACATAGGGAACGCTGTCACTAGGAAGGCCCACCCCAAACCAACATTGTCTGTGTCTTGGTGTCAGGCAAATACCTTCTTGTTTCTTGGGTATTTGAGAAGGACCAATGATTGGATGCTTGACTATGTTTTAAGTATGCTTATGTAATTTTATTATTTAGTTTTACTTTTGCTGTAAATTGCTTTAGGATCTTTTGTAGCAGGAAGCAGTACATTTAACAGTCCTAACCTATTCTCCGGGTTTCGAACGTTTTTCGGAACCTGAATGTTCGACGTGGCTTCCACTTGAGTGCAAGAAGCAACCAATCGGAAGCTGTGCCAGGTTGTTGAACGTTTCAGAAGTCAATAGGTGTTCTGGAACAGATTATGTTCTATATCCGAGATCTGACTGTATTAAGCTTCTGCCCTTGAACACATTCTGTGTTAGAAAATGGTATAAAGGTAAAGGGACCCCTGACCATTAGGTCCAGTTGCGGATGACTCTAGGGTTGCGGCGCTCATCTCGCTTTAGTGGCCAAGGGAGCCGGCATACAGCTTCCGGGCTATGTGGCCAGCATGACTAAGCCACTTCTGGCCAACCAGAGCAGTGCAGAGATATGCCGTTTACCTTCCCGCTGGAGCAGTGCCTATTTATCTACTTGCACTTTGATGTGCTTTTGAACTGCTAGGTGGGCAGGAGCAGGGACCGAGCAACGGGAGATCACCCCGTCACGGGGATTTGAACCGCCAACCTTCTGATTGGCAAGCCCTAGGCTCTGTGGTTTAACCCACAGCGCCACCCGCGTCCCACTAGAAAAAGGTATACCTGACCATAAAATCTAATATTATGGACATTATGCTTATCAAAGAGACAAACTTACCTTATCGTTGAGATACCCAATCTTAAGAATATGCTCAACATTTGCCACTCCATCTGCCATAGTTAAATCTCCTTGAGAATCTCCAAGCAATATGATGTTGCTGTTGTCCTTTAACTGTTTGAAATACTCTGTATTTTTCAAGGCACCATCATGTTTGTTGTAAACATGAATCAGTTCCCCTTTAAATCCTTTTAATACACCCTGTTAAACATGACATTAGTTAGTTCTAAGAATGGTCTTAGCAAATTAACAAGCGTCCCTTCTGCGTCTCTTTAGAATGTTTCCAAGAGGCTTTATTCTTTCAACCAACTTCAATTATATGATGCTTATCATAGTGAGAATACTGCTTTATTCAAAGGAAACTCATTCATTCACTCTATAATAATAATAATAATAATAATAATAATAATAATAATAATAATAATTTATTATTTATACCCCGCCCATCTGGCTGGGCCTCTCCAGCCACTCTGGGCGGCTTCCATAGAAACCAAAAATACAGTAAAATATCACACGTTAAAAACTTCCCTGAACTTCCCTTAAGATGTCTTCTGAATGTCAGGTAGTTGTTTATCGCTTTGACATCTGCTGGAAGGGCGTTCCACAGGGCGGGCGCCACTACCGAGAAGGCCCTCTGCCTGGTTCCCTGTAGCTTTGCTTCTCGCAATGAGGGAACCGCCCGAAGGCCCTTGGTGCTGGACCTCAGCGTCCGGGCAGAATGATGGGGGTGGAGACGCTCCTTCAGGTATACTGGACCGAGGCCGTTTAGGGCTTTAAAGGTCAGCACCAACACTTTGAATTGTGCTCGGAAACGTACCAGGAGCCAATGTAGGTCTTTCAAGACCGGTGTTATATGGTCTCGGCGGCCGCCCCCAGTCACCAGTCTAGCTGCCGCATTCTGGATTAGTTGTAGTTTCCGAGTCACCTTCAAAGGTAGCCCCACGTAGAGTGCATTGTAGTAGTCCAAGCGGGAGATAACCAGAGCATGCACCACTCTGGCGAGACAGTCCGCAGGCAGATAGGGTCTCAGCCTACGTACCAGATGGACCTGGTAAACAGCTGCCCTGGACACAGATTTGACCTGTGCACTCTCAGAAACCTTGTGTCCTCTCCCACTTTGAATCTAGTCTAATATTTAGTCTAATATCCAGAGCAGACACACTGAACTCAACAGACTTAAGTTACTTAATTGATTCTAACCAATCTACTCTGTACACCCAATACACTTTTAAAAAATACTTGAAAATTAATACTTTGACCCTGGCTCAGTGGTATATAGGCAGCCAATGGTGTTACACGGTTGGTCATGTGACCCCATCAGCAGTTTGGCTGATGCATTCTGGACCAGACCTAATGACTGGCTTTAATATAGGAAATGCCCATTTTAATGCTTGAGTCGGAAGCTACTTCCTTAGTCATACAGGATGTGTTGCAATGAATTAACAGTATGCATTTGATATGTTTATACCTACATTCTCATCAAAATCCATGAAGTTGGAAACTACTTTGACGTTGGGATGGTAGACACCGGCTTGATGAATCACTTCTTCTAAAATGTCTCCAATTCCAGCAGAAAATATGAATACGGGAATATTATGTTCATGGAGTTTATCAAAGAAATTCTCATACCCTTCTCTGTAAAAGCAGATTTGTTTTTTTAGAAAAGGAACTAAAGTGTGATACTATTACACTTTTTATTGCAAAAATAGAAATTTAACATATCCTCCCCCGAAAATATCTATGAAATAGGCAAGATGCTGGTGCATTTTTTTTTTCTTTAATGGAAAGTTTATTTATCTATGGTTTCAAAATCTAAAACATTTTATCGAAGATGATGTTTTGCATTAAAATCAATAAAAATATTAAGAAAAATGCTTTAACAAATATCTGTTCTCTTTTGAGCAACATGTGCTTCAGGTCATTCTGCTTTGCAAACGTAAAACAGTTTGCTTCTCAAAAAGCAAGGGTGTAGCAGGAATTCCTGCTGCACCTTATCTGTAAAAATGACAAGATAGGGAATTTTTAAAAAATTAACTAGCTTGTGCAACATCTACTTTCCTATTCCTCAGGCTAGAGGGCATGAAGATAAGTAAAGGTTGCATGTCAGATCCTTGTACTTCAACCTAATAGATGTATGGATAGAGAAGAGAGGAAACTCAAGCATTCTGCTTAAGTAGTGCAAGGAAGGGGAGACACTAGCCTGCTAATCCAATCTGTTTTTAAAAATTGGAGAGCACATATGCGCATGTAACAGCTTTCCATTTCTGTAATCCCCAATGAAGAAACCCCTTCCTAAAATCTAATATTATGCCACATTTACAAAACTAAAGAAATGGAGTACTAGGTTCTTACTTACTTCAGCATAACATCAGACTCCCTCACAATTTCAGCAAGTTTGTGCTTTTGTAATCCTTGTTCAATAAGCAAAGCATGTGATTTGTTGTACCTAAAATAAACACCAAAAACATGTTATTCGTGTTCAAGTAGGGTAAAAATTCACACACACTTACTGGAAAAGGAATGTTTCAAGTTAGGGTTGCTGACTTTTTTAGGCACTTTTGGAATTCTAAGAACCACAGGCACCACAGATATTTTGATAAAATAGCCAAACAAACAATGTGCCAGCCCAATCTTTAATGTAATAAAGTGAAATCTGTAGCATAATATCCTAAAGTCCTAGGTGTGAAGTATTTAATTTTTATTATTTAATTTCCATGCTTTTTTCTTCACATAAATGCCCACAAAGCAGGTTACAACATGACAGCAAAAAATGCAAATCAATATATCAATATATCAATATATCATTATAACAACAGTCATTTTAAATTTTGAGTGTAAAATATGGAAATGTGCTTCAGTAATCAAGTCAATCTAACAATTAAGATGTAAAAGTTTGCTATAATATTAACCATTACAGAAAACTTACCACTCAACCATGTAAGGATACTTCTCTTCAATTGTAAGACTTGGATCAATTTCAATAGCATAATACATTTCTTTCAACTGGTACAACTGAAAAAAAAGAAAAGTTCAAACATTCTGCATATGTTGTACTCCATGATGACAACTTTTGTGCTTTGATCAAATAATCTAAACAAATTTGCTACTTTAATCCTTGTATATTTCATGTTAACATGTGTATAAGAATAATTTCCTGGTTTTGGATGCCCTGCACAATGGAGGATTGCTGCTGCTGTTGCCGCCCTAGTGCTAAAGCTTTTCAGTAAAAAGATCAGGAAATATTCACCCTCCACATTAAAAATCTATTTCAGTTAAGGACTTTTGCTTTATGGCTCAAAAACCAATTAACAAAGCAACAATAAGAAATAAAAGTTGGCATATTGATTGGACCCAATGCCATCAAGGGCCAGTTTGGAATCCAGTGGATCTTGGGATTCTCATTGTGTTTTTCTGCCGAAAGTCTCAAACGAGAAAGAACTTGAGTCATCCCATCGGTGGTACTTCCACCCACCTGTACTTTTGGCAGGCAAAACAGAGTTCTGTGCCAGAGCGGTGATGCAGGATCACATCATGGGTGAAGACCAGTGGAACTGCTTTGGGATGAGTGGAAGAAAACCACCACTGCATCTTGTGCAACATACCAAGGGTTTGGAATTCACTGTGGCATAAACCGTTGTGTACTGAAGTCCACCATCAGATGCAGAAAATGTTATTTTCACTTGGGAGATAAGTGTAACACACTTTGAGAAAAGAGAAAAAAGTGGGGCCAACAGAGCACACTCGTGAAATAATTTGACATTAAGCTTGAGTGGAGTAATCCTTTACAAGTGTTGTACTGTAAGTGGCCACAACAAGGGGCAAATAAGTAATTTTTAGGATTACCTTTTTGCGACATTCCTCTGTTATAAGTTTGCAGTTGTCAATGATGTCTGAAAGATGTACAGAATGTTATTAGAACAGTGCAAGATTCTAGCTTGCCCTAAATCAGTGCAATATTTTTAACCTGTTAAAAAAAACCTAACAATGCTATTTGTTTTAGAAGTTATAAAGCAATTATTAAAATCAGGGTGTTAAAAAGAGCTACAGACATCAAAGCATCTCCTTTTGAAAATCATTAAGTCCAACTTATTTCATTAAAGGAGGATCTTCCACCCCATATTTGCGTAATATGCATACACAGAGTTTTCATGAATGAGGTGTAATAAATTGCAAGGGAAGAAAAACATTACTAAGGTTACTGCAGGGGAGAGAGAGCGGACTTCTTAGGCTCAAATACTTACTATCACCTTGTATTATAATTCTAATATCTACTTAAATATACAACAGACCATATTTAATGCTCCAGCTCCACTACTGCAATGAACTTCCCCACCTGTAATAGACTTACTCTTCCTTTGTTTTCCCTCTAGCCCCATGAGGGTCTTCAAAATTTATTTCAGAGGAATGGGGAGCCCTCTGGAGTAGATTTCAGAAGAGGAAATGGAAGCACCACACCCAGAGCATTGGATACAATCCATAAATTCTAGAGAGGGCTATTCAGAAATTTCAATGAGTTCAATGGAGCTTTCTACCGGGTGAGTAGATAGATGTTTGCAGCCTATCTCATAAACAATAAATAGTACTTACTATGACATGTTGGACATCTTTTGCCATTGTGGGAAAATCTACTCAGTGTCATATCAAAGTCTGTAATTATCTGTAAAAGGCAGATGAAACAAATTATAAATCACGAACACAAATGTTAAATGCCTAGAATTTAAGCGAGGGACAAAGTTTAAAAAATATACATTGAATGGCTCATAGTGTAAAAGTATGAGGAAAAGTGTGTGTGAACCTTGAGTTCCCGTGCTCCTCTGGAAAGGTTGCAAGAAGGAATTTGGAACTTTTTGCTGTCATGTTTGACTAACCACAGCTTAGCACAATATCAGCACCAGGACAAACTGAGGTTAGTTTTAACTATGGTTTACAAAAACAAGCAAACTTCAAATCATGAGTTGCAAAGGTGGATTGTTTTAGTAAACCATTTTTTAGATTAAACACAATTTAGGGTTCAGATGTAATACGAAGCTGCAGTTAGTCTAAACTAGAGGCAAAATATTTTATCCTCCTCATGGCCATGCAGAAGGCAGAGGGCCTTCTCAGTAGTGGTGCCTCCCAGCAGATGTCAAGGCAATAAGCAACTATCTTACTTTTAAAAGACATCTGAAAACAGCCCTGTTTAGGGAAGTTTTTAATGTTTAATGCTGTATTGTGTTTTTAATATTCGGTTGGGAGCTGCCCAGAATGGCTAGGGAAACCCAGTCAGATGGGCAGGGTATAAATCTACTATTACTATTATTAAAAGGGGTGGAGGGGGGAGCGTACAAGTCTAGGATCACCCCTATCATGCAAGCAAATGTAGCCAATATCAGTGCATCAACATTATTAATCAAAAAGTCATTACTAAAAATGATGCAATTATACACCTGAGTTGTGATGAGCATTTTACTAAGAATATTTAAACAAATTCCACAACTATATGGATTTAGTAAGTGTGTGTGTATATATATATATAGAGAGAGAGAGAGAGAGAGATTTTGACTTTGTTAAACAATAGTTGAATGATGGTTAATTTCTACAAATGTGTTTTAGTCTTCACCTGAAGTTTCGCAGCTCCTCCTTTGATGAGACCACAGATAATTTCTTCCACCCTTTCTGGGTCCCTGATATGGACCGTTTTCTTCTGAAATTCTGGCATCTAGAAAGCGTGAACAAGAGGTAGATATTAATTTTATCAAATAGAGCATTTCACAAGTTCTGTGGATTTCAGGCTTATAGGATAAAATACAATACGCTTAGTCAACATTCATACAAATCTTTATCAAAACATCTTTACATTTATTCACAAAACTCTTTACTTTCGACTGTAATTATCAGCACTTTGCAACTGGTGAGGATATGAAGCACAAAGTCACTACTGCTGTTACCATGTTGTTAGATACAAACTGAATAAATGCGTTGTATAGTGGCAGGCCTCAAAGCTTTATCATAGTTTTCGAAGATGCTTCGAAAGCATAATTGCATGCACTGGCAAGAAAGAAGTTATATCAAGTTTCAACTCGGATCTATCATGAATATAAACACAAGTCCTCATATTCGCACCTACCCTAGGATTCTGATCCCCATAGGCCACACAGCATCCACAGTGATCTAGAGTCCCTGACAGACCAGGTAGCACATTTGGAAGAAGTCACAGAGTCAACATAGGTAGGGCAGACTGCAGACGGTAATGATTTGCATAACTCAAAGCCTAAAGCTTATAGGCAGGGCTCTTGTGCATAACATGGGAAAGACTAGAAGAAGCAAGTAGGCTTTGCAGATCTCCCCCAAAGCAGCAACTCACCTGGGGGATATCTTTTGATCAAACCACATTATTTTCAGTGGACAAAGCAACCAAACATTCTCTTGTCCTATCACCAATGTAATCAACATAGCTAGGGAAGAACTACTACCAAGAGATAAGAGCTGGAACAGTCTAATTACATCATGGCAACATCCTTTCAGGAAGGATGACAAGCTTCCTGTCTCTCAAAGAATGGAATCCATTTGCTTAATGACTCAGTTTTAAATATGTATATACTTATGACAGTATGTGTGTTGCTGACATAGCTATGAAGGTATCTTGGTTGAGGCATGCTATTCTTGCTAAGCTACATACAGAAGTAAAATCCGACACAAAAGCTACTGGGCACAAAACTTTGCCCCTCTATAGTTGACGTTGGGTGCCTTCACTGCACTTTTTTGGTGTCTGCTGAAAACATTTTTGTTTAGCCAAGGCTAGCCAGACATGTGGAAGCAATCATGCATTTTAATCTGATTTTAGCTGTTTTCATTTTTTAATGTTCTAAATACTTGCTCTAACTGCTTTGGCTGATAATGTTATTGTTTTATTGCTTTGATGCTTTACTACAAGCAAGTGGTATATAAATCTTAAAGAGGACGGAATCTGTATTTGTTGAAAATCCTCTAGGAGGGTCACAAGTGAGTTGTGTTTTGCCTGTTTTGTCACAATAAGCTAAAATCTACTTATCTGGTTGATAAGCTATTGCTCAGTAACAGAGACAACAAGCCCTATTATTTTTTAACCTTAATAGCATATACCAGTGGGAACCCAAACTGGAATATGCATATATCAATATTTAATTGATCCTAATTTTAAAAAATGATGACACAGATACAGTGTTAACAGTGGGATGGTGCTTCATGTAAACATCATGCAAATTTACTTAGTTATTTTCTATTTTTTGTTTATTAAGGAAAAATAAAATTGTTTGCCAGAAAAATAATCCATAAAGACTAGTTTATTTATGAATATTGCATTATGAAAATCACCTAAGGAAGGTAGTACTGATATAAGAAGCTGCACAAATATGGTATAAAAAGCAAAATAACTGGAAGGCTTGGGAAGCTAAGGTAGAATTTACACACATATAAAAACATTGTGAAAATGCTTTTGTTAAAAACGTTTTGAAAAATATACTGAATTTGCCATTAGCTCACCATCGCCATCTAGTGTCACATTTGTATAATGTACTTTACAACACACTTAAAATGTTTTATTTGCAGCTGTATAGCTGAGTTGTAAGTACAAAGGAGAAATAACACTAAGTCCCAATGCAAGCTTTAGGATCGAAAGTACTTGATCTTTCGGTTGGGGAAATTAGTTTTAAAAGAAAATGCAAGCTTTAGGATCGAAAGTACTTGATCTTTCGGTTGGGGAAATTAGTTTTAAAAGAAAATGCAGAAGATGGACCTTATGGTTTTAACCTACAATTTTAATGAACTAAGCTTCTGCCCTATTTCATTGCTTTCACTACATTTTTCTATATTTCTGACAATATAGAGCATACTTAGGTGAACAAACTCTGAGGAAAATTACTAAGTAATTTATTATGCACTCATATATACTTATTGTCCGCTGAAAGTAGAAAAGTTCTTTATACTCAATCAATCCCCAGACATGTCAACTTTGAAGAAGTCTAAGCAAATTTAGGGTTCCTTTCAGTGCGACATT
Source organism: Podarcis erhardii (assembly GCF_964252035.2). NCBI lineage: Eukaryota > Metazoa > Chordata > Lepidosauria > Squamata > Lacertidae > Podarcis > Podarcis erhardii. The sequence continues at coordinate 45,269,232 of NC_138513.1, forward strand.
AAGCCAATATGGTCTGCCACAAAGCTCTAACATAAGATTTAGTAGTACCACAAGAATGCTGTCATAAACAAAGCTCTACTTTGTTAATAATTACTTGAGGTACTTGCAGCCCTCTGGTTAACTACAGTTATACAGGACACATGGAACCGCTAGTTAAAGATTGCAGATAGTAGGGCCCAGAAAGGCTAGTAAGAATAAGGTTATCTGGACAGTAAGTTGCTTGTGTCTTCATATCACTGATCACTGTGCATCCCAATATTAAAGAATTCTATTTTCCTAAAACTGCCCTTAACTGATTAAAAAAGCAATCCTATGCTCATCCCAAGTAAGTGTGTATTAGAACAGCACAGTTTGTTTTGCTAAGAACAGATAATACATTCTGAATTATGTGATATAATGTTTAAGATAAACTTCTCATTCAGAAATATTTCAGATACTTAGCTCAGATATCTCTTTCAACAAAGCAAACATTCATACCTGGCTGCTGATAGGAGAACCTGCTATCTGATGGAACGGATTTGTCCATCTGTTCCAAGAGTGACAGTGGAGCCATGCTAATTACATGGTGCTAAAATTGTATACCCATAAAATACTATGCATGTTGAAGAACAGTAGTTGCAAATATAATATTAAGTACAATTATCAAAGTTTAAAATATTGTCAGCTACAGTTATTCATTACACTGTTTTGGAAACACCTTGAAACAAGACTCCTAAGAACGGCAAACAACAGAACAGTGTATTTATAAACAGATTGCCATCTAAGCCTACTCTACTGGTATATAAAGTTCCCACAGCATTGCCAAGTCTGTTTATCAGTGTTTATTTAAAGTAAAGAGCTACTTTACAACCTTCTGAAAAAACAAGCTAATTTAATTTCTATTCTACATTAACTATTTCAGTTTTGGTAGAACTTCTTATCAGGAAGAGCTTTATTGCCTTTTTCCTTCTAAAAGATACGAATTAAAACATTCTACATACAAACTACATACAGCTTAGGAAATGTGGCAAGGATTAATTATGAAAAGTGTCAATCAGTTGCATTTATGGCGTGAGGCATGGTTAATATAAATATGGCAACAAATTAAGATCTATGCAGTTTCAAAAATTTGTGCTGTAATTTTGGAGTTCTGTGCTACCTTTGTGTTGCGAAGAATGGGACTGGATTGTGTCCCCTGCTATATAGGCTGCTGGGAGCTTTTCTCACTACCTTTAGTGGTACATAATTGGAGGAGGGGAGTCCCCTATAAGCAATGAGTTCCTTAGGGCAGAACTGCTGCAGGCCCTCTGTAGTGTAGGGGACAGTGGACCTCAGCAACCAAAGTGAGAGTTTTGCAGCTAAAGGCAGCAAGACATTCTCCCCTTGCTTATAATAGAAAGTGTGATAGAGCTGGATAGGTTTTGATCACTCATCTGCCACATGATGCCCTGGCTAGGAATAGGATCAGGTTACAAGACAGTAACCTCAGAAAAAATTGGGATGGGTCTTAGTTTCAAATATAAATGTTTGGGATCAGACTAAGTTTTTTTAAAAAAGCTAGTATTCCAAGCTTTGAACAGCTTTGTAACCCAGACACTGTATTCTTCAACCCTGAGTATGCAGATGTTGTCAGACTCTACAACCCACATCAACCTGGACCACTGGCTAAAATACTTGCAGATTGTGGGAGTTATAGGGGTATATGTTATTATTTGTGTTGTCTACTTAAGAAAAATAACTTATTAAGGTAAGAAATTAAAGTTTTTTGCAGTGATGGTAATAGTCAGTTAAATAAGAACTATCAGGTTTAGTAGACAAAACTTTTAATGACAATTACTACAGCACATTAAAAGCACAGAGCTTTAGCTGTTTAAGAAGCATACCTGATAGTGTCATTTATCTCATTCTTGAACTAAAACATACACAAATATGTTATAAACTTCTGCTGCCTGCATGCTACTGATACACTAACAGACACACACATTTTGCTACTACTAAATTCTTTTCAACTGATGGCATGATGCAATGGATGGAAATGCACTTCACACCCAAGAATAACAAAGTGGTTGCATGCAAACTAAGCTTAATAAATCTAGAAGGTCTTGATGTATATAGATGAAGCAACACGTAAAAAATCATATCAGTAAAGGATGCTTGCTACAGTTAAGAGTCTTACTCAGAACATTTTTTGATGCTAGAAAACTCTCTAGACTTGAAGTCATTTTGAACTTTGGATCTGCAACACTTACAAAATGAAAAATAAGTGTTGAAGTCTGGACTGTGGTTACTTTTGGACAACAGAGTTGTCAGGAGTTTTCCTTTTTTTTTTTTAAAGGGGGAGTACCTGTGTGCTGAGTTTAGGGCACTCTTGCTTCTTCTGTTCTTGATGCTTTCCTACTGCAACAGCACAGGTGACAAGCAGACTCCAGAGATGCAGGGCTTGCATACAGGCTGCCAACGAAAACCAAGCAAACCGCTTAAGAAATGGTCTGCCACATTATTCAACGGTCAGTATTGTGTGTATAAACAAAGTATACACAGAGATTAATCTGGATAATTCCAGATTTATTCATATACATTCTGATCTATAAACAGATTTCAACAGTCTGGGTCAACCCACAAATCCATGCATTTGTTCTATTCATAGTTAAAAATGCTAACAGAGCAATCCTGAGCATGTTTACTGAGAAACAAGTTGCACTGTGTACAATGGAGATTACTTCAAGGTAAGCATGCAGAGGATTACAATCTAAAATGACAATTTTATGCATATATACCAGGGAGTAAGCCCTGCTAAACACACTTCTCAGTAAACATGGACAGGATTGAATTGCATGATGTTTAGAATTTGCAGCAAACTATCAAAATAAGATAAACCTGCACAAAGCTGGCAATACTGGCTCAAAAGCCAAAGTTCTGTTTACAACTCACCGGAGGAGCTTGCTGAGGCAGCTGCAGCAGCCAAAAGAAAATTCTTCCAGCTAAGTAAACACTAATATAGCAGCACAAGGTACAGCTGAGGGCGTTTCCAAAAGCAGCCTGACTAATCCCTGAGCAAAAAACCCGAGCCCTGTGACGTACGTTAGGAAGGCACGGCATAACAATCCAGCCTGCCAGATTTACAGATGATCAGATGAGAAAGCAACAACAGAACCCCAGAACCTCAACCATCAGGGAGTTCTGACTGATCAGCAGGCAAATTAGGACTGCTGTAACAAGAGCAAAGTGCTTATGTGGAAAGCAAATCCTATTTTATTATTTTGAAGAATTCGAGTGATGTATTATCAACATGCTGCTGAGACTTACTGGAGTAAACAATATTTCTGTCTTATGATGCCTAAGTCACCCAGAGCATTCACAGATGAGGTAAATTATGATACGTACTTCTAAATGTTTTAATTAGAGTCATGAGGCAGAAGTCAATAAGGTTGATTGGTTTGAATAAGGAAGACAGAAGAAGGCCTACCAGTAATTGGCTTTCGACAGATACAAAACAAATGGGAACATTTCTAGGGTTAGGGCAATGTTCTCCAGATGTTGGGTCTCCAGATGTTGTTGGATTACAACTGCTCTCATACCCACACAATTTAGACAGTGGTCAGAGATGACATGAGTTGTGGTCCAACATTGCTTGGGGACCCAGGGTTGAAAACCATTGGCATTAGAGGGCCACCTCCTCATTGTAAATATTTTATATTATAAAAAATAAAAAGGTAGTCTTGAGTTTTGACAGCAGCAGTGTAAAGTTCCTGTATTATGTCAAATATTTCCTACATGGCCTGGGATCCTGACTGTGCCCTCCACCTACTAAAACTAAATAGGAATTAGTTTATTTTTAATTGTGTGGTCAGCAGCATAAAATATGTAAAAACTGTTCCTCATGATGTGAAGTTTGAATAGGGGTGTTAATTATGCCTTTTTCATAAAAGCAGCAGAGGTACACCTCTGTAATCAAATATGTTATAATGGTAAATTGAGAAGCACCATGTCAACCTATTGTTCTGTATTCATCATCACTATATCCTGTGATTTTTCTACTGTTTTTAAAGGCAATATTGAATATGTACAACTTGTTAACTGAATTAAAGATGACCAAATTATTTTAATTGTTATCTAATTTAAATAGAATATTTATTCTCAAATACAGTTAAATTATTTTTGTATGGGGATTTGCCCATATACTATTATTAGTATTTCTGCCACAATGAAGGAGAAAAATTTCTCCAAAGTGTGGAATCAATTTTTTTATCAAGAACAAAATACATTCTACAAAGCCAGTGTCTTTTTCAATATTAAAGTCTACAGCTGTTCAATTGTCTGCTCCAAGAATAGTGAGAGGCAGAGACATAAGGATCAAATCAGGGATGTCCCTGACAGGAATACTTGAGAAGTATACTGGTTTTATAATTTATCTGTAGGAATGCTTTAGCTGAAAGATGGCACAGAGGTTCTTCTGAAAAGAATGCAGCTTGCTCATGGCAAGGTTTTAACAGACATCCATATATAGCCTGTAAGATGTCTAACATTGTGTATATATTAGCTTCCTTAAAGTAACACTTATTAAAGTTTTTCAAGAGTGTCAAATTTAGGCTGTGTCAGCTGCGAGGAATGATAAAACCACATGACACAAAGCTGAACAGGAACCAAAGAATTTCACAGTATAATGGAGTTTACAATTCTATCAGCACAACATACTAATACTGTGATGGGGAAAAAAATTCCTTAATGCCACACACTGAATAGGGAAAAGTGAATACTTAAGAAACTGAGGTCAGGGTAGATTGAGGGTAAAGGTTAAAATGCTTAAGAAGTTACTGTTTCTTGGCCAATATGGCCAGTAAGAGATAATACTAGGAGTTTCCATTTGAATATTTTCCACAGCAAAGGAAAGTTACTGGAAAAACCTACAGCAACGCATCACACCCCTTATTTGAAAGTCTGTTGTTGTTATTTTGAAGTAATTTTTACTAAAGCTGACCACTATTAAAACTGCTTTAAAATAGGTTGTGAGACTTTAGCAAAGACTCTGCCTCTACTATATATCAAATAATTTCAGAACCATACAGATCCACAAATCTGCAGAATAATATTATGATGCAATATATATGGAAAGCTAAATCAAAATTTTTTGTCAAGGCTTCAACCAGAAACCTCATGGTGACCTATCTGGCACTGTGTGCACTCAGGCTGAAAACCCCTCTTTAAGCACAGCAAATGAACCTTGGTGTGCAAGCATCAGCACCTGAAGGGGCAAGCAATATAATGCCACTTAGTTGACCAGATCTGGTGTAGTATTAAGAGTTTGGCTTTCTGCCTTGCCTAGGCATCTTCAGTCTCTTCTACCCTGTTGCACTTCAGGCTTCATCAGAGCACCTCTCTCACTGAATTATTTGTAACCTTGTGGGCCCACCTAGGCAATCCTCTTTGGCTCGAAACAAGAAGTCAAGATAGGCATATTTCTCCAACCACCTTGTCTATATCCTAAGCCTGCAACAATGGAAACAGATCCTATAAAACTGGACCAGATGGTGCTTTGGTCACTTCTACAACTGCATCAAGGACAGTGTCTAAGTCAGAGTAAATATGAGCAATTTTATGCTCAAAGTGCCTAGCAAACGTTTTGCAGCAGGCCTGCAGATGTTCCAGCATATCCTCCCCAGGAACTAGACGCAATAGCTCCGTCAGCACTAAAAAAACCCCCTTCTTTTGGACAGCTGCTCAAGGATTAAAAGGCCGGGAAGATTGTTTTGCTGCCTGATAACATGCTCTTCCATGTCTCCAGTAGTAGTTGCTATGAGACTTTTATCAGCTGTGTTGTAGCTACCATTCTGTTTGTTTTATTGTCCACAGTCCTCTATTAAACCACGACGTTAGCTAGGTAGGGGAGGGTGCTTGAGAGAGATGATGTCAACAGCCTTTTCCATCTCACCATACCATTGTGAGACCAGCAGCCATGTCAAAAGGAAAACCCCAAAACATCCAGGAATCCATCATATTCCATAAATATCTGGTGGCAGACCAACTTAATGGTCCATCACCTCTGCAGAGGGGGTGTCAATCCAAATTTCTGAGAAATTGGTCTAGTTGTAATGACAGGTTTATAGAACCCCTACCATTTCAGACATCAAACCTGCTACTCAGTCAAAAATCCTAGGTCAAGAGTGTGTCCGACAATATGTGTTGGGCAGGAAACATTGAAAGAGCTCTATGATTGTCACAGCAGCCATGAAGTTCCAAGCAGATCACCCTAAGGTGGCCCAGGTGTAAGTACTGTTCCAGTGAAATTACCTGGGGGTTTCCAACACAATGTCTGAGATCAGCTCATCCTATCCAGGAAAGGAAACTGGTGGGCAGTGGGGTCACTAGAACACAAACAGAATTCTTATATGTCTCTCTGGCCCTACAGCAAATACAAACACTCAAACCCAGCTCACATACAAACTGGTCCCTAGTGAAGGAGGTGTCAGTAACAACCCTTCCCTGGCCCTCTAGTCCATATTGGTACTGACAAAGCTGAAATACATCAACAGCTCTCACTTTATCATAGATATATATTTTTATTGTGATTTGAAATGACATTCAAAATCAGCACCACATGACCAGAGTACAAATCAACAACACAACCCTAAATCCTCCGGCTTGGCGGAGGACCTGAAGAGGAGACTCATCACTTTTGCTTGACTGGCTTGTCCAATGCACACACAGTCAGCACTTGTTGGGGTTAAACCTAAAGCATTCTGTGTAAAACTGACTTATGTAGTAACGAAGGAGAAAATTCTCCTTTTCTTTTTTTGTCTAAATCAATTTTTTTAACTAGCATAAGTGTGTGAACTTTAGCTAACACCTTTTCAGTAGAGAAACAATGTTTGGAATCAGTATCTTGGTACACTGAGTGAATGTAAGGACAGAACTTATAGATAATAACCATGACAACCAATACTCTGGTACACTAGAGGCAAGAAAGACATCAGCTATGTGGAATGATCTCACTTTATCATGTTATTGAATAAAGAATGAAATTAACAAGGTAGAACAGCTAATGGATAAGATAATTAATCAAAAGAAGGACACTGAAGAATAACTGTATTTAACCATGGATATTCAGAGGAACTCAAAACTCCTGATTTGCTTAGATTTGATGAAGTGGGTTGTAACAGCTATAAAATGTTTTATTTTAACTATATGATCTCTCCCCTTAGTATTCCATGCAGGCTTTCATAGAAAGGCCCTTCTACCTGGCCAGCAAAAGGAAGTCAAGAAACTGGTGGCATGTAACAAAGGGGAAAAACTCTTTTTCGTGTTTGTTGCTGTCCTGCTGCTGCCATTGCTTCTTACCTCCTCTTGTAGGCATTTCTACAGCTACCCTCCTGCCAACTTAGCAGTTTGAAAGCACGCCAGTGCAAGTAGATAAATAGGTACCACTGTGGCGGGAAGGTAATGGCATTTCCATGCACTTTGGTTTCTGTCACAGTGTTCTGTTGTGCAAGAAGTGCTTTAGTCATGCTGGCCACATGGCCCACATGGCTTTTGTCTGTGGACAAAAGCCGGCTCCCTCGGCGTAAAAGTGAGATGAGCGCTGCAACCCCATAGTCGTCTTTGACTGGACTTAACCATCCTGGGGTCCTTTATCTCACCTTTACCTTTTACACCTACCCACCTGCTCTTATACAATGCCTGCAACAACAAGACCAAGGATGTGTGTGCACAAGCATGCACACACATATTTTAAAATCTGCAAACCTAGACTGGAAATAAGCAGATAAAACATTGACCCCATCACAGTTCTGATGGCATTTTCCAATTTATCCTAGTTATTTTATTTGGAGAATTGGTAACAACTTGGAAAAGAAAATAAGCACACTCTCTACCTTGGACAGCAACCACAAGAACATGAAAAGTACAAATTATTACAGGAGTAAGGATACTTTGTAAGGATTAACTATGTTCTGACTATAAACAAAACTCGAAGGGTGATATACAACTATGTTATACGCAAAGTAAACATTGAACTCAATGGACTTTGCGAAAGGAATTGGCAAGATCAAGGCTAAAGTGCCTCAGCAAAAATCTAAATCTCAACACTTATAAAATATGTTCAGTATCAAACAAAATAGCAATTTATATTCAAATTCATGCATTGTTTTTGTAAAAATACTTAGAAATTTTCTTATAATTGAGCAGAATACAAATTTTGTTAAATAAATATAAACAAATAAATTTATATTTAACAACCCTATGCTTAATTGCTCATTTTTTCAATATGTGTGCACTGAGTTAGACTACCGCTTGATATCAACCCAAAACAACCCTAGATCAAAACAAACAAAATCCAGTTATATGCCTAGAATATATTATTCCAAGAATAACTGAAGTGAAATGTTTGGACAGTATTATCGTGTGTAAGTAAACACACACACACACACAATTTGCTTATCCCATCTAGTTTTCATATTATATATATATTTTTGCAAAATTTCTTTGGGATAACACTGAACTGCTATGAATCAAGAAAAATGAACATAAAAGCTATATTTCTTATAAAGAAATCAATTCTGTGTAACAGCTTCAGGGCAAATTAAACACAAAAAACATTTCAAAACAAAGTTAAACATAACTAGTGAGTTTTTCATGCCCATAGCTCAACTAACACTGCAAATAAGTGTACAGCTGCAGAAGTCAGCAAACATGGGAATAAGTGCTGGGATACTAGGATCTACATTCATCCAACAAAATGACCTTTCTCACTTGTGACTCAAATTGCAACTATTAGTCAGCACATTTGTGATAACTATCAAGATGCTAGGAAGAATCAGTTTACAGAGAAACTAGGACAGGGCAAAGGGTGCCATTAGCCTCCTACAGCAATTTTATTCCAAGGCTTTCTAAAGCTGCACTCCTACATTTCTTACCAGAAATGAAGTTTCACTGAATTTAAGGGCCTTGCTTCTGGTCATACATATTTAGGACTGAGTTTACAAAACCTGTATTATTTCAAAACTAGCACAAAGTTAAAAATTTACTGGGTTAAATTCTATTTCTAAAAAAAACACACACCATAGGTCCAATTCTTCCTTTAATGGTGTTAAGTTAAATCCTGCACAAAGAACCATAAGCGGACCTTGTACTTATTTAAGAAAAGAACAAACAAATCTGCTATGTCCAGGCTTTCCTTTTCCTATGCTAATCGGAAAAACGTCCAACAGAACATTATTTGGGTTAAAACTCCAAAGAGCAGAAAGATTAAGCAAAGAAATAATGAATAGCCAGCTATATTAGGGTTGCCATATGCCCAGGTGTTCCTGGACATTTCCTCTTTTTTGGGGGGGGGGGCAACATGCCCATTTGGGCGGTTTTTTACATTTTATATGAAATGTCTGGGTTGGGGGAGTTATTTTTAATTGGTTTGATTGATTGATTGATTGATTGATTGGGGGGCATGTGCATGCTCGGTAGGGTGCTGTGCCCCGGAAGCAGAAGTGCTGCAGCGACTGCGAGGTCTGGAGCAAAGATCAGGTAGGAGCTGTGGTCCTGCCTCCACTGCCACCCTGCCACCAGCATCGCTGCCAGGCCTACATGCCTTTCCTCCCAGCTCGGGCTGGCCGTGGCATGCAGAGCTGTTCTGCACAGCGAAGCCGCTGCCAGCCCAAGCTGGGAAAGAGGCGTGCGGGCCTGGCAGCGGCGGTGCTGCTGCCTCCACCAGGAAGAACTTTCTGACAGTAAGAGCAGTTTTTAAGCATAGGTTCAATGGCCATCTGTCATAGATGCTTTCGTTGAGATTCCTGCATTGGGGTCCCTTTCAACTACCATTCTACGATTCTATGAAGGCTCCCTGTCACTGGCATACAGTATTGTGAACGTGGGCTATTATAAAGACTTCCTTCCTTGCAAATTCAGCCAACTCAGAATTCTGCTGCTCATCTTTTGCCAAGGAATGAATATAGGGAGTGCATGTGCTCAGTCAACTACACTGGTTGCTCATTTGCTTACAGGTAGACTCCAAGTACTGATCTATAAAGCTAGGTTCAGTATTCTTTAGGAAATATATTTCTTGTTTAAGCATGCATTGAGTCTGAAACTAGAAACCTAAGGAATTTAGCCTGTGCACTATCACTTAACTCTGGATAGGGAGGGAACTGCAGGGAAGCCTCCTTGCCCCAAGAGGCCAAAACAGGTCAGAAAACACTTCCTAAACCACATGAAAGCAAACAGACCAGCCATCTACATTTATCTGCAGTTTGTTAACTTATCTGGTTTTATGTTTAACAAATCAAAAAATATTCATTTCAACGGTGTTATGCTGATATTTTGTTAAATTGTTGAAATGCTGTAATTCTATTATTTAACTGTTTTCCTAAATTAGTATGGATTTCAGTGGGTTTATACATTTTGATATTATCCTCTGTTTGGTAACTTTAAGCCATAGTTTTCCACAGAAAGAAACAATTATTAATGTTCAGCTGAAACTGAATGAAATGGTTTTGCTGACTGTAGCCAGCCTTTGTGATCTCATCTGTACCTCCACTGCAGAAGGGCTGAGTTTAAATATTAATTATTATATTAATGCTACTGTTCATTGTTGTTTTATAGTTTTATTTGCTTCCTAACTTGTCATTAGTATAACAGATATAGGCCCTTTATAAATATTAATGAATGCAGTGCCCATATACTTGCATAAGTATATATAGTTTGAAACCAAAGCTATTGGCCTGATTTGATTCTTGCTTTTTCTCCATTTAAAATAAACAGAATTTGAGGCAATGGTGTTCAGTCCACAGAATAACAGAGCTGTGCTTGTTTATCACAACAGTCTGCAGTCACAATCTCTAGGCACAAAAGTCCTTCAGCACTAACAAAAATTATCCCATTCTGGCTTCATAATATGGCAGCATTTACTTCTTCCAAACCCTTGTTCAGCTTTTTAAACAATTATAATCCTAATCACACAAAACAATGGTTATGTCTGGATGTTATGCTAAACAAAGGTTTACTGCAGGAGTAGGAAACCTCTGGAATTGGGGCCAAATGACCGCAGGCCATACCCCTCCCTGACCCCACTTCACACCCTTCATGGGTGTTTTGCATAGCTGGAATGTATCCTTGACCTTCAATAATTCCTCTTGCTTACCAGAACGCAGGTGTGTGTGTGGAAAAACAACTGACTTGTGTGGCATGAATGCAGCGTACCATACAAAGCATCACATCATTACCTTACTCACATTTTGCCTATGGCCCCCACCCACACTGGCAAACTACCCTGGAAGGTTGTCCATGACAAAATGTGGTTCTCAGGCTGAAAAGTGTCTCCTACCCCTGGTTTAAGCATGTTGTCAATGAACCTACTTGAGGTGTGGGCTTATATGCTTCCCCTTCTCTCTCTTTTTTAAACTGTTTTTAAAATACAACTTTATTGAATAATACAATCAAATTTCCAGATATATCTGCAAAAACACAATTATTTACATATTTGCCAAACATACACTGTGAAATGGATAAAAGATAAGAAAAAACGAAAAAAGGAAAGAAAGAAAAAGGAAAATGCTGTTTTCCATAAACAGTAATTCCATACATACATTATAAAACAAAAATCTTAATTAAAATATCTTAAAAGACTTCCACCGCCTAAACCACACTTCTTTTGTTATTTATGCTTCCCCTTCTCGTTTCAGGGCTGCCATGAGGAATTCAAAAGCTTTACTTCTCTTTCTCATTAGTCACAATTTAGAGTTTCAGCCAAACTGTAAACTGTGGATTATGTTGAACGATGGTTAAAGTTGGCTCGTTTTAAACAAACAAAAGTTCACATAAATGAAGGTTTGTTGGTCCAGATTACATATGACAAATCATGGTTAAGTAAAAACTTCTGAAGTTCTCCTTCTGATTGTCTGAGAGGGACACATGAACCAAGACTCACCCTAGCTCTTTCACATTACACTAAACTATGTTTTAGTGTGCTGTTCAAACATGGAGAAAGGTTAAGAAACTTATATATGGCCTAATGAGGCATCAGAATTGACAAAACAAAGTTACAGATGTTGCTACACCATCAGGGGTCAGGGCACCCAGACTCGGTGTGCCAACAGACAGAAAACGAAAACAGCTACAAATCACAATTTGAATGTATGTTTGAAACATTCTGGTTTCCGCCATGGTGTTCTGTTGCTCCAGAAGTGGTTTAGTCATGCTGGCCACATGACCCAAAGCTGTCTGTGGACAAACGCCGGTTCCCTTTGCCTGAAAGCGAGATGAGCACCACAATCCCATAGTTGTCTTTAACTGGACTTAACCATCCAGGGGTCCCTTACCTTTACTGAAATCTTAAACTATAGTGTGGGATCAAAATCATGTTTAACACTAGCTAATCTTTGGCATGGTGTCTGAACTGAGTCACAGTTAGAAGTAAGGCCCACTAAAATAATCATGAATACTACTAAGTTGTATGTCTTCCTACTCTTATTCCTCATTTCATCAACCTGGAAATAGCAGTGTTACTACTTACTGACTTCCCGAAGAATTGTGAAGTTTAAGGAAACAGTGCACAATTGTGATTCCTTTAAGGAAAGTCGTATTTTTTTTCTAACATTATGACTTTGTTCCATGCCTATGCCAGCATATTCTTTGTGTTCCATCATGACATCACTGTTTCTATAGGAACTAGTCTACTAATATGGGAAAACAAACAAGCTTCAGAAGCACACACAGATAAGCCAATGTAATATATACATTATTGATTATTCCATTTCTGAACCACTATAGAAATTTGCCTCTTTAGAAACTAAGTAGTACATACACAATTCAAGCACAGAAGAAGGCTGAGGGTATTCCTATATTTACTACCAGAGTACAGTGGTACCTCGGGTTATGAACTTAATTTGTTCCTGGAGGTCCATTCTTAACCCGAAACTGTTCTTAACCTGAGGTGCGCTTTCGCTAATGGGGCCTCCTGCTGCTGCCATGCTGCTGGCGTGCGATTTCCATTCTCATCCTGGGGCAAAGTTCGCAACCTGGAGCAACTACTTCCAGGTTAGTGGAGTTTGTAACCTGAAGCGTTTGTAACCTGAGGTACCACTGTATTATAATGCCTGCATAATAATGAAACCAAGCAGGCACAGAGCAAATAGAACAAATAAATAGGGAGACCCAATAAAAGCTATAATCTATACTGTGGATGCTTCAATGTCTGCAATTATATTTTCTTCTGTAGAATCAAACTGGTAACAGCATACTTATTTAACAACATCAAGGAATAGAATGCACAAATTATATTTTGGCTACAATTGTGGATTTTGTGATATTGTCAGAGATGGGCTGCGTTAGATCTTGTTAGAGGCTTGATACAGCTTAAACCTCATCTCCTTGGAGTCTCTCAGTGGTGGGTGGCTGCTTTTCATTTTTTGCAGGACAGCAGTAAGGGAGGGGGGAGAAGCAAAAGGAATAGCATAGATTTGGAAAGAAAAGCTATTTAGAAAATGAAGCATTGCCTCAGTGTAGGACATACAGCAACAACTGACAGGGAACACTTTCTGGGATGTAACGCAGAGGCGAGCCAAGAAAGAAATGGGTACTTAGGCAGGAAGAAAGGGAGCTCAACAATGAGAAGAATCTCAGTCCTCCTATATTAGGAGTCATGGACTCACCAAAACCCCTCTGAAAGTTTGGGAGCTTTGATGGCACTCATAAATTGGATGCTCACATCTGGGGGAGAGATTACAGAACAAGGAGGACCCTACAAATATAGAAATTTGGAGAATACAAAAAGGTCATGCATTAAAATTTGGCAGTGTGGTGCTGTTGCTGTTCAGGGTTCCAGGCTACCTGCCATGCTTTTTTCCAGGAAAACCTACTCTATTCCTGGTTTTCTGAGCCCCCCCCCCAAGTTGGCTAGTGGTTTGGACCTACATGCAGGCTCTGCTGCTCTCATACGGCTGTCCCCCCCCCATTTTTTCCTCTCCTGTTGCCCAGAGCTTGCTGATACCTCCCCCTGCAAGGATGATGCCATTTCGGCTACAAAGGTTTGACACGCAGTTACTTCTCATCACTGAAGTTTGGTTGCAACAACTTTCTTTCTTTCCTTCCTCATCACAAATCTTCAAAGAAATACCAGCTCCCATCAAGTGTGCAAATGTATGTCTTTCTGATTATTTTAGAGTATTAAAAAAAATCATGGGTCCCCCACCAGCCAGTCCTTTCAATGCAAATTTACAGGTGGAGCTTTCCACAGTCATTAACCTGAAGGACAGAATTAATTAACTGTGGATGAATTAAACCAGGGTGAAGGAAGAACATGTTTTGCCCTCAAATTCCATATGGGATACTTAGAAAGTCTTATGTGCAACCCAGGGCAATCCACATTAGGCGGAGACTGCAATTCATGAACATTCACCAAGGAGTACCTTTGAATTATTCATGCACAGCGCTGGGCTGCACCAACTTTGCTTAGAAGCGAGCCTTGCCAGCTTCAATAAACTTCATTCCCTAAGAAAGTGAGTACAAGATTATCACCAGATCCTATGCGCACACTTGCTCACAAGCAACTCCAACTCTGATCATGGAACTTACTTCCAAATAAATGCTGTAAAGGTTATATCCAGATACTTTTGAACCATTAGCATTCTATGGCTTTTTAAACGGGGGGGGGGGATATTGGTTTGTTTTGGTTTTACTACAGATTTTGAATTCTCATTTTGTATTTCTCTGTTGTGAACCACCCTGAAATCTTCGGGTGAAGGGCGGTATGCACATTTAATAAATAATGTTAATAATAATCATAAGGCCCAAGAAGCTCCACTAATTTCCGTTAAGAGTTTGGGTGTAATCCTTGACGCCTCCCTTTCCATGGAGGCGCAAGTTACAGCAACAGCCAAGGCGACATTTTCCCACCTTCGCCGCATCAAGCAGTTGGTCCCTTACCTTTCCTGCCCTGACTTGGCCACAGTGATCCATGCGACAGTCCTCTCCAGGCTTGACTACTGTAATTCGCTCTATGCGGGGCTGCCCTTGAAGCTGTCCCAGAAACTCCAGCGGGTGCAGAATGCTGCAGCAAGGCTCCTCACGGGGTCTCTGCCATGGGAGCATATTCACCCAGTGCTTTTCAAGCTGCTCTGGCTCCCGGTGGAGTACAGGGTCAGATTTAAGGTGCTGGTTTTGACCTTTAAAGCCCTTCACGGCCTAGGACCCTCGTACCTACGGGACCGCCTCTCCCGGTAGGCCCCACAGAGAGCCTCAAGGTCCATAAATAGCAACACCTTAGTGGTCCCGGGTCCTAAGGAAGGTAGATTAGCTTCAACCAGAGCCAGGGCCTTTTCAACACTGGCTCCGGCCTGGTGTAACACTCTGCCTCATGAGACCAGGGCCCTGCGGGATCTGATTTCTTTCCGCAGGGCCTGTAAGACAGAGTTGTTCTGCCTGGCCTTTGCCTTGGAGCCAATTTGATTCCCTCCCTCCCTCTCTTTTTTTCTTTCTTTTCCTTCTCCTCCTGCGGCTACATTTTAATATTTTAATGTTCCATTATTTTAATGTTGTATTTTATTTTTGTTTTTAAGTTGTAATCATTCATCTTGTTTTTATTATTGCTTGTAAGCCGCTCTGAGCCCGGCCTTGGCTGGGGAGGGCGGGGTATAAATAAAAAAATATTATTATTATTATTATTAATTTCCATGTGGCCAGCAGCTAACCGAATAAACTGACGCCTAAGCATGGTCAGTCCAGAAGCAAGTGTCCCCGAATTGAGTGGGACGGGAGACCAATTATTTGTTTATTTCAGAAAACTTATACACCGCTTGACTGCGAGAAGGGGGGAAAAAAACGAAATCCGAAAAGCAACCGCTCGAAGCGCTGCGGGGCTTTACTCCCGAGTAAACAGCGCCTCGGCAGCGCGCTCCTACCATCTCTATAATCTTGGTCTTCCTGCCCGTCTTCTTCTTGATGGTGAAGATGTACTGGGCCAGGACCACCCCGCCGACCAGGGCGCACACGCTGGCGCTGGCCACCGCTCCCATCCTGGCCACGGCGCTCTTGTCCATGGCGGCAGAAACCTCTCGCCCCGCTCCGGCCTCGCGGGGTGAGGGGGAAACCCAGAGGGAGAAGCAGCCTTACGTTCAGGTCGCGGAGGCGGGCAAGAGCCCCGCACTGCCTCACGCCGGTCTTCCTCTCAGCCGCTCGCCTGCCTCTCTCTCTCCCTCTCCGTCGGCGGCGAGAGCGGGCGAGCGCGCATGCGCCACCGCCAACCGCCGACTTGAGCGGCCGTTGGCCCCACGCGCTCTCTCTCTCTTGACAGTTGAGGCGGGAGAAACCATTCCGACTTACGGGACGGGGGTGGTGGCCCTCTTTTCTCTCTCTCTCTCCTCCGCGAGACAAAAGGCCGGCAATTAGGAGAGGAGGTTGTGGAGGGAGGTGGGTCCTTTTACGCCGCTAGGCGAGACAGGGGACTGGGACGGACGCTGGGCGCTTCCTCTCCTCCTAATAGTTCAGTCCAACCGAAGGCTCGCAGAGACTACATCCCCCAGCATGCTTTGCGTCTCCTAGAACGCAGCTGCTGTGCCGTTTCTGCTCTCTCCTCAGCGCCTTTCTCGGACTGCAGGAGGGGGCGGGGCCGGCGTTGGTTGCTGAGGCGCTATGACAACGGGAGCCAAAATGGCGGCGGGCAGAGCGGGCTAGGGAGTACCTGAGGCGTCCTTCCCCCGCGCGCCCCGTATACCAACAGACACCCCCCCATTCCTTCCTTGTAATAACAGCTTCTGCTTGGCGTAGTCCCCCCCCCTCCCGCTCCCCTATCCATCTCTCTCTCTCTTTATATGCGTCTTTGCTTATCTCCCTCATGGGTCCCGTTAGCATCCTCCTGCCCCAAAGGTAGCGCGGCGAGAGGGTGCTTGTGACCAGGACGTCGGCGCCCTGTCTCGGCCTCCCTGACAGGCAAACGGCGCTCTTGCGTGAGGGAGTCTCGGGATGAGGCGCTCGCCTTAATGCGCACCCGGCTAGCTGCTGTGGATCTGCGGGGGGAGGGCGCAGGTGAGGAGAAGAAAAGGGTTTCCCAACGTTGGGAATAGTCAGGTAAGTGAACGCCCTACATCCTTTCAGATGTGTTTGGAGGAGTGTTGAGTTTTCGTTACTGTTCCGTATTTTGTGTTTTTATCTTGTGTGTCTATGCCGTGAACCAGCCCTGAGATCTTCAGTTGAAGGGCAAGATACAAATTCAGTGAATTAATTTTTTTTAAAAAAATATATTTATTAAGGTTTTACAGAACAAAAAAGGTTAATAAAGAAAAATAACAAGGAAAACGAGATAAGAAAAATACAAAAATACACGGGAAAAATTTCAAAATACAAAATACAAAAAAAGAAAAGAAAAAACACTTAAAAATAAATCCTTCTTTTCTTTATCTTATACTTCCTTTACTTATTTCCCTGACTCCCTCACACATCCCTTTTCTGTATTCCAATTCACATTATTTAGTTCCCTCTTTGTTTTAATCTTAATCCAATATCTTAATACCTTATAACTTTATATTTTCATCTGTTATCAATCTATTTTTACATATTCATTTTAATCTTGTTGCTAAAACCGCTTCATTTCAATCCAACATCATTTTAACTTTCAATAATTTTACAATATTTCTGCAGATAATCATTAAATCTCTTCCAGTCTTCTTCCACCGACTCTTCTCCCTCAAATTCAATGAATTTAATAATAATCAAGTAAATAAAATGAGCTCCATCTCGGGTCTTGTACTGTGCAAAGTAGAAGATCTGCTGTTGGAGACATTGCACAGTATTGCCCTGTGCACTTTTTCTCAGAGATGCCGCCAGTCTCACTTCCCAAGGTAGGAAGTGTGCATAAAGGCAGCAGCCTTGCAACCCATTCAGTGTGTCCAGGTGAGCTCGCAAGTAACAGCGCGTAGGACTGCCGCCTTAAGGTTGTGGTTCTGTGTACACTTTCCTGCAAATCTGTCCCATGGAACTTGGTGCAAATTCTCAGTAAAAATGCTTAGGGTTGGGCTGCAGGGATAAATAAGCATAATGACAACAAAACTCATGCACGGGAAACTAGATATACCTGTGTGTACTATTTCTACAACACCAGGGTCTAGGGAATACCTCTATGTGGTGGACAATCCTGTTTCATTCAGAATGTTCAGGACGTTAACTGCAAACTGAGCAATTTCCTAAAAGGTTTTTGCATTCTTTTGAGACAAGTGAGATGTTCGCTGTATATGCCTAGGGACGTATATTGTCCTTTAGATGTTTATGCAAAAAAATTTCTTTCCTTAGGTCTTTCCAATGCACAATAAGAGTATTGAAGAAGCTGGCAAATTGTGTTTTTAGCTTGCATTGCTGTAAATACTTGCATTAATGTGTGTAACCTAGTGTTGCTAAGCTAAGGCAAGGATTACTGAATCTCTAGCCTCTTTTCCTTTACTGTGTTCCAGTTAACTGCAGGCAGGTATTAGTGCAACCTATTTGTGTCTGACTGGATTCAGTTCCTTAGCTTGTGTCATAAGGGCAATTCAAGGCGATTAAAGTAGAGGAATAAATGCCTGCCTGTATATTGCTTCATTCCTATTTCATGATTGCCATGATGCTCCTCTCCACTCCTACTCACTGTCAGCCAGTCAGTCTCCCATGGCTCAGTCCTCATTGGATTGTCTGTGGGTTTGTCCCCACCCCATCTTTTATCGTAAAAATATTTTGTATTCCTGCAAACATTGGTGTTCTCCCAGTTTTACAGATTCCTCCCTCTCATGGATGTGTGACTTCATTTATGTACTATTTTGGCTACATAAGCAATGGCACTCACAGCCTGAACACTGGAAATAAAGTGAATTGCGATTATTTGTTATATAGCACCTTCAGTGTACATATGCTAAGCTCCAAAATAGCTCTGTGCTTGAGCAGAACGCACACCTTTGGATAATAGGTTGCTGATTTGCCTTTCCAAATGCAGCCCTTTATATCATGTTGAGTCCTGTTCCAGAGTGGCCATCAACCTTCAGGAACAGCCTTGCAAGGCCACAGTGGGAAAGAGGGGCAGGAAAGTTCTATTGCATAAATTGAGCTTCACACATGGCTCTATGGATACTGTGATTAAAGAATGACATAGAAATATTAGCAGCTCCTTCTGGGCTTTTTTTTCTGTTTGTTTGTCCCAGGTGATTTTGAAGGAAATTTCAATTGTACAAGGTAGATTGTTCTACTAGTCTGTTTGAGAGATAAATATACATTATTATAGCTTATTCTACCCAACTGCAGTGGTCACGATTCCATGGGCAGCACAGTACCCGTTGTTTGCTTTGATCATACTGTCATTAAGCTTCTCATTTAATAAATAAGAACAAAGCGACTAGTTGTTAACATTTAGTGGCATATGTTGTTAGAGTTTGGTGTGTATATTTGCTGTATGTGGCCATGATTTATAATTCCTTCACCCCGTGAAGGATTTCTGCCCACCTGCCTGCATCTATAGTGTATCTCAAATTGCTTTTGAAGCCCCCTTTGGAATGTGAAATTAGGTGGATTTTACATCACCTTGTTTCCCCCCCCCTCTCACTAGGGCTGAAGGAGAATGTCTTTATTTAAAGCCCGTGACTGGTGGTCTACAGTGGTGGGCAACAAAGAAGAATTTGATCAAGGATGCTTATGTGTTGCAAATGTTGACAATAGCAGCAGTGGACAAGGTAAACGGACTAAAATTATTGTGAAACTCTACACAGAGGCTGCAATCCCAAGCATATTTAGTGGGAAACATTTACTGTTAAGCTTAAAAAGGTTTAATTTTGAGGAGATGTGCTTAGAATTGATATTTAATTCTGGAACTCTAAATGCAGCTTGATGCTGTCCGTGTTTACATGGAAGTTCCACAGACTTCAGTAGAGCTTATTCCCAAGGAAGCATACATTGCATTGCAACCTTAAAGTTCCATCCTGTGTAGGAATAATGAGTCACCACATTTTCATTTGTGTAAGCTTCACTTAGTATTTGAATATTTTGTTTTTCAGATAAAATAATTGTGGGCAGTTATACAGGGTTCCTTAGAATCTACAATCCCCATCCTATAAAACCTGGAGATGCTGTGCAAGCTGAAGATTTGCTCTTGGAAGTGCAGTTACCTGAGCCAATACTTCAAGTGGAAGTAGGAAAATTTGTTTCGTAAGTAAACAGTCAGTGTTGCCGCTAATGATCTTATTAATTGGGAAACTCTGAGTGAGTTTATCATTGGAGTCAATTTACTCTCTAAGGATTGACCTGGTTTATTTTATGAAGTGCCTTGGGGTTATATTGGAACAATTATATATATGGAATCAAAATATGGATTTTGGCACATTTGTTTTTTTGGAGTTGTCCTTCTGTAGCATTTTCCCAATCCTCAAGGTCATTTTATCTGAACCATGTATAATACTTATCTTTTTAATTAATTATGGTATGTATAGGCAAACTTCATAAAGCAGTTTAAATAGCTTTGTTACAAATAGGCTACCAAAGACAGGCTACCAAAAAACAAAACTTTTTTTTAAAAAAAGAACTAGATCCTCCTCTATGGTGCAGGACGGTTCTCAGGTAACCCAATGGTGGTAGTTTAAACCCAATGGTGGTAGTTTACAGAAGCTACTTCAACTGGAACACCAGGATCTAGATGAAGGGCAGCTGTCTGAAAAACCATGACCCTTAAAATTTCCAGATGCCCTCATCTGGAGGGCAGTTTAAATATTAAAATAATCAATGACAATAATAAATAAGTGCCAAAGGAAATATAATGTAATTAATATAAGCCAGTTTGCAAGCAAACTCTCTCTTTTTTCAATCTTTTCAAAGAATATTGCATGTTTGCCACTGCTGTCTACAACTGGGTACTTGTTTGATTACTGTAGAGCTGTCCCTTGTGTCCTCTGTCTTCTTGTAGAAAGGCAACTGTCTTGCATGCATATCATAAAAGGATAAGTGATAATTTTATTTCTAATACTTGTGAAGACAATATATATTTTAAAAGTTGCTAATAATTTGACAGGCATAAACATGCAAATACAAACATGTCAAAAATACTGAGTGTGAAAACTCTTTCATGTCTGCTATATAGCACAGCTTTTTAACCAAAGTTTACTAGAATTATTGCTAGTTTATTAGCCTCAGAGTAATTTACTTTTCTTAATGGTTGACTCATATTTTCTATTCTTTTCCTCCTTTGCAGTGGTATAGAACTGTTACATCTGGCTGTATTACACCCTAAAAAATTGTGTGTATATGCTGTCTCAGGTAAAAAAGGGGGGCTCTTCAGATTATGGTGACAACTTTTTCTCTTTCTCTATTCTCCACACAAGTAAAAAATTGCATATTCTGATCTGCTAATACCAAGTTAATTTTGAAATTATAAAAAGGTGTATAGTATGGGATTGGTCTTCGCCCACTTTGTCTCTTTGTCTCTGTGCTACTGAAAAGTAACTTTTGTCAAGTAAATACAAAGTAATAAAAACAAACTAGGTAAAAGGAATAGTTAAAATACATTAAAACACATTTAGAGCCAGCAATTAAAATACATACAGTTTGCTCTGACAGCAGCCCAGTGATCAGCATCCTATGCACACCATAGTTTTCCAGAGGCATGTCTGAAGCAATGAAAGGTATAATACCTAGAAAAGGGCCATAAATAGGATGGCCCAAGCTCACCAAGGAGTTTGGTTTAAGACCTGAAAGAGAATATAACTGGAGAACATAATAGGGGAGTGAGTCTACTAACCTACTAGTAAATGACAGTATTTTAGCGGTTCTGTAGGCTTCCAGGTTTGCTTTCCTTTGCCAAATGAGGCCAGTGCCTTAAGTAGCAAATATATGCCAAATGAGGCCAGTGCCTTAAGTAGCAAATATATATCTTAACTGTGAGAACTGCAGCCCCAACTAGAAATCTTAGTCTTGTGGAAGGCCACAATATATAAAAATTAAAATAAAATATAAATTCATGTCAGACAGATGAGTTCCAAAATAATGAATATAGTACTAAGTATGAATTGACATTAATATTGTACAGTAATAATATATGTTGACATTATATTTTCACCATGGGTATGCCAAGTGGCTGGTAAACAGATGCTCTCCTGTCTTGACAGAGTGTAAAGGACATGTGGCGATGAGAGTAGAAGAACAGAAAGAGATTTCTTAACATTAAAATGTTGGCATAGCAATTAACATATTGTGTGAGGAAAACGTATCTCACTTTGCTTAGATCATTTGATATGTATATACACTTTGAAATGCCATCCTGTTAAATATTAGACAGGTGCTGTCTCTGCTGTCTTTTTGGCTTCTCTTGAAGAGCTTCCTTGTCCCAGAAGCCTTTTAAGTAAAGACCTTTCCCAGTCTGCATGTGTACTGAATTTGTTTTTATATATTTTAATTGTTATATTGTTTGTGTTTGCCGCCCTGGGCTCCTTTGGGAGCAACGGCAGGATATACATTTGATAATAAATCAAATAATAAGTATAGCATTCTGGCATGCTCCAAATATGACATTTTTTACGGTGTAAAGTATAACTCAATGGAATCTTGATCCTAACATAATTATCATTATTAAAACAATAGTCTACAATTGCAATATAATCACAGCACAATATCTTGGGCAACATACTTAACACAGGAATTGGAAAATCCTACATATATGATACCTTCTCTATATTTAATAGGAAGCCTGGGAAACATTGACCATGGGAACCAATATCAGCTAAAGCGCATGTACGAGCACAATCTTCAGAGAACAGCCTGCAACATGACTTATGGGCCATTTGGAGGCATAAAAGGTAAATTCTATATTATTATTGGTCTACTTTATGTTATCTATAGAACTCATATGTAATTTTGACAAAATGCAGACTCTTCCTGATTTTGACTGTTTTAGGAGGCAGAATCAAGGACATCTTATGACAAAGTGATTAACGCTGCAATCCTAACCCCACGTATCTGGGAGTAAGACCCACTGAATTCAGCAGAACTTCTTTCTGAATAGGCTTAGTTAGGATTGCACTGTGAATTATGAGACTAGTGCCTCCTTAAAGGTAAAGGTAAAGGTACCCCTGCCCGTATGGGCCAGTCTTGACAGACTCTAGGGTTGTGTGCTCATCTCACTCTAGAGGCCGGGAGCCAGCGCTGTCCGCAGACACTTCCGGGTCACGTGGCCAGCGTGACGAAGCTGCTCTGGCGAGCCAGAGCCGCACACGGAAACACCGTTTACCTTCCCGCTAGTAAGCGGTCCCTATTTATCTACTTGCACCCGAGGGTGCTTTCGAACTGCTAGGTTGGCAGGCGCTGGGACCGAGCAACGGGAGCGCACCCCGCCGCGGGGATTCTAACTGCCGACCATGCGATCGGCAAGTCCTAGGCGCTGAGGTTTTACCCACAGCGCCACCTGCGTCCCTAGTGCCTCCTTACTACGTACAAAAGATGATGCTGTTTGCCTGTCTTGTGGTCATACTTCCTTAGAGGTAGAATAATTTTTTTAAAAAACTATGAGAGCAGCCACATTTGCTAGAATATGTGAGAGTGAATCAGTTCTTCTGATACATTGTTAACATGTGAGGATGAGTGCACTAGCTCTGCCCCTCTGCCATCATTCTGTCTGTCCTCCACAAATTGTAAGGTGAGCTTCTAAAGTGGAGCGTCTCCTGTACTTGTTTTTTTGGCCATAATATGATCCTTTCATGTTAATATTAGTTGTACAGCAAGAAGCCTGCTTCTGACTACATAAGGTAGAATATGAATTACAGTTTTACGTGATGTGCATTAACACATTTAACCACTAGAGGTCTCTGATGTGTTTCAGCCAGAATTGAAATGAAATAAAAATGTTTAAAAATATAGCCCCTTGTTTCAGTCATAGGCAATGAACGTACAGGAAAGTGCGCATCTCCTTGTGAACAGTGCCAGAATAATCAGGACCGGTTCAGGAGTTCATAGTTGGCATGTTAACCATGGGGCTGTCTCAGTTAGTGTCAGGACCAACACATGTGGCAAGACGCACATTGAATCTGGTTTCCTGTACAGAGTTTGGGAATTGATGATCTGTGGGTGAGCTAGAAATGTCTGTTGGCCTAATCAGTTTTGACTCTATGACTACATAAGCTGCACAGGGGTGGACAATCCATTAACGTGGTCCGTCTCAGGAGGCAGATGGATTAAGATGATTTTCTGATGATCATCTTTTGATAATTCCCTGCTGACTTGGTCAACAGCCCTGCCCCATTAGGTCCTGCAGAAGTCCTGGTCTCCACCTGGAATGAGGGGATGGCCTATCAATACGATCACTTTATGCCTTTATACAATTTTTTATACTGCTTAATATAATAAAAAATCTCTAAGCAGTTTACATAAAAATACAGCAGCATTCAATAAAATGTCTTAAACCGGATAAAAAGAAAACATAACTCCATATCACAAACAAAACCGAGCAGTGTACTATATATATATAAACTAACAATCATAGTAAACATGTATTTGTAATGACTATTTAAAGGTAATTTCTGCCTCTGTCTCATGAATTACCCAAGGGACAGCATTCCAGAGTGTGAATGCTGTCACCAAGAATGTTTTCATCAAGCGACAATCCACTGGTTGGCAAACCAGCGGGTCTCCTCAAACATTAAACATTGCCTTGGTCTGTACTGGGGGAGGCAATCTGCCAGGTATCTTGGTCTCAGGTTGTCCACGGCTGTAAATTTCAACGACGATACAGTGAACTTGGCATGGTAGTTAGAACCCCTTGCAGATCTTTCAACACTTGCCACAACATGAGTACAGTGGTGCCTCGCAAGACAAAATTAATCCCTTCCGTGAGGCTCTTCGTATAGCGTTTTTTTCGTCTTGCGAAGCAAGCCCATTGACAGCTTAGCGGATTAGCACTATTAGCGGTTTAGCGGCTTTTAGCGGATCAGCTGATAAGCGGCTTATCAGCGGATCAGCTGATAAGCGGCTTAGCGGTTTAGGAAAAGGGGGGGAAAGGGGAAAAACCCGCAGGAACTCGCAAGACATTTCGTCTTGCGAAGCAAGCCCATAGGGAAATTTGTTTTGCGAAGCGCCTCCAAAACGGAAAACCCTTTCGTCTAGCGGGTTTTCCGTCTTGCGAGGCGTTCGTCTTGCGGGGCACCACTGTAATGCCGGGCAGCCTTGCTGCTTAATTTTGCCTTAGTTGTAGCTTCCATACCTGGTAAAAGTGTTCCACACATGCAGTTCATTATGGTGGTCTAATCATGAGGTTAGCAATGTATGGACCACTGTGGCAAAGCTATCCTTGTTCAAGAATGGTTGTAGCTGTTGCACAAACTAAAGTTGATACTAAGTACTCGGAGCCACTGAGGTCACCTGTGCGGTCTGTCCATGTCATTCCTGGACCATTTCCTGGACGCAGTAGTGAAATTGATGAGGGAGAAACAAGCTGAGGTTGAATCCTGGCAAGACAGAGGCATTGTGGGGGAGTGGTTCCCGTGTCTAAGAAATTGGACAGTTGCCGAACTTGGAAGTTGTTGCACTCCATCTGAAGGAGCAGCTTCTGAATTTGGGGGTGCTTATGGATCCAGCTCTGTCACTGGAAGCTCAGACAGCATAATAAATAATACACAATAAAACAAAACAAAAAGGAAAGCCAATAACCCCCTCCCCCAAACATGTCATAAAAGTTGCCCCTCTTTTTGTTACGGCATTGCTGTAACCATTTGCTTTCTTATCTTGCAACTGAGGCTTAATGCCAAAATCAAGAATTTTGGAGAATAGAAAAACCAGCTCTGTGCTGTTGTACATTCTTAGTATAACATCTGGTGTAAATAACTAGGTTGTAAGTACCATACAAAGATTAGTTAAACCAATTCCTTGTGCTCTGCCAGCATATTCATACAGGATCTGTACTCTAGCTATGCAGACTTCATTTCTTATGGCTAGGTATTCCTTTAGTCATAATTAGTGATTAATTTGCTTTTATAATATACGTTACACTCGATATGGGTTTCGTTGCACCAGCTATAGGATTTAATGTGATGAAAATAATTTGTCAAGCAACACCACAGTGGAGATCTTTAGTGATCCCAGATTTATGAATGATTCATACTGGTGATTTGTCATCATTGAGTGCACTTGAAACTTGCTAAATTTGTGTTGGGCAGTAGCTTTATCACATGTTGATTTTTTAAAATGAAACTATGATCCACGGCAAGATAATAGTAAAATGTTACGGTGGATTAGCCAATTGTGAGAATCAATCAAGTATCTTTGGCAACTCCATGCTAAAGGTCCGCATCAGATGATGCATATAAAATAGCAGGCAAAGCATGGTATACGAGGTACAGCTGGATGTGTCAGTGTTCTGTTCTCCCCTTAATCTGCCCAGTGCCATGGCACATTGTAACAAGGGGACAAGCTGGGTTTTTGTTATTTCAGAAAGTGAATATTGAATGGGATATAGCATTTTTATGGTTCCTCTGAAAAATCTTAACACAAGTAGCATTGTAAGGATCACAAGGACTGTTACCCTATTAAAAATATATATAACCGCTCCCAGAATTACACATCTGTTTTATGTTAATCCATGGATCCAGCAAAACAAAAGAGAAATAATAAAAACAATTGTATTTTTAAAACAGTAGAAAAAAGTTACAAGGGGAAGAAAGGCTATAGAAAAGCCAGCTTTTCTCAGCCAAATGTCTGAATCCATTTTACTTTTATTATAGTTCAGCCTGGAGGCAAAGCATGTTTCAGACTTACAACAAAGAAGGTGCTATGAGGAAGAATTCTTCTTAATAACAAAGTACTACATATGTAAAAACCATGCAGCTTTGTAACAGGAAACTTATAAGAGTGGTAGACTGGGGGTTTACTTTTCCACAATTTTGCAAGGGTGGTTTTTATTAGGTGCTAGTCCAGAAAGAAAGATTATCATCTAAGCTTTATGTTGCAAGTTTAAGTGTATCTTTTACTTCTATTTAAATTAGACAGAGATATAAATTTGGTCTATGATTTATCAACCACTTCTTTGCAGAATGGCACTTAACCCTTAATGTAAACAGCTTTTAAACATTGTCTGCTGAGAAATAACAACGGCCCATTGTGTCTTGGGTTTGTGCATACCCTCCATTTCATCTCATCCTGCCCAACCAGAGGTGAGTAGAAGCTTCCACTGCTGGTTTGTAACAAACTGCAGTTTCTCATTTAGTCCATAAACTGAAAATGTAGTTGTTACAAACTGTGAATGGAAGCTTCCAATCTCATCCCCTTTGGTGCAGCAGGTTGCGAATATTGCTTTCAGTGATTGTTAGCAGGGCATGGTCTCCATTTTGTTCCAAGAAACAAATTCAGAGGAAGATTACTCTTTTAAAACTCAGTTTTGTTCTGGAGTACTGTCTTTTTTGTATTTAGTGGAATCTTCGAAAAGCTTTAAGGAGGTTTCTTTTCTTTTAAGTACAATACTAGCTGCTGTGTTGTGATTATAGACACAAATAATTCATGTAACTTTGCCATAAGAATGTCATACAGTCATACCTCGGGTTGCGAACATGATCCGTGCAGGAGGCACGTTCGCAACCCGCAGCGTTCTGAGGCGCTGTGTCTGCACATGCGCGTGATGTGATTCGACACTTCTGTGCATGCACGTGATGTCGTTTTGTGTTTCTGCGCATGCGCGAGCGCCGAAACCCAAAAGTAATGTGTTCCGGTAGTTCCGGTTTCAGCGTGGTCCACAACCCGAAAACACGCAACCCGCAGCGTTCGTAACCCGAGGTATGACTGTATTGGATATTTTCTAGCATCGCACCACCTTTAGAACTCTGATAGTTCTGATAGAACTCCTCTGTGTTGTGGAATTTTATGGAATCCTCTGTGCAATGTGTCTGTGGCAGGAGAGGGAGTAATAGGTTGGTCTGATCAGGATCTGGGATTCTAGAGGAACCTGAACTACTTACTTGTCCCATTGTTATCAGTCATTATAAAGTACAGCAAAACAATGAATGGAACTTTTGAACCACACAAATGTACTTTTGGAAATCTGATTTTGTTTCTGGTTGCACACTTTAAAATGTTTTGTTCTGACTATGTTGTTCACTGACCTTGCATCAAGGCAGTTGTGGGCAAAGAATGGAGTTGGACCTTCATCTCTAGACTCATTCCTGCCCTGTGTGTGCCAAGATGGAGGAACTGTCATAGGGAGTGAGGCAGGGCCAGAGGTTAGCAAAGAGATGCTGGGCATATGTGGACTGAGTTATGGAGTGGGAATGGGCTGAAATGAAGGGTGCAGGAGAAGGGCAATGAAAACCGTTCCCCACCCAAACGATGTTATCCTATGAACCTTTTAGCAGAGGCGAATTTATTCCTGCATTACTGGGGGTTGGACTAGATAACACTTGGGGTCCCTTCCAACCCTACAATTGTATGATTCTATGATTTAGGGGAGCATGAACAGTTCACCCACGCTGGGTATGGAGCCAAGAGGGTAGCGCAGAGAGTGCTGCAACAGTGACAAACAATGGAAGGTGAGAGGTGGGGGATGCTGAATTTTGGCATTGCACAGGGCTGCCGCTGAAATTTGAAAACCCAAAGTCCATCACTGTTTTTAGAAAAATGAACATAAGTTCAATTCATGTGGTTTTGATTTGGAAGACCAAAACAATCATACCAATGAAACAGTAGTTGAGAACTGTGATCACTATTTCCATTGGGTAGCAAAATCTTTCTTTTTTGGCATTTTGTTACGGAAAAAATCGCTAGAAGAAGTCACTAGTATCACTCAGGTAACCCATGTTCTTTAACTTCAGCAGTAACTTAAGAGGAAATGGAAATATCTCCCCCACTCTTTCTTTTTTAAAGAAAAGAGCAAAGCATTAGGATGTATGCCAGAACACTAGAGGGCCCCTTTCAGGTGTTATTGATAGAGACTAGAGGTCTTAAATTGAAAAGGATTTTGAGTTTGATTGTAGATTTACTGTTCAACCTGAATTATGTTTGAATTTAGCTAATTTTGTGGGGGGAATACCTTGGAGTGTTGAAGGTTACAGAAACCAATCATTTTCTCATTGGACTGAAATTCCCAAGTTTGTGTCCGTCCTTAAATTTGTTCTCTCTGTTACATTCTTTGAAGGCTGCAAGGTTCATATTGTAATGAAATCCTGCTACCATCCATTAGATGGAGACAAACAGAAGAATAACTGAGCAGAAGTAAGAATGCTGATGTACAAAACTATCCTGAGTCTTTGAATTGTATACTTATAGACATGGAAATTGGTTTAGCAAATTGTATACTAAAAAGCAGTTCTATATTTCATATGCAGAGCATGCTTCCTAAAATATCAACATATTTAAATGTATGTCTGTAATGCTCTGTAGCACTAATTGTATACCTTGGGTTTTCGGCCAAGAGGCTGACACTGATGAATTGGAAAAATAGAGAAATGATTCCGCTTAATCAATGGCTTGACAACATGACAATATTGGCAACATATGAATGGACACGTTATAGACACAGACTTTCTTGGGATAAATATAATGGTATTATGTTATTGATAACTATATGTGTTATAGGGACGCGGGTGGCGCTGTGGGTAAAACCTCAGTGCCTAGGACTTGCCGATCGTATGGTCGGCGGTTCGAATCCCCGCGGCGGGGTGAGCTCCCGTCGTTCGGTCCCAGCTCCTGCCCACCTAGCAGTTCGAAAGCACTCTTAAGTGCAAGTAGATAAATAGGTACCGCTTTATAGCGGGAAGGTAAACAGCATTTCCGTGTGCTGTGCTGGTGCTGGCTTGCCAGAGCAGCTTCGTCACGCTGGCCACGTGACCCGGAAGTGTCTCCGGACAGCGCTGGCCCCTGGCCTCTTAAGTGAGATAGGCGCACAACCCTAGAGTCGGACACGACTGGCCCGTACGGGCAGGGGTACCTTTACCTTTACTAACTATATGTGTATTAGGATAAGATTATACACATCACAACTAAACGACTATGCAACAACAAATACTTATGTATTATGTATGGAAATGTAATTGAGCATTTTCTCTCTTTTTGTCACTATCTTTTTATCAATGAAATTTTTCTGATAAACTATTAATAATAATAGTGCAGTGGCACCTTGGTTTACGAACTTACGGTAATCTGTTCCGGAAGTCTGTTCGTAAACCAAAACTGTTCTTAAACCGAGGTGGGCTTTCCCTACTGAGGCCTCCCACCACCGGTGCCCTTCCATCATTCGGCTTCCATTCTTAGACCGAGGTAAAGTTCGCAAACCGGGACACTATTTCTGGTTTTGCGGAGTTTGTAAACCAAATCATTTTTAAACAGGACTGTTCTTAAGCCGAGGTACCACTATAATAATAATGTTCATAGTGAGTGTTCATTGCAGCTAAAAAATTATTAATTTAGATTAATTTAGATTTGTTGTTAGTCTCCTATGTACTGTATACATTTGCATGGATTAATTTCTGAATATTCATATGCTGTTGGAATTTTCATATGTTTGGGGTACAGTGGTACCTTGGGTTAAGAACTTAATTCGTTTCAGATGTCCGTTCTTAATCTGAAACTGTTCTTAACCCGAGATACCACTTTAGCTAATGGGGCCTCCTGCTCCCGCCGCGCGATTTCTGTTCTCATCCTGAAGCAAAATTCTTAACCCGAGGTACTATTTCTGGGTTAGCTGAGTCTGTAACCTGAAGCGTCTGTAACCTGAAGTCTCTCGAGGTACCACTGTATCTGGAACTTTAAGCAATCCACCAAATGTTGACTTGAACCATTATTATTGATTGGTTTAGCATATTTACCCAGCTGAACTCCTTACATATCAGAATGTCAGAGGAACTGTTATGAATCAAGAACTTTGCTATATTATTTAATCTTTTGGATTAGATAAGTACTTGCTATTTAACAAGTTTTTTTTCTTCTTCCAAATTTCAACAACTGGCTATGCATTTATGGGAGTGTATGTATTTATATGGAAATAAATATAAACAAACACTTTCTATTGTTATAAACAATAAAATCTAAATTGAACAGAAGCCACATATCCTGTCCTATAATTTAAAAAACATGTGTCCTGTTGTAGGAACTTAAGGAAAGTCATAACTCTAAAACAATTCATCTGTTCAAAAATGCTTTAAGAATTCTACATGTTAAACCTATAATTCTGTTTAAAATTATTGAATTTAGTAATAGGAAGCATTTGTTCATTGGCGTAAACTATAAAGAGTTTACATTTCCTAGAAAGATGGATGAGTTTTACTATTAAAGCAACAGGAAAGTCTTAAAATTACCACTACTTGGAAATCTGAAACTAACTTGAAAATATCATGAATTAATGTGTTGTGATGGGAACAAATAATCAAATTTAAGCTGTCAGGGAAACTTCTAGGCAGAGGCTTAAAGGAGTAGAATCTAATGATATGATATATTTGGTCTTTTTCACTTACAGTTGTAGAGAAAATGCAAAAGAAAAAATGGTATTACTTTGAGGGGTTTTTTTAAAATGGTGATGTTGTAATATGACTGTTTTTGGACTATACTTCTGTGACTTCTACACTTCAGATTATTTTTTGTAAAATAAAAATGATATATACATTTTCTAATATGAAAAGATTATTTTTCATTGGTTAGCTTCCTTCCTTTAGATGTCATGATTAATGTGCTGTTTCATTCTATTTCATGTTTAATAAGGGAAACAGGATTCTTTTTAAAAGTGATGGAAATACTTTTTAATATGCTGATTTATGATTTTGTTAACTCAGACTGCTAGCTCTTTTTATTAAAGCTCTTGGTATAATGGAAATGTGTTTCCGATCAACAGTCAGTAAAAGAATAAAATAACTTTTACACTTTGAGATAATGCACCTTATGTTTAATAAGAGGTTTTTTTCTTTCAGAAGAGGCAGTTTTATTTGAATTTGGAAGGTTTGATGTGTTTGTGGAGAATTGCTTGAAACTATATCTCCTTTGTTAGAACATTAGTAATATAACTGCACAATGTTGCAACTACAGTAAGAGTTTTCCATAAAACAGAGATACATTCGTTTGTATGTTAGGGACTCAAGATTGAATAAATGAACCAAATCAAACTGAGAAATTTCTAAGTGAACTATAACTTTTTATATAAGGTATTTTATTTTAAATTGTCTAGGCTGCAATTCTATGCTTTCCCCCAAATGTTGATGGTGGGGCTTAGGGCAGGCATAGGCAAACTCGGCCCTCCAGATGTTTGGGGACTACAACTCCCATCATCCCTGACCACTGGTCCTGTTAGCTATGGATGATGGGAGTTGTAGTCCCCAAACATCTGGAGGGCCGAGTTTGCCTATGCCTGGCTTAGGGTGCACCACATCTCTCTCTCTCTCTGCTGGGAAGGGGGCGTTCTCTGTAGTGGAGGCCTGAGCTCTGGAGTAGCTGTAGCTGATGGTGCTTCTGCCAGTGGTAGCCAGTGGAAAACGTGAAAAGGGGCATTTGTGGGTGACCTTGGCCCCTGGGTCACTCAGCAGTGCTGACCTGATGCAGAAAAAAGCAAACAACACTCCCCCCCTCCTGCCTATCCAGATGGACAGGGTATAAATAAATTATTATTATTATTATTATTATTATTATTATTATTATTATTATTAATCATGACCCTGGCCTGTTAGGCCTGGTTTGCTCCCTAAGAGTAACACAAACAGAAAACACATTGTTGCACAAGGTTGTCGGTAGGTGGGTGGAACAATCCCAATACAGTGGTACCTTGGTTTATGAACTTAATCCGTTCTGGAAGTCTGTTCTTAAACCAAAGCATTCTTAAACCAAGGCGTGCTTTCCCATAGCAGCGGGGGACTCAGTTTACAAATGTAACACACTCAACAGGAAACGAAACATGTTCTGCTTCCAAGGCAAAGTTCACAAACCAAAACACCTACTTCTGGGTTTGCAGCGTTCTTAATCCAAGTTGTTCATAAACTAAGCTGCTGTTAAACCAAGGTACCACTGTACTAAGAACTTAGGCAACATAAAATTTTACACTTCATAAGAAACAGTAAGAAACTTGGGGTACAGCACAGGGCAAGACATTCAAGAGGACATTTCTTGTTGTAATGTGGGACTCCTTGCCCTAGGAACTTCATTTGCCTCTTGTGCTGGAAAAATATTGGTAAATAAATTTAATAATTTTGCAGTAGTCGGTTGTGTTCAGTTACATACTCTTCAAAGGATGTACAAGTGATTCTGTAGTGTGTGTTCAGGAAATGTGCATGTACATTCAATTTTAAGCCTATTTTCCTGCAAAATGGAAGACCTTATACACTGCTTCCTTTTTATTTAGGTCGTGACTTGATCTGTATACAGTCTGTGGATGGAATGCTTATGTTATTTGAACAAGAAAGCTATTCATTTGGCCGTTTTCTACCTGGTTTTCTTCTTCCTGGTCCGCTGACATATAGCTCTCGAACAGATTCCTTCATTACTGTCTCTTCCTGCCGGCAAGTTGAGAGTTACAAGTACGTAGAAATGTCAAACATGTAACATGTTTTGTATTTGTTGCCCTTTACTGTTTACTTACATCAAAATGGTCAAGTATTAGGGAGGATGCATCTGAAACAAAAAACACTGTACAGTGGTGCCATGAGGCTCTTCGTATAGCGGTTTTTTCGTCTTGCGAAGCAAGCCCATTGACAGTTTAGCAGATTAGCGCTATTAGCGGTTTAGCGGCTTTTAGCGATCAGCTGAGAAGCGGCTCATCAGCGGATCAGCTGATAAGCGGCTTAGCGGCTTGGGAAAAGGGGGGAAAAAGGGGAAAAACCCCTGCAGGAACTCACAAGACATTTCGTCTTGCGAAGCAACCCCATAGGGAAATTTGTTTTGCGAAGCGCCTCCAAAACGGAAAACCCTTTCGTCTAGCGGGTTTTCCGTCTTGCGAGGCGTTCGTCTTGCGGGGCACCACTGTACTGATTTAATGGTCTGCTCAGGTAGGTAACTCGTTTTGGCAGTGATTACATCTAGGTATCCTAGAAATTCCAACAGCAGTGAGTACTAAAAAAAGTACACAAACACCTCATTTTCACTCCTATCCCTGAATGTCCAAGAGCTGCTTTAGATTTTTTTTGCACATAACCATGGGTTTAGATCCAGTCTTAGTCATGCTCAGACTAATGTTCCATTGATTCCATTGGGTCTATTCTGACCATGACTATGTCTGGATCCAACCCATAGTGTAGGGGGAAATGTTTGTTTGCACACATTTCTTTGTTTAAAATATTTATAGTCTGCCTTTCCTTACCTCTCCAATATCAACAATAGAAAACCTTTAAAACCTTTAACTTCCCTAAGATAAAAACAAGTAAACATACCCACCCAGCCAGTTAAAAAAACTTTCTTTTGCGCATGCAATGTATTTGTTGAAAAGAATATGTTTGGCTGGAAATCAAATAAAAGTCAATATTCTCATTAAAGATGTAAATATGAAAAAATATAAATTTGCAGCTGTAACTCTGTGTCAATAGAAGACACAACTCATGTACTCATTGAATGTGCTTTTTATAATGCTCTTGGAAACAACTACATCCGCCCATTGCTAAGATCGTAGAAGGGAAGGCTATCTCTTGCAAAGACCTGTTTTCTGTTGTCTGATGTTGAGAAGTATATATCCTTTAGAATATCCAAATTTCTTATTAAGGATCTACAAAATCGTGTAACAAATTTAAAGGCGCTATGGGAAATGATTTAGCATCTAAAAGTTGGGGAGTAGAATTATAAACCACTATTAGTAGCAGTATTGTTGTTATTATTATTTTTATGCGTGTAATGGCTGTTTGCTAAAACGCAATAAACTGAATTGATTGATTGAGGGCTATCCAGGCAAGACACATTTTAAATTATTTGTTAAGTCATACTTGCAAATGCAATTATTCCATCTCATAAGAATAAAGGATGGGAGTCTTGAAAATAGGTTTAAATCAGGTTTTTTTATGCACTCTGAAGTAATTTCTCAATATGAAAGTATTAATTTTTTTAAAGAGATACTGTTTGTTTTTTCAATAGGTACCAAGTGCTTGCATTTGCAAAGGACGCTGAGACCCAAGAAAATGAGCAACAAAAGCGTGGGTCAGGAAAAAGACTTGTGGTAAATTTGCTGCTTCTTATGGATAACCAGTGATGCTCCATATTCTAAAGGATTTAAAATATTAGTTTATAGTTGTGAAGGATTCAGCTCTATTAATGGACTTCTGTTGATACTGTCCCCATCCCAGCAATGATGGTTGTGTTTGATTTTCCTGAAAAAGGCTCCTCATCACATAAAGAAACTGGGGCAAGAGAGCAGCTAAGTTTTGAGATGCTGAAAGCATTTAAAATGTAGCTTTTGTTGAAGCACTGTTGCTATGGGGAAAGGAAACAAAAACCCCACTTCACATTATTTATACCGGGGCACTACAGTGGTGCCCCGCAAGACGGTTGCCTCGCAAGACGGAAAACCCGCTAGATGAAAGGGTTTTCCGTTTTGGAGGCGCTTCGCAAAACGAATTTCCTATGGGCTTGCTTTGCAAGACGAAAATGTCTTGCGAGTTCCTGCGGGTTTTTTTCCCTCCCCCCCCCTTTTCTAAGCTACTATGCCGCTTATCAGCTGATCCGCTAAGCCGCTAAAAGCCGCTAAGTCGCTAATAGCGCTAATCCGCTAAGCCGTCAATGGGCTTGCTTCGCAAGACGAAAAAAACGCTAGACGAAGAGACTCGCGGAACGGATTAATTTCGTCTTGCGAGGCACCACTGTATCTTCTTTGATTTGTACCAATGGGATGCATGCTATACAGCACTTTCTTATTTTCCTCCTGGCATGCTGGAGTGTTGCCTTTCTTGAACTGAGTGGTATTGATGGCAACCAATAAAGCAAAGAGAAATAAAACAATACAAATCACAAAATGAACTGATGTTACGTAGTCAAGATATTAACTCCTGTGTTAGCACGGCAGATTATGACACCCTGTACTTAGAGGGATGCGGGTGGTGCTGTGGGTTAAACCACAGAGTCTAGGACTTGCCAATCAGAAGGTTGGCGGTTCGAATCCCCGTGATGGGGTGAGCTCCCGTTGCTCGGTCCCTGCTCCTGCCAACCTAGCAGTTCGAAAGCACATCAAAGTGCAAGTAGATAAATAGATACCGCTCCGGCGGGAAGGTAAACGGCGTTTCCGTGTGCTGCTCTGATTCGCCAGAAGCGGCTTAGTCATGCTGGCCACATGACCCAGCTCCCTCGGCCAATAAAGCGAGATGAGCGCCGCAACCCCAGAGTCGGCCACGATTGAACCTAATGGTCAGGGGTCCCTTTACCTTTACTTAGTCTCTTTACAATTGTATTCCGTTTATAACTTCCATTGTAACAAAGCTAGCTATGTATGGGTAGTATCCAGACTAAGTTAGTTGCACTTCATTGTAACTTATATAAATGGGAACCAACAGTGTAGATCTACTTTCTCCTTGGAAGTAAGTCCTGTTGAATTTAATGGGACATACTGCCAGGTAAATTGGGTTAGGATTGCAGCCTAGGTTGTTACATTTTAAAAACAAACAAATTTGTCCCCTTGATTTCAGTGAGATATTTAACTAGTTTAGTCTGAGCCATCCTTGTGATATGATTAAAGTACATTGATTTTATTTTTTCTTTAGGTGGACTGGGTTTTAAACATTGGAGAACAAGCGTTGGATATATGTGTTGTTTCCGTCAATCAACTTGTTTCCAGTGTGTTTGTGCTTGGGGAAAGAAACTTCTTTTGCCTTAAGGATAACGGACAAATTCGATTCATTAAAAAGCTTGATCACAGCCCAAGTTGCTTTCTTCCATATTCAGGTTTGTAAATTGAAATTTGGAAGCAGAGATTGTGGCTTAGTATAAGCAATTTTAGACTATACTACCTGAACAGTTTAACATCCAACGTAGATATTTATCAGTGTTATTTGCGCATAATTCTGTCTCTGATTTACCAACAAAACATTAAGTGATCAGGTATTTAGCTCATTATATTCGTTAGCAACAGATTAATACTGTTTTGAACTTCATAATTAGGATTCATCTGATATTTCACCAAATGCAATAGGTGACTAAAATGAAATATAGGCACACTTATGTGAGACAGCATATACGTCTGACACCGGAAAATAATTAAATAAATAGACTTATACCAGGAAATAGTGCAAGAGAGTTGGAGAGTCCTCATGGCTCAAGAGATGTTTCCTGGAGCCTGAAAAGGACTTCAGTGAGGGCAGAGGAAGCCCCACAGAGATCTGAGGCGCAGTGGGGCTTTGTTTAGGCTGCCTAGCCTAACACCTGATGTGTTGTGGGGTAGTTCAACATCAGCTTTCCTGCACGTCTTCCAGCCTCCAGTCCATCTCTTAGCTTCAACTCTAGTTAAAGAGAGAGCATGGGGGGGGGGGAGAGAGAGCTGGAGAGCAGGGGAAAGTGGGCATTTTGGGACTTTTTAGAGGGTGTTCCCCACTTTAGCATATTCACAGGCACAGGCACACAGGAGCCTGGGATGTAGCCCCCACATATGTGGGGGGACACCTGTACTGGAAGTATAATAGTTTAATCAGGGCTAGTCTTACCATGCGGCAGGGTGAATTGATCTGCGTTAAGTGACACCAAGAGGACAAAGGAAGATGAAGACTTGGGTCTGAGCTGTGTAGGAAGAGTTGGCCTTAGTTGACAGCTGTCCACAATTGTTGGTGACTGAAATTTTCTATAATTTAGGTTGTTTCCATAATATTCCCAGAATTTTTTCTGTTATTTAAGCAAAATAATCATAAACTCTGTATACCTTTTTGCACTTGTAATTAGGTGAAATTGGTTATTTGCAGGGTACAGTGTGGGGATAGATAGATAGATAAAGTATTATATTATGAGCCCGGCCTTGGCTGGGGAGGGCGGGGTATAAATAAAAATTATTATTATTATTATTATTATTATTATTATTATTATTATTATGCCTCATGAAGGGAGAAATGGTATAAGCTTAAAGCAATTTGAGTGACAGATTGGTTCTAAACTCTTTGCATATATATTGTAGTGTCTGGAGCCGTAGTTAACACTCTAATTGGAAACCACAGTAGCATTCTACACGTTTATCAAGATGTGACTCTAAAGTGGGCAGCTCAGCTTCCCCATATTCCTGTGGCAGTAAAAGTGGGGAAATTACTGTAAGTACTAATGGCATAATTTTAGCTTAAGTTGTTTTTTTTCCATTCTTTTTCTGGAATACACTTTGTCTGATTCTAATTTTGTTGCTCTTGACCAGCTGTAGGTAACAGTGCTGCTTCTGGAATTTTGAAAAAAAATATCATATTAATTATTTGTATGTTATAAATTAATACAATTGAACTTTAAAAAGTAAAGGTAAAGCCAAAAAATTGAAAGCTGTAATTAAGGAGTTAGGTAAAACAACACTGTTAACTGGGCACAATCCTGATATAGATTGGCAGCAAGGAATGGGGTTGTATCTCCTTTCCTACAGCCATTCTTCATAATGAATGGAGCAGGTAGCGCTGTGGTCAAAACCACTGAGCCTCTTGGGCTTGCTGATCGGAAGGTTGGTAGTTTAAATCCCCAAGATGGGGTGAGCTCCTGTTGCTCTGACCCAGCTTCTGCCAACCTAGCAGTTCGAAAGCACACCAGTGCAAGTAGATAAATAAGTACCACTGCGATGGGAAGGTAAGCAGCATTTCTGTGTGTTTTGTTTTCCATCACGGTGCTCCGTTGCACCAGAAGCAGTTTGGTCCTGCTGGCCACATGAAAGCTGTCTGTGGACAAAGGCCAGCTCCCTCGGCCTGAAAGCAAGATGAGCGCTGCAACCCCATAGTCGCCTTTGACTGTACTTAATCATCCAAGGGTCCTATACCTTTTTTTTTATTACCATAATGAAGAGTGGGGGGATATGTCATTGCTGACATTGACCACAGCAAAGGCTTACCAAGTTCCCTTTGGGAAAAAGAAATATAAAATAAATGTCTATACTGAGGTCCAGTGCGTTCTAATTCTCTATCCAGTGGTAGATTTAGCAATGATATTACAATTTGAGTGGTTTGTCTGGGTCTCATGGTGTAGACATGTGAGTGTTGTTGACTGAGGATGCAAGGCTTGCGGAGCACTGAGAGTGTGATTTGAAGGTGTGTTAGAATTAGAAGGTTGAGTACTGTATATTGGTTTAGAATATTGATGTGTTTGATTGACGGGATTAAACTCTGTAGTTGATTTTTATTACTTCCTGATGTTTAGAGGCTATTTTGTAACTTGCTTACTGTGACTTTTCCTTGTATTTTTTTAGCTGATTTTTATGTTTGTTTTATACTAAAGTGGATGCTCTGTTAGTTGTGTTTCATATAATAGAAATTCTGATACTTTTTATATTTGTGGTTGAAGATGCCTATGTTTTGTTTACATATAAGTGGGGTATAAATTGTCCAAATAACACAACAATTTAGATAATTATTAAGCTTATTGAACAGATTTGTTTGATTTGTTGTAAACTGTTAGATTTTCCTCAAGTAAGCCTTACTGAGTTTGGTGGGATTTAGGATTTAGTGGGATTTAGGTTTAGGATTGCAATCTACGTGAAATTTTCTTATACGTTAAGGTAAATTCTCTTGCATGCTGACAATTTAGATTCCTGATTTATTGCTTGCTTTTGAAAGCATTGCTTTTTGGGATGGAAGGAATATTTATTGGGAATGTTTTCATTAACCCTGGCTTAACTTAGAATTTCAGAAGGGTTCAGTGGTGGAACTAACTTTGGAATATGGCTACCAGGGGGTGAATAGACTTAGTCAAGTCATAGAAATAGTTAAGATATCTCTAGTTATTATCTTTTTTTGCTGGGGGGGTGGGGGGAGTTGACATCTAGGAAGAACTCACCTGTCAATTCTGTTCTTATCAAATATTGTAGTTATATTACTCATTAGTGAAAGCTTCGTAGTTGCCCTTCATGGGAGAGAGGTTCTGCTGAAAAATGTTAAACAAAACTACAGACCTAAGTGTATCTTCAAAACAAATCCAGTGCTTTTTATTATAAGGAGATGACAGGTATGGACAAGTTAGTGAAAGTACATTATTTCACTTTTGAGAATATTATTTTACTGAGTAATGAAATAGCCTACTTCCTGCAGTTCCTGCAGAATAATTTTGAAACAATTTATTTTGGTAGAAATACTATTAAATCTATGGAACATATAAAGAAACATCCATTTGATCCGGTGCTCTGTGCACAAAGCAGCTCAGGTTGCTTGTGAGGAGCGCTTTTTAAAAAAGTTAAAATCCTTCTGTTTGGGTCTGAATCCACATCCATCTTCCAAACAGGGAATTG
Organism: Podarcis erhardii; assembly: GCF_964252035.2. Lineage (NCBI taxonomy): Eukaryota > Metazoa > Chordata > Lepidosauria > Squamata > Lacertidae > Podarcis > Podarcis erhardii. Next base: position 45,309,496 of record NC_138513.1, read on the forward strand.
CTGGGATTTTACCTTTTAAACAGGGCTCTGCACCAACAGCCCTGGCTGGTGAATTGGAGGGAGGAACTGCATGCTCAGAACTGCCCAATGTTTCCCACCCAACTGGCAATATTTTATTTATTTATTATTGATTTTATGTTCCACCTTTTCTCCCAATGGAATCCAGGGCAGCCAACAAGAAGTGATAAAACAATAAGAAAACCCACATTTAAAACATCTTTAAAACAATTCCAGTGCAAGTGCAGACTGGGCAAGATCTAAAAAAATTAGTTGAAAGAGGAAAGTCTCTAGTTTAGTAGGTGCTGAAAGGGCAACAGAGGCAGTGCTTGTCACCTACTGAAGGGAAAGGTCCTACAACAATAAATATCTGATTCATGAAGGTGGTGTTGGTGTTGGTGGTAGTAGTAGTAGTAGTAGTAGAAATGATGATGATGTAAGCACCATCATTTTCAAACAGTGCTGAGAAACAGATTGGTAGCCAGTGAAAATATTTCAGAACTAAGTTATGCTCCTAACAAGCAGCAGCATTCAGACTGTCCTCAAAGGTAGCCTCATGTATAATGCACTTCAGTAGTCTAGACAGGAGTTAATTGCTACGTGAGATGATGAACAGTTGTTTGCACGGTGGTTTAGTGTGGCGCTGTGGTCTAAACCACTGAGCCAAGGGCTTGCCGATCGGAAGGTCGGCGGTTCAAATCCCCGCAACAGGGTAGCTCCCATTTCTTGGTCCCTGCTCCTGCCAACCTAGCAGTTCAAAAGCACGCCCCCAAAAGTGCAAGTAGATAAATAGGTACCGATGTGGTGGGAAGGTAAATGGTGTTTTCGTGCGCTGCTCGTTTTGGTGTTCCGTTGCACCAGAAGCAGCTTAGTCATGCTGGCCACATGGCCGGAAAAACTGCAGGCAAACGCCGGCTCCCTCGGCCAGTAAAGTGAGATGAGCGCCGCAACCCCAGAGTCGTCTGCAACTGGACTTAACTGTCAGGGGTCCTTTACCTTTTTTACCTTTTAAGTGTAATAGGAAGTTTAAACAATATGCTAAGCTGTTGGGGGTTTTTTTGCTGGAAACATTCTCTGTAGTTTAGCACAGTCAACAACAGACACACATGAATGTTGAAGCTAATATAAGAAGTGAAATGTGAAGAAATGTGAACTTGTGGGTGGAGTTATAAAGAAAACCACTGCACATACAGTCTTCATCATCATCCAGATGTAGAAAAATTCTTTGGTCTTCATTCCAGCCCATCTGTTACTCCTTCTTACAAGGTGACATCACCACAACCGTTAAAGCATCATCATATAAAAATAGAAAAACTCCCATATTAAAAAAATGGGAATACCTAATACTTATTGCAGTATTTTATAGAAGAAAGATGGCAGTATTCAAAGTTTCTGTTTCTCAACAGTGCTGGTTTAACAGAAGTTCTGCCAGTTATGGCACACAGTGAGAACTGGATGACTTTATGCATTTAATGTTTTCAGTATAACAGAATGTGAAAAGTTTAAACTGAATGGTTTCTTTTAACAATTCCAATTTAAATCTTAAGTCCATGTTGAGGTTTTGCTGAATAGAGTACATTATACTTAAGTAGCACAACTCTGTAGCTGCATATGATCATATATATGTTATTTTTAAAAGACTTTTGACTAGATTATTGTACTTTCTTAATTAAAAAGGCTATATGCAAGACTTGTGAAGATTATCATGGAAATATAACACAGAATACCTTTACTTTCTCTTCTTTTTATTTTGATCAGACACTGATGATGCAAAGTTAAAATCATAGAATCATAGAATTGTAGAGTTGGAAAAGAACCCAATGGTCATCTAGTCCAACGCCCTACAATGCAGGAATTTAGGTTACCCTCATTGCTTAACTCTTCCGTTTTTTTCTGTTGTGTGACTGTTGACATCATATTCATATAATACAGCCTTTACTTATGATATAATGTAGCCTTTCCTTCCCAAGTAATTCTTGAAATCCTTCTGGGTTTCATTAACAGCGCTTGCCTGCACTTGCCTACTCTTGAGAAAGTCCCATTGTGTTCTAGTCTTACTTCAACAAGTGGGTACAGGATTGCAGCCTAAGACACATCACATTATGTTGTCGTAAACTGATGTGAGATCTCTGAATGCATTTTTTTCCTTTTTACAATTATATTTTTCTTCCTTACCTTGCTACATCATCTCTGTGATGAAAGTCAGTATGTATTTATTTAAAAGTGAACAGGGAAGCAGCAAATCTGCAGTGGGTTGGCCGTTTTTAGGCAAGGAATCAAGATTCCTTTTGGACAGCCTGAAATGACCTCCTTCTGGATAACAACCTACTGATAAGTATGGCCAGAGATCCAACGGATGGGCATATCTGAAAGAGCCACATACAGAAAAGGCAGAGGAAAGGGGAGAGTGAAAGGAGCTCTGACTCCCCATGGTCAGGGAAAGAGTCTTGGAGGAGAGTAAGTGGGCCATCGTATCTGCTTTTCTTCTAGCCTGTGGTACTCTAGCCTTGCCCCAAGTTATGGGACAGTTGTCACATCTGATCAACTTTGCTAGTGGTTCATTAAATCATTTGTTATATTGTATTCTTGAAAGCTGCTTTAAATATTATTTAAAAACAGTATATAAATTATAAACTAAACTAAATTAAAATTTGACTTCATGGCCCGGTGTCCAGGTGGATGAGCTTTGCAAGTGCCATCCAATGTGCCTTAGCTTCTGAACTCATAATTGGAATATGATGAGGTGCATGGGAGCTAGAGTAATCTTTTTGTACCTTGTAAGCTTTCTACTTTGTTTTTCAGCCTCTTGTTTCTTACCTAAAACCTTTGCAACAGGGAGAACCATGTTTTAAATATATGATATAGGGATATATGGCTGGGTTTCTTGATTTCTTTTGGGAAAAATTTAGTTGGTTTGCCTTCAAATATTTATCCTTTCCTTGTATAGCATATGTATAAAGTTATTCAGAGCAGTGGAAAGTACATGTGTATATAGCAAATAAACTATGTGTATGATATGGTATTATCTTAAAGCAGCAGGAATGGAAAGATGAGGTACTAGCAAAATGTTTCTAAATTTAGAGAAATATACATTTTAAATTGTATTTGGTGCATATGTTTCTAATTTAACAAATCTCTTCTCTTAGCCACTAATTAAATTTTGTAATAAGACTCAATATCATTTTCATGACCCTGGAAAGTACAGTCCATGAAGCACTCCTTTCAAACCCACCTATTAATGCCTATGGGTCATTCACAGGAGGAGTACTTTGGTGAATTGCACCCCTGGTTTAAATTGTACTACAGTTTAAGAATTAATGGAAAGTATTACATATTATGTGTAGGTATATTGTAGTTCTAGAATTTCATCTTATGTAGACAATCTAGCTATAATTTTGACCTTGTAAAAAGGTTTGACACCCATTTAATTTAACACAGCAGGCACCCCATAAGTACAAATTAATTTTTTTGGCTTTCTTTTGGTTCAGTCAATATAATAAAAACTTTTTACTATATATTATGGTGCCGTCACCAGCGGGTGGCAGTGGTAACTAAAAGTTGCTGACCTGCTTTGGGGAAGATTTTTCTTATTGTTCCAATGTGACAAAAAAGTTTAATGAGCTGCCTTCATATAAGTTTTCGTAGAATCATTTTTAACATTAATTAATTAGCTGTCTATCTTCATGTTTCAGACTTCTTTTTTTAAAAAGTGCAACACATATAATAGGATGATACTAGTCCGTCTTTGAAAGTTTTAGCTTGAAAACAGCTATTTTGTTGTTAAATCATTTTTATTAATGTCAAAAAATGGTTATACAGGATTCTGCAAAATTCAGGAGCCGATGGCAATATACATAGTCCATATATAATAAGGTCACTCTTGAGCAAATATAGACATAAAATAAAGCCAAAATAAAAAAACCACTGGTATATGAATGCATGGCAGGTAGCAACTAGAACAATTTATAGCATAGACAGAGTGGTTAAACAAGACAAAGTTATAAAACACAAACCCTATTATACCAAGGGAAAGTAATTAAAGTATTCAAATGTCCTGAGTCGCTTTATCAGCCATATTCATTCACAAGCCGAGAGGGGTGCTCGGCCATATTCCCCCTTGCTTAAAAATAAAAGAAAGTCAGACCAAAATATGGTATGTATGAAATCATTCTTCCAGCAAGACAATATCCTACACTTTAGTGTACCAAGTAGTAAGATTGGCCCCGTCTAAATTTGTCCAAAACTGTGCAGTTGTCATTCTAGCTGTCATATGTAGGTGTGCAATCAAAGTTATCTAAGGAGCAACTTTATTGTTCTATGGACCCCAGTCTCTGAGCAGCGAGAGACTCCAGGGGTTCCTGCACTTACCTAGAGTTTGGGTTTGTTAGTATGAATGTCAATGCAGACTGTGGTGACTTTAGGATACATGGTGTTACTTTCACGTACTGTATATGGTTTTATTTTCACTCTGTCAGAAAAGCGACTAGCCAATACATGAATTTTAATATAATAATAAATGACTAAAACTAGGATCATAGTTTGAGTCTCTCATTTGCATTGAGAAGTATACACCCATGAGAAATATATCCTGAAAGTCAGGGCCAGCACAGCCATTGGGTAGGGTGAGTCCATTGCCTCAGGAGGCAGAAGCCCTGTGGTGGTGCCCTGTGGATGCTTCGCCATCTTCACTGCCTGTGAAGAAATTGCACTGATATTGGCACTGATTTGGGGTGAAATCGTGGCAGTTTATGATGAGAGCTCGCTGAAATCACACAAGATCTTGTGGAGTGTGAGAGGTCTCTCCCCAAATTGGTGTGATGTTGCCCCAAATCAGTACCGCTGCTGGTGCTGCTCTTCCACCAATGGCAGAGGTGGTGGGGTGGGTAGTGCAGGTGTTAGCGGGTTAGGTTGAAATGGGATGTGCCATCCCTGGTTATAGTGGTTTAATTTGTCTGGAGGATGAATGGTGCTTTTGCCAAGGATCGCCACCTCTGTGTCTGAAAAAGTTAAGAAAAACTTGACCAAGCTGTCATGGACTAAAATAGCACTGAACATTTTTGTCCAGTCAAAGGCGACTATGGGGTTGCGGCGCTCATCTTGCTTTCAGGCCTAGGGAGCCGGCGTTTGTCCACAGACAGCTTTCTGGGTCATGTGGGCAGCATGACTAAACCGCTTCTGGTGCATTGGAACACCGTGATGCAAACCAGAGTGTGTGGAAACACCGTTTACCTTCCCGCTGCAGTGGTACTTATTTATCTACTTGCACTGGTGTGCTTTCAAACTACTAGGTTGGCAGGAACTGGGACAGAGCAACGGGACCCTCGCGGGGATTCACACTGCTGACCTTCTGATCAGCAAGGCCAAGAGGCTCAGTGGTTTAGACCACAGCACCATCCGCGTCCCTTTTTTTATTGGAAGGCTGTTGAGAGAGAGAGAAATTACTTTTATATTTTAAAAATTCCTCAGTTTTGGACGCCTGTTTCGTTGCATACACTGTTCTGACTTCATAAGCGATGTTAGCTATTGTGCACGGTTTGTTTTTTTGACTGTCACCGTCCAGAAAAAATGCTGAAGAATTCAGACTTTCTGATAATGTAGATCGTGAATGTTTCAGATTATAACCTACTTCCATGGAAGTCAGTGCAGAAACCAGGTGGTGAAGACAGTCAGACATGCTCAGAATCTTCATTACACTGAGTGAAGTCATTAGAACAGCAACACTAACACCAGAGAAAACATTATTCACACTTTCTAATTGGGTATATTATTAATATTGCAGGATTCATTAGCGTGGTCATTTCTTTAAAGATAAAAGGGATGTTTGCTGTTAAATGGGAATACTTTTCTAAAGTATAAAATAGTACATGCTAGAGTAAAAATGGTTTTTAAAAAATCAAACAGGCAGCCAGGTAATTTATAGATCCAGGGCTTTATTAATCCATCTGGAATGATTACTGTTTTATTGTATGACAAAAAGTATGCAAAGCACTTGGATTTGTTAAAATGCTATGTTTTGAGCAATTTGTTTTGCAAAAGAAACATGCAAAAAGCATATGCTATTATTTTTGTCCAAAATCCAGTAAAAGATAGATTTTCAAATTACTACCATATGTGTGGAGAATTTGCTTTGAACAATAACTGTATTATGGGTACCAAAATAATTTCTTTCAATTGAGTTTCTTCAGTAATAAATAAATAAAATCTTTTAGTTCTTACATTTATTTGGCTTCTTTTAAGATCTTTCAAAAATATTCTACCTCAACAATAAGTAATTGAAACTGTACTTTGTTTGAAATGTGTTACAGTAGTAATGTTCATAGCCAGACAATTACAGTAGCTGCAGGAAAATGGCTATAAAATTTATTTTAGATCCCTTTTATAATTGCAGCCCTGAAGCAACTTGCTCTGTTAATAGTACTGCTGACACTGTTCTGGGGCAAACCATTTGAGAACTGTAGCTTTGAATTTGGTTAAACTACCGTCTGGGGGTCAGGTGTTCCATAAGATAAATTAATACTTCACAATTCAATTGCTACCTTGCTTTTATATCAATGCAATTATGAATGCATGGAAAAAATTACGGGGAAGAAAAATCTTTAAAGTTTTCATGGAGTCCTGTATGCTTAATTTTAAAATATAGAACACCATAGATTTTAGGACCTAGAGGAAATGTGCTTAAAAACCCCCACTACAGTCCTGCATGTAGTTTGACTGCTTAAATGTCAGCAAAGTTAATGCAATTTAAAATTTCTTAAGTGTGTATAGGATTGCAGCATATCCAACCAGAGCAAAGGAAAATCATTGTATTTTACAACCCTTTGCTTAAACAGCCTATATTTCTTGAAAGCAGAGCAACCATAAAGGAACTATTGGCAGAAAGAATAGATTACCAAAAATAGGAATGTTTGAAGATTGCCTTTTTGGTCCAAGTCTTCAAAAGACTCTCAATGGGCTATTAAACTTGTATGGAGCATTTATGGACTTATTACCAAATCATGAGCACACAAATGTTTAGTATGCGCTATGCCAGTGTTGAATCACATAAACTCAGCATAATGATTATGTTACCATAACGTTGCAGGTGAACATGCTAGTGCAAATGTTTAGGATACAGACAAGTTTGACTATTACAAACTAGATTTGTGTGTATCATATGTGTGGACTAGGGATCTAAATAAGTTAGAACCAAATGAATCATGCTCTGTGTTAAATCCTGAGAAAAGCAGCTTGGGGAAAGGGCAATTTTCAGAGCTGTAGGGTAGCGGGTGCTTATACTTCACCTATCAACCAGCTGTAACTTCCCCGTACTCCTAACTCCTTTCCCCTTTCATAAGGTTCTAGACTTAAATTTGTCTACACATAATGCAGCTGCTGTTGCTTGCTTCTTTGTGCTGTAGCAACCCACAGAAGGGTTTTGCTAACAGCAAAAAAGTTATAAGCATTTTACAAACTCATCTCATTGCTCATTTAAGTAGGCTTCTTTTTAAAACAGATTTGGGAGTGTAAATACTAAAATTCTGTGTTGCTAGAGGTATTTTAGCAGTTTCTTAATTACATGTCTTGTTCACAACAAACTTCTGGTGACATGATTCAGGTAGGTAGCTGTGTTGGTCTAACGCAGTCGAGATATATATATATAAATAAAAAAATTGTCCAGAGACCACCTTAGAGACCAACTCAAGCATGCACATGAAAGCTTATACCAAGAACAAACTTAGCTGGTCTCTAAGGTGCTACTGTGGGCTTGCCGATCAGAAGGTCGGCGGTTCGAATCCCCGCGACGGGGTGAGCTCCTGTTGCTCGGTCCCAGCTCCTGCCAACCTAGCAGTTCGAAAGCACATCAAAGTGCAAGTAGATAAATAGGTACCGCTCTGGCAGGTAGGTAAATGGCGTTTCTGTGCGCTATTCTGGTTCGCCAGAAGCGGCTTAGTCATGCTGGCCACCCGGAAGCTGTACGCCGGCTCCCTCGGCCAATAAAGCGAGATGAGCGCCGCAACCCCAGAGTCGGCCACGACTGGACCTAATGGTCAGGGGTCCCTTTACCTTTACCTTTAAGGTGCTACTGGACAATTCGGGTGACATGAAACATGATGGTGGTACTTTGATTATTGCAGTTATTACAAGTGATCTGATTTCACCAGCCACACAAACTCAGTAGAAATAGATTTGCCCCCCCCCCACAAATGTACTGATAGTTCCTGTGAAAAAAATATGCTTGGAAGCATTTTTAATAGCAAAGGACATTTCATTGGCATTCTGTGCTGTTTCAGTATGATGCTGTTCAGCTTTCCCCCCTTTTTATGCAGAGATTTGAAAGGTGTGATAGTCACACTGAGTGATAGCGGTGATCTACAATGCTCCTACCTTGGTACAGATCCATCTTTATTTCAAGCTCCAAAAGTTGAGGCTCGGGATATAAATTATGAAGAATATGATGCAGAAATGAATAAACTTCAGAAAATCATTAAAGAAGCCAGAAAAATCAAAGGTATGGTTTCCCCCCCTTTTTATTGAAATTACATCAGTTGTGGTTGGTTGGCTGTCCATTAAAATCTAACTATAGGATTTATCTTTAATTTGTATTTAATAAAGTAGCTATGCAAATAAACAATTTTTTCACTATGATTTTAATTCTCTTCCCACCAATATTAAAATATCTATGTAGTAGTAGTAATGGGTTATGCCATTTCCCCTAAAAATAAAGTTTGCTATAACAATTCTGGCAACAAATTTACAATGAAGGAATAACTCACCTAGAAAAAATACCTCTGGTTCTTCCATGTTTGTTGTGTTTTTAACATATATAAATGAATGTTAATTGTAAGCCATCTTGGTAATCCAGGTATTTTCCTGAAAGGCAGAATATAAATAACTGGAAAAATATATAATTTATATAGACACTTAGAAAAATGTCCATAGAGTCCCAGGAAGAGTTAAGATGTTCACCAATGACGTTTCCTTCCTGGAGCTCTTCCTGGAAGAAGCCTCTTCATAAAAAAAGAGGCTGCTGTGACAGAGGGGAGGAATGGACAAAGAATGGGGAGAACTGGAGCTGAGAAACAGAAAGAGTCCAAACCTAAGTTGACTGAGGAACATAAACTGCCAGAAAAGAAGCAGAGTGGGAGCATCTGTAGCTTCACAAGGGATCTGGCCACTCACCTTCCCTTTTCCTTCCTTCCTATTCTGTTCTGGTAGGAGAATAGCATTCAATACTTTTCCTCTTCTGAGTGCTCTCTTTCTTCTACATTCCCAATAACGACATTAGTTTTTTGAAAGCTATAACTGTACATGGTATGGCACTTCCCCCCCCCGCCAAACAAAACCGTGAACACACTGTGAGGTGTGTGTGTGTGTGTGTGTGAGAGAGAGAGAGAGAGAGAGAGATACATTATGCATGCATGTTAGTGTGGGGTAGCTGCTTCCAATTTTTGCACACCCATTGCCAGCACGTGATCCTGGAGGGGAAGGCAACTATGCAGGATGAATAAAGGGTTAAAATCAGGTTGCCATACATCTGGGAAAACCCCGATATGTCCTCTTTTGGGGGGCCAGCATGCCCATCTGGGTGGATTTTTACACTTTAAAGGAAATATCTGGGTTTTTTGGGAGGGGTGATGTTGTTTTAGGGGGGCACGCGCATGCTTGGGAGGGCGCTGTGCCCCGGAAGTGCCGCAGCGGAGTGAGGCTGTCACAGTGAAGATTAGGTGGGAGCTGGGGTCCTTGCCTCCATTTGGACTGGCAGCAGCTCAGGCTCAGCACTGCACCGGTGGCGCCCCCCCCCCCCCGCACACTGGCAGTGGCTTGGGTTGTCCTCCTTTTTGCTCTTCAAGATATGGCAACCCTAGTTAAAATGTACTTTAGGGGCCAAATAGACCTTGGAGGAGGTGTGCTCTAGGTCAGTGCCCCCCACCTTCCTGGCCGCATGGCAATGCACATGTTCAGCAGGGTATAAATAAAAAATTATATTATTATTATTATTATTATTATTATTATTATTATTATTATTATTATTATTTTAAAACACCCGTACCTCCTTGTGAACCAGGCAGCTTCCCTCCTTTATTTTTAAACTTCCCCACAGCACACTGGCCCAATGCACTGTGGGAGAATTACAGTGGTGCCTCGCAAGACGAAAAGAATCCGTTCCTCGATTCTCTTCGTCTAGCGGTTTTTTCGTCTTGCGAAGCAAGCCCATTGACGGCTTAGCGGATTAGCGCTATTAGCGGCGTAGCGGCTTTTAGCGGCTTTTAGCGGCTTAGCGGCTTAGAAAAAGGGGGGGGGAGTCGGAAAAACTCGCAAGTCATTTCGTCTTGCGAAGCAAGCCCATAGGGAAATTCGTTTTGCGAAGCGCCTCCAAAACAGAAAACCCTTTCGTTTAGCGGGTTTTTCCTCTTGCGAGGCATTCGTCTTGCGGGGCACCACTGTATACACCATGTGGAAACCAAGATGGCTGCCATAGAGCATCTGCTGGCAAGCAGCAAAATGTTTAAAATAGAGGGATTGGCTTTGAAGCGGTCTGAAATTTCAGCAGGTGAGAGGGAGGGGCTATAGGTCTTGATGGCTACTGGGGCAACAGTACTTTTCTCCCTTTCCATCTTTCATTTGTTTTATTTTCTTCCTTTCCCTTTAATTTACTATTTACTTTATGCCTCCTCTGTGTTGTTTTATATAATAATGTCTCTGGTATAAGGAGAGCAGAATAAGCTAACTGTGAAGGAGAAGGTTGGCTTTGCAAGAGGAAGGCAGTTTGAAAGGAATCCTGTAGTTAAATTTTGATGAAAATTTTGAAAATATTCTGAAATAAAATGTTGTATTCATATAAAGTTTATATGAATATGGGTCTTTGTTGCATTAACAAAGTGTGAGGACACATATGTGAGTAGAAGCTGAACCTTTCAGATCAAGGTCAATAAAATAAATATAGAAAAGAACTTTGTTATAAAAATAATAATAGTAACTTTGTTACTATTCAGTATCACTCCCTTTGGGCAAGTATTCACCAGACTATAACTTGTGAATCTCCACATATGGGGCTTTATCCTGTGTTGAAACTTCAGCTCTAAGTCTCAATAACATGGTTATGAAATCATTGACTAAACTTTCTAGTTACCTGTTTTTTACAGACATTGTGCCTAAAATGGAAAAAAATGAAGATTTTGCACTTCTTGTGACGGTCTCACCTGATCTTGATTCAGCGTCGGTACGTAACCTTAAAACTTACAGTTACAGATAGGTAGCCGTGTTGGTCTGCCATAGTCAAAACAAAACAAATTCCTTCCAGTAGCACCTTAAAGACCAACAGTTGGTCTTTAAGGTGCTACTGGAAGGAATTTGTTTTGTTTTAAAACTTACAAATATTCTTACAGAGATTTGTTTTTATAGAAATTGTATACTCTCGAACCTGATAGATAGTGCTTATAGCATTTTGTTAAACTAATGAACACTGAGCTTAAATTTAGAACAATGGCCAGGGGCCCAAAACCTACTCAGGGACTTGGTCATGCCCAGAGAGATTTTTAAGTAGATCCCCATGCCATATCAGCAACTGATATAAGCAGTGTTGTGTCCATAAAGGTAAAGGTAAAGGTGAAGGTACCCCTGCCCGTACGGGCCAGTCGTGTCCATCTCACTTAAGAGACCGGGGGCCAGCGCTGTCCGGAAACACTTCCGGGTCACGTGGCCAGCGGGACGAAGCTGCTCTGGCGAGCCAGCACCAGCGCAGCACACGGAAACGCTGTTTACCTTCCCGCTATAAAGTGGTACCTATTTATCTACTTGCGCTTAGGGGTGCTTTCGAACTGCTAGGTGGGCAGGAGCTGGGGCCGAAAGACGGGAGCTCACCCCGCCGCGGGGATTTGAACCGCTGACCATGCGATCGGCAAGCCCTAGGTGCTGAGGTTTTACCCACAGCGCCACCCGCGTCCCAGTTGTGTCCATAAAGGTCAATTAACATTATTATTATTATTTAAAAAATGTTCACTTAGTTACAAAAGTGGCTTGCCCTACCTTTTTTGGGTATGTGTCCACATGCTATTTTGAGAAATGTAAAACCAAGCCACCTGGTGCAAGAAACTAGTCCTGTTCTTGGTATCCTACCCAATATTAGTCATGATGTTATATGTTTAAATACAGTGGCTTTCTTAAGTGAGGCTATTTCTGTTCTCTAAAGTCTTATTCACTATTAACACTAAGACAGGCTTGCTGATGCACAGAAAAAATCCACAAAGCTGCTTCACTCCTTCCTCTTTCCTGTTGCTGCTGCACTATTGGGAGTTAAGTCATGGTTTGGCTTAGTGTTATGTGCAAATCCGGGTTTCTGGTTTGTCTTGCTCCAAAGAAACCATGACCTGTAACCAAGGTTTGTTCTTGGTTTAGAGTGCTGTTTATAATATAAAGGATCACTAACATTGAAGAAAAAAATCTGTAAATGTAGCATCTATATTGAACTTGCAGTCTTTAATACTGTGCCATCAAACATTTACCCAATAACTAATACTAATTGAACACATCCTTAATAATTAGACTTAATAGTAAATTATATAAGAAATTCATAACGGATCGTCAGAATGTTTTTATTGTACCTTATGCAAATATTGCCAATTTCCATTGAACGTAGCCATAGCAAACCCCATAAGGATCATGTGTATTTGATCTGCTCTTGCAGCACATTTGGGCCACTCAAGCCAGTGCAACATGCATCAGGATTCTGCTTTGTTAAATTACAATAAGCAGTAGGCAAGTCTTAATTTGAAAACGTTTGTACAGAGAAAATAAATTTTGAAATGAAATGTTAACTTATTCTTTTAGAAATCTTGCACTACTGTACAGCTAAAGAAGGATGAATGAAATCCTGGTTTGGTTATGACTGTGCTTCATTGCTATTGTTGGCATGGTGCTCAGTTGATGAATGATGACAGCCTAAACCACAGTAAAAAGAAACTGGCTCCCTATACTAAACTATGTTCATGCACCACCCATCACATGTTTATTTGATGCTAGTTGCTGCTTGCTCCAGAAGCTCAACTCAGCATCCTGGTCCCACCAAGAGCTGTCAATCAAATGTTAATCCTCCACTGTTTGCCTCCAACTGTAAATGAACATTGGCTATACTCAGGCATCCTGACAAACCATGGTTTGAGCTAACTATATTTTAGAACACAAAGGCAAGCCCTGGTTTAAAGCCACTTTTCTGCTTTCCTTTTCTGCTCTTTTGGCATTTGGCTTCATAATTTTATTCTCATCTCCATGGTGTAATAGCATGTGGAGGCAGAGTAATTGATTTAACTGTGGCTTCTTAATATCTTGGAAGATAAACTCCTGTAAAACAGAAAAGATTGGAATATGTTGGTTTAACTGTATGTACAGAAAAATCTTGCCTTTTGTTTCCTCTTTTTATATACAATTTTAAGCAAAGATTTTGAAAAAATATTTGGGTGAGATCCAAGACATTAGCAAAAGACATTTGATATGCACAAACTTATCTGTCAAATACAGTGGTGCCCTGCAAGACGAATGCCTCGCAAGACGAAAAACTCGCTAGATGAAAGAGTTTTCCGTCTTTTGAGGTGCTTCACAAGACGAATTTCCCTATGGGCTTGCTTCGCAAGACGAAACGTCTTGCGAGTTCTTGCGAGTTTTTTTCCTTTCCCCCCCTTTTTCTAAGCCGCTAATAGCCGCTAAGCCGCTAATAGCTGCTAAGCCGCTAATAGCCGTGCTTCGCAAGACGAAAAAACCGCAAGACGAAGAGACTCGCAGAACGAATTAATTTCATCTTGCGAGGCACCACTGTAGAGTAATAGTCACAAGCATATAACATCCATTGGATTTGGCTGTTTTACTATACTGATAACACAGCTCCAGTGAGTTGAATGGCTGAGTGATTGGGCTGCCGTAAATATTACCCAATATTTTTGTGCATCTTAATTCTTTTATTATTGTTTTAAGATCTCTACAGTAAGTTGAAATCTAGCCATACAATATGTTCATTCCTGTGTGATACTGATTTTGCTGTTTCTGTGTGTTTTTTCTTCTTCACAGCAAGCCATTGAGAGTGAAGTAAAAGCAGAGGTGGTTCCTTCTGTGACAGTAAAGGTATTGTGCTTGTTGGGACTTTAAGACCAAGTATAACAATCAAAAGATTCAAACCATTTTTTTATATTTAGAGGGGTGGTTCTAGAAAATATACAGAAATGAATGAGATTTTGGTGATTTACATTGCTTGTGATATGCATTAAAGAAATAAAAATTAGATGTATACAGTGCTTTTTTCTGGGGGTACGCAGGGGTACGCATACCCCTGAACATTTTGTGAATCTTTGTACTTTTGTCCATTTACTGTATTTATTTTTCCTGATTTGAACTATAAAATGGTGGTTTTCTTGAGTCAAAATGAGAGTACCCCTAAACATTTTGTAGAAAAAAAGCACTGGATGTATACATCATGGGTCTGTGTGTTATGGGAAAAGCTAAGAGAAATGCCTTCTGGAACTATGGAGAGGATTATGTTTAACAATCATAAACATTATCTATGGTCTTGGAAGTGAGCCTCTCTAAGAAGATGCTATCTTCTTGAACCAGGACTGACTCACAGGTTACAGATAGGTAGCCGTGTTGGTCTGCCATGGTCAAAACAAAATAATAATAATAATAATAATAATAATAAAATAAAATAAAAATAAATAAAAATAAATAAAAATAAAAATAAAAAATAAAAATAAAAAATAAATAAAATAATAATAATAATAATAATAAATAAAAAAAATAAAAAATAATAAATAAATAAATAAAAAAATAAAAAAATAAAAAAATTCCTTCCAGTAGCACCTTAAAGACCAACTGAGTTAGTTCTAGGTATCTGAAGAAGTGTGCATGCACACGAAAGCTCATACCTAGAACTAACTCAGTTGGTCTTTAAGGTGCTACTGGAAGGAATTTTTTTATTTTTTTATTTTTTTTTTGTTTTGACTCACAGGTTGTCATCGTTTGGATGCTTGCTGAGTTCCATACCCCATGAAAAGCTCAGTATGAACTCCCAGACCCACCTTTCTCCTCCTCCACTGTTGCATGTTCAGCTATCCTATTCAAGCATGCAAACAGTGACAGATGCAAGGAGAAGAAACACTTTGCCTCGACCTCTCTCTTTTTGAGCAGTGGTGACGATTTATCTGTAGAGAGAGTGAGAGTATACAGTAATCTTCTGTCTTCAAAAGTGAGCATAATGATTTTCAGAGAAATAATCTTTGTTGATAATTATTGTTTCAACGTAAAATACTGCAGCCAGTTTATTTACATTTCATACATGCTTTCATGGGCTTCCAACTGAGGTTCATGAGACTTGGTCCCAAATGTATAGTGGATGACAATTGCTGACATTGTGGTCTGCTGGTCAAATAAAAAACTTGGTCTCCAGCTTATGAGTTTATAAATACAATCATAATGTTGCTAAAACACACACACACACACACACACACACACACACACACACACACAATGTTTTATCTATAATAATAATAATAATTTATTATTTATACCCCACCCAGTGGTCTGTTAAACATTAAAAGCTTCCCTAAAGAGGGCTGCCTTCAGATCTAAGTACTCTAATGATGGTGGAAGCAGAAAAATCCTGAACTAGGTTGAATACCATATTGGCCTGAATATAAGCTGCACTTCCCTCCTCATGTCTGACCGTGAAAAGTTAAAGTGCAGCTTATATTCATGATCTTATGGTAAGCAGATAGGAATATCATGCTAGGAGCATGATGAAGTGGCGCCCACCCTGCATGTAGTCCCCTGCCCTCTTCCCCAAGGCTGGGAAGGGAGAGAGCGAGGAAGGGGAAAGGCTGCCAGCAACACAGTATGGCTCCCCCCCCCACAACCCCACCCAGTATGCAGCCAGGAACGGTGAGGAAGGAAGCAGCTTATATTCTGGTATTTTTTCTTTTTTTCTTTCCCCACCCCCTTCCAATTTTAAAGGTGCGGCTTATATTTGGGTGAGGCTTATATTCGGGCCAATACGGTATATACATATATACCGTATATGCATATATGTTCTTTTTTATTTTATGTTCTTTTTTATTGAAACATCAGGACACTAGCAACAACACAAAAAAGAAAAGAAAAATAACAAAACAAAAACAATATACAGCAATAAAAAGAAATTAGAAAATAGATATTGACAATAAAAGTTACAACCAACGCATCCTTAACATTTACACCACATAAATATATATAACATAATATTTTGACTTCCTTCACCCTGATATCAGCTTTTTAATTTATTTCTTTTCAACTCTATATGCATATATGTTCACTACAATGGAATTAAAGGATGTTTAGTGAATATTTTTGTTTCATAGATTTATGGCAGAGGGAGTGGGAATTTCCCAGTGGAGCATAATATTCCAATTGCATTCTATTCATTAAAAACTCATTTTCTTGTACATAAATCTTTGGAAGATCTCCAACTGATAAAAAGTACAAAATAATAGCACTTCAAAAGTTGTTACTAATTTACTGTTCCCTTTTCAGTTGCAATGTGTTCTAATTCACCTGGTATTTCCATAAATGCCTTTCTAATTTTTACTTCTAACAGATCACTGTGGAGGGCAAACAGCCGACACTTGCAAAATTATCAGTATGTGTTCAACCTCCTTTAGCTTTGACTCATGACAAATTCACCTTGAAATTAGGTAAATGTTCCAGCTTTGATCTATAGTTATTTCTCTTTTTTGTCCATTGCCTATCAAACTACTGGTACTACTGGTATTCATTAACACTGTACTCCTTTTCTGAGACAGATATGTTTAACTTTGAGTCTATATTCTTTCTTTCTTTCCCCCCTTAAAAATAGGTCCAAGTAACAACCTGTCATGTAAATAGTGATAGGAAAGATGGAAGCTAATCACATCAGGTCCCATTATAATATATAATTCCATTATATCAGTAATGGAAATTCTTAGAAATGTTTCTAAGAGGATACTAGGACAACACCAAGGCCCACCTGCCACTGGCTAATATATATTTAAAATAACAGAACAAGTAAATAGTCTAGAATGAAGCCTGCCCTGTTCTGTATTCTGTGTTTTCTGTATTACTTGATTTGAGCATCAGGCATTCTTAAATACAGTGGTGCCCCACAAGACGAACGCCTCGCAAGACGGAAAACCCGCTAGACGAAAGGGTTTTCCGTTTTGGAGGCGCTTCGCAAAACGAATTTCCCTATGGGCTTGCTTCGCAAGACGAAAATGTCTTGCGAGTTCCTGCGGGGTTTTTTCCCTCCCCCCCTTTCCTAAGCCCTAAGCCGCTTATCAGCTGATCCGCTGATAAGCCGCTTATCAGCTGATCTGCTAAAAGCCGCTAAACCGCTAATCCGCTAAGCTGTCAATGGGCTTGCTTCGCAAGACGAAAAAACGGCTATACGAAGAGCCTAACGGAACGGATTAATTTCGTCTTGCGAGGCACCACTGTACTTGACTGCATCTCACTTGTTGCCCTAGTGCTTCCTCAGAAACACCCTTCCCGCGAGCACAGTGGTCAATTCCCTACACCAGAGAGTCAGGCTTTGGGCTTGAGAAAGAGAATGAATGAAACTTTATTTGCGTCAGCCGTCGGCCATAGTAACAAAAAAAATTGCGATATACACAGAACAAAATAAATATTCCATTATATAAAACACAGTTTAGGGTCCTGAATCAGCAGTCAAATAGTGGACCTTATTCTAATTGCCCCAGCTAGAAGCCTTGCAACCTTTGCTTTGGGCTTGTATTGCCCAGTTCACAAGATTAATTACTTTTGAAACTTGGTAAGACTTTCAAAAGCAGTTTATGATACGGCACTGGGTCTTAAACAGAGCAAATGACTCATATTAGATATTCCTACACCCTTGAGTCACCTAAAGTATCTCTTTGGAATGAGGGTAATAGTGAGCGGCCCGAACACTAGTAGCAAAGAACTGGAAAGGGGAAAATGTTCCGACTATAATGGATTGGCAGAATAAATTACAAGAATATGTGGAAATGGCGCAATTGACCAACAGCCTAAGGGGCAGTTCAAGACGAGAATTTGCACAAAAATGGGATATAAGAGATATGCACAAAAATACACCAGTACAAAATATGTACAAAAATATGCCAGTTCTTTTTCGTCTATGGCAGCATTCGATTGACCTTGGATAAAGAAATATATGAGAAATAAGAGCAACGGTACA
The DNA here is from genome assembly GCF_964252035.2 of Podarcis erhardii. Taxonomy (NCBI): domain Eukaryota; kingdom Metazoa; phylum Chordata; class Lepidosauria; order Squamata; family Lacertidae; genus Podarcis; species Podarcis erhardii. The sequence continues at coordinate 45,327,698 of NC_138513.1, forward strand.
AATTACTGTAAGAATGTATTAGGGAATATATAAAGAATAGATTAATAATGGCAGGTACATTCACTATTAGGGGACGCGGGTGGCGCTGTGGGTTAAATCACAGAGCCTAGGACTTGCCGATCAGAAGGTCGGCAGTTCTAATCCCCGCGACGGGGTGAGCTCCCCTTGTTCGGTCCCTGCTCCTGCCAACCTAGCAGTTCGAAAGCACATCAAAGTGCAAGTAGATAAATAGGTACCGCTCCGGCGGGAAGGTAAACGGCGTTTCCGTGTGCTCCTCTGGTTCACCAGAAGCGGCTTAGTTGTGCTGGCCACATGACCCGGAAGCTGTACGCTGGCTCCCTCGGCCAACAAAGTGAGATGAGCGCCACAACCCCAGAGTCGGTCACGACTGGACCTAATGGTCAGGGGTCCCTTTACCTTTACATTCACTATTAGAATAAAATCATACAACGGGAATTGACAGAAAGTCCAAAGTCTTTATGATATTTTTTGTCAATAATCTTTGCCAATAATCTTTGTTACTGTAATAATCACAAAGAGTAGCATAAATACAGCTGAAGCTTAAGGTTCATAATTATGTAAGAAAAGATAAGTATATATATATATTTTTGTGTACATGATTGAAATTGTAAGACTATTAATAAAGCTTGTTACATGTTTAAAAAGAAATAAAAAGAAATATGTAGGTCAATTCTGTGTAGATTGCTAGCAGAAGTTTGCAGTCCAAATATTGTCCTTTTGCTTGGAAACTTCCTACTTTGTACAGTAGTTTCATAGCATCTCAGAGTACTTTTAGGAAATGCTGCCAGGATAGAAATGTTGCTCAGAAACTCCCTTTGGCTAGTGAGCTAATTTTCAAATAACACAGAAACTTCATGATGTACCTTGGGCCATTCCAGCGATAACAACCAATTTGTTCATAGCTTCATGTATGTTTGATGTTAATTTCTTAGCGGCATCACAGGATTTTGTCATAGGTATTTTGCCTGTAGTACCAGAACTGAAAGTTTTGTGCAAAAGTGTTTTTAAATTGAGTTTCATTACTTTACTTAAGCAGATTGTACTGCCTTTCATATGGTTTCACAAGGTGGTGTGCAAACAGGAAAAAGATTAAATGAGTCAACTGTCAATAAAAACGACACAGCAGTGACCTTAGCAATTTTGCCAAAGAATTCTGCAAAATTGCAAGTCGTGTATTGATATCCGGCAAAAAGACTATGTTGTATAGTTCTAGATATATCCTTTGAAGGACATAATTGTAGAAGATAAGCTTGGGATACTTGTAAATCCATAGATGTAATTGCATCAAATTATCCAGGAGGCCAGAAAACTAATGTACTAGAATTAGATGGCTCAAGAGGCTGATTGCTACGCTTCTATGGTTTTTCTGTGGGAATTATGAAATTAAGAATTTTAAATATGTATTGTTTATAGATGGATAGCACTGCATGTACTTTTTTTGGGGGGGGGTAACAAATAATAATCTATGATTCAATTAATATTTCCTTAGAAATGGTTTTGCAGAGTTACACAAAGTCTTCCCCCCAGTTGACCTTTTCATCTTTATCTGTGTTTACAGAGTCATCTGTATCTAAAACAGTGGTACTCTCTGCCTTTCTAAAGGGGAATATCTCACCAGCAGATCTGGAAGGTACTGCTCTAGCTTCATATAACACAGCAACAGGTAAATATTCTGAAAATTTGAATAAACGGGGAGGGGCGGCAGTGACTGTTTAAGTTTATAACTGTGATTATTAAACTTGCATTTCAAAATATATTATTCTGTGTAACACCATTAATTTGTCTTAGTGTGTTTGTAGAGGCAACTGTTATTAGCTTCCACCTACAACTGAAGTATCAATTTTCTTCATACCTGAACTGGAAAAGACCACCTTTAAGGGTTAGAAGTTAATTACACCTTTAGCACTTTCGATGAAAGTGGAGTAATCCAGAAATAAGTTTTATCAATATTGTTGTTCACTCCTGCAAAGAACCAGAGGGTTAAACAGTTGTGAAGTCTGGTTATTCCCTTACGCTGCACTGCATTTTGGCTGAGCAATAGCACTTAAGACGTTCTGGAAGCGAAGCATTCCTCAGACAACAATGAAGCCACTGTATTAAAATTATCTGCTTATTTCACAATGTTTATTTCAGCTGTACTCTGGGAGATGGTGCTCTAACACATGTTGTTACCCATAAAAGGAAGTTTTGCTAATCACGTTCTGTGACCGATGTGAAAATTATCTGTTAGTTTAAGGAGAATCACTCTGTTAAGTGCAGAGCTAAGTCACAAACTTGAAACACGAGGAAGTTACACCTTCTTTATAATGATATATTTTTGCCATTTTAAGCAAAGCTGCATGGTGATATGAGATAATAAATTATAGTTGTGGCTTTTACAACACTTGTCTAAAAACCAAAATAGGTGCACTTCATAATTAAAACATCATGCAAAGTGGGCATCCACTCACACAGAGGGGCCTTTCCTGTCTTCATTTCCTTCCCTCTACAGTCCCCTGTGTGCCTCAAAAATCTGTTCCAGAGAATTGGCAGACTCTTTGGAGCAGATCTAGGGGGCATGAGGGGAGGGCTGGAGAGGAGAAATGTTGCACAAGCAGACTGATGTTATTGGCTATTAACATTAAGATTGCTGCAATCAACATTTTGAGAATAGGAAACTGAAAATAAGCTGTCTACTTCTGTAATAAACATTGCGTCTTAAAAATGATGTCAGATAATGAATATTTTATGAAACTGATCATGGAGAGCACTATTATTTTTGTTGCCACACATCTCAGAAATAAGACCAGGTTTGCAAAATGTCTATCTCTGACCTTTAGCCACCAGATAAAATAGAGATAGTAGAGCAGAGTTTGGCAACCTAAGGCCTATGGGCTGGAAGGGGTCCATGAGGGTCGCTTAACCGGCCCATGAGCTGCCCCTGAATTGGGCCGACCACTTGGCGAGTCCCCATGAGCTGTGTTAAACCGGTGTGGTGCGGTGCAGGGACTCTCTTCCGTGGCTCCAGAAATCATTTGCACATGCGCAGATGCCGGAAATCGTGTCTGCGCATGTCCGCGGCACCAGAAATCGCTTCTGCGCAAGCCCAGACGCCAGAAAACGCTTCTGCACAGGCTCAATTTTGGGCGTCTGGGCATGCGCAGAAGCGATTTCCAGCGCTGTGGACGTGCAGATACGATTGCCGGTATTGCGCTGTGCCGGTCTGGCCCACGGAGGATCTCTGCGGGAGTGATCAGGCCCGTGCCCGGTAAGCCTTGCCAACCCCTGTAGTAGAGTATAGGCAGGCCCCCATTTACGTGCTTTCAATATTTGTGCATTGTGCTGAACCTGGCAGTGACCGGAAACATCATAAAGACATCACTAAAATGTCGCTAAAAGGGTGGAGTGGGGGCAGGGGGAGCCTAACAGGGTGTTTGCAGGCTTTTCCGGTGGGTTTCAATTATACGCAATTTCACTGGCTCACACAGTGCCTTGGAACGTAACCCTGACATACACGGGGGGCTGCCTGTAGCAAAAATGATTTGATCCCTATACTGCTTTAGGTACCATCCTCATTAGCCAGTCTCTAGTTAGACACCTAGAATACCAATTGTTCACAAGCTATAGAGGGCAGTCACATGGTGACCTTTCTGGGTCGCAGGCATGCCATTGGTAGTACAGACAGAATCATTAATAAACCAAGATAAATTAAGATATCTCACCAACATGCCATAAAACATTTTCCCCCCTTCAGGTAGCCCTTTAACTAACGCTGCTGGATATTTCAGTGGGACCTGCACTGTTGTGTTTGGTTCTTAACTTCTCTTCCTCATGGCATGGGTTCTCCATAGTCCTCTTCCTTGCTCTTTGCTTTCCTTCATCATATTCTCAGCTTTCTGTCCAACATCTTATGTTACATGTTTCTTAGAGGTGGTGGAGGAGCAACATAGCCTACATCTTACTTAAGGAAGCTAGGCTTTTCTTTCATTCTCAATTATTAGATTTTTGTTGAATTTCTGTTATTAGTTGTATTTTGTTCTTTTCTTTCTCTTTTGCTTTCGCTGATGTTATGGTAGATCTCAACCCAGAGGGTAAGTGAATTATAGGCTGAATCAAAATCAAAATTAGTGATAGTTGTTATTTTAAAGTAAAAATGTATATATGTGAGCTGCCGGTTGCCCCTTTAGAAGTGTCTTCAAAAATACTTTGATGATACTCTGTTCCACTACAGATGCCAATTAGCTTAGCAACACTAAGATGGCTCTGTTACCAAATACCATTGTTGTAACTTTAATTTGCACATTCAAATTTCAATTGAATTTTCTGATTCCTCCCCCTCTTCCATTTCATGACATTTGACACCACTGTTTATATATGCCTGTGAACTGCTACTGAAATAAGGAGCTACTAGAATCCTTATTGTGTTTGCTGGCATAAGTAATCCAAATGTTAACTCTACTTTAATTTCCTTTAGGGATAGTGAAGCCATTTAATTATTCATACACAAATATAATAAAATCCAGGTTAGCCTGTAATTGTCAATTAGAAGTGCGATAACTTGTGGACTTTCATTGTTTTGTGTCAGTGCAAATGTAGCATTGGATCAAGGGATGCAATAGTGTTAAAATGTATCACTTTACTTTCAATTATATAGTTGAATGGTTGCCACTCGCAGGAAATAATATGACCCCACTGCCTTGGTGACCCATGTTCTAGGGGAAAAACAGATTTTATTCCTCTCTGAATGGTCTGGACCATTGCAGTCCATTTACTTTGTCCCATTGAAGTAAATGGGAGCTACTAAGCCTGCTCTTATTTGCTTAGTCTTTCATGCTACAACTTGATGGAACCCAGGAACTGTCTTGCTTGCTTGTACATGTGTGTGCTTGTATTTTTACATAGTTCTGGTAGTTATCCAACTAATGAAATTCCAATGAAAATGATTAACTGGTTATTGATCATTACATATTTTACTTTTTATTGATATTTTACAATCTGCATGAATGATTTTGTTTTTACATCTGACTGCTGATGAAAGTTAACAAACCAAAATAAGAGTTATTTGAGAAAAATTACTGAACTCCTGTGCAAAGTTATTCAGATGCTCAGCATAATGTCAGGAAATTGCTGTGTATTTTGAGGTCAGAAGATTAATATTTAAGAAAATATCTGTTGCTTCATTATTAAAGATAGAGGTTGTTTTAATATTTGGGGTTTTTGTTATTGCATTTTTTTTCTTGTTGCAGATTTTCATTTATATGATATGTTATCATCCTGCAGATTTTTTATTTTCAGTAGCTGCCCTAAGCAAAGTCTTATACCTAATCTCAGTATATTTAGACTTGACAATTACAAGACACACATGATTTGTTTCAGGTGCACCAAGAGTTTCCCAGTGCAAATTTCGATTACCATTGCGGTTAGTTTGCTCTCCAGCTCATCCTTCAAAGACAGCAAGCCAGAAGTTAACTATTGATACCAACAAGCCTCCAGTCAGCCTTGTTACCCTTTTCCCAGGTAGAACTTCAGTTAAGGACGCACCTCTGACATGATTGATTTACCTAGAATGCTTGAGTAATGAGCTTAAATGGAAGAAACATTTTGACTGTATCTGGATTGGTTTCTCAATGTAGTTTGTACATTTAGAATTTTGTCAAAACCCACTTAAGTTTTGCTAGCTTTATTATTAAGTTGTTTTACCACATGGAAGGTTTTTATGTGAAATTCTCATCATACAGTATCCAAATGAAATACATTGATATATTTTGCTTCTAATATATGCACTATTTAAATAACTATATGCCGGTCAATTTGGTTTGCTGTGGATATGATATTATCACATGGGAATCCAATCCATTGTATAGAGTTTATGGTCTTGGTTAGATGCAATTTATATAACAGCAGATAGTTGTAAAGCCAGCATGAATGTTTATATCTGATAGATAAAGGGACTTTGTGGTCCAGTGACATAATGTATAAGAAACAATGCATTGGCACATTCTCACCCAAAATTATTTACAATATGAAGTCTATTGTAAACCTGAAATCTAAGTAGATTTATGGGTGCAGTGTTAATGGCATGGACAAACTGTGTAAATTATACATTTCATTTCATTTTATTCCAGACTTTGCTGATCAGGCTGATGAAGACCAGCTAAATGCTTTAGGATTTCAATTATTAGGTGGCTCCCGAGTCACATTACTTGCTTCAAAAACATCGCGTAAGTATCTTGTTGAACTGAAGTTATGGATGAGATCTTCACATGATAGAGTTTGTGCAATACTTTTGTCCACAGTGTGACGGGGTGGGTGTTAACAGTAAATCACATGGAATAAGCAAAGTTAACTCTTTGTTCGAAGAGGTCTGCTCACAAGTGCCAGGCCTTATGAGGCAGTTGTGGAGACTAAAGGTCCCCAGCTTCCCACAGTTGCATAAGTCTCCCCATCCCCCCTGATCTTCCTCAAGCAATTGGGCGCCCCTGGCATACTTGTCTTTGCTCCTCCCTCTTCATACCTCTTTTGGTTCTGGAGGACCAGGAGGAGGGGAGCTTGTCGCAGCATTAGGGGGAGACACCCTGTCTTCTTCACCAGCCTGACTCATCTCTGCCTCTTGGCCTCCCTCCTCTCTTGCTTCAACTTCCGATTCTGATTCAGGACTTCTTTCTGCCACAGATGGTCCCTGTTCACTAAATCCTGTTCAGCTTTTCAGTTATTGGCTTCTGAGGATGTTGGTAAGAAGCTTGGTTCAGCTGGCTGAGCACTTGTATGCTAGGCTTTTGTCCTTCATGGCTTGTTAAATCTAGTAGGGAAGCAATATCAGGCTGGGTCCAGGAGCTTGTAATTGTGTCATTGAGAAATTGGTTACAGCTTTTTTTTAAAAAAAGAAGCCAGAATTCAACAAAGCTGAAGAAGCATTATTATTAATCAGTGGGATTTGGCCACTGTTTCATGACTGAATTCCAACTATTTTGTTCCTTCTTCTCTTTCCCTTCTCTCATTCCTGCCTTCGTTGTTGTTGTTGTTGAATTTATATGCCACTTCTCCTCCATTTGGTGGGCCTCAAAGCAGTCAACAGAAAATAAAAAAGCAAAACTAAAACAAAACATACAAATTAACAAGTCATTACCGGTAATAAAACTGTAGAACATCCATAATAAAGCAAGAATCAGAAACCTTGCTTGATTGTCTGTTTCAAAATATGAAATACATGCTTTTGAAAGACAATACATTTAAAATCCTTGTGGTGTACTGTTAATTAGTATTTGAAACTAGGGTTTGAAGTTTGTTTTAAATCTGTGGTCTATGTAAACCAGTTTAAAGTGTGCAGATTGAGACCTCAGGAGCAGCTGGTGCCATGGGATGGTGCCGTGTTGCTGCCATCCTGACAGTGGCCTCTTTGCTACTTACTGGGATGGTGTCAGGACTGTGTGGGTGCACCAGTGGAACCAATCCAGTAGTTCTGAGCCTCGGGCCTTTCAGCTCGTTGTTTAGATTCTAGAATGCTGTGAAGAATTATCTAAGTTTGGTGGCATGAGCTTTCCTCTATTCGCACGGATGTCGAGAATTCTTAAGCTGTAAAAGACCTTAATATCTTTCCCCATAAATCCTGTGATGGGAAACATCTGGACAAGTAGTTATTCAGTGACTCTCATGGTATCAATTAGTTTACTTTTTGCAGGCTTCATTTTTGTTTGTGTTTGGTTGTGTGAACATTCTTTGAGTGTTGTATGATAATTTTTAATATTTGTTTGACAGTAAAAAAATTTAAACAGTTGAAGTAACTGGAACATTCCATAACAAAGATCTGAGAAGACTTGTAATTTTTTTTGTAAATAGTTTTACGTGTAAGCTAAAATTAGAATTGGTTATTTGGATTCTTGTTTTACAGAATTGGTAGCTTAAATGATATACATGTGCAAACAAGATCTCAGCTGATGGCAATAAGTGTTCATTTATTAATGAAAGGAAAAGAAGCCTTAAGTATCCCACCAGAGGCATTGGCTAGCTGAAGTGTATTGTAACCCTTTAGCTTGAACAGGGAGCTTTATCTTCCCATCTTTTCTCCCACTAATAATTTTCTTTTCCATTTGGGTTTGTTTATTTATAGACCTGGCTTGATGCTTGCTATCTCAGTATAAGCTTTCCCACAGTACAGATGCTTGAAGCATACCCTAGCGTTTGATGCAATAGTGTCTAGAAACTGCTGCACCGTAAAACCTTTAATCTTACCCGTGTACCCATGCTTCTACTTTACTCTTTTACCAGCTGGGATTCTGTAAAGATTACTGTTGGGAGAATAATTTACATTTGACACTAAGTTCATAGTATTGTAGAATTGGAAGGTACCTTGAGGTTGATCTAGTCCAACACCCAAACCAGAAAGCAACTCTCATATTGAATGTAAATTTCCACGAGCAGATGGATAAAACTCAGTTATAACTTACAACTGTCTCAGAAATAATTATATCCCATGCCCATAAAGGCTTTTATGTGGCTTTTGGGTGAGAGATTGATTCCTACGCTCACAAGTTGCTTAACCGTGTCAGAGATCCCGGGAGCTGACAACTTTTTGGTCTCTTGACACAGAAATAACTGTTTACTAAAATTCTTGAAAAAAATATGCCCCTTCATCCAACTTTCAATAAGTATTTCATTGCTGATAATGGTGATTTATGGGTGCTTGTGGTATTCATAATATCCCATAGGTTCTTAAAAACAATTAGCTGTGCTCAGTATTGAGCGTGGTTTGGGCTTACGCAAACATGACTTAGAATGCTTGTCAACAGCTAGTGTGCCATCTGTCCTTCTGTATAAAATTTAATATTTAATATTTTGAGGGAAAAGCTGCTTTCCTCGAACATACCTGTTTTCATAATCTTAGAATGTAGACCTGTAAGTAACAGTTACTCTTTTGCTGTTTTCAGCAGAATTGTACAACTAAAGAGCTCTATTTCGTTTATATGCTATAGATTTTTTCAGAGTTTTCTTTCTCTTTGTAATAGATCAAATAAGCCATTAGTTTTATCCTACCATTCCACTTCAGTGGAGTCATCTGCTGTATTTTCCTGCTGGTCAATACAATTTTAAAACCGCTGATGACCTCTTTTTTTGCCTAAATTTGACTCAGGGACTAATTTTAGATGAGGGAAGATTTGTTCAAAATGTCTGGTCTTTATTCCTAGATATATTTCTAGCATAATGAAAATAAGATGGTATGTTATCATTAACAAATGGTTTTCGGCTTTTAAAAGGACATGCTTTTATATGAAACCTGCCCATTTTCCTTGTATACTGTAAATATAATTTGTCATTGTCCCATCTATGAAATGCATTTTCTGGGAAGTGTGCCAGTAGAAATGTTATACAATCTTGGATAACTAATCTTATGAATTGCTTAATAAGCAAAGTTTTAAGCCTCATCTTTTTTAAAAATAAAAAACTTGGCCAAACTTCTAAAAAGTAGAGCATTTTAAGTTTTTTAAAAATATCCCCTCCTCATTTCCACCCTTCCTCTTATTTTTCCTCACAACTGTTCTCTTACATATTTTGAAGAGATGACTTATAAACATAGCATTTTCAGACTTAGTTTGAAACTACAGTATTATTGCTGTATACCTGGCCATTTCATTGGCCCATTTTTATTAAGGGATGATATGCGTGAAGCCTGCATCAACCACAAAACTTTTAACTTGCATGATATAAGATGCAGAATCCCACTCCTTGGTAGCTATGATGTTTTGCTCTTTAAGATGGATATGCACTTCAGAGTCCTTTCTCTATTAAGATCCCTTGTAGTCAAATGAGATTAGAATTTTACCTGGTCATAGAAAATTGCAGAGCATATTATTTTGATAGCTGAGATATGGAAATACCTAATAAACGTTAGGTTTTAGAATCCTACCTTTGAGATCATCTGATGATTCTGAATGTGAGAATGCTCAATCCATTTCAGATAAATCACGTTTGTTTCAGAGTTATGGGTCCTTTTAGCTAAATGGAAAGCGAGAGCTGCCATTTTCCAATATGGTAGCATTTTTCCAAGCTGAATTTATAAAGGGAATTTTCCATATTGTATCCTAGCTATCAACTGAGTATACCCTGAATTGTTCAGTTTTTAATTTCAAATGTCCTGGATGTAAAATTTTGCTACTTGTTCTGAACTATTGATGTGTTAGGGTCAATGCAAACAGGTCTCCTATCTTTTAACCATGATTGAGATTGGGAGAAACCTTTGGACACACATGCCGCTTCCTCCTGCCTCTTCAAATTTATTGAACCATGAACCATTGGTTATCATTAACATGAACCATTTTAAGTTGGAAATCAGAGCTTGAAATCCATGTGAACTAACAACTTCCAAAGAAGTGTTTTTGTTAGATAATAAATAAACGAATTAATTAAATTTCTATACCACCTTACATCCGAAGATCACAGAGCGGTTTACAATATAAAAATACAACAATGCACACCGTAATAACAAACAAAAACAATACCCGCCTAGTTTAAAAGGCCCCCTTTTTTAATTAGCCAAAGGACTGGGAGGAGAGGAATGTTTTTGCCTGGCGCCTATATCACAGAGAATCTTGTGGCACCTTAAAATTAGGAATTCTTATTGCAATAGGCTTTTGTAGGCTAGTGTTCACTTCATCACATGCATTAACTATTGCCCTCTGTTGACAGATGTGCGTGTATGTGTGAAGTCACCCCTGAACAAAAATGATGGAATGGATTTGATGGGGAAGTACCCCTGGTTCGTGAAAAAAAAACCAATGCTTGTTTACCTGATTTCTGAAAGCACAAAATATTAAAGGAGGTTTTATTCTCTAGCTTGCTACTGGAGAATGTCCCCAGAATTTGGAGCAAGGAAGGAAGGCAGAATTGCCACAGGCATCTCAATGTAATTGACAACAGTGAATTCCTTAAAGCATGTTTGTAATTGTGATAATTGTGACACAGAATTCCCACCATATTGCTGAAAAAGTGTTTAAATATTTAAATTGATGCTATTGGTGGAAGAGATGGGAAAAGGGGAACTATTAAACATGCTAAATTATGAACACAGAAAATTTTTTCACAGGTGAAATCTGGAAAATACTATATTCATTAAACTAATAGTAATAATAATAATAGTAATAATAATAATAATAATAATAATAATAGCAACAACGTAAGTAGAACTGTTATCAAGTATAGCTGTATGTACATGTGCACCTCACCTTTATGCTCTGCTCCTGTAGTCTTTAGTTTATATTGGGGTTTTTTATTCTTGTTTGTCTTTTTCTGTCTTGTGTATAACTAAATTCATTAAAAAATGGCCCTACTTAATAACTGATAGTGAATCAGCTACTAATTTTTATTTTGCTTTTCATTTTCAAGAGCGCTACAGAATTCAAAGTGAGCAGTTAGAAGACCTTTGGCTAATTGTGAAAGAACTCACTGTTCGTCTTGAAGAACATTTTAGGAAACAAAACTGCAAAGACTTTGCATGTACTTTTTCTGGCCCAATCCCCTTACAAGAATATTTTGAAATAATTGATCATCATTTTGAGGTATGCATATTAATATTTGTGATTTTGTAATGAAATTTGGCTGGTGACTTTTTCAGTTGTTATTTTGAGCTGTTACAGTTGTTTATAAACCAGTGCATTTATGTAGGGGCTGCAGTCATGGTGTGTAGGCTCATAGTGACCCATCTTCAAGCCCTTAATGGCTTTGTGTATGTTTTTATAAAGAGGAATGGAGATTATGTCAGGGCTGTTTGGGCTGTGAAAGTCAGCATCTCATTTCTAATAATCTTTGCCAAACCAATAGTATATTAACATATTCTTCAAAACTCTTAGGAACACTTGGCACAGTCATTATAGACAGGAATATGAGTTGTTTTGATATTGGATTGACATTTGATATATATAAAAAATTGCCCTCCCCTAAAAATAAAAATCTATTCCTAAAGACAGTGTTTTAAACATTTTAAAATACTGTGCCTGATTTCTGCCGCAGCTAGTAAAATATCATTGAGCATATGTGCTGCAGATCCAGTGTACTGAAATAATTCATAACCTGCTGATGACGAGATAATTTCACCTCTGTCATGAAAACCCATGGTAAGATTATCATGCATTACAGTAGATTGCCTTCACTGTCAACAATTATTTTCAATTTTGGTAATACCTGGCATTATTCTAGCCTGTTAGTTGATCTGATGATGAGTGTGAAATTACCGGTCTTCAGACTGACTACCTTACCATAGAAAAGCACTCTGCGAATTACTACAGTAAAACTTCCAGAAATGCAGTTGTTCTCCACCTGTTTGTTATAAATGTGTCATGTGAAAATATTATTGCATTTTGGAATATTTTTAACTTTTTCCTTGCTTAATTGTAGCTGCGCTTGAATGCTACTAAATATGAGCAACTATTATCTGAAAGAGCCATACAGTTTAGAGCTATTGAACGACGACTGCTGACTCGGTTTAAAGATAAAACCCAGGCTCCTCTGCAACATCTGGACACCTTGTTAGAGGGAACTTACAGACAGGTCAGTATAGTTGGGTTATGAGCCTGACTCTTTAATGTCTCCCCCCACACTAAACACATAGTTTTAAAATACATAAGCGATACCTTCCTGGTTACATTTACCAGCTGAGAGACCATGGAACAGTAATTTGTTTAAACTAATATTCCCTGCAACTTTCCAGATGATCTGCAGTGGTTTTTATTTGATCTTCAGATACTGAATTGCTACTCTGAGCTCTCGCAAACTTTGACAGTGCATCATTCTTTCCGAGCTGAAATAGTTATGTGAAAATATTTTATAGTTCAGAGCTCATGTAAACATTTATGGTATACTGTAAACTGATGGAATGGTTTAACTGATGTAACATCCACAACAAAATAATCTTGAGACGAACAGTCTCCTTTTGCAAATGTATTTACATCCTGGGTCTTTCAAAGGCAATAGCTGAAGTAATTGAAAGCAAATCAACTGATATACTGTTGCAAGATGGAACACAGTTTGAGTTTCTGCCTCAGTAAAGAACATAAGAGTGTTGCTGTATCAGACTATAGTTTAATCTCATTTCCGATGGGGGCCAGCTAGGAATTTTTGGGAAATCCAGAAGCAGGGCATGAAAGCGTTAGACCTTTTCTGTTGTTACTCCCCAGCAACTGTTACTCATTGGCATTCTGCCTCTGAACCTGGAAGTGCATATAACAAATCATGACCAATAAGCATTGATAGACTCCTTCTCTATGCTTATCTTTTCCACCTTTAAAGCCAACTAAACTGGTAGCTATCACCATTTGTGTGGTAGCAAACTCATGTTTTAAAAAGTTATTTTTTTATTAGAAGGTTTAAAAGCTGCTTAATCAGGAGCTTTCTAAGCAATGCACAAATAAAATTGTAAATAAAACACAGCTAAAATCTACAAAACAATTTTAAATAACAAACATACAAACAGCCATCACAATTAAAACATAAATCAGCCAAACTTTAAAAACAAATATAAATAACTGAGTTACATGAACAAGTTTTCGGCGGGATATAAAACAATATAGCCTGGGTCCCTGCCTAATGTTAATAGGTAGGGAATTCCAAAACACTTGTGCTGCTAATGTGGAATGAACATTATGTGGCACTTGCAAAGGTTTCAAGTTCCAAATACAGTGGTACCTCGGGTTAAGTACTTAATTCGTTCCGGAGGTCCGTTCTTAACCTGAAACTGTTCTTAACCTGAAGCATCACTTTAACTAATGGGGCCTCCTGCTGCCGCCGCGCTGCTGGATCATGATTTCTGTTCTCATCCTGAAGCAAAGTTCTTAACCTGAAGCACGATTTTTGGGTTACTGGAGTCTGTAACCTGAAGCGTATGTAACCTGAAGTGTATGTAACCCGAGGTACCACTGTACTGAGATGGCTAAATAGGCATGTATGGGGCAAGGCAATTTGTTAAGTAAACTGGTTCTAAGCCATTAAGAGTTTATATATCAATAGCAAGCACCTTATCCACATTGTCAGGCTGCATAAACTTAAAGTGATCCCACAGCACATTGCAGTGTTGTGTGAAGAAGTATGTTTATCAGTCCTGAATCTCACTGGAAGCTCCCACATTCTAGTACTGCAAGGAAATCTTTGTATCTCCTTACTCCACACCATACATAATTGTATAGACCTCTACCATGTAATCCTCGTTCCATTTTTCTAAAATAACCCCCCCCCCAATAGTATTTCCTTGTATTAGAATTCCTCCAGTCCCCTGATAACATTAATTTCTCCTTCCATTCAGCAGGCAACACAGAACTGCAGGGAGCTTCACAGGGAGGAATAGGTCACTCTGTTCTTCCATGGGTAGCTCACTTTACTTCCACGTTTTGGTATATGAAAGGAGCTCCCTTTGTCACAGCACAGGAACATTTTGAGCTGTTCATGGAATAAGAGAGTGATCTCTTCCTTCATGTGCAGCTCAGCAGTGGGACTCAGTCCAGTTATCTTCTTGCTGCTGATCTGATCTGTAATCTCCAATCAGCTGAGCTGGGGGCAGGGTAGGAAGGTTGCACACTGTTTTAATGTGATTTTGCGGTTTGATAAAATAATTGTCAGTAAGCCTAAATCAGGACTTACTTGATTCTGTATTGGAATAGGGAAGTAAGAAAGTTCAGGTGATTGTATTCTTTCTCCAGATGTCCAACTCCATAAAAATGTTAGGTTATATTGAGTTTTCTTTTAATGTTAAGGACATTTCTTTTTATGAAGAGTAAAATTGGCATTCAATTAATAAGATGTATCTACTGGTTGTTATTTTTATGAAATGCAAAGTTTCATGTTGCCTAGGTTCTTAATATTGGGAATGTTCCAGGCCCCCCCATACAGCCTTGAGCACAATGTATTTTTTTTTATTTTCATTACCTGTAGGGAGTCATAATCAAATAGCAACTTCTTTCTTCCAGTCTGAAGGGCTTCAGGTATTTAGAAATCCATATATCTTCAGTTCTCAAACTTGCTTAATAACTGGAGCAATGGCTTTTCTCAAATAACAATTCACTTGGAAGTTCTAGCTCGGAGAAATGACTTCACTTGGTTCCATTTCAGAAATATATTCAAGCAATAGCATTTACATCCGTAAGTAGGATAGATCATCCTGTTTCCTTTTATAGGAAGCCAAGGATGTAGCTGAGCTGTATCATATTTATCAGCTTTAGAGGCTTGTCCTAGAAAGGAAATTGGAACAGTGTGCCAACTTGATTGGTTTACTTTCACAAAAGGGCCTTGTATTGGCAATGCAGCTGTCTTGAAAAAAAATATCATTGGTATTGTAAAGCACTTAATGTAGCCTGTGTTCCTTTAGACACCCCAGAACTCTAGGTTTGTAATGCAGTTCTTCCCTTTTAAAATCAGAGAACTGTGGAACATAATTTCCTTTGCATATTTTTGCCTATATACAAGGAATGAATATTTCTTAAAATAATTATCCTGTTTTGATATATGGCACAGACATGAAGATAGTGTCATTTATTTGTATTTGTACTTTCTTCCAGTAATCTCCTGCATTTCCCCCCATAATGAAACCCATAGCAAAAAGTATTTCTCATTTTTGAAAGAGAGGGGGGAAGTGTTGGTTTGTGAAGCCCAGATACTGTAGAGGATGTTTTATTGAGCAACGAGATACCTGCATAAAAAACAGGCAAAAACCTTGGTTGAAAACCTTCTGTGAATGGTAAAGCTCCACTGAGATCCAGTGGAAGCTTCTGCTGGAATAAGGGTGTGGTGGGTTTTCACCAACTGCCACCTTCTCCCTGTGCTCCCTCCAGAACAGTGTGGAAGATAGGGTCTGCAAGGAGGAAAAATGAGCAAAAATCACCTCCTCCCCCTCCAGCCTGTAGAATAATCCTTTGGGTAGCATTCGACACACAGGAAGTGAAACGCCTTTTAAAAACTGAAATAGATCAATAATAATTTATGCTGCAATCCTATCCAAATTTATCTGGGAATACACCCTATTGAATTCAATAGACTGACTTTAGAGTAGCTGTTTTATACAATTGTGTTATTAGTAATTCCAATTGCTTCATTTAAAAAATGTGTTCTCCTTCTTGACATCTAGTTTTCCTTCAAAAACTACTGTTGCTTTATTCTTTCATCAGAGCCATTGTTATTTCCCATTGTATTGCTTAAAGGTAAAGGGAACCCTGACCATTAGGTCCAGTTGTGACCGACTCTGGGGTTGCGGTGCTCATCTCGCTTTGAGGGAGCCGGCGTACAGCTTCTGGGTCATGTGGCCAGCATGACTAAGCCGCTTCTGGCGAACCCGAGCAGCCCACGGAAACGCTGTTTACCTTCCCGCTGGAGCGGTACCTCCTATTTATCTACTTGCACTTTGTCGTGCTTTCGAACTGCTAGGTTGGCAGGACAAGGGACCGGGCAACGGGAGCTCACCCCGTGGTGGGGATTCAAACCACCGACCTTCTGATCGGCAAGTCCTAGGCTCTGTGGTTTAACCCACAGTGCTACCCACGTCCCAATGTATTGCTTAGGACCCATAGAAACATGAGACTAGTTTCCTGACACCAAGCCAGGGCAGGGGGGCACTGTAAACTTTTCACACAACCAGCAGTTCCCTCCTTCCCTGTATGGCAAATTGCCTGTGACACAAATTCTTGGGCCGAGCATATGCCCAGAACACCTTGTTCTTTAATTCTTAAGAGTACATCCACTCAGCTGAGCTATCTTTTTGCACCTGTTTTTCAGTGATGTAGTAAAAAGCAAAGTAGTTCCAGCAAGCCTGAAACCTTAAGAAACACAATTCCAAAGTAATGTTGGGTCTGTAGCTCTCTCTATTATGACCAATATGTGTCTGTTCTAGAATAACATACTTGCAACTATTCTACATAGTGTAAATACAGTTAAACTAATATTGACAATAAGTACATGTAATTAGAGGTTTGAATTTTTAAAATTGAACTTTGGCTTTAATATTGTATTCTGTGCGGGAAAATAAATGTAACAGGATCAAATTTTCTTTGGGAGTAAAATAAGTCAACCTTCTTAAAAACTTGTTTGAAAAGCAGAGTACACATAACTTAACAAACCTAAATACACTTCTTTATCAAACTTTTTTTTGTTTCTCTAGTTTAATGTTATTTAACATCAACACAGACACATCTCAAGCTTCTAGCTGCTGCTATCTCTGAGGAATAACCTTTGCTGTCGTTTCCCAGTTTAAACCTTTCAAACAAAAAGTAAGAGTTATGTGAGAGTATAAATGGTGACTTAACTACACAAACTTGGGGAAAAAAACAAATGAGAACAAAGTTTATTTGCCAGAGTTATTCCTGTTGGTACCATTGTATGCGCCTTAGCATTTACTTACACATAACTAGTAATTTCTACATTTTGACAGCATGTCTCTATTATGTATCGTTTAATTGCCCTATTATGGAATACAGCAGAGCTATTTTAGGGGGTTAGTGCTAATGCAGCTGTGGTAAAGAAAATGGTAGTTGGAAAAATTGGGGGTAACAAATTGATTAGAACATCCCACCTTTTAATTTATAAATTTCTTAATATAGTTTTGGACAAAATAATACCTATGGTTGGCTATTTTATATGACACATTTTAAAGAAAAGAAATGCTGTTTAAAGCATGAAATATTTTTGATGTTCTCATGTACCAAGTGCAGTAGTTTTGCTGTCAAAATAAATTAAAAAATTAAAAAATTGTCCAGTAGCACCTTAGAGACCAACGAAGTTTGTTCTGGGTATAAGCTTTCGTGTGCCTGCTCACTCCTTCAGATACCAGTAGTTTTGCTGCTAATTGAATGTACCGGCTTTCACACAGCTTTCTTGGGCAAGTGTTTTATTTGTACTTCAGTAATTACTCTTGCTAACACATTATTTTATGGTGACCAGTTAAACTGCTCTCACATAACATGTTTGCGCCCTGAAGTGCAAATGTTTGTTCATTAGACTAAAGATGTAAGGCAGGCATGTGGAACCTCCAGCCTGCGCGCCTAATTGGGCCTGGCATTGCTCCCAGTTTGGCCCGCAGTGCTGTTTCCCCTCCAAACCATGCCCACCTGCTCCACAACTAACCTTAAAGCACACTCTTGATTGTGCATTGGCAAGAGTTCTTGTTGTCACAACCTGCTGGGATAGGCTGTGCTACTGAATTCCCTGTCAGCTGAATTCTCTGTAGATACTACTACTACTACTACTACTAATAATTTTTATTTATACCCTGCCCTCCCCAGCCAGGGCCGGGCTCAGGGCAGCTAACAAGCAATAATAAAAACAAGTTGAATGAATACAACTTAAAAACAAGATTAAAATACAACATTAAAATATTGAAACATTAAAATATTAAAATGCAGCCTCATCACAGGAGGAGAAAGGAAAAAGAAAAAAGAAAGAGGGGGAGGGGGAGGGAATCAAATTGGCTCCAGGCCATAGGCCAGGCGCCTGCGGAAAGAAATCAGATCCTGCAGGGCCCTGGTCTCATGAGGCAGAGTGTTACACCAGGCCAGAGTCAGTGTTGAAAAGGCCCTGGCTCTGGTTGAAGCTACCTTCCTTAGGCCCCGGACCACTAGGGTGTTGCTATATATGAACCTTAAGGTCCTCCGTGGAGCATACCGGGAGAGGCGGTCCCGTAGGTACGAGGGTCCTAGGCCGTGAAGGGCTTTAAAGGTCAAAACCAGCACCTTAAATCTGACCCTTTACTCCACCTGGAGCCAGAGCAGCTGGAAAAGCACTGGGTGAATATGCTCCCATTGCAGGGATCCTGTGAGGAGCCTCGCTGCAGCATTCTGCACCTGCTGGAGTTTCTGGGACAGCTTCAAGGACAGCCCCGCGTAGAGCGAATTATAGTAGTCAAGCCTGGAGGTGACCATCGCATGGATCACTGTGGCCAGGTTGGGGCAGGAAAGGTAAGCCAATCACAGCAGAAAGTGGCGCTGGAAGTCACCACCTATCAGCTGATAGGTGCTGAGTTCAAGTTCGGCTGCTGTACTGAGTTCTACCCTTGCAAAAAAATTTAGCTCGAAGTCTGTTCCAATCAGCTGGTAGTACCCTCAGCCAAAAGCCTTATCGAGCAAAGATTAGCAGACATTGAAAATCAACACAACCTCTCCAGGGGTGGGGGTGTCTGCTCCCCCAGGTATCACGGAATAACCCCACCACTTGGCCTTCCATCATACATGTCATCTCTTTCATCTGTACCACACCGACTTGCATTTATCCGTGCAAGGTTTAATGTTTTTCCATCGAACCTGCTGAGCCACAGATTTTCCAAGGGTTTGGTGTCTCCGCTATGCGAGTGTGACGGGAAAACAGTTGAATCTCTTCCACATATAATGTTCAACTGTCCCTTACATAGCATAGCCAGGACTAAATTCCTGGGTCCTGCTTTACTGCGCTTGGTTGGCAGGCCTGTTGAGTCACATGCCGCACTGCTTTTGCAGGATACAGATCCTTCTGTAACTCTGCAGGTGGCGAGATTCCTGAATGCGGTTATCTCACACACAAAAACCACCAAAAAACAACATCAACAACAAAAACTAATCGGACAGTTATGATGAGAGTGCATGACGGATCTCGTCTCCAGTTCTCCTTTTTCTGTGAACCGTCCCTTGGATCTTTCCGGGCCCCAAGCTGTTATTTGTTACTGCTCAATGACCCACCCTTGCATCGTGGTGTTCCCCTTCTGTTGTTAGATGTATTGGTTTTTATGTTTCTGTGCTTTTATGTTTGTACATATTTTATGGGCTAATAGCCGTAAATAAATTTAATTCTAATTCAGCTGGTAGTAACTTCAAGTCCTTCTTGGCTGGGATCATGTAGTTTTACAAAATAATGAATCTGACAGCATTGGGCATCAGCCCAGTGCATCATGCACAGTTCCTTATCCAACAGGGAATCCACATATGGAAGCTTTTTCTGTGGATGTATTGTCTTTGCTGGATTATGTCATCATTGTCCAAGAGCATAATAGCTCAATGGTCCAAAAAGCTGAGCATCAAAAAATTCAGGTAGCTCATTCTACATATGGATTTTTTGAATTGTCACTCTATTTATTCTGCTTTACAAGCAGAATCTATAAACAAAATATGCTGAGACCTTTTTATATTCTTTGTAAAAGAAATGTTTGTTTAATTGCTTTCCTTGCAGACTCTTTAAGATATTTAAATTTATTCAGAAAAAAGGAAAGGAAAAGGGGTCTTTTCATGCTCTTTTGTCCAAGCCATTGAACTAAAATATTTTAGCATATATTAATGAAAGTTTCAAAGCACATTGTGCACGCTGGGTTTAATGCCAGCATATGGCTTAGGACAGGAGGAGTTTTCCTTGTTGTTTCTAGAAGATTGTGAAATTAAGTCTGTCACATTTTTATTGACTCCTGATGGTTCTGTACCTATTCAAATGGATTTATTCTCCATGAGCATATATCAACTTTTGTTTTGACAATTGTATGGTTGGAATACCTATAGTCTGCCCTCCAAAAAGCTTATTTTTTAACTTATGGGTTATTTATGGGTTATTTATTATGAAATCAAAGCATATATTTGTTTGAAGTACTGATACTGCCATGTAAAATACTGAGGAATAACAGCTTGGGATTCAGTGTTTTGTAAGCAGTTATTTAGGATAACTTAGAATGTGTCTGTCTGCATAGTTTAAGGCATCTAGTTTGAAATTTTCTAGTACTGAAAAAGGAGTATGTGTCAAGATGCAAATAAACTGTATTGCATTTGGAGTATTCAGTTTTCTGGCATGTGTGTGCAGAAGTGGCACAAGTACTTCCAGCAGAGTGCAGTAGAAAACAGTAAATATTTCAAAACTTCACAGTTACTTTTAACTACAAAAAACTCATTAAAACAAGACATTGGGATAGAAAGAATTTATGGTTTATGAGCTGTAAAGACACATGCAGAACGCAGTGTCAGAACTGTGCAGTTCAAGTTAGACTTGTTGTTTCTTTTCTCTATCCTGGGATCTCATCGAAAGACACATGAAGAATATAACCGAAATTATGTACAGTTCTTCAAATATTGCTCATCTTCACTAACATTCCTTTTTATTTATTAAGCTGACTGTTATTCCTTAATACAATGAGAGCTTGAGGCTCCAATCCTGTGTTCCCTGTCACAATGTTCAAGGGTCATAGGATAGACTGGAATTCCGTCTCTGCCACCCTGGGTTCCTTTGACACTGATGTCCATAGGGCCAGACGGGGATATGTTGCAAGAAGACTGGGAAGTGGCTTCGTTCTCTGAAGAATGCAAAGCAATAGCAGTCATCTCACAGGCCATCAAACTGGAAATATATTTAGATGCATTTGGGAGCCTAAATCAAATACAAAATAAATTCTAATACTTTTTAATAGCCCAAAAATGAAGGGAGAAACACAACACACTGCTGTGTCCTGCCATGGCTGCTCAAGCCTGGCAAGTTATAGGTTAAGTCAGTTAAACCACCTTCAAATTTCTCCCCTCCCTTTAGGATTCCAGCCCAAGTGACTAGATTAAGTGATTCCTGTGGCCCATGGAATTAGTTGTGTATGCACAAACTGGGGAAGGGTTAGCATCAAAAGACACTATTTTATTTTATTATTTCCCCCCATAAATTTTATTGAATCTTTTCATCATACTATACAATAAAAAAACCTAATCTAAATAAAAATAAAAACCAACAACAAAACAAAGATAGAACAAAGAAAATACAAAGGTAGATCTTAATCCTTGTCTTACACAGAATGGTGTGGACCGTCCCTGCTCTCACCTGAAAGCTTCCCTTTCTTCTCCCAGCCTCCCATTCTGGGAAATCTTACTTCCCTGCCTATCACACAGGGTTCTTCACCATCCATTCTTCACCTTCATGTGCAAACAATCCCCTCAGTAACCCAGAGTAGAGGACCATTAGCTGTTGAGAATCTTTCTTGGGCACAAACAATTAAAACATGCATTTTGTTTTGCTTTCAACCTTTTAGTGATCTTCACTTTTTAAGCCAGCAGTCAGCTCACATTCCAGATGTAAATTTTAACTGGCAGACAGATTGCCTCAGTTGTAATTTATAACAGTCGCAAAAGAATTAAAGAAAGGGAGCTTTTGCCTATCCAGTACCCTAAGAACTGTCCCCCTACTACTATCTGGTGTTTGGGCATGACTGAAATTCCTTGCGCTAAGTCACCCATCCCCATCTGGGTCCCTCAAAACTTCTTGGCCTCCCAGTGTGGAAAGCAACCTTTTGAGAGCATCAGATCCCCTGTTCTCTCCATTTTCCCAGAGAAAATGTGATAACCAAGATTTATGGTTTGGCTATCATTAATCACCACATAATTATCCGTTTCCTTTCGCATTATGTGTAAAGGTTATTTGCTATGACTATATGCTTTTAGCAGTTTTTAGATTACTGATTGAATGAAAGTTCAGTATCTTTCATGAATATATGGCTTCGCATATAGGTATGGTACTGTATATCATTCCACTTTTAAAATGATCTAAAACCATGTTAATATAGAGGCTATTCCTTTTATGAAACTATTTGGGATTGATGAATGCATCCTTCTAGGTTTTTATTAGTCATAAAAAGTCTGCCTTGAAAATATTATTGTAAGCTGTCTATTCAGTCTTCAGAGAGTTGAGCCAACAATTTATATCCCAAGAGAGAAATTCTGAACACTAAAAATTAGGTCTAAAATTCCTCAGGGGCATAGCGTATCAGTGGACAATCTACTTGGCTATGTAGCATGGAGCTGCGAATCACTTCCCTGCAGAATCCTGCTCTAGAGGTAACTGTGGAGATCCAAAATATCATGACCAGGATCCAAAGTTTAGGCACCCCAATGACCTGGTCGTGCCCAGTGGGATCTTTATCTTTATTTCTGAAGAGCAGATCCTCCAGGCTAAATCACAGACTGCATTTGAAAGTCCTGTCAATTTCAAAAGGTGTTGCCATATGGCATGATGGGCAGCTGTTTGAGAAACACAAACTTGAAAGCCCCTTTGGTTTTGAAGAATTGATAGCTTGGCACTTTGTATGTAGGCTCATATGCACCTGTTGAAGCAGGTAATAGATCAGACAAGATCAGTCCCCAGGGAAGCTGTTCATCCACTGTACTAATGCAGAAATAAGAGCAGCTTATGTGCTCCCAGGCCAACTCAAAACTGTCCCTGGATTTGCAGAGAGAAAAATGGGCATGCAATTGTTACAGGTAATGGCATATAGGACTTCATGTTACAGATAACATATAATGCTTCTCCAGAACGTCATATTTATAACTGATATAAGTACTCTTTCATCTAGCCCAAATATAGGCCGTACTCCCCCCCCCAAAAAAAATCCAACCTTGAAAAGTTAAAACTGCGACTTAAATTCGCGACCTTACAAAAATTGACTTTTTTACAATAACGCTGCTGAAACAGACATACAGTAAAATGGAACGGGTGTGAGTGCCTGTGGAATTTTAAGGGAGCAGCTTATATTCGGGTATTGTCTCCTCCCACCCTTGAATTTTAAAGCTGCGGCTTATATTCGGACCAATACCGTCATTGCTTAAAGGATTACAGGTGAGGCCAGTGATACCAAATGCATTACAGATCAACTATAACTGAGACATACTGCCCAAATGACTTCCATATCGGTGCTTTCCCCAGAGCTCATGTGTATATGCAGATATATTCTATACAATGAAGTGAACTAGATCTAAGAAGCAAGCTTCTTTTAAGATATCCTGCATTATAATGTGGATATTTGAATCTTGTTCACACTGTAAAATCTTAATGAAGAGGTCAGGTTTGATAGATCTGCATGCACAATTCCTAAACCAATTGCTGCAGAACTAGGAACATGTGCTGACTTAAGCCATTAGACTATATCACTTGGTGTTATCTATACTGATTGGTAGTGGTTCTTCAGGGCTTCAGACACAGTGGTTTTTCCCATTCTTCCTGGTGATGCCTGGAATTGAATCTGCAACTTTCTGCATTGTTTAGAAACAGGACAAAATCCTTAACTTTATCCAGCACAACTGCTAAATCACATGGTGAAAATGGGCACTTTGTGAAGTGCTTTGAGCCTTTGACCGTCCTGATGATTGATGCCTGGACAATGTAGTGAGGTAACTGGTCCATAAGGATGCCCCCCCCCCCCCAGCAACCTGATAGCAATTTCTTTTTGCTCACAGCAGCAAAAAATAAAACATAGCTACTTCTCCCCTTTTTATAAATTGCTGCAAAGTTTCCCAGGCTGCTGTATCTGTTGGCAGACTGGTTAATTCATTACATTTGCCAAAAGGCGATGGACAGTCTTGGATGCCCTGATCTGGCTTATTAAGTTGGTTGTAGGCAACTTGTTCCATTAATTTCAGTGGAACAAGCTAACTGCAAATACTTTTATCTTTTTCAAGCTGGATGTTCAAGAAAAAGGGTGTACATTAAAAATCAGGACTCAGCTTTTGCCACAGATGGTGAGAGAAGTGGCATGTTTTTAAAAAAGAATTATTTAAAGTCCTTCATTTCTGGTTTCCTGTAATTGAAACATATAAAAGCAAATGTTCGTTTGGAAGCATCATTTTACTGTGTATGCAGTACCACTGCCATGTTCATTAATGTTTAATCTTGGATAACATGAGGGTTATTTCTTGTAAATGGAGAGGAGAATTTATTGAGAATTTAAGAATTAACCATGAAGCAGCAACCCTGGAAACTTATCTGAATGCTTTTTAGTTTGTATGGAGTACAAATGCATTTGTGCTCTGTTGTATTACAGTGAATCTTTTTCATTAATGTAGATAAAATAGGAATGGGTTTTCTCTAGTTGTCTTCAGCAGTTCTGGAAACATTGTTAAACTTGTTTTTGGCCCCTTTTCCAATTAAGAAAACCACTATGGTTTGTAATTGTGTTTATTAGAGGTGAAGCAGGTAAAATATTCTTAGTTGCTATTAGATCCAAACAGCAATGTTAAAACACAGCTTTAATTCTTAATAGAAGATTTAAGTTCACGGGCTTCAAGTAAATTGGTTCTAAAACTGAATGATAGCTCATCTCCCAGATAAATGCCTATATTCTTGATGGGTTAATCAGTGGTGGTATTTTTAAGACATCTGTTTCTCATGGGATTAGTGGACGTTGGTTCTACAAATGGTTTGTAACTGCAAAGATATTGTTGAAAATCAGATAAGTTTAACTGCAGTTCTTAAAACGTTTACATGTTAAAATACTGTATAATGTGCTGTTTTCTTCACTTCTTTGGCTGTAGTATAAATTAGGGGAATCTTCACAAAAAAGATTTGTTCTACATTTCCCCCCTCTGATTAGAAGCAAACCTGTTAAAACTTCCATACCACATTGCCTCATAAATCTGAAGTTATTCTTTATGAACCAGGTTAAATGGTCAACAACACAGTACAGCAAAGCACCCCAATTTATTTGCTGGCATAACTTCAGTACAGACTTCTTAAAATATCTCTAAATTATGATGTGAACTCCTAACCAAACTTAAGATGTTTCTTGTTTCCCCTTAGAATAAAAAAAACCCACACTTCTCAAATTTTTATGGGCTCCATAATCATATAATAAATATTAAATCTGGGAGGAGCTGAAATTCATTTCCCCCTAGCATATGGGATTTCACTTAAAAAGCAGATGAAGGTGCGGGATGTCCTACACAGCTAGTAAAGTAGAGAGAAAGTTAGATTGGCTGCATCTTGTATTATGTGATCCTTTTAAATGTACTGTTTCTTAAAGGACAATTAAAATTCTCAGGTACCTAATAAAAATGTATGAACCATACTAAACTATTTTAAAGAGGAAGGCTTCATTTGGTTCCCATCTACTGAAAAGAAGATGCTAGTGTAGCAATGAGATATTTCTTTACAGCGGTTAGGAACCCATGGGGTGGGGGTGTCAACTTTAGGGTTCTTCTCAAAGCAATGCCATGTTCAGAATTGCTTTAACTCTCTATCAGAATGTGCTTATTTGAAAGCACTGAAGCCTTAAATGTGTAAGTGAAACTCCTGCTGGCAACCGGATCCCCTAGCTCTGTCTTAGCTGGTAGCTCTGGTGGTTTTCCAGCATTGTAGGTGGGATCTCCAACAAAATGCTGCAGTTTATTTCTCCACCCTGGTTCCTATCCAGGCAGGAACAGGAGAGTTGTTATGCCGTTCAGATCTCTGCCGAGATGAGAAGGGGGAAAGACACCTTCCCCGCCCACAGGCCTTCTTCTCCTTAGCTGCATGGTAGTGGTTTGTGTCCTTTTATGCCCTAAGCATGGAACTCTTGAGTAGACCCATTGAAATGAATGACCATGTCTAAGTTAGGCCCATTAATTACAATAGATATGATCCGAGTAAAACGTGGCACCTAGCGGAGAAAGGAAATGTGTGTTTCTCATAAATTCTCATGTTGTGCTTCTATTAGTTATAGAACTTGTGGTTAGAGTAATTCTATGAAGTTGTGTACCTTGGATCCCAAACGCCCTGGAAGTCAGATGTTTTGGCTCCTGAACGCCGCAAACCTGGAAGTGATTGTTCCGGTTTGCAAATGTTCTTTTGGAACCCTAACGTCTGAAGGGGCTTCTGGTTGGCTGCAGGAGCTTCCTGCAGCCAACCAGAAGCCACATTTTGGTTTTCAGACGTTTGGAAGTTGAATGGACTTCTGTAATGGATTCCGTTCGACTTCCAAGGTACAATTGTATTGCTAAGTGGTTTTACTTCTGATATGGGAGATCCGCAAGCTCCAGCCTCCTGTCAAAGCCAGAAGTAGTGGAGTTTGTCTTCCAGCCAGGAAACAGATGCATTCTGACAGAGAACTCATCTAACATACCTTGTACAGTATAAATTTACAATAAAACAAAACCAACATTTCTATCACATTGTATTCAGTGCTTGCTATAATTCCTTCATATACTGAACTGTTTAAATAGCATTCAAAAGTTTGTCTTATGCACAAAACCAAGAATATTTAATTTTTTCAGTTACTGAGCATATGGTCATACACAGATTTTTCAAGTGGATTTTATGAAGGGGGGGGATTGTTTATCATGTTTATGTCTCAAGATTCCTCCGAAGAGTTCGAGGAGGTGTACATGGTCTCCCTCCCCATTTCATCCTCACAACAACCTTGTGAGGTAAGTTAG
Organism: Podarcis erhardii; assembly: GCF_964252035.2. Lineage (NCBI taxonomy): Eukaryota > Metazoa > Chordata > Lepidosauria > Squamata > Lacertidae > Podarcis > Podarcis erhardii. Next base: position 45,354,823 of record NC_138513.1, read on the forward strand.
GCTGAGAAGTAGCGACTGGCTCAAGGTTACCCGGTTTACTTCATGATTGAGTGGGGGTTTGAGTCATGCTCTCCCAGGCCCTAGTACTGGCTCAGTATGAGAAGTTGCAATACATACCTGAATTGGAGGAAATGCTTTTGGATGATGCAAACACTGCCCATTTTTGGTACATAATTCTCACAGTGAAATGTTTTCTGGGCTATGTGTTGACATATTTATTTATTCTTTTGATAGCTAAGAAAGGCTTTTACTTGCTCTATAAATGTCTATGACATCAGTAATATATAAATTAGACTGTGCATGCTGTGAGTTAATAACTTTGCCTCATTCAGTTGTAGCTTTTTAAGGGTGTGTTTGTATTAACTAAGCAGGTGGCACCATTTGTCTCTCTGGAAAATGTGAATGCTGTCTCTGTTTCCCTTTCTCTATTTTCACACACTGCTTTAAACACCTTAGATAAGTAATTAGAAACTAAAGGTTGTAGTTAATTGTCCAGAACATAGGATTGGAATGCCAATCCTGGCATAACCCAAGTGATTTACACTAAATTTGGCATTGTGCGTAAGTGGCTGAAGTCACTTCTAATGACATGTCCTTATTCGTAAACAGGTGTTTGCCCAAGGGGAACACGCGAGCATTACTCTGCAAGTGTTATGGAAGAGTGATTCAGTGGAATATATGAGCATTTCTAACCCCTACATCCCAAATATATTATGTCAAACCTTTTAGCACTTAATGTTCAGTGAGGTATTGCTTGCAGCAGTGGAAGAGATTGAATTCCAAAGAGGGTGGCACCTTTGTATCTATCAGTTTCGTTTAATGAATAGGTTTTTTTCCTGAATATGATTGGCAGTCTCTTGTCCCCTCTTAATTAAATTGCTCCCTGACCTAAAACTTTTGTTAAAGATGTCACATTAGTCTTTTATGGCTAGTTTCCATGGGGAGTAGTTGGTGTCGGCCATTGAAATACATGAATGCAGCCAGGAATACATTTGTGAAAGTACTAATTAAAAGTGTCTTAGCCCCAAACTAAGATAAGGAGGAAAATGTGTCTAATTATGCTACTTTCCTTCTTACCCGAGAGATTAACAGCGTGTAATAACATTTCTAAATCAAATTCCTTAGTTCATATAGGATTAAATCAAATCACATAATCAAGTCAGTTCTGGATGAACAAATGATTCTGTTAAAACTGATCAAGTTCTTGTAGGCTTACTATTCCTCTGCTTAGCACAGTTGTGTACTGTGATAAAAAATTATATAATCAGTGTAATAGAAATCCCACTTGTTAGTCGGCTGGTTTCTTTTAATCTTGAGTCAAAATGCATTTTGTTCCTCAAGATGTAATGTGTTTACTTAAAGTATGCTTACTTAGTAAGAAATGTGGTTTATCATTTGATTTTTGAAATTGTTTGTTGATCTTCATAAACACTTAAATTGAGATGTTTTATTATATGATGTTGCAAGCACCATCGTTTTAGCTACATTGCCAGTTTGCTTCGATGGTTCTGTATTGCCCCAGGCAATTAAAGTTCACTTGTTTTGTACAAACATCTTGAGCAGTCCATCTTGGAGAATATGTAAGTCATGAAATATGCCATATGAATGAAAACTAACCAGTTGGTGCAAAAAAGCAAGCTTTTTATTGCATTTGAGTATACAAATTGAAAATTTATCTGTGAGCTAAAGAAATCCCGCCATCATATCTGCTTACACAGCAGTGGTCTCATATAGCATTACAATCTCTCTGACCTTTAGGAGGATTTCAAAAGCAGGTAGTGATTTTTTAAGGGAGAACTACTCTTTGGTTGGGGTAGGGGAAATCATTGTATGTGTGGAAGCCCTTGGGGCATGCATTACAAGGTTTGTTAGATTTTGCAAGATCAGCTGGGATCAGATTCAGAGCCTCATGCAGAAGTGAGAATTGAACAACCCTTCCCAAGGTCTCAATTTTCTGTTGCTACTTGTATAATATTCAGTGTTGACCTGTTGAATGAAGAAACCTCTGAATGTTGGAACATCTGAATGTTATTTTATTTCTTAATGGAGATGATTAGGAATCTGGGAAACTACTGATGTGAACATTTCTAGATAATTTTCCTAGACAGTAAGTTCTGCTGGAGTATGTGTACATTTCTCATTCTATATGTAATCCTTTCAAAAATCATCCTGTGAACACTATTTTGTTATGTTGATGAATCATGTTAATGGGGGAGAAGGAAGAGGGAAGGTGGAAAGGGTTGATAAACTCAGATCTTCTGCATCTCTCAAAAACCTAAAAACAGCTCCCATCATTATCCTGGAGGCTTTTATAGTCAAAGGCTTAATAAGCCAAAATATGTTTCTCCAAATCGGGCCACATTGCAGAAAAGTGTGATTACAATGTCAAGAAGTTGTAGTTCTTTTGTACTACCTCACTACACTTTAAAAGGGTTTGTTGGCATTGCAGCTGGTGAAGAATGCTTAGTACATTTTTGATTAAAGGGGTGCCTCTATTTCATGAAATTGTGTTTATAATATTCACTGTAGAGCAATTTCGGCAGGGAAGGGAATCAGCTGAGTTTACTAAGAAGATATATGAGTATTCAGTGTATATTCCAGTAGCGACTCTGGCTTCTTAAGTGCTACATTTCTATACCATACTTCATTCCAGTTAAATCTTTACACTATGTTGTTTGGTAATCATTTCCATAATTAAAATCATATGTAATTTTTAATAAGAAATCTGATGCCATTTTAGGAAGTGAAGTCAATGTTAGGAAGTGAAGTCAATGTGAAGTAGCTTTCAATGTTAGCTACTAAAGCACATATGGCTTTAACCCTTACTTTCTCTAAACACCACAGTAAACTGCAATCATTTCCCCAAATATATCAATCAAATGTCCACTGCTTTCAGGAACTCAATTTCTTTGGCGGTGAAGTTGCAATGAAGCCTTTAGTATACTTGGGACTCCGCTATACAGCTGCAAATAAAATGTTTTAAATGCGTTGTAAATTGCTATATACAAATGTGACACTAGATGGCGACAGTGAGCTATGCAAAATTCAATGTATTTTTAAAAATGTTTTTTTTAAAAGCATTTTCACAGTGCTTTTTATATGTGTGTAGATTCCACTTAAGTTACTTAACTAATTAAAATTACAATCTAAGGCATGCACTGCGAGCTGCATTGAGAAAAGAACCATGTGAAAAGCTTCTTGAGGCAAATAAATAAATTGACAGAGTGTGAAATAGCTTGAAATGGAATTATTGTTTCAGATTTGGTCAAAAAAGAAAAACAGCATACTATTAGGCAAAATCTAAAGCTGCAGTGCGACACCTTTATTAGCATTAAATGTCTCAATGGGCACTCAACAAAGCTCTATGCAATTATATCCAGCCCATTCACTTCAGTGAAGTGTCATTAAATAAAGTGGGAGAACTAATTGAGAATCAGTGGCATGTGCTTTTGTTTATGGGCGTGTTTTTTGTTTTTGTTAGCTGCAAGTTCTAATTAGGATATCAAATATATTCCACAAGCTCTCCACTTTCTCACCACATGTCTGCAATAAGCATTTGTAGGCTGGAATTTTGGTTGCTTCTCAAGGTCACAGCAAATGGCTGTAGAGGAACTGAAGATGTTATAACTGCAGTTAGGGAAAGAAAGATCAAAGGACATATTTTAGGAGTAAATTTAGGTATGGGTGTGGATTTCCTTGGCTAAATTGCTCTTTGTGGATTACAGTGACCTGAAAGCAGTGCCAGTCAGAGCAGAAACACAGGACAAAGATAAAACCAAAACAAACTTGCACAGGGGGGGAGACCGGCTGATCCCATTTCTACTTAAGTTAATTAGTTAATAGTGTTGTGTTCTCTTCAAATTACACTTGGTATGTTAGGAAACTAATTTTTCTGTGAAGAGTTTCTCTTTGAAGTTGCATGGCTAGGTCTTAAGTCTTGGGCATTTAAAAAATAACAAGTTGGTCTGACAAATTTAATATTGAGTTGTCACTTCATGAAAACCTGCTGTTGCTCTTGTAGCAGCTATATTACTTTACACGCCTAAGCAGGTTCTTAATTTGTTGTTTTACACCCAAGCATTCCTCTGTTCTTTTATTTTAGCTTAAAAGTACACGTTTAATGCTTTGTTATTGCTAGGAAAATTAGTCCTTGTGCTAATTCACTCTTTCTGGTCTGAAATTGACTATTCTGGATGCTTTTGAAAATGAAAGGGTAGTTTCTGTAAAAGGGACAATAACCCTGAATCAAGAGGAAAAATATTTTTTCTCTGTGAAAATGTGGAAGTAACACTGCTCTTTTGAACAACAGTCCTTACATGCAACATAAAAGCTAATTTCTCCATCAGCTTTGCCAAAATTAAATGGAGACTACTTTCCAAAGTTCACAGAAGATTATTTTCAGAAGATACCAGTGTGCTGATGGATAAATTCCCTTCTACTATCCCTCCTCCAATCTTTTCTATTACATTCTCAAACATTCTCTTACAACACTCTAAAAACAACAAAAACCAAGTCTGTCTTTAGCAGTCTGCAGCCATTTCCCATACATTATACATTTGATAAGTGGTTTTCAGTGTGTTAGATAACTTGTATGATTTCTAAGATGTTGTTGAGTCATGAAATTTATTTAAATTTATTTAAATGAGGAGTTTAACAGAAATAAATATTTAAAATGGCAATCTAAGGAAGTTGTTCTCATAATCTTAAGTAGGGAAATGTTGTATATTCCTTCATCATGCTGAAAATCAATCTGGTGAGTCCTCAGATAACCACTTGACTTGGTTTAATGGAGCCTGGATTTGCTTTCCCATTCAAGGCACAAGAAGCAACAATAACAACAACCCACCTTGCAACTGTAGCCATTAAACCCAGTAAGCAATTTTGAATGCACCAGTAGTTCATGCTTCTTTAGAGGAGCATGTTTTTCAAAGGCCCCCATAAAGTTTTTGAGTTGGCATCCATCTGTCTCAGGAGACAATGGAGGAATGCACCTTTGGTAAAGGTAAAGGGACCCCTGACAATTAAGTCCAGTCGTGAATGACTCTGGGGTTGCAGCGCCCATCTTGCTTTACAGACCAATTGAAGTTCCCCCTCCACTTATTTTCTCTCCAACGCCCCCTTCAAAATCTGCCCTAGAGGGTTGAGGGAAACTCCAGAGCAGATTTGGGAATGTCTAGGGAGAGAGACATGGGTGGTGCTGTGGTCTAAACCACAGAGCCTAGGGCTTGCTGATCAGAAGGTCAGCGGTTCGAATCCCCGCGACAGGGTGAGCTCCTGTTGTACGGTTCCTGCTCCTGCCAACCTAGCAGTTTGATAGCACGTCAAAGTGCAAGTAGATAAATAGGTACCGTTCCAGTGGGAAGGTAAGCAGCGTTTCGCCAGAAGCGGCTTAGTCATGCTGGCCACGTGACCTGTAAAAACTGTCTGCAGACAAACTTTGGCTCCCTAGGCCAGTAAAGCAAGATGAGCACCGCAACCCCAGAGTCGTCCACGACTGGACTTAATGGTTAGTCTGGTGTAGTGGTTAAGAGCGGTGGACTCGTAATCACTTCCCCGCTCCTCCACATGCAGCTGCTGGGTGACCTTGGGCTAGTCACACTTCTCTGAAGTCTCTCAGCCTCACTCACCTCACAGAGTGTTTGTTGTGGGGAAGGAAGGGAAAGGAGAATGTTAGCCACTTTGAGACTCCTTCGGGTAGTGATAAAGCGGGATATCAAATCCAAACTCTTCTTCTTCTTACCTTTACCTTTAGGGAGAGGGGAGGTAGGGAAAGTCCTATTGCTCAAGCAGAACTCGGCCCACACAGCATGGGATACAACCCTTTATCCCCTTTACTGTTTCAGTGTTTTAAGAGAGAGAGAGGACTTGGAAGTTCTAAAGGTTGTTTTTTTTTTAAATTTATTGCAGTGTTGAGTTCTTACTGGAAAATGAAATAAAACATATGCACTCTCTAAATTATACTATTTCTAGTTTGGCTAGAGAAAAGACCTGAGGTTTCAACTGCAGGGATTGCACACAGGATATATTGGAAATACTTCAAAACAATAATTAAGGACTAAAATCAACTGCGGATAGAGTAAAAATATTTACAAAACATATCTGTTCCTAAAATATCTGCCTGGTCTTGCTAATTTGTTCACCATGTACCTTGGTTTTGAAACTTAACACAAGGTAGTAACTACATTTCTATATGCATATATACTTTCTATATATATTTCAAAAGCACATAATCAGACAGATTCTTACTACTTGTAGCCAAGGCCATTACAACAGAAATAAAGCTAAAAATATGGAAATAAATCAAATCATCCCCTTGACTGTCAACATTGCATACCCTCCAACATTCCTCAGATGAAAATAGGGACATTTCTTACTCTCTGCCCTAACGGACCATCTTTCAAACCCCATTTTTGGTGCCCTCTTACAGAGCATTTCCTATCAGAAGAAGGGCAGGTGCCATCACCACTATGCCAAGGGGACACAGCATACATGCCCTCCACTGTCCTGAGAAAACCCCTTAACCCGAATTTTATTTCATTCTTTGGTAGATTTACAAAAATAAAAACACACACCAATACAGTGGTGCCTCGCAAGACGAAATTAATCCGTTCCGTGAGGCTCTTCGTATAGCGGTTTTTTCGTCTTGCAAAGCAAGCCCATTGACAGCTTAGCGGTTTAGCGCTATTAGCGGTTTAGCGGCTTTTAGTGGATCAGCTGATAAGCGGCTTATCAGCGGATCAGCTGATAAGCGGCTTAGCGGCTTAGGAAAAGGGGGGAAAAGGGGGGGGAAACCCGCAGGAACTCGCAAGACATTTCGTCTTGCGGAGCAAACCCATAGGGAAATTTGTTTTGCGAAGCGCTTCCAAAACGGAAAACCCTTTCGTCTAGCGGGTTTTCCATCTTGCGAGGCATTCGTCTTGCGGGGCACCACTGTAGATACATTTTAGAAAGGGGCAAGATCAGAAGATGCGAACTCACAAAGCATTTTTCATTTAAAAACCAAGACTCCCCTGTGCTCTCCTTTGATTTTATTAAAAACAACAACAACAAGAGTCCACTGTGCTTTCTCTCTCTTCCCGGTCAGGGCAGCCCTGCCCTCTGTCTCTGCCCATCAGAGCTGGAGTGTCATGCAGGGCTGAGCCTTGGCAGCCTCTCCTCCTCTTCACCTGCTCTCCAGAAGCTGCTATGAGTTGGCCGAGGGAGAAGGCTGGCAGCGGCAGCCATAGAGAGGACATGGAGAGGTAATGGGAAGCTCCTGCACCATCACCGCCACTGCCATTGCTCGGGACAAGCACCAGCTCATCCTTCACCCTGAGCTCAGTGGCAGCAGTGCTGGTGGGGAAAATCAGGACATCCTGGGATCAAATAAGAAGCCTGGATGGCTTCCGCAATTCTGGGATTGTCTCTGGAAAATCGGGACACTTTGAGGGTATTATATTGTTTTGGGACAAAAAAGTAGCCATTAACTTTCTCACGACCAGCACAGACAATGTTACCAAACTTGTCTAAATCAGCACACATCCATTTAAATTGCTCCAATTGCCCTTCTGGGAAATTCTGAAAAGACAGGAACCAATGTCTAGGAGGGCTATATAAAGGGCAATATAGAATATATTTCAGAAAGATTGTATTCAGTCTGGTCTGGTTTGCACATACAGAGAGATGATTTTACTGGCGTCTTAAAATATTTACTGGCTAACTATTCTTTGGGCATATTTTTAAATCTCATCTGGATAAGTCCATGTCTAACAGGAAACAAATTTTAATTCCCACATATAAGCTTCCCTTTTGTGATCAGATTTAATTTACAGATACAAAACGGAGGACTTGCAGTTCTTAGGCCAACTGTAGCCTTACTAGTAATTATCTTTGTCTAACATAGGCAACCATTCATAGAAAGTGTGCAAGTTGAGTACCGTGATCTACTCAAATGATTAACTATAGAAAGTAGACTGGAAATGGCCTTAACAAAAGAAACTGGCTTGAAATACGTAGCAAATTACCAGAGTGTATCATCCAGGGCAGATTTTCAAGTTCCACCAAGTTGGAAACTTTAGAAATGTATTAACCCAACAATCAAGCCGGAGTATAAATAGCTTTGTTTAGTTTTCTGGTACATCAAAAAATATGTGTTTTGTTACACATCAGACACATTTATTGGTCAATCCACTGTGCACTAGAGGTTGCAAAGTTACCTTATTTATTTTATCCATCCTTGGCCAAAACAAATATATTGAATTTAACTCAACTGTGTAATTAATTTAAGCTATATGGAAGTACAGACTTTTAATTAAATATAATTTGAACACTTTGTCTTGTTCTAGAATGAAATTAAGTCTCATTTGAAAGCTAATATTGGCTAAAATAATGTAAAACATTTGTTAATAATTTGGAAAAATAGTTTTCTTAGGAAGTCAGCCTATACCTTTTCTTCCTCATCTTCATTTATATCATAGTTTTTAAATAAGAAAAACACAAATGTGTAAGCACACAATATAGTGAACAAAAGAATATTTTAACTGATTTAAAGCATAACTAAAGCTTTGTCTTAGATTTTTCTTCAGTTTTAAGCCTAGCTCCCCATTTTCAACAGAGAAAATGGCTGAGCTTATTGTTCCATCCCAATAATTAAAAACCACAAATATTTACTAATAGTAAATTAATAGTTTGCATCAATAGTTTGCTAACTTCATGCATTAAAGAAATATTTGAAAGTAAAATCAATATTGAAAAAATTGCCCTTGATTCTAGACAGTTTCTGGCCTCTGGGTTAAACCACTGCTCTGGTTCGCCAGAAGCGGCTTAGTCATGCTGGCTAAGCGAGATGAGTGCCGCAACCCCAGAGTTGGTCACGACTGGACCTAATGGTCAGGGGTCCCTTTACCTTTATACACATAAAAGCTTATCCAAGAAAACATTGAAATCCTCTGTTTAGTAGTTACAATTATTCCCGGTAATGCCAAACTTCAGTGATTCTGTGATCACTTAGGTTTAGAAGCAAAACAAGGCCACCTAAAACCAAGGTAGTGATTTCTACACTTCACGGAAGTATCTTAGCTTCACGGAAGTATCTTAGTTGAATTTAAAAACAGAATAACCTCAAAATTACCTAATGAAGACATGTGAGAGTCTAGGATCTACTGAGTGTTCAAAACAGTTGAGCCACAGAATGTTAGGGTATCAGAGGGAGACACAGTCACAAAGCTAAAATACATCAGTCTTCAGAGTGCACATAACATTATTATTGGTTGAAAACCAACATTATTATTGGTTGAAAAATACATTTAAAATATACAGAGGGCTATCTTTATAGTTTGTTTGCCTTTTGTTGAAGTGCTACAAATCATGTCATTAATGTTTTTTAAAACTACACATTGAAAACATGGAATTCATCTGCTTAAAAGTCTTGCTGGTTCTTGAAACAGAGACTCAGTGGGAATAGGTTTTGGTGCTATTTGCTTTGTTTGCATACATATGTTGAAAACTTAAATAAGTCTAGCGTGAAGAGGATTTGGCACTCAAAACTTAGGAGGCTTGGCTGGTTACAAGAAGGAAGCCAGTTGAGGAAAAAGAAAACTCAGGTCTAGGTGGCTGCCTACATTGCAGGCATACACAGATGTGTGTTTTATCTAACTAAAGCTGTCATACCAATTCCACTTACCTGAGAATAAACCCAAGTTCAGTAGGACATGGTAAGAATCATACCGTAAGGAGTTTACAGCATTTTTACGTTCAGATAAATACTTTGCAAAGCATTATGAAATACATAATGTATACGAATGATACCAAAGAATTGATGCTTTTGAATTATGGTGCTGGAGGAGACTCTTGAGAGTCCCATGGACTGCAAGAAGATCAAACCTATCAATTCTTAACGAAATCAGCCCTGAGTGCTCACTAGAAGGACAGATCGTGAAGCTGAGGCTCCAATACTTTGGCCACATCATGAGAAGAGAAGACTCCCTGGAAAAGACCCTGATGTTGGGAAAGATGGAGGGCACAAGGAGAAGGGACGACAGAGGACGAGATGGTTGGACAGTGTTCTCGAAGCTACCAACATGAGTCTGACCAAACTCTGGAAGGCAGTGGAAGACAGGAGTGCCTGGCGTGCTGTGGTCTATGGGGTCACGAAGAGTCGGACACGACTAAACAACAAAAACGAATGAAGTAGCCCTCTGCTATAGTTTAAGTGTCTTTATTAAATGTGGCAACATAAATACAGTCATACCTCGGGTTACAGACACTTCAGGTTGCGGGGTTTTTTTTGGGTTACGGACCCGCCAAAAACGGGAAGTACCGGAACAGGTTTCTTCCGGGTTTTGGCGGCCACGTATGCACAGAAGCGCTAAATCGCGCTTTGTGCATGCGCAGAAGTGCCAAATCGCAACCTGCGCATGCGCAGACGCATTGCTGCGGGTTGCAAACGTGCACCCCGCACGGATCACGTTCGCAACCCGAGTGTCCACTGTATTGCAAAAAGAAAAGGTGTCAGCAAAACACCCATAAACCTGGAGTTGGATATGCATTTTCCATCTTCCTTCTCTTCAGTTTGTTCTTTGATTATTGTTGCAGTCAAGTGCTCCATATTCAAGGAGTATTTGTTTTCAGCAAAACAAACTGCTCTGCTGCAGCCTGATTATGTGGGATCTCCTCTTCCTCCTCCTAGGTGATATCATTCTTCCTTGTCTGAAGCCAAGAAGATGTGCCAGCGTAGTGAGCAGATAGTTTTGCTGTCACCAGGGAGAGAAAAATATGTTATAGATAATGAAAACACACACCCGCCCCCTCCCCAGTGGTATGGCTCCCATATGTTCAAATGGGTTAGTTGAGTAGGTACTTAATTTGTATAGTGGTCTGACTGTCCTTTTTTTTTTGGATGCACTGTTAAATAACCAATGAAACTCTAAAAATAGAGTGGTTGAAAAAGAAAAACCCTTCATTGTCTTTTCATTAATAAGGAGAGTTACATATAGTAAAATTCTAATGTTTTCCCCCTACTTGGAACACATAGCCTGTATAAGGCAAGCTATGCTACGTATTAATGTTTTGTTTACATCAGTCTAACTGAAATCTCATTCAGACATAATCCAGAGCATGGGTAGGCAAACTAAGGCCAGGGGGCCGGATCCGGCCCAATCGCCTTCTAAATCTGGCAAACAGTCCGGGAATCAGCGTGTTCTTACATGAGTTGAGTGTGTGCATTCATTTAAAATGCATCTCTGGGTTTTATGTGGGGCATAGGAATTCGTTCTCCCCCCCCCAAAAAAAATAGTCCGCCCCCCCTGACAAGGTCTGAGGGACAGTGGACCAGCCCCTGCTGAAAAAGTTTGCTGGCCCCTGATCCAGAGGATACAGATTATCTGGATTAGATTCAGTCTGGGTTCAGACGCAATTTCAGGACTGAATCAGCCTTGGTTACCCTGATGACACGAGTTGAAAGCAGGACAAAGGGCAGTGCATATTTGCTGCTGCATCTCAGTGTATTTTGATACCATTAACCGTGGTAACTTCCTGGACTTGGCTCTAATTGGATTCACTGTTTTACAGTGGTTCTTTTTCCTGCCTACAGGATGGTGTTCAAAAAGTAGCTCTGGGAGACTCTTGATTATAGTCAGAGTAATAATAATAATAATTTTTATTTATACCCCGCCCTCCCCAGCCAAGGCCGGGCTCAGGGCAGCTAACAAGCAATAATAAAAACAAGTTGAATGAATATAACTTAAAAACAAGATTAAAATACAACATTAAAATTTTGAAACATTAAAATATTAAAATTCAGCCTCATCACAGGAGGAGAAAGGAAAAAGAAAAAAGAAAGAGGGGGAGGGAATCAAATTGGCTCCAAGCTAAAGGCCAGGAACAACTCTGTCTTACAGGCCCTGCGGAAAGAAATCAGATCCTGCAGGGCCCTGGTCTCATGAGGCAGAGCGTTCCACCAAGCCGGAGCCAGTGTTGAAAAGGCCCTGGCTCTGGTTGAAGCTAATCTAACTTCCTTAGGGCCTGGGACCACTAGGGTGGTGCTATTTATGGACCTTGAGGCTCTCCGTGGGGCATACCAGGAGAGATGGTCCCGTAGGTACGAGGGTCCTAGGCCGTGAAGGGCTTTAAAGGTCAAAAGCAGCACCTTAAACCTGACCCTGTACTCCACCGAGAGCCAGAGCAGCTGGAAAAGCACTGGGTGAATATGCTCCCATGGCAGAGACCCCATGAGGAGCCTCGCTGCAGCATTCTGCACCTGCTGGGGTTTCTGGGACAGCTTCAAGGGCAGCCCCACGTAGAGCGAATTACAGTAGTCAAGCCTGGAGGTGACCGTCGCATGGATCACCGTGGCCAGATCGGGGCGGGCAAGGTAAGGGAAAGAGTAGAACTATTGAAATGAAAAGACCCAACTTAGTCATGCTTATTAATTTTAGTTGGTCTACTCGCAGTAAATCTTAGTTGAATACTGTTGTTCAACATCTATACGAAGCCATTGGGAGAGGTCAGTAGGAATTTTGGGGAAAAGTGTGCCGATTATGTGCAGTTCTGTGTATAATCTGGACCACTGTCTGGGTACAATGGATGGATGGTTTGTAGAGGTCCAATAAACTAAGCTTGAACCCTGGGAGGACAAAGGGTGGGTGGTTCCATGTCTTTGAGACACTGGCCAGTTACCCATTCTGTATTAGGTTCCTCTCCCTCTGAAAGAACAGGTTTAGGGGTTCTCCTAGATCCATTTTTGTCACCGGAGGCTCAGGAGACCTCACGCTAGGGCTAGGGTGCCTTTTACCAGCCATAGCTGGCACACCAACCAAGCAATGGGGATATTCTGGCCACTATGACTTATGCATTTCTAACCTCAACACACTATTATACCATTGCACTGTACCCTTGCACCTGGTCCAGAAGCTCCAGTTCTGATTTTTTTAGTTAGCTTCTAATTGATTTTACCTCTATCGTATTTCTTGAGTTTGCTGTGTGTAGCTTAAAGACTGTTGCAATTAGGCAGTACAGTACGATCACATCTTACGCAGGGGTTTGGTTCCAAGGGTTCCACGTATACATGAAAATCATGTATACCCAAACCCTTGGCGCCACCTTGCAGCTAGCAGGTGAGGAATGGGAGAAAGAGTGGCCTGGCAGAAAGTTTAAAAGCTCTTTTCACACAGGCTCACCAAAGCCACCGTTGTAAAATAATAAATATATAAATGAACAAAACTATGCACTGTGTGAAGGAGGGCTTCCATTCACCCTTCTTTACGCAGAATCAAGAATCCAACTGGGCTAATTCCTCTTTCATTTTCCAACTTCTGAAATATCAATATATCTGCAAGCCTAAGGAAAATATAGCATGCAAGCCAGAATTCTGAACAGAATTTTCAAATATATCCATAATTTGATCTAGACATCAAGAGGTCAAAAAAAGTTTAATATACTGAGCATTTTTGGATCAAACATTGTTGGTGTTAGTATTAGGGGGTGAAGTTGATGAAGTCCTCAGGGGTTTTATATATAAAAAACTTCTGAAGTTAAGCCATGCCAGCAGCAATGTGAAATGTTAATAGGCCAATTTAATGCACAACCTTGATGAAGAGGGCAATTTTTTTCTTGAATTGTGTCTCCATTTATTTATTTATTTTATAAGGGTCTCCCTATATATATATATATATATATATATATATATATATATATTATAAAACATGCTGGCATCTGCTTTACTGTAGACAAGTTTATATGGGCAAGTTGAGAATTTGGTCAGCCAGAAAAGTATATACAAAAAAGTTATAAATGGCAAGTAAATTTTGATTGGCTTAAAAAAAGGCCCAAATAGGCTGCCTGTTTCACTGCCTCTTTGATCTTTGTATTGCTGACAATGTTCCCCTCATAGATTACTCTTGAGAAACATTTTCAGTTCTTTCTTTCATTTAAACGCTTTTGCAACTTAAGGTAAAACAAAGGAAATTCAATGAGTAGAGAGCTAAAGTCCTTTTGTTTGGATTGATGGACACTGTGCAACAACCATCATAGCTAGAGCAAAGTCAGATGTTACACTTTCTTGTTATAAAAGCTGCCTTATGACTGAAACAGAGAAAAAGAAAAGCCTGTGCCAAGGAACGGACATCTGCATTGTTCTTGTGAAATTGTACAGAAGTTTCAAGCTGTAGAGTTATTCATGTAAATTGCAGGAGAAAAACGTTGGGGATAATTGTTTACAAAGCAATAATTCCTAAATGTTAATTTGGGGCAAATTAAAAGCATTGATCCTTTACATATTTACTTCACAAATATTGGGAAAGTCATTGCCTAGTTGTACAGCAGGGCTTTGTTTTAAATTACGTTGTAAAAGTCTCTGGATAATTATTCTGAACACTGGTATATAAATAAGATAAAATTCACCAGGTGTAAGTCTTAATCTCCCGGGCTGAGCCACATCACATACATTGGACATGGGTGTGAGCATCTGACACCTCCAGGTACCCAGCTCTCCTCTTGAGCTTGACCTCTATATCAAATTTTAAGGGGAAGGAGAAGAAAAATGCAGGAATATTGGTTTGTTTTACTTTCCAAGTAATTTTACTTAGAGTTGACCCACTGAAATTAATGGGCCTAAGTTAGTCATGTCCATTAAATTCAATGTGTCTTCTCTGCATATGATTAACATTGTATAAAACCAAATGTAAGAGAAATCACAATGAAAGTTAGACACAATTCTTTGTTTGAAGTTCAAATACTGTATCGCATTGATTGCACCCCCAAACTCAGCCCTCCAGATGTTTTGGGACTACAACTCCCATCATCCCTAGCTAACAGGACCAGTGGTCAGGGATGATGGGAATTGTAATCCCAAAAACATCTGGAGGGCCGAGTTTGGGGATGCCTGCACTAGATAACCCTAAGCAAGACACTGTTTCTCAGCTAAACAACTGTGACCTACCTTGCAGGAGTGATGTAAAGATTATTGACATCATGTATGTGAAACACTCATGAGTACTAAACAGCAGAATTACAATACTTTGATGCAACTGTGTTCATATACTGTAGAATTCATTTACATGAGTAATTCTGGCACATTTACAAGTTTGGGATTAATTTTGCTCTGATTTTTATGAGTTGGAGACTTCCTTCCCCTTTAGCGTAATTTGCTGAGGCTCTACCTCACTATTTGGCTTGAGTACATACAGTATTTGGACGTAGAGCTCTTATGCTCTTTATTTTATTTGGAAGGAATAGTTTTTCGTAATGCTTATCAAGATTTCTTTGTTGCTTAAGTATATATTTACCTCTGCAGTAATTTGTGAATACAGTGGGAACATGCACACTCCTTTATGAAGCATCTGTGGAAGCAAGCAGTGCTCATGTTCATTTAGTAGTTTTAATGGGATTTTTGTTAATTTTATTGTTAGGTTTGTTTTTTTACTTCGGAGGGAAAAAGCAAGATATAAATTTTAGTATAAGTAATTAAAGGTAAAGGTAAAGGGACCCCTGACCATTAGGTTCAGTCGTGGCTGACTCTGGGGTTGCGGCGCTCATCACACTTTATTGGCCGAGGGAGCCAGCATACAGCTTCCGGGTCATGTGGCCAGCATGACTAAGCTGCTTCTGGAGAACCAGAGCAGCGCACGGAAACGCCATTTACCTTACCGCCTGAGCACTTTGACATGCTTTCGAATTGCAGGAGCAGGGACCGAGCAGCGGGAGCTCACCCCGTCACGGGGATTCAAACCGCTGACCTTCCGATCGGCAAGTCCTAGGCTCTGTGTTTTAACCCACAGCGGACACCTGGATATTTACATTGCTGTTAAATCAATATTTAATATTTGCCAAACAGAGGTATAATCTTTTAAACATACATACCTACATACATACATACCTACATACATATTGTGTTAGCTGCTGGTTTACAGTCAAATACTCCCGCAGGGCCATTGAGCAAATCAATTTTGATAGAGCCATCTTAATTGTCCCTCCTTACCTGCAGAACAGGGGTCAGCACCTAAGGCCCATGGGTCGGAAGTGGCCCGCAGAGGTCGTTTGACCGGCCCACGAGCTGCCCCCAAAGTGAGCCGCCCCCTAATGTGCTGCACTAAACTGGCGCAGTGTGGCGCGGGGACTCGCTTCTGCGGCACCGGAAATTGTGTCTGTGCATGCGCAGATGCTGAAAATCACAGGTGCGCATGATCCAGCCCACGCAGGGATCTCCGTGGGACCGATCCTGCCCAGGCAAGATAAACCTTGCTGACCCCTGCTGTATAAGTTTGAAGGAGCTTCAGCTTCAAGCTTAATCAGTTAATCCATCCATGACAAAGAAAATGTTCATGGCTGCCCCATTCATTGACAGCTCCTATCCGCTCAATTTTATTTTCTGTAAAAATGTGTACCCTGTTCTTTTGGTGTCTATGCACCACTGAGAGAGACTGGCAACGGTTAAAACCAACCAAAAAATAATATGCAATTCCTAAAGACAAACAAGCAATATAATAAAAACAGACAAGTGTCCGTCCGTCCCCCAGCACTGAGAAGCCTACCAGCTTCTACCTTCTACCAAGGACAGTTAAGGTAGAAAGGTAGTAAAATGAAACTAACTAACTAACTAACTAACCAACTAACTAACTAACTAACTATGTATCTCCACTAGAGGGTAGTATGGGTTTAAGAGCTCAGCCAAAAGAATTAATATACTATTGGTACAGGTTTTAAGAGTTCAGCCAACACACACCAACTGGCAAAATAGGTAGCAGCTAACTGCCTGGTCTGATCTCATTGGGTTCCAAGCTAAGGGAAGCAAAATAACTTGATATTGCAGGGGGTTGGACTAGTTGACCCTTGTGTTCCCTTCCAACACTCCAGTTCCATGATATCATTGCGCCACACCATTCCCTCACCCAGAAATGCACTCTCTCATTGGTCATGCCCAGTTTTAGCTCCAAGATGGAACTCAAAATCGGACCTAACAATCAATGGACCATGCACAGCAAAAGTCCTAATAACACCACAATTTTCCTGCACGCACCACAGTACAACCCTAAAGAGGGTTGCCATTTGGGACTCTCTTGCCTCTGGTTGTTATCTAGACGAGGACTGAGCACATGACACCACTTGCAGGTGAAGAAAATAATTGCAACCCAGATTCAGGTGCTCTGAAAAGCTGCTGCCTGTTAATGGGCAGACAGAAATGAAAGCAGGACTTAAGGAGGCAGAACTTTTTGCATTCATCTCTTCTATAGCTGCTGTCCAGCTGCTCCCTTGGGGGCAAGGAACTTTCCTTGAGGTGTTCACTAAGTTAGAAATAGGAATGAAAAAACGAACCCTACTTCCTGGTGATAGAAACAGTCCTACTCCAAATACGGGCTGGATCTGCTGGCTGCTAGTGGGCAGACTGAAACAAAATGGGTGGGGAGGCTCAAGATGTTAACAGTCTCATTTCACTTCATAAAAATTGTTAACTAAATTGCTTTCTAAACATTGCACCTCAATATGTATATGTTGCACACATGGAGTTCCATAGTCTATAACCTTACTGTAAGATAAACAACAGTAGGTTTTGTGTTTCAGTTTTACCTCATAGCCATGTCTAGGAAGTGGAACCAGAACAAGAACATTTTCAATGATTAAAGTCCCACTTCCCTTGGTTCTCTTTCCGATTGCGTTTTTCCACTGATGTCCTGAGTATATGAATGGGATAAAATAGTCTGCCAATTTTATAAAAAGAAAAGAGCTGGCATTTTGCTTCAGCACACCTTAAATTTCCTTTTCAAAATCTTTGCATACCAGTAGCCATTCTTGTGCTATAAACATCAGTGAACTGATGAAATGCCAAAAATATCTACAGTTTTGTATAAACCAATATGTGTATAAATAGACTTAGTGAAAATGTTATGATAAACAGGATTAATTCTTTCTGTGCAGAAGAAATTGAGATGATAACCTAATTTACAAATAAATGACATGCTGTGGAAATTACTCCAGAGGGGATACTGTTTACACAGGGATTACCATCAGAGGTGGTATTTAAAACAAGTGTTTACAATTTGTTAAAGGCTATTATGTTACATAATGTTCTGAAGATCAATCTTAGGGATACTATATTGTATACATCTAGACAATGCAGGTTCTCTTGTATGTTGATTGTACTAATAGATTAATCACCGTACCATATGGATTTTAAATTCTATCTCACAAGAAGATGGCAAATAATAACTCAAAACTCTATCTGGCTTATGTTTTTGGAAAGCAAAGTTCATCAGGTTCTTCTAAAGAAAACTCAGAGTTAGCCAAATGTAATGTTAGTAGTGAGTGCTTGAGAATAGTAAAAGTATACCTAACAGAAGTTTGTAATTCTTGCAGGTAATAGCTCTAGCAGATGCAGCTGGAAAAAATGAAGCCAATATGTTCCAGGCGTTCACAAAGTTAAAAAGTGCCACCCAACTGGTAATTCTTCTGATTAGCCTGTGGCAGAAACTGAGTGCTGACCAAGTTTCTATTCTACAAGCTACATTTTTGCCATTAACACAGGATACTCAAGAGCTGGTAAGAATCTACTAGGTTTTGTAAAAATGTGGACAAGTATTAAATCTATAATTATCATGTGTTTCCCAGCACGTTCTGTTAACAGTTTTATTTTTTTCTTTCAACTAACTTTTTTGCTTTTGTTTTGATTTAAGGTGGGGAGTGACAGGGGAAAAGACATATTTTTCAAGTGTGTTACTGATCCATACTAAATATATTTCTACTATATTTTTAGCATACAAATTAGTCGTTCCAGCTGGAATTTTTCTTTGGGTTAAGTGTATCTGTATCAGGGTGGCCCTGTCATTACGTAAACTGCAATAGAGCGTTTCATGCAATAGATCTGGGCTGCTGTTAAAGAGCAGAACATTGTGGTTCGAGGACCCAACCCCCGCAATGTGGAATGAATACACAAGGACACGTGATATAAGGTTAATGGGCAAGAAAAGGCCACAACTTTATTGATTACAGCAGTGAAGAGGTATTGGCTTAGGCATTGGATGTCTAAAACAAGGGGGTTTATTCACCAGTAGGTGGAGCCTGTTGATGCTAATCCAACTATAGGCTCTCCCCTGATGTCACCGAGGGTCATGCCATGGCCTCCCGTCAAGCAGGCATCGGACAGAATACACGACCGCCGGATTCCTTTAACGGAATACCCAAAAATTGAAGGCATAGGTGATGGCCACACCTAGCTCTTCGACACACCACAACACATTATTCCAATGCCTAACCTACCCACCAATACCACGAAAGTTGTGACGATTGCTACGAGGTAGGCGAAAAAACCAAGAAGCCTAATGCCAAATGGAAAAATTCCTACCAGGCCCCCTGGACAACCAGGGCGACCAACCTACGGTCCATAGCAAGGCCAAGGAACTAAGACCCTGAGCTTGAAGGGAGTGGAGGGTGGGTGACTCGCAACGAGACGACGGAGAGGAGAATGATGCCGAGGAGGGGCTGGCGCCGCAGCACATAGGCTGCTGAACACGCCCCCTCAGAGGCACCTGGTTGCGTGCCTGCCGATGGGCATGTGCGCCAGCCAGGTGAGTGGGGGAGGCAGGGGGCTACCGCCCCCTGCTAGGGGCGGAGCTCGGGCTCCCGCCCACAACCACTCCCCTCTCTTCCAGGGAGGAGAGTCTTTCTCATTTACGTTAGCTTATTTGGAGAGGGTGCCATTTGGAATTTCATCCTGATGCATCCAAATGTTTTGAGTCAACTTTGACATATCAAACCATTTCCTAAAGATGTCTATTCTGTCCCATAAGTACCAAAGTCAGTTCCTTCATCTGGAGACAGCACCTCTTTTTGGTAAAAAGACAGGGTCAGCTGTTGAACTCATTGGCAAGGATGAGCTTCCTGTCTTTTGGATGCAGTATTTGTTTCTTGCAGACCTCCCTGGAATTCTACATTCCGTATTTAAGATGGCCTTAACACTTTTTATTTTATTTTTTTCTTCTTATACTTTCCTTTTTAAAAAAGAAGAGCTGCTTCCCTTACTCTTCTCACTGATCTAATCGGGTTTCAGGAAGGGAATATAGGTAATTAATGATTATTGGTAGGGTTTGTCCCTAACCTGGAAAATAAAATGGTCTTCTCTAAGCTCCTGAAGAATAGCAAATAAGGCAACAGAAGAGCCTCCCTGTGAATGGGGGCAGCTGGAAGAGGGTCTCTGAAGAAAACCAGTGTGCACAGGCAGGTTGATGTGGAAGTCGTTTGGATAGACATCAAAATATTCACAAAGTACTGGTAATTCAGGTTGTCATCCTTTGCATCCAAGGAGTGACAGTGTATCCTTCTTACCTGAACATACTCTGAATTAGTCCTTAAACAAGGTGCTGGGTTATGAGCAGCATTCTAGGATGAGCCAGGAGCCAGGAGTTGGGATTGAAGAGCAGTCAGGATTAAACAGCAATTGAGATCAGAGGGCAAATCAAAAGGCAGGACTTGAGAACAAGCTAGAAGTCAGGGTGAAAGAGCAAGACCCAGAAACACACAATATGCAAGAGCTCAGGCAGGCCTTGTTGCTCAAGCAATTTTCCACTGAGATTGGAAGTCATGTTATATATCTTGCTGTCTAGGAACAGTCAATGGCCAGTCTGGGTGGGTTAATGAAGGTTATTCACTGAGAAGCTGTAGTGACATTCCTTGGTCACATGGCATAGTGATCAGCAGTACCTGATGAGGTGCAAATAATCAGATATCTGGGGGAGTTAGACTTCAACATATGCAGTAGATTAGCGTTCTTCACTTATTACAAATGCCTCAAACATGGGAGTTATTCTAGATATTGGATATTAATGTCCAGAGAGCATGTTTCATCTTCAGGCTGGAATCAGCAAGAATAGGATGCCTGAAGTATAACTTCCCTAAAATACCTGAGGTGTTTCTCTTAGGTATGATCGGTGAGGAGATAAAGAATGTGGACCAAACCTTCTTCCAGTATGCCACGGCGGCAGCTAGAATTTTAATAGCGCAAAACTGGAAATCCCCCGATATGCCCACGATCAGAGACTGGCAAGTGAGACTGCATCAGTACATAGAATTAGCGAGATTGACACAAAGAATTAGGCATCACAACAATGCAAAATTTAAAAATGACTGGAATAAATTTATATGTTATATGGAGGTTAATTTTGGAATTAATAATTTAACAGCAGACGGTACTTAATACCTACCACGTTTTAGAATGATGGTATTGACAACTGCAGAAAGAGTATAAGATAATGTAATCCTAAACCGAGTTGGACGGAGGTCTATTGTTTGTAAGTTTGTAAGTTTGTAAGTTTTTTTTCTTTCTTTCTTCTATGTTTTTTGTCTTTTGTCTTTTTTATTTTTTTCTTTCTCTTTTCATCTGTGTTTGCCTTTTCTTTTACGGTCTTTATTATTTTTGTCATATTTTTGTATGTAACTTTTAAAAAATTGCTCAATAAAGATATTATTAAAAAAAAAAAGAATAGGATGCCTGAAGACAACAAGACCAATAACAAGTTTTTCAGGACCCTGGAGAGAGCCCAGGGAGCAAACCACTTGTTTGAGAGTGCTTCTTCTCAACAGAACCCTTTTATCCCTTGGCCTGACTACATTTCTCAGTCTCCACCTTCTTGATGAGGAGTGTGGAGTCCTGTAGAGAGAATCCTTTGTCCTGGAGCCTAAGCACGATTATAATCCCTCAATGAGTTCACATAGACATACTGCCTGTGCTGGCACACTGATTCTGCGGCCTGTGAAGCAAATATCTATGCAGAATATTATGCCACTTATCTGGGCAAATGCCTATCTAGAGCATCTTACAGTCAAAAACTGCTAAAGATAACAAGAACAGTAATACAAAAAAGTTAAACTTTAAACTGCCAAATACATATATTTTTTAACTTAGCTGGTAAAAAATAATATTTCGGACCATCAGCCAGCTAACAAGTATCACGCCTGCAAGTCCAACTGAAAAAGGTAGGTCTTTAGGCCTTCTAAAAAGCCTGCAATGTTGAGATTTGATGCAAATCCAATGGAATTCCATAGCTGTGGGTTTGTTTCAGAGAAGGCACTCTCCTTCTCTGTGTTTCACATGCACCCATAAAAATACGATGCATGAAAAAGCTCATAGAAATTATGCTAATGTGAACACTGTATAACCTATGTGCACAGTGTCACAGGTTTTCCTGTGGTTCATTTGGTAGTAAAAAGTTCAGTTCTTTTGTCCACTGTTGCTCTAGAAGCCAGGTGAATTGGATCTGAAAAAGGCTGGGATTTCTCAGATATCTGGAGTGGAATGGTTCTGAATGGTTAAACTTGTAGGTTTTTAAAAAAAATCATACAATTTGCTTGGCCTTCTCTTAATGTAATGCTTTGAGACATTTTCTAGTAACAACATGGGGAAATCTGTTTGATGCCTTAAGACAAGAGGTGCAATTTTAGTACTTGCCCTTCTGTGGCCCCTTTACACATATATCCCACAATATGCAATGTCACATTCCAGGACATCATATATAAGTGGTGTTGTGATGTGCTAAACTGAAAACCTGAAATTGGAGCAAAAACCCCAAAAATAATAAAATAACTCCCCCACTTGGATGCTGCAATAATTCCATACAGAAGTTATTATAGTACCAGAAAAATCTGAATGTAATTTAAAGAGAAGGGCGTTTTTGGTGTGTAAGGGGATTCTTTTGACATTCCACCAGTGTTTTCAGAAAGAGGCTTCTAGCTTGTGTTCAGATTTATCCCATGCAGTTGAGTGGCACTGTGGTCAGAGAGGGGATTCCAGTGATTTGTATTTTACTCTTTATTCAGTTTTACATCATGAGATTGGCTGTATGTTGTAGCAGAATTTTATTTGGTGTAGAATGGCTTTTTATAACATTCTGTATGCTTTAAGCTGTAGAGAAGTATTATCTTCTGCCTAACACAAATAGCATCCTATCAGATGGGTATCTGCTTAAATCAGAAACATGGCTTCTTGTTTTCTGGACATTTATTTGACATATGATTGATTCAGAGTTTAATTTGTATGGTTAAGCATCCTTTATTTGTATGTTTTCATATGCAACAACACAGTTTTGCATTCCTTTGGTAAAGGATTTTAGCATATTGGGTGGGTAGGTTGCTGTGAAGCTGTCAAGCTTCTGTTGTTTATCCAAGCAGGTTAGCGATAGAGAAATCTTTCTTAACACCAAAATAATTAATTTGTGTCTACAGTCACAGTTGACCTTTGATGGCGTTAATTAGATAGGGAAGCTTAGTTTTGAAGCTTAAAGCTGACACAAAGCGGCAAGTCCTATCTGCCCTGCCATCACAGTAGACCTTTAGGAGACTGTAGCCATTTCTTAAGCATAGTCAAAGCAATCTTCTCTTTAATACCATTGACAAAATTTGCCCCATCACTGATCCAGAGACCTTTGGACAACTTAGATTTTGCTTACAATTTTGTTTGCCTATTTTTAATTTAATGCTTTTTTCTCTTAAAACCATATTCTTATCTTCAAACTAAATAATACAAATTATTGTCTTGGCATTTATATTTTTACCTTCTGTCGCCCTCCAATCAATTTCCCTGGGTTGATATAATGTGAAGGGTACTTTTTGAATTCAGCTTCCCTGTCATATACATTATGTGCTTCCCTGTCATATACATTATGTGCTGTTTTGCACAGAACAACATGCAGAAGAAAATGAAGCTTTTTTTCCCCTCAACCCAGTAAATGAAAATATTTGTAATTTTTATTTTCTATCAGACAAAAGCAAAATTAACCACAGTTGGCACTTTTGAACTCTGTCTTTTTTGTGTTATTTCCACTAAGACTTGATGTGGAAGCCAAAAGATTTATCAGTTTTTTCATGGTTTACAGGCTTTAAATGGAGAGGTGCCTAGAGAGCAATTTCACTTACATGGAACACTTCTCATTCACCATCTTTCAGAGTTAGCTCACTTGGGCCTAGTGCAAATGTAACATTTCCTGATGGTTTAACCATGGCTGAGAAATTGGTCTAAAATATTTTAGTAATATAATTGTGTAGCCATTTGGGCATGCAGTATTATAATACAATTGGTGTGCTTTAACAAGGTTTATCTTGTGAGTATGAACTCACTGCATTTCTATTCAACTTCATACATCTAATTAAGTAGGCTTCTGCTTATGAAAACTCATGCCAAAGTAAATTAGTAAATTCATGCCAAAATAAGCCAGTTAGCTTCATCTGGGAGATTCCGCTCTTGGCATGACATTTTAGCACAGAACTAGAAGAATGGGATCTGCAAACTAGAAATATAATACCAGAAGAGGAAAGGACCATGCTGTGTGGGTTTTGTGCATCCTATTTTAATTTTTTGTTCCTGCATAAAAGCACTTGTATCTTCAGTACAAAGTAACTGATCTAAGAATTTGGACTGTAGTTGCTGAAATGGTTAGGCCTTTGCCTCTTCCTAGTAGAACTTACTAAATTCTTAAACACAGTACTTACAAAATGTATGTGTCAGCCTCCACCCTGAGTCCTGTGCTGCTGGAATCCAGTGACGAGAGTGTAGTTCCCTGTATGTATGCCTGTCCTTTCTCTGTTTAATAACTTGCTGCCACCAGATAATGGGGTATTTTTTCTACAAAGTTGCCCTCTTTCAATCAGCCTAAAACTTCCCTGGGTAGACCGTAACAGGTTTATGAAATCAAGTCTAAAGTTTGTTGTTGTTTAGTCGTGTCCGACTCTTTGTGACCCCATGGACCAGATCACGCCAGGCGCTCCTGTCTTCCACTGCCTCCCGCAATTTTGTCAAATTCATGTTGGTAGCTTCGAGAACACTGTCCAGCCATCTAGTCCTCTGTCGTCCCCTTCTCCATGTGCCTTCAGTCTTTCCCAGCATCAGGGTCTTTTCCAGGGAGTCTTCTCTTCTCATGAGGTGGCCAAAGTATTGGAGCCTCAGCTTCAGGATCTGCCTCCATGGCCAAAGATGTGGTGATGGCTGCTCTGGCACAAGCAGAACCAACCTACTCATAAGAGTGTCTGTTTGATTGGGAAGGAAAGTGTGTGAATAACTGTGCCCGTCCAGCTCTTCAAAAAGGGTGTTCAGGGGATGCGTCAAGTGTTGGGACATCATCTTAGCTTCTGCTTAACATGTATCCTAGTGCTCTGTTGTGACTTCCAAACTGTGTAATCTGTAACCAGATCTGTGTTGGGGGCTGCAGTGAATTCTGGAATAAAGCCTTTAATAATAATTGAGCCAAGAATATGAGTACTGAGTCTACGAGCGTCTTGTAGCCACCTTGTAGCCACCAGTGATCTACACCTGCTATCTTTAGATGATCAGTCATTTAAACACAGTTTCTACATAGTGCCTGCTGGTGACTCTAATCAGACTTTGGTTGTCTAAAACACAGGTTTTAGTGCTGCCTATAGTAATAGCTTGTTTTCAACGAACAGTTGTTCAACAAAGGCAACAAATAGTTTGGGTTCAGAACATAGCAAGGATCCAAATTGTGAATAGTGTGCGAGAGGTCAGTGTATTTTAATGGTGAAGACCTTGGAATGCATAGGCTTTCAATTATATATGGGATGATTAAAACATTCAGCTAATCTTTATCTTAAAGACAGTTCTCTGACCCAGAGCTCCAAATGGGACCCAACCAGGGAAGCTGCTACATACTGCCTTTTTTAAATATGCTCCAAAACTGTATTTACCTTCTATGCTATTATATTGTTGACCAATATGATTTACAAGTTCGTTCTTTCTCTCTATAATTTCAAGGCACACAGTTTATCAAACAAAATTACTTTCATACTTTCGGGGTGTGTGTGTGTGTGTGCACGCGTGCACGCGCGCACGCGCTAATGTTTGTCTGCACTGATGACAACAATGTTAGCTCGTGTATTAATACTTTTTATGGGTACATTATTTTACAGTGGCTTCTACCCCCTGCACACACCAGCATACAATATATTATAGAAATATAATTTTGTAACATTGCAAAGCTGTTAATATTGTGGCATCAGGTTAAGAGCACATATCTGGGGGAGATGTTCAGACTGTGGGATCAGTTTCAGTTGCTGGGCCCTGATGATGTGGATAAGACAGTTACCGGGCTCAGGCTTACCAGATGCCCTCTTCACTCTTGTCCATACTGGCTGATTAAATTTAGCAGGATTGATTAAGGGAGTGGTTAATGCCTTGTTACAGGAGGGAGAAATGTCCATTGCATTCATGGAAGCTGTGGTACACTCACTTTTGAAAATGTTGATGATTATAATATAATATACAGAGCCTAGGACTTGCCGATCAGAAGGTTGGTGGTTCGAATCCCCACGAAGGGTTGAGCTCCTGTTGCTCGGTCCCTGCTCCTGCCAACCTAGCAGTTCAAAAGCATGTCAAAGTGCAAGTAGATAAATAGGTACCGCTCCGGTGGGAAGGTAAACGGCGTTTCCGTGTGCTGCTCTGGTTTGCCAGAAGCGGCTTAGTCATGCTGGCCACATGACCTAGAAGCTGTACACTGGCTGCCTCGGCCAATAAAGCGAGATGAGTGCTGCAACCCCAGAATCGGTCATGCCTGGACCTAATGGTCAGGGGTCCCTTTACCCTTTATAATATTTCATAAAGAATGAAACGGGACATACAGGCTGGGAACTAATTCCATGTGCTAGGAAGCATGCGTTTGTTTGTTTTTGCCAGTTTCATCTTCTGATAGCATCCTCTACAGTCTGTCTATTGGGCAATAGGAACTGATGTTCAGGGACTTCATGGATTGCAGTGCAAGGCGGGACAAAAAAGCCCCTGTGTGTCCATTGCTTCTCAGCCTAAGTCCTTATCAAGCAGCTATCATGTTGCTCACAAAGAATGTTTAGAGGGAAACCTGTGCTAGCCTGTAGGAGCTAAACAGGGGTCAGCAAACTTTTTCAGCAGGTGGCCAGTCCACTGTCACTCAGACCTTGTGGGGGGCCGGACTATATGGGGGGGAATGAATGAATTCCTATGCCCCACAAATAACCCAGAGATGCATTTTAAATAAAAGCACACATTCTACTCATGTAAAAACAACAGGCAGGCCCCACAAATAACCCAGAGATGCGTTTTAAATAAAAGGACACATTCTACTTAGCTAAAAACACGCTGATTCCCGGACTGTCCACGGGCCGGATTTAGAAGGCATCCGGCCCCCAGGGCCTTACTTTGTCTACCCATGAACTAAACCAACAATTAGGCTTGTGACACTAAAATACTTAATTCATTATGGCATGAATTGCGGGGGGGGGGGGGGTGATTGTGTATATATGCACCTATGGGGGTTTTTATTATTATTAAATGGTCATGAAATGTAGGAAGGACAGCTTGTGAAAGTTACGTTAAACCTTAAATGTTTGCAAAATAAGTGTACTAATCATTCATAATAGTAGTCATTGGTGATAATACATCCATTTCAGATTTGTTGTGTTAATCCTGAATAGCTGTAGTGGCACAGGAAACTGTTGTCTCTCTACAAACCCAAACAGTCAAAATCTTGTTGATTCTAATTCAGCAATTTCATGCTGGAGTCTCTCTGTGAAGGAATTTCAAATATGTGTGAAATGTGTATGGAACTCAGTTCATGGCCAGGGAACCAACTAGCAGTTTCCAGTGGCTCGTGGTATAAGAAGTATATGTGTTTGGTCTCATTCACACATGCTAATTTCTTAAAAATAGGAAAGATAGAACACAACCATTTCAGAACTGCATTTTGTTGGCGTTTAAGGAGCTATTTTGTGTGGAAAGAAAACCAGTATGAAGAACTGAAAAGTTACTGTACCAGAAAAACTGGGAAACCAAACCTATTTAATCTATTATTGTTAAATACTCTCACTTTTAACATTAACTACTCTGTATATTTAGTTCATTTCTTTATTTAGAATCCTTAGTTTTTTCTTGCTGCTTGTTTTCATTTTACGAATATGTTTAGTAAATCGTTTAAGCCCATTTCAGTATCATAATTTAAACCTTTCCCTTTAATTTTTTTTGTTTAAACCTCTTAGTGCATTCTTTACCAGAGTAAAGTGCATGTTTTCCCTTTAATTTAGAAATATTTTTCTCTTTCAGGGCTGGGAAGAAATTGTAGATGCTTCTGTCTCTCACTTGTTGAAAACGTGTTTGTCCAAGAGTTCGAAAGACCACGCACTGACACTTACCAATCAGCTGTGTATCCCCAAGGACACTAATAAACTGAAGAAACACATAACCTTGCTCTACGATAGATTGGCCAAAGGGGGTCGGATGTCTCTAAATACAGACTTTGACTCTCAGCAAACGATGATTCCAGCAGGTAAGCAATTTGATATACATTTGTGTGCATCCTAGTTCAGAAATAAAGGAATGTAACTTTGGTTAGGTTTGCTGTTTAAGTTTCCTATTAAAATTGTCATAGTCAAGAGAAATGACTTTCCTCTCCCCCTCAGAAATTCCAGTGTAACCACTGAATAAATATGCTAGTGCAATTTTGATGCCAAATATTTTTAGAATGGTATGTATTTCTTTGCTGTAGCATTAAATATGATCCATTATGTTTTCCTTCTAACCAATAAAAAGTGGATTAGAGAATAAAACCATTTTCGGCTAACGTTTGTCTAAACTCGATCACTGGCTGCCATATTTCAGGAACATAAATAGACTAATACAGAAGTTAATGTACCCCAGATGATCATTTTGTGCTGCCTTCAAGCTAACTGCTAAGTTCAGTTGAAAGGTGGACAAAGACATGCATTTCTTCTTTTAGGAGTTCCATGTATGCACCCAACTGGGGTTTTGGAGCCTGTTATAATGATCTCCCTGAATTGCTTCAAACTGTTTTCTTCCTGAAACTGTTTTCTGCCTTAAGAGAGCAAATGCAAGGAATCTATCCACATTACTTTTCTTTAATGTCTTCCCAAACCTTCATTGTTTTCCTTACCTGATACAATATGTGGGCACATCTAGTAGGGGCTGGCAGAAAAGAGTGATTCACGGCTTGATATGTAAACCTTAGTGGAACTGCGCTAAGGCTAGATTCCGAAAATAGGCTAGGGAAGTTTTCCCCTGTTGATTCTTCTAAACTTCTCTCCAGGTTTTGATATTGTGGTCTACAGCAATGTATTCCGCTGTCTTGAAGGGATAATGGAGGGATAATGGTTAGCCCCCTAACTTCCTTTCAAAGCGAACTCAGAAAGTAGCCTTAGGAGATCAACATGTGTTCACTGCTGATCGATAGTGTGGCTGATACTTTTCAGTATCTTTATGAAACCGTGGAGAGAAACCATCAAGGGCACTGTGTTATCAATATACTGATGGTGCCCAGCTCTTTTTATCCTGCTAGCAGCCAGGAGTGAACCTGAGTTAGACAGCTATAGTTTAAGTGTGATTCAGCAGGCTCATACTGAATCTGCATGGTGAAAGTAACATAAATGGGGAATCCCAATGTTCTTGGAGATATGAGCTTGCTCATTATTAATGGCGTAACTGAGGTCTTGATTCAGCTGGTGCCGTAACCATTCCCCAATTCCTTTTCTCCTTTATATTCGCTCTTTTAAGCACAGCAGAAAAAGCAATACAATACAATAGCTGTCATTAATAGGAGACACACTTACCACTCGGTGTCTAGGAGGGGCAAACACTCTGAATAGCAGATAACTAACCCTTCACTTGATCTATTTCCCAGTGGCCAACATGAGCATACATTTCTGTTTGGTCATCATTTAACCCTGGTGAAAACAAAAGCCGCCTTCCAAATGGCACTACTTGCACTGGAAACCTAATCAACCATCCTCTTAAGGATAGGATCCTCCTCTCCATTGTTCTGCACTGAGCACTCTAGTTCGAGATATGGTCAGGACATGGAACCTTGTTTTGATTGGCTCAAGCCCTCACCTTTATTTCCTAAAAGGTAAAGTAAAGGGACCCCTGACCATTAGGTCCAGTCGTGGCCGACACTCATCTTGCTTTATTGTGGTTGCTGCGCTCATCTTGGGGTTGCGGCGCTCATCTTGCTTTATTGGCCGAGGGAGCCAGCGTACAGCTCATGTGGCCAGCATGACTAAGCCGCTTCTGGCAAACCAGAGCAGCACATGGAAACGCCGTTTACCTTCCCGCTGGAACAGCACCTATTTATCTGCTTGCACTTTGACGTGCTTTCGAACTGCTAGGTTGGCAGGAGCAGGGACTGAGCAACGGGAGCTCACCCCGTCGCAGGGATTCGAACCGCCGACCTTCTGATTAGCAAATCCTAGACTCTGTGGTTTAGACCACAGCGCCACCCACGTACCTTTATTTCCTAAGACTGCCTTAATTATCCTGTGATAGAAAACATGAACTGTTGTACCTGGAATTATTTAATATATCCAAAACAGCATGAACATTCTTTCTCCTCCAGCCTTGGACTGAGCCTAGGCTACCTTTACTCTTAGGAGACCTCTTCTCTCAGGATAAGTCTTTTAAGCTTGTATTTCCAAGAGACCACTTTATTTATTCTTCCTGGATCTGCTCCTTACTTTCCAAGCTTTGTTCAGTCTGTTCGACATTTGTAGCGTCTTCACAAGATTGCTCCAACCCCAGCTAGCTCTCTCCCTTGTTTCCGTTGCATTTTTGTTAGTCTCTTCAGGTTAGTAAGGAACTAGTGGTGTACACCAATTGCAAGATTCCGTTTGTACCCTGATTTGGTGCTTTAGAAACAGCCTGATTCGATCAGAAGTGCTTCTGAGATTTCATTCCCTTCCTGCCCTGGAACCATCTTTAACTTTTTTGCTTTACTTTTTGAAATAATTAAATGAAATTCGCAAGCATGCTAGTCCTTTATCCTCTGAGGAGGATAAATGCTGCCAAATTTCATAAGAAAGTTGCAGTCATTTCTCTGCAAGTTTTGGGGTGGTTAAAAAGGGATCAATTTGTATGGTCAGTTTATATGAAAAGAGCATATACGCATCATAGAGATGCCCTTAGGTAAGACGGATACCAAATTTCAGAAGTGTTGATGTTGTATTTTTCTGTTCTAAGTGCTTTTAAAGTTGATTTTGGAGGAAAGAACTAAAATATATTACATTGTTCCTAATGAATCCCTTCACTGGTTAGGGTGATGTTGGACTGGCCTGTCCCAAAGCCCTGCTTTTAAGGAAGGAGATCAGTTGTAGCTGGGAAGAGCACCTTTGCAGTCATTTTCCCCAAACCTTTGAAGGATCTTTGCAAGAAAGTGTCGCAGTGCACACACACACACACACTTCTAGGGGGAAAATGCCTTTAGTTTAAAATAGTTTGTGCAGCCACTCGTTCCTTTAATATTGTTGTTTATGTGTTTAAATTTTAATTGATCTTATGGTTGGGTTGTTTCCTATTTAGGATTCTGAAAATCACCTTGACTAAAGGATGAAGTGAGAGTAATATTAAATGCAAACGTTTATAGGTAGCAAGAATAAGACCACAAATCATGTTTGTTTTGGTATGTGTGGAAAGTTACACACACACACACACTTCCCATTCACAATCCAAACCATTACATATATATAAATTTTATTTAATAGGCTTTTAATCTTTTAGTCACTTTTAGACGGCATTGCAAATATAAATAAACTCTGACATTGACTAAGTTGCTATGTAGTTACTTATTTCTCACATAATGCTTTAGGGCCATGACCTTATGAGTCACTCATCACAGTGGCAGAACCTGATTAATGTTATTATGTTTTTACTTTATTGCCCATTTCATGCGCTATGTTTTCCTAGTATGTGGCTATTATGCCCTGCAAGAGGGCAGCTAAATCCAAAATAAACTGACCTGGACATAGCTGACAGAGGTCAGTTGGGGGGGGGGTTGGTGGGGGGAAAGTATGATAGACTTAATTAGACTTAAGATAAGCTCAAGAGGGTTTCGTCTTGTTTCTTCAATAGAAGCAACATCACTCTTCTCATACCAGATAGTAAAATACCTTTAAAACTGAAGGGAGTTTCAAAAGTAGTTTGTGATTTGGCATTGGAAGGGGGAGGTCCGCTGGACAAAGGGGGGGGAGTATCAAACATTTTACTGGGTTAACATAAGCCCCTTAAATGAATCTTAGGAGCTGTTTGGATCCCATCCAATGTCATTTAGTACTTGTGGTGTCTTTTCCAGTTCAAGTGGGCGTGGGTAATGTAGATATTAATGTTAAGATTCTATATATGTAAATAAGTATGAACTTACTGGAAGAAAAGTGTTAATAAATCGCAGTGTGCCTTCTGGGTAAATGGACAGTACGTGAAATAAAGTTTCCATTATACTCTTTGCTCAGTTCCATTCAGTTTTCTTAGTCATGCTGGGAGCGGCTTTGCAAAAATTACTTTTGCAATGTAGTTTATGACACTTTGAAGGCCAGTTTAGTATAATTAGTAGGAGAGGAGTGAAAGATGTTTAGAAGCCATTCTATGAATGTAATGATAAAGATCTACAAGTCACATCAAAATGTGTTTTATACTGTGTTGCCTTTGGCATCATCTTAAACAGCTGGCTTAGGACGGAAGTAAAGGGGTTTGAGGAACTCCGCCAATCATTAGTATGGGTCAAGACTGTATAGGCTTTGCTGAAACGTGGTTTAGACCACCCTGATGACTCCTTGTGGGTGGGCAAAACTTTTTTAAGGTTAAGTTCAGTGAATGAATTCTGAAAGTATTTTTAGTAGTATATTTTGGTTCCTTCTTTTTATATTTTGTAAGCTGCATGCAGTATATGGCAGCTTTTAGATGTGTTTGGATAGCTGCTTTTTGCAAACACAATTAGGGAGGCTTTCCAAGTTTTGACACGGAGTCGCATGGGTCACGTGACTCACACAGGAGCATGGCCTGGAAGATGCACATCCTGGGTTTGCTCTGGAGGGTACGGTGGCACCATTCACATAATAAAAACTACCATAGAGATATTGACATTTTCAAAAGTTGAGGGTTCATGGCTTGGCTATACTTGGCTAATTGGGACCAGTGTCATAAATCATGCCTTGAAATTCTTCTCCTAAGAATATATGCAGTGTGCTCCGGTGGGTGTTATTTATAGATTTTCTCACTATAGCTATATTATCTAAAATAAATAAATAGAGGTATTGACCCATCAAATTTTAAATCCTAGAAGAAGCATATTTGAACACATGTTCAAAGACTACTGTATAAAACCAATCCATTGATCATTAGTATATGGAAGTTTATGAATGAGGCTTTCACTGAAACAGTTATTAGATTAGAATCCTACTGAACTGAGTAATTCATTTACAAACATACATTGAATCCTTCAGACAGTGAAATCCTATTAAAAAATTTATTGACCTGGATTTTTCTGTCATCCAAAACATAATTCTGCATTCAGCTTCCTGTCACTCTATGACTGAACTTTCCTCATATTTTCTTGTAATTAATGCAACTAATCTTATATTTATTTGCTTTGTAAGCCTTCTAATGTGTTGCAGTTTTTTACACCGCTTCTGGTATCTCACTGTATAAGGAAAACAAGGGCTGGTGTTAAGAATTCACATTACAGAATTCTGAACAATCCTATTTTCTCTCACCTTGTGAAGTA
Organism: Podarcis erhardii; assembly: GCF_964252035.2. Lineage (NCBI taxonomy): Eukaryota > Metazoa > Chordata > Lepidosauria > Squamata > Lacertidae > Podarcis > Podarcis erhardii. The sequence continues at coordinate 45,388,317 of NC_138513.1, forward strand.
GGTATAATGTGAGAATTAGGTGTGAATGCTAGTCTCTGAATTTATAGCAAAGGGGAAATTTGAACCCCAGCACTCCCAGGTTCATGTTTAGCATTTTGTCCACTAGGTTTAAAAAGCTGTTCATAAGCTCAGTAAACAAATATATTAATTATATATGTACAATATGTACATATTGAAAATATGTACCTCAGAGCCACTGTTGTAAATATATTGTGCATTTCTAAACATAGTATTTTCTATTATAGTATTTTCTATTGGCAAACAAACATTAACATTTCACTGAACATATAAAATATATTCTAGTTTGAACAGCCAGAGCAGCTTTTGTAGCTGGAGTCAGTCAGGGCTCTACTCTTCTAGGCCAGGTGGAAAAAAACCAGCTAGAGTTTCAGGATCAGGCCTTGCACCTGCAGCAGGAGCCAATATCTACAGATCAAAATCTGGAATAAGTCTTGCAAAATCAAACAGAGCAGCCTCTGTAGCTGGAGAGCATTGAGGACCTGACGTCCCAGGCCAGGTAGAAATAAACTAGGGCTTGCTCTGCTCACAGCTAAATGTTCTCTAAGTAGCTATGGCTACATTTTTTACCTCCTAGGCCAGGAAGAAATAAGCCAGACAATGTGTGAATTGAATTTACACACTAGTTGAATGACCAGGTCAAATATTTACATTATCCAAAGTGCTTAAGGAAATTATTGCAATCTGAATCCATCTCTCAATCTCTCCTGTCATAACACCTTTTTTTTAAACAGATACAATTAATTAATCTTAGAATTCATAGATCAGACTAGAAACTTTAATTTTTAAGATGGAAGGGGTTTTATTTATTCATTTCAGAATGAATAGTGTTCAGTGCTGTGTTGAAAACGTTAGCATAATTTTTCTGAGGGCACCACCAAAAACATCTCTCACACATGGAAGTTCTGCAAGAGTTCGGCAAATTAAATCTTACTTTCGTAGTATTTGCTTTGAGGGTTTATAAAATGCTTTATTTGTAATGGGCATGTTTTAAAACTTAAGACACTGAAAGATGATGCAATTTCTCTCCAACATGCACTCCTGCAGCAACTGTTGCCAAATACTTGAAATTTAATGTTATGATTACGGGTATTGAACTTGGCATATATCTTTCAACACACGATGAAGCCTTCTAGTGCCCCCGGGTAATGATTGGAAAACGTTGGGGCAGAAACATTAGAATATATTTTGCAAAACTCTTGGGGGGTGTCTTGTTGCCTGTTAAAGTAATTGCGAGACTTATTCCAGATTTTGTTCTGTAGATATTCATGTAGCATTAATAAGGTCATGGTGGTTTTTAGTGCCATCAGCATGTGAGCACCAAGCACTTCATTATATTAGACCATATGGTTCTTGCCTCCAAAGAGCTTAAGGAGTAATTTTATGTATGAGTAATGAAGGGTGAGGGGAATGATAAGGGAGGTTGTGGGTGAAGAGGAGAGCCCTGTGCAAAATTAACCTTGGGTCAGAAGCGGAATATAAACGGTGGTGCTTGATAGGAAAGGCCTGGTGGAGCTTATTACTGTTGCCACATGCCTGTGGGCAAGTGTACAATGCAAGGTGGGAGAGAAATGAGCTAGAAGGAATGGTATACTGATTTAGTAGGTCTTGAAAGACCTACATTGGCTCCCAGTACGTTTCCGAGCACAATTCAAAGTGCTGGTGTTGACCTTTAAAGCCCTAAACGGCCTCGGCCCAGTATACCTGAAGGAGCGTCTCCACCCCCATCGTTCTGCCCGGACGCTGAGGTCCGGCGCCGAGGGCCTTCTGGCGGTTCCCTCATTACGAGAAGCAAAGCTACAGGGAACCAGGCAGAGGGCCTTCTCGGTAGTGGCACCCGCCTTGTGGAACGCCCTCCCATCAGATGTCAAAGCGATAAATAACTACCTGACATTCAGAAGACATCTTAAGGCAGCCCTGTTCAGGGAAGTTTTTAATCTGTGATATTTTAGTGTATTTCTGGTTTTTATGGAAGCCGCCCAGAGTGGCTGGGGAAACCCAGCCAGATGGGCGGGGTACAAATAATAAATTATTATTATTATTATTATTATTATTATTATTATTATTAGTTGTATTTATTTTCATAGTTAAACTTCTAATACAGTAACAATTCAGTTACCAGAAAGAAACAGATACATAGCAATAACTCCCCCAAAACAGCATCAAACAAGAGAACCTGATCTAACATGTACTAATTTAAAGCGCTGTAAAATCAAAGGCTTGTTGTAATAGAAATCTTCATGCTAGCAGAATACAAAAAAGAGGTGATGATCTAACCTGCCACAGAGGTGGCCATCACATGCATTGCTGATAAAACACACCAACCAGCTACACTTTCCCGAGTAAGCTGTCCCAGTACGATCAGAGTTTTTCTACTAATACAATATAATATATTCAAGGTTATTATTGGTTTTGCCATTATAATAGTACTGCACCTGTGTAAGAGTTTGAGGGTAGAATTATGCAACCGTTTCCTTTACATCTTAATAAGAGGTTCTGAAAACTGGTATTGCAAAGCCACAAAATCTTAATCGAGGCTTCTCAAATGTGAAATAGTCAGGGAATAACATACTTGTTAGGCCCTTCTCCAGATCCCTTTTAGATGTGAATTTCCTGACAACTGGGTTTGAAAAAAACAAATGTGGCAGAAAACCAAGTCCAATTTGAAAAGGTGGATGGCAGGGCTGCTGACAAATGGACAGAATCATAGAATCATAGAATCATAGAGTTGGAAGAGACCACAAGGGCCATCGAGTCCAACCCCCTGCCAAGCAGGAAAGAAGAGGTTCGATTTTGAGAGGCCTAAGGCCAGCTGGGACCCCAAACTCTTAGTTTGCATTTTTTAAAAAAATAAATTGGACACTTCTGAAGAAGGTTAGAGCATAAAATGCGAAGGCAGCTCTGATGCTTCTGCATATCACATGGCAGGCAGCACCTTTGCTAAGGACACTTAATCAAAGCAGTCAGAGGTAGGAAGGACCCCTCTCATAGCCGGAACAGTAGGAGAAGCTCTTTAGGGAAGGAAATTGGGACATGTTTGATAAAGTGTGATGCCTTTACAGAGCACAACATATGTTGTATTGGCTTATTTTGGAATGTAACTTCCTTAAAACAAATGAGTTTTCCTTCATGCTGAAAAAAGGTGGTAATTTTGCAGACCCTTTTGCTCTGATTTTCCATGTTTCTCACACAGCCACTACTAGTCTGCGTGTCATCACTGAGCTGTTGTTTATTGACATGCAGAAACCATAAAACAAAAATATAAAATGCAAAATGGCTCAGCAAATACAACCATAAAATAAACACCTTACAGCTGCAGCAAGTTAAAATTCCTCCAGACTGTACTTTGCCTAATTTTCTCTTAGAGCCATCCAAGTTGGTGTCTATTGCTGCCTTCCGTAGAAGTGTATTCCATAGTTTAACTGTGAACACGGTAGAGGGTGGTCCACTAGGGCTACTGGAGGAGCCTAGGCCTCCCAAGGAAAATGCCAAGCAATCTTTTTTTAAACCCCCCTCAATGCTACACACTCCACCCCAAACTCCCACCTTTTATACTTCTGTTTGAACTCAGAGAAGCTCTGTAAACCATTCTGGCAATCAGCTGTCTCCGCCAATCCTACTCCAGAAGTCTTCCTATGGCAAAGATGCGACTCCTCTGCGTTTCTAAGCAGAAAAACGATGTGACTTAATGGACTACTTGAAACCCAACCCCATGTGGAATGCTTGTACTCCACATTTGTTATGAGGCCTGTCTGGCACCGCCATTACAGCAGATATTATACATCAGTTTTGAAGATGCACAGAGCTCAAGACCCAGCCAGGCTTTTGGAGCATCCTTGTTCCCCAAGCAGCCTTACTGTTTGCTTTTTAAAATTTTGCTGCCTTGTTACGTACGTGAGCAGCACTGCGCACAAAGTGAGTCTTTCAAATGTAATTTAAAAATAACAAAGTTCTTTACTTATATAATTTGTCCAGCGGATGGAGATATAGGAAGGACTTGAATTGTTATTTTTAAATGTGTTTGACCATCGTGCAGCTGGTTAGGGGCAAAGTCTTATGCTAAGATATGTGCTAAGTTTAATAGTAGGCTAGTTTCTACACACACTCTTCATACACAACTCTCTGTCCTCCATCCAGGCAAGCCTAAGGCATTATCACACCCTCCAACATTCCACTGATCAAAATTGGGACACTCATTTTTTGGTCCTGAGCTCTTGTAGGAGGTAGCTGTCTTTTGGTACAGTGCTGTGGTTGCGCAAGAGCGCAAGACCAAACAATGGGGCATTCCGGTATCCAATCAGAAGCCAGGATGGCTTCTGTAATTCTGGGACGTCCCTCTCAAATCAGGATGGTTGAGGGGTTTGCCTCATCAGCATTTAAATACATATTCCAGTCAGGCAAAAACATGGAAGTAGAGTTAAAAGCTGGGGTGTGGGTGAGAGAAATGGCCTGCGGGGAGGGAATGTAGAAGGGAGGGGATGTGTTCTGGGAAGAGTCTCACAGGCCAAATAGAGAGACTTGAGTGTCTGCATTTGCCCCCTGGAAAGTTAGTTGAGGTTATGTAAATGTTTTGGTGATTAACAACAAGAACCGCAAAAGTTCTCTGCTGGCACAATTCTACATTTCCCCAACCATGCAGTGAATCCTCCTAGACATATTTTGAAGCTGCACATTGCTATGTCCATGACCAAGTGACTTTACAGTGTTTAGGGATTGTGCCCCAGGTCCTATAGCTTCATTTGTCTCATAGGATTTATGGTAATATCAAATTATATTAGTCTTATTTGGCGATCACTTGTAGCCGAGTAGGATTGTCTTCTATGAACACAGTTTTAACAGTGAGTCCGTAAGTGACTTTGGAGGCCAATTCTGGATCCACAGTTTCTGGGCAGGAATTGATCATGGTGAGGTTTGCCAAGCGTGCCTTCCTCTTAGCACGTTTCTCCGTTTCGCCCTGAGTTCCCGCGTCTTCAAAGCCCATGACAGTTTTGGAAAAGGCTGTTCTCCAGTTGGAACGCTTGCAGGCCGGTGTTCCCCAATTGTCGGTGTTTATACTACATTCTTTTAGATTTGCCTTTAAACCTCTTTTGTTGACCACCAGCATTACACATTCCATTTTTAAATTTGAAATAGAGTACTTGCTTTGGAATATGATAATCAGACATCCAAACAGCATGACCAGTCCAAGCAAGTTGATGTTGAAGAACCATTGCCTTGACAATGATGATCATTGCTTCTTCCAGCACACTGGCATTAGTTTGCCTGTCTTCCCAAGTGATGTGTAAACATTTTTAGAGACACTGTTGATGGAATCTTTCAAGGAGTTGGAGATGGCATTTATAAGTCGTCCATGTTTCATAAGCAAACAGTAAGGTTGGTAGTATGATAGCTTTGTAAACAAGCATTTTGGTTTCCTTCCAAATGTCCTGGTCCTCAAACATTCTACACTTCAATTGGGCGAAAGCTGCACTCTCAGAGCTCAGGCAGTGCTGGATTTCGGCATCAGTATCGGCCCTTGTGGAAAGATAGGAGAAGTGATTGACACTTTCCAGTATTACACCATTAAGTTGAATTTGTGGCGCTGCAGAGGGGTTGTTCTGTGCTTGTTGGTGCCCCACCTTGTTTTGTTTTGTTTTGTTTTGTTTTGGATATTGAGCAATAGGCCAAGCACAGGTATTCTGTATACTATCACAGCAGAGCTAAGACCTGAACCCAGGGCCAAGTCCAACGTCATTACACTACCCTGTACCAATGCAAATGTTAATTTTGAAGATGTAAGTTTCAATCTACATGCACTAGTTAATACAATTCGAGTTGCTAGATGTAGTCTGTTACATCCCTTGCATATTTATATTCCCCTGAGTAAATTGCCGAAAGGGGTAGTAAGATGAATAAGCATGCTAATGTGGTAGAAAGACATCTATTTGCATGGTGAGAAAACACTCCATTGCTCAGTTGATGTTGCATCTATCAAGCACTAGACAATGAAGGAAATGAAGCATTAAAAAGATAACAGCAATCACTTAGAAAAATAATAATAATAATAATAATTTAAAGAGGAAAAGTCATGCATAATGAATTTTTTAGAATCCCACTGGAGACTTGGGACTCACTGGTTGGTTTGGACTGCAAAATGTAGCTGGCAGCCCTAGCATTCCAACTCCCTTCCTCTAAGTACAATTGAGATCAACGCATTAATGCCTTGGTCTATGAAATCGTACTGCTGGCTCCTTGCACTGAAATCATTAAATTTTAATATGTACAGCTAAAGTATAAGTAGTCAAAAATGATTAATCGTGTTGATGTCAGCTGTTGGTGAAAATAATGGGCAAATAGTATTTTTCACTGATGACCATATTTGTCACTGTACTTTATTTTCTATACAGTTTGTTTTCTTAGGCATATGTGGTCAAATGTAATCCCACTGCACCTGGTGCACAAACCAATTCCCTAAAACCACAGGAAAAAGTGTATTTATAAGGAAGAAACTTCATAAATCTGTTATGTTTTCTAAAATGACTGGTTATAGTAACAAAGTATGTAATATGCACAGTGATTTAAAAGTTATAAACAAATGTGATATCTTTTTGCTGTGTAAACTAAACTAAATTTCTATTGAAATAACAAGACTTCATATTTTTAAAAAATGTTTTTTAATATGTCATAGCTCTAAAGCAGAGAGCAGTAAGCTCTAAAACAAATAGAAAAGATAAAATATATAACATTTTAAAACAAGAGGACACTTCTTAACAATTCCTAACTGAAGTGTGGCTACCTTTGATCTAATTTCCAACCTTGGTTACCTAAAAGCATTTGGTGCCTTAGATTACGGTTAGTGAACTGAATTAAGAATTTCAATGTGGAACTTTACCAAAGTTTAGAGCATTGTATTTTGATGGGGCATCCAGATTCAAATCATCTTTCAACCATGAACCTCACTGGCTGATCTTAAGCAGAACTGTCCCAAGGCAGATGTACTACTCCTCCCCTAACATCCCATATACCCTGAAGGGTGGTATACAAATAACAACTACTTACTTACTTACCGTATTTTTCGGCCCATAGGGCGCACCTAGTTTTTTGGGGGGGAAATAAAGAAAAAAAATTATTTCCCCCCCCCCCAGCCTGAGCTTCCCCCGACCCCAGCCCCCAGAACAGGCAGCTCTCCGCAAGCCGTGGGAGAGCTGTGCGACTTCACGCAGCTCTCCCACGGCTTGCGGACAGCTTCCTGAAGCCTGGAGAGCGAGAGGGGTCGGTGCGCACCGACCCCTCTCCCTCTCCAGGCTTCAGCGAAAGCCTGCATTCGCCCCATAGGACGCACACACATTTCCCCTTCATTTTTGGAGGGGAAAAAGTGCGTCCTATAGGGCGAAAAATACGGCACTTTTACATACATACATACATGCATGCATATATAACTACATAGATACCCTGCTTGTCCCCCAGGCAGGACTCATTTTTGTAACTTATTTTCATTAATATGTGCATTTTTGCACGCAGTTTTCCTCTAATGCATGCAGGTGTGCATTTTCTTTATTGGAGAAATGCATTGCAAAATTTCAAAAGTGCAACTTTTGAAGGGCAGTTGCCTTTTTGGTTCACGTTCTGCCTTGGGAAGTGTGAATCCAGACAAACCTCTTTCCCATCCATACCGGACCATGCTTAGATTTGCAAACGTGCTGGCAGTTTTATATATTGTGTATTGGCTTGGCCTCAGTAATAGTTAGAAACACAGGAAGCTATCTTATACTGTGTCAGACCACTGGTCCACTTAGCTCAGTATTGTTATCTCTGACTGCATACCCTCCAACATTTCTCCGATGAAAATACGGCCGTCCTATTCCATTATTATTATTATTATTATTATTATTATTATTATTATTATTACGTGGACAGGCGGAGTCCCCAGATCCTGCGCGGTCCCCCCCATCATGTGGAATAACGACTCAAGACACCGTGCTATGGGATTAAATTGGCCACAACTTTATTAAATTTCAAATCTGGGTAGACCTTGGCTCAGGCATCGGGCGTTCTCCCTCCCCAGTCCCCAGCCGGGGACCGAGGGAGCATCAGGGTTATCCAGTGTGTGGGGAGGGATGGGCCGGCTCTGGAGAACATATGTTCAAGCAGAGATAGCCGTCCCCGTTACGCCACCGCCGCAGGGGAGAGCAATGACGACCTTTTGGCGTACGGTCAAAGCCTCCCTTCAGAAACCCCTTTAATGGGGAACCCTGGTATTGCCGCCGCAAAGAGGAAGATGGACTAAAGGATTCTGCCCAAGGCCTGATACCGCCAAAGTTGTGACGTCTTGCTACGGGAAAGGCAAAACCTGCCAATGCAGGGAAATTCCTTTCCGGCCCTTTAACAGTGACCTTAACGTAGCAGCGCCCGCATACCTGTGAAGAAAAGTTAACCTGCAAAATAAGACATTAACTGAGGGTGGGTAGGGTGGGAGAAGCTCTGGAGCCAAGTGAGGATTCCCAGGTAAGATCCTCCCTCTATTGTGTGGGCAGGTAATCCCTCCCCTACCTGGCCTGGTCTCCTTGGCAACGCTTCCCCCAGGTGGGATTGGACAACTGACTGAGGTAGGCGGAGACCTCCAGGTATCCCACCTGAGGGAAGGCAAAGCCAAGCCTATGCTGTTGGAGCCGCTCCAGATCCAGGGGCTGCACGCGTCCACGCAAAGGGCGCCCCCCGTTTTAGGCGGGGAGCGGTCATTATCCCACCGTTCTGACTGGGTTGCCCCAGCCACTTTGGGCAAGGCATATCTGTGGAGTGAGAACACTACGGAATAATACATTATATGTCACACACTTCTTTGATTTTATAGACTCAGTATTAAGACTAAAAGCATACCGATAGGTGACTGTAAGAAAGTTAAAATAAAGCCCCCGGGAAGTACTAGTTCTAAGCAAGAGAATCTGAGCTAATCTTGAACACTTTGAAAATGACATTTTAAAAACTCCATCCGATCAGTTGCCATTTACGTTTACTTTTCCGCCTGTACTTTTGTTGGTTTTCTGAAGTCACAGAAAATAAAGAGTTGTTCCTTTGCCTAAAATATGAAATGCAGCAGTGTACATTAAAAGAGCGCTGCAGAAAACGTATAGCTGTGTTTTGGTGAAATATATTTTAAATTGGTAGTTATTGAGAAACAACTATTTTCAGAACTTTCCATGGAACATTTTTGGCCTTTTGGGGGGGCTTCCAAGGTTGCAGTGACCAACAACTTTATCCTCTCAAACACCTCATTATGAGTTGTACCGTGGCATAATAGTCTATTCTGTTACAAACTGAAGAAAAACAATGGGTTTCTCTTGTTTCCTGGTAGAATTGAAATTGGAACCTCTGCCTCATTTTGCCTTTCAGGTCAGTCTGTTGATTTGAATCAAACAGTGAACTGTTAGAAGATGTCACTTCATCTGCTTTTAATACAAAAAGACTATAGTTGTTAAAGATCTATTATAAAAATGTGCTTGCTGGCAAAGTCGATGGCATTTATAACGGGACAGCTGGGCCTTGTGCTTAGTAGCAGAGTTCAAACATTGCTTGCCAATCAAATTCTGCCCTCTGATAAACTGAGGTCATCTGGAGTTGCACTCGTGTGTCAGAAAAGAAGAGTTTGATTTCTGATATGTTGTTATTATTATTAACTGCTAAAAAGCTAGTAATGGGCAAAAGGCTGGCATTGCTGGAATATGTTAAGTTGCATTATTTATGTGAATTTACAACTGAAATAACAATTTTTAACCTAAACTAATAATAAAATTGCAACCTAAACTAATAATAAAATGCTAGTATTGAAAAGCATATATTTCAGGTTTCCCCCATTACTGTTATTTGAAAACAAGTGATTTATTTATTTATTCTTCCTGATGCAAGAATTTTACAATTGAACTCTTTCTTGGAGAGAACTTGCTATCAGAAAGCAAAGAAATTTGATCCCCCCTGAAATCTAGCTGGCCCCATCCCTTGATAAGTATAGATAGGCATTAAAACCCTCCCCCCCCTTTTTTTTTTTACTGTATCCTTCAGTGGTTAACTGTAAACTGGGTTGTAGAAATATTACTCTGGTCTGCTTTTTGCATATACAGGTTATGCTGGATAATATCCACATTTACTTTTTAGCAGGATTATGAAGTAGATGTTTTAAGCGGTTACATTTTATCTTATCGGTTATGTTTTGACGTGTTATTTGTAAGCTGCTTTGCGGATGTTTTTCTTAAAAAATAGCCTGTGAATTTGTTGAATAAATAAAGCAATACATAAATAAGAAAGAACAATTGCTCATTTGTTTAAAATATTTATATTTGAAGGCAGCTACATAATTGTACTGTCATCATGTGCAAAGTAGCTACGAACAAGGTATACACAAAGCAGGACTTGCCCTCGACTTAAGTCTTTCCTCCCAGTGGCGAGAGGGCATTACGGGAATGTCTGTAATGATTCAGTAGAGGAAGATTTGGCAGTTGGAGATTTAGATTCCTTATTTATTTGTTCACCAGCTTCAATTATTCTATAGTAGTACTAGGAGTAAAGAAAGCAGTTCTTTCCTCCCTTGCAAATACTGTTTTTGATTATTGCTGTTGAATAGGTAAAGGTAAAGGGACCCCTGACCATTAGGTCCAGTCGTGGCCGACTCTGGGGTTGCGGCGCTCATCTCGCTTTATTGGCCAAGGGAGCTGGCATACAGCTTCCGGGTCCTGTGGCCAGCATGACTAGGCTGCGTCTGGTGAACCAGAGCAGCACACGGAAATGCCATTTACCTTCCCTCTGGAGCGGTACCTATTTATCTACTTGCACTTTGAAGTGCTTTTGAACTGCTAGGTTGGCAGGAGCTGGGACCGAGCAACGGGAGCTCACCTCATCACGGGGATTCGAACCGCCGACCTTCTGATCAGCAAGTCCTAGGCTGTGTGGTTTAACCCACAGCGCCACCTGCGTCCATTGCTGTTGAATACCTGCCAACAAAATTTATCTCGTCTTCCATATTCCTGATACCTCCCACTCGGCAGCATACATTCAGAAGGCAGGATGGAGGAGGAAGTGAAAGTGGGGTAAAGTAAGGAAAGGGAGCAAGCAAGTGTGCACTCTTTAAACTCACACCTCCTGTGGCAGTCTCTTTTAGAAACTGGACTCTGGGCTTTAATTTTACAAACAGTTGCTAAGCATAATATTTCCCTCGAACAAGTTGTCAGTGGCGAGTCTGTGCTGTCCACTTCTGCACATTAAAGAAAGTTATGGGTCAGGATCCAGAGAGGTCCAGCTATGTGCATGTTCTCTTCCCTTCTAGCAGCAGCCCCCGCCCCTCTGCCTACTTCATTTCATGCAATGCCGTTTTAGATTATCCATTTCGTAGGGTCTTCCAAGGTTGCAATTGAGGATGTCACTGCTGAGAAGATGAGGCTGGGAGGCCCTGTACGAGTACAATAAATATCATCCAAATTAACATTGATTCATAATATGCTAAATATGCTTCACTGAGCTTCAAAGCACTTGCTTATACGGTTTCGTAATGGCATGTGGGTGGCTAAACAATTGTTACCTTATTGCCATGCATGCTAATATATCAGTGCAATTATACTGTACAGTGGTACCTCGGGTTAAGTATTTAATTCGTTCCGGAGGTCAGTTCTTAACCTGAAACTGCACTTAACCTGAAGCACCAATTTACCTAATGGGGCCTCCTGCTGCCGTGCCGCCGCCATGCAATTTCTGTTCTCATCCTGAAGCAAAGTTCTTAACCTGAGGTACTATTTCTGGGTTAGCGGAGTCTGTAACCTGAAGCGTCTGTAACCTGATGCGTATGTAACCCGAGGTACCACTGTACTAGGATTTACTTAAAGCCAAAGTATGTTAGATGATGGAAGTCGATAACAATAAAGTAGCGGCCTTTGGTTTCAGACAATTTTAAATTTATAAAATATGCTACACAGTTTGCTTCAAGCTTGTACAGTGGTACCTCGCAAGACGAATGCCTCGTAAGACGAAAAACTCGCAAGACGAAAGAGTTTTTCGTTTTTTGAGTTGCTTCACAAGACGAATTTCCCTATGGGCTTGCTTCGCAAGACGAAAACATCTTGCAAGTTTGTTTCCTTTGTCTTGCAAGTTTGTTTCCTTTTTCTTAAAACCGTGCATTCAGGGGGTGCAGTTGCGACTTGACTTCGAGGAGCAACTCATAGCATGCGGTGTGGTAGCCTTTTTTGAGGTTTTTGAAGACTTTGGTGATTTTTGAAGCTTTTCCAAAATCCGTGCTTCGCAAGACGAAAAAATCGCAAGACGAAAAAATCGCAGAACGAATTAATTTCGTCTTGCGAGGTACCACTGTAATGAAATTGTCCGAGCTGATGCTTTGCTTGAAAAGGCCTTAATGTAAAGTGATTTTCATGCCTATGAGCTAAGGGGAAATGGAACTTTCCCACAATCTTGCATAGCTAGGTAAATCTTTCCTCTGTTCTAATCAGAGTTCTGAGGATAACAGATCAGTGTCTTAGAATTGTTTAGGGGATGATAGAATCATGCAACATTATTATTATTTGTTGTTGTTGTGTAGTCGTTTAGTCGTGTCCGACTCTTCGTGACCCCATGGACCAGAGCACGCCAGGCACTCCTGTCTTCCACTGCCTCCCGCAGTTTGGTCAAACTCGTGCTGGTAGCTTCGAGAACACTATCCAACCATCTCGTCCTCTGTCGTCCCCTTCTCCTTGTGCCCTCCATAATTTATTAAGGATGAGGAGGATTTTTCTTTTTGGTAGTCTTTGAAAAGCAAAGATAAAGTTGTTCTACACTCAGCCATGTTTTGCTGAGATTCTGCTGAATGCTTTTTGTACTGACATTGTGTCTCTAAAGAAATCAGCTGTTAAATCTGTTATTTGGCGGTTTCTCAGTGCCATTTCTGTGAGTTGCATACCACATGTGCTGAACCTCATTTTGGAAATAAGGCCAACAGGACTTGAAAACTTATTTAACTGCTGCACTATCTTTCATTGTCAGGGATGTTAAAAGTTTGGCAATTTCAAAGAAGGATTTGCATGCAAAAATACCTCTATTTGAGACACCAACCTGCCATGTCCATTATTTCCCCCCTGCATTCTGGTGGCAACAATGATAAATGCATTAACGCTGCTAAGAAAATTACCAAAGAAAATATAATTCTCCTGTTAAAGACCTTCTTTACCAATGATGACAGGAATCACACCTTTGAAACCACAGATTTTCTGCTGTTTAATCAACTACTAATCTACTGATAATGTAACTGTTATTTAATATTTTAGTTCATAATTGACTACATTGCGATAGATATTTTATATAGTATAAAGGTCTGGTTGTTATTTGTTTGCTTGTTACCTGAAAGCAAACAGGAAAAAGCCTGATCAGCCTCCTGGGACAAAGGCTTCCAGACTATGGACACCATCACAAAAATACCCCCTCTACACACACACACACACACACACACATCTCTACACCCTTACCTCAGATGGTGGTGGGACATAGAGCACTGCCATATATAGGAAGGTGGTAGCCCTTTAAATATCCCAATCTCAGTTTAGGAAGAGGGGTGGGCAATCTCTCTCGTTCTCCATTAACTGCCAGCCAGCATGGGCTGTGATTGGGGATGATGGGAGTTGTAGTCCAGTAACATATGGAGGGACACAGGTTCCTCCCCTCTAGTTTAGAGCATTAGCAATCATAGAATTATAGAATTGTAGAGCTGGAAGGGACCCCGAGGGTCAGGGAACAATTGAAGAAGGTAAGTTAGCGTTCAGTGATTCAGGAAATGGGCTCATTCATGTCAACACTCTCGCTGTCACATTCCAAAGCAACCGAAGTTTCCAAATACTCTTTAAATACAACCTCATCCAGAGTATGTTACCATAATCTAATCAAGGCATGTCATATCTATGCTGATGGGAGCAGGTGGTGCCTTCCTAAGATACCACAAAGAGGCTGTTCCTATGCTAGGAATGAATTGATTTCAGCCCTTCAGTTTCTTTATTTTTCTGTGAGTTGGCTCTGCTGCATGTTCCTCTTTCTTTGCCAATTAAATTCTAATTAATTTTGAAATTGGCATGTGCATATTTTCCCCCCATTCATTTGCCTTGACTTTTTTCGTTCTAACTAATCCACATGAACCAATGATCAAACGTATTGAAACAGCACTGGCAAGGGAACATGTTAGCACACATCTGCCCCAATAAAAAAAATACCATTGCCTTGGATGAGGAGGGGATACCCATTCCCATGTGCATAAAAAAGCTCACCCAAGTAGGCACAAATCATTCTCAAAAAAAAATTCTGTGCAGTTTTCAGTGTGCGTCTTCTGTCATGTGCATACCTTGCAGGACAGATAAAAACCCGAAAGACTGGGATGCTGTGGCAAGAATAACTGTAATCTTTACAAAATCCAGAAACTGAACAACAATAAAACAAACCCAGCAAGCAAATTCAAGTATGAATTCTTAGTTAAGGTTACATAATTAATCATATAGTTCATGGGTAGGCAAATTAAGGCCCGGGGACTGGATCTGGCCCAATCGCCTTCTAAATCTGGTCTGCGGACGGTCTGGGAATCAGCGTGCTTTTACATGAGTAGAATGTGTGCTTTTATTTAAAATGCATCTCTGGGTTATTTGTGGGGCGTAGGAATTTGTTCATTCCCCCCCCACCTTCAAAATATAGTCCAGCCCCCCACAAAGTCTGAGGGACAGTGGACCGGCCCCCTGCTGAAAAAGTTTGCTGACCCTTGATATAGTTACTGGCTGGAACTGACACTGAGGATTCAGTTCCTAGAAAGGAGCGGCATATAAACTGAATCAGATAGTGAATCTTATGGCTTGTTGCTGTGAAAGATGCTGCTTTTTCATGGTTTCACATTGGCCAAAGGGGAAAATAGCCTTTCTGGAAGCATGCCACCTCATAGCTGATAAGGCCAGGTAGAAGCACATGTTTTTAAGTCCCTGGAGGTGTGGTACACAGGCAACTGGACAATCTCTAGTAGCTATGGCAACAAATAAAAACACTGGGGTGATGTGGGATGAATATGTAAAATGACCACTGCTGTTGGTGCTCTTCAGGCGGGATGGTGCGGGTGTTAATTCCACTGCTGTTGGTGCTCTTCCAGTGTCTTCATCAGCCTACGTATATTCTATATATCTTCTGAACCTGATCGTGAAACAATGACTTGCCAATGTCATCTCGTATATTGATTTAATTTCAGATCTCAAATATGATTGGGAGATTCAGACAGTGATCTAGCATTCTGTGACAGAAGGTGCTTAAGTGTTAAATCAGCGGATAATGGAGAGGCGGCAAAGCTCTATCCTTTGTTCCCATATAAAGTCTGAAATGCGTGTGCATGTAGCTTTTATTGTCTTCCTTTACCATTTAAGGTGTGTTTAAAAAACAACAACCAACCTACTGTGTTGCAAACCTGCAGTAAAGTTGTCCGTTTATGCAGAATATGTAGTTCACTTTCTGTGCCTTTTTTCAAGATTAGCAAAAAGCAAAACAAAAAATAACGTGTTGAGCACAGTAAGTGAAATTAAACAAGAGGAGCCCCATTTCCTTCAATGAATAAAATTCACAATTGCTTGGCTGTAATTTTATGAATGTTATATGCTATCAAACAGTTTTGCTGACCACAGCTTGCTGGCTCGATTTATCACAACTGATAAAAGATCTGTGGTGTCAAGCAAGAATGTAGCTACACAGAAAAGGGGAAAAGAATGGGTCATAATACAATAACATATTCTGGATGCTGTCCTTCCTTGCCAACAATTAATGGGGAAATTCATTTTATGAATCACTGTTTACAGACTTACATCTGGAGAACTTTTCAACTTGAACCTTTTCCAAAGTGTCGGATTTATGTGCCATTCCCCTGCCCCCCCTCCAAATAGCTTTTCTCTTGTTCTTGATACAACTTGCTTAAGTAGTAGTAATCAGCGGATGTGAATAATTATGCTTTATTTTCTAGTCCTTTGGGTAGAAATCTTTTTCTGTAGTAGACTGCTAAAGTTCCTAGATAGCTGTGGGGGAAACACAGGAAAAGAAAGCACAATGATTACCAGTTGAGTTCCTGAAAGATCTCTGGTGAACTATAATACATTTGATATTTTTAGTGCTGGACAAAATAAGACCCAATTTACATGTGATCCCATGTAGTGAAGAAAACAAAGTCATGCAGCATCCTATGTGGATAGTATATTGTATGGAGCAAATTCTACTAGGGCCTCATCTGCTCCCATACCCACCTGGGCCATGCATTTCTGACCTGTAGGCAAGGTATCCTGGTTTAAACACAGCAACCACATGGGGTTTCTTTTTTCCTATTCATTCAGTGTCATGTTAAGATTCAGCTATCACGTTAAAAGCTTTAAATTGTACCCACATTCCTATTCTAGTCCAAATCTGTAGAAAGAAAATATTTTACTTGTGTAGGAGGAGTACAGTCCGTTATAACATCCAGCTAACGATGAGCAAATATGCAATATAATCAGTTTTCATCCTCCACCTATCCCTACCTGTTTTTTCCTCTGAGTTTCTTCCAGTTTCAGTGTCTAACTTGAAGAAAAACAGCTGAGAAAAGGCAGTTTACAGGTGGCGAGGGCTCAGCAGTCCCCTTTCTCTCCCACCCACTTTTATAGGGCTTTGGCAGGGATTTTACCCTGACGGGTTTGCCACTCTCATGTCCAATTTGGCCTTGATTCACAGTGCTGAGAAAACAATTATATATGTTAGAAGAGAAATGACACCCCCCCCCCAAAAAATTAGTAATTAGCCATAATATGGTTTTCCTTACTTCTAAAGAATAGAATCTTTACAATTTCCTTTTCTGTTCTATTTTCAGAAGTGTTTTATTTCTAGGATTTTACTGCATTTTGGACAACCTCTTACATCACAGCCAGCAAAAAGCAATAAAGCAGCAGCATTTGTAATAAAGAGACAGAACTCATGTAATATCGTCCTTGCTTGGTCTAATGCCTGGACCATATAACACCAGTCCTCAAAGATCTGCACTGACTGCCAATTAACTATAGAGCTCAAGTCAATGGTTTGTTTACAGAGCCCTAAATATTGGGACCCAGATACCTATGGGAATACTTCTCCCAATAATAATAATAATAATAATAATAATAATAATAATAATAATAATAATAATTTATTATTTGTACCCCATCCATCTGGCTGGGTTTCCCCAGCCACTCTGGGCAGCTTCCAACAAAGATAAAAAATACATTAAAATGTCACACATTAAAAACTTCCCTAAACAGGGCTGCCTTCAGATGTCTTCTAAACGTCAGGTAGTTGTTTATCTCTTTGACATCTGATTCATTAATTTTATAATGAATGATTTTAAAGTGTTGTTTGTGCTGTACTTTTGTACTGTTTTATTGTTGTTAGCCGCCCTGAGCCCGGCTTCGGCTGGGGAGGGCGGGATATAAATAAAATTTATTATTATTATTATTATTATTATTATTATTATTAGGAGCCACTACCAAGAAGGCCCTCCGCCTGGTTCCCTGTAGCTTTGCTTCTCGCAGTGAGGGAACTGCCAGAAGGCCCTCGGCGCTGGACCTCAGTGTCCGGGCAGAACGATGGGGGTGGAGACGCTCCTTCAGGTGTACTGGGCCGAGGCAGTTTAGGGCTTTAAAGGTCAGCACCAACACTTTGAATTGTGCTTGGAAACGTACTTCTCCCCATATCAACCTGCCCATGCCTTCACAGTTTGCTGTGGAGGTCATGCTGGTAGTCCCAGCCTCGAGGGAAGCCTGGGAATCTTCAACCCATTATAGGGCCTTTCTGGTAACAGCTGCCTAATTATCGAATGTGCTCTCTCTCGAGATTCAGCCAGGGTCAAAGTTGTCCAACCTGCTAAAGACTTGACTTTTCCATCAGGTATTTTAGAGACATACCTAGATTGAGGAAACTGAGGGAATGTTCTTATTTTGTTGCCTTGCTCATGATTTTGCTGTCTGTTGCTTTGTGTAATTATTAATGTAACCCACCCTGGGGACTTTGAACAAAAGGTGGGGCAGAAGTTTGGAAAATAAATAAACATTCACAGATTTG
This sequence comes from Podarcis erhardii, assembly GCF_964252035.2. NCBI lineage: Eukaryota > Metazoa > Chordata > Lepidosauria > Squamata > Lacertidae > Podarcis > Podarcis erhardii. Next base: position 45,406,407 of record NC_138513.1, read on the forward strand.
CTGTCAAGAAACTGAGCACACAGCCATGTTTCTGCGTACATGCACACCTGCCCACACGCAGGGGCTGATTGTAAGGCTAAGTACAAAATCAGGCTTGACTTCACTTGGCTCAGGGGGGAAAAAGGGCATATTGTGTGTCCTGCTGTTTAATAAAGTTAGAAAAAGAGGATTTTGTTGTTGTTAGAGGTTGTGTTTCAGCAGTAAAAGGAATGGTTAGGTTTTCCATTCTTAAGGTGGGCAACGTGCCACAACCTCTGAGTTGTAGCCCTCTCTGTCATACAGTGGTGCCTTGCAAGACGAAATTAATTCGTTCCGCGAGTTTTTTCGTCTTGCAATTTTTTCCTCTTGCGAAGCACGGACTTTGGAAAAGCTTCAAAAATCACCAAAGTCTTCAAAAACCTCAAAAAAGGCTACCACACCGCGTGCTATGAGTTGCTCCTCAAAGTGAATGCACGGTTTTAAGAAAAAGGAAACAAACTTGCAAGACAAAGGAAACAAACTTGCAAGACGTTTTCGTCTTGCGAAGCAAGCCCATAGGGAAATCCGTCTTGCGAAGCAACTCAAAAAACGAAAAACTCTTTCGTTTTGCGAGTTTTTCATCTTACGAGGCATTCGTCTTGCGAGGTACCACTGTAATGGTTGTGAATCAACATGGTTAAAGCTGTCACTTCCATAGCCCGTTTCTAACTTTTTCCTGCTGGCTTACAAAGGCACTTCCCACAGGTTCTTGCTCCTACTGGGTAAGTTTAGTTCAGGGAGGAACTAAATATGGAAGCAAAGGAAATATGGTAGCAGTGAGGGTGGCTGAGCTTCTATTGGGGTGGACAGGCAAGGCAAGCTCAGGGAAGCACACTTTGGAAGAGTCTAGACTCAACCCCAGATGAGCGTGAGGGTGAGGGAAGAAACTGAAATTCTAGTTTGAAAACCTCATATTTGAGATTTGGTGTGTTGAGAAATCCTATAGTGTGTGAACTGCTGGTTTTTTAAAGCCAGAAAGCCTCTTTCTTTTCGCTTTCTCCAGTTTAGAGGATACCTCTGGGTTCATATAATGGCCCAGTTCTCATATAAACTGTATTTTAACTGTAGTTAGTGTAATACAGGGCTCACTTTTTCCCTAGTTCTGCTGCTACAATGCCACTTGTAAGCAAGCCAGAGGCTGGCTTGTAGTGATGTCTGAACCAGAGTTCATGGTTTGTTTCTTCCAAAGTAACCATGAGCTGTATGCCAAGAACAAACCTTGACTTCTGATCATAGTTTGTTTGGAAGAAAGAAATCAAAACCTTGGCATATTTCCTGTTTTTATGTCAGCAGGGGAAGAGCAAAGTGTGGACTGTGTTAGTTGTGCGACCTAGTATGCATATTTATTTAAACTATGGTTTAATGCTACATATGAACCTGGCCAACATAATGTTGTGTTTTTTTTAAAAAAAAAAAATTGTTGGAGCTTCATAAAGTACGTGATGCATCTGGAAGAAGAACCTGACCACTAGACAAAATGGTTGTAAAATATGACAAGGATGGAAGGGGGTTAAAAGGCCTTTGAAAATGTGACTTGTTTCCTCCTTCACAGAGGAGCAAAATTGTTAGCATGATGTGATTAAAAAAATAGCGAAAACATTAGGGTTGTCGTGATAAATAAGTAGCTGCAGTATAATCTTCCACTGTCCTTTTCAAGCTCTTAGCGTGCAAACACCCTTGTTTTTTTTCTTTCTTTAAGGAAATACAGTAATTGTATGCCTGCATAAGGAAAATAATACAATGGGGGAAATCACTTTTGCTTTTAATACTGCTACATTTTAACAGTCCAAGTTGACAAGTAGATCTTAACACACCTTTGACATCAAAACCAAAATCAGGATGTCTTACTTACTTCCAGCCAATAGCATGAGGTGCCTTATGGCAAAGTGACATTTTTTGACAGTGATTAAGTTACCTTGGACGGAAAAGTTGTGCTGATGCCTAATGAAATAGTATCAAAGGTATTAATTTTCAAGGCTTTTTAACCTTTTGGATTTCAGTTTTGAAAATAAGCTTTCAGAATTTTTACTCATGTGCAGAAACCTTATATGTGCTAATGGGCTACGTGACATTTTACTCATAATTTCAGTGTTACGAAATATTGTTTAAAGGGCATTATTTCAATGAAACTTTAGTGGCTTATTATGTTCACCAAGTTTTAATCTTGGATTTTATCTGAGAAACAAGGGTTGCATACATAAGAAGCTTAGAGAAATTGTTTTCATGTTTTTCTTTAGCTTGCACATAGAAAGGAGTGTCTGCATTCAGTTGAAAATATATAATGCAGGAATTGATTGTGTTCATGTAGCTGTCAGTTAAGTGTTACATTGCTGTAGAATCAGCAGCAGATATAGCTTATGCTTTGTTTTGGCAATGGGCACGTGCCAAAGAGCATGATTCAAATTCCCCTATGTGCAGAGACATTTTTCCCTGTTCGTGATGGAAAATGTCCTATGCATTGGACTTTTCCATGCATATTGAAGCTTTTTCGGAGTTTAAAGCTGCCATATGTGTACATATCCCTGCATACATTGAGGTTTCCCATTTTCTTTTGTGAAATAATACGCTCTGTGCATAATATGGAGTTTCTTTTTGTAAGTATACGTCTTCCTTTTTGGTTTTAAAGAGCTGCTTTCAACTTGGGGCTCATCCACATTTCCCTTTTGCCCTGCGCTTTCTAGACACAGGTCTGCACTTTAAAGTGCCATATCCTTGTGCTTGCCCCCCCCTGCTTTTCCTTCAAAAGCCCACTCTTCAAAGCTGAATTGGAACAAATGACAATGTTGTTCCACTTTAAACTTTAGGTAGGGGTCCACATGATTAAATGCAACATCATTTTTAAAAATCCACTGACATAGAAAATGAGATGTCTGAGAAGAGTGCAGCCTTGTCTCTTCCCCACCATGCTAGTTTTTCATGTATGGAAATCTTCCTTCTCCGCGGGTGAATATTTCATCACATGCGTTTGAATCTACAGTCTGAAGTGGTGACGGCTCACTTCACCCCATCCCGTCTTGAGGAATTCCTTGCCCAGTCAGACAGCTGACTAGCCTAGCAACTAAGATAGTTGCTTTGAGAAGCAGTGGAAGCCAGTCCATGAGTGTGAATAGGGCACTGACCCACTAACCTCCATCAGTTTTCTCTTTCCTGCCTCCTTATTTACGCCCAGTTCATGGGATGGCACTTCCTTAGGTTCCTTCTCCTTGACTTGGTCCACGTGGGCTGTATTTGTATAACAGTTAATGAACCATTCATAATTTTTCTGCATTTTGAGTGGTGTTAAAAAATCAGTTTAATTCGTTTTATATGTATATTCCTTTAGTTTACAAATATTTCATTTGAAACTTAGGTGCCTGTACTACCATCCCAGAGGAAAGACCGCCCTCACCAGACACTACAACATTGTTTACCAACCACAGGAACCTCACCAAACAGGAGACTGAAACTGGTAAGAGGATAAAGTATTTTCTTATATTAGCTAAAAGACAAATACGTTCATACTGTATGTACGGATTATGTATGCATGTATAGGGAACGTCAGCTTTGTTTCAAAGTAACTCGAGATTGCTTTGGAGTGTTTCTCCTTTAGTCTTCTATTGGATCCATTATGCAGTTTCTTCAAGTGTTGTGGTTTTTCATTGCAGAATGGATAGAATATATAACCACTAGCGGGGAGTGCCCAGTGCTGCCCAGGAATTGTTAGAAACCAAAAGAATAATGTGATTTGTAGATAGTGCAATTTGTGAGTTTGGATCCTCATGCCACAAACAGGTGAAGTTATGCCAAAGTTACATTTTGGTGTCCACCATCTTGATTCAAAATGGCACCTGTTGTCCAAACATCAGTGAAGTCTGCTGTCTCCCACCTCAGGAAGCCTTGTGCTGAGTTTGGTGACAAAATCTCGAGAGGTGGCCAAGCCTATGCCCAAAACTGGGGAAGTCATGTCAAAGTAATGTTTCATTCCACCATTGTCATAATGTGTGGTGGGAGGGAGACACATTTTTTAGGGGGTGCTGCACATTTGGCTCCTCCTGCCACCCTTCCAGCCCTGCACCACTTTGCGAAGGATCAGGTCCCAGACTCGCAAAGTGGTGCAGGGCTGGAAGGACACAAGGCCTCGCTTTGTGAGGCTGGGATTGAAGGGCGCATGGCTGTTGCGTCATTTCACCCTGCCCACAGGCATCGGGGGGGATTCACATACCAAGGGCCTCTTTGGCCAATTGGGCTCCCCCTTGTGTAGGCAGGCAGGTGGCACAGCACAGCGCCACTTGGCTCCGGTGGGGGTGGGTTGCTCCAGTGGTGTTGGTGGTGAGGCTTGGGCTGGCACAGGTGGCTCCCTTCATTCTCTGCGCCATGCCCCCTGGCATGTATGTGCATTTGTTTGCCCTAGGCACCAGTAAACCATGCTGTATCAATGGAGGGCAACTCATGACTATAAAATTGACCTGTCTCCGAGTTGAAAAGTATGGCAGTGAAAGTGGAGGCGACTCAGTTTATTTAAGTTTTTCATTGCTGGGGTTTATGTGGATAAAAACAGAGTCATTGTGTTTGTGACGAATGTATAAACAGGTTTATTATGTTAAGATATGAAATACAATGTTGATGACACAATGTCTGCAATGACTGTGTGTGCTCTTGGGAACTATGAAATGGTGTTCACTTAAGATCAAGAAGTGTCCTTGGGCAAATTTATTATGAAGTTTGCTAAGTTCATGTCCTCCTATTGTTTATTCTTTGCAGAGATACCCAAAATTTCTTTATCAATGGCTATTCACATCTTTGTTCATGGTCTATTATATATGCATATTTTGTAAGGCAGTCTCAACCTTGGCTTTCAAACAGGTAGTGTCAAAATATTCTTTGAAAGTTCAGTTAAGTAAACTTGTTGGCAATCTGCTTTGGCGTTGTCTCTACCGGCACAACAGAAATTTGCAAGTTGCCTAAGTTCTGGATTCTGTTACTTGAAATAGTCTAGTTTGTACCATTTCTATGTAAGCACCGCAACATAATTGTATGGAATGATAATGTAGCACTTTAAATGTCTGAGTAAAACTAGGGGGAAATAATAATTTTCTTATAATTAATTCATTGTTATATTTTCAACATATTTGCACATTGCCAGATCTTCAATATAGGTGCCTTTTTGAGACTTTGAAAATATTGATATTTGTATATTGAGGGGAAGTACAAGATAACTTAGAAATCAATCAATAAATGTTACAACTCACTATTAGGAGGGAAGATAACATTCAATATTTTTCCATCTTAATCACCATTTATTTATTATATTAAAAATCATGGGCAAACCTTTCACCCAAAAAGGGCCCTTAAAGTGGTATTCAGAAAAAAAGGAAAAAGTTTAAAATAGAATCCTTTACAGCAGAGTTAGCATCAATAAACATCATGGACATTCTTCACTAGTTAACAGATTGTCAATAAGGAGGGGGACAGATTAATCTTCTGTGGAATCAGATGTACCTCTTCAAGATAGTGGGATGTGGCGCTCGACTCTCCTCAGAAGGCAGACATTTTATTGTTTTCTAAAATTGGCTGTGCTCTTTATATTTAACCTGCTGTTACTCACACTCTGGTGGAATATAAGTACAAATCAATAAGTACTAAAATATTGCAGCCAGGTTGTAAACTTGTAAGTCAGCTCTTTGCATTTGAAAATCTACTTGTCTGGCGGCTTTCCAAATATCTAAGTGTGAACCAGCTGCCTGCCTAAGGTAGTCTCAGCTTGAATTATTCTTTGTTCTTTCTTTCTTTTTGTATTTCCGTTTCGCGGCTTGGTACCTATAATTTTATATAGCAAACTTTTAAAAATTGATTTCTTGCTCATTCCTCTTTCACTTGTGGCTGGATTTAAAACATACAATCTATTCTATTTCTTTATTATTATGTGTATCCTAATTGGGTAGAATTCTCTCATTCAAGGCTTCAGTGCTCGATGGCTACTTGAGAATGCAATGTGGTGAAGAAATCCTTTTCCACTGCCATCATTGCCACACAATTGTCGCAGTAATTTGCTCAGATACATCCTGAGATTTATACCACCTAGACATTAGCCACTGTCCTTCCTGCTACTTTCCTTGCAACTCTCCAGTATATCAAGAAACCATGTGGATTCCTCAGCAGCTGAGAGGGCACCTTGAGAGGACACTCTCCATTTTTGCTGCTCTACAATGATACCAGGGCCTTCACAAGTCCAACAGCACCTGGAGGACTACAGTTTTCCCTTCCTTAAAACCTTATGCCAGCATCTTAAAAAGCAGAGACATCACCTTGCCAACAAAGGTCCATATAGTAAAAGCTATGGTTTTCCCAGTAGTGATGTATGGAAGTGAGAGCTGGACCATAAAGAAGGCTGATCACCAAAGAATTGATGCTTTTGAATTATGGTGCTGGAGGACACTCTTGAGAGTCCCATGGACTGCAAGAAGATCAAACCTCTCCATTCTGAAGGAAATCAGCCCTGAGTGCTCACTGGAAGGACAGATCCTGAAGCTGAGACTCCAGTACTTTGGCCACCTCATGAGAAGAGAAGACTCCCTGGAAAAGACCCTGATGTTGGGAAGGATGGAGGGCACAAGGAGAAGGGGACGACAGAGGATGAGATTTTTGGATAGTGTCTTTGAAGCTACCAGCATGAGTTTGACCAAACTGCGGGAGGCAGTGGAAGACAGAAGTGCCTGGTGTGCTTTGGTCCATGGGGTCATGAAGAGTCGGAAACAACTAAACGACTAAACAACAACAACAAAACCTTATGCAGGTTAAGACATGGTTACATTACTGACTGCCAGGTTAAGCAGGTGTGTCTACTTAGCACCCCATTTGTGGCATACTCTCCCCAGGGAGACTTGCCTGGTAGCAAATCTTTTATGTATTGGAACCAGCTGAAGACCTTTCTTTTTTTGGTCAGGCCTTTTCACATAATACCTAGCTAATTTTAGTGTGCCTAACAAATTTTGTTTATGCAACTCATTTCACTCGGGTTTTTTTTTTTTAAAAAAACAGTTTACAGTTTCTTGCAGTTTTAATCCATATATCCACTGTGTTACAGAAACCATCCTGATTATTGTTCTATATTGCTTATAATTTTTTTGAGATAGGGCAGTATATAAATACATAAATTAATCTCTTCCCCAAAAATGTTTCCAAACTGATATACAACAGAAATATCAAGAAGAAGAGAAGTTTGGATTTGATATCCCGCCTTTCACTCCCCTTCAGGAGTCTCAAAGCGGCTAACATTCTCCTTTCCCTTCCTCCCCCACAACAAACACACTGTGAGGTGAGTGGGGCTGAGAGACTTCAAAGAAGTGTGACTGGCCCAAGCTGCATGTGGAGGAGCGGAGACACGAACCCGGTTCCCCAGATTACGAGACCATTGCTCTTAACCACTACACCACACTGGCTTCTCAAGAAGAACATATCTAGTAAAAATGAAATATGCATAGCAATTATAGATATGTAGTATTATACATACACATACATTGCATTTGTTAGTTGCTTTATGCAAACAAATCTCAAAGCGACTCAAAATCAAATGCAAACAGATAAAATCACTGAGAAGCCAAATTTTAAACCATGTACAATACAAATTTCTAAAATGCTTATCTAACAATACAAACCTTATCCCACCTCACTAAAACATGAGCAGCATAGTAGAGGCCAACTTAATCACCCAAAAGCAGGTTAAATAAAAAAATATTAAAAATATTAGCCTGGTGCCTAAAAACTGACAGAAGGAGCCATGGCTGAAGAAGCCCATTCTTGTGTAGCTACTCTCTGCACCTCCTTCAGCTGAAGCACCCAGAGAAGGCCCTCTGATCACAGGGTCCAAGCTGGTTCATGTGCGGAGAGAAAGTCCTTGAAGGATTTGTATCCTGAGCCACATAAGTCTTTTTGGGTCAGAGCCAGCACTTTGAATTGAGCCTAGAAATTAAGCAGTAGCCAGCACAATCTGACCAGAAATGGTGTAATATGCTCGCTTTCTAAACTGTTTTCAAAGGCAGCCCCATTTCTAATGCATTGCAATAATCTAACCTAGAGGTTACCAGAGCATAGACAACTGAAGCTAGGTTTTCTCTGTCCAGATTGGATCCCAACTGGACTGCCTGTCAAAGCTGGTGGCAGGCTTTCTGTGCCCCCAAGTTTATTTGGAGATCCAGAATACCCCCAAGTTACACACCTGCTTGTTTAGGAAAAGTGCAACCAGATTACCTAAGGTTACTCTAAGCAACTTTGGAAGTTAAAAACCAAAGGATGAGATACACACATATATCATTTTTGCAACTCAAGTTCAAAATAGTATATCATCTCTATTAATAACGTTATCATTAAAATATGTTTCTATTTTTGTGTGCTCCCTATACCTATAATCTTTGCTATAACCATGATACTAGAGACCCTGAGCGAGTTCAGACATTAAAAATCTATTTTCCATGGACCATGCTGTGTGCTTTTCCTGGTAGCCATGTCTGCAGTAGTAGCAGGATATTTTTCAGCTATGATAACCACTGGAAACTCCTAGATAGCAGTAAAAGTGGATACACAGGGTCACTTATTAGTGTTCTCCTCAATATATCCACATTGTGTAGGGAAATATTGTGTGGAAAAGATTTTATGTATCAGAACCTACCTTCTTTCATGTTGGTGTTAATTGCAGAATACATCTTCTGTTTTTCTTTTCTTTTGTTTCTAATCTCTGAATTCATCCTGGAAGGTGATGGGTTTGGAGGCAGGAGTTTAAACAAACATTGTCTCTTAGTTTAAACTCAGTTATTAAATAATCAAGCACATGCTTTAATTTTCTTGTGATAAGAGTGTTATGACAGCTTGCAGAGAGGCACGGTGGATATTAAATGATGATGGAAACAATGTCTTATCACTTGTTTGGAAAAAAAGCACCTGCAGTTCTTCATTCATATATATATATATATATATATATGTATGTATGTATGTATGTATGTATGTAAGCAAAAATAGCCCAAACTTTAAAACACAAATTAACAGAATTGTAAAAGGGCAGCAAAAAGCAAAACCGCAAGGAGCAGCACTAAGGATCAACACGCAAAACAACAACAGAACAGTTTGTTTAAAAGGGAAAGCTGTCAGTTGCCAGCAGAATACAAAAAGGAAGAAAAACTAGCCATTCAGCCAAGGAGTTCCACATACAAGACACCACCTCAGAAACAGCTCTTACTTGTTCCCAGAAATGTGCCTCAGAAGGCAATGGCACATGCTAGAGAGGCATAACAACTGATTTTGAAGGATGGGCTGACTCACTTAAGAGAAGAAGGTCCTTCAGGTAGCTTGGTTCGAATCCAGACTTGCATCACCTTCATGTTCACTTCTATTAAGGCTTTGAGAATCTCTGTTAACAGGGCAAAACTACCTGCAATGCCTGTTAGCAATTGCATGGATGCATTTTTTTTACAGTAAAATGCATTTGAATCACCTTCTGGGCTAAACTAACAACTTACTACCTGTGAATTAGTAGGGTATAAACACTGCATCATGCTGACATATTTCAGAAAATACAGTTTCTCTTTATTGAGAATATTGATGGCTTGCTAGCCTGTAAGTTCATAACGCATAAAGTATGTCATCAGATATACAGAGTTTGATTAAAGGCAGAAGAACTAATAACCGCAAGCAGTGGGGCAACTTCAGCTGATTAATTGGAAGGCCTATTTTAATCAGTGAAGCTGTAAGTTAAAGGCACACATGCAATTTTGGCTTTTTATTGTGCTATATTAGTGTAATAAGAAACAAGAAAGGAAATATTATAGCTGGCCTTTCCTTCAAACAATGAGGGATGATTTTCAGGGCCTGTGTTGAGGATCCGCATAGACATCTGCCAATGACCCACATCCCAGAAGTGCTTCCTTCTCTTCAGCATGGAGCCTACTTAGTCACTTGCTGCTCACCCTGGCCTGGAACAGCAGCATTCGGTGGTGTAGCATGGGTGTGTGTGCACAGGGATGGTTGCCCCCAGCACAAAATGGTTAGTGGTGCAAAATTTCAACACCCGGTGCTGCCTGCACTCCCGTCACTGGGCTCTGTTGAAAACGGCTTCTCTGTGCAAACCAGGACGTGGCAAACAATGGAACCACTCTTCTTTTCCTATCTCTGCAGCTGCAATCTCTAGGCAGTTGAATGTGCATGCATACTCCATCTGTTTCCCTCCCTCCCGCTCCCACCTGGCCCTGGGCACTGGCAACCCACGTTATGCCACTGGCAGCAGTGGTGAGAAGGAGGGAGAGTCAGTGGCTTTCATGCTCATTGGCGCTGTTTGGCAAGCAGTGGCAAGATAGATGGCAACAGGAATTGGCATCAATGCTAGCAAGAGGGTAGCCTCAGTAAGAAGGAGGCTCATTGAGGGTATCTTCCCAAGGACACCTGCACCCCACAAAAATCTGGAGCCAGCACTAATTGTTTTAATTTATTGATTTGTAAAAATCTCACAAAAGCACTTAGATTATGGAGTTGGTAATATGCAAAATTATTGAATGCAATTTATTAATCTGTTAAAATTCAGGTCTTTAATCAGCTGCAAAGTGGCCCTCGTAATGCGACAAGAAATTGATGTAAGCTTAGCCAGGTTGAAGGTTCATTACAAAGATATTGCTTATATAATTTTTCTTCTATGTAGCTGGCATGTAGCTCAGTGACTTCAACAACATTACTTGACGTTTGCAACGCTGCATTGGGTCCTCTGTAGGGCTTTGTTCAATAGAGCTCAAAGGATATCATTATTCCTCTTTCTTGCTATTTCCTGTAGTTGACTTGCATTTAAACTGACATTTTAAAATGAAATTTGGCAGCTTTTGAGTTCATAAGATAGATATGGAAAATAGAATTAAATTGTATTTAAAGATTTATGAAGTCCAGATTTGGACTAAACTTTAACATGCTCTACTTTTGTCCCAAATAACATGCCTTTGTCTGATAGAATCGCTTGTGTGGGAATATATATATATATATATATATACACATATATATACATATATATATGATAAACAACAGCTTCATAACATTATATGAAGTTATGTTCCATTTTTGAAATAGTACCAGGAAAATTTAAATTACAGTTTTAATATAAAAAGCTATGCACCTCAGATCTTTCCAAAATCAAGCTCTTCCTTATTCAGACCACCATTTAAGAAATGCAAAAAAAGAAAAGAAAAGCCCTTGCTTCCTTGTTCCTTTCCAACGGCATTTTATGGTCTTTTAAGACACTTTAAAAAGTTAAAATTAAATTCAAATTGGTTGATTAATTGGAATATCCAAATGTCTGACACCCGCTAAATGTTCATGGAAAGAAAGAAAGAAAGAAAGAAAGAAAGAAAGAAAAGAAAAGCTTAAATTGTCCTGGCTAAAGATTTTCAACTATAATCATGCAATTCATCCCTTGCATGAAGAGAGCAGCTTCCAGCTGCCCAGCCCCATTCTCTTGTCTCTGAGGTGCTCAGAAGACACAGCTACCTGGAAGCAGCATTTCCAACACCATGTGAATTGGGCCCTCTGACCCACTCCTCCCAGGACTGGAAAAGGGGTTAGTTTAACCTCCAGTTTGCTAGTAAAAGTGAATTACCGTGTCATGAAATAATGCATGTCTAAAAAGTGTGTCACCAACATGAAAAGTCTGGTTACAGATAGGTAGCTGTGTTGGTCTGCCATAGTCAAAACAAAAAAATCCTTCCAGTAGCACCTTAAAGACCAACTAAGTTAGTTCTAGGTATGAGCTTTCGTGTGCATGCACACTTCTTCAGATACTTTAGTACTTTTTGTTATGAAAAGTCTGGAAAGCTCTGTTCTATGGAATGCCTGATTGAATCCAACTCTGGAAGTTTGCATACTGGTTTGTAGGACAAAAAGAGGGCAAACTACAGAGATTTCAAGGACAAGAAAATGAGACAGAAGCAATGAAAGTGCACAACATGGAAGGGGGAAACACCAGCTCTTTAGGTCCTCAGCGATTCATATTGTTTGATGTCCAAACAACATTCTCATCAATCCCAGCTCTGACTTCACTTACTGGTGTTGAAAGATGGAAGCAGCCAGACTAGCTAATCTCAAAGAAACAGCTTAGTAGGGTAGCATAACTTACTTTCTAGGAGGGCTAGAAACTTTTATAAGCTGAAAGCTCAAGGTGTGAGGTCCCTGCTGTGGTTTGGTACATCAATACCCTCAATACCTATTTCTTGGTTGCCCTACTTGGAAGGCAGGGTCCTAAGGGATGATACCAAAGGACGTCACTCAGCGAAGAGAGCAGATGAAGGCAAAGAACTGCTGCCTGAGAGATTGTTGCACTCCATGGAAGCCATATAGCTTCATTGTGATGGATTTTTATAAATTACAGTGGTACATCAGGTTACATACGCTTCAGGTTACAGACTCCGCTAACCCAGAAATAGTACCTTGGGTTAAGAACTTTGCTTCAGGATGAGAACAGAAATTGTGCTCTGGCAGCGCGGCGGCAGCAGGAGGCCCCATTAGCTAAAGTGGTGCTTCAGGTTAAAAACAGTTTCAGGTTAAGAACTATTTAGGACCTGGAAATATTTAGGACCTGGATATTCAAATCCCAAATGTTTTCTTTTTGATTACTCAAAAAGTGTTTTTCTTGCTTTGTATATAGCACTTGAAATATATTTTACTTATAAATATAGATATAAAGACTCCAAATGGTTGCTTTGTGTTTGTGTAACAAATGTAAGCATTCAATAATGGAGGGACTGAAAACATAAAGTTCTGAAGTGCCATTATTTCAGTTTTTATTACAGTTAGTACTGTGTGCTGTTCCATGAGTTTGCATCTGTAGAAATGTGCTAAAACTTTGCACTACTTCTAAGATTTATGTGCTTCACAATATTTACCTTGACACAATTACGAAAGAAGCAGTTAATTTAAAATAAGCTTACAAGAACACTCTCCCTTAAACATTTTTGAGAGTAGCTTGGCTCTCCTGTCAAGAGAATATAATCTTTGTAGTAACAGGCACTCCTTTAATTCAGTTTCCTTATCTGAACGTGTTTGGTTTTTATGTTCTGTCATCTTTGCATTCAAGGCTACAAACACTTAGTAAAGTGATACTAAAGGAGACTAGACTGCCTCATCAAATAAACGAAATAGTAGTCTCTTGTGTTTAGAATGTCGTATGTTGTGAGAAGTCCTCTTCAGGCATTATAAAAGTCTAACCATGTAGGAGACACAGGGCCTCCACTCCGACCTCCATGCATTGAGCAGGAAGATCTGAAGAGGGCTTCAAATTTTAGAAGCCCACACAGGGCTGATCAGGAAGCCCACACAGCCAGTGTTCCCAGTCACAGGAAGATTAGTAATCATGCTTAGCTGAATATTTACAGCCCCATTTCATGTCTTCCTGTTAGCAGAAGCATTGGAGTGGAATGAGGCTCAGCCCCGTGTCCCCTGCATGTAATAATAGTAATAGTAGTAGTAGTTGTAGTAGTAGTAGTAGTAGTATAATATTTGTACCCCGCCCATCTGGCTGGGTCTCCCCAGCCACTCTGGGCAGCACCCAACAAAGATTAAATGCCATGTGTTGGCATTCAAGATGCCAGAGGACCGTTTGTGTGTGTTCTCATGGACATTTGGCAAATTCTTGCATGGGAATATTTTCATAACATAACTAATTTAAAATCAGCCCAACCTCACATGATGTCATTTAAATAATTGTGATGATTGGAACCTAGTCTACTTCTCTTTCCTTTGTTTCTTATTTTGTTCATTTGTGAATTTCTTTCTTTTTTTGAGTGTGAATAGAAGAGGCATTTCTGAGAACCTTGTGTGAATTCTCGGCTCTGTTGAACTTCCTGGGTGTTTCAGTAATGTCTGCATTATCTGAGTGTGTTAGGATAACTGACAAATCAAAATGTAAGCCTGGCCATATCCTAAAATGGTTAAGGCTGCGATTCTGTATACCCTTAGCTGGAAGTAAGCTCTGTGGAACATATTAGGGCTTAGCTCTAAGCAAACACACCTAGAACTGTGTTTAAGTCCCTGCACTTTGGGTGTGCTGTACCAGTTGATGCATTAGTGTAATATCGTAAGACATGTTAAGTTAGCACTGAAGAGATTGAAAGCAGATAGGCAGGGGCTAATGTTTAGAAACTTCAGTTTGTTAAGATACATGAAGCAAAACACTTGTGAGTTGATCCAAAGGCACCTTTCTGAGCACTGAAGCCATGTTCGGCTCACATGAGGACTGTTTAAAATTTCATGCTAGGTAAAGGTAAAAGTAAAGGTACCCCTGACCGTTAGGTCCAGTCACGGATGACTCTGGGGTTGCGCGCTCATCTCGCTCTATAGGCTGAGGGATCCGGCGTTTGTCCACAGACAGCTTCCGGGTCATGTGGCCAGCATGACTAAGCCGCTTCTGGTGAACCAGAGCAGTGCACAGAAATGCCGTTTACCTTCCCTCTGGAGCGGTACCTATTTATCTACTTGCACTTTGACGTGCTTTCGAACTGCTAGGTTGGCAGGAGCAGGGACCAAGCAACGGGAGCTCACTCCATCATGGGGATTTGAACCGCCAACCTTCTGATTGGCAAGCCCCAGGCTCTGTGGTTTAGACCACAGCGCCACCCGTGTCCCAAAAGTTCATGCTAAACTACACTGCAAAAGAACAGTGAAGCAAAATCCAAATATATTCCTCTATTTTCACAAGAGGTAGCATGCCAACTGTCATGTTCAGTGTTTTGTCAGAATGGCTGAACTCTTCCACAGACATTTGTGGAACAAAGCTAGTTCTACTCACCATTCTTTGGCCCTAACCCATAGTGGACAATAGCCATTGTTACTTGGAAGGATCGTTGTTGATTTTTTTTTTAAGTACACACAATTCTCCTGCTTAACATTCTTGTTTAAGATGCAAGTAATTCTGCAAGTAGATCCATATGGTCAGCAAAATTTAAAATCCTGTTGGCTGTTTCTGCATTAAGCCTTGGCCATTTTCTACTCCTGTTGTGTCACGGGTAACAGTCATTTTTTTTTACTGTCTTTTTTTGATCCACTGAGAAATAGATGCAAAAAAATGAATAGTATTTATGCACAGCAAGTTACTGTTAAGCTCTGTTCCAATGATGCCAACTGTGAGGTGGTCTGATATGCACTCTAGCAGTGATAAAATGAGCTTTCCTGCATGAAATATTAGCTCTCTTGTATACATTTCCTCCTTACAATGTTCAATTATCTTAATGCATGTTGTAAATGACACTGATTCATGAGCTTATTGTGGGCAGACTTTCAAAGACCTACATCAGGAAAATATCTGGGTACAAAACCCCAATTGACTCTATAATTAATTAACTTCACCATAGTACTTCATAGCTCTTGACAGAAATTAGGGATTTGGCTGAAGGGAGCTATTTTCTTTCTCTTCCTGCTCTTCACTCGAGATAGGTTGGGTGACTACATGCGTTAGGACTTGCTAAAAGGCTGTGCAAAGCATCCGTGTATTTATGGGACTTCTGGCTTGAAAGCAGAATAAAGTGTATTTATACATGGGGGAGGGACAAGTAATTTAATAACTTAAATCCCAAAAGTAAGAGATGTAAGCCTCAATTAGAGTTTCTTTTTAATCTGGTTTGTAGATTAATTTGGCTCAGTTGGATCACATCTGCCACTATAAAACCATACCACAGATAAAAGGAAAATGAAAAAAAAAATCTTACCAGTATACCTACCACAGGTTTCTTTCATATTTTTGTTTGTTTATTTCAAATTTCCTCCCAACAGTAATGCCCTGAAGCAGCTATCTGTTCATATGATCTACAGAAAGACTTAGCAAATTTTCTTCCCTTTAGGAACTGTTTTTGTTTGACAGCTTTGCCTGTTTTGGCAGGAGTGGGAAGAGGAAAACAATATTCGCGCCTAAGCATGAATTGCACCCATTAATTGTGAAGAAACACCCACATGTTCCTTCAGTTAATTGGGAAGACAATATGGGGCATTTATCCACATGTAAATCAAATGGCAAAACCTTACAAGGTAGAAGCCAACAAGCTGCCACTCCATCAGCCCTATGAATGTGCCATCCAACTGGCACCAGGGTCGCAAATCCCTGCTAGCCCGATTTATTCCCTGTCAAAACCGGAGATCCTACCTGTGCTTTTCCTGTGGAACGCCCTCCCTTCAGATGTCAAGGAGATAAAGAATTACACAACTTTTAGAAGACATCTGAAAGTAGCCCTGTATCAGGAAGTTTTTAATATTTGATGTTTTTATTATGTTTTTAGATGTGCTGTAAGCTGCCCAGAGTAGCTGGGGAAACCCAGCCAGATAGGCAGGGTATAAATAATAAAATTATTATTCTTATTATAAGGTAAAAGTAAAGGACCCCTGGACGGTTAAGTCCAGTCAAAGGCTGAGCTTGCGGTGCTCATCTCGCTTCAGGCTGAGGGAGCTGCCGTTTGTCCACAGGCAGCTTTCCGGGTCATATGGCCAGCAGGACTTACCCGCTTCTGGCGCAACGGAACACCATGACGGAAATCAGAGCGCATGAAAATGCCGTTTACCTTCCCGCCACAGCAGTACCTATTTATCTACTTGCACTGGCATGCTTTTGAACTGCTAGGTTGGCAGGAGCTGGGACAGAGCAACGGGAGCTCACCTCGTCGCACAGATTAGAACTGCCAACCTTCCGATCGGCAAGCCCAAGTGGTTTAGACCACAGCACCACCCACGTCCCTATCTCTTTTACCTTTACCTTTATTATTATTATTAAGTGGTGCAATAACCCATCAAGGTCCAGACAGACCACCAGAATCTAGAACCTTCAGTACTGGTGGGTGGTCAGCAAGACTTTGAGGTGGAGCAGGTACTGGACTCATAGTGTCAGTTTGGTTTGGTGTAGCACCTGATTGACTGGAAGGGATATGAATCCAAAAAACGTTCACAGTGCCTCCAGTGTTCATGCTTCAGACTTAGTCAATCAGTTTCATTGATGCTACTCGGGCAAACCAAGGCCTGTGAACTGCAGGTGTATGGACGCCCATGGGTGTGGAGCATGAAAGTCATGAGCTCTGTGGAGACTTATTGGTAGGCTTGGTCAGTGGGGGAGAAGGAACAGGATGAGATCTCTGAGACTGTTCGCGGGGAGTAGTTCACTAGATGATGTCCCTACCCTGCTGCTGTTTGATGCTCCAGCAGAGGAGGGGGAGCAGTGAGCCAGCCCATTGCCCTTCCTCCTGTGAGCAAAGTTGCCCTGGCAACTGGGGAGGCATGTGAGCCTGAATAGGGCAGGCAGACTCAGGCCCCATCTCTAGGAACGTGCAGTTAGATGTACTGGTGTGAGCAGACCCTGCCAACCCGCAGAAGTGCCCACTTACTTGCCCAGTCCCCATTACTTAGGGCAACAATTGCGTGAATGACTGTGTCTGCCCTGCTCTTCAAAAGAAGAGCAGAGAGGCATGCCAGGCATTTGTTTGTGCCTAGTCCTGCACTGTAGACCTCTGCTTTGGACTTCTGAACCTTGTAAGCTGTATCTTGATCTATGTCTAAACCATGAACTGATTTGTAAAACAAAGCCTTCAGGAATGATTGAGCTGACAGTCCAAGTACTGAATCCTAGAGTGGGAGCCAGGACAAATGACTACATTTAATGGCCTGAAACTTCCAAAACACACACACAAAACACCACTGTAATGGTTCTAGGGGTGGCTCGTGCGTAAGTTGTCGCCACACCTGGCTGGGTTACCTGGGTGAACCTTTTCTGTCTGAACAGCCACTCGCCCGTGGCTGTCTCAATCGCTGGCAGAATCTGTCAGTGGGCGTTTCTTGAACTTCTTCCAGCAAAGAAGCTCTTTGACGCCTAGTCTCCACCTACTCTCCCTGCGCGGAAGCCTTCTGCGCAGGGAGGGTGTGGGCAGCGGAGGACCCGTGCTCTCCCCGCTGGTCTCCGGCAAGGAGTCATGGAGCCACCTCGCCGATTCCCCCATCTGCCCCCCTTCTCCACTGGTGCTATGCTGATTTCCTTCCCCAGAAGATGGGCTGCTTCTCCCCATCCTGGGACACTCTCCGGAATCCCTCTGGAGCCCTCCCTCTCCCTCTGGCTCCGATGGCAGTTCCCTGACAACCACCCATTGTACTTAAGCAATATTTATACATTCCTCCCTTCCTTGGCCCTTTCCCCATAAGTTATTCTGTCTATACCCTCTAAACCTGGGCTACATGCCCATGGACATGCTATAATGTTACTTTTCTATTATCTTCAAAGAGAATATTGCTAACCATCATCTGTATATTACAGTAATTAAAAACTCCTAACATTTTATCTTTGATCTTCTATATATGTATAGAATGCTTACATGCTAACAATGTAAGCTTTTTTGCTATCTTATAAATCAGTGAGTCTCCACCCTGTCTTGAATAAATTGTCAGATACTACCTTAGATGAGAGAATTTCCTGGCTGTTCTCCATAAGTGCCATCCATAAGTAGCCTACAGCATAAAGTATTTTAGTTCAATTTTATTCTATTTTAATTTTACTCGCTGAACAACTCTGATAGTCACTGGGAAGAATGTGTAAAACATGAAATGTATTATAAAGTAGATGATTTTTGAGCCATTCAAAACTAATAAAAAGCTGGAAGTTTCACTTACGTACTGCCACCCTGACACCTACAAAAATTATGATCGGCTAATTCACTCATTTAATTGTGAGGAAGACGATAGATCACTTAAAGAACTGGAAGGGGAATTTCAGCTACATTTATTAAGCCAGACATTATTCTTGTTAAGGCATTCAAAATTAACTCAGTGTTGCATGGGTGGAGGAAATCAATGATGTGCCTGCTAGACTTCTCCTGATTTCCATACCACTGTGAGTTTTGTGCCTGTAGCTTTCAGTTTGTGCAACCCATGCCATGGAAAATGTAGGTACAGATCACATGTACAACTGCTCTGTATGCATTTGGGTATATGCTTTGTGTTCAGGGGACCTGTGCATGTGTGGAGGCCAGAGGTGGGGACAGTGGGACATTATCCCACCTTCTGTGTGTTTATTATGAGTGCCTGAAGAGAGCTATTATCTCAATGCCAAGCTAAGAGTTTTTCAGAGTGAAATGTGGAAAATGGAGCACCCTTCCCCCCAAGAAAAAGCACGAAAAAACCCCCTTGAAACTGCATTTTTAAAAGCCCCAAACAACTCACCTTCATTTGTTGATGCTTCTGTCTCAAATTATAATGCCTCTGATTTGACATCGCTATTTGTGTACAGTTTGTTTTTCTTTTAAACCCGCCTTACTTTTGACTGACCTACTGTTTGGAATTGACAATAATGGCCATCCTTTTTTCGGAATGGACAAGTTAGACAGAGGAATTTAGCTTTTAAGCACTCTGTCCACAGTATGAACTTGCAATAATGTTCTCATTCCAACCCTTTTCATACTGTATCAACAGAACACTACAGGGGTGAGTATAAAAGGCTTTAGTTGGCAGATGAAAAATGGGGGGTATGTAAAGCTGGAAGATGTTCAAATCCAGGCCATAAAGACCCAGGCCTGGCTGTAGTTGTGTCTTCAAGAACTCATTTTCTTGGCTGCCCCGCTGTTGAGGGAAGTCCGTTTCCCTTGGGCTTACCAGATTATTAGCATTTTCCAGAAACACTCTAAGACTTTTTGTTTGGACTGGTTTTAAGTGGTGGAGGTAGGCATGCCTGGGGTTCTTTCTGTTTGTTTATATGTATTTTATACCAATAAACTGAACATATATTTTATATTTCTGTGTGTTCCATAAGTTTTAGAAATACTGTTAACCGCTTAGAGCCTTAAAGATGTTATACAAATAAATAAGGTAAGTACAACCACTTAAGAACTTCTGAAAGCTACAGAAGACAAAGTGCATTGAGGTAAATAGACACAATTAGGAGATCTATTCTAGAGACTTATCCTTTGCAGGGTGGATTTTTTTATGAGGCACAGGCATATTTATATTGCTTTTAAATTTTAGACAGAAGGTGATGTGGTAACTAATCAATAATTTTCTTGATAGATTTAATGGGAAAGGGAAGAAAAGAGCATTAAGGAAGATCCTGTATTGCACGACTTCTATAATAAACAACTACAAGTGACTGTACTTTTATCCTTGTAACTTAAAAAGATTTACAAAGGTGGCTAGATAACACTGTAGACTGTGTAGGAGTGTGGTGTTGGCAGACCTGAAATATAAAGGATTTAATTCAAAGTCACTTTCAAAGCCAGTAATGAATCGTAGCCCAGTAACAAAACCTCATTTCTCAATTTCGCACAAGGAAAGATTGCTTGCCTTTCAAAAAACCTTGCTCTTTTAAAAAATGTAGAGCAAGTATTTAAGATAACTAGAGCAATCATTATCTTTGTGATGAATTCAGTATTTTGTATATTTTGTATATGTTCTGAAATGCCATAATCATTACAAGGAAACGGAACAGGGAATGGGATGGAATGGGGATAGTGCAACTAATTCCACTGGGGAGCCATGCCTAAGGCAGCATTTTAGTAATGTCAACAAGTCCCCTATTAACTTCCCAAATCACCTCAATGCAGCTAGGCTGAAATCTAGCCATTATTCGGGTGTTGCTGCAGAGCAGCAACGATCAGACCAGCAATTTCCTCACTCAGGAGTAAAGCACCAGATTCCCTTGCTACCAGATTCCCTACTTGGAACCACTGGAATCTGGGCTGAATATTTGGGAAATGTGGAGAGGTGGCGTGCGCAACCAGGCAAACTGTGACTGAAGAGACACACATTATAAGATAATCACTTGTGTTTTGTATTAACTTTATACAGTACTCTTTTTTTCTCTTTGGTGAGTACATAAACGTAACCTAAGCCAACTTTTTATTTTTGGCTTGGATTGTGATTATGCATAAACCTGAGCTCAGCCTATGCAAGCAGTTCACCCATGTTGTTGCTCCCTAGTTAAATTCAAATATTCTTAGGGTAGTGTTCTGTCTAACAGTTAAGAAAAGGCATGAATCAGGCTATTATATCAACCAAGTTTTTCCTTCATAAAAATATATATATTTAAATTAGAAATGATTGAGTGTGAGATACTTGGTAAGAACAGTTTCAGTTTTGTCTGGTGTTTTCATTATAAGAGCACATCATACCAGAGTTCACCTTGTCCCTTAACACTCATATTCACTCTCCAGTGCAAAATGAAAAAATAAATTAAAATCCTTCCAGCAGGTAGGCTTTATCCTGGGTAGCTTCTGACGCTTAAGATTCACTGTATTTAGCATTAAGGTATGTGAGGCTGAAAATGGCGTTCCTATACCTGCTCTGGGTGACCAAATATGACAGGAGCTCAGAACTTCTCTGAGGGAAACTTTCCCTGCCAGCGTTGACATGAGCAGGGGGCAACTCCAGATGCTATTATTATGGGAGGCATTTTTTACTGCCTCCTTCAGCTGAAAAGGCTTCCAAAGCAGTTTACAAAGATCATTACAGTCATACCTCTAGTTGCGTTAGGTTCATGTTGCGGATTTTCGGGTTGTGAACGCGGCAAACCTGGAAGTATATATTTCCTGGTTTCGCTACATGCAGAAGCGTCGCTCTAGTTGCGGACTTTTCAGGGTGGGAACAGCACCCTGGAACGGATTGTGTCTGAAACTAGAGGTACCACTGTAATAAGACACAGTCACAATCTAAAATACATGCCACAGTGAAATGGGATTGGGAGGGAGGGAGGAAAAGCAAATTCTGGTACTAGAGCTTTCTCTCCCCCCCCCCCCCCGTACAGTGGTACCTCTGGTTACGAACTTAATTAGTTCCGGAGGTACATTCTTAACCTGAAACCGTTCTTAACCTGAGGTACCACTTTAGCTAATGGGGACTCCTGCTGCCACCACGCCACCGGTGCGTGATTTCTGTTCTCATCCTGAGGTAACGTCCTTAACCTGAGGTACTACTTCCGGGTTAGCGGAGTCTGTAACCCGAAGTGTTTGTAACCCGAGGTACCACTGTGTGTGTGTGTGTGTGTGTGTGTGTTTATATATGGGCCTTTGTTCAAACAAAATATTTCTCAAAGCAGGTAACAAAAATATATACAAACAAATAAATCATAATACAGTGGTGCCTCGCAAGAGGAAAATAATCCGTTCTGCGAGTCTCTTTGTCTAGCGGTTTTTTCGTCTTGCGAAGCATGGCCATTAGCGGATTAGCGGATTAGCGCTATTAGCGGCTATTAGCAGCTTAGCGGCTATTAGCGGCTTAGCGGCTTAGAAAAAGGGGGGGGGGAGAGGGAAAAAACTCGCAAGACTCGCAAGACGTTTTCGTCTTGCGAAGCAAGCCCATAGGGAAATTCGTCTTGCGAAGCGCCTCGACAAACGGAAAACCCTTTCGTCTAGCGAGTTTTTCGTCTTGTGAGGCATTCGTCTTGCGGGGCACCACTGTACAATTTTAAAACCAAATTAAAAACAATACCAAAAAAATCTCAGAACAATACTATACCTACCTACCTACCTACCTACCTACCAGAATGAACTAACATGACCATTCGCCCCCAAATGGCAAACCTCTGGAGTGGTTGGCTTTCTTACCCCCCTCTGCAACAGACATGGATGATGGACTAAATATTTGTATTTCAGAGTACATGCAGAGTTCAATGCAGCAAAGAGGTCTGGGTGTGTGTGTGCTTCTTTGGGACTCATAATGTAGATGATAACAAGATGTTGAACTATACGTCTCATCATCCCGGGCCAAGCCCTATTGTTGATATAGCAGTGTCCCGTGCACAGCGGAATGATGAGGAATACGTGCACATACTCTAAGTTGCTTTATTTACCTTTCAAAGCTGGTAGATTACAGAAAAACATCTTGCCTCTGCCGGAGCAGAGAAAAGCATCCTCTCTCCTCTAAAGCACGGAGAGAAACAACACACACTGAACTGCAAAGAACAGTGAAAAACAGGAAACCAGTGTACGTCACATCCAGTCTCCCTTTCCCGTGGGAAAACTCCAACAGCAATTGACTGTGGAATGTAAACATTGTCTTGTGACAAGCATTTCGCTGCACAGTGAAGAGAGCAGAAACCAACAAGCCCATGCTGGTTGAAGCTGATGAGATTTGGAGTCCAGCTATATTTGGAAAAACACAGGTTGCTTACTCCTGAGCCAGATTCCACGGTAGAGTCCAATTCTTCATCCAGGCGGGCTGCTGTTTCCGAGAAAAGACTATTAATCAGGAGAAAAACTTACATAAGTTTTAAATCTGGGAACTTTCTAGCATCCTGTGCTCAGCCCCCATAATTCAATGGAGATTGTGAGACTGGTCCTAGATTATGGAATACCCTCCTCTCCA
Source organism: Podarcis erhardii (assembly GCF_964252035.2). Classification (NCBI taxonomy): domain Eukaryota; kingdom Metazoa; phylum Chordata; class Lepidosauria; order Squamata; family Lacertidae; genus Podarcis; species Podarcis erhardii. Next base: position 45,429,735 of record NC_138513.1, read on the forward strand.
ATGTGTATTTGCCACTGAAAACATTTTCGCATCAAGATGGAAAGATGTCTGCACTGTTACTTCTCAGGTGTTTCTTACATTTTTCAAGGTAGGATTCAGATTTACTTGCAAAGTTGTATTGAAGCACAATCACTTCTTTTGAATTTTGACCAAATCTCTCCCCCATAATTATACAAAGTAGAAAAGGGAGAGTTAAGAACTAGACGTCTTCCTCAGCTGAAATAGTATAAATGTTCCTGAATGAGATTAACTGATGAAACTGTATTTTCTGATTATGAATTTTTCTATATCTGGTTACGGATAGGTAGCCGTGTTGGTCTGCCATACTCAAAACAAAATAAAAAAATTCCTTCCAGTAGCACCTTAAAGACCAACTAAGTTAGTTTTAGGTATGAGCTTTCGTGTGCATGCACACTTCTTCAGATACACTGAAACAGAAGTCACCAGACCCTTCTATATAGTGAGAAGGTGGGGAGGGGTATTACTCAGGAGGGTGGTGGGAGTGGGTGATTGGCAGACAGCTGTGATGACTTCTGTTTCAGTGTATCTGAAGAAGTGTGCATGCACACGAAAGCTCATACCTAGAACTATCTATATCTGGTAATACTTTCAGGAAGGCTAGTATGTCAGTTAGAAAGATAACTTTGATGACAGAGTTGCTTTTCACCCTTTGAAATGATTTTTATGAATCCATTCTAGCAAAGTGGCTTGAAGAAGTTCATATCTATTTTTGGAGAGTAATAGAGATTTGATTTTCCAGCTGGTTTTTGAACACTGGTATTTATGTATACAGTACTATAATTACTTAATGGTCTCTGCCTCTAGATACATTGAAGGGAAAATGTATTAAGCATTTGGTAAAATTCATAATCACACCCAATTAATTTTTATCTGAATTTCCCTCATGTTAAGCTTTTCTTGGCTGGTTTGAGCAGTAAGATTATTAGTCTTATATAGCTGTATTTAATCATTCTGAGCCATGAATCAAGGCAGTCTTTCTGAAGTTACCTAACTTTAAGCATCCCTACAAAAATATAGCTCACCAGTCATTTTAGTTGTTCAGCCAGGGGCCACTGGATCCATTATTTTCACTGGTTGCACAAGTGTCCTCAGTGGCTAGGAACACCTTTTGATAGCTTCACCTAGTGCATCAGCTGTGGCCATTCCTGGGCAGAAGTAGCCTGGCCACAGTATTCCATACTTTGGTGATTTCAAGACTGGATCACTGCATTGTGCTTTGTGTGAGATGGCAGCTAATGTAGAATGCAGTGGTTAGGCTCTCCTACTTGTGGGATAACCAGTCTTATATGACCAACATGTGTTTGTCAACTCTAATTAATGCATGAATGGGTTAATACCATAGAGTAAGCTGCCCTGCCAGGCTTAGCTATGCCCACTTCCTGTCAGATTTGGGGGAACTAGGTAATCAAACCTTTGTTTTCCATCAGTCTACCCGAGAAGCTCAGTGTTTGAAGAGGTTTGAGCAGATTGCTCTAGCTCAATCACATAGCTCTCAAAAGCCACTCTCGAGTTCCTGTACCAATCTAGGAACTTTCTCCACTTTGCAACTAAGCCAAGTTTTACTGCCTGCGCAACTTTCTGAAGCACATGACTCTGACCTTTGAAAATTATCTAAAATTCTCTAATTTCATGCAGAAGTCAATCCAGGCCTGCCAAATAATTTAGATTTTTACAATGTACTTTTAAATATACAGTGGTGCCCCGCAAGACGAACACCTCGCAAGACGGAAAATCCGCTAGACGAAAGGGTTTTCCGTTTTGGAGGTGCTTCAGAAAACGAATTTCCCTATGGGCTTGCTTCGCAAGACGAAATGTCTTGCGAGTTCCTGCGGGTTTTTCCCCCTCCCCCCCTTTTCCTAAGCCGCTAAGCCGCTTATCAGCTGATCCGCTAAAAGCCGCTAAACCGCTAATAGCGCTAATCCGCTAAGCTGTCAATGGGCTTGCTTCGCAAGACGAAAAAACCGCTATACGAAGAGCCTCACGGAACGGATTAATTTCGTCTTGCGAGGCACCACTGTACTCTGTAAATGTCCCACTCTCTATTAAATGTTTGTTCTGTGACCTTTGAAGAGTAAGAAAACAGTTTTCTATGTTACCAAATGTGTGGTCTTTTCCTAGGCTGGGCAAAGAGAGAAGCATGGAAAGAAACCCTTTTAAGGGGACATTTTGGAACTCCCTTGAAAAGGCATGTTTTAAAGGGTTTACAGCCTATCTTTCTAGCCTATATTTCTAAACAAACAACCAAACCTAGGAGAAGCTGGTGTTAGTCACCTGTCAGGGCACAATACATGACAGTTCTCATTGTGAATATATACAGTGGTATCTCTGGATGCAAATGGGATCTGTTCTGGAGCCCCGTTCACATCCTGAAGCGAACGCAACCCGCGTCTGCGCATGCGTGGGTTGTGATTTGCTGCTTCCACGCGTGTGCGTGACGTCATTTTGAGCGTCTGCACATGCGTGAGTGGCAAAACCCAGAAGTAATGCACTCCATTACTTCCAGGTCGCTGCGGATCGTAACCTGAAAACGCTCAACCTGGAGCACATTTAACCTGAGGTATGACTGTACTGTACTTCAAATATCTTGTTTTGCTATGAAATTTATGTTTTGACGGGACTAAACATTAGCAACATTTTGGGTATGATTTTTTGGATAGGTTTGGTAAGTGTTACCAAATGGGAAAAATATTGATAAAATTTGGTAAAATGTTCACAAGCTTTTGTAGCATTGGAGTGTGGTATAGCAAGAAGAAGCTTCCAAATCAATATCTCTGCCCCCTTCTGCAGGTTCTCTCCATACTGGGCTATCATTTAAATGCTATTAAAAAGAAATAAAAAATTGTGCCCGCTTAAGGTTAAAAACAAAACAAAAAACCAAAACCATGTTCCTCTTTTGGTGAGCTTGGTTAATGGAAAGGTTGCTAAGAGGAATAACCATCATAATGTGGCTAAGCAAATAACTTTGGGATTTGGCACAGGCCAAAGCTCTGTGATTTCACCCTGCTGTGTGGTCTTTCTCATATACTATTAGAAGCCACTGGTCTTCTCTTGTAACACTAGTTTCAATAACATTTTTTTGGCGGGGATGACACAAGGCAGCAAATAATATACTTTCAAGTTTATTTTCCTTGCTCCTCATAGCCCATGTCCTTTCGTTTTCCTCCCTTTCCATCTTTTCTCTTTCCTGTGTTTTCATTCCTTCATCCATCTGCTCTGGGAACTGTAATCACCAGCGTCAAAATATAGAGATTTCCAACCTAAAATTGGCACCCGTGGGAAGGAACCTAAAACGATTTGGACAGAGAGCACAAGTTGCCAAACCATGTTTAATAGGTTGTACCAAAGATTTTCCTAAACGGTTCTCATACACTGTGGCTTCTCAAAACCCAATAAAACCTTATTATAACAGAGCCTTAACTTCTATAAAAATGCAAGGAAGACTTGCTTTAATTCTTGAACTTTAGAAAAGTGCATTTCCCAGGGAAAATCACAGTGAACTGAATTAATAGAGTTACCCCAGGAACAATGGTCTTAATGTCTTTGAAGTTCAGAAATGGAGAACGAGTCCCCCTTGCTCTCATGTCTGCTTTGAAGATGAGAAATAGTGATGCAATTTTTTGCACCATAACACTCACTTTTTTCCTCCTAGAAAGTAAGGGGAAATGTGTGCGTGTTATGGAGGGAATGCCTACGGATGGCATGCCTACGGATTTTCCTCCTCTAAAAACTACGTTCGTGTTATGGTCGGGTGCGTGTTATAGAGCGAAAAATACGGTACTTATCACATTCACCAGAAGTGTGTGAGTGTAGTTCTGGAACAACCCAGTTGACACAGTATTCTGTTTCATAGCTTGGTATGGAAGCAATGCTGTCTTATAATGATATGGTTCAGCATATGCTTCCTTGACTGCTGTACACGTTAGACATTGTTTCAATATGTGGCATCTGAAGAAGAAGAGGAAAAGCCTGTGCATTTGATAAGCTGGTGCACAGACCCAGAGAAACATTTGGAGTGCAAAATCAGTTTCTTGGTATATCTCATCAGCGAGATGTGATGGTGGCAGGATCCCACTTGGCTTATGCCAATTTAAATCACTTCTCTTATGCTAGATTTAAGGTTAGCATACATTAGTAGGAGGAGAGAGTGGATATTCATTCACCCACTTTACCACAATTATTTTCTCTGTCCACACCCAGAAGAGTTTAACTCCTCCCACTACCAGCTCACACATTTTATATTAAAACAGCAGCTTTCAGTAGAGCAGGATGGCTTTAATCTCCCTAATATCTCAGCAGCAAATAGCTTGCTAGTTCTCCAGTACCAACCAGTGGCTACTTGAACATGCTGAAGAAACTATAGAGTGCACTCACTTGAAAATAGTCAAGTTACATCCCTTATAATGAATGGCTTTGGAGTCTACCCATTTACTCTTAGTGTGTTCATAAGAACCTGGTTCATAACCAGTTTTTGCTGGTTTGTAATGTTTGATTGAGATATCTAGACACCATTCTTGCCCCACCTTCTCTGGTTCACAATAGTAGTTTCTAACGCCAGGAGCTTTCATTTATTAACTGGATGAGTTATAGAGTGAATGATGGCCAGGTTGCCTGTCAGCTGTCCAGCGGCCAGCATAGCCATGTTGAATAAATTAGATTACACTGATTCCTGGGGCGTTAAGGGCTTGCTTACTTACATTTTTCTCTCATCCTGGGGTCTTCCTGTAAGTAAGCGATCTTTTGGGCTGTAATTTGGACACAGTGTAGAATAGAGGAAGTCCAGGAATCTTACATAGCGTTTTGTGAAAGAAGACAGCATCCAAGCTACTTTGGAACATGGTGACTCTTGCCCTCGCCTTAGGTTTTGACAATATCTCCAGATGCATATAAGCAGCACCCCAAGGTAGTAATGACAGCATGCTTCATTGCTTTAATGACAACGTAACTCCTTCTCACAAGGCATTGGAGGAAGAGCCTCTCTACCAGCCATTAAAATGAATATCTGAAACAAGGTGGGATGGAGAGAGTATTAATGAAAATTTAGCCTGGAGAAGAGGAGGTTAAGGGGTGATATGATAGCCATGTTCAAATATATAAAAGGATGTCACATAGAGGAGGGAGAAAGGTTGTTTTCTGCTGCTCCAGAGAAGCGGACACGGAGCAATGGTTCCAAACTACACCTAAACATTAGGAAGAACTTCCTGACAGTAAGAGCTGTTCAACAGTGGAATTTGCTGCCAAGGAGTGTGGTGGAGTCTCCTTCTTTGGAGGTCTTTAAGCAGAGGCTTGACAACCATATGTCAGGAGTGCTCTGATGGTGTTTCCTGCTTGGCAGGGGGTTGGACTCGATGGCCCTTGTGGTCTCTTCCAACTCTATGATTCTATGATTCTATGATTCTATGAAAAGGTAGGTGAAAGATGTTGGAGCAGGACATCTTGAGTTAATTTGGAGCTTGGCGGGGAATAAGGGTTTCAACAGCGTATTGGACTTCTTCCCATGGTGATGAAAGCTTTGTTAATGACAAAATGATAGTGCCACAAACACCAGTAAAGTTTTATAGGAAGGGAGAAACATCATTTTGTAGCCTACAGCTCAGCGGAGGAGCATCTGCTTTGCATGCAGAATGTCCCAAGCAATAAATCCCCAACATCTCCAAATAGGGATGAGAGTGTCCTCTGTCTGAAGGAGCTGTTGCCAGTCAGTATGGGCAGTACTAGGTAGATGGACCACTAGTCTGACTCTGTATAAGGCATCTTCCTGTGTTCTTAACAGACCAAAAGTACAATCTTTCTTTCTTTCTTTCTTTCTTTCTTTCTTTCTTTCTTTCTTTCTTTCTTTCTTTCTTTCTTGTCATCCTCTGTCCTTTCAGAATTCTCTGTAGTATGTTATCAATATATATACTGTCAGCAGGATGCCTGATACCAAGAAGCTGGTGTTGCTTTTATAAATGGCTACAGTACACCACCTGGAAGTTTATTTATAGTTGAAGTAAATCATTCTCAGTAATAATTTATAGAGATCAAACATTTAGTGCTCGGCAGTTTACCCGTAAGCGTGTCCTATTATAATGGAACTATCTCGCACTTTAAAAATAGCATTAGTATAGTGTTTTAGATTTAAAACGGATCAGGAGGGGATTGAAATTGATTGATTACAAGAGAAGATTATCGCTATCACTGTAATGTGAAAAGGTCACCTTTGGCCTTTTCTTCACTACATCCCAAATTCTATCAACACTGAAGATCTGCAGACTGCCACTATGAGTATATTTATTTCAGATTTAAATAAATTTGTGCTGTTGTGGTTGAAATTACTAATTATACTGGCCTGTTCATAACTGCATGAGAGTTTTTTGACCAAATCTCAAGTGGAACAGCAGCCACAAGGCCGTGCCTCTGTTACAGGCAGATCAGCCTAGTAATGCGCAGTGTTGCAATCTAGTTCTTAAAAAATTGACCAGAGAATCTGTATCTTATATTTCATCTACAGCAGAAGTGTGACTGAAGGTCATTTGGAAGTAATGCAGGTCTATAAGCATTTTAGTATAAGCTTCTTACCTTTATACACCACCTTTCTCTGAAGGTGAATCCACAGGCAATGTCCAATTCAGGCAGAGATCGAGCTGAGAAATGCTTAATTTCGTCAGTGTGAACTCTCACACTGAGGAGCCAGAGTACCACAAGATGTTGATTTGGTTTGTTTTTAGCCTTGCTCATCAACATGTTTAGATGAAGTGGCTGCAAATAAGGCTAACAAGTGGTAAGATGGTAGATTGCCAGTATGATTGTCACCCTGTCTCTCAAAACTAGACAGTTGGCAAGCCTTCTAGCTGCTAAAAACTAACTCCCAAACAATCAGGCTTCTGGATCGAGACAAACTAGGCATTGCTTCCTAGGTCAAACTTTTGTGGTATTACTGCACTATGTAAGGTCTTTCTGGAGATAATTTGCATGCTAAGATGAGGGCATCTAGGCATTCGTCATGAGCTTTAGTAATCTATAAAATATATAAAATTACCAGAAATAATCATAATACCAAGTGATTTTCTTCTTTTAGGGAAGCAAAATAATTGTTTAACTAACCATCGTAAGTGTAACTGATACCTTTTCAAAGACCACAGCTGTGAGGAAATCTTTTACTTCTGGCACATCTTATTACCAGAAAGCTATCTGTGGACAAACACCGGCTCCCTCGGCCCGAAGCGAGATGAATGATGCACCCAATATTTGCCTTTGACTGGACTTAACCGTCCAGGGGTCCTTTACCTTACCCTACCTTTTTGTCTCCTGTGTGGCTCACTGACTCTCATAGAGTAGTGGCTGCGTTCAGATGTAATAGGAAATAATGGTGTCTCTCTCCTAAAACATGCCACAATGGGCCTTTACCCAGCGACGGAGCAAGCCAATAGAGTGCCTGGGGCAGTGGTGCCCAGGGGTGGGGCCAGCTGGTGCAGGACGCTCTGGGGGGCCTCAGAGGAGTTGGTCTGCCTCCTCCCACTCAGCTGCTGTACAGCTGAGGAGGAGGCGGTAGGCGGACAGTTTGAGGCAGCACGAAGCCTGCGGCCGCCCAAGCTACCACATTACTCCCAGGAGAGACGTGTGGTTTGGGCGTGCTGCAGGCCCCACGATGAGTGCCACCCGGCTTTTCGTCAACCTCCCCCCCAGTGGTGACACCTGGGGCGGCCCGCCCCCACTGCCCCCTTCCTCAGCCCTTGCCTTTTGCTTGCCCACACACCCCTTCCTGCAACCCCTCTTTTCTGCCAACAAGGAGATTGGAAGCCGCTTTTGATTTTAAATTAACCACACTTCCCCATGACCTTTGAACTTGGGGAAAATGGGTTTGTTTAAGCCAGGGATGGCTAATTTATTTATTTTTTTAAGAATGAGGGCCACATTTACCAGCAGTGGACCTGGCAAAGTTTGTGTGCAAACTCAGACACACACTTAGGCAGGCTTACACTCATTCAGACAGTCCCCTATTCTTTCTTTTCTCTCTCAGAGAGAGACCCTCAACTGAAGCCTAATTTTGTTGCACTAAGGTAGCACTTTTTAATATAGTTTGATCATATCATAGACTCTAGACAGTGTATCATGAGCCTCTTTTATCACCTGCAATGTGTCTATTAAGACCTGAGTTTCAAAACTACTTTGTCCTTGAACACAATTAAAAGAATTTTGTGGTTTTTATAACAGCCTGCCCTATAAACTTACCTTTATTTTACAAAATGGAGCCAAAGTGAAAACGTCTGTTATCTGTAGAACAATGCACTTCTGGCTTTCCGTCATGATTTATCATGATGAAGGATAAATATTCAGCCTGACATGAACTTTAGCAGATTACTGATTATTACTGTCTTACTCTTGCATTCATCAGCTCTTCATGCTGGGCTGGAAGCTAGTCTCAAGGTTTGGGTCTTTGGACATCTGGAAAGTCTACTTCAAATTGTTGACATTTTGGCTGTCACAATAGGATCTCAGTCCGTTCTAGCAGGTTGCAGGAATATTCGCTCCAAACATCCATGTTTGGGGATGAAATATAAAACATGCAGTTTTCATAAGCTTGAAGATCTTCAGTGTTGCTATTTGTCTTTGAACTTTTCAGAAGTAATAAATAAATAAAATTCAACGCATTGCTAAGAGTCAACGTTAGATTCTTACAAGCCTTCAACTGCAAATAAGTGATCGAAATACATGGTTGCATTTATTTACATACAGCTCTGTGTTATAAATGTTAACTCGAACTGAACCGTTTAATGTGCTTAATCTATTGCAGATGTAATGGTCACTGAAATATTTCTGTAAACCACTTCTGTTGGCATTCTCTGGACTTCCTTTAGTACTGATTCAATTTTAGCCAACTGTTCCAGCTTTAACCAGGATAAGCTTGTGCCAGAGTATGCATCTATGACATATGTTTTCTCAGAAACCCCACACAATTGCAAATTTCTCCAGCCTGCACCACCACTTTGTACCTAATTAGAGTAGACGTGGCACTAAAGAGAAACCACAAACACAGCAGTGTGCCCCGATAGATATTAATACAGTCCAGGATCTTAACAAAGTGAACAATTGCCCAAATAATGATTTCCTGCTGTGGATTTTTTATGCTTTGTTTGTTAAATCCTATTTTCCTTTCTACTTTCCTGTTGACTGCAGCAGAACTGAATTTTGTTGAATCCTTCTCATACTGGGTCAGCAAAACCCTTCACCTTTAGAAAATACGTTAACTCATTGAATGCTGCCTCTTCAGAATTGCCGTTTTGAAGAGCTTATATTCACTGGGAAAATGAAGAAGGCAATGTAGTTATGTAGCAATGGGCATGTAATAGCTAATGTAGCTAACAAAGCAGGCCAATGTATTTCAGACCAATGGAAGTTTCTGAGGCATCTTCCAAGTCAATTATGCACAAGAAACCAATTAGATTTTTGTTAATACTATAATGAAGGTTCCCTATACATGCCAAATAGCCATCTCACTGTTTATAAGGATTTTTTTGGGATACCCTTTTGTACATTATCTTTAATTATAATTCTTTGCCTGGAATCACACTTTTGTATGTTCTGTATATTTGATGAAACATTTTTTCTTTGCTTTTGTTGTGCTCCTGCTGTATTTGTTATTATGTAAATAGTAGTACAATTTTTTAAAAACAACAACAAAAGAACATATCATGTAAATTGGGCTGTGATCACACCGACCAATTCTGGTTTTAATTGTGGTGTTTCCATTTTGTTGTACATTGCCTATAGATTTTTTTTGGCTGTAAGGCACTACAGAAATAGATCAAATAAATCAATAGTCAAAAACTATTTTTGTGACAGCGGATGCACAACTTCCAACAGCCCTTGGCACAAAACATGAAGGCTGACTTGCAATGCCTTCTTTGAATGTTGTTGTTTTTTCCTTACACAACTGCTTGGGGAATTTGGCAGAATTTGATTCCTAATGTTTTCTGGGTTGTGCTGTCTGAAAACAGAATGCCAGTTGCTGAATAAATAGTCTGATTTATTTTAGGGTGACATTATTCAGGCTATCAGCAATCATTTGATTTGCTTAAGTAAATAAAACAGTAGGCAATATATATTGGGACCACAGTTCAGAGGGTATTGGATTTAACCTTTGTCATTCCAAATCTGTAGTAGTGGGGGGGGGCAGCAGCAATGTGTTGGAACCCCCATTTCCCCTGTCAAAGTTCCAGTCTGGACTGGGGACCCTGGACTTGCTAGCTAATCCTTTAAAAGATCATTCAAGCAATCAATAATTGTGTGAATGAGTGGTATCATGTCTTCTCTGGTCCTCAGAGGTAGTTCATTAAAATTATTGTTAACATGTTTGTTTTGTTCTGTCTGTCTGAATAGTATGTTTATGATGTCATCAGTATGCCAATGACACCCAACTCTATCTGTTGATGAATGGCCATCCTAACTCGGCCCCAGACACACTGATCAGGTGTTTGGAAGCTGTGGCTGGATGGTTACGTGGGAGCCGGTTGAAGTTAAATCCTTCAAAGACAGAGGTCCTTTGGCTGGGGTCCTTTGGCTGGGTTGGGACGATATGGGATTGGGGGGGGGGCAGCTCCCATCTCCTGCGGGGGCGCAATTAGTGCCAGTACCGTCCGTTAAGAGTTTGGGTGTAATCTTCGACACCTCCCTTTCCATGGAGGCTCAGATTGCAGCTATAACAAGGGCAGCATTTTTTCATCTCCGCCAAGCTCAGCAGTTGGCTCCTTACCTCTCTCGCCCTGACCTAACCACTGTGATCCACGCGACGGTCACCTCCAGACTGGATTATTGTAACTCGCTCTACGTGGGGCTGCCCTTGAGACTGACTCAGAAACTCCAGCGGGTGCAGAATGCTGCAGCGAGACTCCTTACGGGGTCCTCGCTGCGAGATCACATTCACCCAGTGCTATACCAGCTGCACTGGCTCCCGGTTTAAGGTGCTGGTTTTAACCTTTAAAGCCCTATACAGGCTAAGACCCTCGTACCTATGGGACCGCCTCTCCTGGTATGTCCCACAGAGGAATTTACGATCTTCAAACAAAAACATCTTGGAGGTCCCAGGCCACAGAGAGGTTAGGCTGGCCTCAACCAGAGCCAGGGCTTTTTCGGCTGTGGCTCCGATCTGGTGGAACGTTTTGTCACAAGAGACTAGGGCCCTGCGGGACTTGACATCTTTCCGCAGGGCCTGCAAGACAGAGCTGTTCCACCAAGACTTTGGCCAGGGCACAGCCTGACTCCCTCCTTTGGCAATCTTCACAGAACTCTACCCCAATGGTTGCCATCAATTTGATTTGAATTAATTTTATAATGAAATGATTTTAGAATGTTGTATTATTTTATTGTTGTTAGCCGCCCTGAGCCCAGCTTCGGCTGGGGAGGGCGGGATATATATATATATATATATATATATATATATATATATATATATGCAGGTTTTGGTGTCCTCGGGTGTCTTCCCGTGTAAAAGTTGGGGTGTCTAGGCGACGTTTCGACGAGGTCTCACTCGTCATCTTCAGGCTGGTGCTTTCGGCTTCTTGTTACTGGAACAGAGCTGGATCTCAGTGTTTGAGTTCCTATAAATACTGTAGAGGGGGTGTGGTGTATAGCCTCCAATGTTCTGGGCAGAGAGGAAGTTCCCAGGCTAGTGTGCCTTTTCTTCTTTTGTTCCTTAATTACTTGAGAGATATCTTGAGTGATTTCTTGAGTGATATCCTGAGTACCACTTAGGTGGGTCATTAGGTGTGGATTAGTTGTTAAAGTCTTTGTGTCTTGACCTCTTGAACTTTGTGAAGAGTTTTCCTGAGAAGATGGCTGTACTGTACTTTGTTGTGCTCTGGCTTATATATTTGATTATTTGTTTTGATCCATGGCGAAATTAGATTGCTATTTTTAAAACACCTGAAAGTAATGAGCTTTTTTCCATTCTGAAGCTAGTGTTTTATTTGGATATGGGGTAGTGCTGGCAACGGGAAATGCCACAATGAAACGAAATATATCCCGGTTTTTGAAATGTGCAGATACATTGAATGGTGCCATTCTATTCTTCATTGCGAATGAGTTGTATTTAATGACCTTAAAATCTTCATAGGCATCTGTGCTATATTCTCTCTTTTTTGTTTTGTTTTGTTCTATTGTGTGTTTGGGGGAGAGGGGCTTTCATCTGCTCAAGTTGGTGTTGTTGGAATGGAATAAAGGTTTGAGTGTTTGAACGGATGGAAGGTTTGAGAGACAACAAAGAAAGGTAATTGATTGTATAATAGAAGAAAGACTAAAACTAAGCCTTCCAAAATTGCTTCCAATATGGTGTTAGGGTACATGGAGTTGAAAGAACAACTGAGACATTTTCCACAGTCTTCAAAAATCCTTTGAAAGGTGAAGCAACACATGGCCAGACAAAGCTGAAAGCTAGATGGAAAATGTTGCCAGCTGTATCTGACTAATAGTTTCCCTGAATCAATTGAAGGTGGTATGTTAGACACCTTTCAGAGATAAAATGCTGATTTTATTTATATTCAAAAGACAACAATAATTCTATGGTTTCTTCCTTCAAAAACACAGGAAATGTTATAACGGGCTACGGCAGATAGTGGATCTTGTAATCTCAAAAAGAGAGAGAGAAGGTTTTCTCCTTTTAAATAAGGTCACACTCATCCAAAGGACCAGGTGCACAGCTTGGCAGGATCTTATTCCCGTGATCAGGAATTCTCTTTTCAGTTTAGCAGGATATTTCAACTGTGCCTATTCTGGAAGGTCAGAATTTGGTAGTTAGTTGTGCATGCTTAAACAAATCTTGGCTCAGTTACTGCACTGGGCTGTATGTTGCCCTTGAAGACTGTATAAAAATTACATCTGGTGCAAACCTGCCAGAATTCTAAGTGGGCCTTAATGAAAGAGAATATGTTACATCTATGTTACATGGCCTTCCAGTTCATGTCCAGGTAAATTTCAGGATTCTGAACTTGTAACATAAATGTAGTGCCACCACTCTCTCCCTTCATCCAAATCTCTCATCAAAGCTCCTTTTCTGTATGGCCTTTGGCTTATCCTCTGTGTCTTCGTTTCCACATATAGATAAGCTGTAAGTTTGTAGAATAGAATCTACCCACATTCTCACCTCCCTCTTTTTCTAACACTGTCTTATTTTAAATGGTTAAGCCCTTGGAAATGGGGACCTATTTATGATGTCTGTGTAACTCTGTAAGGTGCCGTGTATTCCTGATAGCAATGCATAAATAAATAAATAATAAAAAATGCATTTACGGGAAGCTATATAAACAGATAATTCTTCATTTTTCTGAGCTCTGGATCACAGTGCCATAACTGCCTCATAGCAGATTTGTACTAAGGCAGGTGCTAATGGAATGCTAACATGGCGATGCACCAAAAGCTTGAAGTGGTAAATGCCTGTATTTTATAATACGTAATGCTTTTATTGCCCAACATTACAGCTTACCATAAGTGGTATCACTTAAGCAATTTTACTAGTGAATCTGAGTTTGATAACCCAACATACATTTCTAGTATAAGTCTGATCTACTGAAATAATGGATAAGTTTTAATTGATTTCAGTGGTAAAGAGAGTTGGATCACCTGCTAAAAGCCACAGCTTCTTCTAGAAAGCCATAGATAAAGACCATAATCACTTGCTGTGTAGCATAAAATCTGTGCTTACTCATCTCTGACATATGATAAACCCAGATTGCTTGAACCAATTGTGATATTTTCTTTTAAATTGCTTAAGCAGCTTTTGGAAGAGCTCATGATTAATTTATTTTTTTAAGAGTAATGCTACCTTTCTGTCAAAATAGAAGATGCACAGTAACCCCCTTCCATCATATGTGTACTGTATGCTTCACCCTCACCCAAACCCCCTGCTGCCAGATAACTATTCCAATAGCACCCTTGGAGAGGAAAGTTTCCTATCAGATTCAGAGTCAGTCCTTACTTTCAAGTAAATTTCTTTAGGCTCACATTATTAGTCATGAGACAAAAGGCTTTTGCAGTTCCAAATCTGAGAATTTCCTGAAGGCTCCTAAATATCACCTATGAGTTAAATTTCCATCGTGTGTGTGTGTGTGTGTGTACGCGCATGTGCTCACATAGAGAACAAATGAAAATAGGTTGCTTTCTTGTTCTTTGAAACTCAATCCAGATATCATTTTATAGTGGCGGCAAAAAAAGTAAGCACTATTTTGGTTTTTACGTGGAGTTAGCATTTCACGTTCTAATTACTCTTCAGTAATTAATGTCAGGGCGCACTAAATGGCTCATTAAAGGCTTTTAAATATTAATACATGTTGTGCCAGCGATAGTTAGCAACAATCATTGTGCAGAACTAATTTCCAAAATGTACATTTGAATCCAGCTGGCATGCTTATCTGTGACTAATTTTCTCCCCGAGGCAAGCACATCAGTGCAAACCCTCTCTGTGCTACTGCTGTCTGTTTACAGTGTCAGGGAAATGGTTCCTTCATCTCCAGCGTGACTGCTGCTCTTTTGGCTTCAACAGCACTTTATCTGGAACTGTGTCCAAGAGGCTTTGGGTTTGATTCTGGCTTGGCTTTTTAAAAGCCACCAGCATGATGTCATCAGCTTCCAGGGCATGGCTTCTTCTTTTTCAGCCTGTATGAGGCCCTGTGGTAATAATGACATCATTATATTTTGCCAGCATCGCCCATTATGTCTTCAATCAAGTGCTCATCTTCTCATAGTAGTTAATCCCTTGTGGTTTAATTGTGGAAAGGCTCTGGTCACCTTTGACTTAAAAACAACAAAGCTCTTTGTCCCATTGAGAGAAGAGACAGAGGAATTCTCTGCTATATTGTGGTATAATAAGAATCTGGAGCCAGCAGACTTTCCTTCCCAGGGAGAATTACTAACTACTACCTGACCTTCTTTTGAACTTGAATTTAGTAGCTGCCACTCCCCTGCCATTTGCTGCCGCAGACGAAGAGAGCTCAACTGATGAATAAATAGCAGTTCTCCTGAGTGCTGAAGTAAGGTTTTGACAAATCCCAAGTACATCAAAGATAGGAAGAGCAGCCTGTCGCCATTTAGTGAGCACTCTTATTATCACATTATGTCAGGCGATGGGCAAAGTTCAGCTGACTTAACATGCTGCTACTGAGAACAAGAGCTCTTCCTTTCACAATCTGGGGGAAAAAGAGCGGTGAGGAAAAAAAGACAGCTTCGTGAAAAATCTGCGTACAACACCTCCTGTAGGTTTCAATAATAATTAAAATACGGAAGCGGATTGTCAGGGAGGTGGAAACTAGGTTCACTAAGCTAAGGTGTTAGCCGTCTTGCCAATTTCATAACGGCACTTAAACAGGAAATCTGAGGGATTTTCACACTCTGATAATTTTATTACAAGCAGGGGGGATGGAGGGAGAAAGTGCATACCTAAAGCTGCAGTGTTCATTCAGAGTTTTGAGGCTTGCTAGTATTTGTGACAAATCTTTCATTCAGAAAGAGAATCCTCGACATCTTTACCCTTCTATAAACAATCCTCTTTTAAAAAAATATTGTCGGGGACCCCATCAATTATAGCATCTTTCTGTTGATAGCTGGTAGTGGTGTAAGGGTTTTCCATATGATGGGGAGATAGGGGTCTAAAGGTAATCACTGAAAGATACAGTGCTTTTTTCTAAAAAAAATGTTTAGGGATACTCTCCTTTTGACTCAAGAAAATCACCATTTTATAGTTCAAATTGGGGAAAATAAATACAGTAAATGGACAAAAGTACAAAGATTCACAAAATGTTTAGGGGTATGTGTACCCCTGCGTACCCCCAGAAAAAAAGCACTGGATAGATATTATGGCCATTGTGGGAAAGTCACTCACACATACAGTTGACAGTGGTCTTAATGCAGTTGGAGCAATGTGCATGTCTACTATTGTGATATGTTCTGAAGTTGGGAAGCATAATTTCCCCGTTTGGACAAAACAGGAAACTATAATCATTAAAGTATTCCTGGTTTGGTTCCTCACAATCTGGAGGGAGGATTGAAGGAGCTATGTGTGCAGGCAAAAGGGTCATTAATACCTAGATTTATTAAGCAAAGCTAGGATTGTCCAAATCAAAGCATTAATTCAAATTCCAACTCAGCCATGTGAATCTAAGCACACTGTTACTTCCTTATCTCAACTCCACCCGAACATTCAAATATAAAATGCAACACACCACAGATAAACCAGCAAAATCTTTCTATCTGTCTGTGAACATTCAAGCTATGAGGACCCATTAAAGGCCAAAGTGTATGTTTTTGGGGGGTGGGGGTAGAGGAGAGAGTTCTAAGACATTTATTTAAAAGATCCAAGAGATGAATGCTGTTTGAAATTAGTTGCACCCTGTCGGGGCCACTACCAAAAAGACCTGGCTTTATATAGCTGCCAGGCTGAAAAAACTAAATGCTAATTCTAAGAGCAAATGTGGTCTGCTCAGTTCAGTTTATGTCAAAGTACCAGAATGTAATTTGATTTAATTCCATATAATTCAGAAAAACTTAACTGAGTTAAGTCATGCACTTCTTGTTTTGGTGTGTTGATTTAACTGTCTGAAGGGCAACACAGAATGATACTTGTTTTTTAGTCTCTAATGACATCCAGGACACCCACAGATTTTAGCATTTAGTAGATGGTACCTGAAAGTGAAAGCCTAAATTAATTTGCCATTAAACACAAGAAGGCAATGTTGGAGTGGAAGCACGAACAGGTCTGATGTGGTACAGTCCAGGAAGGACTGTTGCTGCATACTGGAGTAGACTCTCAGGTTGCTGTCCAGAATCCACGTACATTCATTTTGGTTTGTTTATTTAGTAATTTAGCAGTTTAGCTAAGTTTATGGAGAGTATATATTGTAAAGTACGGCTTCTCTCCAAGCACTCAGCAGCTCTTTGTTGAAAGCTTAAATGTGTGAGGTGGTGTTAGGAGTCAGGGTGATGTTGATGCGTTTTCAAGGCCATTCCAAGCTTGCAGACTTCCAAGATGATAATTAGCAATTGTCAACTTAAAGATTTATTTAAAATTTATTGGTTCTTTGATAAATAGATTTCAGAGAGGAATTTTGTGCACTATAGTCCACCTTATCAGATGCATGAACTGTTATCCTGAGTTAAAGGTATGTATTCACATGGTGATGGGAAGACACAGTTATATCCAGAAAGCAGACTTATATGTGGACTGGTTTAGGGTCAGGTTGATGGTGACTTATACGATCTGAAGAGAAGCTGATGGTGACATGAAACTTATTAAAGAGCTCTACATGGAACTGGCTGAGATGACCGGCAGAATCCGAGACCTGGGAGAGGAGACGGTGGAAGAAGATTGGAAGAAATTTAAGATTTATTTACAAAAATATTGTAAATTGTATGAATGTTAAGAAGGATGCTAGAGTATAAACAACTTGGCACCATTGAGTTCAAGGAAGTGAATTATGAAGACAAGATAAATTTAAGAAATGATAAAAATTTTGGAATATGTTGGTTATATCTAAACTTTTTAAGATCTGAATAAAATGATAGTTAAAATTAGAGATATAACATTGGAAAATTAGATATGAAGACTAAAAATAAGGGGATAAATTTGCTGAATAAAATTATAACCAGGAACGCAGGAGCGGGAGATGCGAGGGAGTCCAAAGAAGTGAAAAGATCTATGTTAAGAGATGTGATATTGTATTGTTTTATTGGCATTGTGATTCAAACAAAAAATTGTTAATAAAAAATATTTTTTTTAAAAAAATAAACAACAACACATAAAATCCAAAAAAAAGAAAAAAAGAAACTTATTAAAGAGCTGTTAGAACTGTTTATGTATTAAGTATTTTTAGCACATTATATATGTTAGGTTACCAATGCCAGGATGTGTGAGTTATCAACAACTGTTTTGTGGAATACATTTACTATTAATCTTATAATTATCACAGTTGTTTAATTCTGCATTTCCTTTCCTTCTGACCTCACTGTTTACAATTCTGCCCCCTTCCCCCAACCACATATATACGTGCCTATAATGCAGGATAACACTTCATCCATCTGATGCAATGCACTGTATCCACCAAGGTTTATATCATAATAAATGTGTTTGTCTTTAAGGTGCCACAAGACTCTGTTCTTTATGATGAATAGATATTGTTCAGGCACAGTTTAAATCCAATTCTCTGGACAAATACGGAATGGATCTCATTGAAGTAAATTCTGAATGAGGTGACTAATTATGGGGCTTCAGACACAAGCAACTTACAATTTTAGGTGAATGAAAGGTTTTCCTTTACTCTGCAGTTCAAATTGCTGATTTATAGCTTTAGCGCCTTGCGTTACATCCATGAGCCGAGAGCTGCTCATTTGTCAAGCTGAAAGTGTTGCAACTATTTCTTCATCTTTCTGTAGCTGGGCCTTTATGTATGTTAGAGATTTAAGGCAGTGAGGTCTGTGTGATCTCCTCTAGATTAATGGTCTCTTTTATAAAAAGCATATAAATGAATCCCATAGATATTTATTCCTAACTCATTGTCTGCCATAGCCTGTGTATGGGAGAGCCAACTTAAGCTGTTTCCATACACAGAAGAAAGGTCTGTACTTACAGTTCCTTTGTCTGCATATTGGATTTCCTGTTGTTTTTTTAAAACTAGTTTTATTGTTTTTTTCTGTCTTTTATAAAATAATAATAGAAAGCAGATAGACAAGGTGAAGGATAGATTAAAGGGAAGAAAGGGACAAGAGTGGAGAGGAATATATAAAGTGTAATGGAATATAGATAAGGAGATCATTAATGATTTACAGCAAATGAAATCCTGTTAACTAGTAGCTGTCATCAGTGTAAACTGTCCATATGGAGAGGACAGTGTCCTCAATATGACAGTTCTTATGAAGAGGTGTCCTCAATATGGCTTAAGTTTAAAGATGGTAGGTCTTCTTGCCATTGATGTATGAAGGCAGGAAATATGTCTTTCCATTGCTGTCAGAGGGCCTGAAGTTTGAACACTTTCCTTCTCTCTAAAAGAAGGAAGGTTTATGGTATCATAGTATTATTTTTTTCTTGGAATGTACTAACCAGTGTACCTCTGTGTGCCCAGCTTATCCCGAGTATGCAAGAAACACTAGCTTATATCTGGGCAGCCCTCTTTCATTTCAAAAGTGATATGTGTTGGGTTGCCCAACTGAAGCTGGGCAGGAGGCTCTCTGGACGGCTGAAACTGAGGCAAGGGTGATAGGAGTGGCCTGTCAAGTCAGACTTGCAGCAGCTCCACTCTTTGAAGGCCATCGCTGCCTCTTGCTTCATGGCTCCCGTCTTTTGCTGCTGCAAACTCTATTATGACTGGCTGAAAATGCGGAATGTGAAGATTCTGCTGCATGACAACTTGATCTTATCACTTGGCAGCTACTTTTTCAGTCAGCCTTGCACCAGGAAGTGCTCTAGCTGTGTGTAAAGGCATGCATTATGTCGAAGCAGAAAGGATAACTGTTCTCTCTTGCTGTGCGTAAAGCCTTGCCGTTTTTCCGTATGCAAAAATGAAAGGGTGGCGGGGTTGGGAAGAAAGAAAGCTTAGACGCCAGGCAGACACTATATATATAGCTTTCTTTGACTGGTCAAAAAGATAAGTGGGCTGAATAGAGACAAGTGTTGTTTCTCTATAAATTGTGTGCCAGCAGGTTTATCACCGAGCACTGTAGATTATGTTGAGTGCAGTAATCAGGAGGAAGAAAGGGAGGCTAAAATAACAGAGTGGTAGAACTATTTTGATTCCACAATCAAACCCTCCTTGACTCCTGCCCTCTGGGTGGAAAGTGCTTATGTTACAAAACAACGTGAAGTCAGTCCCCAGATATTAGTGGTAATTTTACTTCTTACTGGTATTGCTTGAGATATTAGCTGCCTGGGATATTTACATTTTTTTTAGACGACCGGATTCTATTAACGTAATGGCTGAGGACAGAGAAACGGGTTTCCCTATAAAGTTTATTTAAACGCTAAGGACTAAAGTAGATGTGATGGCAGCAGACATGTTTGTTGCTCTCAAGTCTGCTCTGTTTACACGCTAAAAAAGTGTGTGTAATTTAAACATAAAAAGGAGCGCATTGGGTGAGGGTTGCTGAATCCTTCTTTGCCTTCTCTCACCATAATGTGTTGCCTGAACTCTTTATATATCCACCACTAAGTTCCAGTTTTGGAAGCCAGCCAGCCTAAGAGAAGATTGCCCAGGTGAATAGCCCATAGAAAGGTAAGGTGATGGTAGTGGGAGCATTTAGTTCCCTCCAAGTGCTCAGCCCTTTTGATGTTATAATTTAGTTCCCAGCCCATCTTTATGCATGATCAGGGCAGAGACATGAGCAAACCACCATGGCAGCTGATACATGGCAGCTGGCCCATGAAAGAGATGCTGCACTAAATGCAAAGCCCAGATGCATTGTCTCCCTGCAGGAAAGAGAGGTGTTTAGACTGTACACTTTAGAGACATTAAATCAGTCCGAGTACATATAGTATCAGCCCACCTACACGTATAGGATTTCCATAACAGAAGCTAGTGGAAATATTATATTTTGAGAGCACAAATCATGCCTTTGTAGTCTTAAATTCCTCCAGAAATCTTATCAGCTCAGAATTAAATATGCTTGACTAGTGATCCAGTAGTAGATCAATGATGTGAAAAGGTGTGGGCAGCAAAGCAATTTTTTCCTGGTACAGTTGAATTACAGTGTAAACAGGAAGCAGAGATGATAATTGAGAAGGTGAGCTGACAAATGATTTTTGGAAAGGATGTAAGATTCCCCAAGTACAAGGGTGGGAAACCTTTGGCCTTCCAGACACTTTCCATCATTTCCAACAATTGACCATACTAGCATGGGCTGATAGGATGTCCAACAACATATGGAGGACCAGTGATTACCCACTCTTGCTCAAATTGGTGAGCTTAGTATGCTTTGAGGCCTGCTGAAAGGACCTGCACTCTTGGCCATCTTAGTAGGTTCCCTGTAGCCCTTTATTTCCCCTCTCCTATCCTCCCCCCCCCCTTCATGCTTCCTGGAAGCGAAGAAGGAACTATGCGGCTTGGATCCCAACTCAGCAAATTCAGCCTGTGAATGAAGAATACCTTTAAAAGGAGGTTTTACAGCCTGCATTTTTGCATGTTTCTTTCTATAAGGAAACCGTTTTCTCCCCCTTTTAAGTCATTCGGAACCTTTTTTCATCTTCATTTTCGCTGCCAACAGATGGAAACTTGTTTGCTGTTGCTTCCGGAAACTTTGTGAGTGAAACACTCACAAAGGTAAAGGTCTGCAATTTATTCTAGGTTAAGTATTTTCATGGAGGACATCTGTTTAAAGGTGGAGATGTTCCTTCCAAGTGCGCTTGGAGGAATTGCCATTGTGCTTAACTGCTATGAGAGAGAGTAGGAATCTTTCCTAAACCTTTCTCCCCAACATGCTGGGTTTCCCCCCTTCAGTTTTATTTAGATTAATCTGTTTATATTGTATTCTATGCTAAAAAGTTCCAATAAAAATAAATTTTACAAAAGAAACATGTTAGTCCACAAAGTGGTATGGATGGCCATTTGTCATGGATACCTTAGCTGAGTTTCCTGCATTGCAGAGGGTTGGACTAAATGACCCTGGGGTACCTTCCAACTCCACAATTCTGGTTAGCAGCCAGACACACTGACCCATATGATTCTATGATTCATCACTGCCACTTTTTGTTGTACTTTTAAAATTTGATTTGGGGGGGGGCTATGTAAAAACTTCTTAAGAGATCTCTGTTGAACTATAAAACAGCATACAAGTTAAAGAAAGAAATATATAGTGAATTTACACACAAAACAGACTTTGTATACATAGGTGATAGCGCCAAGGGGAAGGGGCACTTGTTTTTCCTTTGTTCACACATGCCGATAACTCTCCTCCAGTGCTCTCCTTGTTCTCACCTACACACAAATAGAAAGCACAAAAAATTAAATAGACAACAGCTATCCAATTGGCAGCTACCCACCTTCAATAAAGTGGGCTAATTGTGTGCCAAGCTACATAGGTGGAGCCAGAGGCCGAGAAATGTAAAGAAACAGCGATCAGTTCCTACTGTGTTGATTTATAAACACCACATGACTTCAGAATTGGCACTCTGCATGTATTATAAACCAAAATCCTGGTTTTAAAGGTTTTCTCTTTAATTATTCACATAAGCCTTAGCACTACTGAAAGGTTCATTCAGGAGAGTAGGATATAGGAAATAGGAGTGGTGGCATTACAAACTTGGCTTTGATGCAGATGATAGGAGCTGCTGATTTGCAGCTGAAAGGCATACGTTGAAATGCAAGTCTGAAAAGAAAAATATACATACATGGTGTGTGTTTACCTGTTCCCATTTGGATAAGGTGATTTAATTCAGAAATATTGTGCTTTTAATATTAAAATTTTCAACACTGTAGCAGAGTGTTGAAATAGTTAGGATTTTTGCTGGCTATTCAGGAATATTGAGTGGCTTCAAAATAAATAGCAAATGGGGAGGAAAGGATGTGGGTTTTTAAGCCCCATTTAAAACAAATCCCTGTGTTTATTAGTATCAGTGCTATTGGAGGGCAATAATACTTCTGCATGACTTTATTGTTGTCCACATGGAAAATCTGGCAGAAGATTTACCAGTAAAACCCTTATGGTTGCTGGGTTAGGCTTTTTCAAAGGTCGGCCTGTTCAATTCAAAGGTACAAATATAATCTAAAATCAGATTTGTCCAGGAAATCACAATATTGGATAGAAATGGATTTAGTGCAGTACATGGTGCTTCCCACATTTCAGAAATGCTCCCACCAGTCACTTCTGAGTTTAAAAGTTAGCAGATAATTGGATTTCAGCATATTTCATTCTGTGAATGACGTGAGTGCTACACAGTTCTCCAAAATGCTCAGTGTACAGGTACAAAGGAAAAGAACCTTCTCTATGTTTACTGCAGGTCACTGATCCAAATTATTCCATGGAGTGCTATTGCCATTCATTTCTGGTTAAAGTTGAAGCCAAATGGGGGAAATGAAGATCAGAATTCACATTAACAGTTCCAGACCTCAGAGGTGTTCACAGCTGGGAAGGAAAGTAGATTGACAATAGCATAGAGCATTATTCATCCATCATCCATAGGGACCATTTCCAAATGCAGTGGTCTCCATAGTAAAAGTCAATCTCCAGTCAAGATCTGCTATAAATAAAACAGAAAAAGAATCTAGCATTTTGGATAGTCACTAACATTCCATCTTTCATATATATGAAAAAGATTTGACATATAAATCACTAGATTAACGTGTATGTGCACAAGGAAAGCAATAAACCACAAGTGCCAACCTTGTCTGTGAATGAAACGCCTATAACCATGGTATATAACACATTTTTACATAGCTGACCTATTGAACATTTGCACGTGTTTTTCATTGATGTAGGATTGTTCCCTCTTAAGTGGATTCCATTCCGTTTTTGAAAACTTGATTTAAATGGAACAGACACCTAAAAAATCTTAACAAGCATAGTCGGCCTTTGGGTGGAATTCTGCAAAAAAATAAAAAAGGAGGACTGTGTGTAGCCATGTTTTCTAATGTATGCTTAGATCTCATTTGTGGAACAAATAAAGAAATCTGCAGAGTGCTTCTGGCTTATGAAACAAGGGGAAAATCTATAAGGGGAGTGTGCCTAAAACAAATAAATAAAATTCTACAGCACAAATGCCAGACGTAATGAAAACATTGGCACTGCTCTAAGATGTATATAAGTGATGCATATAATGGCATGGCTGTTCCACTGTGTGTGTGGTGCTAACATGCATAGTACAATCTATGGGAGACTGGTAATCAGAAGCCATTTTTGTTAGAAACAGGAAATATTAACTCTTGACATGTCAGAGAAACATGCCTGTGCTATAATAACATAAATGTATGTCACCACTGCAATAGAGGTGCAAGTCCGATACTTAATTTGAAAGATCTTTACAGCACGCAGGAAGAACTCCAAAGGTTATAGTTTTCTTAAATGGTAACAGGCATTCCAAACAAGCTGCTGAAATCTTATGAAGTATGTTTTTCTGCGTCTCATATATATATATCACACACACTTTGTGCCTAAATTATACCAATTGTTTATAAAATTTCTCTTGATTTAGCCAGCCATTTCCCCATCATCACTATTTTTAAAGAATTTATTACATTTTTGTTATTTCACCCTTCTTCCAAGGAACTTGGGATCTTGGATGTGTTGTGCCATTTTAACCAGCACATCTACTCTCTGAGATAGGTGAGGCAGAAATGGTATGGCCGATGATCAATTTCTAGTTTAGTAATGCTCAGTTCCTGGTGTTAGTAAACCAGGATTTGCACGAGCAGCATATAACCACACAAAAGGTTTTTTTCTTTTGCTCTTCTCTGCTCTTTGCAGAAAAGGGGAAAAAAAGAAGGATCTGACACTTAATAATAATAATAATAATAATTTATTATTTGTACCCCGCCCATCTGGCTGGGTTTCCCCAGCCACTCTGGGCGGCTTCCAACAGAGATAAAAAATACACTAAAATGTCACATATTAAAAACTTCCCTGAACAGGGCTGCCTTCAGATGTCTTCTGAATGTCAGGTAGTTGTCCATCGCCTTGACATCCGATGGGAGGGCATTCCACAGGGCGGGCGCCACCACCGAGAAGGCCCTCTGCCTGGTTCCCTGCAACTTGGCCTCTCGCAGTGAGGGAACCGCCAGAAGGCCCTCGGAGCTGGACCTCAGTGTCCGGGCAGAACGATGGGGGAGGAGACGCTCCTTCAGATATACTGGACCGAGGCCATTTAGGGCTTTAAAGGTCAGCACCAACACTTTGAATTGTGCTCGGAAACGTACTGGGAGCCAATGTAGGTCTTTCAAGACCGGTGTTATATGGTCTCGGCGGCCGCTCCCAGTCACCAGTCTAGCTGCCGCATTCTGTATTAGTTGTAGTTTCCGGGTCACCTTCAAAGGTAGCCCCACGTAGAGCGCATTGCAGTAGTCCAAGCGGGAGATAACCAGAGCATGTACCACTCTGGCGAGACAGTCCGCAGGCAGATAGGGTCTCAGCCTACGTACCAGATGGAGCTGGTAAACAGCTGCCCTGGATACAGATTTGACCTGTGCCTCCATGGACAGCTGTGAGTCCAAAATGACTCCCAGGCTGCGCACCTGGTCCTTCAGGGGCACAGTTACCGCATTCAGGACCAGGGAATCCTCCACACCTGCCCGCCTCCTGTCCCCCAAAAACAGTACTTCTGTCTTGTCAGGATTCAACCTCAATCTGTTAGCCGCCATCCATCCTCCAACCGCCTCCAGACACTCACACAGGACCTTTACCGCCTTCACTGGTTCTGATTTAAAAGAGAGGTAGAGCTGGGTATCATCTGCATACTGATGAACACCCAGCCCAAACCTCCTGATGATCGCTCCCAGCGGCTGCATGTAGATGTTGAAAAGCATGGGGGAGAGGACAGAACCCTGAGGCACCCCACAAGTGAGCGGCCAGGGGTCTGAACACTCATCCCCCACCACCACTTTCTGAACACGGCCCAGGAGGAAGGAGCGGAACCACTGTATGACAGTGCCCCCAGCTCCCAGCCCCTCAAGACGGTCCAGAAGGATGTCATGGTCGATGGTATCAAACGCCGCTGAGAGATCCAGCAGAACTAGGAAACAGCTCTCACCTTTGTCCCTAGCCCGCCGGAGATCATCAACCAGTGCGACCAAGGCAGTTTCAGTCCCATGATGAGGCCTGAATCCCGACTGGAAGGGATCCAAATGGTCCGCTTCTTCCAGGCGTGCCTGGAGTTGTTCAGCAACCACTCGCTCAATCACCTTGCCCAAGAATGGGAGGTTTGAGACTGGGCGATAATTGGCCATCGTGGCCGCATCTAAAGATGGTTTTTTAAGAAGCGGTTTAATAACCGCCTCTTTCAGCGGGTCTGGGAAGGCTCCCTCACGGAGGGAAGCATTCACCACCCCACGAAGCCCATCGCCCAGTCCTTCCCGGCTAGCTTTTATAAGCCAGGATGGGCAAGGATCCAGGAGACAGGTGGTTGGCTTCACTCGTCCAAGCAGCCTGTCCACATCCTCGGAGGTAACAGATTGAAATTGATCCCACACAACTTGACCAGACAGGACTCTAGCACTCTCCCGCCCCGGCCCTGCTCCCACGGTGGAGTCTACTTCTTCCCGAATCTGAGCGATTTTATCTGCAAAAAAATTTGCAAAATCATTGCAGGAGAACATGTGGCCCGTACTGGGCCCCGATGTTACAGGTGGTTCCGCTAAATTGCGAACCACCTGAAAGAGTCTCCTGCTGCTGTTTTCTGCAGATGCAATAGAGGCGGTGAAGAAAGTCTTCTTCGCCGTCGCTATCGCCACTTGGTAGGCTCGACGTTGAGCTCTAACCCGTGTCCGGTCAGATTCAGAATGAGTTATCCGCCACCGGCGCTCTAGCCGTCTCAACGATTGTTTCATTGCCCTCAGATCCGTGGAAAACCACGGGGCTCTCCGGGCTTCATGCAATCGGAGAGGGCGCTTCGGAGCCAAACAGTCAATAGCCCTGGTTAACTCCACATTCCAGCGGGCCACCAGGGAATCGGCTGAAAGGCCATCAACATGGGATAAAGCATCCCCAACCACTCTCTGGAAACCATTTGGATCCATTAAGTGGCGGGGGCGGACCATCCGAATCGGTCCCACCTCCCTGCAGAGGGGATGGGTCGCGGAGAAGTCCAGTTGCACCAGGAAGTGATCTGACCATGGCACTTCTTTCGTTTCGCTTTTACTTAGTGTCAGATCACCAACATCCGTAGAGGTAAACACCAGGTCCAAGGCATGTCCGCGGCTATGGGTTGGGCCAGACTTATTCAGGGACAGCCCCATGGAGGCCATGCTTTCCACGAAGTCCCGAGCGGCCCCTTGTAAGGTCGTGTCGGCATGGATGTTAAAATCCCCTAGGACGACCAAGCTAGGTGTCTCCAGGAGAACATCCGCCACGACCTGAAGCAGCTCGGGCAGGGAATCCTTGGTGCAGCGGGGAGGTCGGTACACCAAAAGGAATCCTGTACTGCCCCTATTGCCCAACTTCCAGAACATGCACTCAGAAAACTGGGTCTTCCCAATAGGACGCCTGGTGCAAACTAATGACTTCCTAAAAATCACTGCAACCCCCCCTCCCCGCCCACATGACCTGGGTTGCTGTGCGTAAGAGAAACCTGGTGGACAAGCAGCGGCAAGGACAGGCCCATCTGCTTCATCCAACCAAGTCTCTGTTACACATGCCAGGTCAAGTCCTCCATCCATGATCAAGTCATGGATGGCAGTGGTCTTATGAATCATTGACCTGGCATTGCACAGCAACACTTTCAGGTCATGTGGGTATCCCTTGCTGATTCTAGTATTCATCCGGTCAGGACCAGACCCAGAGGCAGGGATAGTCCTCAGACAACGACTAAACCTGCCTCCTCTGTAATGACATGGTCTGGTCTTAGCGTAACTCCTCCTCCTACCCGTGATCACTGAGATCGGTTGTCCCAGTGCATTCCCCCCTGTGAAGCATATCCCAGCCATTTTATGGGCTGGGGCCCATTCCCCGGCAGCCCTGACCCCTCCCCTTAAGAACAAAATAACCCCTTTAAGAAACAAACAAACAAACAAAAAAACACAAATAAGACAATATAAACAAAAAACAATAGAAATTACAAAAATTACAAAAACATAAAATCAAACAAATTCCCAGGCCCAATAAACATCCACCGCACACCCCCCCACATACAAAAAATTCAAAATAAAAATTTTAAAACATTTTAAAAGCACTCTGCACCCCTCCGGCAGTAACAGCAACTGTTCCAGTGAGGCCCGTCAGGCCCTGCCCCGGGCCAGATGGTGAATGGCAGGAAGGAGCAGGGCCCTCAGACACTCACATGCAGGAGAGTCCTCCCGGGCAGCAGAGTCCAGCAGTCCTTTATGAGGCTTCAGGCCCCGCCCCAGGCCAGATGGTGAGTGGCAGGAAGGAGCAGGGCCCTCAGACACTCACATGCAGGAGAGTCCTCCCGGGCAGCAGAGTCCAGCAGTCCTTTATGAGGCTTCAGGCCCCGCCCCCGGCCAGATGGTGAGTGGCAGGAAGGAGCAGGGCCCTCAGACACTCACATGCAGGAGAGTCCTCCCGGGCAGCAGAGTCCAGCAGTCCTTGTGAGGCCTCAGGCCCCGCCCCAGGCCAGATGGTGAGTGGCAGGAAGGAGCAGGGCCCTCAGACACTCACATGCAGGAGAGTCCTCCCGGGCAGCAGAGTCCAGCAGTCCTTTATGAGGCTTCAGGCCCCGCCCCCGGCCAGATGGTGAGTGGCAGGAAGGAGCAGGGCCCTCAGACACTCACATGCAGGAGAGTCCTCCCGGGCAGCAGAGTCCAGCAGTCCTTGTGAGGCCTCAGGCCCCGCCCCAGGCCAGATGGTGAGTGGCAGGAAGGAGCAGGGCCCTCAGACACTCACATGCAGGAGAGTCCTCCCGGGCAGCAGAGTCCAGCAGTCCTTTATGAGGCTTCAGGCCCCGCCCCAGGCCAGATGGTGAGTGGCAGGAAGGAGCAGGGCCCTCAGACACTCACATGCAGGAGAGTCCTCCCGGGCAGCAGAGTCCAGCAGTCCTTTATGAGGCTTCAGGCCCCGCCCCCGGCCAGATGGTGAGTGGCAGGAAGGAGCAGGGCCCTCAGACACTCACATGCAGGAGAGTCCTCCCGGGCAGCAGAGTCCAGCAGTCCTTGTGAGGCCTCAGGCCCCGCCCCAGGCCAGATGGTGAGTGGCAGGAAGGAGCAGGGCCCTTCCCTTCCCACTTAACCTTTGCTTCCTGTTACACACAAACCCAGAAATGATGGCTAATGGTTTTCAAACAGGCCAAGATGTAAAGCCAACTTGAAGCCATGGATTAATACCCTGGGCTTATTTAGAAGCCATCAACTATAGTTTCCAGGCTGAAATGTAATTAGCTTGCATTGTCACTTATGCAACGGGATGGGCAGGAAAGAAGCTTGATGTAGTTGAGTTATGCTCATGTATATCCTGGTTTTCTAAACCAGGAATTGAGCATGTGAACCAAGCCAGTGTGGTGGCTGGCTGAGATCACCCAATGAGCTTGATGGCTGCATGAGTCTTTGAACCCTGGTCTTAGTCTCACACTAACCACAATAACACTGAGTCATGGAGATGGAAGGGACCCAAAAGGTCATCTACTTGCCTCCCACTACACACTTATCCAAGTCACAAAACAACTCAAATTCCATACATTCGTAAACTGTATCATTGATTTCTGACAGGTATCATTGCATGGGGCTTAAAAAAATCAAGGACATAATGAAATACACTTGTCTCTATTTTTCCTGAATTTAGGCAGCATATTTGGTTATGGCTTTTTTTAAAGATCGCTTTTTTAAAATTCAGCACATAATGCCAGCAACAGATTATAATGTCATTTTCAGTCCAAATACTCCTTTTCCAAACTATTATGTTCAGATTTGTTACAAAAAAAGTAAATTTCATATATGCTGACAAGCATGAGGAGTAGATATATAAATCTGCTATGGGTGAGAGAGTAGGTAATATGCCAAAGCTAGAGAGAAGAGAACTGACCCACCAACATGAAAGAGCGTAACATCACTCAAAATGAAGCATAAAGCTTTTGGATTGTCATTGAAAGTAAGTACCATAAAGTTAAGGTTCCAGAGAGTATTAAACAGTTTATATGGAACACATGGGTTGGGAATAAACACACCATTTCAGATCTACATGTAGTTTGAGCCTATGAGACTCTTCACATATGCTCATTAGGAGTGCTCTGTTCAGTTTGTGAAGAGGCCACTGAATTTACTTGTGATATACCATAATGATACATCTGCAGAATCCAAGAAGGTTTACCCTCAATCTGGTTGAAAACAAATTCCAAATGGCCTCAAATTTATTTAGCTGAAATTACAGTAGCTCGAATCAATACCATTTCACTTTTTAACACTTGTTTGAAACAAAAGACTTAAGTGTGTATTTGTCTTCTGTCTGATATTTTCAAATGTAATTGGCGAAGTTCTCTTAAGGTAGGCTGCAGGTCATTGTGCAAGAAATCATAGAATCATAGTATCATAGAATTAGAGAGTTGGAAGGGGCCATGAGGGTCTTTTAGTCCAACTCCTGTGATGTAGGAATCTCTTGTCCAAATCTAGCAATTATCTGGAGGATTTGTGGGAAATTGATATGTTAATGTTAGATACCTCCTTACTAGGATGTTCTCAATCTGTGGAGAAGATGGATGGTGCTCAGGCCAAGATATATTTGTTCATGACATCCAAGTGGGTGTGTTAAACTGAGAAAAAAGGATACACAAGCAAGATAACTTTATATCTTATCAGTGGAACTTGGATTAAACTGCACAGCCAAAAATACTAAAGGAGTTCAAGGCAACTGAAAGGAAGTCCATTTCAGATACAAAGAGGGAAATCATAATATTTGTTTTGTATTACAAGACTGAAGCAGAGGTACAAAGAATAAGATTTTATCATGCTTGGTATTGTACAGTGACATGCTGAAATGTTTGCCTAGTTGGGGGAAGGTAAGCAAGGTTTCAGGAAGCCAAGGCAAGAGGACCTTCTCATTAGTGACACCTGCCCTTTGGAACACCTTCCCATTAGATGTTAAGGAAATAAACAGCTATCTGATTTTTAGAAGACATCTAAAGGCAGCCTTGTATTAGGAAGTTTTTAATGTGTGATGTCTTACTGTGGTTTTATAATTGACTAGGGCAACCCAGTCAGATGGGAGGCAAATAATAATAATAGTAATAATAATAGTAATAGTAATAGTAGTAGTAATAATAATAATAATAATAATAATAGGGAGAAGTAAGAGGTTTCTGTGCGTTCGTCTCTTCATCATGCAACTAGGCAAGCCAAAAGATCCCATTGTGGATTTTCCACTTCTCATCTGTTTTGGTCCAATGGGTGGCTCAAGCATCTTCCAGGAATTTATTTGCAAACAGACGAAAGGAGCTCTGATACTGCTCTGGATATGCAGCAAACAGAACTGCACAGACCATAGATTTGTATAAAATCATTACGATATTGGCAGTTTTCAAGTTTTCTTTCCAGGTCAGCCATCACCAGTTCAAACCGCATCAATATACATGAGAAGTTGGGTATTCTGCCCCAGCATGCATTTCATTACACTTACCGGTACTTAAATTGAACCACATTTGCCATTTTAATGCTTATGCATCCAGGTTTGAGATCTCATGATACCCTTTTGTTTTTGTACCCTAAATAAATTGGAGCCATCACCTAACTTGGTGGTTGTTATTATTATTTTATTATGCAGTTGCTGAAGTTGGATCACTGCAAGTTTATGCACATCTGTGAACACATGAAATAAGTGTGTGGTGCTCTGTGGTGCCTTAACATGGATGTCCGTTTTAGTAATTACTGGGGAATTCTTTTTGTAAATTCTGATACAAACTAAACAGATGGCCACCTCTTGAACTCTGCCCCCAAAATGCATGAAAATGCAGTAGAAATGCATAGTTTGAAAAAAATGCTTTTAGAGACATCTATTTAAGTGCAAAGTTATAGTGCAGATTAATGCAGGAAGAGGTTCAAACTAATGAACATGGGAACATATATACAAGTGACACTGACTAGAAACAGACTGATCAGTCCATCCATACATCCATGTGGTGAAGGAGTGATATATTACTATATAGATTGACAGTGTGTTCAACTACTGGCAGTTTCAGAGAGATGCCATTCCTATCTCCCTTACTGCCAAGTCCATTCCCTGCTTTAATGCACACTTATTGGGAAAACGATGTTCCAAGGATGCGTCTGAGAGGCAAAGCCCCTTAATGCAAGCATTTGGGGTCTCTAACTTTTCCTTTGGGGAAGGTGGGTGAAAAGGCAGATTGAGGCTGGAATATCCTAGTGAGAGTAAGGTCTAGTATTTCCTTTGTGACTACCATTAAAGGAAAGGGGAAGAAATTGAGCGATCGTGTACGTGGTGGCTGGGCTTGCCAGCAGGCTGAATGAAACAAAACTTGACAATCCATCCCCACTGTGTCATGGCAGTAAAATGAATTGCCAGCCAGGAAATTACTCATTTGTGCATTACCTAATTTGTTTAGGTATAAAAAATTAATAATGCCAATAGAGCCATAAACTAATTAATTTGAAGTGTTTCAGATTAAGGCAATTGACCTATGAAGGCTGAATACTTATGCCAGCAAATCTAACTAAAGTACTGAAGTATTTTTTCCTTAAACCATTAGAATTATTTGCTACATTGTACATTATGCCCCAGCCTAAGTATTTATTTTATGGAGGGGAAAAATGTAGGTTAGACTAGATTGTTAGTTTAATTGAAGTCAGTGTGCTTCAACACTGTTGCTTTTGTTTTAGTACCCTAAGTGCTTTTTCAGAGTACAGTGGTGCCTCGGGTTACATACACTTCAGGTTACAGACGCTTCAGGTTACAGACTCTACTAACCCAGAAATAGTACCTCGGGTTAAGAACTTTGCTTCAGGATGAGAACAGAAATCGTGTTCCGGCGGTGCGGCAGCAGCAGGAGGCCCCATTAGCTAAAGTGGTGCTTCAGGTTAAGAACAGTTTCAGTTTCAGGTTCAGGAGGAGACAAAGTACCAAAAAGAATGGAGTAAATTTATGGTTTATATAAGTGAGAATTGTACAAATATGAAAACGTTGGCAGGATTGAAATAATTCTCATGTCATGGTATAATTTATAATTAAAGAATCTGTAAACTATAGAATGGAATAGGAAAACTGGTGGAAGGGAAGGACGAAAGCTAATGGATCTGTGAACTAGATCCATTACAAACTAGGATACATGTAACAAGATGTGATGTTTTGGTGGTGGGTGGTGGGGGTTGGTTGGTGATTGTAAATTTCAATAAAAATCATATTAAAAAAGAGAGAGAGAGCAGTTTCAGGTTAAGAACGGACTTCCAGAACGAATTAAGTACTTAACCTGAGGTACCACTGTACTAAAATTCAACATGCGGGAATGACAGAGGAAGAGGATGGAAATGAAG
This sequence comes from Podarcis erhardii, assembly GCF_964252035.2. Lineage (NCBI taxonomy): Eukaryota > Metazoa > Chordata > Lepidosauria > Squamata > Lacertidae > Podarcis > Podarcis erhardii. Next base: position 45,462,833 of record NC_138513.1, read on the forward strand.
ATGGGAGTAAATAGGGGGACATATGCAATTATTTCATGAACACCCACTTAAGCTTAGTTACAGACTTGGACTGCAGTCCTAAACTAGCGAGCATGCCTACTGAACCTAATGGAACTCATTTCTGAATAAGTAGCACTGCCAGTTTTGGTAGGGCATAGAAAATAGGGAAAGTACAAATACTCTGGCTTAACCGGTTTGTGGATTGGATCATTAAAATGGCGAAATGTCTACGTATGCTGGCATAGCCTCACTAAAGTCAATGCCAGTGTAAGCTGTCCATGAATGGTTGCCTTAAATTAATAGTTCTGATTAACTACTATGTGAGAAATCAAAGGCTAACTGTTACTCTGTGGACTGCACACTTGACTGGTCTCCATTTTATTCCATTTCTCCATCAGTCTCAAAAGAACAAGAGGTAAAATAGGGCAGCCTAGACATGACTCATCACTTACTCTACAATGTAGCCAAAGGACACATGAAAAATAAACAGAGAGGACGTGAAGCTAAGAACAGCATGAAACAGTCCTGCTTGCTGTATATAGTCCTCACAGTCAAGTACATCAAGAATGTACCATGGGGACTTATTTTTCAAAGATTTCATACATGATTATGTTTACCCATATCTGAGTGGCTCCGCAAAGGCTGTGACTTGCTCTAGTGTGTACTTGCCAATCAGTAACAATGTCCCCAATTCTTCAGAAATTGTTTTCAATTCTTGTCTGTTCCGTAGGTTAAAATTGTTATCAAACATCTTGTAGTTATTATATTATAGGGATATGTTGCATATAACAGATGTAAAATTGTAAATGTGTAATTAAAGCCGCTTCTTAATGTCTGTGTAGCCGATGACTAAATTTCCCAGGTATCGTGAATATGTTTTTATTGACTACTGAGAAGATTGACAATGATAGTGAATGTGATTATTAGTCACAGTGCTTGATAATGAAGAGTTGTAAAATAACATCTGAACTCAGCTCTCGTGTTCATTTTTGAAGTGATAACGTCACCTCAGTGTGAGTTTTCTCTATTGTATTTATGTTGGGAACATTTATTCTGAATGTTCTCTGGCATGACAAGATTGCAAAGTTAGAGGAAAAAATGTGGCTCTCCTTTTTCCCAGGATCTGTCAACCATCACAATATCTGCTCTTAGCATGCTAAGGAGGTAGCAAAACATGCAACGAGAAAGTGATCAGGAACAGAGGATCTACATAATTGTGCAGTAGGTTCAAAACCAGTAAGATTTTTGAAAGTCCAGACAAAAACACAACATGCCACATTAGAAGTGTCCAGATTTGCATCGGCAAACATGAAGCCTTTTAAGGCAGATACGTGTGCCTAATCCATCTACACATGCTTTTCTCACTACTTGACTTCCTGCCACTATGCTTGGCTTTAAGGTTGTAGATCACAAACCAAGAGCTAGTCTCTTGTTTTTGAGCACCAGTCCTAGGAGCATTTTAAAGGCACCATTTATTCAAGTAAACTAACCAGATTTATGCAGTCACCCAACTCAGAATTGCTGCAACATGCTTTATGACTTTTCTCTCCAGATAGGTAGCAAACTAACACCTGTGGACCAGATCAGGCCCAATTGCCTTCTGGGTCTGGCCCACGGACGGTCCGGGAATTGCTATGTGGATCACCAGCGCGCACGTTCCTTCCCTCTCCCTCTCTCACACGGCAGTGGCGCCTCTCCCTCCCTCCTCCTGGCTTCTCCCCGCCCTGCCTAGAGGAGGAAGGGGGCTGGGCTTTGTTGATGCCAGCATCAGCGCTTGAGCGGCTGCCATTTAAAGCAGCACCTCTCCGGAGCCCTTTCGCGTGCCGCTCCTTGTCCCTCTGCCACCACCAGCCCCTGCTGCTCGCAAGAAACAGGTAAACAGCCACCAGGGATCATGGTGCTCTTGCATCTTTTACCCCCCCCCCCAAAAAAAAATATAGTCTGGCCCGCCACAAGGTCTGAGGGACAGTGAACTGGCCCCCTGCTGAAAAAGTTTGCTGACCCCTGAGTAAGGATATCCAGTAATGCAGGCAGAAGAACTTGAATTGACATGCAGTCCATGCATCCCTTCATGTTTTACTGTAGAGTATTCCAAATTCACTGGTTACTAGTAGCAAATAAAACAGAAATAATGAAGTAGAAAGTGGTCCAGATTACTTGAGACTTATTTATTAGTTTATTAAATCTGACTTTTTACGTTGCCCCCCACCCCGAGTGTTCAGAATACCTTGCAATAATGTGCAGGACCTTTTATCCTTCATTACCTTCCCATAGGACCTCAGACACAACCATTTTTCAACAATGTGACAGCATAGAGTAATCATTGCTTGCTGTAAACAGTTTATATGATTATACCAAAGGTAAGATTGGTGCCTTTCTTCCTTCTGACTGCAGCAGCTGCACGATTAAGTTGTGTGTTTGTGATATTTCTTAAACTGGAGTCACAGCCAGGTGTGATGGATAGGTGCCTCACAGTGCTTTTCCCTGCCACAACTTAGGCTGGCATAATGCAACAACAAGTCTGTCGTCAAACAAAGAAAATATATACAGTGGTGCCTTGCAAGACGAAAAGAATCCGTTCCGCGAGTCTCTTCGTCTAGCAGTTTTTTCGTCTTGCGAAGCAAGCCCATTGACGGATTAGCGCTATTAGTGGTTTAGCGGCTTTTAGCGGCTTATCGGATAAGCGGCTTAGCGGCTTAGAAAAAGGGGGGGGGGACCGCAGGAACTCGCAAGACATTTTCGTCTTGCGAAGCAAGCCCATAGGAAATTTGTTTTGCGAAGCACCTCCAAAACGGAAGACTCTTTCGTCTAGCGAGTTTTCCATCTTGTGAGGCATTCGTCTTGCGGGGCACCACTGTATTCAGGGAGAACAGAGCATAAAATGATGAACAATCAGAAATAAATGCAGTGCATACCAATTTATATACTGTCTGGGGCAAAAGTCATTTGTTGCATTTTACTAGGCCATTGAACTGATTCATATAAAGAAGGAGGAGAGATCACTGACTAGTGCAATGGTTTTTGCAGTGGCCTTGTAAGCCCCAAGGTCTAATAGTCTGTGGTCTTTGCCTTGATTCTGTATGCTCCTATGAGATTATAGTATATTTACTCATGTTTTGCTACAATTATGATTGCTTACAATGTGTTTTTAATATTAATCACATTTGTATCACTTCCTTATTCTAAGGATCTCAGGGCAGTTTGTATGGGGTCATATCAGTTTATCCTCAGAATAGCCATGTACACTAGAGTAGACTGATAGACAGTGATATGCCTAAGGGAGTCTTCTGAGCTTTCTAACTAAACTGGGATTTTAACATAACTGTCTCTTCCAGCCTAGTACTACAAACTGACATGGAATATTACCAAAGTTGTATTAAAATAAAGTGCATTTTTTTTTCTTTTTAGCAATTTTTGAAGACAGTAATTTTTGAGAATTTGTTATAGTTTTATTTTGCTGTTGTTTTGAAATGATCACCTCTGTCTTTTAAGTAGATTCATATAAAGCAAGATTATTTTTTTACCTTGGTTGCACTGGGCAAATTGCACACAATCTGAATTTCATAATAATTTTCTCGTGGTTGTTTCAAGCAATCCACCTTTAAAGAACCAAAAGCAAAGAATTAGAGCATTGTGGAACTTATAACGTTAATATGTTGCACTTGTAAAATGGAGAGAGGGGTCTACTTTTAGACATTCAACTGCTTTCCTCATCAAAATTATTTTAAACTAAAAGTTCAAAAGTCTGTAATCCTCAGAATGTAAACTATCTGATTAAAAAGTGAACCTTTGTGTGAAATGACAGTGGCTCACGTAAAAAATGAGCAATGACCTTGGCAACTATAGAACATTTGTTAATACTGTTTATTATCTTAGTGCTAATGGTATGTTGTTATAAACCTTCAATGAATAATATTTTCTGTTAGTTATACCACACAACAAGGTGTGCATTATAATACAGGATGTAAATGACTACTTGACCTATGCACAGTGAGATGTAGGACTCTCATGTTCTCCCACACACAATGTTTTCACATTTTAAATAGCACATTTTTTAAAATAAAAAGAATACGGATAGAAGCTAAAGTTTTTTAAAGCTTTCTCATAATTAGACACAGCACTTGAGATTCCTCACCCAAAATTATACTAATACAACTACTTTACAGAAAATGTATAATTTGATGATGCACAAAGATATTTCAAAAACCAAAAAATGGTGGGACAAAAACCTCTGACCTTCCATACTTACAAAAAACAGCAAACCTAGCAGTCTAAACTAGGAACAAGCAGATGGGCAGACTAAGCCATCCTATTATTTAGTCCCAGTGAAGAAATTTTGGCCATTTATGTTGCTGAACTTTAACTCCCATCAGCCCAACAATGCCAGCATGGTGTAGTGGTTAAGAGTGCTGGACTCGTAATCTGGTGAACCTGGTTTGCGTCTCCACTCCTCCACATGCAGCTGCTGGGTGACCTTGGGCCAGTCACACTTCTCTGAAGTCTCTCAGCCTCACCTCACAGAGTTTGTTGTGGGGGAGGAAGGGAAAGGAGATTGTTCACCGCTTTGAGACTCCTTCGGGTAGTGATAAAGCAGGGTATCAAATCCAAACAAGCTTGGCCAATGGCCAGGGAGGATGGAAATGGAAATCCAGCTACATCTGGAAAGCCAGAGCATCCCCACACATGGTTTATTCCATGTCTGAGCGCAGCTGAAATGTTAGGATGTCAGTGGAAACATGACCTTTTCCCTTTCATCCTCCCTTACCCCAAAGCCTGAGCAGATTCTGTTTCCAAGATGACCATAGCTCTATAGACTATGCAGTTATCAACTCCCTCCTCAAAGTCTACCTTTTTTTGGCACAATCCCCTAATTCCTATGCCCTACACCAGAGAGGAAATATATGACCCTATGGATGTTGTTTAACTCCAACTCCCACCATCCTCAGCCAGCTTGACCAATGATCAGGGATGGTCGTAACTATGGTTCAAAAACATCTAGAGGGCCTCTGGCTCTCCATCCTTCGCTACTCCAATTCAACCCTGTAATTAAGCCTGAGAATGTGTAACTGAAAAAAGATATATTGTGTCTGTGTTCTTTACTCTTCCTCTGTTGTTTTCTATACCAGAGTTTAGACTGTGAGCTTCTAAGGCCAAAAACCTGCCCATCTGCACTATAAAACATCAATGTGCTAGCATTGCAGGTTTTTTGGTTGTTGTTACAGATCCCAGTTGTTCTGCCGCTAAAGTCTGAAGCCTGACCACAGACAATCCTGCTTCCCTGTTCCTCTTTGTAAGATTTCATCAAGCACTGGGTACATGCTTTCAAGTCTGTTTTAAATAGAGTTGGGACATGAGTCATATGTTGTCAATTTGGCTATTTGGTAATTTATTCTTTAAAATGGCTGCAAGACTAATAATGCAATTGCATAGTTGGCAATGTATCTTTTCGATTACTTTGTGGATATTATCAGATTTCATGCTTGTTTGGTGTAGTATCACAGAAAATGCTTGATGCTGGTTACAATCTAGGGACAGCTTTTCAAGAGAATTTGGGTTTGAGTAGACATTTTATAGAAAGAAGATGCTTTGACATGGGGGATCCTACTTTGAATAAGAAGAATCATGCTAAGAGCTTGAGGTGGGACAAAGGAGCCTTGCAGGAGAAGTGTTTGAGCAGCAAATGAACCGATGGGGGGAAATGAGAGACCTTATAAGAACTAGAATCCAAAGAACTTCAAAACTAGTTCTATGTTACCCTGGCTTGTGAACAGCATCCCTTTCCCCATGCCTCAGAACAAACAGTTTCTGAAGCAGTCAGAAGTTTCAAAAAACATTTATAATTTAGCCCAGGGGTCTGCTGTTCGAATAATAATATTTTCAAAAAATCCTGCTGAGCATGCCCAAACCCTTGGGCATGCTGAAAGCAGCTCTTTCAGTCCCAGTCAGTGACTAGAACTTGAACTTAATGTGAGAAACAAGTGCAGAAGGCTTAAGGAGAGAGGGGAAATGATCCTAATGAGAGAAGAGAAGATTAGCAGCCCCATTCTGAACTGAATGAAAAAGGAGGAAAATATGACAAGTCTAAATAGGCCATTACTGGATTACTGGTTTTTAAATATCTGCATGTTTTTAATTATACTGTTTTAAAACAATAAAACATTTTTAAAAATATATACCTATGCAGATCTCAAGGAGAAACAAGTCAACCAGCTAATAACTAACTAGAAACAAAAGCCGAGGAGAAAGCAATCATTAATTTTTGAACGAATTCTGTAGAGTTGTTCAAATGATGCATTGTTTCACGACACTGTTGCATAGAATGGACCATTGCTTCTTTCTGCAATCTACAAACAATATGCAATAGGAGTTGTTTTCCTTCCACCCTACCTTGTAGGAAAAACATACATTATATTTGCTTATTATTTATTTTTATTTATGTATTATTTATGTATTTTTATTTTATGTATTATTAAAATACATATTATTATTATGTATTTTTATTTTATGTATTATTATTATTTATTTTATTTTATTTTATGTATTTATTTTTATTTATTTTTATTTATGTATTATTCACTTATTAGTTGCCTTTCCAATACAAATTGCCTAAGGCCACATGCAAAACTAACCTGAACCAACCGAGAGTATCTCTCTTTTCACTGATGTAATTGTTTATTTAGTTAGAATTGGTTCTATGTAGGATGACCGTGTTGTGTTTCATAAAGGTAATTCAGGGCCCCAATACAAACATGCCTAAGTCATCAACTGGAAAAAAAACAAGGGCAGAGCTCTGGAAGTCAGTGGAGTCACACTCAGTAATACAAGCTGAGGATCTTGTCTGAAGCCAAGCATGAAAGACCCTTCCTTTTCACAACGTTTGCTTTCATTCAGGCTTAATAGAAACATAGCACTGGATATATTACATTTGCCTGCCAGTCAATTATTGAAGTTGGCGTTCGCTATAGTTGTCCATGGAATACGTAAAATGTTGGCTGATAGTGGTAGTACTTGACCCAAAACCTAACTGAATAGGTCTGTGGACAATTTTTGGCATGCATATGGTAGTAGGAGATCAACATGTTAAAGTTTAACATGTATTTTAAATAAAGTTTGACTTGTAACTGCCCAATATGTAGAATGGTGTACTTCACTGAACTGCAAGATGTACAGCCAAGCTCTGCTCTCTGTCGAATGGAATTTAGTTTGGGGGTTTATACTCTCCCCCCCCCCCAGTGACAAATTTGGCCCCTCTCTTTTGCCTCTCTCTCTTTATTGATAAGCCACTGGTTGTCTCACTCCATTAAGCTAGTCTAGACTCCAGGCTTGAGCCACATTGGTCTCCCGAGTTTTGGATGTTATAACAGGTCAGCACCACACAGTCAATTCATATTTGTTAACTTCCAAACATACGATGGGTTGTTTCAAACGAAACCATTCACTTCTTAAACTGAATGGTTCCTTTTTTTAAAAGTTCAAGAAACCACTTGATAAAATGATGTGCCAATTGTGTATAAATAGCTTTACCACAAGAATAAAGGAAGCCATAATTCTGTAGGCTTGTGTTTTATTTAGTTCATCTGTTTGCATTTATGAAGAGTGAGAATAAGGAAAAGAGAATCTGTAGTGGGGGGCAGTGATATAGTGCAGCTTCTGAAATGAACCATGACCAAGAGTTTCATTCATTGATAGGTCTATCGTTTCAGAAATAGGCTTTGAGTTTAAGGCTTCTTCTTATGGTGATGGTCAATAAATTAAAAAATAACATAATCTCCATATGTGAAGAGCAGTGAATCCGTATCTCAAAAGTGCAATTTGGAGTTCTCTCTGAGAGACTTCTCATGGTGCATTTAAGATTCCTGGAAAGTTTGAGGTGATGGACAGCACCATCCATCTCTACACAAGCCCCTTCATAGCCAGCTGCCTTTCTACAACATGCTTGCCTCTTTTACTTCTGGCCCAGGTTTTAAGGTCTCCTCCCAGTTCTCTGGGTACTTGCAGCTGAGACAATGATAACATTTAGGGGAGCCTGGTCCTCCAGGGAGGTCATCCTGCCAACATTTAGGAGTGGTCTGTTACAAGTGGCTCGCAGATGTAACGTGAGTCAATAATGCGACGCTACAGACTTTTTAAAGTTATTAGAAAGGATAGAGAGCCATTGTTCACTACAATCAGGTTACTGTGTGTTAGTCAAAAAAACATTATAATGGTCTTTGGCTGTAGAATGGAAGGTTTTGGTTAAATGTCAGACAAGCAATGTAAGTTTACTAGCGGAATGGGTTTTTAATACTTTTACTGGAAGTCTAAAGGTGGCTAGAGAAACATCTTTCAGTGGTAGTTGAGGTGTAATTATTTTTGCCTCAGCAGAGAGGAAGATAATGTTGTGACCTCAGCTGAAATCCTGAGGTGGGGCTGAAGAAATGGAACTAGGCAAAGGACGGTTGCTTTGCTCAGCTCCCATTAAGTTCTATGCAGGTGGTGGGATCCAAAAGTGGACCCCTCTGCAAATTACTTTGGACAGGTGGACTGAGCCACCCACCTGTCAGTCATCTGTGTAGGCTGTCCACACATTTTAAAACCCTAATTTTCCAGTGTTCTAAAATGTGTGGAGAGCTTACATGAGTTAAGCAGCTCCTCACTACAGACCATCACCCTCTAACTCAGAGAATGTGATGGAGGAGACCAAAAGGAGCATTCTAATTTCTGCTTTCTCTAATCACGTAGACAAAGAAATACCCAAGGAAGACTTCTGGGATTGGGGTCCCCCCCCTCTCTTTTCTTTAATAAGTAGCAGATGTGGAGGAAGGGATTCCCAGTTGCAACCGTGAAGTGGGAAAATAGTGTTGTAAGCCTTTGTCCCTGTCATGGTTCTGATCCAGACGACCTCTACAACCCACAGCTCCTATTTGCCATGGAAGGAAAGCAGCTTTCCTCTTGGGCCAAATAGCAGCTGCAGAGACTTAAAACTCCTTCCTCCATGTTGTGGTCTCCAGTCAAGATCAGGTGCATATGCAGGCTACACCTATTTGGGAAAGGGGGGAAAAGGAACAAAAACCAATAATGTAATTCGTGTCACATCTTGTTTGGCCCTTAGAGAAGAGCAGGTGCTCTAGCCCTATGATGCTAGAGAGCTTTTATATCCTTGCTGGGGCAGCTGAGGTCTTCATGGTGGCCATGACAATCATACGGCTGTCTCAGTATACCATGGGGTCAACACATGTGGCAAGTCATTTTCTTGTTTTTACTATAGAACAGTTTTATGTATTTTTCAGTTATAAAAGTATTTCCATACCACCCTCTCATAGCCTATCAGGGTGGTTTGGGAATGGTTTGATTGTAAGTGGAATTCAAGTCACCCTTTTACCATGGATGGACCATTCCTAGTGAGGTTTGGATTATTGGTAGCAATTCCCCCCTTCATCCCACTGTTTGGGATGGTGTAACCCCCCAGAGACTTACTGAAACATTGAAATCCCCACATGCTTTGGGAGAGCTTTTGACTGGCGTGGTTGGTGCTCCTGTCAATACCCCAGTCTTGCTGTGGAGTGCTGAGGTGGAGAAAGCAAGTGAAATGGTTTCTCCTGAGCTCCCCACCCCAGCACTATAGTATTCAAAAGGCCACCTGGTTTGTGAGGAGCACCAAGTGATGAAGCAGGCTAGATGACAGCTGGAGTGCAGATGGTGCAAATTTGGCAGCAGATGTAGCCAGATGCAGGTAAGAGTCCATAATTGTGCCTACCATGTGCCTACCAAGCTTACTTTTCTGTCATTACTGCATCAGCAAGGAGCTGTTCGGCTGCCTGTGATTTTTTTTTTTAGAAATAAAAATATGTGGTGTTTTTTAAATGGATAGTGTAATTTGTATACCTGAAGGAGCGTCTCCACCCCTATCGTTCTGCCTGGATGCTGAGGTCCAGTGCCGAGGGCCTTCTGGCGGTTCCCTCACTGCAAGAAGCAAAGCTACAGGGAACCAGGCAGGGTGCCTTCTCAGTAGTGGCGCCCACCCTGTGGAATGCCCTCCCATCAGATGTCAAAGCGATAAACAACTGCCTGACATTCAGAAGACATTCAGAAGGGAAGTTTTTAATGTGTGACATTTTAGTGTATTTTTGGTCTCTGTAGAAGCCGGCCAGAGTGGCTGGGGAAACCCAGCCAGATGGGCGGGGTACAGATAATAAATTATTATTATTATTATTATTATTGTGAGTTTGGACCCATCATGCTGGAAACTGGGTGAAGTCACGGCAAAATCACGTTTTGGTCCACCATCTTGTTTCAAAATAGTAGTCAGAGTCCGAACATCAACAAAGAGCACGGCCCCCACTTTGGGAGCCCTCAAGATGGATTTGGCAATGATATCTTGAGAGCCGTCCAAACATATAGAGAACAAACAAACAAATGGACAGACAGACAGGCATGCCACTTTCTAAAATATATGTTATTCTATATGGCAATTTTTATTTTTATTTCTGGAAAACATATATTGTATACTGCCCCGTCATAGCAATTTTTTTGTTTATTTATTTATTCACTGCATTTTATCTTTGTGAAAGAACATGTACTGTGGTTAATTTTGTTTTCAAAACCATTTCCCCCCTATAATGAATGCTCATGAATAAAGGCACTGGCTTAAATAGACAGTTGGGCCAGCTTCCCATTGAAATAGTAAATTTCCTCACAGTCAGACTCCTCTTTTGAACTATGGTTGAAGGAAATGAATTGCACTTTTGTTGGACTTTTCGTCTCAGGGGAGATTTCAAGGAGGACATTATTAGAAGTTGGCTATTTTGTATGCACCACATTCTTTTTCACTCGTGTATCATCATATTTCTTTCTTGTGATACTATTTTATTAACGTTGTATTGAAATGTCAACATTTATTGGCTTGGGCTGCACTTTTTGGTTTTTGTAGCAGGAATATTTTTATTTTTTTGTTATTTTGTTATCTGGTGCTCACAACCAGCAGATTGTCGCCTTGGTGGCAGTGTGGAAGACGGCCTTCTGGGTGACAGTGCCCACTCTCTAGTATGCATTCCCTCATGAGATGGAGACAGTCACAACCTTTAAAAATGTATGTGTTTTCCCAAGCTTTCCTGAACCCTGACTCTTAATTTTAGTTCTGTTTTATATGTTCAGTTATATGTGTGATATATAAGTTTGTTCTGTTTCTACTTAGTTTACAGGAAGTGTTTTTAAATGTTATTGTTCCTTTTTCTATCACAGTTTTCTTGTTGTAAACCACTCAAGAGGTTTTTTTAAAAAAAAAATTAAATTAAGCGGCCTAAAAATTAAATAAGTAATATAATAATTATAATAATTTATTATTTATACCCCGCCCATCTGGCTGAGCTTCCCCAGCCACTATGGGCGGCTCCCAATCGAGTGTTAAAAACAATACAGCATTAAATATTAAAAACAAACAAACTAACTAATAAGGTATTGCCTTGCCTTCCATTAATGATCACCCTTTTTCCTCATTCTAGTTTCAGGGCTTGTCCACACTTCCACTTTCCCCTCAGAAAAACTTGCTTTATCACTGAATCAGGGTACAAACACCAGACTTTTTTTTTCTGCAGATAGATGTTTGTTCTGCTTCAGCGGTAAACAGCAGATTTCCCCAGGAAAGCGGCAGGAGGACAAACAAAAAATGGCTCAGACCTGTGTTTTTTCGGCGCAGGACAAGTGTGGACGCGCCCTCAGTTGTGTTACGTTTACCATTTATCTGATAGTTGCCTTTCACAGCTGCTTTCTGCTCCATTTTTCCCAGCACAAGAACACAGTTTATACAGCTCAAATTGACTTTAACACTGGCCTATGGAGCCAGCTCGCAGAACAACAAAGTGCTGAATATACCGGCAAAATGCAAGTTGTGCCATTACTGCACTTGGGAATGATTAAAATGTTGCATCCGTTAGTTGGATCCTGTAGAAATCAGAATGCTTGAAAAATGATTGCTGTATGGATGTTCTCAATCACAGGAAAGGTCATCAGAGGATCAGCTGGCAGGAGTTTGCCAATCTAAAATATTATCGTATGTCAATTTCAAACATTACATTTAGCATCCCAAAGAGGAAGTTCCCACCCTAGCAGATTCTGTGTATATATGAACTTATTCATTTCTGACTTTGGGTGTGCCAAGAATCTAGGCTATTATAGTGTGATTGTACAATACTATGCTATATTTTTGCTAGGTTCTCTATCGTGTTGAGAATGCAAGCGCAGATCTGCATTTGTTCAGTGCTGAATAGGGTATGGATTATGAAATGAATCTTTTGTAAGATCCCAGGCTTTCTGAATTTTTCTTGCTATAATTTTGTTAGTTTACTTCAGTAACGTATCCTTTTTTGGGTTTTGCTGAAAATGCAACATCCAAGCAAAATGTATTCACCATAGTAAAGACTCTATTGATGAATACTCAGTGTTGAATAAATGAATAATGGACTGCTTGAAGGAAATCCTTGGATTATAGGTTCATGGGATATAGAGAAATTCCTGATCAAACAAGCCTATAAAGCCAGGAATTGCAGTATTCTGGGGTATACTTTATTCACAGAACATTTCATGTTACATTTGAAGGAATATATATACTTATAAATAATCCACAGGAATAACCCTAAGATAACCTTTTAAAAAGGACTCTAAAATACAGTATCACTGTAACACAGTTCATTTCAAGCAATTTTTGAACAACAAAAATGACTGTGTTACGACGTTTGAGTTCAAATGTTCAGGAGTGGAATTGACTGTAATGGTATATCATGTGTGTGTGTGTGTGTGTGTGTGTGTGTCGGGGATCGAAGTTTGTGGTAAAGTTGGAACCCCAGTGCCAAAGCACAACATATAATTGGGCTTAATTTTTTCCATATGTATCAACAAAAACAGCCCTTTCTGCCATGAGAGATGAAAGCTTCCCTTTTTGTCATATTTTTATGTTGTATATAATTCCAAGCTCTTTACAGTTTCGCAGGCTTCCTACCAAAACATGCCAGAATGCAGGGGAGATGAGCTGTCATTCTTGACCAGAGCTTGTATTTCTAATAGAAGAACTCTGTATTGCAGATGAGTGCAAAGAGGGCCAATTCCTCTTTGTTACTGCAAAACATCCAGTTTGAAATGAAACAATCCCTCTGTTCATTGTTTGAGCCAATTAACTAAGCATTACCTTACAGAAGCCGTCACAATGTATTCAGGCAATATATAGCCTGCTTTTTAGTCCATCGGATTCTTAAAGTGGGCCAGAGTTACAGAATTAATAATATAAATAAAATCATAAAACCTGCAGGAGGGCAGGATGAAACCAAGAGCTGGCAATGAAACAAATAATAAAACAGAACTAACCATAGCAAGCCTTATTGGCATGGAAGGCCAGCTGGCCATTGCAAAGAAGCAGACTCCTGAATCTGCCTCATAGTTGTAGGAAGCAGGCCAAAGCTTAGGGGCTGCCACAAGTATTGTGCTTTTTCCCACCCCCACTGCCAATTCAGCAGGCTATTTAAATAGATTTGAGAAAGGCCAAGGTATTTAAAGACTTTAACTTGTTCGATCAACTGATTATCCATATACCATCTATGGGGCTTATAGTTTCCTGAAAACACAATGACTTTAGTTTTCTTGTAATTCACAGCCAAGCTGTTCTCTTTGGCAATATCCTGAGGATGCCCTCATCAATCATTTTAGGCCCACTTTTGTTTGAGATAGAAGTACCACATCATCTGCGTATAGTAATATAGAGGTGGCTTTTGTGGCCAGTTTAGGGGCATGATACTCTGGGGTTGTTAAACTCTGGACAATATCATTTATATATGAATTAAATGGGAGCTAGGATACAACCTTGCTTAACTCCCTTTGTGGTGGTATGGATCCTGTGAGCTGTCCATTTGTAGAGCAACACACTTTCAGCAGAGTGTTTTATATGGAAATTTAATCAAGAACAATAATCTTTTATCTATACTTGAAGAGTTCAACTTATCCCACAGTCTTACTTGAGAGATTGAATCGAATGCAGCTTTCAGATTATTGATGTAAACCCCTGGGGTGTATTTTGCGTAGTTAAGTTTTTACCTCTATCTTCAGTACATTGTATTTTATTGTATTGCTATGGCTAGTGACTGATGCAAATAAAGATTCTTCTGATTCTAGATTTGAGAAAGCTTAAAATGCACTTATGTATGCTAGTTAATGCAGAAACAGGGTGAAAACATATCAGCACATACATACTGGGCTAAAGGACATCTCATGTGTTGTAGAGAGCTGATTGTGGCTGCAGCTTTCCGTTAATACATCTCTAGCTCCTTCCTGGATGAGTGGTTGCACCAACTTGCAGGCCTGTGCTGCCTTTCAGTGACAGCTCCCCAAGGGAGTGACCTCTGTGTGATGAATGGCCATCTCTACCCACAGAAGAGTGTGCATGCATGTTCAAATATTTTTGAGCATGATCTGAAACGTGTGTCTTTTCGAGATAAATAAAGGCAATATATGGCCATGAACTGCAAGGCAAATTAGATTATAATCAGATTGTATGCTGCATAAGTGTGTTTTATAAAATAAAAACCAATCTCTTTCAGATTCATGATAATATTACTTAAGACTATCTATGGGCCCAATTCATAAGATATTTAGAATGGTATACATGTGGTTACATTTGCCTTAGTTGTGTATGCATATCTCTCCAATTTATTGTGTTTTTTTGTTTCTAAGAAAAGAACACTCACAAACATACATATTGACTTGATTACCAAGGTCTTAAAGTGACCGACATGTTGTTCAAGATGAATAACAAACAGCAGATGTTTGCCAAGTTCTCAATAGCAGTCAAAAAAACTCATTCTTAGTAACACTTGTTAGAGAGCTTGTATGTTAGGTAGAATAAGCAATAGCAACATGAGTAAAATTAAGAAAAAAATAATATGCTTATGTATATTTGTGATTGTGTGTATGAATATGTGTGTGTTAATATAATGTATATAATGTAATATACATATGCATATAAGTGTGTAATGCTTTGTATACCAAAATATTAGCTCTAGGAAATTATGTGACATAAAAAAGCGATGGTTCTCCCTTCAGGATAGTGCCCACTTTGAGGTGGGAGAAATTCCAGAAATTCCCAACTCACTATTCCTCTCCAGCTGTGACTGCTATAAAATGGCCTTATGCCTGGTTTCAACGGATGATGTTTGGATTTTGTTGTTACGCAGCTTGAACCTTACTTCGGTTGGCTGCCAAATGGAGCTGGAAAGGAATGTTACCTCACTCCCAGATTGCTAGGACAGGGTTGGGGATCTTAGCCATCCTCATAACTAGCTTTTGAGGAGTTGGCCATTGTTGGGCACAGATTTGTGGGGGTTGTGCAACCATCAGTTCATTGCAAAGACTGGTTGTCAGCCATTGTGCCCAGGTTGCAGGGCTACAGGAACTATTCTCATAGCCAAGGTCATTTTTCTGGGAGTTACCCAGAGGTCAGTCTGGGCAATACATGCCGCATTGTCCTTGTACATTTATTTAAAGCATTTTTATTCCATCTTCAGCTCAAAAGGCTGTCAAGAACAACAATGGATAACAGTTGTGTCTCTCCTTTTCTTCAATCTCCTACCCGGTTCCCTTCATTGTAAGCACAAAAATGCCCCCTACACACTCACACACACTTTCACACAGACAAAGCACTATTTATCTTACCCAGAACTTATATAAAAAAGTTATTTATGGTTGCTAAGCAGATGGGGTGGGGTGCTTCAATAAGGCACAGGTATGAATGAAGTGTGTAGTACTTGGAAGTCTCTCTCTCTCTCTCTCTCTCTCTCTCTCTCTGTGTGTGTGTGTGTGTGTGTGTGTGTGTGTCAAAAATATTCCCAGAGCCTGCTTGTATGTTTGAAGAAGCACACAAAGTGAGCATGCTCATTTCTAGGAATTGGACTTTACGGAATATTTATCTTATTTTTTAAGCTGTTTTAATTGATGTATTACATTTGTGTGGTTTCTTCCTAAGTTTGTAAATGAAGAAAAAGATGAACATGATACCAGATATGGACTCAGATTGTACAGCGGTGCAACACAAAGTATTTTCAGGAATTCGTGCTTCTGTTTTTTGGTTTTTTTCCTCATAAGCTTTGAAAATGGCAGTGTTTCAAGCTGGTGAATGCTGTTGAGGGTAATGGTGCTATGATAATTATGCTATCCGCCATCTGTCTGCCTTTCTCCCTGAACTGAGACAGGGTAGTTGTGCTCTCTTCAAAGGCTCTGCTTGAGGCCTGTCAGTTGGCAAGACAGAAATGGGTGCAGAGCAATAGACTACACCCCATTCTGAAGGCTCTCAATATACATTTCCTTCATCAGTTATATACTTAGCCCATTTCATCATTGACCATGTAATAACAAGACTAGGCCGGTGCTTGGTGTTCTCGTTGACAGAATAGTCAAATCTTTCCCCTTTGTGGTACAGTGTCAAAAATAGTTCTTGAGGCATCTTAACCAGATGCTAAAAAGCAGGATTTATTCCACAAGGGCACACTGATTATCCTTTGGCAGGATTTTTAATTTTTTTTTTTTTTTTAGTTCATGACATTTTGCAAAGAACAATAAGAATTTTCCCTGGTATGAAACTTTTCAAGACATGCAATTTATGGAGTATCAATTACCTCACAATGAGATTCCTGCATTGGACTTGATAACCTTTGGGATCCCCTTCCAACTCCACAATTCTATGAATCTATGATTCTATGACTTATTGTGGTGCAGAGAGCTGACACATATCTTTTTTTGCCCAATATAATTATCAAAAGGTTGCGTGAATTTTTCACATTTCTGTCATACTCACAGTGTACTTCCATAATTCCATTTGCAAGCTTTTGTGGAAGGCAACATTGACTTCTTCTTTTTTTGGAAAAGAAAGACTCCATAGAGATTAGAGTTACCACATTTTCAGGTTTTATCTGTCAAGAATGAGTCTTAAGGGTGATTTTTTTAAAAATGAAGCACCTCCTGTGTTCTAAGGATGATTGTTGAAGTGCATACTTTGTCAAAAGTATATATTATTTTCCAGTATTGTTCACCAGTAGCCCTACCACAGCTTCCCCCTTGGGAGCGGACCTACAGAGAACTAGATAACCCTTGGGGTCCCTTCGAACTCTACAATTCTGTGATTCTATGAGGAGGAAAAAGGCTTGTTTGCACCTTTCTGGGCCCTGCCTGGTCTGCTCTCCCATTGAAAAAACACATAAATGTAATGGGCCGTATAGTAACAATTGCAAAGTTATTTACTAGAAATTGTGACACAAATAAATTTGTGACAGAATATATTAAAATATTAAAAAGTAGCTTTTCAGTTGATCTAATTAGAAAAGAATAGGATTTGTATTTTGCACATACTGGACTTGGTGATCAACTGAAAAGCTACTTTTTAATATATTCTGTCAACATTATGAGAAGCTGTATCTAATTTTTGAGAAGTAGTTTCTAGTAAATAACTTTGCAGTTGTTACTATACGGCCTATTATGTTTATGTGTTTTTTCAATTGGACTTGCGTAATATAGGCATTCTGGTGGTTTTGGTCTTCTCTCCCAGCCAGCAAAGGTGTATGTGTCAGTTTGCTTGTCCTGTATGATGCCTGCCTGCAGGTAAGATAGTGTGCTGGTTGCAGTGTGTGGAATCATAGAATCATAGAAGAGTTGGAAGAGACCACAAGGGCCATCGAGTCCAACCCCCTGCCAAGCAGGAAACACCATCAGAGCACTCCTGACATATGGTTGTCAAGCCTCTGCTTTGTTTGTGGAGCTTTGTTTGATTGCTGGCTGGGTGGATATAGTTGGCGTGTGAGTGTGGCCTTACTAGGAAAGGTCCTGCCACAGATAGTGGGCACATCCCGGAAGGGAACTGCACTAAAGATGACCACCTCTTCAGGAAGCCACAGTGCCTTGGGTGACCCAGTGTGAGAGCCTGGTTGAGGTGAAATTTGGTTTGGCGGTGTGCTCTCTGAGTTAGTGACTGGGGGAGGACAATAGTTATGGACCTACCATATTCCTCCTGAGAATGTGGAGTGTGCCAACCAAACACTGGTTAGGAGACATAACCATGCCTATCATGTGGCAGTGTGGACTGTAAGAAAGGCTAATTTTGCCGCTTGCATCCTCTAATACATGGCAAACTAAGGCCCGGGGCCCGGATCTGGCCCAATCGCCTTCTAAATCTGGCCCACAGGCGGTCCGGGAATCAGCGTGTTTTTACATGAGTAGAATGTGTCCTTTTATGTAAACTGCATCTCTGGGTTATTTGTGGGGCATAGGAATTCATTCATTTTGCCCCCCAAAATATAGTCCGCCCCCCCACAAGGTCTGAGGGACAGTGGACTGCCCTCCTGCTGAAAAAGTTTGCTGACCCCTGCTCTAATAGATGGTCTGCAGGTTACTGATTCCCACTGTGTGGGAGGAACCTCTAGAGCAGTCTTTCTCAACCTGTGGGTCCCCAGATGTTGTTGAACTACAACTCCCATCACCCCTAGCTAGCAAGACCACAGCTCAGGGATGATGGGAGTTGTAATAATAATTTAATAATAATAATAATTTATTATTTATACCCCGCCCATCTGGCTGGGCCTCCCCAGCCACTCTGGGCGGCTTCCATAGAAACCAAAAATACAGTAAAATATCACACGTTAAAAACTTCCCTGAACAGGGCTGCCTTAAGATGTCTTCTGAATGTCAGGTAGTTGTTTATCGCTTTGACATCTGCTGGAAGGGTGTTTCACAGGGCGGGCGCCACTACCAAGAAGGCCCTCTGCCTGGTTCCCTGTAGCTTTCCTTCTCGCAATGAGGGAACCGCCAGAAAGTAGTCCAACAAACATCTGGGGACCCACAGGTTGAGAACTGCTGCTCTAGAGTGATTGAAAATCCAGTGTGACCAAGTGACTACACACTTTGAGGATAAAGCCACTCGACTTCTGAGTGATCTTGATTCTGCATTTGCTGCAGCTCCATCTGAAGCACCCAGTGCCACTTTCGAGGACATGTTACGGGATCAGTTTCAGCTAAGCAGTCAGCTGGTGTGGACATGGCACTGGTAGCAATATGTTTGATCACATGACCTCTTGACCACTGTCCCTCCTGCTTTATGAAATCTTGCCAAAGAGGGTTGATTGGTTGGGTCCAAGCTTCATTGTGTGAGGGGATGGTCTCTGCTGCCTTGAAAGAAGCATTGGTGCGGCTCCTCCTAAAGAAACTGGCTCTGGGCCCCTTAGACTGGCACAACCATCAACCCTATGATTTATAAAATGTTTGCCATTCATTTGTGATCACCCTCACCCTTTTACAATCAAGCAGCGTATCAGTTTGCAAGTGGGAGGGCTAGGAATCCTTCAAAAAGTGATTTTTTTGGAGGATTTAATCAAACCACAAGAGATTACAAAGTAGAAGGGAAACTGGACTAAATGTTTTTCTTGATCCCCTTGTCCTTGCAGAAATGTGCTGATGTAATATTAACAAAAATAAATTATATGCCCTCTTCTTTAGTTAAGCCCCTGTACACTACCATGGGTGGTATTCAACTAAGGTTTACTCCTTGTAGACCCATTAAAATTAATAAACATGACAAAGACTGGGTCATTCATTTCAGTAGGTCTATTCTGTGTCAAACTTGGCTGAATACCACCCATCATGTTTAAATATTGGATGCTGCAAAGGCATGCATTCTTCTGAAATTTGATGAAACTGCACAGATGCTTAAGATGAAATTCAAAATTACATTTCATTCCTTACAATAGTATAAGGAAGAAAAATGTAAATACCATTTAAACTTCAGAAGACTGCTATCTGAAGTTCATTAGGTCAGTTTGACTTCCATGTTCTACTTGGGACTTTTTGTTGCTAATACAAACATAACAATAGAAATATGCATGATCATCAAGTTGAACAGAATATGATACAATACTCTGCCTAATGCATTAAAAGGATGAAACCAGTGCTTTAAAAATAATAATAATAATGTTTAGGGGTACGTACTCTCATTTTGACTCCAGAAAATCACCATTTTGTAGTTCAAATCGGGGGAAATAAATACAGTAAATGGACAAAAGTACATAGGTTCTCAAAGTGTTTAGGAGTATGCGTACTCCTGCGTCCCCCCAGAAAAAAACCACTGGATGAAACTATACATCCTTGAAGTATTAGTTAAAAATAAAGCCTTTATAAATGGCAGATAAGATAGACACAAATCTTGACTCCATTGGGTTTGGTGGTCCAACTGTTAGGTTGCTCAAAACTGTCACACCCAGTGTGTTTCAGTGAAGTGCACCCTTAAACTATCAGGTCAGGATCTAAGGAGCTTTCTAACTTTATCAAACTTCTAAAAAAAAGCTATTCTAATATAAGCTAGTTCAAGGCAGGTATGTCGATTTATTGTTTGCAAGAATATGCAAATCACATGGGGGTAATGAGCCACATGTTTAAATAGGCAGACATTCAGGAAGTCTGATCAAATGGTATTAATCACAGGGAAAGGGAAAGAGCAAAATAACAATAACATTCCCTGTCATTCCACTCTGACTGATGAGCCTGTGTTTCTTCCTAATATATCCTCTTTCTACAAATGTTCTGCCAGCCACAAAGGCACATGAAAGTGAAAGACATGCCAAATTATAGAAGAGACAGAACATACCAGGGCGTCAGCCCTAAGACAATATAGTGTGTAAACCACGGCATCAATAACATCTGTGTTCAACTTCTAAAATTGCAGCTCAGTAGAACATTTTGTACCATGTTCACAAGCACCATTGACTCCTTGTTTTACGTTTGAGTGACAAATTAACCTGCCAGACAATGGAAGTCTTTCAA
Organism: Podarcis erhardii; assembly: GCF_964252035.2. Classification (NCBI taxonomy): domain Eukaryota; kingdom Metazoa; phylum Chordata; class Lepidosauria; order Squamata; family Lacertidae; genus Podarcis; species Podarcis erhardii. The sequence goes on from NC_138513.1 coordinate 45,483,650, forward strand.
CAGACTATGTCTTATTCCAAAATATCACAGCTTTTTAAGGGACGTACTTTTTTCTTGATTT